>NC_079319.1:38283841-39533216 GCF_029931775.1 Euleptes europaea
TATACCACAACAGCTGCGAGACTGCTTTATGCAGCGAAATGGAAAGGGCTAGAAACTCCAGAGAAAAAAGACTGGATTGTTAAAATGTTTGAAGTGGCAGAAATGGCAAAACTCACAGCTATTCTAAATGAAGAAAATGACGTTCGGTTTTTGGGGGAATGGGGGGCGTGGATGCATTATTGTGAATATGAGTTAAAATTGGGAAGAATGGAAGAATATTTTCTAATCTGATCCAGAGGATTATTTTTGATTTTTTTTTTATATTGAATAACCATAATTATATTTACTAACAGATTATGGTTTTTTATATATGGTATTGATATTTTATCAAGATTAGATTACCTATGACGGGAGGAACTTTTTATTAAGAGGCAGATAGAGGTGATGGGGAAGTCAAAAAAATTTCCATTTCTTTTTTTCTTTTTTCTTTTCTCTTTTTTATTATATGATATGGAATTATAACAACTTTAGGTTAGAATTGAAATTCGATATTGTTATCGATGTTGTTTAATGCAATGGAAAATTTCTATTATAAAACCCAATAAAATTTATATATATAAAAAAAAAGAAGTTGGTTTCAGGTAGCCAGCTCAAGGTTGACTCAGCCTTCCATCCTTCTGAGGTCGGTCAAATGAGTACCCAGCTTGCTGGGGGTAAAGGGAAGATGACTGGGGAAGGCACTGACAAACTACCCCATAAACAAAGTCTGCCTAGTAAACGTTGGGATGTGACATCACCCCATGGGTCAGGAATGACCCGGTGCTTGCACAGGGGACCTTTAACTTTTAAAAATACCACCAAATACCCCCTTAGAAAATTAAACTCAGCTTTTACCTCCCAAACCTGCAGCTGAACATCAAGCCCTTTAAGATTCACAGCTGTTGGCAGTTCATAAATCTGGTAATTTTAATTTTCTGTGATTATATCTATGTGCAAACCTTGTTTCTCTACTGCTTTGCAGTGGAAAAGGGAAGCATAGTAGCTATAGCCCAGTCTTTGTGAAACTGAATCGGATACAACATTGCTGGCACTGGGACGCTGCTCAAGGTTCAGATCTGCTGCTGCAATCCTTGGGCACCCCCAGCCTGCATAAGGACCCCTTAGAGTCCTGATCAATAATGGAAGTCAGGGGAGGATGGGAATGATCCAGATACACCAACACTGCCCCCAAAAAAGTTGCCAGATCCTCTCATTTTTCTCCTGTCATCACCAACCAAAGCATTGGGTCAGGAGAAGAATGTGTGAATAAGGAATACTGTATTTCTTCTCTTGCTCGCTCACACACATTTCTTCCTTCCTCACACTCATTTTGCTTCATTGGCAGCCTATTTGTCAGCCATGGGGTCAGACACAGAAACACGCACACATATAGTATTCCCCCCCCCCCACACACACACACAGTTAAAAATGCAGCCTGTATGGGCAGGGGCATACCTAGGTGAATCAGAGGTGATAGCAGAATCTGAGGGGCAGAATACATATCTGGTTGCCAACAAATTCAGAAATGTACTTTCCAGACCCCAATGCAGTTTGATTGGTGAAATAATAGATGGTTAACAAACTTGCCTATCCATCTTCTTTTTGATCCCTAAAACAGTTTCAAAAATGTCTCAACACTTAAGGTTAAGGGACATGCAGCTTCCTTCTGGATGAGGTGCGATGTGTCTGCACTTTTACACAGAAATGAAGATCCAAACCGGATTTCATAAATGTAATGAAAATATTAATTTTTCTCTTACCTGTTTGTTTTTTAAAAACATTCTAACTACAGTTTGTTGGGTCATTTGATGGTTGTGACTTATGTAGTCAGTCCCAGGTAATAAGATCAAGGTGTCCCTCTTTGTCATTATAGATACAGCCGTTTTTCAATGGCAGGATAAGAACATAAGAAAGGCCCTGCTGGATCAGACCAAGGCCCATCAAGTCCAGCAGTCTGTTCACACAGTGGCCAACCAGATGCCTCTAGGAAGCCACTAACAAGACGAGAGCAGCAGCACCATCCTGCCTGTGTTCCACCGCACCCAAAATAATAGGCATGCTCCTCTGATACTAGAGATAATAGGTATGCAGCATGACTAATATCCATTCTAACTAACAGCCATGAATACCCCTCTCCTCCATGAATATGTCCACTCCCCTCTTAAAGCCCTCCAAGCTGGCAGCCATCACCACATCCTGGGGCAGGGAGTTCCACAATTTAACTAAGCGTTGTGTGAAAAAATACTTCCTTTTATGTTTTGAATCTCTCACCCTCCAGCTTTAGCAGATGACCCCGTGTTCTAGTATTATGGGAGAGGGAGAAAAACGTCTCCCTGTCCACTCTCTCCAAACCATGCATAATTTTATAGACCTCTATCATGTCTCCCCTCAGCCGCCTTCTTTCCAAGCTAAACAGCCCTAAGGGTCTTAACCGCTCCCCATAGGACAGTTGCTGTAGTCCCCTAATCATTTTGGTTGCTCTTTTCTGCACCTTCTCAAGCTCTGTAATATCCTTTTTTAGGTGTGGTGACCAGAACTATACACAGTATTCCAAGTGTGGTCTCACCATAGATTTGTACAAGGGCAGTTTGATATCAGCAGTTTTATTCTCTATTCCTCGTCTAATTATAGCCAGCATGGAATTTGCCTTTTTTACAGCAGCCGCACACTGGGTTGATATCTTCATTGAGCTATCCACTACCACCCCAAGATCCCTTTCTTGGTCTGTCGCTGCCAGCACAGATCCCATCAGTGTATATGTGAAGTTGGGATTTTTTGTCCCAATATGCATCACTTTACACTTACTCACATTGAATCTCATTTGCCATTTTAATGCCCATTCTTCCAGTATGCAGAGATCCTTCTGGAGCTCTTCACAGTCCGATTTTGTTTTAAGCACCATAAATAATTTGGTGTCATCTGCAAACTTGGTTGCTTCACTGTTTAACCCCAACTCCAGGTCATTGATGAACAGGTTGAAAAGCACCGGTCCCAACACAGGGATTGACAAGGCCAGGGGACATTGCACTATTTGGGCAGCACTTGAAGATGAAGCCTCCTGAGATTGAGCATTGGTAGCGTTTTGGATATTGATTGGGGGTAGGGACTTCTCCCGGGACTTCTTTACTGGTTGTGGTAAAGTTCCTGTCATCATGGGGCTCACCTCAGAAGAATTTGTATTTACAATGTCATGTAATCTGTCATTAAGTTCCGACAGCAGCGCCATTATGTTTCCTTGCTCAGCTTTCCTTGCTCAGCTTTAGGAAGATTCCCAAATGAGGCTGTCTTCAATTGAATTTTCTAAACGCAAAGTCATACTCTTATTGAGTCCTGTGGACATACTGTGTAGGGTCTAACTACAGAGAAAATGGCAACTTTAGCCAAAACTAGGGTTGCCAGCCTCAGGTTGAGAAATTCTTGGAGGATATAATGCCATTCTTGGAGGATATAATGCCATATAGTCCACGGCTCTAAAGCAGTCATTTTCTCCAGGGGAACTGATCAATGTGGACTGGAGATCAGTTGTACTTCCAGGAAATTGCCAGCCCCCCACCTGGAAACTGGTAACCCCATGACCCTCAAGTTAGGGTTGCCAACCTCCAGGTGGTGGCTGGAGATCTCCTGCTGATAGGAGATCTCCTATCGGATATCCATCCGATAGAGATCTGGTCACCTGGAGAAAACGGCTGCTTTGGCAATTGGACTCTATGGCACTGAAGTCCCTCCCCTCTCCGAACCCTGCCCTCCTCAGGCTCCGCCCCCAAAATCTCCACGTGTTTCCCAACCCGGAGCTGGCAGCCCTACCTCAAGTACTAACGTGAAGATTGGTGAGTGAAAACGGAAGAGATTAAAAATGTACCGAGAAAAAAAACCTTTAGAAGGCTGGAAAGGTTCGTTTCCCCTCAGCCCTTGCAGCCCGCTTGGCCTTCCCTGTCTTTCCCGCCCAAACCCGCGGCCAGCCTCGCGCCCGTGGAGCCGCCTCAGTTTCAAACTCCGGTCCCCTTCCGTTGGAACTTTGCAACCGCCTTTCTTCGGGACGGGGGGGGGGGGTTGCCCGCGGTTCCTGCAAAGCTCTGGGAACCAGCAGCAGGGCCCCTCCCCCTCGCTCTCCTCCTTCGCCTGCAAGAGCTCACGCGACACCCCCCCCTCTTTCTCCTCAGCTTGTAAAAAAAAGTGACTTTGGAAAGCGATAGCTGAAAAGCAGCCGGTCCCCCCCCCCTCCTCGCCTCCCCCCTTCCTCTCAGGAAAAAAAAACCCATTAATTTCCTGCCTCGGCTCCTCCCTCCCAGCTCCAAATCGAGTTCCCTCAGGGCGGCTCTTTGCACACGCGGCGGAGACGGGCAGAGGTGTCGCTCCATCATCCCTCGTGCGGAGATGAGGAAACTTCACGGGAAAGTCGCCGCTTTTCTCCCTTTCTGGCTGCTCCTCGAGCAGGTTTCCAGCTCCCTCTACGACAACCGTTACGCCGGGTAAGTCCGCCCGCTCTTTTTTGGTGCGTCGGCGCGCGCCGTGGCTTGGCGGCTCCCTCGTTTCCACCGGTTTGGTTTCCCCGGATACTTGGTGGGCATGGGCGAGACCCCATGGGTGGACTTTGTGTGTGTGTGTGTGTAAAGTGCCTTCAAGTCGCAGCCGACTTATGGCGTTAACGTATATGTTATAAGGGGTTCACTTGAGCGTTGCGGGGGGCGCTAGGGAACGAGAGCTCTCCCCCTGAAGACTTTGCGCCTGTCGTTGGAGTTGCTTTCTGTGCCGGGGTGGGTGAGGGGAACGAGCTCGGAAAAGGTAATAACAAAGGAGAGATTGGGCACCGAGGAAATTAAGATCTCGAAGGAAAAATGAGCCAAGGTGCGACAACAAAGACGGATCTTTTAAAGTGTGACTTCCTTTGTGCCGCCCCCCCCCCCCCGTGATCAACTCTTGGAGTGATAATGGGTGTTTCTAGGACAAGAGGAGTATCTAAACTGGAGTTATTGTGGCAAGAGGAGAAGGCACTGAAATCAAAGTTTTCAGAGTTGGAATGATAGAAGACCCAAGGAATGATCATACTAGAATGGAGCAGTAATGGAACTTTACTGTGGACTGACAATCCATGGAGAAATGACAGCAGATAGAATCCACTACAAGCATGGGGAGGAGAATGTTTGTTCCTGGGAGCTCATGGCAGCTTCTGTGCCATTTTATTTGCTGTTAACTACCTCGCGTTTGCCCTGACATGGATAGCTCAGGCTAGCATAGGGTTGCCAACTTCCGGGTACAAGCTGGAGATCTCCTGCTATTACAACTGATCTCCAGCTGATAGAGCTCAGTTCACCTGGACAAAATGGCCCCTTTGGCAATTGGATTCTATGGCATTGAAGTCCCTCTCCTCAAGTCCCGCCCTCCTTAGGCTCCGCCCCAAAAATCTCCTGCTGGTGGTGAAGAGGGACCTGGCAACCCTAGGCTAGCACAATCTTTTCAGATTCTAGGAAGCTAAGCATGATTGGTCCTGTTTAGTATTTGGATGGGAGACCATCAAGGAATTCTGGGATTGTGATGCAGAGGCAGGCAATGGCAAACCACCTCTGAATGTCTCTTACCTTGGAAACCCTACAGGGCTGCCTTAAGTCAACTGCAACTTGTGGCTCTCTCCACCACCACTTAGCATTTACCTAATTCCTTGTATCAATTTTATTTCTGCCCTGCCTCTTTAGTTTAGCCATTTTTTATGTAGTCTTATTGGTATCAATGTGCAGTGTAGTCCTAGATGATTGGTTCTTGTAGGTTATCCGGGCTGTGTAACCGTGGTCTTGGAATTTTCTTTCCTGACGTTTCGCCAGCAACTGTGGCAGGCATCTTCAGAGTAGTAACACTGAAGGACAGTGTCTCTCAGTGTCAAGGGTGTAGAAAGAGTAATATATAGTCAGAAAGGGGTTGGGTTTGAGCTGAGTATTGTCCTGCAAAAGTATTGTCCTGTAAGTATCAAGATAATGTGCTAATGAGGATATGGTATGTTAATATGGAACCATTGTATCCTGAAGTGATCTGTTAATGTGTGTAATCCAAAACTAATCTGTATGGCTATTGTTGAATGTTGTCTTTGTCTGGAGGTTTTTCAGGGCAGGAAGCCAAGCCTTATTCATTCTTAAACTCTCCTCTTTTCTGTTAAAGTTGTGCTGATGTTTGTGAATTTCAATGGCTTCTCTGTGCAATCTGACAAAATAGTTGGTAGAACTGTCCAGTCTTTCAGTGTCTTGGAATAAGACCCTGTGTCCTGTTTGTGTCAGTCCATGTTCAGCCACTGCTGATTTCTCAGGTTGGCCAAGTCTGCAGTATCTTTCATGTTCTTTTATCCTTGTTTGTATGCTGCGTTTTGTGGTCCCGATGTAAACTTCTCCACAGCTGCAAGGTATACGATATACTCCTGCAGAGGTGAGGGGGTCTCTTTTGTCTTTTGCTGATCGTAGCATTTGTTGTATTTTCTTGGTGGGTTTAAACACTGTTTGTAGGTTATGTTTTTTCAAAAGTTTCTCCATCCTATCAGTGACTCCTTTAATAAATGGCAAGAATACCTTTCCTATGGGAGACTGTTTTTCTTGAGTTTTCTGATTTTTGTTTGGTTCAATGGCCCTTCTGATTTCATTCTTGGAGTAGCCGTTTGCTAGCAGTGCGTGATTTAGATGGTTAGTTTCTTCCTTGAGAAACTGTGGTTCACAGATCCGTCTTGCACGGTCCATTAATGTTTTGATTATTCCTCTTTTCTGTCGGGGGTGGTGGTTGGAGTTTTTGTGTAAGTAGCGATCTGTGTGAGTTGGTTTCCGGTAGACCTTGTGACCTAACTGAAGGTTTGATTTACGGATGACAAGGGTATCAAGAAATGGGAGTTTACCCTCAATTTCCTTTTCCATGGTAAACTGAATGTTTGGATGGATATTATTAAGATGATTTAGAAAGTCCATTAATTTTTCTTCACCATGGCTCCAAATGGTAAATGTATCATCTACGAACCTGAACCAGACTGTAGGTTTGTAAGGTGCTGATTCTAATGCTGTCTTTTCAAAATATTCCATGTAAAAGTTTGCTATTACTGGACTGAGTGGACTTCCCATAGCTACTCCATCAATCTGTTCATAAAATTCTTGATCCCATAGGAAATAACTTGTTGTCAAACAATGGTGAAATAAGGCTGTTATATCTTCTGGAAAAATCTGGTTAATCAATGAGATTGTGTCTTTAACTGGAACCTTGGTAAAGAGGGATACAACATCAAAACTGATTAATATATCCTTTGGATTGAGTCTTAACGGACTGATTTTGTTGATGAAGTGAGTTGAATCTTTGATGTAAGAAGTGGTTTTTCCAATGTGGTCCTGTAGGAGGGTGGTCAAATATTTAGCTAATTCATATGTTGGGGAACCAATGGCACTCACGATGGGTCGGAGTGGAACGGAATCCTTATGAATTTTAGGTAGTCCATATAATCGTGGTGGTTGTGCTTCAGTCTTGCATAGTTTTCTGTGTGTGTCGGGATGAAGAGTGGAATTCTTGATCAGAATGCTAGTTTTCCTGGTAATTTTGCAAGTTGGATCTCGTTTTAGTTTTTTGTATGTGGCAGGGTCCAGAAGTTCCTCAATCTTCTTTTTGTATTCTTCTGTTTTCATGATCACTGTGGCAAAGGCAATGCCACAGTGATCATGAAAACAGAAGAATACAAAAAGAAGATTGAGGAACTTCTGGACCCTGCCACATACAAAAAACTAAAACGAGATCCAACTTGCAAAATTACCAGGAAAACTAGCATTCTGATCAAGAATTCCACTCTTCATCCCGACACACACAGAAAACTATGCAAGACTGAAGCACAACCACCACGATTATATGGACTACCTAAAATTCATAAGGATTCCGTTCCACTCCGACCCATCGTGAGTGCCATTGGTTCCCCAACATATGAATTAGCTAAATATTTGACCACCCTCCTACAGGACCACATTGGAAAAACCACTTCTTACATCAAAGATTCAACTCACTTCATCAACAAAATCAGTCCGTTAAGACTCAATCCAAAGGATATATTAATCAGTTTTGATGTTGTATCCCTCTTTACCAAGGTTCCAGTTAAAGACACAATCTCATTGATTAACCAGATTTTTCCAGAAGATATAACAGCCTTATTTCACCATTGTTTGACAACAAGTTATTTCCTATGGGATCAAGAATTTTATGAACAGATTGATGGAGTAGCTATGGGAAGTCCACTCAGTCCAGTAATAGCAAACTTTTACATGGAATATTTTGAAAAGACAGCATTAGAATCAGCACCTTACAAACCTACAGTCTGGTTCAGGTTCGTAGATGATACATTTACCATTTGGAGCCATGGTGAAGAAAAATTAATGGACTTTCTAAATCATCTTAATAATATCCATCCAAACATTCAGTTTACCATGGAAAAGGAAATTGAGGGTAAACTCCCATTTCTTGATACCCTTGTCATCCGTAAATCAAACCTTCAGTTAGGTCACAAGGTCTACCGGAAACCAACTCACACAGATCGCTACTTACACAAAAACTCCAACCACCACCCCCGACAGAAAAGAGGAATAATCAAAACATTAATGGACCGTGCAAGACGGATCTGTGAACCACAGTTTCTCAAGGAAGAAACTAACCATCTAAATCACGCACTGCTAGCAAACGGCTACTCCAAGAATGAAATCAGAAGGGCCATTGAACCAAACAAAAATCAGAAAACTCAAGAAAAACAGTCTCCCATAGGAAAGGTATTCTTGCCATTTATTAAAGGAGTCACTGATAGGATGGAGAAACTTTTGAAAAAACATAACCTACAAACAGTGTTTAAACCCACCAAGAAAATACAACAAATGCTACGATCAGCAAAAGACAAAAGAGACCCCCTCACCTCTGCAGGAGTATATCGTATACCTTGCAGCTGTGGAGAAGTTTACATCGGGACCACAAAACGCAGCATACAAACAAGGATAAAAGAACATGAAAGATACTGCAGACTTGGCCAACCTGAGAAATCAGCAGTGGCTGAACATGGACTGACACAAACAGGACACAGGGTCTTATTCCAAGACACTGAAAGACTGGACAGTTCTACCAACTATTTTGTCAGATTGCACAGAGAAGCCATTGAAATTCACAAACATCAGCACAACTTTAACAGAAAAGAGGAGAGTTTAAGAATGAATAAGGCTTGGCTTCCTGCCCTGAAAAACCTCCAGACAAAGACAACATTCAACAATAGCCATACAGATTAGTTTTGGATTACACACATTAACAGATCACTTCAGGATACAATGGTTCCATATTAACATACCATATCCTCATTAGCACATTATCTTGATACTTACAGGACAATACTTTTGCAGGACAATACTCAGCTCAAACCCAACCCCTTTCTGACTATATATTACTCTTTCTACACCCTTGACACTGAGAGACACTGTCCTTCAGTGTTACTACTCTGAAGATGCCTGCCACAGTTGCTGGCGAAACGTCAGGAAAGAAAATTCCAAGACCACGGTTACACAGCCCGGATAACCTACAAGAACCAATGAACTCTGACCGTGAAAGCCTTCGACAATAGTCCTAGATGATGTTCAGAAGAGAGAGGGGCATAAGGCATAAATGGCACCACCTCCAAAATGGGAAAGGATATGGATTCCAGGTCTGGTTGAGTTTACTGTATATCCTGTTGGGGTTAAACTGAGAGCCATTCACCACAAGCCACCTATGTATGTACATAAACTGGTTTAGTCTCATTTTAACTTATTTGGGTGAGGCCTTCATAAATGGTTAATGTTTTGGGGGTTGTTGTTTTTATGGGGGGGTTAGCTTAAGATTTCTTTAAAAGTGTACTGTTGCTGTACTCAGTACATACATCAGACACTGGCTTGTGTGTGTGTGAAGTGCCTTCAAGTCACAGCCGACTTATAGCAACCCCTTCTTGGGTTTTCATGGCAAGAGACTAACAGAGGTGGTTTGCCAGTGCCTTCCTCTGCACAGCAACCCTGGTATTCCTTGGTGGTCTCCCATCCAAATACTAACCAGGGCTGACCCTGCTTAGCTTCTGAGATCTGACAAGATCAGGCTAGCCTGGGCCATCCAGGTCAGGGCAGACACTGGCTTAGGGTTTGTTGAATACACAAGGGAGAAAGCAGCTTCTTAGAGTCATTTGGGGTATAAGGAATTTGTCCTACATTAGAAATATAGTTTGGTTTGAACAAAGTCTTGGAGCTGTGGTAGATACTTCTTATTAAGGATGAGTATGCATGGTCTGCATAGTATGCCTGAGTATGCATGGTCTGAGTTCTGTTTAGTGGGAAGAGTCCAGAATTTAATGTGGTGTGCGTCATGATCAAACTAAAATTATTTGCAGGAACATGGTATTAGAAATTGCTTGCCTTTATGACCACTGGAAATAAAGTGGTCCATTTTACAGTAGACTTTTGTGTAAAGAATTAATTCAGTGCTACGCTTTAAATTCTCTCCAAGATAAGCAGATGGAAGTAACAACTGTATTGACCTCTTCGTTTTTATTAAAGCTGTAAGAGCAGACATGTGAATTCCACAGTTGAAAACACAACCATTCATTGAAGTTTAAAATCCATTCCATATCCTTCAGAAAAGGAAAGTACATTGAACTAGTAATATGATATAAAGCATTTCACCTCTGGGTCATCAGCGGTGACAGCACTTAACACATGACAGCTGCTCTATGGTCTGAGTCTAAAGGCTAGTTCACAGGTATCTTCCTTGTTGAAAAATAAACTCCACAATTTTGGCCCTTCCTGGTGATGTGAGGAAAGGCAAGGAACTTAATAGACATGAAGAGAAGATTTCTAGGGTTTATTACAGGTCAGCTATGCAGATACTGTGGGGACACTAGTCCTGCAAATATGGAAGGGGGGTATTTTTTTATTAGATTGCAGATGACTGTGGAAAGCAGTATTTGCTGCGAAACAGACGGTGGGACTCTTTCTGAGCAATAATTGTATGTGTGTGTTAGTTTAATCACCTTTAGGCTGAAACAAGGCAATTAGTAATTCAGCAGCAATTATGCAGCAGCAATTAATAAAACTAAAACCATTGAAAACAAGAGCATCAAAGGCTTTGCTAACAATGGCAAAGACCAATATATAGAGGTAAGAATGTCATACTACGATCTAGGAGACTCCGTTTCAAATCCCCACACTATCATAGAACCTTGCTGGGTGACCATACGCTCTCAGCTCAACCTACCTTACAGGGTTGTTGTGAGGATAGCACGGAGGAGAGGAGAACAATGTAAGTGGCTTTGGATCCTCATTAGGGAGAAAGGCAGGGTACAAAAGAACTAAATACAAAAATAAAAGCTAATAATGGACTGTGCCAGGCAAACTTCCTTTTGGAAGGGATTCCATAGTTGCAGTGCAATCTCAGAGAAGGCCCTGGCACTAGTAAACCTTTTGAAGCTGTGTGCCATCAGAGAAGTGACTGCAGAGATTGCCTCAGCTCAGGAAGACTCAGATGAAAGGATACAGTCCTATAGATACTTTGGAGAGCCAGCGTGGTTAAGAGCGGCAGACTCTAATTTGGAGAACCAGGTTAGATTCTCCACTCCTCTGCATGAAGCCTGCTGGTTGACCTTGGGTTAGTCAGTTTTCTCAGAACTCTTTCAGCCCACGTGGAGGAAGGCAATGGCAAACCACCTCTGAACATCTCTTGTGCCATAAGTCAGCTGTGACTTGATGGCACATGCACGTAGATACTTAGGGTCTGAGACTCTTCCAAGCTTTAAAGATAAATACCAGAACTTTGAATTGAAACAGTCTTGAGTTAGGGAAGATCTTTGTGCATTGGTCCTATGATAAATCTCTGTTATCCTGGCTACTGTGTTTCTTATACGGTGTTTGTTTATTTTTGTGTACTTAATATATACTGTGATATTTTCCCAGTGGGGACCAAAGGCAACTTGGATTGTTCTCCTCTTCCAGCAAGAGCAGTCAAGGGTGTTGTGATTGTTGTGCATAATATGATTATTCATCTGTTACAGATATCTCTTTATGGGAGAGTCCTACAATCTTTGTTGACCAGGACACAGTTCCCAACTCCATTGACTAACAATGTTGTGAAGTATTTTGTAATTTTTTTTTACTTTAGAAGTTTTAAAGTCCTATGTTGTATCGTGTGCTTATGTAGCCCTTTTAAAACAAAAGTGCAAAGCCACTAACAAAACTCCCTCCTACCTACCTGAACTTTTTCTTCTTCTTTCATTTATCCAATTTTATTTGTAGCCCACTCTTCCTGCTTAGACTCAAGGCAGATTGAAGTATATGTACTCCCTTTCTCCATTCCTAGGAGCATATATCTTCCCCTTTTCAAAAAGCACCAATATGCTTTTCCTTACCGCGAGGCTATTGCCTAGTGTTATGGATATAATTGTATGGATATACATGGCATGAACAGAGCAGAAAAGGAAGAATAATTTCCACCACTAAAAATAAGTTTGTATAAGCCATGTATATGTACTTTTAAAAATATGACCCTGAAATGGTTGTTGATGTTCCTATACCACTTAGCCACACCTACAGTACCTACCCTTGGTGTTCTGACTACATTGGTACCATTCTGGAGTAAGTAGTTCAAGGTATGGAGCTTGTGGATCTTATTCTGTCAATACTTGCATTACGTTTGAACTGGCAAACTAGAGCTTCATGGCAGGGGTTTCTTTTTACAAAGTTTAGAAAGACCACCGCAGAAGATAAAAATAGATTATTGCAGAGGAGCAGTATTATCTACGAACTATTCATAAAGGAACTCTGAACAAGCATAACACTCTGCGTTAGCCTTCTGTGTTTTTGTCTGAGGCAACAATGTTTATTTCAGGCAAGACAAGTTTGGAATAGTCCTTTTCATTGGACAAGGTAGTATGCTTTTGCAAGGAACAATGTTACAAAACTGTTGGCACTTGCTTTTCCAGCAGAAGATTTGGCAGTGAAGGCTGTTGCAATCAGAGGGGCTTATCTTTAAATTAAGTGTTTAGTACTGAATGGAGATTTCTGTTTAGTTCTCCCCAGCATGCTAAACTATGAAGATGATCTTGCTTTACTTTGTGTTGATTTGCGTATTTAATAAACATTATTGGCAGAAGCTTTTGGTTATAGAAACATTTAATATTTCAATAATAAACTGTACAAGTGTGACTGTTACCACTGATACATTTCTGTAAAGGGAAGACTAGGATAAATTTAATCACCCGTGTAACGTTTGGCCCCCTGTGGAAAAAAAATACTTCTGTAGCTTTTGACGTCTCAAAATCAGTTGTACATAATGGTAAACACATGAATTTTTATTTGTATGAATAACTATAACTGGGTTTCTGCATTTACGTATAAGAAGCCTGGTTTAGGAGAAAATATTTTTGAAAACTTTTTAGGCATAGGCAAAAGTACCGGTAATTGGCACTGCAATTGAAAGCTGTGCTGTTATTCTGTGCAAATATGTTGTTAATGCTGTTAGAAATGTTTTACTGTAGTGCTAGTACATCCATTTGTCTTTGAGAGTAACCGTCATGAAAAGCAACTTACTATTTCATTCAGGTATTTCACTGGAAATAGTTGATTAGTTATGAGACTGCAAAAGGAATTTCTTTTACTGCTTATCAAAAGTGTTCTGCTTTTGTATCTCTGCTTTAGTAGAAATGATTGTCGCAGAACTCTCTTCAGTGTCTGTGATTCTACCATTCCATCTTGATAAGATATATCACAAGAGAAGAGTTTTCCTGAAAACCATTCCTGAGATGACCAAATTACCATGAAAGTTGTGGGGGAAGGTTTATTTCCAACCTAATTGGTGTGTTTTACATTGAGGTTTAGAATTTTATACATTAGTGCCACAGTGGAAAAAAAATTTTGCCTAGAAAAAGTGTTTTGGGAACTGATGTTTTCCTTGAAATATTATTACTTTACATGTCTAAAATAGGATCTGTGACTGAGTCCTAGAATACACACATTTCTTCTTTTACTGAGAGAATGTATAGTGAATCTAAAAATGAAGCTAAGGCAGGTAACAGAAGAACCTAGAAGATGGAGGATTACAAACCAAAATTAGAGTATATACAGGTGGAGCTAAACATAAACGACTTCTTGCCACATTAAACACTGCCTGGAACAGACAGAACAACATTTTGAGTGAGAAAAATCCCTTCCTATTTTTGATCGGCTTTGTGTATTCTTCATTCCATGTTGGTGACAGTGTTCCTATTTTGTTCCCCAGACCTTTAGCAGGCTGAGTGAGCCTTTGCTTTGGGAATGTCTTGAGTGCTGCAGGGACAGAAACATGTAATATCACCATACCCTGCTGGTACTTCCAATTTACTGTGGACTATAATTTATCAGTGCCTTGACCTGGATGGCCCAGGCTAGCCTGATCTCATCAGATCTTGGAAGCTAAGCAGAGTTGGTTAGGGAGACCTCCAAAGTAGTCCAGGGTTGCTACACAGAGCCGGGCAATGGCAAACCATCTCTTGCCTTGAAAACCTAGAGGGTTGCCATAAAGCAGCTGCAACTTGATGGCATTTTCTGCCTCCATGCTTTAGCAGTAAACTGGGGATGCTTATTATTCTTTCAAATTTCAGAAAAAGATGCTGCCAACTGACATCAAGTGGTATGTGCATATGCTGTTCCTCTGTACTTTGAAGTACTCATCATAGCAAAGTGTGTTATAAGACATTCCTGTAATACCTGAATATATGGTGAATATTTTTCAGATTTTACATATACTGAGTGGGTAACTGGACATAAGATTGAACAGAATAAGGAAGAGAAACTATTGTATCAGAGGAACACATTTTAACAGAACCTAGTTTATCCCCCGCCCTGACCTGGATGGCCCAGGCTAGCCTGATATCGTCAGATCTCAGAAGCTAAGCAGGGTCAGCCCTGGTTAGTACTTGGATGGAGACCACCAAGGAATATCAGGGTTGCTGTACAGAGGAAGGCACTGGCAAACCACCTCTGTTAGTCTCTTGCCATGAAAACCCCAAAAAGGGGTCGCCATAAGTTGGCTGCGACTTGACGGCACTTTACACACACACACAGTTTATCCCCCATGACTTGACCCTCCTCCCAATTTGACAGTTAATGAGGGGAGAGAGACTGTAGAAGAGGCCAAAAATGTTTGCTTATCCATAAGGAAGGTAAGAAGCTTTACTCTCAGTCAGATTTGACTTTGTGTACATAATCACATAGAAAAATTGTTTGACAATTGATGTCATCACAAACTCTAGTCAGAATATTGGCAATGGTTTCTACCCTCATTCTGATTTGACTCTATAACCAAATATGATTGGCTGCATGATAACAGATATTGGCTGAGATCACCACAGAATTGTCCCTATTTTTAAAGGGAGAAAAATGCACCCAAAGAAAAGATGGTAAAAGAAGCAGCTTCAGAGGCAAGAAACACTGTATGACAAACTTAACTCCCTGGTTATGAAAATCAGTTAAAGCATGAAAAATAATAAAAAATTGTTTTTGAAAAAATCAGTTAGAGCCATATGGCACAAAGTGGTAAGCTGCAGTACTGCAGTCAAAAGCTCTGCTCATGGCCTGAGTTTGATCCCAACAGAAGTCGGTTTCAGGTAGCTGGCTCAAGTTTGACTCAGCCTTCCATCCTTCTGAGGTCAGTGAAATGTGTACCTAGCTTGCTATGGGTAAAGTGTACATGACTGAGGAAAGCAATGGCAAGCCACCCCATCAAATATAGTCCGCCTAGTAAACATCGTGATGTGGCGTCACCCCATGGGTCAGTAATGACCCAGTGCTTGCAGAGGGGACTGACTACCTTTATCTTTTATGAAAATCAGTACCATCTATATAATAAAAAATGAGACAAGGTTTACAATGTAGCTGAAGTTGCTATCAAAGGGTAATTTAATATTTTTCTTCACTGTTATTAACTAAAAAGGTAGCTCAAAATAAAATGCGACTCGTTTTTAGACAGACATATATACACATTATAGACAAGTATGTAATAATGAGTTTTGGGGTGTGCCAGATCTGTATTGATTTCAACATTCAAGTATACCTTCAGGAAATATATTCTTCATTAATAAAAAGCAGTTAGTGAACTTATAACATCTAAACTAATGCAGTCTTTTAAGAACGAATTTAAAGTGCATATTTTTGACAAGACCAAACTCGTTCCAAGATTATTGTAGTTAAGACTATCTGAGAATGTTTTACTTTGTTTCGTGGTCTTCATGTTCCCCAGTTCTTGAATAATTTCCCTTTGCAATGTATAGGAGACATTTACATTTGTCTCAGGGCTTATTAGGCTACGTAAGTGGGATAGAAATCAAAACCATGTTTGTTCTTGCTTCACATGCCTTTCTTAAAGTCTCACTTAAATACTCTCTAGAATGGTGTTTATTTCAGGTCATAGCACCAGTCCTCAAATTTTAATGTTGCCAGATATTATCTTAAATAGTTTTTGAGACCAGGGTAAGAGCTTCCTTCAACAGTTCTGAACTCATATATAAGGATGATAAGCTGTAGGAGGCCTTAGTAGGTGATAGGCTGAAAGCAGAAGAAACCTGTGACAAGCCTGACAATCCAGCTAGTAGGGAGTCAGCAGATACAGCAACCCGGGAGACAAGGTCAAAAATGATAGATGCCCAGCCAAACCTCAATCATGGCCTGGAAGTTCTCCAGATCAAGGAAAATCTGCTGCCTCCCCCTTGGGAGTCTGGGAGGACACTGTAGCCCTAAGAACATTTTCCATTCTCAGTCCCAAATACATTATCGCCAAGGGCAGTCAGTTCTAATCCCACCAACCCCAGCAGATTCTGGTGATGAAAAAAATAGATTCACACTTGAATCCTATTATAGAAGAGTTGTCATTATTCAAGACTTTACGGCACTAGTTACTCAACTTCGACCAATCCATGCACCCTTTAAACCTTCAGTATAAAGTTCTCAAATCCAGCACTTCCCAGGTTTCTTTAATTATCTTGGAAACATGCAATTAAATGTGTCATGGCCTCTTTTAAATTTAATGCACTGCAAGGATATAATTCTTAATGACATATTTGTTCAAATAAGAAAACTCTTATTCCTAGGATCTGGCACATCGTATCTGGGATATATTTAGTATGCTGATTACCCTGAAATGTATTTTGTATCAACAATTAATACTTTTCTGCTAAAAAGGGGTCCAGCTACAAGGCCATGAGGCATGGCTACTTTTCCTTTTAACAACTGTGGCTGTAGTTGAAACGCATCTGAAATATCATACATTAGAATGGAACAAAGATGATTTCAAGCTTCAAAGAAAAAGCATAAAGTTTCCAGATACTTTTACTGCAAGAAGTAAAGGACTGAAATTTGGCAGCTTTTCCTACACAATCAAATAGTGACATGCTTACCTTTAAACTGGAAGTTAGATACCAGATGTTATCCTACAACAAAGGAATGCCAAAAAACCAACCATGCTGGAATAATCAGGGTGTCCATTTTAAGCAGTGATTATTTAACTTAAAAAAGAATTTAAAAATGCTACATTAGAACAGACCCACTGTTATCAACATGATTCATTACTTTCCCATAGCCCAAGTTTTTTACCTGTTTTTGGAATAATATAAGTGAAATTAATTCTAACACAATGGTTTACAAAATCGCTCTTTAATTTATTATTTTTTATGTTTTTTAAATGTAGAAACCTAAAACTCATGACTAATCAGGTTATGGATATTGTAGAAGATTCAGCATTCCAAAATATCCATAATATTTTATTAGATATCTGTTCTAAATTATAAACAACTGATGGAGAAATTATGCTTTAGTTTTAAAAAATAAATATTTTATTTAATATGCATGGATTACTTTTTTGTGCTATGCACTCCTATTAACCTCTATTCCTGTTTTGTAAAAGAAACCTTCTCCTGAGATGTTGCTGCCCTAGCAAGAAAGTTTGTTTCCTTATCTTCTGATAGAGAAAACAAGTCGTATTGTCTGTTTGTTATGATTATTGCCCATTTTCTCTTGTGTTTGTGTTAAAGGTCGCTCTCCTTCTTTCTCTGTAGGCATTAAAAGGGGATTAATAGATTCATGGATGATGGGTCTATCAGTAGTTACTAGCCAGGTTGACTAAAGGGAACCTCCATATTCAGAAGCAGTCAACCTCTGAATCCCAGTTCCAGGAGGCAACATCAGGGGAGAGAACTGAGGCCTCTATGCCCTGGTGTTGGCCTCCAAAGGAACTGGTTGGCCACTGTCCAGGATGCTGGACTACATGGATCACTGGCCTGATCCAGCAGGTCTCTCCTTATGTTCTTATATTAAATTGAGGACCAAGCTAGATTAGATGCTGAGAGATCTGTGAATGGGTGTTGTAAGCTGCTTTTTTGTTTAAATCTTTAATAGTAGCTAAGGAAGGGATTTAAAGTGGGGATGTGGCCTAATTTAAGAAGAAGCGTAACCCACAGGCACACACACTGTTTTTCCAGTCTCGTTACCCTCACAAGCAACTATTTGCCCCCATTGGGGGCATCCTGTATGTTTCCTGAAGAGGGAAAATAGCAGCTGTAGGAGACCTTTGAAGTCAGGCTAATGGCATAGCAGGAAAAAGTTAGAACTCTCCTCCTCCTGCATTGCAGCCCTAGTCTGAGTGGGTTCCTATGGATGCTTCTTTACCAGCAAAAATTGCTTAGCTGGTCCATTCATAGATCTGTCTCCTTTTGTTTGACCCTGAAATGCATTGATCAAGCACATTTTCCCAAATGAAGGCAAGAAATCACTTCAGTTCCTGTACATTTGTTTAATTTAATCATAAAACTGACAATATGTCTAACACAAGAAGTAACCAATTTTAATTTACCGTATTTTCCGGCGTACAAGATGACTGGGCGTATAAGACGACCCCCCATTTTTACAGTTAAAATATAGCGTTTGGGATTGTCCCAACTCCGCGGCCTAGGGCCAGCCCTCGGGACTGCGCCCCAACCCCGCGGCTGCCCCCAGACCTCCTGGAGCGCCCCAACCCGAGTCCGTGGCCTGGGGCCGGCCCTCGGGACTGCGCCCCAACCCCGCGGCCACCCCCGGTCCTCCTGGGGCGGCTCAACCCCCGGGGAAACAACACCACTTACCGGGGCGGGAGAAAGAGGGGGCGGGGGTGGCCGGATGAGCTGGCAGCGCACCGGGAGGCGGGGCTGGCAGGAGGAACAGGAGGAGGCCGGGGGCCTACCTCCCAGCATGGAAGAGTGTATGCCGGCCCGGCCGGAGCAAATCTTGGAGACGAGGTGGAGAGGAAGCCTCCCCGGGCAGCGGGAGCCCCGCAGCCAGAGACTCCGGCTGTAGCCAAGGCTCAGCCCCGGGCTCCGGCGGGAGGGTGGGAGCCCGAAGCGGCGGGACGTGGCTCTCGGGGGGGGAGTCGGCGAGGGGAGAAGGGAGCAGGGAAGAAGAGGGGGCCGGGGCAAGAGTAAGGGCCCTCGAGAAGGGCGAGGCTAAAGGCGAGGGGAGGAATGAGCTGACGGCCCGCGGAGGGTGGGGCTAAAGGAGGGTTTGGAGGGGAGGGAAGCCCATAAAGACAGAAGCTGAAGCGGAGGCCGGGGAGGAAAGGGGGCATGTTGGGTGTGCTAGGCGGCAGCCAAAACACCCTGTGCCGGGAGAAGAGAGTGGCCGCCCCGGCCAGCCGGCCAGCCAGCCACCTGCCTGCCTTGCGCTGCCGCTGGAGCGCAGCCGAGCACTTCCCTCCGTGCACCCCGGCGCACCTGGCTTCGACTCCGAGCCGGGCAGTGAGCGCCCTCGCTGGGCTCGCCTCCCCTCCCTCCTCCGGCGGACATGGACAGAGCGGAGGCGGCTCCCCAGGCAGATTCTCCAGTCCGGTTCTGAATTCAGCATCCGGCGTATAAGACGACACCCGGCGTATAAGACGACACCCGACTTTTGAGAAGATTTTCCTGGGTTAAAAAGTAGTCTTATACTCCAGAAAATACAGTAAATCATAGTTCTCGGAAATGTGACTCGTGAAATTTTATTCAATGAATGTATGTCTTCCTGTGGCAGACACAGGCTGCTTCCAGATGTGAGCACAAAACGGTGATCCCACAGTTGAAGCAGCAACTAGCAGGTAGGGATAGCGGCGGAATACTCTGACCCTGTGCTCCTTGCTGCTAGCACCGCCCTTCAACCTCCACCCAGTCCCTTCCCCTTTGTTCTATCAGTGTAGAAATACTAGTGTAACAAGAACCTTGCTACTGTGCCCCCACTGCATGACAGCCCCCCCCCACAGCTGACCCGTGGTATCACACCAGGCTTCCCTGGGTGCCATGGTGCTCAATGTTACCTATCCTGGTGCCTGCCAGGTGTTATAAGAAAGTGGATAGGGCTTCTGCCCACCAGGGCTTCTGATTGTGATCAGAGATCTGAATGAGCATGACGTTATGTAGAAACTCTCAACAAAATCAGGGGCATCAAGCTGTCCACAGTGGTCAGACTGCCAATGTGGAAGCTGCCACAGCTAGTTGACTGTTTTGCTATAGAAAGACATAGCGTATTGGTTCTCTTCTAGGGGCTTGACCTCCTACACATGAGAACATGTGCGATGTCATCCTGGTGACTGGTACTTCCATACCTACCATCTGGTAGGGCAAGGATGGCCAACTTCTCTCGTTTGGGGAGACGTTATATTACCCAGATTGATTTGGGGGCTAGAATTGTATTTTGCCACATAAACCGGCCTTCTCCTGGAAGGCTGCGCTCAGTAATAAATTTGTTGCCATCTAACAATAAGTTTACCACGGTTATAGAGCACATTCACTTGGGTATATCCAAATCCAGACACTGAAGTTTGGATTACCCCTATGCCTTAGAGCTTGAAAACAATTTTTATTTCTCTGCCTTCCTGCCATACATGCCTGGCCACCCTCACCAATTTTTCCTGTGTGTGCTTGCAATGCACAACCCCCTAACCAGTAAGGTCATAAGTCTGGCTCCTTGTCTTCCCATTACATGAATTCCTGCCCTGTGATATGCTGGCAGCTCCATTGGTCCCATATTGCTGACTTAGAGTTAAAGGTTGATCTTGGCTGTGGGAAGCTTGAAGACTACTGCTTTAGGCTACCAGTTAGCGATGATGAACTTAATATTTGCTTTCAGTAGAATGATACCATATAGAAGACTGACATCACAGCAGAGCTGGTAATTCGTGTGGATTTTTTCAAGCATGGCATCTTAATAAGAGCCCAGAGGAAAGTAATTTTTCATCCTACTTGAAAAATGTTTTGTGGGAAAAATGGTGAGAAAGTGTAAAACTTCTGAAAAATGGCTTCGATTGAAAAATAAACCTAGAGGGGCAGGGCATTTAAAATTAGTCACAGACTCCGTCTGCTTATTAAAAAAAACTATTTGTGCCTACAACGAACAAGTCCCTTTAGCCATAATTTGGGGAAAAGGCTCCTGAGTATTGGCATTTGTTGTACCACCTTGGTCATTTGGTTGCTGATATTATGATATTTACCTCTGGTGACAGGGAAGTGTAGGCTGAAGCAAGGATAATTGTGCCGATGCAAAAATATGTCCTTCCCATTTTTAAGGGCATACAAATATGCTTTGAATGTGATCTTTCAAAAAAAGATTGTACCAAACTAGTTTTGGAAAGATCACAATGAGGAAATGCAGAAGGTGGATATTGAGGGGATGGTGTAGTGTGGACACCAAACTGGAACAAAACTGCCACATGGGAGCAGCTTTTGTTAACTTTTGGTTTTGCTTTCATTGAAAATGTACATTTCTGTACAGGCAGAACAACTCTGTTTAATCAGAGAACTCTGGCTGATATCATCACTATGAAATAGGAAATTAACAGTGCAATCCCGGGGAGGGGGAGTGACCAGAGAACCAACTAGGTGCCAAGCCGGTGTACCTCCAAGGTATGCTGGCATAAGCCACTCTTGCACCAGTGCAGCATCCTGTTGGTGCTATGCTGCACCCAACCACCAGCAGGGCACCAGCATAAACCCCTGTACCAGTGTGGGATGGGGTGGGGCAGGGAAAGTGGCAGGAGCTAGCTCCCTAAGCTGTCCCAGGGCAGGAACACCCCCCCCCCCAGGAGCAAGAAGAAGAAGAGTTGGTTTTTATATGCCAACTTTCTCTTCCACTTAAGGGAGACTCAAACCGGCTTACAATCACCTTCCCTTCCCCTCCCCACAACAGACACCCTGTGAGGTAGGTGGAGCTGAGAGAAATGGAAAGTTATGCTGCCAAAAGGCACAGTGCAGCCCATAGGCACCCTTGGTCGCTGCTGACAGCAACACCCTGATCCCCCTCCTAGCTGCCATGTTCCCGCTGCCCAGAACCCCACAGGATGTGTACAAATGCTGTGCCCAGCACCCACTCCCCCTATGGCCAGTTGTGGCACCTAGCAGCCAATATAAACTCCAGGCCATGCAAGGACAGACCAGATGGATTGTATGGATCGGTGGAGGCATGCCACCCGTGGAGTAAACAGATCACGCACCTGGCCCTGCATAGGCAAGCTGTCCTGGGGTGACCACTGGATTAGGCCAAAGGGGGAGGCCTTGGGCTGCGATTGGGCTGTCCTCCACATTAGGGGTGGTAGGATGCAGTCACGGGGGGGCTCCTGGGTGCTGGGTGGCTGGCATTGAGGAGGGAACCTGGGTACATGGAGGGGTAGCAGAATGAGGTTCCAACTGGGAGCGTGTGTGTGTGCGTCATGAGTAGGCTTAAATGGGCTGGGGCTGGCCCAGCGACTAAAAACAAGAAATCCAGTGACACCTTCAACATTCATATTGGTGGTGTTGTAAACCAGGTGAAGAGGTGGAGTAAGCCGATGTAGAAAATAAAGCAGGTGGCACAAGGAGCACAGGGAGGCCAGCCCTGATGGAACCGTTGCTATCCTCAACCACAGGCCTAGCGCAGGGGTGGGGAACCTTTTTTCCGCCAAGGGCCATTTGGATATTTATAACATCATCCACAGACTACAGAAAATTATCAACTTAAAAATTAGCCTACCAAGCCCCAAGGAGCCAGGCATCCAACCAGTGGCGCACTCACCCACCTGGTGGCACAGGATGGTCTGTTGCACCAGCCGGGCGTAGCCGTCCAGCTGCACACCGGAGTTGCTTCTGCTCTGCATGGTCGGGGCCGGATTCTACAGCCGGCTCCTGATACCTCCACTTGCAGGGATGAAATGAGGGCACACTGGCTAAGAACTCCCCCCCCCCCCCTCACGCATTCCTGTCTGCAGGAATTTCATGGGCCAGGGATCACTTATAAGTTATTATCGGATGAGCTTAATGCTCTTTGAGGGCTGTATTGGGAGAGGTGGTCCCGTAGGCATGAAGGTAATTTTAGTTACCCAATAAGATGTAGCCGGTTGCTGTATTTTCAATACTTGGCAGGAGGGGATAATCATTATTTAAGCATATTTATTAATTAAATAGCAATTTAGTTGCTGCCTTGACAACTTTTTGGTGAAAAGCAAGATCTAGATTTGAAAATTATGTAAAACCAACCCATAAAGAGGATGATGTAGCAAGATTTTAGGAGTTGTATTTCAAACACAGACTCAAAGCCAGTTTCTGGAAGAACATTTTTTTATTCCAAACAGCTGTTTGAGTCTCCAAATTCTGCCCTCAGAGGCTTTTCAAAATGGAGTTTGGAGCCCCGGACAAAAGTGTGTTTAGACTTTTATAACCTTTTAATTAGCTCATTATAATATTCTAACTACGCATATTACATAATAACTTGTCATTGGCTCAGAGTTCTAGGGGATGATTTCATTGGTTTATAATACAAATCAGAATAATCTTATTGGGTTACAACATAAGGATAAATCATAGGTTTACAGAAATACAGCAATATTTTCATTGGTCTAGATCAGGGGTCCTCAAACTATGGCCCGTGGGCCGGATCCTGCCCTCGGAGGGCTTTTGTCTGGCCCAGGGACCGAGAAAGCCAGGGTGGCTCCTGCTCACCCCTTCCGGGCTGGGCACACCTTGCCCAGAGCCCCGGCTGGGGCCGACTCCGCTCCACGCTGCCGGTCCGTGCCCCACTGATCTCGCTCCTCACAACCCGCTCCAGTGTCCGGCCGGCCTTGCAACTCAGTGCCCCCGACGACTCTGGCCGCCAGCCGAAGAGAGACACAGCCTGCCAGGCAGGGGCGAGCCAGTGCTGCCTACGGAAGAGGGGGTGGCGGAAGCTGCTCCGAGGCAGCGCCCCACGCTCCCCAATGGCAGGGCCCTGCCCTACAGAGTGTACGCGCTGCCCTGGGACCGCAGGGGAGGAAAGTCCCAGCGTTTGGGCAAGAGGAGGAGTGGGGACAGGCTTTGCACACGATCCTGTGCACCTGTGCTGGAAAGCCAGGCCGGGCGCCGCGCCTCCCCGGGCCCTCCGACAGACAGCCGCGGGAGCCAGCCGGGCAGGGCTCGGCCGGTCTCTGGAGAAGGCAGGGAACCGCGAGGGCCCGATCCTCCGGGACGTTCTCCTGCGCAGCCCCCCCCCCCGCGCTGGCGCAAGAGGCGTCCCAATGGATGGGGCACAAAGGCGCGACCTCCACTCCTTTCCTTCTGCAAACTCGGGACCTTCCTACTCCTGGCCGATGGACGCCCCCCATCCCCCCTTGGGCAGACGCAACTCCGGAGGGGACCCCGCTGCAATACAAGCGGCTGAATCAACTCTTTGCCGCCCCTCCCTTGGAAAGTCTGAACTCCCTCCGCACAGAACTGGGGAGGGGGGCGCCGGCAGGGTCGCTCTCTCTTTCTGCCACCCTCCCTGCCCACCCGCAAGCTTGTGCCTGAGTAAGGGGGAGGCTCCATAAAGCAGGGGTTGTTCCACAAGCTGCAGAAGGCCAGCGCCTGCTCCCAAGGGGCTGCTCTCTGGGACCACCACATGTTGGGCTTTGGGCCAAAACCACAGGCGGTTTTGCTGCCTTGGCTTTGCCATTCTCTAGATGCGCATTTCCCCCAACTGAATTCTCAAAACTCTGCCTGGGGGCTTATTGTTGAGTTTTGAGAATTTGGCTGGGGAGAATGTGCATTTAGAGAGTGGCAAACCCAAGGCAAAACCTCCCCTGCGTTTTCGCCCTTTGACTTCACTGTTAAAAGGTGCTCTCTCCGGTTCTGGCAGTAACGAAGAGGAAGAGTTGGTTTGTCTGTGCCGACTTTCTTTACCACTTAAGGCAGAATCAAAGCGGCTGACAATCACCTTCCCTTCCCCTCCCCACAACAGACACCCTGTGAGGTAGGTGGGGCTGAGAGAATGTGACTTGCCCGAGGTCACCCAGCTGGCTTCGTGTGTAGGGGTGGGGAAACCAACCAGGTTCACCAGATTAGCCTCGCAAGGGAGGCCAGGGCAGGGGCAAGGCCGCATCTGCTGAGGGAAGGCCGAGCCCCAGCCGCAGAGTGAAGGGGGAAGTTCCGGGCTCGGGAGGAGGATGCTTTTCAGGAGAGCCCCCTCGCGCCACTTCCCCCACACACGCGGGGAATTTGTTCATATTTTTTTCAAACTATAGTCTGGCCCCCAACAGTGTTTGAGGGACAGTGAACTGGCCCCCTGTTTAAAAAGTTTGAGGACCCCTGGTCTAGATAATACTTGTTTAGAGTTATTGTTAGTGCACCTGGTATTTCTATCTAGTTACAATTAATCTTTCCCTCCCTTAACATCCCAGCCACCCAGGCGCCTTTGGCCAGCCTTGAGATGAACAAACAGTATTGTATAGCTATCTCTTCTTGAATTCTTTTCTGTCTGTCTTTAACTTCTAAATATATCTCTCCAGAGGCCCTCTGATTTTGGAGCTTTTTAATAATAATTTTCAATTTTTAACTCTTACAGGTCTGCTGCCTCAAGACTGATGTAAATTTCATTTTGGTGAACATGCCCAGAATGTTTCTGAGATTTCAGAATATATTTATATTAAAATAATATATTCACATATAAATATATTCATTTAAAACTCTCATGTTATAAGAATGGGTGATAGAAATAGTTTAGAACATGTTGGTTCCCCCCAATCGGATTACATTTCTAGCAAAATGAAGACAAATATAGATTCTTTTTTCCCCTCCCATATTCAAACGAAGCCTCCTATAGAAATTCCACCAGTGGTATAATCTGTAAGTCTGCACCTGAGAAACATTTTGGGTGACATCTTGGCCATTTATGCATGTTCAGTTTTTTAAAAATATTTTTTTTTACATTCTTTTAATCCAACATATCAGGACATAAAACAGTATCCAAAACTTAAAAATTAATAAACAAAACAATTAGTATTGCTGATATTATTCTATAATTGATAATTAACATTCCGTTAACTCCCCCTTCACCCTCTTCCGTCTAAAAATAAAATGTATAAACTTTTGCTAACGGTACTAATCCCAATATTATTTTAATTAACAAATTATTATCCTATCTAACATTATTATATCATTACCTAATGTAAAAATAATAAAGAGTATAAATAAGGGATTAGATCAAAGAATAACCTTTAAACGTCCCCATTAAAAATTGATTTTCACAATAAATTCTCCAAGCCTCCCATTCCCCCATAAACTGCATTGTCATTCTGGTTTATCAGAGCTGTAAGTTTCGCCATCTCAGTCAATTCCAGCATCTTTTGTATCCAATCTTTTTTTCCAGGTATTTCCGCTGTCTTCCATTTAGCTGCATATGTCAGTCTTGCAGCCGTGGTGGCATATATCAAAAAAGTTCGTTGAGTACAAATGGTATCTGGTATCATACTTAATAACATCATTTCAGGTGTTTTAGGAATATTTTGTTGTAAAACCAATCTTATTTCAGTATATATCATGTCCCAGAATTTCTTAGCTTTTTCACAAGTCCACCACATATGATGAAAAGATCCTATTTCTTTGTTACATTTCCAACAATTTGGTGACATTGAAGCAAATGATTTTGCAAGTTTTTTGGTGTTAAATACCATTTATACATCATTTTATATATATTTTCTCTTAATGATTGCGAAAGTATAGCTTTCAGGTCTCTTGTCCAAAGCCTTTCCCATTTCTGTAACGGTATGTCATGACCCAGCATTTGTGCCCAACTAATCATAGTAGGTTTTATCTGCTCTTGTTCACAATAAAGTTCTAACAATAGTTTATACATCTTAGATATAAGATGATCATTTGTATCCAATAAAAGTTTCTGTAAAGTTGATTTAGTCTTGGAAATCCTGTTTTCATATCCTGTAAAAAACCCGAGTTTATTTGATGATACTGAAACCAAGATAATAAATCTTTAACTTCTTCATATCCTTTTAGTGAACATTTTGTACCGTCCCATTTCAGAAGATCCTGGTATGTTACAAATTGGGCTAATCTTAATGGGCGTAATGTTAACATTTCTTGTGATGAAATCCATAATGGAGTTTTTGTTTCTAATAAATGTTTGTATCTGATCCATATCCTGTAGAGAGATGATTTAACCATGTGTTGTTGAAATGATGCATGGTTTTTCATTTTATTATACCACAAATATCCATGCCAACCACTTCTATTATCAAAACCCTCCAAATCCAGTAAACGTGTATTTTTCAAATCCATCCAGTCTTTCAACCATACTAAAGCAGCCGCCTCAGCATATAGCTTAAAATTGGGAAGTGCAAGTCCACCCCTTTCTTTTGAGTCCACCAAATATTTGTAAGCAATCCTTGGTTTTTTCCCTTGCCAGATGAAATTCAATAAGGCTTTCTTCCAGGTATTGTCAGGCCTGCTCTCTGCTGAGACAGCCAGACTGTGTGTGTTATGATTCCGCCAGGTGCGTCCCAAGGCCAAGCCTGGTAACTGCCAAATTCCTTTCCTCTGTGGGAACTGCTCTCGTGGGGGGGGGGGGTTGCCATGGCTGCTATCTGATATGACCAATGCTCTTCCATATAGGCCTTTAGCCGTGCCTTTAGTTCTCATTCGTGCCAATTTACCTGTTAGCTCTGTATACCTGTAGGTTTTCTAATAAATCAACTCTCTTTTAGACTACTCGCCTGTGGACGTTGTTTATGGGATTACCACGGGGACAAGTGCTCACAGGTATTAAAGTACTTTACTTGGGATATTATAGGGAGATTCTGAAACAAAAATAATAATCCCGGTGATATATTCATTTGAATTGTTGAAATGCAGCCAAGCAATGACAATTTCTTATTTGTCGAAATCATCATATCTGTCTTTATTGCTTCACATAGTTTGATATAGTTATTAATAATCAAGTCCGCGTTTTTTGTAGAGATTCAAATTCCCAGGTATTTCACTTTAGTCACTTTCTGCCTACCTGTCATAGTTATAAAATGTTGTTGTTCTATTCCAGAAAGATTTTTAAAAATCGTTTGTGTTTTCTCTTGATTAATTTTAAATCCTGAAACAATGCTATAAGAGTCCAATATCTCCTTCAATTTATTTGGATTGATTAGGATAATCTAAGATCAATAGTAGATCGTCATCAAATGCTCTCAGTTTAAATTCCTGTTTATTTATTTTTAGTCCATATACATCCCCTGATTCACGAATTTTACAACACAAAGACTCCAAAACCAAAATAAAAAGTAAAGGGGAGAGTGGGCATCCTTGTCTCGTCCCCTTTTGTATATTGCATTCTACTGACATTGATTCATTTACCAATATTTTCGCCTGCTGTTTGGTATATATGGCATCTATACCTCTTCTAAATTTTTCTCCAAAGTTCATTACTTCCAAAGTCTTTTTCATGTAATCCCAAGAAACCATATCAAAAGCTTTCTCCGCATCTAGGAAGACAAAAGCCACTTTATGTTGAATATTATATTTGTAATACTCCAGTGCATCCAAAAGAATCCTGACGTTATCTTTAATTTGTCTTCCCGGAACAAAACCTGCTTGGTCTTCATGAATCAGATCTTTAATTAACTTTTTAATTCTAGCTGATAAAACAGAGGCATAAATTTTATAATCTACATTCAACAATGAAGTGGGTCTATAATTGGTTACTTTTTCAGGGTCTCTTCCAGACTTGTGGATCAATAAAATGTAAGCATGTGACCATGTTTCAGGGGACAGTCCCGTATCCAATATTGTGTTACAAAGCATCAAAAATGGGTTCAACAAACGCAATTTAAAAATACGATAGAACAGAGCAGTTATTCCATCTGGACCAGGAGGGGTTTTTTTTTTTCGTTTTTTGCTTTTTAAAAGCTTCTCCTAGCTCCTCTAAAGAAATTGGTTCATCTGTAGATTTTTGTTGGGCTAATGATAATTTTTTAATATTTATAGAGTGTAAAAAAATTTCCATCTTTTTAGTCGATATTTCATCTTTCTGATATAATTATAGAAAGACACAAATTCCTTATGTATATCTGTTGTATTATAAACAGGTCCTTTTACTGTTTGTAATTTGGCTATAATCCTTTTTTGAAATGAGTCCCTCAATTGAGTTGCCAAAAATTTACCAGGTTTATTTGCCTGTTCAAAATATCTTTGTCTTACAAATTTCAAATTTTTATTCATTTCTTCAGAAACACCATATTTAACTGATGTTTAAGAGCATTTATTTTCCCTAAAATAATGCTTCTTTGATCCTCTTGTAATTCCAAAATCAAATCTTGTTCCAATTTTTGTAAGTCCCAAAGTATATTGTTATTCAACTGTAGCTGCTGTTTCCTCCATGCCGTATTCTTCTGAATCATAAATCCCCTAATCACTGCTTTGGAGGCATCCCATTCGATGTTTAAGGTGGTTTCTCCATTCATATTAATTTCAAAAAAATCTTTAATCAAGGTAGATAGTTCCTCTAATATTTTCTCATCTTTCAGAAGTTTGTCATTCAATCTCCATCTGAATGCTTGTCTGTTATTCCACTCAAAAGAAACCGGATTATGGTCAGAAAAACTTCTTGGTATAATATGTACTTTACGTAATTGTGTAAAGATAGATTTACTTGCCCATATCATATCTATTCTAGAGTGTGAATCATGCCTTGATGAATAAAAAGTAAATTATTTAGCCGTCGTGTTCATAGTTCTCCAGTTGTCTTGTAATTCAAATTCGTCCATCATTTGAAGGAAGGTCTTAGGAAGAATTCCTTCGTTACCTTTAGCTTGGGTTTTCTTATCCAAAACTGGGGAAATTATTCCATTGAAATCTCCCATCAATAAAATCTGTTCTTGGGCATAATTAAGCAAAGTCTCATGCAATTGTTCATAAAACAGCCTTCCCTTCATTTGGTGCATAAATTCAAACAACCAATGTTTTTTGACCCATTATTTTTGTTCTAATTATCGCTATTCGACCTTCTTCATCTTTATATACAAGTTCAGGGTTCAAGTTGGACTGTGCATATATGACTACTCCTTTAGTTTTAGTTTTAGATGATGCAATGAAAGCTTGATCCAATTTCTTTCCAAATATTTTCTATCTTTTTTTGAGATGTGAGTTTCTTGTAAACAAATTAATGTATATTTTTGTTTTTATCTTTTCATTCAGACCATTAACATTCCATGAAATTATTTTAGCCATGATGTTTCTTCAATCTTTTAAAGAAAATAGTCTTATAATCTAGTTCCTCCACCTGCTCCCTTCGATGAGAGAGTTCATCTTTCTCTTCTTCCTGCTCTTCAGAAGGGACATCCATTAATTCCCACATCTTTGTACATAAATGTTAATCCTTGTGGTAGTATTCAGCGGTATTTTATTCCATTCTTCCTTAACGTTGCAGTAAAGTCTTTGAAGATATTTCTTTTTGACATTAGATGTCTAGGGATGTCTTTGAGTATTATCAAACTCGTTTCTTTTATCGACATTGGATTATCATAGTGAAGTTTCATGATAGCATCTTTCATTCTAATGTCATAGAAGGTAATCATAACATCTCTTGGTTTAGATTTCTTCAATCTTGCTGGTAAAGGAATCCTATAAATCCTATTTATTGCATGGCCCAAGTCTCGTTCATCTATTTGGGTTAGATCTGCCAATATCTTTATAAGAGCATCTCTAGTATCACCCAAATCCTCAGGCAGGTTACACAGACGCAAGTTGGTCTCTCTAGCTTTCATGTTCATCATAGCAAGCTGGTCCTTGACCATATCTTCCTGGGTAAGTATTGCATCAATTTGTCTCTCATGGCCCTCCACCTTCTTCTTAGTTTCCTTCTGGTCTTCCATTACCTTTTTTACTGATCCATCCAGAGTCTTCATATCCGTTTTAATTGTGTTAACTTGGATTTTCACATCTTTTAGCTCTTCTGTTACTTTATTCATTTTTTGAGTGATTGACTGGGTAAAGGTATTCAGCATAGTAGTCATTTGATCCATCTGTTTTGACATCTGCTCTTGTTGTTTTGACAGCTGTTCATGTTGTTTTGCGGTTGTCTCGCTTTGTTTGGCAAACATCTTGAATTTTCTTTTCCATATTTGCTTCTTGCGAGGGTTCTTTAAGTTTAGATAATGCAGGAGATACTGTATGAAGTGATCCAGACCTTTGGCGGGATGAAGACATCTACAGCCGATGCTTTATTTTTAGCAATTTTGGCAGGTCTAAAAAATTGTTGTTTCCAGAGTGTGGGTAGTTTAGTAGCTTATGCTGTACATAGTCGTTAAACTATATAAGCACAGATCCTCAAAATCAGCTTAAAAATAAAGTTATAAGTATTTAAGTACCATTGAATTTTCTGGATGCTCTAGGTCGGAGGATACACAGGAAGTAGGAAGTTGACCAGAAATTGTAAAGCCGCGGACCTTCCATCGTCCCCTTTCTGTAGTTTTTGGTATCAGAACCTTTTAGTTGGTGCAGCAAGGGAATGCACATCCAGTCCTATGGTAGCTCCGTCTTTCCCGTTTCCCTGTTCTCGGTGATTGGTTGTCTTGCAATATAGTGATATTTTTTCCTAGAGGTCTTCCGGTACTTCAATATAGATCTCTTTCTGTAAACGTGGCTGGCGGACCTTCCCGAACCAGAAAAGGTATCGTGACCAAGGGGTAGGAGGGAATAATTTATCCATTCCCCTCAAACATCACTCCTTCTGATTGGTAGTTCCTCCGTCTCTCAAAAATTAATTTCTTTAGTCTACCCACAGATCTACTTGATAGAGTCCTTGCCGTTTTATCTGATATCTTTTTAAAGTAAAAAAGTTGTTATACGATGGGGGGGGGGGGAGAGCGCGGATTTCCCAGTTAGTTCTACCAATCAGTTCAGCCTTCTATTCCCGGTAAGATCAAAAGAATTCTTGTTACTCACTTAGATTTTGGAGGGTGAGGTATTGTTTCATTAAAATAGTTCATAAGTTGGTAATAGGTAATGGAGGTCCAAGCCTAATGCCAGAGAGACGCTTGAGGCGATGCAATCTCCTCTCAATGACAGCATCCACACCTCCAGGGGACTTAAAAAAGCTCCCTCGGAGAGTATGGGAGTCACACCGCTTCCTTCGGGCTGCAGAGGTATTCCTGCGTCCCGGTCCGCTATTTAGAAACGGGTTTGGTGTGCCGAAGCACTCCAATTTAAAGCGTTTCTTGGATTCCTTCGGGAGCTCTCCCGAGGAACATGCGCTAGGACCAACGCAATTACCGGAAGTCCCTATGCATGTTCAGTTTTGATGCTCGCTCAAAGCTCTTTTTTTAAATGCGACTTTAAAAATGCCTATTCACGTCCCGACGCAAAAGGAGAAATTCCACCTCCCCCACTCGCTTGCTCCTTCGTTCCTGTTTGCATAGCCATTAGCATGTGCATAGCTAATGCGCCGCTGTTATTTTTGCATGGTTCCTTCAGGGGATTCTTCTTGGCGGGGGCAGAGCAAACACCAAAGGTTGCGTTAAAGAGGCTCTTAAGTAATGCGAAGCAGGTATGCTCCTGCTTCACAATCACTTCTGGAATGATGGTTCAGCGTGAAAAATTCAAAAAAATATTCAGGGCAATTCAGCCTGGAACACGCTGCTAATTACCAAGCATAAATGGCCCTTCTTTAACTAATCTTGAAACCAGGCAGGGTACAGCCAGGGAAGCTATTTAAGTGAGGCCGCTCGAGATTCTAGCCTGAATGCTAAAGAGCTGAGTGAGATTTTACTGGGATTGCACCTTTAATTCCATACCAGTATTGGTAAGCACATGTTATTTCAACCAATAAATAAATAAATGCATTATTTTTGTTGTGCGAAGGAAGGCATTGTAGTAGAAGGTCAAAAAATCAGCTCTGAGAAAAATATGGAGTTTAAGCCTTTGGACCTTCTCCCTATGTGCACAGAATCCTATGCCTTCACACTTCTGAAAGATTAATGCAGTATGAACTAGAACTATTCTAAATAAATAAATAATAGAATGCAGTGAAAGATGATGTGTACATCAGGATTTGTGTGAAGCTGCACAAAAACTGTCATGTTCAGTTTTCTGTCTTGTTCAGAAGAATCATTCTAGTGCTTTTGTATCAGCGATTCTCTACGAGGCATGGTGCATAGTATAGATAAAAGGCAAAACAAGAGGTGTTCTCTGCTAGCAGTGGAGGACAGGATATACACATTTCAGCAGGGGTGAGCTACATTGCAACAAGCCAAGATGAAAGCTTTGTTTTGTCAGTGAAAGACTTAATATACAGTGGCAGTTCATTTCCCAAGATACATCCGCTGCATTTTAGTCTGTACCTCTGTTTTAATAAAGGACTCCTCATCTGTGTAATCGTAAAAAGCAAAGGAGAGAAAAATAAATTATCCCAAGTGTATCAATTAGGAGTCTCGAGGTAAGTTGTTTTATGCACATTCAATCACTTCATGACTTCAGCACCAAGTGGTGACTGATATGCTCAAAGCAGCCGTCAAGGTGCATCTAATCGAGATTCTAAATTCACCAAAAACAATAGTATAAAGTGGTAGTATAGGCTGATTACTTTCGGTAGGCTTGCAGTGCTGCTTTGGTGCCAGGAATCCTAGATTTTGCTATTTCAGATTGTCAGGGGAAAATTGGTCTAAGAGTATGAGAGGGGAGCGTGGAATCTAGTGAGAAGTTCTGAATGCACAAACTAAGAAAACATCCCAGAGTTCCCTGCCTTTTCATGAAGGAATCTGAAATTTTTCTTACGCAATGTGGAGCTTGACCAAGCATGAAGGGTCTCACATCAAGGAAAAAATCAAGATGGCGGCATCGGCCGTTGTAAGGTAGGTAACTGCCTGATCTTGCTGACCATTAGTGCCAACCATGGGGACAAACATGTGGTGAGTATGGAATGTATTAATGTGGGGACATTTTAGCTCACTTTTTCTCCCAAGGACTTGAAGTGCATTACAATGTTAATTAATAACATAGAACAACAATATATGTGTGTAAAATGTCGTCAAGTCACAGCTGACTTATGGTGACCCCATAGGGGTTTCAAGACATGAGACTAACAGAGGTGGTTTGCCATTGCCTGCCTCTGCATAGCAATCCTGGAATTCATTGGTCGTCTCCCATCCAATTACTAACCAAGGCTGACCCTGTTTAGCTTCTGGGAGCTTATAAGATTGGGCTAGCCTGGCCATCCAGGTCAGGGCCAAACAGCAGTATGTGTGTGTGTGTGTGTGTGTGTGTTAAGTGCCGTCAAGTCGCTTCCGACTCATGGCGACCCTATGAATGAAAGTCCTCCAAAATGTCCTATCTTTGACAGCCTTGCTCAGATCTTGCAAATTGAAGGCTGTGGCTTCCTTTATTGAGTCAATCCATCTCTTGTTGGGTCTTCCTCTTTTCCTGCTGCCCTCAACTTTTCCTATCATGACGGTCTTTTCCAGTGACTCTTGTCGTCTCATGACCAAAATACGACAGCCTCAGTTTAGTCATTTTAGCTTCTAGGGTCAGTTCAGGCTTGATTTGATCTATAACCCACTGATTTGTTTTTTTGGCAGTCCACGGAATCCGCAACACTTTCCTCCAACACCACATTTCAAAGGAATCTATTTTCTTCCTATCAGCTTTCTTCATTGTCCAGCTTTCACACCCATACATAGTAATAGGGAATATGATGGCATGAATTAATCTAGTCTTGGTGGCCAGAGTCACATCCTTACACTTCAAAATCTTTTCTAGCTCCTTCATGGCTGCCCTTCCCAGTCTCAATCTCCTTCTAATTTCTTGGCTGCAGTCTCCCTTTTGGTTGATAGTGGAGCCAAGGAATAGAAAGTCTTGAACAATTTCAATTTCCTCATTGTCAACCTTAAAGTTGTGTAATTCTCCTGTAGTCATTACTTTTGTTTTCTTGATGTTCAGCTGCAGTCCTGCTTTGGCACTTTCTCTTTTAACTTTCAGCTGTTGTTGTTTCAAATCTTCACTATTTTCTGCCAATAATGTAGTGTCATCAGCATATCTCAAATTATTAATGTTCCTCCCCCCAATTTTTACTCCACCTTCATCTAAATCTAATCCTTCTTTCCTAATTATATGTTCTGCATATAGATTGAAGAGATAGGGAGATAAAATACATCCTTGTCTGACACCTTTGCCAATTGGAAACCATTCCGTTTCTCCATATTCTGTTCTAACTGTGGCCTCTTGTCCAGAGTACAGGTTGCGCATCAAAACAATCAGATGTAGTGGCACACAGCAGTATACATTGCAGTAAATAAAACAATCAGTGCAAACTGACTATATCTGCATAAACTAACCTTTTAAAGTGTCTATACATTCATTTTAAAAGCCCATTAAACAGTTTGATCTTGGAGAGCCTTAACAGATGCATCCTGAGTCTAATGAGCAGGCTGTGTCTTATGTGCTCAATATGTTTAAAGTTCATTTGCCATTAATAAGAATGAGAACACACATATACTTACACAAGGGAACCCTTGGTGGGCACAGCTTTGATAAATATCACTGACACTTTCCCTGAATTGTTTGGAAGCAACCAATTCTTCAAGCACATATAACTGGAAAAAAGTTAACTTCGATACCCCATTCATGCAAGCACTCACAGGCATTGTTAAATTTATCTGGCATCAATGGGAGTTATTAAAACCCACTTTTCAAACAGTATTCTTCTGCATTAATAACAAGGTTCATTGATAGTCAAAAACTTTTTAAAAAAAATCTTACTCTGTTCTCTTCAATTGCAACATATTCTTCAAGGCAAAATAACTCTGAGATTATTTCTGGCACTAAATAGTTTCCCTAAGGCTTCAAAGTTCGAAAAAAATATTTATTTCAAACCACAAATTAATATGATCTTTCATAATGAGGTTATGTGTGGATGGCTGAAGCATCATAGGGATTGGGCCTAGGGCTATTTTCCTGATTTATGTCTTTTTCTAAATTAAGTAGACTACAGCAAGACACTAAAAGTCAGTTCCAGATGTTATCCTGGTGGAGCAAACAGTAAAGGAAGGCATTTTTCCAAATTGAACCAGTGCAATCCTAAACAGAGTTATATCCTTTTAAGTTCACTACATTCAAAGGGTTTAGAACAATGTATCTCTGTTTAGAATTACACTATAACTCTTTTTACTTCCTTGAATGACAGATTAACTCATAAATTTATTAACTCTGAAAACATCTTTGATTAGAAGAAGTACTTTCAGGAGAAAAATAGCAAAGCTACAAAGATTGCATTGTTGCCAGTTGCTGCTGTGACTTGTCATTTTCTTACGTATATACATTTCAACTCTAAACAGAAATCTCTCTTGCATTTTAGGACTGTTTAGTTCTGCTGTTTATGATTTGTGTGTGTGTGTGCCAACTGAGGATTTATTTAAAATATTTTTATGCCACTGTTCTGCCCAATTAGGGCTCTCAAGGTGGTGAACAACTACCGTATTTTTCGCTCCATAAGACGCACCTGACGATAAGATGCACCTAGTTTTTAGAGAAGGAAAACATGTTTTTAGAGGAGGCTTTAAAGCAGAGTCCCTGGAAGCTGGGCGGGGGGTCTTTAAACTCCTCCGCGCTGCCATCCCAGGCAGCACAGAGCACTTTCAAGACCCCCCCCCCGCCTTCCCGGGAGTCCCTGGAAGCCGGGCGGGGGGTATTTAAACTGCTCTGCGCTGTCTGGGATGGCAGCATGGAGAACTTTCAAGACCCCCCCGCCCAGCTTCCAGGGCCTCCCCAGGGACTTCCAGGGACCTCCCCCCTCCCCCCGCGCTTACCGGTCCGAGGCTCAGCTGTTGGGCGGGTCCCCGCCCAACAGCTGACCCTCGGGACGGGAAAGTGCGGGGGGGAGGTTAAACTGCTCTGCGCTGCCTGGGCAGGCAGCGCAGAGCAGTTTAAAGACCCACCGCCCCCCTTTCCGGGAGTCCCGGCAGCGCAGAGCAGGCTGGCAGCGCAGAGCAGTTTAACCTCCCCCCGTGCTTCCCGGTCCCGAGGCTCAGCTGTTGGGCGGGGACCAAAAAGGCTCCTTTTTTGGTTATGCTGTTAACAGATTAACATAATGAATCATGTGGAATTTCAGCTGCTTTGTGGAAGAGTGGGTAATCTTGATGGGGTTTTCTTCACGGGATTTCCCAACTCTGTTCTCACCCTGTGAACGGGAACCATGTTTCAGTGATTTGGGGTGGGGGGCTGCAAAAAGGAGCAAAGTGTTTCCCCCCACTTATCTGTTGCAGAAAACAGTCTCTGCTGTGCCTCACCCACTCCCTCGATCCTGGGGCCTAGAGGAGGGGCAGGCTCTAGGGACAATGGGCTGCTGTCTGCCTGGGATCCCATTTCCCCCTCCTCTTCCCCTAGGAAGCCTTACAGGGCTTCTCCTCTAGCTGGCCTAATGAGGTCACTGCAGCCTGTTCCCTGTCCCAAACTTCCAAAGTAGCCTTTCCGGTGAAGAATTGACTGTCGCCTGTGGCGGGTTCCAGTGCACCTCTGCCACCCTTGCTGCTTCGTGCCTCTGATTCTGGCTCTTGGGAGCTGGCTGCTGGCCCACCCCAAGCCTTCCTGGTTTCTCTGAGAGTTGCGGCAAGTCGAGAAGCTGCTCCTGTCAGGTCGAGCTTCCGCAGTCCTCCCTTGATGGCTCCCCCAGTGCAGTCTGGAGACCTCTGCCTCCTCAGAGTTAAGTGTGGGGGCTGGAGATCTGATCCCAGACATCTTGGTTTTCCCATATCCTAGTCTGACGCTCTAATCACTATACTACACTGGCTCATATAACATAGCATGTATCCTAGATAGTGCTTTGAGACTCTTGAAAGCCAAAATACAGCTTGGAAAAAAGGGAGACAAATGGGATAGATTTTGCTTTGTGCATAATGTATACATGACAAGATTTCAGGCTAAAAACATCCCTTCTTCAGTTGTTGGCAGTTTATATGTGATCTTTCGTTCATATAAACAAACATCAGACCTTGTGTATAAACCATCTTTTCAGTCTAAACCGTCAACAGCTGAAGAGGAATGTTTTGGCCCACACGCTGGTATAACACTTTTCATTTAGCTAATAAAAATAGTGTATCATTATCTTCTTTGCCCACCCAGAGATCAAGGAGGTCATTTTAATTTAATCACTTTTAATGTAAATAAAGCCACAATACTGCAATGATAAATGAGCGGTCTGAGTTAGTAAAGAGTAATAACGTTTAGCATTCCAGAAACGCAGCCGCATTCTCAAGTGCCTGTTGCAACTTCTGCAAGCATTTGTCACCATGCAGACTGAATGGTGTCAATTTATGCTTGCTATGCACAGTCTCAAGGTGTGAGGCTGTGGAGAATTTGGAATCAGAAATTCAGCTCAAGTCATCTCATCACTGGATTTTCAAATACTGCAAATTATTTGCTTTTGGTGAGAATGTAGACCTGGCATTTCAAACACCTTTGGGTTTGTGTTTTAGGTTTGTGTTTTTTTGCTTTTATTTCTGTTTTATCAAACTGCTGAAATGGTTGAAACATTTTCTCACATTTTAGCAGTTGTTTTGTTTTGTAAGCCTCCTTGTAGGCCTGCTGCAAGCTGGCGGGTGAGATATCAATTAGGTAAACCATTTATATAGAGGTCTTTGTTGAATATTGCCTCTAGAGGCCTCTCCCGGCCGGGAGAAGGCGGCGGGGGCGGCAGAGCGCCCTCCCCGCGACCGCAGAGGGCCTCTAGAGGCCTCTCCCGGCCGGGAGAAGGCGGCGGGGGCGGCAGAGCGCCTTCCCCGCGGCCGCAGAGGGCCTCTAGAGGCCTCTCCCGGCCGGGAGAAGGGGGCGGGGGCGGCGGAGCGCCCTCCCCGCAGCCGCAGAGGGCCTCTAGAGGCCTCTCCCGGCCGGGAGAAGGCGGCGGGGGCGGCGGAGCGCCTTCCCTGCGGCCGCAGGGGGGCTCTGGAGGCCGCTCCCGGCCTGGAAAAGATGGCGGTGGTAAGTTCCCCCCTCCCTCCTCCCTCCTCCTTCCCCCCTCTACCGTATTGACCCGCGTATAAGCCGAGGCCGGCTTTTTCAGCCCTTTTTTTGGGCTGAAAAACTCGGCTTATACGCGAGTATATACGGTAGTTTGGAATCCCCACTGTGCCATGGAAGCTTGCTGTATGACCTTGGACCAATCGCATACTCTCAGCCTGACCTACCTCACAGGTTTGTTGTGCAGATAAAATGGAGGAGAGGAGAACAATGTAAGCCACTTTGGGTCCCTCTTGGGGAGAAAGGCAGTATAAATAAATAAGTTCTAACTTCTGTTCCTCATTTGTTACTACTGAGGCAGATTAACATTTGTTGTCATGCATGTAAAGGGTGGAGGGGGAAGCATGATTTTACTACTTTGAAATATGGGGAAATATTAACTCTTCATAATATTAGCAAAGGGTTGCTGCTATCCTACTATTAAATATCTTCTAAGTTTCCAACCAGAATGGATGAGAAGGAGCTGAGACTGAAAAATAAGGGGGGGTGTTGAAGTGGGGATAGAGGAATGGCAGATCATGGAAGGAAGAGAGAAAAATGCAGGAGAAAAATGTGGAAAAAGTTTACAGAAATGTAAGGAAAGACAATGAATTTTTTTAAAATTTTGCTGTTACACACTAACAGGGCTGCCCATTTGCAAGATCTGGTTGTTCAGGAGCTGGGTGGAACTAAAGGAAAAAGCATGGAGTGTTGGAGATAATGACTTTGTTAGGAGGCTGCATGCTCACATTGACAGTAGTTTGTGCTGCCTGGTCTTGCCTTGTTCTAGTGTTGGCTTGGCAGATGGGTTTAACAGGATCTGAGAAGCAACGGTTTCCCTCAGACTTCTAGTAAACATTGCAGAAAGGTCGAGCTTTTTACTATGTGCCCCTATCGACTGCATTTAGAACTGCACTAGAAAAATGTAAATGCATTCTGTGAATAAAGCATGACACTGGCTTCGCGGCCCTCCGGCTGACTTGCACTCCCTGAATTTTGTCCGCCCAGTTCCCCCTCCCCTCAGTGGCACTCCACAGGGGCAAATAAAGGCTGGTTGGCTGGAGGGTGGGAAGGAGAAAATGAAGCAATACAAGTGGATAGACTACGGGGGCTGCCAGGGAAGGGAAAGAGAAAATATTGGGGGAGGGCACACAGGGAAGAATGAGATGCTCTGGGAAAGTCCTTACAGGACCCCCACTTTATTTATTATTTATTTACTTCATTTATACCCTGCCTTTCTCCCCAATGGGGACCCAAGGTGGCTTACATAACTCTCCTATCCTCCATTTAATCTTCATAACAATAGCCCTGTGACATAGGTTAGGCTGAAAATGTGTAACTGGCCCAAGGTCACCCAGCAAGCTTCCATGGCAAAGTGGGGATTTGAACCTGGTTCTCCTTGATCCTAGTCTGACATTCTAACCACTACACCACGCTAGCTCTCTCACTTTGTGGGGAAAAAGAGAGAAATTATAAGAAAAGCAATGAAGAAAATATTTTTGCCGATTTTCTTTCTTCCTGCTGGTATCTCACTAGTTGGTGACTTAAGAAAACTTTTGGCCCTTTCACAAATCCACTTATTTCAATTCCGTATAAGCAACTTTCCCAAATGTCAGCATTTTGTTCTTTTTCTCTAGTCACTCCACTTAACACTCTGTCCTAATAGCATTGCATTGTATCCTACTATCTACTCAGCAAAAAGTGACACAAAGCACAAATCTCACTGATACAAGCGCCTCCTCTGCCTCTCGTATGCATCAAGACAAAAGAATGCGCCAAGCCCTTACTGAGCAAAATGGTAGGATACACATCACTGTATTTTGCCCTCTTTGAGGATGTCTACAGCATTATTCGAACTCAGTGGAAAGAGGCCACAGAGGATGATAATGTGGTAAAGAAACTAATGTGGAAATGTGTGTTCCAAGCAGGCTGTAATTCATCTGCTTTTCAGAAAGCATGCTAGCAAATAAGCAAAGAGAGTTTTGTTTTCCCTGTTTCTTCACTGTGCAAAATCAATCCCCATTTCTTTCTGGCCTAATTATTATGAAGCATATATAAGCTACAGACTTTTATGTCCACCTCAAGAATATGCATTTTTGTTATCCAGGGTTTTTAACCTTGTTGAGAAAAATCCTTATAGTTTCTTTTCAATGTTCTTTCATAGGGATAAGGTGATACGGGTTGTTCCAGAAAATGAAGAAGCGGCAAAGACTTTAAAGGCCCTTTCTCAGCAATTTAAGGTGAGTCTGTCTTTTGTAGTGTTTAGAAGAAAATAGCATTGCTGGTAGACCAGATGTCATTTGGTATGATATAAAGGGCCTTTATGCTCTCTCTTGAAGTTGTAGGAGCTGAATATTTTTGTTCTGGCAGGGCTTCTGACCAAAGGATTGTTATAGTATTATCAAAACACGGAAGCTTGATGGATGCAACATCACCATCTGTCAACAGAGCAAGCAATTGAAAAAACAAAAATTGACAGGTGGAGAATGTTAGGAACCATTCTTAAAGTGGGTGGCAGTACTGATTGTCAGATAGAGATAATTTGGGGGAAGGAGGGCCGTGGGGAAACATCCCTGCATAAAAGGCCTAAGACAGCATTGTTTTTAGCTCCTATATTAAAGTTGAAGAGGGGGAATCATGATGGAGCTCCTTGGGGAAGGATTTTCATAATTTAGGTGCCACTACTGAAAAGGCTGAGTCTCATATAACTAGTCAAAAAGGGCAAGAGTCCAGTAGCACCTTAAAGACTAACAAAAATATTTTCTGGTAGGGTATGAGCTTTCGTGAGCCACAGCTCACTTCTTCAGATACAGCTAGAATGTGAATCCCTTGGTCTTTAAGTAGAGGAACAGTATGTAAATGTGAATAGCAGGCTTGATTGGATTAGGTGTGATATGCAAAAGAGTCTGTGATGTCCAGGGGAAAGATGGGTGTGGAGAAATCAGCATTGGTAATGGGCCATGAATGCAAGGTCTTTATTCAGCCCAGGTAAATGCATTGACTTTAGTTTGAATATCAACTGTAATTCAGCAGTTTCTCTTTCCAATCTCCCTTTAAAATTCCTTTGTAAGAGAACTGCTACTCTTAAATCTGCAACAGAATGTCCTGGAAGGTTGAAATGTTCACCCACTGGTTTTTGAATATTGTGGTTTCTGATGTCAGACTTATGTCCATTTAATCTTTGTCTAAGAGACTGACCTGTTTGTCCAATGTAGATTGTGGAAGGGCATTGCTGGCATGTGATGGCATAAATCACATTAGAAGATGAACAGGAATATGAACCTGAGATAGTATGGCTGACATTGGTGGGTCCAGAGATGGTGTTCCTAGAATCTATATGAGGGCAAAGTTGGCACCTCGGTTTGTTGCAGGCCTTGGTGCCAGAGTCCATGTTCTTGTTAAGTAGTTTATCATCATGGGTGAGAAGTTGTTTTAGGTTAGCTGGCTGTCTGTAAGCAAGAAAGGGACATCCCCCCAGTGCTTCAGCGAGGGAAGTGTCACAATCCAGCATTGGTTGTAGGTCCTTAATAATACGTTGGACTGGTTTTAGTTGGGAGCTATAAGTGACAACCAGAGGTATTCTGTTGTCGTTCTCTCTGGGCTTATCTTGTAGTAAGTTGTGCCTGGGTATCATTCTGGCCTTCTCAATCATCTTTCGCACCATATCTGCAGGATATTGTAGTTGCAAAAATGTTTGCTGTAGGTCTCTCAAGTGTGTATCTCTGTCTGAAGGATTGGAGCAGATGCGACTATAGCGTAGGGCTTGGCTATAGACAATGGATTGTCTGATATGGTTGGGGTGGTGGCTGGACGCATGTAGATACGTTTGCCGATCTGTCGGTTTCCGGTACAATGTGGTGCTTGTGTGTCCCCCATGGATCCGTACTGTGGTGTCCAGGAAGTTGATTTCTTGTTCGGAATAATTCATAGTTAGATTGATGGTGGGGTGGAAGTCGTTGAAAGCCTGGTGAAATCTTTCAAGGGCTTCTTTGCCATGAGTCCAGACAAAGAAAATGTCATCAATGAACCTCAGGTAAAGGAGAGGTGCCAGTGGGTATGAGTTCAGAAAATGTTGTTCTAGATCTGCCATGAAAATGTTGGCATATTGTGGAGCCATGCGAGTGCCCATGGCAGTGCCATTGATTTGAAGGTATAAGTCCTTACCAAACCGGAAGTAGTTGTGGCTCACGAAAGCTCATACCCTACCAGAAAATATTTTTGTTAGTCTTTAAGGTGCTACTGGACTCTTGCCCTTTTTGACTACTACAAACAGACTAACACGGCTACCCACTGTGAATTATCTCATATAACTATCCATCACGATGATGGGGGAAGGAACATGAATTGGGGGGCTCTCTAGATGACCTAGGTATACGGGGCATGACTCTCCTTGAAGTACCCAGATCATACAAGACTTTAAAGGTCAAAACCTGCCCTTCTGGACCTGTAAAGCAACTGGGAGCCTCTTCAGCATCAGCACTGATGTTATGTCTTCCATCCCAAGCAACCTCTTTTAATATTCTCGACCAGCAATAGTTGCTGATCATGTTTTAAATGCAGGTCTTATGGTTGCCTAATCCAAAGGGTGTGTACGATTAGAGCCACATATAACCATAACCTCTGCAGATAACTAGCTTTGCCAGTAATTATAATAAGAAGGGGGCCCCTGCTTTGCATATGGGTCCAGTTAAATAGCTAGCAGAGCTGGGAAAGGCCTTTCTCTGCCAGAGACCTTAGAGAATTACTGGGCTAGATGTATCAGTGGCCTAATATAGTGTACCTCAGCTTCATATATACAGGCGCTGTTCAATGACGAGAGAATGTAACATCCCTCCCAGTGCCTCCAAATACCACACAAAACCGCCACCCATTTCTACCTTTTCAAATCTATCAGCATAGCAACAAGAAGGTGTACTAAAGAGCCAAAGGATAGCAATAACATATACATTACTTTAATTACATGTGCCTTTATACCAGCCTTCAAGGTATATTTTAGACAGAAGAATGCAGACATGTTTTCAAAAGCGCTTTCTGAGTACTTCTGGCTTATGTTGTAAATATAAATTACCTATCATATAACTAACACTCACTTTTTCTCAGGGGAGAAAGGCAAATAAATTTCACATCAGTCTAATAAATCTGAGACTCTTTTTAAGAGTGAACTTGTTTATATTTAAACAAGAGGGAGCTGTGAAAATTTGTGGAAAGGTGTACTTAATCAGTTGGCTCCAAATTTATCCTCTATTGTATCTGATTCTTGCAGCTTCTTCTCCCCTAGGCAACTTAAAATGTGCTAAAAATGTATCTGACTGAGAAAGAGTGCAATGGGGCTGTGCATGTTTTGCCAGTCAAAGCCAATGAACGTGTTATCTGCTTTAGAAGAAAAAAGATGGGCACCTGTTTTCTTTCTTTGCAAGGCTAAAAACAGCATGTTGAAAGGGGGGTGTCAGTGGAAACCATGTGAAGTGAAAAAATTAAACAGCCTCCTTTTTGCAAAACCCTGATCGGAAGTGGGACTTTATGCAGCTGTTATTTCTATAGTCAAAGTGCTTAGAAAACCCAATCACAGATCTTCCAGTGTCTTTGTCTAGTTTGGCCCTCATTTCATTACAGGTTGAGTATCCATTACCCGGAAGTATGATATCCTAAATGATCCAAAATCCAAAACTTTTTTTTACAAAGGGTAATAAAATGGCATGTGTGCGGACCTATTGCACCAACAGCAGGTTCCCCATGATGGCCCACATGCACAAAATTATTAAAAATATTGTATCAAATTGCCTTCAGGCTATGTGTGTAAGGTGTATATAAAACATAAATGAATTTCGCGTTTAGACTTGGGTCCCATCCCCAAGATATTTCATTATGCATATGTAAATATTCCAAAATCTGGGGGGAAAAGAAAAAAAAAACGAAATCCAAAACGCTTCTGGTCCCAAGCATTTCAGATAAGGGTTACTCAACCTGGATATAAATTTCTGTCTTTATACCTCAGATTTTACATCTTCAGTATACAACTGGAGAAAAAGTGCCCTTTGACCACCAAAAAACACTATACTGGGATTCACATGTGAGTAAAGAGGCGAATTAGGTGAGATAGAGTGAAAAAGCTGACTGGATCCAACCCATTACCTTTTTCATCTTCATTTCTAACATGCTTTGACATTGCTTTATTACTTTCCAGAGCTTTTTCTTGCCAGTTTTGCAAGGGATACCCATTTTGCAAGGGATGTAGCAATTTATCCAAAAGGTTCTGTGTCCTGTCCTAATGTTTATTTGACAGAAAACAGGTAAAGGAATAAAATATTTGGTCAGTAATAAAACTTGAAAGCAACAGGCAACTGATTTCACATGATATAATTTTCAGTGAACGTACGATGCTTTGAAGAGCCCACAGGAAATTGATTATATACCGGAAATTAAAATACAGAACATATATTTAATCACCACTTGAATTATAGTAGCCACAAATATCATATGTAAAGTAGTAATGTTAAGGTTTGGGGGGCTTTTGTTTTGAGGCGTCATATTAAGAAAAAGTTCCCTACACATCCTTCCTAAAACATTATTTGCAGGCAAGTATGTTAACAGTTTCAAAACTGAATCTGCTTTAAAAAGCAGAAAACATGTTGGGCTGAAAAGTAAGTTACAACAAAAAGAGCGTGGTGTAGGGGTTAGCATGCTGGACTAGGATTTGAGAGACCCAGGTATGAATCCCAACTCTGCCATGAAAGCTTCTCCAGTGACCTTGGGCCACAGTCAATTTATCTCAGATTAATCTACCTCACAAGGTGGTCACTGTGATAAGACAAGACAGGAGAATGAGGTAACATGCCACTTCAGGTCCCTCTTGGGGAGAAAAGCAAGGGATAAATAGCTACGTAAATAAAATATAAATAAACAGAGATATCCCAGTTTTCAGCCCTTACTTACATTGCTAATTTCAACACAGTTCTTTATGGATGTTAAGAGGAAGGAATGGGTCGAACTCAAAACTATTCTACTTGGGATTAATTTGTCGATGTCAAAAATTATGTTTCCCTGAAACTCAAATTCTGAGCTTTCTTCTTGCCGCAGTGGGTATTCATATATTCTCTAATAACTCAGAGATAATATATGCCGTTATTATGTAAAATACAAGATGACCTTTAAAATATTAATCTTATGGATGCTCCCAATCTAGACTGAATAAATATGAATTACAGGTTGGTTCCTGCACTACAGGTGGATCTTTGGCAGCCAGGCAGTGTCTCCTACATCTCCAAGGGTGCATTTGTTGATGTACGTGTATCAAGGAGTACCTCACAAATTCTTCTGCCTTACCTACAACAAGCAAACATTCGATATACGTAAGCATGGTTTTTAATTTCAGCTGGTGGCTTTGTACCATGGGTTTATAACCCTTTTAAAATTATGTATATATATGCATATACTGTTCATTTCTGTCCCTTTTTAATTAAGGTGCCTTGAGAGTGCCTAGCCCTAGACTTTGCACAGAATTGTTATTTGAGTGGAAGAATAGAAGAGCTCTTACAGGCAGATGGTTTAATTAGATAGTCCCCTTCAGAATGGAGACTCGTGTCTCCTCTGTGCATGCATACCTGTTTCATTTGTTGGATAAATGGTAATTATTGCCACTAGTTCTACTGTCTGCTTAATTTGCACTTGTTCTGCACATTCGAGTATGTTTTAGAGGCAAGCACCCACATGCTTTCAAATTATATACTGGAATACACTAATCAGACTCCTGTCACCAAGAAGGACCACGCAGAACCCATTTCCAATATTATTCTTAATTCCTTTGCCTCTCTCTTTGCTCAGTAGAAATTGCACCTTGTCATTCCACATAACAATGTTTTTAAACAATGTAGGAAGTCTTAAGTAGCATTAGTCAGGTTTCTTACGGGAGGCAAAAAATAACTTGTATGTCCAGCGACTTGTCACATAAATAAACTTACCTTGTTCAGAATTCTGATACTGGAGATGAACTCAGATAGGCCTTTCATGTGCCTCCTGCTACTCTTTCAGAATATGGCAGATTGTTTTATATAGATCATATAATGCAGCATTCTTTACTGCTTTTTTTTTTACATGAACCATATCATTTTTATGCTAGGAAGACACCCATAACTCCAGTTCATATGGAAACAGTCTATGTGCAACGTCTTCTCAAAGAGAAGACTGCTCAGATTTTGACTTCAGACTCCTAGAAGGCATCATCTTGCTGTTTGGCTGGTGAGCCTGTAGCAAATGTTGCCAGTACAGACATTTCTCTTTAACTCTTATGGTTAAGGGAAAGGGTCATTTTTAAACATTAAAACTAAAATTTGTAAGATTTTATCAAGACTCTTCCTTGTGTTTCTTTTGGACTATTCATTTGCTTCAAGTGTTATAGGGTGGTTGAACAAAATATTTAAGCACGATCTTAATTATAAGTAAAATGTTTGTTTGTTTGTTTAGGAAATTTCTAGCTGGTATTCCTCGGCCCAGGCTGTTTCTTGAGGCAGCTTACAAAACACAACATGTTGTACATTATTAAAACATAAATATTTATTAAAAGCCGACCATTAAATGCAAATTCAAAATGCCTCGGTAAATAAACTGCTAAGAACCAAAAGTTTAACCTTCTCAGCACCAGGTAAAAAGATAGAGGGCATTCTGTAACGGACTGCCACAATTGAGAGCCCACCCTTTTATTGCTTGTTGAGAAAACATCATGCATGCATTAGATCTAGTTGAAAAATGAAAATACTACAGTAGTGAATGTATACAAGGGGAGGAATTCAGAAGATGTTGCTGGGGAAATTGGGGAGGTCTTGTAGTTGGAACTTGGAAATGTAAGGAAGTCTTGGAGCTACAAAAACTTTAAAATCTCTGTGTCTACTTTACAGCCCTCCAAGACCCAACCTGGTCTCAGCTCAGACTCTGCTGTTACAATTTTTAAGCATCTCACACAAACATAAGGGCTAGAAACTCAGTGTGGGATCCTACAACCTCCTTCCACTAAGCTTGACCCTGTAATTCGCTTCCACTTTCTCTGATGATGACAGCTTTCCTGTAATTGAAATTCTAGACAGCTGTGTTGGTCTAGAGGAAAATCCAAAAACAAAAGCAGTGTAATGTGTTTTATGAAGACCAGCAAATGTTACAAAACAGTGTGTAGACCTTGAGTTCTACCAAACTCTGCATCAGGCTGAATGTAAACACACAAAAAGGGCAGGGGAAGATCATTACAATATCGTACAAACATAAGAGGTGGTAAGGGGTGTTGGCTTGCACCCTTGCCTTATAGGAAGAAGGGTAGAGTTGGTATCACACACTGTTGTGTCATTTCAATTTGTATTACAGGTATTATTTTCTGATGGAGGGAAACTTGATGGAAAGGAGTCATATGATCTAACCCTTCATTTAAAAATAAGATCTGGGATATTAACAGATTGGTTCAGTACTGCGCTGGACAATAAATTATGTTGTTCACCGTAGAAGAGCAACTGTATTGTAGTTGTATCATAACTGCAGGCAGCAATCTCCTGCAATCAGGTCTGAGTAGATTTTTAATAAAATAAATGCTCCCTGAAAATTTGAGTATTTGGCACCACAGTCTCTGTTCTCTGGCACCCACCCATCTGTCTGCATTACAGCAGCATCATGTTGTGTTTGCTAACATTGTGCAACTGTCACTGTTGATATAGCCCATCATAAATAGCAGTGTACTGTTGCCACAAGTGCTGGGATCAAATTATTAGCAAACATGGCTAGATTTAGTAGTGCGGCGGTAGAAAGTGCTATCAAGCCACAGCCGACTTAGGTGATCCTGAAGGGTATTCAAGTAAGAGACTAACAAAGGTGGTTTGTCATTGCCTGCATCTGAATAGTGACCCTGGACTTCCTTGGTGCTCTCCCATCCAAATACTAACCAGAGCCGACCCTGCTTGGCTTCCAAGATCTGACAAGATTGGAGTTGCCTGGGCCATCCAGGTCAGGGCAGATTTAGTAGTATCTGAGTAGAAAAATTAGATCTTACTCAGTTAAAGCTCACTTGCTTTTTTCAGTTTTAAAAGTGGGTTCAAAAATGTGTTTTCCAGGCTAAGAAAATTAATTTCCTGCCATTAGTACTATCACCTTTCTTAGAAATTTGGTTGCAAGAAAGGATTCAGCAATAAAACTGAGACTACCCAACCCTTTCATATAAACATACTTTAAATATAGATAATAAATCAGAATATCCTTTTAACACTAGCTAATTTGTTTATATCGTGTTCTTTTATTCACTTAAGAGCATGCTTCCAGCGTTTTTACAAGTACTGTTATATTTCAAATCAACTAGCTTCCTTGACAGTATGTTACCATGTACCAGAATACTCTCATAACCAATTCAAGCAAGTTTGTTCCACTGACATAAAAAGAATCTCAACATGTTCAAATCAATGTTAACTAAGCTGTAAATAGGGAAGCTGCGTTAAAACAGGATAACAGAATCAGAATGTGTTTTTCTATATTTACCTATGATTCTTTTACTTTACCATGCACTGTATTTATTCACGTTGCTTGTTTTTGTATGTAGAGTCCTCATATCTGATCTACAAAAAGCAGTTGAAAATAAAAGTGGTTTGAGGCTATCCAGGAATCGTAGATCATTACCAGGATACAGCTATGAAATATATCATTCACTGGAAGAAGTATGTACTACTAAAATGCTTTCTCATATATTTGCAAGTGCTCTTTTGTGCCCACGAATGTAAAGATACCAGAAAAATAGCAAATTTTTATTGCTCTTTTGATGAGAAACTTTGAAATAAAGCTTTAAACAAAACAGGAAACTATGAAAAACGAAGTGTGTTTTTTGTTGTTGTTGTTTCTGGCATAGTATGTTAGTATTTTAATATTTTATTAACATTTATACTTTTATATTTGAATTCCTAAATATTTCTGCTAAAAGGAAATTATTAAAATTTCGTTTTACGTAATTTCAGATTCAAAATTGGATGCATCATTTGAATAAATCTCATTCAGATCTTGTTCACATGTTCTCTGTTGGGAAGTCATATGAAGGAAGACCACTTTTTGTGCTAAAGGTAAAGTATAACTAGGTCAACAGGAAATATGAAGGGTCAGGGGAATGCTTTCCTAGAAACAAGATAAATAATACAGACCTGTGTAGGATATATTATAGCTTGCCCTGCCTCTAGCCCAGGGTTGGGGAACCTTTTTCCGCCGAGGGCCATTTGGATATTTATAACATCATTCACAGGCCATACAAAATTATCAACTTAAAAACTGACCAAGCCCCAAGCAGGCAGCTGTCCCAGATGACCCTTCCCCCCCCCCCGGCACAGGCAAGCAGGCAGGCATCCAACTGGGGGTTCACTCGCCCACCTGGTGGCATAGGATGGTCTGTTCCAACAGCCGGGTGTAGCCGTCCAGCCACACGCTGAAGTTGCTCCTGCTCCGCATGGTCGGGGCCGGATTCTACAGCCAGCTCCTGCTACCTCCGCCTGCAGGGATGAAATGAGGACACATTGGCTAAGAACTCGCCCCCCACACCCACGCACCCCTCCATTGTCACCCCTTCTGCCCCCAGCCCTCTTGTAGTACAGAGGGAATAAGTTTCTCCATGGCCCTGGTGGGAAAGGGTTCACACAGTTTCTTGAGCGGTCCTGGCAGCTCCATAACTAATGACTCTTCTGCAAGGGGGGAAAAGGTTCCTTTTCTCAGCAAAACAAACTCACATCTGCCTTGAATAGAGGCTATTCCTGTCTGTGGGAGGGGGCGGATCACCAGTCTTAGATCCTTCTGAGCTAGAGATCTGCCAGGACCCACGAAGGGCCAGACCAAATGATTTCGCGGGCCTTAAACGGCCCCCGGGCCTGACATTCCCCACCCCTTCTCTAGCCGATACTCCCTCCACCCCATCAGGTGCTCTTGGACCCTGAGCTTCAGCCCCACAATGGAGGCAGTTCTGAACTACCAGCATTCTCTTCCTCTCTCCTTTCCTCTCTAAGCACTCCAGGCGTCAGTCATGGAATCCTCGTTGATTTTCTCCTGCCTGGATTCAAATAGCCCAGGATAGGTTTGACATATTCTCTCCCTTTGTCCCTTGCAAATTCTCCAGGCCTCTCTGTTTCCTGGGACACTCCCATGATGACTGGCTCATTGCCTTCCCATAGATAAACCCAACTAGGGGTACAGTGGGTTCCCATGGGGCAGAAACAGTGATAGCAGGCTCCACCTCTCCTTCAGCACTTGTCTCTGCATGTTGCTTTTGGATCTGGCTCCTTTTCTGTGTCAGGGCAGCATCGTGGTCCCTGTTGGTCAGGCAGAGCCTACGGGCACTGCCCAGGGTGAGCAGACAGAATTTTGCAGTAGTGACTGTATGAGTGGATCTTCTGGTACTTGGAGGGGAAGTGGTGACTTACTCTATGGTGTGTGTGGCGAGCCAGTTACATACATCACTGTATTACATGGAGTGCTTCTCCTAAAATGGCACTTTGCAGTGGTACGCATTGGCCTGAATTATTCCTCAAAATCACTCACAGAAATTATAGGTTAGGAAGGAAGAATAATATAAAATCAACCTTTATTTTGTAAGAGAGTGTCATGTAGCCTACTATAGGCTGGAGAAGACTCTTTAGGTTGGAGGACATTTCTCCAGCCTAAGTTGTCTTCCTCCAACTCTTCCATTGAGAAAGGCTGGAGGAAGGCTTCAGTGATTGCACACTGTAACAGTAGGATACATGCCACTATGTCAAAGATCCAAAGAATTGGGAAACTGGTTCTATAAGCCAGAGGGATTTTGAACTTCTTTTCCTTCCATCAGCAACTCCCATGCTGCATAGCAAACTACTTTAAGAAACTAAGGGGATTACAAAACCAGTGGTATGACAAAAATGATTCCCAGGTGTTCAAAGGCAAAAAGTGGGGGGGGGATCCACTGGGCTACCACAGGCCCTTTGTGTGACCCTAAGCAGCTCTTAGGAGCCCCGTAGTGCAGAGTGTTAAGCTGCAGTACTGCAGTCAAAAGCTCTGCTCACGACCTGAGTTCGATCTCTACAGAAGTTGGTTTCAGATAGCCGGCTCAAGGTTGACTCAGCCTTCCATCTTTCCGAGGTCGGTAAAATGAGGAACCATCTTGCTGGGGGTAAAGGGAAGATGACTGGGGAAGGCAATGGCAAACCACCCCGTAAACAAAGTCTGCCTAGGAAACATCGGGATGTGACATCACCCCATGGGTCAGGAATGACCCAGGGCTTGCACAGGGGACCTTTACCTTTAAGCAGCTCTTTGTATCTTGATTTAACATTGCTTGTCCTTACATATGCATATTTGCTGTTGCAGCTAGGCAAAAGGTCACAGGTTTACAAGAAAGCTGTCTGGATGGACTGTGGAATCCATGCAAGAGAATGGATTGGCCCAGCCTTTTGCCAGTGGTTTGTTAAAGAAGTAAGTATGTACTTCACAACTATATTATCAATTTAGGAAACTTTCTCTCCAAAATACCGGGCATGCTGCCAGGACAGAAATGCACTCGGTTTCAGTGTCCATTTGTAATGGTTCACTGGAATTTAAGCATCGTTATCTGTCAGCGGCAAGCTGAGGAATGCTCTCAAATCTCACAGGCTTTTGAGAAAGTAATACTAGCAGCAGCAGTGCAGGTTAATCTGCTGTCAATAGTAACCTATATAGATAAGACAGAAATGGACCCATTCATCCCCATGTACAACACAGTTCCACTGTCATAGTGGCTCGCTGATTTCTTGACCCTGTACTTCTTGGTGAAGTTCAGATTAAGGGCAAGTCAGAAAAAAAGTCTACTGAAGAGACTGCACAAGCACAAATTGCTCTCATTTCTAAATCCCTCTTTTTAATAGCTAACTAAGCAGACTTGAACCTCCTGAGGTGATTTGGGGGTGAGGGATGGACACTAAGAAAAGTGTTCGTTTTTCTGGCAGCAACATTTCAGAAAGTTCACTTCTCTAAGCAATATCTATTTAATCTACCTTGTTTTTTTGGGCCAGTTTCTAGTATTAGAATAATGGAGGACAGGTGTACTAATGTCTATTAATCTAGGATATTCTCCTACAGAAGAACTTCAAAGGGAGAAAACCAGTGAGAAATTGCTGAATTAACATTCATCCAGAAGTCTAACACTACCTCTGAGCCAGGTCTTAATAAGGATCTGGCATTTCTCACCCACTATAGGTGATATTTTTAGCATATCCCCATTTACATATATTAATTAGTTCAGCCATATCTCTATACTTTTCTGCTTGGATCTGCACATTATACATCTGCATATCATAACCCCCACACGCACACTAGACCTTGTTTAGTTGAATTCTACTTTGCTGAACCGTTGGTAGTGGCAATGTCCACTCTGGATTACTCTTTTGACTGGACATTGTTTTAATTCTCCTTTTAAGAGTTAATCTTAGAAGGTCCAAATTCAATTGGCCAAATATTTCAAATTCTTTTATTCAGATTCACTACTTGTCCCAATGTTATTGAGGGTTTGTAGAGTTTGTCATTTAGCCTTGACACTGGAGTATCAAGGGCATTACGAACAGAAGCAGATCACTGGCTGTTATGGAGTCTGGCCTGGTAAAATGTTCTTGGAGAAATATTCCATGAATAGATTTTTTTATATGGAAAATGTGGAACATTTAAAGGAAAATACTGTTCTAAATCTAATTCAGTAAATCGGTTGAAGAAAGTGGAAATTAGGCGTAATTAGATTGTATATCCAGGACCCATTTGTTCTTCTGACCAGTAGTGTTTGAACGGCTTTTTTGTTTATATACCATTTATTGCACATAGTGAAGCCGATCCTACATGTTAATCTTTAGAGTGCAGATGTGTGGAGGTTTCTGCTGAAAGAGATGGGGAGGAGCTGGACTGCCTGAATTTCTAGTCCCTTTCAGACTAATGCTTGTCAATCAATAAGTTATTATGTGAGTTCTTACAAGACAAGAATGCAGTACCTGGCTATTGCCACAACGAGGCATGCTGTGCACTCTTTTGTAACCAGCTATGGAAATTGCTGTGTCTTGGAGTCCATGGTTTTAAATATTATTTGCCATTACATAAATTCAGTGTGATCATTATGCTCAGTTTTCAATTCCACCTGCAATAAATTTTGGAATTTTAAAAAATCGCTTAATTTCATTCAGAATAACCAACACAGACGATTGTTTGGATACAACAAACATGATAGTGGTGATAAAGAGGTATCACTGCAGCAGATTGTTAAGTGCAGAGGAAATTTTCCAGTGACAATCACCAGACCTGGTTCCCATGTAATCATTAATCAGCAGGACACAGATACTCCTGAATCCATTAAGGTTTTAACCTCCTAGTAATTTTAGTTACGAATAGGAATTGTTCCGAGTTAAAATATACAATGCCGTAAAGAGATTATCTCACATTTTTTATTCATGTTTATGTTCAGACCTATAATATTGTCTGAAGCTTGTTAACAATGTTAATAAATTATGTTGTTTTATGCAGTCTCCACATATTTGACAGTACTGCAGCCATATGGGCGGGGAATGGTGTCTTCTCTCCCCAGTAGAATCATTGCCCTCTCTCTCCTGGCAGAGTAATAGCAAAATTAAAAGTCCATGTATTAATTTTATTACTTGAAGTTACTTTACAAGTAACAACTCACGTGGCCGAGTTGACTAGTATTTGATCATTATGTTTAATTTCTTATGATGACTGCACAGTTCCATAACTGGAAACGTGATCTTTATTTGTCAGAAATGCTGTATTTGTTGGAACTAATGACCCCTAACACTTTATACTGAAATTCAGAAAGATGCAAAGTACAAGGCTTACAGTGCAATCTTAAAGAACCCACTGGCTTCAGTAAATTAAGAAGGGTGTAACTCTGTTTAGGATTACACTGTTAATTAGCTCTACAAGCTGTTTTCAAAAATAGGTTGCAGTACTGAAACATACGATGATGATGATAATAATAATAATGACAAACAAGAGTTCATCTGAAAACCTGCCAACTATTTTTCTCTCATACATAATAAAAACCACAAATCAGACATCTAACATCTGGTACTAAAGGCAAGAGTTGCAGAGGATGTGACTTCCAGCCTGCAGTCCCTGCACCGCTCATTTCAGAAGAGAAACACAGATTATCTAGCAACCAGGGGTGTAGACTTTCCAATTTCCCAGCGAGGGGAAGGGCTGGGCTGGGCCAGAGGCATTGTTATAGGGAGAAGCCAAACCATAACAGGGAGGGGCCTCCATTGCCACCATCTATGGAGGCAGGGCCATAACTAGGGTTGCCACGTCCCTCTTTGCTATCGGTGGGAGATTTTTGGGGTGGAGCCTGAGGAGGGCGGGGTTTGGGGAGGGGACTTAGATGTCATAGAGTCCAATTGGCAAAGCAGCCATTTTCTCCAGGTGAACTGATCTCTATCGGCCAGAGATCAGTTGTAATAGCAGGAGGTTGGCAACCCTAGCCATGGAAGATTTAGGGAGGAACTCCCCACAAGTTTAGGAGGACCTGGGCAACCCCCTAACAATGCCAATGGGTTGGGCCAAACCTAGGAAAAGGTGGGGGTTGGCCAGTGGTTATAGTAGTATGGATCTCAGTGATCTCCTGCTTTGTCCTGTTTTTGAAATTCACTTTTAGGATAGTCACTTTAAGATCGGCAAATATGCATACCATGTGCATAGGAAAAACTAATGGTCACAAATGTGACACCAACAGCGCATTCCTGAGCTGCTGGTGGTTGGGAAAGGCAGGGAGGAGGCACCGCTGCGGTGCCTCCTAAACCATTCCACAGCCGCCAGCAGCTCAAAAAAAGCCTTTGAAAGGTTTTTTTTTTTCTTAAAATGGGGTTTTTCGCCCCATTGAGAAAAACGAGGCTGCGCCTGCTTTTTAGCAAGCGCAGCCTCGCTCTTCTCACCGCCGACATACCCAGGGCGAAAGGGGACAGGAGGCTGCCTAATTGCAGCTCCTGCCCCTAGCCCGCCCTGGGAACGCCTCCCAGAATGCCGGCACAGGCCTTTACGCCAGTGGGACGTTGGCAGAAGGCCCTGCTGGCGTCCCGGGGCAGCGCTGCTTTGGCAGCGCCCAGAGACCGGCGTCCAGGCCTCCCCAACAGTGTTGGGCCCACTAACACCAGTATAAGTAGCCCGGACACCGGTGGGGGGGGGGGCTAATGCTAGTGCGGCCACTTCCTGGCCTCCTAAGGGCTTTCGCCCTCGACGGTCAGGAACGCTCTGCAAGAATGGCAACACAGAAAAGCCTGTAAGGGAACATTTTTAAAGTTTTCCTGGATGTTCGTTTACAAGAGTCTTGTTTCTGTCTTATTCATATGGGTGACTTAGCATTAAAATTTACTAAATTATGGCATCACAGATGCCTTCATTTGATAAATGCATGGTTGAAGTCTCTGAGGCAGGGCAGAATACAAAAGAGTTGCTGTGCACTGTACAGAGTTCAGAGTAGTAGCATCTTCTCACTTTAAACTCATATCCTATAAGTGAGTACAAGCACATTTTGAGGCAATTCAGAACAGTGCCCATAGCCATGACCCCAAAGGAAACCCACAGTTATGCCACCTAGGACTGTATATACAAGAGAAATATACTTTCCTCTATCTACTTACAAATCTGTCCATGGCAAATTGAATAGAATGGTGGACTGAAAACAATTCGAAGGAAAATATCAGGATTCTGAAAGAGGATAAATTACATATAAAAAAGAGGAGAGGAGTCGCCGTGTTAATCATAGTATCCAAGAACAGAGATTTTTAACCTGATCCTGAAGGAGGTCAAGGTTTGAAATAATACGAACACAAACCTACTGAAATTTTTTTTTAAAAGAATCTTGGACACAGTCTGAATATTTTGGCCTGTACACATTAGTTGTGTACAATTATATCACCACCATGTGAGCTTCATTGGGGCCCCTTTGGGGTAGAAAGTGGGATACAAATCATTAAAAAATAAACTATATTAGAGATCATTTAATAGGATCTTCCACAATTTTAAATAATTAGCAGTGGTTACTTTGAAAATGAAAGGATTGTTAGGAACAGGAGTGTTTTACCCTTTCTTCCCATGTCTTCTCCTTAATTTAAATAGTCCCCCAAACCTGAAATCAGATTTGGTGCAAGCATATTATTTGTCTTTTAATCTAACAGAGCTGATTAGCAGCAACACTATTTAAATTGTAGAAGTACAGAAGGAAAAGGCTGAATGTTCTCTTCCATAGTGTCTTTTCCTTTTCCACGTGGGTCTGCTAATTGATGTTTAAAAAAACTGCAAGAGATGTATAATTAGGATCTCCTGTGTCACGTGTAGTTTGGTTTCAAAAAGACAACATAAGCACAAGAGAAATGTTGTGAGAAAGCGGCTTGAACCTCAAGTCACATTGAGAGTAATCCAACAAAGTCTTTGGAAAATAACTTACTGGGATGGAAACAGTATAAATAAGCCATGTGAGTAGCACAAAATCTTTAAAATTACAAATATTATGGTGCTTCTACTTTATGTCCATTTTCAGGCTCTCCAAACATATCAAACTGACCCAGCCATGAGGAGAATGCTAAATCAACTGTATTTCTACATCATGCCTATTTTTAATGTGGATGGGTATAATTTTAGCTGGACCCATGTAAGTAATTAAAGTATTAATGTATCTTACATAAAGACTTATGTAACTCACAGTACAATCCAAAGAATGCTTTCCTGGGAGTAAACCCCACTGAATAAACTTCAGTTGGATTCTGAATAGACCTGCATAGATGGCACTACAACAGTGCCAGCCTGAGTAGTTACACCCTTCTGGGTCTATTGGGCAAAGTCAGTGGGCTCAAAAAGGTATAATGATGTTTAAAACTGCACTATAAAAGAGCAATCCTAATCAGATATAGTCCAAATCCTAGTCAGGTCTAATCAATGACACTTACTCCTCAGAAAGTGTTCTTAGGATTGCACTTCTAGTTCAGTATTTTAGAATGTGTGTATATGTGTGCCCTTGCATGTTTGAAAGAAAGATTAAATAATTCATGGAATATCTTTAGAAGGATTTGTTTAATGTGTGTGATGCTGTCTTTTCTCTCTGTATATTGTATTTTCATACTCTAAAAATTTATGGCCAGGATCGATTTTGGAGGAAAACAAGATCAAATAGTTCAAGATTCCACTGCCATGGTGTAGATGCTAATCGTAACTGGAAAGTGAAATGGTGTGGTAAGTGTAGAAATAGCCTAAATTTGAATAGCAAGCAGTGTAACCACTTTATTATCATGAGAACTGGATGCCTGGAGAATGTGTATGGCTGGAGACATGATGATTCCAGTGGAATTGTACCACAATCAGAATAGATCTCTTTTTTATTTTACTTTTGCTGTTTTTTCCCTTTCTGCCTCATTAGCTAGCTGTGGTTTATTCTGCCATCTGCCACTTGGCCTCTATTCCCTTTGGGGCTGTCACTACAGAGGCATCACAGTGTACAAAAGAGGTCTCCTGTATCTGAAAGCAGCAGCAGTTCTTATACAACAATAAATTCCAGTTTCTTATTCAGAGTTAATAACATAAAAATGATGTACCTGGCGAGTTACATGACATGAGCCTTTTCAGTATGGTGCTATAGTATTACGTATACTTGCTCCCAGACCCACTTTGCCTAGTGGAGGACTCCAAAGTTTGACTATTACTCTGGGTTCCACATCTTCTGTGTGTACTCAGGGCATCTCACTATTGTAATGCATTACTTTATGACCTGAATAAACTGATAAGCAGCCCTAGCTTCGTCCGTGCTGCTGCCACATTGTTTAGTTATGTACAACTTTTGTTTATGGCACATTATCAGCATCCTGCTCAAGTATGGCTTGCAAGGAGAAGCACCAGAAAATCACCATAAGTTGCCAATATAAAAATAAAGCAAGCCATTAAAAAAAAACAAGCCACCAGGGTCATAAAAGCAGCATAAAGATATCTATAAACAGACCTCAGACCACATGTAGACCATAAAAGAGCTAAAAAGATGAAACCTCTCAGTAAAAATCCTAGGTAAAATAAAATGTTTTGGCTTGGAGCCTCACTGCTATTGTGGTAGGCACCAGACAAGTTTCAAGGAGGAGGGTATTCCAAACACAATGTACCACAACTGAAAATGCCCTCTCTCTTGTTGACGCCCGCCTCACCTTTGAAGGTGGGGGCACAGAGAGCAGGGTTTGGGAGGCAGATCTTAATTGGCAGGCTGGACAGTATGTGAGGAGGTGGTCCTTCAGGTACCCTGTCCTCAAACCGATTAAGGCCTTAAAGGTAAGAACCAGCACTTTGAATTGTGCCTGGAAACAGATGTGAATAGATGAGCAGTGTGAATCTTTCTCTGCAGGGCTGATAACACCACAGGGATGATAACCAACCCCTGACATAACAACTCCTGACAATAGCCTGCCCACTGCATTTTGGAACCGTTAAAGTTCCTGGACCACTTTCAAAGGCAGCCCCATATAGCAGCCCCGAAGGTAGATTCATTACAGTAATCTAACCTGGATGTAAACAGATTATCGATCACTTTGTCTAGGTTATGCTTTTCAAGGAAACTCCATAGTTGGCATTTCAGCCAAAGCTAATAAAATGTCTAATGTTCAATGGCTTGCTGTTTTATATCGTTCTATCGTTTTAATTGTAAGCCACCTCCAGCAGGCTCTGAAGAGGCGGCATGGAAATATTCTAAATAAATAAATAATAAAAAGATGCTATGAGCCACAGAAGAGCCTTAACCCTTAAAACTCAGCACCCCAAGCTACAAACTTCTTCCTTCAGGGGGGATGCAACTCCTTCTAGGACAGGCTGACTCCACAGTCCTCTAGCAGCTTCTCCACTGATCAGTAGCACCTCAGACTCGTCTAGATTGAGCTTCAATTTATTGGCCCTCATCCACCCCATTATATTATTTAATGTATTTCTATCCTGCCTTTCTCCCCAATGGGAACCCAAAGCAACTCAAATCCTTCTCTCCTCCTCACAACAACCCTATAGGGTAGATTAGGCTGAGAGAGATTAGGCTGAGTTTCCGTGGCACAAGTGAGGAGTCGAACTTGGATCTTCCAGGTCCTAGTCCGATATTCTTAACCCACAGGCTTTCCCCTGTATTTTGTTTTGCTTTTTCCCCACCCCTTTTTGAACCCAACTACCCTTTCCCCCCTCACTTTTACAATAAACCTTTGGGGGGGAGGCAGGGCTCTTTATCTTTTCCTCCCAGTCCACCTCTGTTGCTTATATGGTGATAAAGGTTTCCAATCCGGGAATTAAGAAGTGTTCAGTCAGTGTTACCTTTCACACCATCAGTGAACATGTTCATAGAACTCTACTCAGATGGTACACGTCTGTTTCCAAAAGGATGAGGGGGGGGGGAGAGAGAGAGAGAGAGAGAGAGAGAGAGAGAGAGAGAGAGAGAGAGAGAGATCATTCTTTTGGATCAAAATGATGTATCAGAAGGGCTGCAGTATATTTGCCCAAGGATAAACAGCAAACCAACAAGAATGTCAGAATTAGAACTCAGAAATCATTTGCTCTAAGATCCACAAACATTTCTCACCTTATATTGCGTCTCTCGACAAGACAGAAATGAATAGAGAAATCATAGCTTATATTATCTTGACCTTTTTAAAAGACTCACTTGGTGTTCTTGTGGAGATGGCTTGCTTCCATATCCAGCATTTAGGCCTTGACATTCTTAACAGGTACCTGAAGGGAGTTATGTTTTGAGCACAAATACAGTTTTTGAATTTTATCTGTATAGTATTCCAACTTGATAGATCTTTCCTTTATTGCGGGGGCGGGGAGAAAGAGACCCCTTCTTTTCCTACTGTTTTCTCACTGGAAAAAAATGACCTCCCTAAGCTGGTTTTATCCTCGCTGGGAAAAACATTCTCCTGCTTCTCCTTGATAAAGTAATACTGGCAGCAGTATTTGCAAAAGAGGAAAAGCAGTTTAAAATACATATTGAAGAAATCGTAACATTTAGTTGATAACTTCTGTCAGATATTGGTAGTAGCAAATACCTGTCTTATATCAGGAGAGTTCAAACCATGAAGCCCAAATTACCTGAAACTGCATTTGTTGTGGTTTGGCATCAAGAAGTTTATCTCATCTCAAAGTTGCTGTATCAAGAACTGTTTAATCACCTATTTGTAAAAGTAAAAGGTGACAGTGCCTTCTCTACCATAATTCAAAAGTCAATGGAGGGAAAAAAATTATCCTACTTGTAATTTCAGGGGTTGTAATTTCAGGGATTGTATTCAATGTGGTGTTCTTTGAGAAAGTTACAAGTATGTAGATAATGGTGACACGGTAGACATTATATACTTGGACTTTCAAAAGGCTTTTGACAAAGGTACCTGAGTAAACTTAGCAGTCATAGGATGGAAGGATGGGTTCTCTTATGGATTAAAAATTGGTTAAATGACAGTAAGCCAAGAGTAGGAATAAATGAACACTTCTTGCAATGGCGGGAAATAAACAGTGGGGTCCCACAAGGATTGGTATTGGGGCCAGTACTATTTAATTTGTTCATAAAGGATCTGGAACTAGGGGTGAGTAGTGTAGTGGCCAGATTTGCAAATGACACAAAACTATTCAGGAGGGTGAAAACGAAGGATGACTGTGAAGAGCTCCAGAAGGATCTCCACAAATTGGGTGAGTCAGTGACAATGTGGAAAAGAGCAAGAGTCCAGTAGCACCTTAAAGACTAACAAAATATTTTCTGGCAGAGTATGAGCTTTCGTGAGCCACAGCTCACTTCTTCAGATACAGAAAGCTCATACCCTGCCAGAAAATATTTTTGTTAGTCTTTAAGGTGCTACTGGACTCTTGCTCTTTTCTACTACTGCAGACAGACTAACACGGCTACCCACTGTGAGTGACAATGTGGCAAATGAAGTTCCTTGCTGGTAATCGTAAGGTGATGCACAATGGGACAAAAAATCCCAACGTCAAGTACAGGCTAATGGGATCTGAACTTGCTGACATTGAAATGGAAAAGATCTTGGGTTCATAGTAGATAGCTCAATGAAAGTGCCAAGCCAGTGTACTGCAGCGGTGAAAAACACAAACTCTATGTTGGGGATTATTAGAAAAGGGACTGAAAATGAAACAACTAATATTATAATGCTCCTGTATAGATCTATGGTGAGGCCTCACAACAAATCATAGTTTTTGAACAGTATGCTCCTCATAACAACCTGGCTACAAATTACAGCACAGGGACAGTATCCTCATAGCTGAGAGGATAGAGAAAAGCAAGAAGCAGGCTAACCATAGCTTATGTTCAATCTAGGATTTGTTGTTTATCTCTGGTAAGGTAATCAAAGTTTGTTGCTCAAATCACAATTCAAACCAACTATGGCTTACCATGATGTCTACCCACATTTCCCCCCAAACCTATTACCTTTGCTTCTGCAAGGACTCTGCAGAGTTGTTTTCTCTGAACATAAAAGTACATACAGGATGGCACACAGATGCTTAGGGGTTGCCAACCTCCAGGTAGTGGCTGGAGATCTCCTGCCATTACAACTGATCTCCAGGTGACATTAATCAGTTCCCATGGAGAAAATGGCTGCTTTGGCAATTTGACTCTATGGCATTAAAGTCCCTCCCTCTCCAAACTCCACCATCCTCAGGCTCCATCCTCCAAATCTCCAGGTATTTCCCAACCCGGAGCTGGCAACCCTACAGATGCTGTACAACCAAGACAAGAAGATAACGTTGCTCCTATACAGATGATTTTAGAAAGATGCTAGAAAGAGGGAGTGAAACACTTTTTAACTGTAACTATTTTAAGATCACCCTGACCTGGATGGCCCAGGCTAGCCTGATCTCGTCAGATCTCAGAAGCTAAGCAGGGTCGGCCCTGGTTAGTATTTGGATGGGAGACCACCAAGGAATACCAGGGCTGCTGTGCAGAGGAAGGCACTGGCAAACCACCTCTGTTAGTCTCTTGCCATGAAAACCCCCCAAAAGGGGTTGCCATAAGTCAGCTGCGACTTGACGGCACTTTACACACACATTTTAAGATCACATAACTGATTATCAAAACTACAGATTAGAAAACTAAAAATACATTGGATTTACCTCTTATGCTTAACTTCATCTCCTTCATGCTTCCTCCATGTCCTGCTATTAAATAGATTTAAAATATTTTTAAAAATTCAAGTCAGACAGCATAAGACATCCAATAATCAGCGTAATAGGATTACAATACTGTAAAACTTTGGTTTGTGCCAATCCGGTGCTACAGAGAGCTACTAAAGACTAGGCCTCTTTTTAATTTTTAATTATTATTCTTTTTTACTTTTATTCCACCCTTTTCCAACTACAATCAGGCTCAGGGCAGCTAACAACCAGGAATTACAGCTCAATAAAATAGTAATTATAATATATAAACTATAGTTTAAAACCTTATTAACTTAAATTCAAATTGGCTGCCTTAACATAGCAATAATGAGATAACCAATCAAGGAGGGGGAGGCAGGAATAGAAATGTCACAGAAAAATAGCTAAGGGGATGGGGAATAGGTGTAGGGGTAGGTAGGCCAGCTAGGATAAAAACCGTCACTGCCTCAGCCATAGATCTGGTGGAACATCTCAGTTTTACAGGCCCTGTGGAATTGAGCCAGGTCCCACAAATGCCAAAAGAGGACAATATAGATATTACTGGGACACACTGAATCTCTTTCCTAAAATGCAAAAGCCACTGTGCTGTTTTTAGATCTATGTACATGCTGTGTTTTCCTTCTTCCGTGCCAAGAGAAAACAATGTATGGAACTTTCTTTAAGTTTTGTATTCTTGCAGGAGGAGATTCAGAATTCAACCATCTTTTGAAAGAGCCCTGTGGGGGCAACACTGTCGTTTCTTGTACTTCTTTTGGTTTGCTATGATAGTAACTCTTGACATTTGACAGTAGCTGACATTTACTGCATTCTGTTTTGTCCTAATTCTTTCTAAACTTGGAAAACATATCTGTTGGAATGTTAGATAAAAAAGTAACGTTAAGAGAAATCTAGTTGTGTATGTCAGCTAGTTTTCTGTTCTGAAATTTGTATCTGTCTGTCGCGTGTTTGTTTCTTTCATTGTAGAGATGCTGCTGAAAACTGGAATACCCTGTGGTCCTAATGGTTTGAGATACCTATGTGGAATCCAAACTGCTGCTGTCAGAACAGCTAATAAGCTGATCAATTTTTAAAAGTTTAAAATAAATATATACAACTTTAACTGTCAAATCATAGATCTGATAGAAGGCCAATTTTATTAGACTCTCAAAGGAAACAAATGGCTTATGGTAAAATAAATTATCAAATCAATATAAAAGTGATTATTTCCTTTCTGTTTGAAGAATTCCTTCTTTGCCTTTTGAATCTTAGCAAAGTGAGGGCCCAATGCAGGCTACACTATAAAGATTCAATCATGCTGTACCATTTGGGGGGCAACGTCATATTGACTGCAGTTGCAACTACAGCTGAGCATCCACATTGTATTTTGCAGCTTGCAACCTGCGCTGTAGCAAGAAAGCCAGATGCAACATAATCTCTGCTTAGATCACATGACTGCCATCTGCTAGTTGTCATAGAACAGACTTGGGCTAGGGTAATCTCTTACATTGCACTTGTCCGAAAAGGAAGGGTATAGTATGTAGCAGTTTCTTGTCCTGCTAACCTCACCAATTGAGCAACAGCACCATGAGAGCCAGCGTGGTGTAGTGGTTAAGAGTGGTGGGCTCTAATCTGGAGAACCGGGTTTGATTCCCCACTCGTCCCCATGAGTGGCGGACGCTAATCTGGTGAACCAGGTTGGTTTCCTCACTCCTACACATGAAGCCAGCTGGGTGACCTTGGGCTAGTCATAGCTCTCTTAGAGCTCTCTCAGCCCCATCTACCTCACAGGGTGTCTGTTGTGGGGAGGGAAAGGGAAGGTGATTGTAAGCTGGTTTGAGTCTTCCTTAAGTGGTAGAGAAAAACCAACCTTATGAAAGTAAAGATCAGCTCTTAAATAGCAGCAACATGGACACAATGTATTAATCATTTCCATACTTATTCAGAGGTGCCCATTACTTGCTAACCTGTTACACTGCCAAAGGTTCAACCCTGTCTCATAAGAAAATTTGGAACATCAGACTAGATTTCTCAGTCTAAACTCATTGAGTTCAGTGGGCTTCAACTGGCGCAACTCTGCGTTGGATTGTACTGTTTGTGTTTCCAAGTAATAAAACCATTGTTGAAGGCACTACAGGAAGGAAACCTGGAAATACTCACATGGGTATTCAGAGGTGGTGACCCCACCACAATATTTAACATAATTCCATGGGCAGAATCAAATCTTATTTTAATTAGACATTTAAATGAAAGAGCTATATTGAAGGATAGCAAGTTCTGAGTTTCATAGGATTTGTTTTCCAGCTGATACAAAAATTATGGCAACTCAAATGTGTTATTGTGTCCCACCAATACGGTAGATCCAGTTAAAAGTAATTGATATCATTCTGGACCCTTTCCATTTCTCCTTTTTCAGAACAAGATTATCTTTGTCAGGGTTAACCTATAAATATGTTGACATAAAAGAAGTGTTGGCATGATATCCATAGACTGTCTTCATAGCTTGTATCCCATACACAATTTAAATTTCATTGCATTTTTTTAGGCCTGTGTTAACATTCTTTTTTTCCCCCGTTGTACAGATGAGGGTGCTTCCCTTCATCCCTGTGATGACACATACTGTGGTCCTTTCCCTGAATCTGAGCCTGAAGTGAAGGCTGTAGCTCATTTCCTTCGCAAACACCGAAAACAAATAAAAGCCTACCTGTCCTTCCATGCATATGCCCAGATGTTACTGTATCCATACTCTTACAAGTATGCAACCATTCCAAATTTTAGCTGTGTGGTAAGTACTGACCTGCGTAGGTTTAAGTTATATAGAGGACATAAGTGTCTAGATATACAGGCTCAGATCCAGCAACACACAAGCAGAAACATGAACTGACAAGCACAGTTCCTCTTGTACAACACCTAGTGCTTTCCTCCCTATATAGTATAGTGCTCCGAAATTGGTTTCACAAGAGCTTTCATAAGCCAAAACGCAAATAGGAATACAATAAGCTTGACTTAACACATGTGGCTACCATGGTCTTTTTTCCTTGCATTTCTGCTTGCACTAGAGAGCTAGCACAAGCAGAAATGTTATGCTGGATCCAACCCATTGTGTCTACAGTTATATTTTATTGATAATAGCTCAGGTCACTTCAGGATTCACTGATGCCGGCTCAGGTCACTGCAACATTTGCAGTGTAGTCCTTTAATTCATCAAGAGCTGGATCTCAGAACCTGAGTTGCAACATCATGACATTTATGCCACACGACTATGCCAGCTTAGCTGTACTGGCACAAATTCACATTGCAAACTCAAAATCTGATAGAGAAGGGGATATGCTGGAAAAGGGAGCATAGCTGTCGTGCTGCAGGCAGAGAGCAAGGACCAGATGCTCAAAGCATAGTCTGGAAAGCAGTCCAAGGTCATACACAATCCAGGTAGAGTCCAAGATACCAATACAGACAAGGGCAGTTCAAGGCCTGAGTCAGGGTCAGTCCAAGAGGTAGGATACCAGGAATCTGAAGTACAGCAGGGAGACAAGGCCGATACACAGAGAGGCTGGTGACGAGCTTACTTGATTACAAGTAGGCCTGGGGGGAACCAGCTGTTGCTTGTTATCCAATCTCAACATTCCCTGCTTGGTAAAGCTCATTTATCTTATCACTGTCAGCAGGGAGTGCTCCTCGCTGGGCCTGCAGTCTAGCACTCCTTTGCTCATGTACCTGTGCCTTGAGTCTCCTGTGCCTCTTCTCTAGTGGCTTTGGGGGGACTGAAGTGGTGGCACTCTGGTGGCACTGCCTGTTGCTGGACCTCTGACACAGGTGAGTCTCCTGTGCTGGGTGGCTGTAGACACGGGGAGGACCCAGCTGCCGGGCTCCTGTGGCTGCAGACATTGGGAGGACCTATCTGCCTGAGGCTGCTCAGCCTGCTGCTGCTCCTCTCTTTCATAGCCTTCAGCTTCAAGGTCTTTATCGTATGAGGAAGCCCCAGCAGGCTGACCCATGACAACAGAGGGGATTGGACAATTAGCATCAAGAGAAAAAGTCACAGAGCTGTGTCTCTCTGTGATCATCTTTGGAGGGAAAGAACAGAGCATGTTGGTGGGGAAAGGTCATGAAAGGACACATACAACAAAGGAGAGTACCCAGCTCTGAAAGACAACACAGTTGCAAAGAAAACAAGTAGCTTTACTCATGCCTCCTATAATTATACAGGATGCTGTTTCAGCTTATTGTGGAACAAACTGGCTGAACTGCAAAGCAGAATCCTAAAGGAATCTCAGTGTTCTCCCTTGGAACTGACTCCTCAAACACCTGCCCCTCAGATTTATTTTACATATTTAGACTGGGCAGGAGATAAAGGCTTTTAGATGGACCTCAGTAGTCAGAAAACGCGACATTGCGTATGAATTGACTGTTTAATAATTCCTGAGCTGAAGGCAAACAGGATTCTGTCCAGTTTCCTACACAGAACCATGCTGCAAGTCACTCTTTGACTTAACGTGTTAAATTATTTAAGGCTCTGAAACCGGAGAGAGGATACGCAACTCCCCACATAAAGTTTGATCTTAGTTTTCCACTGAAGTTATAGTATATGGTGCACAAATGTTTGTTATTCCAATCTTTGAGAGGAGAATCTGTTATTTTGTTTATGTATTTTTTACAATATGTATTTTTTACAATAATTATCATACGATCTGTAATGAAATTAACAGTGTAACAGAGGGTATAGGATTATTCTGTCCACCAAAAGGATAACCAAGGAATCCACAGCAAAGATCAGCCCAGAAGAAAGCTTGCAATACAATGCGGCTTTTTTGATTAATTGAAGAATATAAAAAAGTAAAGTCTGGATTTCGTATGAAATCAAACACACTTAGTGCACCTAAGTGCACAACATAAGAACATAAGAAAGGCCCTGCTGGATCAGACCAAGGCCCATCAAGTCCAGCAGTCTGTTCACAAAGTGGCCAACCAGGTGCCTCTAGGAGGCCACAAACAAGATGACTGCAGCAGCAGTCATTCATGGTAGAAGTTGGTGTTGGTATGCAGATCAACAATACAGAGCACACAAAAGCTAGTGATTCTTCATCACGCATCTTGTTTAACAGATGCACAACTGCAGGTACATCCTCATTTAGAAGCCTAGGATTTCTCTTCATATGAGTGGCAACAGTGTTCATGGAGGCTCCTGTTGTCGCTTCGGTGGTAGCAATTGGTAGACAGCATGAGAAATACAAAAAGGATATGGAATATGAGAACAGAAACAGCTGCGGGTTTCCCCCCATTTTCATGTTGTCTACAATTACATATACAAGGGGGCAGGTTGACACCAGTTTAGTAACCGGTCCAAGTGTTCCCAGATGTTCTCTCCAAGTACCTTCATACATTGCACTGCCTACCTAATACAAATTTCCCAGCATGATACAAGTCTTCATGGTTGAGCTCCTTCATAATAGCAGCTAAATCTGTAGGGTATCAGGCGCTCAGCTCATCCACCCAAAATGAACTTCATCTCCCATTCAGCTTACACTATGGAAAAGCAGAATCACAGTATCCTTATCTATAACACAGTAATTAGATCGTTTGAAAATGCAATGCCCATCATGGACTGGCCATTGTAGTTGCTAAATGTAATTTAGGAGTGTTTCATTATAGTGAGTGTTTCATTATATAATGCTGTATCATTTTCACATCTTGGACAGAAACAACTCAAGCTATTGGGAACACTTTAAACTTCAGTAATCCACCATAATGAGTGTTTAAAGACTCTCAGGCCTCTGAATCTAGAAATGCAAACAGCTAGACATAGGGTACAATGGAGGTTTTTGTGTACATCTTAAAATATCCTCAACTGCATGTTGATTCTGTATAGCTTGTTATACCACAAATGAAGTGCTGTTTATGTTGCCAGCTTGTTGATTTTATTGCTTTGGGTGACTTAACTTTAGTCAACCCTAATCTATAACTTGACAGCAGTACTTATTTTTTTAAAACGTAGTAAATACAATGAGTATTTGGGTATACTCTGGGTATAATGCTAATGAGGAAAAGGCTGCATGTAAATTGAGAGGTGTTAGGTACTTGGAAGGGGGTGTGAGGTTCCACAAAAGGATAGGATCCTCTTCCCCTGGAAACAAGACTTGGATAGGTTCAGTGTCCCCTGGCACAGGACTCTCACTGATCCACACTGGATTTGTGAGAGACTGACTGCATTCCTCATTAGTTTTAACCTTTTTGTGGTTGCTGTTGAGGAATCTCTGTAACATGTCCTAACAAGCTGGCTTTTTTGGTCCTGACCCCAGCCTGGTGGAACTCCCTCCCAATGAGATCAGGGCCCTGCAGGACCTTAAGGAATTCCACAGGGCTTGTAAAATGGAGTTGTTCTGCCGGCCGACAGTTGAGGGCAGCTACAATTTTCCATCAGTGCAGGCCTACCTACTCCCCACCCTTTCCCCCACTTCCCTTTGAGTCCTGTGCACTGGTCTAACTACTATGTGGAGACCTGGTTTACTGTTCCAACTATTATGTGGGGGCCCTGGCTGCCTGTCCAGGTCTTACAACAGCCTCTGTGTGTCAATAATTGAGTACCACCTGATGCTTATCTTAATGATGTTTTATGGGATTGTTAACTTGTTTTTATTTATACTGTGATTTTATTTTATGTATTTTATTTGACATTATGTTGTTAGCCACCTTGAGCTCAGCTTCAGCCAGGGATTGGAGGTGGGGTAAAATCAAATAAATAAATAAATAAGTGTTATGCTGAAGAACCTCAATTCCCTCTCCCTTATGTTAGTAGACATATGATTCTATGCAAGGCTCACTGCATGATTATTTGTGGAACAGTTCATACATATTTGTTTAGAGAGCCTCTAAAGGTAGAATAACGTCACAAACTTTGAAAAATACTGCCCTTAAGTCATTGCATGCTACCTGAAATTTTGGTTGAACTATGATAATGTGATTTTGGGGTTTTGTGGGGTTTTTGTTCCTCTCCCAGGAATCTGCAGCTTTTAATGCTGTGAATGCCTTGCAGTCAGTATATGGAATAAGATACCGATATGGCCCCGCCTCCAGTACTCTGTGTAAGTTTCTTGGTTTTTCATCATGTACAATATTGGTGTTTGCTCTGTTTTAATGAGGCAAGCAAACAATTTCCAAGACAATTTCAGTGTGATATGATGAGAGGCAAGAGAGACAACTTGCACATAGATAGGCTGCTGAAATTATATTGGCTGGGAGCCAGCTTGGAAGACAGTGATGAAATGCCCCATTCACACATGGAACACTGTCCCTGATTTATTGGATCTTGCCAATGAAAATGGTTGAAGTTAAGCAACTTAACTATGCTCAGCAATGCAACCTAGACCTTCATTGTATGGTAAAATTAGTGCAATGGATTCTAATGCTGTCAGAAGAAGAACCTGCCTCTTTTAAGAGTACAAAATTTGAGGGAAACATAAGAGGTGACCTGCTGAATCACACCAGTGTTCCATCTCGTCCAGCATCCTGTTTCACACAATGGACAACTACTGATCACTCCAGGCCAACCCTTGAGGGACAACAAACAGAACAAAGAGGCCAAGGCCTTTCCTGATATTGCCTTTTGGCACTAGTATTCAGAGATCTAATTCAAACAGAACAGAACCAGAGTGTAAAATATGAGAATTTTAAAAGCATATCAAGAAAGTATTTAGTGGATTAATGCCTGACATTATTCACAGAAAAATATTCAGACTAAATCCACAATTAAGCACTAGTTACAGGCAGCTAGTCACACATAACTGGTTGCCTCAAATGGTAATCTACATCCCTACACACATCAAAAGGCACAGGCAACCAGTTTAACTCGAACCAGCTGTATATCACAAATGCAGATAGGGAGCTGTAGTCAGGTGCACATTGGATTTGCATCAGCTATGCACACAGACAACTGCTTCTCCTTTGCTGGATTGGGAATGGTTCTTGAAATGATTTCTGAGTTTTGTCTCATATTTTTAAAAATAATATTGATGTTTCAAGTATTTATTTAGGCTGTAGGCTGCATTCTTTTTTCTCTGAGCTGAGAGCACAATCATTTTGAAGATAATGATAAAACTAAGTAAAATCCCATCAATGTAGAAGTATTTTATAGAATATTAAAATTTATGTTCTTCCCAGTGGAGCAAAGGATATTTAAAGTCTGGGTTTTAAATAGCTGTCAGAGTCTGAGTGGAAGTCCCCCAGCAAGTTTTAAAGAGAAAATAAATTCAGTATCTTTGTACAGCAAGGAATATGTTGTTTCATAACTTTGGTTTGATCTGCTCTGAAACAATGAGTACTATCTGGGCTTAAAATGAAGATGGAAAGAAGTATACAGATAATGGTTTTCTGTATTCTAAATATACTTCATTGGCATAACGCGATTTATAGCAAAAGTGTTCAACATTTACTTGGCCCCTGAATCAAAAATGATGGGTCTTCTTTTATCCTTTGATACAGCATTGGATGCTGATCTGTACCATGTGACCCAGGTTGTTATTCAGCACACTGGGCTGCATTACAATTATGCATTAAACTTGTGCAGCAGCATTGAGCCTCTGTGCAATTCTGTCTAAAGTTATTATAATGTAATTTATGGGATGGCTTGTATAACTAGTGCTTCGGAGTTGTGGGTCTTGCATTATAAAAACTTCCATGGTATAACCGTACACAAAAGGGAAAGTAGAAACCACTGTGAAAGGAGAAAGCAGGAAATGTCAGATGTATGCCATTGTATTATACTTAAATCCTCTCCTGAATGAAAATCGGATACTTCCAGCTGGAGTGCTTGAGCCACGGGACCAGCAGAAATGGGCAGTTGTAGTTAGCATATCAGGAACTAGCAATGCTGCCAAATGCATGACTGCAGCATTGTGCAGCATAACTATCAAGCAACACATAAATAGATGGGGTGGCAATCTGAGGGCACTCTAACCAGATAGAACCGAATGAGCCAATCCACACCAGCCTTGGTAGTCAGCTGTTAGAACTGAGTTGCATCCTACACTTAGCACAGCAAGATTGTCACATCTCTCTTGGCTCACAAGCAATGCTACTGTACACACGAACACATGAAGCTGCCTTATACTGAACAAGACCCTTAGTCCATCAAAGTAAGTAGTGTCTACTCAGATCGGTGGCAGTTCTCCAGGGTCTCAGGCAGAGGTCTTTCGCATCACCTGCTTGCCTAGTCCCTTTAACTCAGGGGTGGGGAACCTTTTTTCCGCCAAGGGCCATTTGGATATTTATAACATCATTCGCGGGCCATACAAAATTATCAACTTAAAAATTAGGAAACCAAGCCCCAAGCAGGCAGCTGCCCTAGATGACACTGCCCACCCTGCGCATGGGCAAGCAGGCAGGCATCCAACCGGTGGCACAGGATGGTCTGCTGCACCAGCCAGGCGTAGCCATCCAGCCACATGCCGGAGTTGTTCCTGCTCCACATGGTCAGGGCCGGATTCTACAGCCGGCTCCTGCTACCTCTGCCTGCAGGGATGAAATGAGGACACACTGGCTAAGAACTGCCCCCCCCCCGTGCACATTCTGGCCCTGCCTCCTTTAACCCCTCCATTGTCGCCACGTCTGCCCCCAGCCCTCTTGTAGTACACGGCTGGGGTGGGAAAGGGTTAACACAGTTTCTTGGGCAATCCTAGCAGCTCCATAGCTAATGACTCTTTTCTGCAAGGGGGAAAAAAGGTTCCTTTTCTGGGCAAAACAAACTCACATCTGCCTTGAATAGAGGCTATTCCTGTCCGTGGGAGAGGGCGGATTGCCAGTCGTAGATCCTTCTGAGCTAGAGATCTGCCAGGACCCACAAAGGGCCAGACCAAATGCTTTCGCGGGCCTTAAATGACGTTCCCCACCCCTGCTTTAACTGGAGATGCTGGGGATTGAACTTGGGATCTTCTGCATGCCAAGCAGATGCTCTACAACTGAGCCACAGCCGCTCCCCGTTGCAGTACTACACAACAATGCATCTATATATGTGGAGTGTCTGCAAAACCGATTTTAGCTATAATTAGATTCCTCCTTGTGATAGCTGTTCCTGTGAAGCATCTCTGGAGTCAAGGACATTTTGCTTCTTGGGTTTACTTGGAAACAGCCGTGTTGTAGTGTCATATCCGTTTATACGCATCATTTATTAACCCTCTGTGTTTTTTGCAGATGTAAGTTCTGGCAGTTCTATGGACTGGGCGTACAAAAATGGCATCCCGTATGCATTTGCATTTGAGCTGCGTGACACCGGCCATTTTGGCTTTCTATTACCTGAGACCTTAATCAAGCCAACGTGTACAGAGACCATGTTAGCTGTTAAAAACATCACAATGCATCTGCTTAAAAAGTGTCACTAGGGCACATCAAAACAGTTCAAAACTGTTCGTTTCTCATTATTTCAAGTGTTTTATTTGAGAGGCAATGTCAAGTCACTGAATAGAATGTGACAGGAGCTCACAGAGCTGGGGCTCAGAAAGAAAATGTGGAGTTCATTCTATGTACTGAAATAACGTTGTATATGTTCAGGTTGTGTGTATCCTGTCATTGTACCATACAAGTGCAGCAATTAGAACAGGGTTTGAAAACACATGGGAGATGCCTGTTGAAATTGCAGAAACTGAGCTATGTAGAGAGAGACAAAGCAAAATGTACAGCAGTCTGGGACGACTTTAAGGTCATCCTCTTTATCCGGATCTTTTCTCCAGCTCATGGCTAGTAGAAGCAGAATAAATTATGCAAATAAATATGCATATTCAAATCTGCCCAGTATGTACAACCTACACAGTGCACAGATATTGGCATGGCTTGAAGAATCTAACTTGGCACAGGTGTTTAGGTTTTTTGTTGTTTGTTTTTGTAGAACGCACACAGCTCTGAATAATGTTTGCAAGGTACATTAAATAATACCTTTTTGGGGATAATAAAGCTGCTCTGTTCCCACACCTCCAGAGTCAGTATGAATAGCACAGTAGAATAACAGTGCAATCCTATGCAGAGTACTGACTTTAATTCTGCATAGGATTGCACTGTAAAGCACTTTTTTAATGCAGAAAATTCCTGGTAAACTCATGTATATAAAACCCACAGCAAGAATAGCATTTGTCCATATATATATTTTTTTCTGCTTCAGATTGTAGTAGAGCACAGGAGGGACATTCCAATGTTGGGTATAGGACTGAGCTATATGTCTCCTGTCCCAGCTATGGCCCATCCAGAGAATGCTAATTGCACATATTGGAACTAGTCATTGTAGATTATATTTTCTTGTGACCGGGTTGTAAGGGGGGGGCAACATTTGCTGTTATGTTAGGCAAGCTTTTTCTTTTATGTCGTTTAAAACTTCTAGAGAATGACTATTTCTCTCGCACTGGCTCATGTCAGTGTGAATTCGTTCTGTTCAACATAGAGGATAGAGAACCTAAGGTGTAATCAAAGAGCCAGCTCACATGGCAAATAGTCTGCCAGTTCTCCAGGCAATATGGGATACAGGCTCACATGTTATGTGAGGAAAACAGGTAAGTAAATGTCAGAGGTGGTGGCCTGGAAGCATGCTGGCAATTAAGCAGATTCTGAAGGACGTCCAGGCAATATGTAGCTGTTCAGCTTACACTGTGACAAGACTGAGCCAGACCACATTCAGCATTCATTATAAAAGACCAGATCGGATCTTAATTGGATCTTATTGCACAATTCTGAGCAGCTGCAGTTTTTCTCTGAGCTTCCTCATGACACCATTGTGCATTTGTTATCTTTCCTTGGTTTTTCCCCTCATTCCTCCATGCTTTTTGAAAATCGGGTGGTTTGAGAAGGCATGGAGAAACAAGGACAACAAACAGAAAACATTTGCGAGGAAGCTCAGAGAAAAAACTCTGCAGTTCAGCACCCAAACCACAGGAAACCCCCTATGTGGAAGACTACAACATGACTGCAGAGTACCAGCAGTTCTGTCTGCCGTCAAGCTTCCCTAGTGATACAGGGAATGCCTAGGCCTCTGCTAGAATCGATGGTTCCTTACAAAAAAAATAATTCACCTGTCACTTTCCATGCATAATGGTGGGTGAGTGACTGGGCCTGCTACTCCGTCACTACAGAAAATGTCCACATGTAGGGTTGTCCTCAGTCAGTAACATAAATGGTAGAATGAATGACATGCTTATTATGAATAGCTGTTAATGTAGAAAATTATTGCACAAATTATTGCAAAAAATGATCAAAAAGTGCATGGTGGTCCTTTCTAGTGAACATTTTAAACTTTTCATGACATCGAGTTACATAACATAACCTGATAATTCCTTGCAGATAAAACTGATATTAAAGGGACAGCAAGGGAGAGGTTAAAAATCGCAACCTTGTACCTAGTGGAATAGTTGTTAATTACCCAGAAAGTAATTAATGGATGTATGATTATCATGGGGAATAAACATTTTTTGCCTTGTTTCAAAAAGCTTGTATAAGATTTTTAAATGATCAGGAAATGAAAATACAGAAGCTGTACTGCATAGGAGTTCTCTCATGAACATTGTATTTGAAAGAATAACACCTTAGCCCAGCTGTAATCATGTATAGTTATGTGTGATGTTGCCAGAATGTCAATGGGGATGTGCATTGGAAGGAATTCAGCGCTGATAGGCAAAACCAGTGTAGTATAGCTGTTACCGCATCAAACTAGTACTGGGCAAACATACTTTAAAATCCCTGCTTTGTCATGAAGCTTGCTGAGTCAATCAGTCTCACTACTTCATAGGGTTGTGGTAGTCAGATGAGGAAGAGAAAACCATGTACACATTTGCATTGAGCTCCTTGGAGGAAAATCAGGATAAAAATATATCTATAGGAAGGCAGTTGCTCATCAGATCCATGCCTTTGACCCAGTACGTGGTGCTGTTTTCACACAAGGATCTCCTTCTCTGGATCACAATGAAGCTGTGCAGATATGAGGGACTTTGTTTCCTTGACATTTTCATTGTGATTGATGTAAAGTGTAACTGGGAGTTTTGTATTTAATAGCACCAGAACTTATTAAATGAAACATGGTTTTTTTGTGAAAAGGGTATCTTCGTTGCTTCTGCTAGGATTCTGAAGTGGAAAGCCGTGCATGATTTTTCACAGCACATATTTCACAACTTTTGTGACCATGTTAAATCACAACTACAAAATCAGTTCACTTACGATACCAGATTTTGCTTACACAAAATATTGTCTAGAAAGATACCCTAATCCAACAAAACATGTAATGGATATGGAAGTGGGATCCGGTATTCAAACCGAATACATGAAGCTGCCTTATCTTGAGTCAGCCCATTGGTCTGTCAAGGTCAGCATTGTCTATTCTGGCTGGCAGCAGCTCCCTAGGGTCTCAGGTTCAGGTCTTTCATATCACCTACTACCTGGCATGCCAGGGATTTAACCAGGGACCTCCTGCATGTAAAGCAAATGTTCTGCCTCTGAGCCACGGTCCTCCCCTTCAGTGCATGTGCAAGAGTTATAGTAAAAACTCATTTCTTGCATTTAGTTGGCCAGCAAGGAGAAGTAATTCTAGGTCTAATCCCATGACAGCCCAACAAGGCTGTTCACTACTGCTATATTCCTAGAGCCCCCCATCCCCCAATGGAAAGGAAAAACACAGCAAATATTCATTTGAAGAAGCAGAGATACCATAAGCCTAATAGCTCTGGTAGATCTACAGATGGGAGGGGGGGTAACTTTTGTCATAGTTGTATGTATCTATAAAATGCAATAGCCATGAATTGTACAGTGGACAATCAATGTAAATGAATGCATTTTAGCAAAGGGAAACAAATTACATTTAAAACTGCTTCAGAGTCTGCATGTTGGAAGAAGTACAGTAATGACTGCTTTAAAACCAATCTGTTCTGCACACTTAAGTCAGAAAGGAATTAATGCAAAGATGCTTCAGAATTGGTTCATTTGGTAGAGCGGCATTATTTATGGAGCAGTTTCTTCTCCATCAGAGGCAAAAGGCAAAGAGAAGAGCTGCTTTATCCACCACCCACTTTGCAGCAATGTAGGTTTGACAGTCAGCTGAAGCATGGTTTGGAAAGCTTCGCTTCAGTGATCATATATTTACGTCAAGTGTTGAGGCTCATGTGACAGCGGGTGGAAACACACATCAGTCTGTGCTGGCGTTGGCTCAGCAACCAGTGAAGTAAATTAACCCACAGGACAGCATGCTTTCAATGCTCTCAAGAAAGATTAGATGACAATATCAACTGAATGGTAAAATTGTGTCCAGAAAGCAGTGCCTGGAACATATACAAACATACAGGGTATTTTGGTACTGAATCAATCAACGACAATACAAACTGTAAAGCATTGTTGCTGAGTACCCCAACAGCATTTCTGTGACGCTCCTGCAAGTTCCAGTCCAGAAACAACAAACTCATACTCCATCCATGAATAAGTTTTCTGCAGGTGGGTAGCTGCATTGCTCTACCCTTGCATAAAGGTACAGGTCCCCTGTGCAAGCACCAGGTCATTCCTGACCCATGGGGTGACGTCACATCCCGACGTTTACAAGGTAGACTTTGTTTATGGGGTGGTTTGCCAGTGCCTTCCCCAGTCATCTTCCCTTTCCCTTTAAGGCTGAGTCAACCTTGAGCCGGCTACCTGAAACCAAGTTACGTTGGGATCGAATTCAGGTCGTGAGCAGAGCTTTGGACTGCAGTACTGCAGCTTACCACTCTGCGCCACGGGGCTCTTGCAACTTCAGTTTGCTGGATGTTGGATTCTATCACAGCAGAGGAGAAGCAAACAAGAATCAAGAAGATGGTCAAGCTGTAGAGGGACAGGAGCTATCTAGATAGTGCTATCTAGCCCTAAAAGTATTTTTGGACAAGCACAATTGTGCCAGGTTTGCACAGAAGAAGAGAGCATGGCCTCTAATGATTTTTCTCATTTTTAATTTTTTTAAACATTTTTTTTTATAAATTTTTATTAAGATTTTTTTTAACAATAAAAAAATATCAAACAAAAAAAACAATACATGTAACAACAATAACAAAAAAAATAAGTAACAAAAATTACAAAATACATAATACAAACATTTTATAGTATCTTCTATTTATAGAATAGATAATATTCAGCTATTGCAGCTTATTTTAGATAATATTCAGCTATTGCAGATTATTTTAGCTTGTATCCAGCCATGTAGTTAACCATTCTTGAGCACTTAAGTATTCGCCCTCCTGCTGCAGTCCACTGAGCCACAATGGAAGCAGGAATTAGTAAAAATTTCCATCTGTTCTTATGATCACTTAAGAGGCCTTAAGTTTCCTTAACATGAAAGGATTCAGGTCTATTACTATTGTTAAGAGTTATAAAGACATCACACACAGCATTTCTCTGAACTGACAGTGACACCCTGTAATTATCATAGTATTGTGTGAAATGAATATACTATTGTGCATGCTTCTATTCACACCTCTGTATTTTTTTAGTGAGTAATTCAGCATGCTTGGATCATGCCAAGCAACGGAGGTGTGGCAGGCAGTACAAACTGAAACCTACTGGAAATGCAAAGGTTTTCTTTAACCTTTACTATTAATTGTATCCAAGTTCTTCCTGCATTGGGTTTGAGTGTTTCCCTGATGCAACGCCCCCCCAACAGCTGAAATTAGGGGGAAAGACAGGAAACTATTCATGAGTAAAGGGGAATATGAGAAGTCTGCTTTGAATGAAACTAGAGCAGGTGAGCAAGAGGACCTGAATTTTTAATCCTCCTACACTTTACTCTGGTGCTCAATGCATTTTTCTCACAACTTGCTCTCTTGCCAGGAATCAGCCGGGCTAGGAGGAAAATGGAGAAATGAAGCAAGCATAAGGAAAGAGGCTTAGCAGTAGCCACAGAATGCATTTAATGAGGTCTTGACTTCTAATGTTAATAAGGGAAGCCCCAGGAATCTTATCAGGTTTTTAACAGCTGCCACATGTAAAAAGTAATTTACAGCTGTCTATCCTAGAGATTACAAAAGCAGGAATGAGTGGGACCAAATCTTTTCTTTCTAAGAAGGGGCAAAACCAACACAAGAGATGAAACTAAAAAAAGGCATATTGTGGTGCTCCCTTTCGTTTCAAACCCTCTGCTATACATTGTGGACAACAGAACATTATGTGAGGTAGATTATGAGGACTGTTGCCATCCTAAACAGAATCACACCTTTTGACGCCCATTGACTTCAATGGACGTAGAAGGGTGTAACACTGATTAGGATCCCACTGTCAATCATCTTCCATTACTTAATTTGCCAGGCAGCTACAACAGAACATTATGTGAGGATACCCAACCCCTTGTGAATTTGGAATAAAGAACTTCCTGATAGATTGAAGGATCAGTGACTAATTGGAAGAGTTTCCCTAGAAGTATTCACATGCCTTATGAAGATGGCTTATACTGAGTCAGTGGCCTTTTATGCAGGGATGTTTCCCGCAGTCACCCCCGCCAACTGCTTTGGGGCTTCCTTTTGATTATGCATGCCTTTTCTGCCCACCAGAGGTCGCCTCATTCTGTCAGGCCTTTGCCATCAGTAGGAGTAAAGGCTCTTGACATGAGTTAGGCCAGTTTCTGGCTACACATCAAGTCCTTGGTTCTCATGCCTGTAAGCGTCTGTGTACAGTTTCACTCGTCCTGTTTTCCACAGCTGCGCTAATGTTTAGTCTTCCTTCCTGGGAATCGCTTATCTCAGGGTTGCTAGCCATGTTTACCTTCACAGCCTGTAGTGCTTTTAAACATGTAACCTGCCTATGTTTCGCCATTATCAGCCTCACCTGCCTGTAGGCAGTCAGTTCTTTAATCTGTCTCTTTGCTCCTAATAAAGTATTACTGCTTCAGATCTACCTGTCTGGATGAGTTTGCTTTGGGGATGCTAGGGACAGACGCCTAATCCTGACACATTCTCCCCGCACTTTCCCTGCGTGTTTTGCCCATGTTTTCAGATGCTGTTTTAGGCAGAATCTGGAAAATGTGGGCAAAACGTGTGGGGAGAGCCTCTGGCAGGTGGATAAGGTATGCATAATCAAAACGAAGCCCCGAAGCTGTCAGCAGGGGTGACCGCAGGGAAACGTCCCTGCATAAAAGGCCAGTGCATCAAGCCCAGTATTGTCTATTGCAACAAGTAGCCACTCTCCAGAGTTTCAGGTGGAGGTATTTCCTATCACCTGTTTGCTCCTTTAATTGGGCTTCAGCTTGTGTCCTTTACATGCAAATTACATGTTCTACCACTGAGTAACTGTTCTTCAGGTGAGATTTAAACCAAGAGCTTCACGTTTATATGTATTTCTTTATAAGTAGCACCTGCTATGCCACAGTAGCTTTAAAGTAGATACTATATCACTAGGAAGTTTTACATTATTTCTCTGCATTGATATTGCCTCTTTCTCTTCTTTTTTTCTGCAGTGGTTTGATCAGTCAGCAACTCCCCAGTTAAAATAAAAACTTTCCCTTCTAATTTCTGGGGAGTTGCTGGCTAACCAAGGCCACTGAATAAAAATAAATTTCTGAGCAGAGGCACTGCTCTATCAAAAGCACTGTGTTATCAAAAGACCAGTGAATGTTTGGACCAGAGTGTGCTTTTCTTATTCCTCTTGACTGAAAAGAGACTGACCAGTCAGGCAGAACAATGCAGCTGCCCTCACATAGCAACCCCTTGGAAAGTATCTCCCCTGGGAGAAAGATACCAAGTCACCTATTGGATGAGTCGCCTCTCCATTAAGACATCAGACACTCCACTTATGAATAATATATTAAATTGGTAATTGAAAGAATCCCGTTGAGGTACATGGACTGGTCATTGCACATGACAAAAGAAACCCTTCTTGTGCAACATCAGGTTGTTGTTTTAACATATGGTGGGCTGCTGCTCTTCCTTTTTAAAATGTTATATTTCAGTACATATATACTTGCTCAACTGCATATTAATGATGAACAAATGAAATATTACAATTTCTAAACAGGCATTCATTGCATGGGGAAATTGTTTAAACATTGCATGTTTAATTGTTAATAACAGATTATTGCACATTGTGATGAATACAAGCAATGATGTAGTTATCTATCAGCATAGCAATATTTTAGTACTAGTCTTTATGCCAATGTTCTACTTAAACCATGTGACCTCATTAAATGTTTCCTGTTTGGGGGGGGGAAGGACCAACTGGTTTTGAGGAATAAGAATAACAAACACTGTTGATGAATACAGGCTCTTGGCACTCACAAATCTAAAAAAAAATTAGAACATTTTGAAAAATAATTTTGATTGCATTTAAACTGGATATACTCACAAATCTAACACACACATAATTCGGTACACATTTTAGAAGAATCTACTTGCCTTCTAAGAACATAAGAGGCTGCCTTGCCCCACCTCAGCCAATTGGTCCACCTAGCTCAGTCTGTGTACTCTACCTAGCTGTGCCTCTCTGACACCTCATGCATCAAAAGGTTTTCTTCGTCACCTGGGAATCTGAACTGGAGATGCCAAGGGTTGAAAATATGTGCTCCATTATTAAATGACAGCTCCTCCTGTGAGTATATGAGTATATGAAGTGAGTATATGAAGTGAGTATATGAAGCTTATACCAAGCTGCTTTACATCAAGTCTGACTCTTCTGTGTCTCAGCCAGATGTCTTTCCCATCCTTTAAACTCAAGAGATGTGGGCTGTTGTAAAAAGCATGAGCTCTACTGAGCCACAGTATCTTCCCAAGAGCTGAGCTACTGTGTTTTAAAAAGGTGCATCAGCATTATGTAAAGTAACAGGGTAGCAGCTTACAAATGCTGACAGTACTGCCGTAGAATGCCCCCATAGCCAGCTACGTACAATTGTTTAGTGGTAAATTATGTTCCTATCTAACTCTGGGCTTCTAAACATGTTCTGGTAATGCAACATAAAGGATATTCACCTGGCTCAATTTTTACCCATCCTACTCCAGCAGAGCAATTGTAAGCCCCATTCAATGTACATCTGAGCCATATGGGGGTGGGGAAATTGTTGGCACAGCACTGAGTCGCAGCAGCTGTGCCAACAATGAGTAGGGTAGTATAAATCCAAGGGCAGTAGCTATTATTAGAACTTTTGTATCCAATCCTGAGTCTTTGTCTTGAAATAAAGGCTCATAGGTTTGAGCCCTGGCATAAAAACATAGCCTTGATCCTTGGAAATATTAGCAAGAAACACTGCAAATGTGAATATATTCTACTTCTGTTCCCCCCCCCCTTCAAAAGGACTATTTCACAAAGCACTCTGAGAGCTGTAATCAATTTTAGCCTTTGGTAACATCAAAATCCTGAACTCATTATAAATATGTGAACTTTCTCACATACCTACGCAGACTCATTCACACAGAGACAAGATGTCTCTTTGCACAATGTGTACTGTATAATGTTTTATGTAATGGTACAAGCGTAGCACTTGATCAGCAAATCATACAGTTTCTAAAAGCAAGCTGACTGAATGTTCATCTTCTACACACCAGAAGCACAGGTACACTATTTGGTTGACACAATATCTAATGTTCTGGAGAAGCCCTCCTCAGTCAACTACACCATGCAGCTATAGGCTACCTATTTCCCACTGTCACTGCTAGCATGCTGCCACCAGTCTGGGCCTCTTCCTTTTTAATACCCCAATATAATCAGCCTCTGTTTCATGTAGGATCTACCACTTGTCAAAGTCAAGCCCTGTAATGCTAGAGCTAAAGGAAGTTTGGCGGGAGAAACTGCCACATTTGCACTTCTTTATTATATCAGGGGTCCCCCATCTTTTTGAGCCTGTGGGCACATTTTTAATTCAGACACAGCATGGTGGGCGCACCAATGAAATGGCTGCCTCAGGAGGCGGAGCCAGCTACAAAATGATTACCACATCTTAATTTCAGTAACACAGTGAAGATCCTTGTGCTGTAGTGGCAGCTGCTGCCAAAGCAACATTTAAAAAAAAAATCTGAACAGTCAATCAAGTCTCCAATAGTCACTCAAAAGTCTTGCTGAACATAAGCCCTACCTAGCCACACCCCCTTCCTAAAAACACTTGGTGGGCACCAGAAAAGGTGTCAGCAGGCTCCATGTTGAGGACTCAACTTATACTATTGTTAGATCTCCCTTCTACACAACTGCCCCAATATTTGCCCAAACCTCTGACAGCATGTTGTTAAGCAACTTTCATGTTTGTGCATGGTAAACACCACTACTCACTGTCTACTTTGCAGTCACCACAGCTGCTCCCCAGACATGGGTCTCCTAGGGAGCATATTACTATTTTCAGAGGCATTCCCAGCCAAGAGTTTCCTCTTATCACTAGGGAACCAAAATACCACTATATGCAGCTCAACAAGTGAGGGATTGTTATAAATGCAGTACCATTCTAATTTCTTAGAAAGTGCCCTCTAAGCCTACTTCACTTAACCAGTGTGTCCAGTGGTAGAGCTTCCATATAATGGGTAGTATCTCCCACCTTCTTTTTTGTGTGTGTGTGTTGTGCCGTCAAGTCGCTTCCGACTCATGGCGACTGTATGAATCAACGTCCTCCAAAATGTCCTATCTTTGACAGCCTTGCTCAGGTCTTGCAAATTGAGAGCTGTGGCCTCCTTTATAGAGTCAATCCATCTCTTGTTGGGTCTTCCTCTTTTCCTGCTGCCCTCAACTTTTCCTAGCATGACTGTCTTTTCTAGTGACTCGTGCCTTCTCATAATGTGACCAAAATATGATAGCCTCAGTTTAGTCATTTTAGTTTCTAGGATCAGTTCAGGCTTGATTTGATCTATAATCCGCTGATTTGTTTTTTTGGCAGTCCACGGTATCCGTAACACTCTCCTCCAACACCACATTTCAAAGGAGTCTAGTTCTTTTATCTATCTCTAAAAGCCAACCAAAGGTATTTTGGTGCTTCACTATGATGCTTACCAATATGGCTAATAGGTAGTGCACTGCGGGTAGGGTTGCCAGGTCCCTCCTTGCCACCGGTGGAAGATTTTTGGGGTGGAGCCTGAGGGCGTGGGGTTTGGAATGCCATAGAGTCCTATTGCCATAGAATAGATTCCTATTGCCAAAGTGGCCATTTTCTCCAGGTGAACTGATCTCTTATCGGCTGGAGATCAGTTGTATTAGCAGGAGATCTCCAGCTACTACCTGGAGGTTGTAATAAAAAAAAATCACCAGTAATGTACAATAAGTCAACAAAAATACCAATACAAGGCTCAGGATAATATATAAAAGACAATTCATCCACTGAAAGTGAAAATATTACAAAACCAATTTTATTAATAAACCACAACTGACAAACAGTGTCGAGTACAAACTTGATTAAGATATTGTTTGTCAGCATGCCTTAATCCATGGAGATATCTACAAAAAAACAAAAAAGCACACAAAGTTGAGAACTTTTTGAAATATCATTGTGATATGAACTTATTTTGCACTTACCTTTGAAGAAGGCTCTCCTTGCATGTTTCACATCATTATTGTATATATTGTACATTGTTTGTTAATTGTGGTCTACACTACATCAAGTTTGTACTCGACATTGTGTTTGTCAGTTGTGGTTTATTAGTAAAATTGGGTTTGTAATATTTTCACTTTCAGTGGATGAATTATCATTTATATATTATCCTGAGCCTTAGACTGGTATTTTTGTAGACTACCTGGAGGTTGGCAACCCTAATTGTGGGTGTCCTTTACCCTGCCTTCCCCTACTTTTCTCATGGGCTCAGAACTGCTAGGCAGATACTAGTACCCAACCCAAATTATTTCTATTGTATGGCTCTGCAGGTAGGAAGCAAACAATCTTTGGTGACTTCCTTGATGATGAGTCATGGGTGACATGCTGTCGAATGGACACAGCAAGAATGCCAGAGGTAGATTCCTGATGTGAGGATCTCCCCTTCAGACTCTTAGGGTCAGAAGTCCATCAATGGTCTCCAGAGGTTTTATGGGTACCATTATTTGTACTCGAATAAGGTTTTTTTTTAAGTCAACCCATTTAGGGATGCCACAGAGGTCTGAGTAGAGACTCTGAAGTGGGATCCAGACTCTTTACTACCTGCAACACAATATTTGCTTGCCAGGGATGACAATTGCTGGCCTGCTTATTTTTTCATTTCAGCCCCACTGAGGATGGTGGTGTTCTGAAAAATATACAAGTAGATCAATATATTTTAAATTTATATTAGGGGTAATTGAGAACTCATGATGAACAGAGAACTGTAGTCCTAAATAATAGCAGAATTTATTTTCCACATGTAGAGATCTTAATATCTAGGTACAATTAGAAAATTCTATGTAGGCCTATGTAGGATGATATGTGTATAGCCCACATTTTCTATAATTTCTTTAGGAGGTGTTAAGAAGCAGCAGGGATGCCTATGGTTCATGCACCAAGATGCTGCATGTTTTCAGGTGTGCACAAGTCGTATTTGCTTTTGACTCCCTTTAGACTAAAGCTAATAAGATTTCTTTGCTAATATATACCTAGCTGGGTAGTACAGTGGCATTAAAAATGTAAAAATGGAACATCATTTCCAGCACAAATAATGATAAACTCTCAGTACGTAAGAGCAATTAAAATAGAATGTCCAAGTATTATCTTAGTTGTCATTGAACGGTATAACATGGGATTTTGCCTAATGTATTTTTCAACTCACACAATGGTCTTGCATGATTAAAATGCTAACTCCAGAGGAAGTGTGTTCTGCAGCAGAGGATTGCTTTCACAATGGGTGAAGAGGAGTGCAAGCGGAAAGAAGGTATTGGATTCAAGCCAATATTTATAAAGCAATTTATTTCGCCTTATAAAAAATACTCATGAAACAGTGCCAAACAATGCCAGGTTTTCCAGTATGGAATCTATGGTTTACATGATAGATACCATACTGGAAACAAGATGACCAATGAAACTAGATGCCCACTGAAACATTTCAGTTCCAAGAATTTAGGTGTTTTCAAAGGCATTGAAATCCAGTTGCATCCATTATCAAAATAAAAAAGAAACCTATTTCCATTATTTACAAATGGCCAACTATTTAGACTACCAATAAACATAAAATATCCTAAGAGAAAACTGAAATACGTAGCTCTTCTCTAGAGTTATTACTTCTATAGGAGCCAATGTTGTTATCATTTAAGTGGATTGAATGAAAGACTGTACAAACAAAATAGAACCTATTTAAATGTTAGTGATAACCCTGAAAAGTTATTGTCGAAGGCTTTCACGGTCAGAGTTCATTGGTTCTCGTAGGTTATCCGGGCTGTGTAACCGTGGTCTCGGTATTTTCTTTCCTGACGTTTCGCCAGCAGCTGTGACCGGCATCTTCAGAGGAGTAACACTGAAGGACAGTGTCTCTCAGTGTCAAGTGTGTAGGAAGAGTAATATATAGTCAGAAAGGGGTTGGGTTTGAGCTGAATCATTGTCCTGCAAAAAGCAACAAAGGTAATGTGCTAACCATTGTCCTGTAAGTATCAAGATAATGTGCTAATGAGGGTGTGGTATGTTAATATGGAACCATTGTATCCTGAAGTGATCTGTTAATGTGTGAAATCCAAAGCTAATCTGCATGGCTATTGTTGATAACCTAGGAGAACCAATGAACCCTGAAAAGGTTTAAATTATATGCCCTAAAATTTAAAGAGTTTGGACCACATCTTAGTATCCTGAACATTTTCAGAAATTAATATTTAATTGTTTGGAACTATCACTACTAACAACTAGATAATAATCAAGTGTCTCATAATTTCATACATGTCACATGATCAAAAAAATTTAAGTATAAAGAAGCAGAGCTTCTTCATTCTGGTTCACAAGGGTTCAGCAGCCCCAAATTTTTCATCTAGACACCCATAAATCTTCCACTTTCCGTTTCTAAATTCTGTTTCAGAATCTGGAGTCACTGGTTCTGACAGTCCCAGAAGCTTCTGCAATGCAGAACACCTTGCAGTGAATTTGGAGCAAGGCCTGTTGTTCAGTAGAACTCTTTAGAAAGGCGACAAATTGCAAAAGATCTCGGTAAGTATCTGGTGAGACAATGGAGAGGAGGCAGCCAAAGGTAATCCACAACAAAGAATGTAGGAAGGAACTAACAATTAGAAATGGTCCTGGGAAATGCAATAAAAAATGGAGAGAACAGAGAATGGAGAGAACAGGACAATGGGATCATGCTAGGAGCTTGCTCATCATAGGAGCTGCTCAAGAGGTCCCTATGTGTGATAGTGGGCACATAAAGGGAAATATGAAAGGATGTATAACATCATTGTTTTCAGTTATCACATAAATTGAATGGCAAAGCTGCTGTAAATTGCCTAACAATATTATATATTCCAGTTGCTTGTTCAGATGGTTACCAATAAAGATGTTTCTGACCATATATATTCCATAGTAATGAGTCAGAATGCCTATGGTAAGCCTGTGTGAGCATAAAGACAGATCTTGGATGGTACCACATTTTTGCAATGTTTCAGGATCATTCAGACAAAACCGTATTGAAAAGGGAGGGGAGGTGCAGTTGTAAAACCTTGAGCAGATACATGGGTTGGTGGTGGTAAAGATAAACAATGCTAAAGATGAAGGAATGCCAAGACTACTTTAGAGACTACAAATACTGTTGTTCTTAAATGCTCAAGCAGATTTATTCTGGCTTTCTTATCTTAACTCTTAGTATGCCTACAAGCATAAGTAAAGTCTAGCTACAGGTTTTGTGCTCCCTAGAAAAAACTGGAACCACCCTCTCAGTCACAGGCACCTCTTCCTTTCCAACCGCTTTTCCCTCTCTATCTTGCAACATGGCACATGCCACTGTTGAAGTGAGTGAGCTTTCCAGTTCCCATAGTGGGACCTTTTTGTATCCAATTGGCCAGCACCTGGCATTAAACATGGAAGGGTTAGAGACCTGCGGCATGAACATCAGCTTTTTGTTAAGCTGCACACAACACCATCTTTAGATTACGAAGAGACACTGCTGAATTACAACTAATGATAAAACTCAAGACAGTACATTTTCCTGGACTGAATAGAGATGTAAGATTCCGGTCTTATTACCAATGCTGATTTCTCCACACCTACAACCCCTCTGCATATCACAACTAATCCAATCACGCCTGTTATTGTCATTTACCTGCTATTGCCATTGGGTACTTAAGGACAGATAGACTCACACTCTAGCTGTATCTGAAGAAGTGAGCTGTAACTCACGAAAGCTCATACCCTGCTAGAAATTTTGTTAGTCTTTAAGGTGCTACTGGACTTTGGTTCTCGTAGGTTATCCGGACTGTGTAACCGGGGTCTTGGTATTTTCTTTCCTGACGTTTCGCCCGCAGCTGTGGCAGGCATCTTCAGAGGAGTAACACTGAAGGACAGTGCTACTGGACGCTTGCTCTTTTCTACTGCTACAGACAGACAAACACAGCTACCCATTGTGATCTATACCCATCCTATACCTATTTCCTTGACTTCAATGGACTAAGAAGGGTATAATTCTGCTTAGGATGGCACTGTTCAGCAAATAAATGATAACAGTGATAATTGCAAAGGCAACTGCTATACATAAAAATGTCTTGGGACTGTGAACGTAGTATCCTTCAGAGGCAACTATTTTTTCCCCTAGTATGCCTTGTAGTTTGCCAGCTCCACCAGTCACTACCACCTTTGTGCTCCATTGTCTTCCTTAGCTTGGACAATTACAATATAGTCTATTCATTAGCTCCTTCAGTGTCCGACGCATATCAATAGAAATCTCATGCATATTTTTGATGGATGCAACAGCAGCCTTTATTAAGAGATATCAGGCAAAATATGAGATTAAAGCATTTGCATAACTATCACATATTTGTCAGGAAAACAAACAGTTCTTCTGAAAACGGTTTTTAAATGGGTATGTATTTGGTGAAAAGTTAGCTAGGCTGCTTCAATGAGTTACTGCTTTGATCCCGCATTATCTCCTTTAAGACATGAACAGTCGTTCCCATGCAATTTTGCCTCCTGTGTTATTCATACTCTGTGTTATAATGGGCTAGATGAAATATCAGTTATTGCATTCTTGACAGGAAATAAGTAGCTGCACTTGCTGGAAGAAAGATCCAAAGATCCCTTCTTGGCAGTTAAAAGTGGTTATTGCTCCAGTCTCATTGCTTCCTGCCTTAATTCACGTGACTTTATGACCTCTCTGTCTGTGCTTTTCAACACAGATATTAAAATGCCTGCAGCGATGAACAACTGAAATGGTCTTTGCCATTCATCTTACTATAACCCAAAAGGAAAAGGAAAAATAGTTCCTGTGCTAAATTGTCATTTAGCATTGCACGGTTCTTTGTATTTTCGTTCCCCCTTCGTCGTTTTATCAGATTATTAAGATCAACTTTAAAATGCATTAAAGAAAAGTAGGAGGGTATCCCTCAAATTGAATTTGTGCATATAAAATGTAAGAGGGTTGTTAAGCATACAATATTACTTTGACTTTTCCCTTCATTTTTGGTTTCCAATTTTCTTCCTCAACCAGTTTCTGCTCTGCAAGGCACCCATACAATTTATTCTGGTCACATCACATCAGCTATGAGAACCTTTAGAAATGCTGTCTGACAGTTTAAAAAACTCTGTGTCGTCCACAGATTATTTGGAATTCCAGGGGCTCTCCAGGCCCCATCTGGAGGTTAAAGGAAATGGCGGCACGACGGCTCAATATATAACACCACACGGGGTACAAATTGAAAACAAGAATAAAGTTGATTGTGACACAATAATCAACGCGAAAACAGTCAATAAAGCATCATACAAGCACTTCTAATAGCATAACACCAAAACATAACATAGAACAACCAGGTGCTCAATAGGCAAAATAAAGAAGCATTAAGTCATGCAAGTAAAAGAACGCACAGCACACATAAGGTGCTCCAAAATGAATATAGTCCAAAAGCGGGCAAAAAGTCTCCAGTGCAGTCAAGGATCCAAACGAGGAGTGAAAGATGACAGCGGGGTCCGCAAGGTGCACAACCGAAGAGAGAAACCAAAGGAGGAGAACGTGTGGCTAGTCGTTGTATCACGTTTCAAAGGCTTTCTTCAGCTCCAAAACGTCTCTAACAAGAGCAATTAGCCCGTAGGCTATGTGGTAATTCGGTATGTTACGAATTGTAGCCTCCTTGCAATTTTCACATTTATCATTTGACATTAAAAGGATCCTGATGCGACACTGGCATTTGCTACAGGACATTCCGGGGTGCAAAGAACCTCCCATCTTGGGCTTGAGGAAGACCCGTTCCATACGGGACATGCTAATCAAGACAGATTCTTCCTCATCCACTTCTACACTCTCCCCCAAGGGGCATCATAAATGTGGGCACTGTTCTATGTGCCCCTACAGCCTTCCTATCAAAGACGTTCATTCCAATTGTTCCAAGTTCTCCTACACCTTAAAACAATTTAGCAATTGCGGCACGGCCATGTCTGTTTACGCGGTCCTCTGCCCGTGCCATTTGATGTATATTGGTTGCTCATCCCGTCCTGTGCGCCTTAGGATCGGTGAGCACAGAATGCGCATCCGCGCGCGCAACTTGGAAGCCCCACTTGTTCAACATTATATTAATGCGCACCATTCTGACACTGATATTTTGTTCTTTGTCCTGTGGCATTTCACACCCAAACCTTTTCATATCCAGGATGCCAGAAAAATCTTACTCCAACAAGAGTCCCGCCTTATTTATGCGTTTCGGACTCTTTCTCCACATGGCCTCAATAACGAGTTCGATCTGTCTTGTTTTGTTTAAATATGTACCACCCCTTTAAATCTCTGAACTCTATTAGTTACTCGATGTCTGACCACTATAAGAATGCTTTACTTCCTGCTTTGGGCACTGCCCACGTGAAGATATATGCGCTTTTTGAATTTCTCTGGGTACAGTATTCATCTTCCTGTTCTCATATTCGCTATCCCCTCCTTCTTACTCTAATAGAATGTTTATAATATTGTTAAGTGTGCTATATATGCTGTTTGTTTATTTCACAGCTGACGGTCACTGGAACATACCGAATTACCACGTAGCCTACGGGCTAACTGCTCTTGTTAGAGACGTTTTGGAGCTGAAGAAAGCCTTTGAAACGTGATACAACGACTAGCCACACGTTCTCCTCCTTTGGTTTCTCTCTTCGGTTGTGCACCTTGCGGACCCCGCTGTCATCTTTCACTCCTCGTTTGGATCCTTGACTGCACTGGAGACTTTTTGCCCGCTTTTGGACTATATTCATTTTGGAGCACCTTATGTGTGCTGTGCGTTCTTTTATTTGCATGACTTAATGCTTCTTTATTTTGCCTATTGAGCACCTGGTTGTTCTATGTTATGTTTTGGTGTTATGCTATTAGAAGTGCTTGTATGATGCTTTATTGACTGTTTTTGCATTGATTATTGTGTCACAATCAACCTTATCCTTGTTTTCAATTTGTACCCCGTGTGGTGTTATATATTGAGCCGTCGTGCCGCCATTTCCTTTAACTACGTTAATACTGGCACAGGTGTTACCTATCTATTATTGTAACCCATCTGGAGGTTGGCAACCCTAGGTGCTCCTAATGTTACAAAAGGAGTGCAATATAGGAAAAAAGCAATACAGGGAGCCTTCACAATTAGTATAATAAAATCCCTTTGGAACTGGGATTTTTAGACTAGTGATTTAAAGATTTGCCATTAAATACTGTCTGGAGATGTATGTGAATGTTAACTTACTATTTGCAATAAACTGCTTACATGAAAACTTCACATTCAGAGGAGCAGATTGTGGCACAAGTTTGTAATATGCTATATTGGATGCAATGCTGTATGGATTTTGAACATTCTGTTCTCTGAGCCACAGTTCTAACACAGTCTGGCTGTGATTGACTTAATCCATGCATTCTAATAGCTGGATTGTGGAATGTGTAATTTCAAAGAACAACCCAATCAGTCTCCTTCCCTCAGAATTTGAACTGTCAACAAATAAATATACTTGTTTGTTGGCAACAAATTGCCCAATCAAACCTTACTCCTGCTACATGCATTGGATGTCTTCAGACAGTTGGAAGAAAAAATAGCCCATTATCTTACTCTTTCTAAGAGTTTTCCCCATCTGCCCTTATGCCCAATCTCATTTTAAAATCCTTCTAAGGTTCTGAGTTGGAACCAAATAATCAGAGTATCACTAGTGGATTGGATTCTCCCCACCTCTTCACAGCAGTCCTCCCCTCACAGGGTACCAAAAAGTTGCTCTTGAGCAAGGGTCCCAATCTTTTTTCAGCCTGCACGCTCCTTTAGAATTCTGACACTGTGAGATGGGCGCAGCCAGAAAATGGCTGCCACAAATGGCTGCCATAGGAGGCAGAGCACGCCACAAAATGGTTGCTGCAGCTTACAAAGATCCTTGTGCTGTGGTACAGTTGCTGCCAAAGCAACACTTTTACAACTCTGTACAAATTTCCATTGGTCAATCATAAGCCTTGATGGACAAAAGCCTCACCTGGCCCCACCCACTTTCTAAAGACATGTGGTGGGCAACAGGAAAGGTGTTGGTGAGTGTCATAGTGCCCATGGGCACCACGTTGGGCACCCCTGCTCTTGAGGGAACAGGGTGGGCTGCAGCACATGTGTAAAATCTTCAAAAATCACAATCCCCTTCTGCTCACAGAAAGGCGCTTTTGATTCCATTCTTCTATTTTTAGTTCCAGCTTTCTGAATGAGAGATTAATTATAAACCTTGTTTTCCCCCTTATGTCAGTGATGGCTTTAATCACTGCCCTTTTGATGAACCATTTTTTTTGAGACAATCTTCAACAGGAAGCTGTCTATTCCCTATTCTATTTTATATGTATGCTTAAATCCAACTCTTGATTCAGTAGAAAATTGACATAAAAGGACAGCCATATCAAATTGCCTGATAAATTTTTACATAAAAACAATCCTATGCAGAGTTATTCCAGTCTCAGCACTGACTTCAATGGGCTGGAATATCTCTGTACACAGGATTGCATTGTGAATTACCTGCCTTGTTTTCAGATTCTCCCAACACAAGTGTTTATGCTGATGTAATCGGCTAGTCTGACATGGGATCAGGATTCAATTATACTGTCGAAAGCTACAAAAGTAATTGGTCCTGGAAATGGATCTAGGAACTTGGTAACTATCCAAAGTTAACATACCTAAGCATAGTTTAGCATTGTAGAGCAACTAAAGAGTTAGAAATAGTTACAAATGTTTATTCTTGTCTATGTTTTTGTGTATCCTGTAAAAATTAAAGGTTATTTCTGTTTAGGTATAACTTCCTTTTCTGGATTGACCTTATCTAGCTCTGTTTTCTGTCTCCCACTCTAGAAATGATGTAGTATTATTTATGGTTTAGCATTTATACCCCATATCATGCCCCCCAAGAGGCTTCGGGGAACCTTACATTAAGTGAAGAAACATAACCCGGTGATGAGTAAAAATGCATTCAAATTATTTTAAACAAATGGAAAATAGGAAATGGAAAGAAATCATTAAAAAGCATATGAGCAGCATCTAATATAACACTTTAAAACCCACTCACTGGCTTCAAAGTAAAAATATCTTTACAATTTTCCTAAAAGCTACAACAAAAATGGCCTTATGAGTTTCACTTTAGTACAATCCAGAAAGGGAATTCCATAACATGGGCACCATTGAAAAGAAGGCCCCGAAAACACGAGGGCCTGCATGAAGGTTTTCTTGGCAGCCATCTCTGCTCATAGGAACTTCTTCTCCACTGCACGGCATAGTTCCTTCTTTAAAGGTCTTCTGGAACAGCTGAAAAGGGTTTTTTTTTAAATCCCAGAAGGCCTTTTTTTAGTTACATTTATCTCTGGTGCATGTAAGTTTGCATGGCTGATATTTTTAACTGTTGTGTATAGATTTTATTGTAAGCCGCCTTGGGTATTAGAGTATAATACTAATAAATTCACGAAATACACAAAAGAAAAGTGCAAGGACATAAAATAGACAAAGATAATTCATGCCTTTTGAAAGGAGGTTAAAAGAGCCAGTGTAGTACAGCGGTTCGAGTGCTGATGTAGTGACTGGGAGACCCAAGTCTGAATCCTCTGCCACAGAAGCTTAATGGGTGATCTTGGGCCAGTCACACACCGTCTGCCTAGCCTACCTCACAGAGTTGTTTAGAGGATAAAATGAAGGAGATGATAATGATGTAAGCTGCTTTGGATTCCCACTGGGGAGAAAAGTGGATATAAGTAAATAAATAACACAGTTGAATGCTCAAAACAAGTTGGGTCATGGTCAGCAAACAAATTATTTCTTTATGGCAACTACTGATATTTTCCTCCTTTTTTTAACTAATTCATTTTCTGGTCATAAAAAGCATTCATCTATGTGTATGATTATCCACAAATACACCCACAAAACTCTAAATGATTGTCTGACCACATCTTAAGTAATTTCACCTACTGTGCAATAGAATGTGTTTCTTAAAATTACTCATTCATCAGCACATCCATGAATTTGATCAATAAAAGAATTGATTATTCCCATCAGAAATTTTAATAAAATTAATCGAGGCATTAAAAACATAGTACATTTAAGAGTTAGTTTCCAATGGTGATTTACCCCCATTGGTGGTGACACTGGTGACAAATTTCAGTAGCCTTGTTTTTCCTGTTAGTAGGTTTATCATTATAGGGGACATATTTTTCTCTAGTTTTACATTGGAATTAATTAAGCTTGGAAATTCCAAGTATCACATTAAAAATAGCATTCAATAAAGGCTGTAATAATTCCCAGATTAAGACAAGCCTTCCTAAACAAAATAGTTTGATATTAGAATCAAATGCAGCATCTCATCTTAATGAAACAAAGGGGAAACCAGCACAAAATCGCCAACGGGAAGATTATAGAATGCAGAATAGTTATCACAGAAGTGATTACTCTAGTTCTGCAAGGTAAATTTGGAATTCTTCTGGAACCCTGGACCTCTTCCTAGAAAGGGGTCTCCACAGCCAGTGTGGTGTAGCGATTAAGAGTGTCAGACTAGTATCTAGGAGACCCTGGTTCACGTCTCCACTTCTGCCATGGAAACTCGTTGCGTGACCTTGGGCCAGTCACACCCACTCAGCCTAACATATCTTGCAGGGTTGTAGTGTGGATAAAATGGAGGAGAGGAGAATGATGTAAGCCGCCTTGAGTCCCCATTGGGGAGAAAGGCGGGGTACAAATGAAGTTGATATAAGTAAATAAATGTAGCCTCTTTCCAAGCATAGGAAAGAATCTTTTGTTTTTTGAACTCTACTGCTTCTCCCATAATCAGGGGCAGAATCCTTGCCCGATGTACTATTATTATTGGCACCAACTCACATGCATACATTGTACTCCCACTGATATATGATACATGTCTCTGCTTTTGGATTATTTGCTGCCTATAGGCTTGGACTCTGGTCTTGAAGCTTGGAGCTCTGCTTGGACCTTCAAAGAATCTGCAACTCATTTCCTTGTTTTCTTTCTTATACTGCCTTTGCCCGCTTGTGTTTCCTTGGGAAAGCCAGCATGGTGTAGTGGTTTGGAGTGGTGGAGTCTGATCTGGAGAACTGGGTTTGATTCCCCACTCCTCCACATGAGCGGCGGAGGCTAATCTGGTGAACTGGATTTGTTTCCCTACTCCTACACGAAGCCACCTGGTTGACCTTGGACTAGTCACAGCTCTCTCAGCCCCACCTACCTCACAGGGTGTCTGTTGTGGGGAAGGGAAGGTGATTGTAAGCTGGTTTGATTCTTCTTGAAGTGGGAGAAAAAGTCGGCATATAAAAACCAACTCTTCTACTTGAGTACAGTCATTTGCATAGCATTTGGATGCCGGGACTGGCTCTTTGGTGAGATTGTAATATAGGGTATTGACATTGGATGCCTGATGCTACCTTGTCTGCTTGAGATGTGCTAATTCCCCAACCCAGTTAACTGTATTATTCCTCTTAATAAATTTTATTCTGCTTTCATTGTATCTGGAGCTCAGTGTTGTTTCCTTACACTCTGGCATATAAATGTTTTAAATAAACAAATAAACCTTAGTGTGAGTTTGGGCTCAAATTGGAAAGTGTGCCATTTCACACTGATATGAGCCTAGGAACATGTGTCTCAACTGCGCATGGCATTAGAGCTACAGTGCAATCAATGGGCTTGACTGGAATAACTCAACACAGGATTGCACCATTATTCATTTGACTCAAACCACACAAGGATAACCAAACATTTGAATATAGGCATCTGGGTTCTAGTCCAACACTTTGTCCACAAGGCCTGGTTCTGACACATCCTTTAAGGAGTTTCGGTGGCACGCCACCTTTGGTTATTCTGGCAGGTCGAATTCACAAACGGTTCAACCAAAAAAGACAAAAATTGGAACATAAGTTGACAAGACACAGGACAATGTACCATGCATGTTTCACGATTGCAGCTCGATTCCATTTATGTGAGGGCAAAAACTTATTGATAGGCTCCTATTTCTATGCTGATGTGTGGAAGATATGTGGGGCCTTCAGCAATGCAATGGCCCTATAATCCTTATACCTGCTTCTCAGGTACTTTATGATGTTTTACTATCATATAACAGAAACATGTGCAGAAGCCAACACATAATGTAACAGAAGTAAAATGTATTGTGTAAGACCATAGGCCATTACAATATAAAAGCAATATAACAACAATTTTAAAACCAATATCATTTAAAAAAAGAAATAAAAAATGTCCTTTACAATTCTGTCCAGCTTTTACCCATTGTGTATGAATGCCGCAATAGGAGTTATGGGCTATATGTGGTCCCCAAGCACTATTGCTAAATGTAGGTAAAGAAATGCCAAAATGAAGATAAAGGAACATAGATTTCTTATAATCAACAGAACTTTGCAAAATGTCTTAGTTTCTTCTAAATTCTGCCTGTCTCTGTACAACCCTTCCAATATGTGTGCCTATGCCAAAGTGATCTGAACCGAACACTCTTCTCTTTCCCCCTAATGGCAGAGAACAGGTCAAAGAAGATCAGTTTAGGATGCTTATCTGAAAACAACAGCAACAAGAAATATACCTCTTGGCTGTATGAATACTTTTGCATGTGTCCTCTAGATTCAGGTTCCATCTTATCTTGGCAGACTATAGATCCATTGAGATCTGGGAAGGAAAGCCAGTAAGATCTAGCACAGGATCCAATCAAGTTGTTTAAATAACTCATTGAAGTTATCTTACCTGGCTTCCCATGTTTAAATAAATATCCATTATAATCTTTGTTTCAGCCAGCAGGATATCAGTGATTACCAAGATTTTTCAAAACACCTTCCAAAGCAAACATTGTTACCAGTAACTCTGCTAAAAGTACGGGCATACCAAGCATGAAAATAATTTAAATTGATTTTTAAGAGTTGGGAAAGGAAGCATTGTCTGGGAGGCAAACAAAAACACAACAGAAGTTAAGATATGCATTCATACAGAATAACTATGCAAAATTCAAGCAGCTATTATCCTGGACTCCATTAAAAAGCCACTTGGGCAGTATGCATATCCAGCTAAAAGGAGTAAATCCATACTTTTTGTTTAAAATACATGATGGCTGGAGGTATTCAGTAAATATTATACATTTTAAATTGTGTTGTGAAACCTTTCTTATTGGTAGATTGGGCCGATGAAATTGTATCATTTAATCCCACAATTAGAGCCAGACCAAGATATTTTGGCACTTGATATTCAAAATCCAAATAGAGAACAGCTTTATTGCAAGTGATGAAAGTGGACAACCAGAGTGGCATAATTATTAGAGAGTCATATTAGGACTTCAGTCCTTAATTCTGCACTTTGCCATGAGGCTTGCTGAGTAATAATTGGGATGGTCATTAACTCTCAGCTTAACACACTTTAAGGTTTTTGAGAGAATAAAACAGAGGAAGGGAGAGCCATGTATGCTGTCCTGACCTCCTTGGAAGAAGGATGGGATAAAAATCTAATGAAAGATAGACTTTCAGTGCGGTCTCCAGCTCTGAACACACTTTAATCTAATGCGTGTACGCCTTGCCTAGCTATATTAGTATCCCATGTAAACAACAGCAACATATTATTCTTTCTTCCTTCACAAAGGTCTGTGGTTTTGTTAGAATGAAGCATCGTTGAGGAGGAAGAGAGGCAGGCAAGCCAGCAGAAAAGCTGCTAATTAAGATAGTTTTTTCTCCCCATAGGTCTGGGAAAGGTAATTGAATACCAGCCATCTTTCCTTACAATAATTTTAATCTACCAGATTTGACCTAGCGGAACAGAAAAATAATTTAGTTTTCAGGTATCACTCTGAGGTACCTGACGATTGTAGTTTAACTGCATTGGGGCTTTCAGGCGATCTTAAATTCACAGATAGCTGATCATTGCTGACCTGGCTACCTAGGCCAAACAAACTGATATATTGCACTTGGAGGTGGGAGAATCAACTGTACAACAGGTAAACTATCTTCTTGTCTACTCTACTACTATAGACAATCAAACAGTGTCTGAATAAAAGATGCTCATGGCATCTTGGAAAACTGTGGGCCTATTCTTGCAGTCACAGATGGTCAAATCAACATGCCTTCACAAAACAACATTTTCTTATACAGGGAAATGCATAGGACATGTAAATAATTCCTCCTTATCTATCATTTCTCCCTGTCAATCAACTATAAAGTTTTAAACAAAACCTTGCTTCATCTTACAGGATACCAGTGCAAAAAAAGAAACTGAGTTGTAAACACATTACTCCTATTAAGTGGGTACTAACTGAGTCCTATTCCTAGAGGTAGTCATAAACAACAAGAACTTCCACACCCCTGTTGACCCCTACTCTTCCCCTTTAACTCCACCTGATTTTTCCTACTTTCTTCCTTCCCTCTGCTTTCCACCCTCCCACACGCTCACTGTTTTTTCTTCTCTTTCCCCCTCTGGTCACCCACCCTCCTTATTATATCCCATCCCCTTGCAGAATTGTCTACTTGTCCTTTGTTGCCCCAATCACTTCTTAACCCACTTGCTATTTTTCTTCACCCCTCCTGCAGCCCTTGAAGTTTTTTCTTCCTACTCCCCCCCACACACATACTTTTATCCAAATGTACCATCTTAGTTTATTCTAGGGCAATGTTTTCAGATGCTAGTTTGTGATGCTTTTACTGTCTGTGGGTTTTTAAAATCCCAAATAATAATAAAAAAAACTTCTGATGTTTTGCTCAGGTTTGTAAAAAACCTGTACCTGGGGATGGATTTTTAAAAAATTTTCATAGATGCCTTATTTGCCTTAACAGCTAGCCAGTCTAGGTGGAAGAGGAAGAGTCACTATGAGTTCCTCCATGAATCTTCCCCTAATAAGGTAGAATTGAAGAGCCTCCTTATGGCACAGTGTGAGAAATTTACAATTTATTGTGTCTACGGGCAAAGGCATGTGTGATGAAGTATCAACTAATAAGGATGAGGAGGTTGAGTGAAAAGGCTGGCTTAGTTTTTAACTCCTGTAAACTGCTTTAGGAACCAACTTTTTTGTTATTGTTAACTGACTGGAAATACAATTAATAATATACAAGACAGAAAGCATTACCTTTCTTGAGGAGTCTTACATATAGTACAATTTAGTAAGCAATGTGATAAATGTCTAATGTTTCTAATATCCTCAAGCCACAGTCTTTGTATATTATCTATCCGAATTACTGATTCCACTATTTGAAAACAGAAGGCTGTAAAAGCCCTATTTATACTACGGTCATTCCAACAAATAAGATTCAGTTATACTGCTGTTTAACCAGAAAGCAGTATTAGAATTTTTTAATGCCACGTTGATCAGTCTGAAGTGGAAGAATCACCATAACCTCCTTCCTTAATCTTCCCTGAAGAATGTGGATTTGTGAAATACCTCCCAGGGCCCATTGTGGCAAACCAGCAATTTCCGATGTCCTGGGGAAATGCTTGAATACAGTTACTGTTAGGCTGTGATAACTCAATCTTTTTTTTCCCTTCAAAACCCAGTTTCATAATTTGGGACCACTTTCAGAATGTGAGTTTTTGGATTAGATAGCGGGGCTGAGTTCTCCTAGTACTGTTACAGTCCTCAATCCGTAAAACAAGCCTTAAGAAAAAAATAAAGTTTAACAGGAGTCTTGTCACCCTTGTGGCATGTTAAAGACTTGGAAAGCTTCTGCTGGAATTAAAACGGTGTTAGCACCACAAGGCTCCAGGTTATTTTGCTGGGACAGATGAACCTGGCTACCACTCTAGGCTGACCTGAGGAAGCCTGCTCAATTACCTGGAGATCTGACCCTTCTTTACCTGAGCCAGGATAAGACCCCCAACTTCTTTACCCCTCATGTCCACCCGAAAGCTTTTAACCTTCCTGGGCGTCCCTCCCCTTCCATGAGGTCCCACTGTTCGCGTTGACCTATTTTTCGTCTGAGGCCCAGCAGGAAAACAAAAACCAACGGCGAGGGTTTTTGTTTGTAATCTTTATCCTCGATGTTTAATCTTAATCCCCCTCTGGGAGGATCAAGCAGTGGAAGGGGCCCCCCGGGGCCAAGCCTGAGGAGTCTCCGCTCGAAGTCTTTACGCGCCCAGCCGTAAGCCTAATAATCCTACTTACTTTCAAGGAAACGCGTTCAGATTGGGCACGGGTTTGCATGTCAACCCCAGCGGAGCCCCTCAACCCAGAGGCACATTCACCCACCCGGAAGAAGCTGGAAGCTCCTGGCCCGCTCCAAGTCTAAGCGGGCTAAGGCGGGCTTCCCCGCCCGGCCTGAGGCGAGTCCAGGGCGGCGGGGGATTGGCCGGAGAGGCCCGCCCGCCTGCCCGCCTGCCCGCGCGGTGAGGAGGGTGGCAGGCGAGCACGCGCTTCCCCTCGGCCCGCTCCGGCGAGCCGCCGCCGCGCGGCCTCTCCCCCCCCCCCATCCCCTCCCGGAAGGAGAAAGCGCAGGCGCCGCCTCGCCTCACACCTGTAGCGCAGGCCTGACAGCCAGTCCCGGCTTGCCGCCCCGCTCCGCTCGCTGCCCTCCCTTGCGGCTGCGCCTCCGCCTCCCTCCCGGCCTGAAGCAGCAGTACACAACAGCCGCCGCTTCCTCCTCTGCAGCCACTCGGGCCGCGGCCTTGACGTCGCTTCCTTCCAACATGGCGAGAGCGCTGTTAATGGAGGCTGAGGCGAGCGTGGAGCGCCGGGACTGAAGGCGCCTCGAGCCCGGGAGAGCCGGCGTTGCTCGGCGGCGGCCGCGGCAGCCGCCCCGTCGGGACTCCGCCTCGGCAGTTTGGCCGGGGACCTGCTTCCAAGCCGGGAGGGGGGCGGAGGGGACGGCCAGAGCCGGAGCTAGCCAGAGGCTCCCCCCAGCCCGCCCTCACTCCCCTCACCGCGTCCCCATGTATGAGGGGAAGAAGACGAAAAACATGTTCCTGACCCGGGCCCTGGAGAAGATCCTGGCTGACAAGGAGGTGAAGAAGGCGCATCACTCCCAGCTACGCAAAGCCTGCGAAGTGGCCCTAGGTAAATGGAGAGGGTCGGTGGGGGCGGCGGGGGGGGTTGAGGCACCTGCAGCGGGAAGGCCTGGGGGTTGACCGGGGAGGGTGTCGTTGTAAAAAGACTGACAAGAAGGGGCAGCGGCGAGGGTCTGGCGGGGCGATTTGGGGAGGGGGCTGGTGGGGGAGGGGCAGCGAGGTGACCGGAGGCGTGGGGGGGGGTTTGTCTGTCGGTCCGGGTTTCGGGTTGGCTTGGTAAGGCTAGGAAGGAAGAGGACAGCCAAGCCAGTGGTGCTGCTGGTGCATGAGATAGGCCTTTGTGATCCGGCACACAGTGGTGGTGTTTGGAGCTGGAGAGAGGAGGGGACTCAACAAGGCCTGGTGTGTATGTTGTGTTGCAGTGGGCTCAGGGAGGAGTTGTGCGTGCGGGTTCTGATGGAGTTTGTGCATTAGAGGAGCTCTCTTCCCCCACCCACCCCTGTTGACGGGCGAAATGCAGCCGGTTGCCTTGGCATGGCTTTTCTTTCATCGCCTCTCTCGCCCACACGCACACAAACACACACACACACCCTGGATGAATAGGCAGAGAAGGTGTGTACAGAGCTGACCTGGAAGAACAAGGCCGGCTGGGAGGGAGCAGGTGACAGGCAGCGTGGGGGTGGGGGAGCGGAGAACGGAAGCTCTAGAAAGGGAATGGTGGAAATCTAGGGACAGTGACACCCTGCCCACATTTGAAATTGATGTTTGCTTTTAGAATTGAGAAGTGGTTGTGTAGGGAGGAAGAACAACAGGAGAGGGGTATGTGTTATAAGGAACCCCTCATAGTAGAGCTCTCTATGTAGATACCTCAGGAAAAGAACTGCTTGGAGGAGGAGTTGCCTTCACTTGTATGGTTATTGCAACTAGAATGAAAGAAAAATGTGGTATAGAAATCATGTTTTACAGGGTTGAACCCATTCATCCAGGGCCGTAAATTGGGGCTTGATCCCTGCCCCTGTGAAGTCATATTGAGTCATTTCATTAGAGCAGGGAGATATTGAGATGAAAAAATTATTAGGTGGGGTAAAGCACCAAATCATATGCAATGATGGTGTTTTGAAGAAATATAAATGCATTTCTGGGCTGTCTTTGCATTTGTTTAAAAGCACTTTGTGTAAGTTAATGCCTGGGAAATAAAAAAATGTGTTAAATCTAGAAGAATCGGTAAATAATCCCTCTCCCCGTGGTGGCGACATATATTATAATGCTGTGTTTTAATTATGTTACTTGTGTGTATGTGTGTTTAATGATGTCCATTCAATAAATATTTGTAAATAAATAAACCATATCATTTCTGCTTGAAACGGCTTTTACACTCTGATCCAGAATGGAGATGCTTGGGAAAAAAATTTGGCATGCAAATGGCCTTGTTTGGGTTTGAGCCTGCAGCCTAAATCAGAATTATATCCACATCTGTAAATATATGTGCATCTAAGTGTGGATACCCATCTGTACCATGCTGCTTTCATTAGAATGTTCACCCCCCTCCACATTCTGGTGCTGTTATTCTGTCATTAATATTCAGCTATTGTTCACCAGGATCTCAGCCTCTCTGGCCTCAGCCATGGTAGCAGATCTGTACTTAGATACTGTTGTCTTAGAACAGCGTAACTATGATTTAGGATGGCACTGTGTGTTCTTAATGTTAATATCTTGCAGAGAGATCTATGGTGTACATTTTTTATTCCCTAGGTGTACCACAGTATGGGTTCTGTTGCTGCTTAAAACCAAAACCTTGTAAGTGGTGATGAAAGCTGAATAATGGCTGAAAATATTAGTAAAGGTGACCTTGCGATGTAGGAATCACACCCAAGTTGTGTTATGTATGAGGTTATTCTTCCTGTTTAGAAATGTAATATTTAACAAGGTTACAGTTCTACACATACTTACCAGGAAGTTAGTACCGTTAATTGGGCATGTGGGATTTGCTTCTAAATAAACAGAAGTTTGTTTAGTGTCGAGTTAAACTGCAAAACTGTAATCTTACCAGGAAGTACATTTTATTGAACTCGGTGGTACTTACCTATGAGTAAATCTCTGTAGGATCAAATTTTAAGTGAGTTAATGCACTAACACTGCATGACCCATCCTACAATAAGGAAACTACAACCAGTATCAATTGATTCTGAGCCAGATATTGACTCAATATGTTTGTTACAGCCTATTCATCAAGACTGGTAAAAACACATACGTGCAAACAAAAAGTACATTATAGTGCCTCTAATTAGTAGTAATGGTTAAAATATACATGTATCTGGTTCAGGCTCAGAAGGATCTGCTTTCTTTGTGATGCTGGTTCATATTTATACAGAGAAAGAATACTGTACTGGTTCAATATGGAAGTGCTAGATCACTTTTTAAAAACAATACTATTTTTAGTCCAGAAGAGGTATAAAGAACAAAGTCATTCTGCATTAGGAATGTATGTACATAACACTTTTCAGTTTCTTTAGAATTAGTTTGAATCTTGTAAAATGTCAAGGCTTCTCTCCCCACCCTTAATTTATGACAGTGATATATGATCACTTGGATTTGTGAAGGCTATACTTGCAAATTAGATTTTTGTCTATCTTGACTGATAAATCTTCCAGGAAAAACTGAGAAAACCTTTGTCCAGATCAATCAATGTCTTTTTGCTTGAGAGTACATTCCCCCAGCCGCATAAAGAAGCAGTGGTTTAGCCACTGCTGAGGGTGGAGGGAAGGTTTTCTTTGCTAGGAAGTCCTGACCAATTATTAAACTTTCTCCAGCTTCCATTTTTTGTGCCAGATGATGAAACATGTAGTAGCATAGCAATTCAAGGTATTTCTGAGTGATACATCTTTTCTTGACCCATTTTAATCTGACTTTAGGCCTGGTTATGAGATGCAGACAGCCTAAACTTCATTGGCGAATGATCTCTTATTCATGGAAGAGTAATTCTTCCATGTTGCTCCTGTTAGACCTTTGGATGGCATTTGATACCATTGGCTATACCAGCCTATTGGACTGTTTAGACTTGGGGTTGCATTCTTGTGACTTGAAGGGTTCTTTTGGTCTAACAGAATGCAGAGACATTTTCCAAGGAACCTGCTATGAAAGATATCAGCAGATACTGTATTGCTAATTCCATTTGATATCTATTTAAAGTTGCTGAATTATATCATACGGCATTCTGGAGTTGCATTTCATCCAGTGCTAAGTGTCGAGAAATTATTGTTTTTGCCTGGGTGCAGGGGTAAAGTGCGTTAGGAAGAACAAGCTAAAACTGACATCAGACAAAATGGCAATAACTTTGTTGTGTAAGGCTGATATTTTGGAGCAGACTGATTTATCAATGTTGGACGGAGTCCCCTTGGTCCTATTGACTGGGTGAAAAGCTTTGAGGTGCTCTATTGGAGAAGTTGATTGGTGTTCAAAGAATGCTTTCTTTCCTTTAATTGGATTGCTGTGGTCCCCTCTTCAAGATTCAGCCATTCTGGCCATGCTGATCCATACTTCTGTAACTTCCAGGTTGAGCTACTGCAATGCTATCTATGTGAAGCTTTCCTTGAAGGCAACCTGGAAGCTTTAGTTGGTGTAAAATTTAGTTGCTTGCCTTTCTTCTGACATTGGGTGGCAACACATTTTTAAATAACTCTGCTGGCTTCCATCCTTTTTGTGGGCTCACAAAGTGCTGCATCTTACCTTTGAACCGTTCACAACCTGCAACTTGCATACCTGGAGAACTCTCTCTCCCCATATATAGCCACATGCCAATTAAGATCTGCCCTACAGACGCTGCAGGTGGTACCGTCTACCTCTCAGGTTTATTCAGTGACAAGGACTGCATGAATGTTTTTAACTCTAGTCCTGTGAAATGGTCTGCCCGAGGATGTGTCAAGGCCTCTTCATTAACTCATTCCAAAGGGCGTGTGAAGACCAAGCTGTTCCCCCAGGCTCTTGTATGACTGTTCAGACTGTGTTATCTTGCTGGGTTCTGAGATGTTTGGTGTTTGGCAGTGAGTGGGCTTTCAGTGATTTCATTGTTTCTGTTTTCTGTTGTCTGATTTCTATACATTGGCTGTTACCGCACTAGGTATTCCCAGCGATGTTTTAAGAGTTAGGAAATGTTATAAAAAATACTGTTCGCACTTTCTATGTATTCCCACCGATGTATTAAGAGTTTGAAACTGTTATAAAAAATACTGTTCGCACTTTGTTTGGCATCTTTAGCTGTGAAGACATCTTCCAACCATTTTTTAGCCGTGGCATCCAAACACCCTTTTAAAGCGATGTTTTTTATAAAATTTCAAACTCTTGATACATCGCTGGGAATACCTAGTGCGGTAACAGCCACCGTTTTATTGACTATAAGCCATTATGGGAAAGTATGATAATTTTTTAAAAATGAATTAAATGTATCTACCAGGTAAGCAAGTCTGTGCTATTTAGATATTTTCTTCTTCTTTGTGCTGGTGAAACTGTTTTCACATAATGGGTCTTGAATTTGATCCGTCTCATGCTTATTACATGAGGCCTGTACTGGCTCTGGGTTTTTTCTTCAGTGTTTCTTTTGTATTCTTGATGCTCATTCACTGAGAGCTGAGGAGCCTTGAAAATACTACAATTAAAACAGAACAGAGTTTTCATGCAATAGATACAAATACAGCTCTTTGGTAATGTACTGCAAATGGTTCCTGTGTGAAATAAAAAAAATATGTAAATAATCTGGATGTTTTTGCTCCCTGCCTTTAATACCTACATACTGTTCAATATTAACTTTCATGTATTATATTTTGGAATAAAAACTTTCTACTTTTGATAATTTCATAGCCCAGTATTCTTACCTTTTCTCATTTTTCTTTGTAATTTGTCTTAGAATAATAATAAATGTCTGGTTCTGAGGAGGGGCTTTACAAAGAACCTGATTTTTGCGTGTTTAAAAACCTTTAGCTATTTTCAGTGTTCTTTGAAGTGCTTCCACATATTAGTTTTTGTGTATGTTAATCCAGTTTGTGTAACCACACCTATGAGGTGTTGCCATCTCAGGGATGCTTACAAGAGAGGCAACACAATTTGTCAAACAGAGATATTATACTAGCATAGTGGGTGTAATCCTTCAGATTCATTTAAATAACCAGAGTTTAAATTTCAGGATCATGTACACTGTCCTCATAGTGTGACTCACACATAAATTCCTCCTTTCCTGCTGTTTGCTGGTTCACCACTGTGTGACCATTGTTAATCCTGATTAAAATAAAACCAGGTATACTCCTAAACTCCCTTTCCAATTTATCTTTGTCCAGACCTTTCAAAGAATCAGTTTAGATATAGCCCAAAAAGCATATGCTGTGTGAACAAGCAATATGTTCACATGCTTACTCCCTCTCTTCTTAATTTGTTGTTGGTGTTCTATTTCAGTTAGATATTTCGGCTTGAATCCTATGGCTGTGTTCCGCTTGCTCTTTGCTCCAGCCACTGCAGAGGACAGTCCCTACTGTGGAACTGGCTTCCTCTGCTCCTAGTATTTCCATTTAACCAAGATCAGTGGCCTTCAATGAACCCTTATGCAAATGGAAGTGGTAGCAGCAGAGGAATTGAGCTCTGCAACTGAGGCTGTCCTCCACTGTGGCCAGTACAAAGCGTGTGTGGAATGTGTTCATAGGATTCAAGCCTTCCACTTTAGTGCAATCCATAATTTACTGTTGACTCCAGTTTAGTAAACTAGGCCCTTCAAACCAGGATTACAATCCACAGTGTGAAATTGGTTTCTAGTCCTGGTTTGAAAAGTACACATAAACTGTAGTTTGCTTGTTTGCAAACCATAATTTACTGTTACATCCAATGATGAGGAAGTAACTCATTGCATCTGGGTACACAGAAAAGAGGGAGTATGTGCACATATTAGTTGAATGTTTGAACAGGGCCTTCCTCCAATTTGTGTGTTTCCACTCTGCAGTCTTGGACTATATTCATAATCCTCAGATCCATTCATCCTCTTTCTTATGTTTATGTTACATATAGAGGTAGTTATCTTTTTAGTACTGAAAAATGAAGTAAGGGCCTGTTGTGTGAGTCCTTATTAAATGGGTTTTGCAGAGGAAAAGTTTCTTCTGTTTGCTGCAGTGAATCATCTTGACTTTCACGCTTCCTTAGTTAATACCACCTCTTTTAACAGAATGTTTCCTGCTGTTTCAACATTCACTCTTGCCTTTGCCCTATTTCTGTTCTTATCTTTTCATCTTCTGAGCAGTTAAGTTTCTTTGATTCTTCTGTTTTCTTCCATACATACAATTACATGTCCACAAACACAACTGGAAGACAGATTTTACTAGTGTTTGATATTGCTGCTCTTGAAATAAGGTCTCTAGTACTTAACACATCTCAAATATTTTGGATATTATATGGTGTGGTGCTAGTATTGCAAAAAGGTATGAGGCTGGCTATTTAGCAATTTGGAAAAATAGTGTTATAAGAGGGTTTTTTTGGAGGGGGAATTGGTGTTGATGATTACTGTACATGGAAAAAGACCGCTAATATATTGGTTTTATGTCACAATAAGAATGTGGTATCTTGGTAAAAACTGTCAAAGATAAGTAGAACAAGGAAGTAAACACAGTATCATGTGAAGAAAAAGCACCGTTACATTTATTTACTCAAAAGCACAAATGAAATCAATAGGATTTACTCCCAAAAGAATATATAGGCTTGCAGATGTGCAACCCAATTTTATAAATGCTTTCTGTGAAGAAAAAAGAATGGATTGGTTTAAATCAAGCAACCAAGAAAAGAAGTTCTTAACGTTCCTAAAACGGTATGTGCTTATTAGTTGCTGTAAAAAAATTGTCAAAGTAAAAAATTTATACCACCCAAGAACTTAATCCAAAACTACTCATACAGTCTATAATCAATTTAGAACTCAGAATTTTTATTTCCTCCTACTCAAACACTAAGGCTGAAATCTTAAGCACCCTTGTTTTGGGTGGAGTACTGGTGAGGTCCAGGACTTCCCAGAAGCACATCCTTGTAGTTACTGAGCAAGAATAGTGTATCTTCATGAAATGGAAACTAAGAATTCATTCTGGTTGGTTAACAGCCCAAATACCAGTAGTGAAAACAATACTGAATGTGCTCATGAGCTACAAGGCCACTGTAACACCTGGGTGCCAAAGTCACACTTTTCTTCTTTTACATACAAAAGTAGGCTTTCATTCAGTGTATTTGATAGTGTCATAGATTGTGACAGAGTAAGTATAGATGCAAATGCTTTTATTACATTACGATATCAGGTTAAACGGGATTATTTAAAAAATAATATTCAATATTATTAATTTACAAAATTAAAGACAGATACTTTAAAATTAAATCACCAATTTTAATGTACTTTGAAAGTAGGGTTGCCAACTCTGGCTTGGGAAATTCTTGGAGATTTGGGGGGGGGTGTCTAGGTAAGGAGGGAGCTCAGTGGGATGTGATGTGGTGGAGCCTTCTCTCCTCTGAGTGTTACAGCCTTAATCACTTGAGCGGGAGTGAGTTATTAGTCTTCATTCTCTGTGAGAAGGATTAATAATGAATTCTAAAGCTGATTTTAACAAATAAAAATTTGAATATAACAAAATTACTTCTGCCCCTTCCCATAAAGAGAAAGTGTGTGCCTCTTTTCTTTAACAGTAACCATATCCTAAACACTGATAGAGATGTAGAGTTGCCAGGTCCCTCTTGGCCACCGCCGGGAGATTTTTGGGGCGGAGCCTAAGGAGGGAGGGGTTTGGGGAGGGGAGGGACTGCAATGCCATAGAGTCCAATAGCCAAAGCTGCCATTTTCTCCAGGTGCTGATCTCTATCTCTGGAGATTAGTTGTAATAGCAGGATATCTCCTGCTTGTACCTGGGGGTTGGCAATCCTAGATGAAAGTGTTATGTATTGTGAATTGTAGTAAATCCCACCTAATTTAATGGAGTTTCTTGAAGATGTGATCATAGCATTGCAGACTATTCATAAGCAGGGTTATACCTTCTAAGCCCATTGAATTCAGTGGTCTTAAAAGGATCTGATTCTATTTTGGACTGCTCTAGTAGTCTTTGCTCTGGATTCCTCTCTTGGAGAGAAGTTAGGTTGACTTCTTCCTGGAGCAGGGTCTTTTCTGTGGTGGCTCCAGAGTTATGAAACACTCTCAAGAGAAAGGTCTATGTGTGTCCTTCCTTGGTTTCCCATTATAGCTGGAGTTGTTTTTAGTGTGCTAGCGTTTTTGGAGATTTTGAGTATATATTATATAATTTTAATTGTTTGTGTTTATTGTAATTGTATTTATATTTGTGAACAGATTTTTTATAAACATAAGTAAACGTAGCATTACTGAATCTTCAAAGACTTTCCTTTTATTTCTCTTTTATATTTTCCCTTAAGCCCTCATTGATCTATCTTTTGCAATAGCATATCCTTGATGGATGATGGTGGCACTGTTGCTTAATAGACATATTTATAACACAGATATAAAACTTGGAATTATTGAATCTTCCATTTGTGTCCTGTTCTGTATATAAAATTAAGTTTGAATTTGGCCTATGGACATCAGTCACACCGTTTCTGCTTTGTTACGATTATAGAATTTCACTGCTAAATAAACCTCATTGTTCTAATTGTATTTTCTTTCTGTTCATCCTACTTTGTCCTAGATTGTAAATGTTCTGTTTGTAAGTATACTTTTTTCTAATATGTATGTGCTTTCAAATGTGTTTGCTTTAAATGTTATTCTCGTGCTGTGTACTGTGTCAGCAACAGGTTACTATTAAGAGCTTATTCATTTTTAAAAAGTTTGTGAAATGCATGTTATGCATGTTATGCATAATGATATGCTTCGTATACATAGCCGATATATAAAGAAAATACAAAGCCAATTAAGCAATTAAGTTCAGCTTAAATTAATGAACAATCTGAAGCGGAGTTATACCCTTTGAAGTCAGCTGAGCTTCTTGTTTCCTTTTGCACCATCTTATGTAGATTCATAGGTTCAATTTTTCTTCGCTCGTGTTTTCAAACGTCTATGATCTATGCCTCTAGTCACTGAATCATGGTATGCAAGTTGACATTTTCAAGTGTAATAACTCAATTGATTATAGAATCCATAGCTTTGCTTAACATCTTTCTGCATTCTTAACCAGTTTAAAAGTTACCTTTTTCAATGCCCGGTCCATTTTTCTTGATTATATCCACACTCTATATCATGCATAATATACTATAGTCAGAGTTTGGTAATTCTGGTCCTAGTACATTGTTCCTTGGATGTCTCCCCATATTGATTGTAAAGTCCTACACTGTGCTTATTGGATGTCTTTTTGTAGGGACGTATCAAGTATACATTGCGTAATCTGCTTTGAATCTCAGTGATAAAGACAGACTATAAATACAGCAAATAAAATAAATATTAAACTAGATGGGTATACTTCATTACCTTTTTTTTTTTTGCTTGAATAGCTCAAACAGCTTGAAAACTAAAATAAGACCTTTATGTACAAGTATGCCTACAGAAGTTACTAGCCTATCAGATTGTTATTCGTCCTACAATATGTGCGTGTACACTAATTATTTAGAAACAAATTTATATTGCCTCTCCAGGGAATCTGCACAAGGTGGCTTACAAAATAAAACATAAATGTAGCAAAGCATTAAAAGTTACTAATTGAAATCCATCATTATATGCCACCATTAAAAACATAGACCGTAAAACAGAGCACTGGGCAGCTTAAAGTAAGTGTTTTCAGACAACTTCAAAAGAAAGCAATGTATACGCCAGGTGAGCCTCAAGTGGCAGGATATACTAAAAAAGACCTGTCTCTAGTTGACACCTCACCTCTAAAGGTGAGGACACTGAGAGCAGAGGGCTTGTGAGGCAGCTGGTGGGCTGGACAGTATGGGAGCAGATGGACCTTCAAGTGCCCCAGCCATTTAGGGCTTTCATTGTAAGAAACCACTTTGAATTGTGCCTGGAAAGAAACGAGCAGCCATTGCAGATTTCAGCACAGGTGTGATATGATCCCTGCCTACGATCCCTGCCTACGACAATATCCTGGCTCTTGCATTTGGGATGAGCTGAAGTTTTCAGACCATTTTCAAAGGCAGCCCCATGTAGAGCACATTACAGGAATCTAACCTGGGTAGTTGTGTTAGTCTGTCTGTACAATAGAAAAGAGCAAGAGTCCATTAGCAGATTAAAGCTTTTGTGAGTTACAACTCACTTCTTCAGATACAGCTAGAATGTGAGTCCATCTGTCCTTAAGTAGAGAAGACTGAAGTCAGACACCCAATGGCAATAGCATTGATTACACTTTTGAAACTGCCAGGCTTGCCTGATATTGAATTAGAAATGGTATCCATTCATTGTTGTTAGCATTATGAAACAATGGATATTTAGAAACTGAAAAACTTCCACAGAAAAATAAAACACTGGAATTTTGTAACTGGGAAAACCCTATTAACCAATATTTTTTCCAGACATGCAGGAAGTTCCTTCTGTGATGCTGGTGGATGGCCCCATTAGCTCATCAGCTGCTGGAGTGGGGGGACTTGCTTCACTGTTAGAAGGATTATGTATGTGGTTTGACTTGATGTGTGTAGTGTACTCTAGCACAGTATAGAAATTGGTCTTAGTGATATCTAATATGGTCAGAGATAGTGTTCTTCTTGTGTTAAATAACTGATCTAGTGAGTATCCTGAACAGGTTATCTGGCTTTTCAGCATAAGCTTTGTATTTTCATGGCCATTCAGAAAGCCAATAATACATATAAGACTTGCATCTCATTTTCATAGTTCTAGGTTGTTTTAAAATCAGGCATTTGCATTTACTGGGAACTACTTTTTCATTATATGCCAGTGTGGCGTAATGTTCCTTTCACTCAGTAATTGAAGAAAGATTTTTCAGGATTTCTTGCATTTGCAAGCCTGACCAGATTATTTTTCTTTATAACAGTTGTATGAGTGTTTTTCATTTCACAGTAGAAAGCTGAAGCTTAAAAACAATAGATGCAATCCAGTCAAAATGGGAGATAATGGGTAATTTTGGTTGGATAAAGTCCATTAGCTTGGCTAAAGCAATCTTAGCACAGTCTTCTTTGCAGTCTCGAGTACTCATGAATACTCAAAGTAACAATTCTGAGGTAGAAAAAATGAACACCAGATCTTTCTACATTGTTCCATAGTGTCTGCTATGAATTCTATATCAGTAATGTAATGTTATTTGTGTAAATTTGCAGCAGAAGTACCACACCTCTGACATAAAAAAATGGAATTAGGTTCTATCTCTATTAAATAAGTCATATAAAATTATATTCTGTATAGAATGTCAACAGGTGTACGCTTAGTTTACATATCACTAAAGCATAGTTTTGAGCCAAAATAGTTGGTCATGGAGCTGTGTGAAGTAGAGACAGCTCTCAACTTAATCCTCAGTGGTGCCTGGGATCTGATGCAAGTGTTGTCACCCCAATTTGGAGCTGAGTGGTATAAATTTGAACAGATATGTATGAGGAATGTTGGCCAGAAAGCCCAACGTGACTCTATTTGATTTCAAAAGAGAGCTTCTGGGGGTAGGTGGGCTTGGAAAGGAAGGCTCAAGAAGCTCAGATCTTTCCAGGGTGCTTGTGGTTTTAAATACTGTCCAATAATAGCAACTTAGCTAGAATATATAGCACAGGTATCAACAAGTCTAAGAGGATGCCATTGTGATTAGCAAGCAGGGTCAAGGAAGCTACAAACAGCTTGAAGGTTGCCACCATTAAAATGAGAACATCTTCCTTAAATAAGCAAACAAAAAGGAAACCAGACTCTGGCAGCACAAATCAAAGGCAAGCCAAAAGTAAGGTAAATAAAGAAAATTTGGAGGGATATGTTGCTAAAACTTGTAAGGTAACCAAACAGATTTTCACATCAGAAAAAAATCTTGATCCCTCTGAGACCCTCACTCCCCTTTTTGTCATGGTTTGTTTCCCTATTTTCCTGTACCTCAGTGTGGGCCTAGGATTGATAAACGGAGCTTGAATTAAACTAATATCAAAAGGCACTGAGTCACGCTAAGGTGGAAAGGAATGCAGGGCAGCTCCACTATCAGTCATGCAAATACCCACCCTAAGAGGGATTCAGTCAAGGGCCATTTTCTCTTTCCAGATAATTAACTAACAACTCAGATCTCCAAAACAATAAGTGACAGGCCAATTCCAGCCATTCCCCAGCTTTCTCAATGACCAAGATTTGCTGAAGGAATTCCAGCATGGCTCCTGCAAAAGTCTTTTTACTTCTTCTTTTTTTTTTTGCAGTTATTTGTAAATGTCAACAAGCATGGGTGTAGGTGTGATAATTATATAATTAAACTTTCAAAATCGTTTGACAAGTACCTCAGCAATAATAAAGTTTAGAACTCTTGGGACAAGAGGTTGGTCCTGCTACGCACTAGATGAAGAGGAGAAAGCAAATGGTAGGAGGAAACAGACTGTTTCCACAATGGAGAAAAGCAAGCAGTAGGGTTCCTCAAGGATCAATATTCATACTCTTTTTATAAATGATCTGCAATCGGAATTGAAAGTGAAATAGCTAAGGTTGTGCATGGTGAAAAACTTCTGTGGGTTGTCAAGTTGCAAGGATGTCTTCAAACTGGTTGAATGTGGAATAAATGGGAAATGAGGATTGATGTAAGTGTAAAGTGGTGTGCATTGGTGCCATCTCCTAAATTGAAGTATTCTGTGATGGATTTGAAACTGGTGGGGACTGGTAGGGAAAGAGATTCTGGTTCCATGGTGGGTAAAATGTTAAATTAGTGTCTGGCTTCAAGGTTGGCGTCAGCATACCCTCAGGTGGGGCAGCTGCTGGGGCCCAGGGCTTCTGGCAGGGCCCACTGCCTGGTGCCATCAGGGAAAGAGCTGCAGGCAGTGTGGATGGCTGTGAGCGTGAGGGCTTGTATGCAGGGCACAGGTAAGTAGTGAGACATACGGGTGAGTGGGTGGGAAGGGGGCCTTGGGAGCTGTCCCCCAGTGTCCCCCCCCCAAAAAAAAATCTGGAGCTGGCTCCGTGTGGCAATGCTGAAACCAAAAAGGTCATTTTAGGAATTATTAGGAAATGGGTTAACAATAAAATGAACATTGTCATAGTAATACCTATATATAAATCTGTGGTATGGAGGCATTTGAACTATGGTATACAGTTCTGTTTGGGAGCTAATGTGGTATAGTGGTTAGGGTGTTGGTCTAGTACTGGGGAGCCCAGGGTTTATCAGTTTTTGTATTTTGCCAGACAATTAGAACAAGTCATGGGTTGAAAGCCTGTTTCACACTTTTGAGGTTGGATCCAGCAATTGCAAATGGGGATCTTCCTTAACTTTCTGTTGCACAGCCACTTGCTGGTGGCTGAGGAGAGCTTTGTGTACAAAAAGGCACCCAGCTCCTGGGAAAGGGGGCAGTCTACAGGCAGAGTCTCTTGTGCCAAAGAGAGCTCCCTGGCAGAAGAGGGAGAAGGAGTAACTATTTTCCCCAGGTTCCCATGTCAGGTGGCTTTTTCTCCATAAGGAATGGCTAATCACCAATGAAACATTTTCAAAGACTAAGGAGAGTGCTAAGTAAAGAGCTCGTGGTTTATAGCATCCAACTTGTGGTTTCTAATTCTGGTTCACTAGCTGAAAACATCTGCTAGGGATGCTGATCTGAGTGCCACGTTTCTCAGGGGCTCCGGAGAGAACCAAGAAACGTTTGAACTTGGGGGCAAATTTTTGCACCCCACCCCAGTTCTAATTAGTGAACCAAGGAACAGGAACACCCCTGCTGCCTTCAAGAGCGGTCTGACCCCCAGTTTTGCTGAGAGAGTCTTCGGACGACTCTTCGAATCCTGGGAGAGGTCCCGCCAACCTGAGGGGGAAACACTGCGGAAAACGTCTCTTTGGAATTAGGCTTAGATCTCCCCTATCTATCACCATCTAAGCAACTACACAGAAGCAAGAATACCTATTCTCCTAAAATCTGAGTAAGTTAAAAGAACTCTTTTGTTTTACCTGGATCTGGAAGCACTGGGAGATTGCTAAATACATCTGCCGAATCTGTCTCTCCCCACTCAATGTTTAAATGACTCTTTGAAAACAAGAAAAGATCAGATAAATTGGCAGGAATCTTATCAATTTGTTCGGTGGGAAGACACAACAACTAAGATTTTTTGAAAGACGTCTCTGCTACCAATCAGAAACTACGACGTATAAAGAGGAGGGAGGAGGAGTAATCCCCCCACATCGCAAGGTGTCGTCTTTCTAACTACAGTAAGTCTTCCTGCCACGTCCTTCCTGGAAATAATCTATCATCGCGAGAGTAGCAGAGAACTTGGAATCGGAAGTGTGGCATCATCGTGCAACTGGCAAATACCTCTTAAGTTCCTGAACAAAAGGAAGACGGAAGGTTTACGACACTGATTCCTGCAGCACCTCTCTGCTATTTATAACATCTGTCTTTGTCGGGACTTTACAAAGTCTCAACGGAACTTTCAGAAGTAGCAACCATGGAACGTTTGATTAAACAGCAGGATCAATTTTCTGCTTTGATGAACCAAAAACTGGATTTTATCTTAGATGACCTTAAAGATATAAAAATTCAAATCATCACAATGAGGTCAGAGGTGAGATCAGAGGGTTCTTCAGATGACAAGAAAGACGAAGAACAGAAGAACCTTGCAAAGGAAATGGAGAATGACAACAAACAAACTGCAATAGTCCAGCTGGCAACAATGGATCTGAATGTGAGCGACTTAGATCTTTGTTTTTATAATCTGCCTGAGGAACTTTTTAACACCAGCTTGGAGGACTGGTGTTAAAAAACTGGAGCTATGGGGATAGAAAAACTGGAGCTGTGGGGATCTCCTTTATTGACTTTGAGATGAAAGAAACTGCAACGCAGATCTACTATGAAGATCATTCACCAGCAGAAGAAATCTTACCAACAACTTCCAAGGATGCTCTTTGATGTCTAGTCTTAATGAAGAAAAGAAAAAAATGCTGGAAATTCCGGACAAAGGAACTGATTTAAAAGAGTCTGGCTTGTCTTTTGGAAGGGATTAAACAGGAATTGGTTAAAAGGCTTGGTTTTAATCGAAATGAAATAACATAAGATATCAATATACTAGAAATATAATTTGTATTAAAATGAGTGGGAGAAATGGAGGGTTTACAAAATAATTAATATTTAATGAAAACAACAAAATGTTTCCTATTGTTCTAATCCATTTATTATTAGTGAGATTTACTAATTTTTTTCTTATGATTGTATTAATTATTAATCATTCTCTCTTTAAAGAATATAAATGCCAAAGAGATTGATAGGTATTAGTAATAATATTAGGATTAGAGATTACTAATTAATCAATAGATGGAGGGAGGTGTAGGGGAAGTCAATATATTTTTGATCATGCTTAACAATGTTTTCTATTGCATTTTATATTTTAATCTTTGTTTATACTAACTCTTGAACTTTGTGTTTAATAATTTTGAAAAATAATAAAAAAAATAAAAAATAATTCTGGTTCACTAGCTGATCACTAGGCATGGAGTATCAATTCAGATGCCAAAATGTAATTAAGCTTCCCTTATGGTTTGGAGTGAGGTCTGAATAGAGCCCGTAATTCTTCTTTTTTTACTTTATTCTTATGTATTATGTAATTGGAACATTCATCTGCATTTCTAAATGTACAACAACAGGTTAATGTTATTTACATCAAACATTAGATTCATGTTTACTTTTTCTGTGTTAAATCTAGGGTTGTTAAACAGTAAACATAATTATACAGCTTGAGCGTATTTATTATGCAACATATAAGAAAAGTATTTGCCAGTTAAAATATGCACTTGTGTAAGCTGTTCTATTAACTAAGTCTATACGCATTTATTTGTTCTCAATTTGTAGTGTGCAAATATGTGTCTGTGACTAGAGTTTAGTTATGCTGATGTACACAGGAACCAAAGTTTTGTGGCTGGTTAGGAGTAAATTTTTGACTTCATTTGGGAACCAACAGTTTGTCCAAACTATTTGCTTAGAACATTGTGTATTATATCCAATATTCATCCAACCTACAAGATTCCCATGACCTACTTGTCCTATTTGGGAATCCCTGCTGTTACCCAAGCATGTTGGTTTGAAAATTCCAGTCCAGCTTCAGTGCAAAGTTCCTTAAGAAGATTTCTTTAATTATTAACCTCTTTCTATATTAAAGTGAGTGAAATGAGAGAGGAAACGTTGCCAAACATTTTAATGGTGTAGACATTGTGAGTCTTCCGTACACTGGCAGAGAGTCTGATGGCTCCTGAGGATGTTTGCTATAAAAATTGCAACCCTAAACATGTTTTACTAGGCTGCAAGTACCATTGAACCCTGACTGACTTCTGAGTAAACTTGAGTGGCATCAAGCTGCAAAACTGGCTTGCTGACTTGATCATTTGAGTTGAGGAGGTTTGAATTTATAATTCTGCTTTTGCATATTGTATCTGTTCTTCTGCTTTCTGTTCAATCCCCTCTATTTGGAAGGAAAAACTCTTGTTTCCAGATATCGTTCCTTCCATAAAACGGTCCGCTGTGCTTTTCTGATATGCTTATGAGTGGGATTTTGTTTCTTTGGTTTATTTCACTCAATTAAATGTTATGCATAATGCTTTTTGTTTTTGGAAAGGGTTAGTTTAGTTAATTTATTATTTCAGTGACTTTCAGTACAATCCTATGCACACCTGGGGGTAAGCGCTAATGAATACAGGAAGACCTACGTCTGAGTAAACTGCATAGGATTGGAGTATGAATCACTTTATCATATGCTTCAGATGTTGTTTTTGTCCTTAAAATAACAAACTTAAATCCACTTTGCCCCCTTATCTTCTTTTGTATCCCATTGGGAAATAGGGTAAACTCTCAGAATGGACATGATAGTTTTGAAATTTGCTAGTTATGGAGGCTTGTCCAGAGTACTGGATTTCATCAAATGTAATTGATTTAACTTGTATCTGTTTGGTTTAGCTTCCTGTGTCCTTTGCAGTTACTCATTGTCACATCTCAAGGACCCTGGGTGGAGTGTGAAGCGGGGGAGCCTGGCAACAGTGCCAAGAGAGGCTGATCATTACCTAGCAGAAAGACCGGAGAGGTAGGAGTGGACGTTGAGGACACCTAGGGAGCAGGTGGGGCAAAGACTGCCAGGATTAGTCTCCTCGGGAGTAAAGGCTGCCTTGGGAGTAGCTCCCTAGTAGTAGTAAAGGCCTACTCAGGTGTAGGCCAAGATAGGTTGTGGTGTGGGAGGAAGAAGCAGAATAAAAGGCCAAAGCAGGTGGAAAGGAGAGGAGGAAAGACAGCTGGCTGGAACGGGCAGGAAGACAACTGGAAAGGTCTGGGGGTTCCGGAAGGCCCCAAGGAGGCAGTACTCCTGGCCAGGACAACAGCAGGTTACTCTCTGAGGCCTGGTTGCCTTTAAGTATAATCATGTGTTAAGGGTCCAGTGACTAAAGAACCAGTCAGGGAATCCTAGGCCAGAAAGTAGATGCCAGACAAGCCGGGGCAGGGGGGAAGACATTCTAAAGGCAAGGTGCCACCACAGAAAATGTCCTGTCCCTAGTTGGCACCTGCCTCACCTGTAAAGGCAGAGGCACTGACAGCAGGGCTTGAAAAGGTGGGTCTTAGCTGGTGGGGCGGATAGTATGGGAAGAGGTGGTCTTTCAGGAACCCTGGCACCAAGTCCTTTAAACCTTGAAGGTAAGAACCAGCACTTAGAACTGTGCCTGAAAACAGGTGGGTAGCCAGTGCACATGTTTCAGCACAGGAGTGGTATGATCCTTGTAACAAACCCTTTGGCTGCCGCATTTTTGACCATGGAAGTTTTTTTTACTGTTTTCAAAGGCAGCCCCACATACAAACAACAATAAACTATAACCTAACCTACCCTCCTAGTGTCAGCTGGTTGTTGGAGAGTCTAGAGACTAATGGAATGCCTGGGTGGAGAAGCAGTCCCTGGCTCTGGGGGCTTCATGCTTATATTTTCTTAAAATCTTTTAGGAATAAGCCATTTTTAGTTCAGTTAGATGCATACAAGTTAGAGCACTGAAGTAATCCCCAAGCTCTTTGTTTGGAAAGCTGAGTTAGCATAACTAAATAGAGAGCAATTAGGTGGTGGCACCTCGTTTTTGGATTGCCCTACCCCTTGATGCTCACCTGGTGCCTACTTTACTTTCTTCTTGGTGCCAGGCCAAAATATATCTTTTAATTAGGGTTTTTTTCTTATCAGTTTTTTTTAATGGCACTACTTAGTGTAAGGTGCCTTGAGCTTGACTCTGAAGAGGTGGCATAGAAATATGCTAAATAAATAAAGTAAATTTATCTTTAAGTATCCTCTGAAATATTCTCAGGTGAATGCTGTGATACATTGGTTCTTGTAGGTTTTCCAGGCTGTGTGACCATGGTCTTGGTATTTTCTTTCCTGACGTTTCGCCAGCAGCTGTGGCAGGCATCTTCAGAGGAGTAACACTGAAGGATGCCTGCCACAGCTGCTGGGGAAACGTCAGGAAAGAAAATACCAAGACCACGGTCACATAGCCCGGATAACCTACAAGAACCAATGAACTCTGACCGTGAAAGCCTTTGACAATATTTTGCTGTGATACATGTTCTTGTTTATTCTTGTTCAGTGCATTTCATCTCTTGTTTTTTCAAGTCATATGAGAAATCAGGTAGAGACTTATGTATATTCTAGTTGAAATTCTCCTAATGCCCTTAAAGGAGAAAATGTCACTTCTCTTTAAATCATAAAGCAATAGTCTCTTCAAATACAGATCATATGGCATTTTTTATGCAACTTGAGATATGCTTGCTACTTATGGTTGCCTAGAAACTACTAAAAAAGCAAGCATTATTGTTCAGAAGTTATTTCTCCTGCCTAGATGTTATGTTGTATATAATTGCAAAACACAGTATTACTTTGCATTCATATTTGAACGTGTGATATCTTAAAGTAGCTGTGTGATTTTGATTTACTCTTGCTGGTGTGAGCAATGGAAACACCGGATAAATTCCTGATAACAGCTATTGTTGCCCCCACTAGAAGGAGAGAATACACAGCTTTTATTTCCTCTTCCCGATAGAGCTTGTTGGTTTCTTCATATGTTGGTTCATAGACTGAAAAGGTCTTTTGTTGCAGCTCAACAGTTTCTTAGGCAGTGCAAATAGAACTAACTTTCCTGCAGCATTCTTTCTATTTATTTGAATAGGTTGTTTGAAATTTGAAATTCCCTCCTTGATGTGCTTTAATGTTGGAGCATTTTCTTTGGTTTTCCCAAGCCCTGCCAGAAGCATATTGCTGTAATGCTTTTCTAAAGACTTTCTTGCCTGTATTATACCATAAATAGATCTTGGATTATTGTGAATTTAGTGGACCTATTTGACACACAGATCTGAACTGGTTGCCAACCTCCATGTGGTGGCTGGAGATCTCTCGCTATTACAACTGATCTCCAGGCGACAGAGATCAGTTCGCCTGGAGAAAATGGCCGCTTTGGAAGGTGCGCATTATGGCATTATACCCCATTGAAGTTCCTCCCAGCGTGAGCCAGCGTGGTGCAGTGGTTAAGAGCTGTGGTTTGGAGCTGTGGACTCTGATCTGGAGAACTGGGTTTGATTCCCACTCCTCCACATGAGCAGTGGAGGCTAATCTGGTGAACTAGATTTGTTTCCCCACTCCTACACATGAAGCCAGCTGGGTGACCTTGGGCTAGTCACACTCTCTCAGCCCCACCTATCTCACAGGGTGTCTGTTGTGGGGAGGAGAAGGGAAGGTGATTGTAAGCTGGTTTGATTCTTCCTTAAGTGGTAAAGAAAGTCGGCATATAAAAACCAACACTTCTTTTTTTTTCTTCCCCTCCCCAAACCCCGCCCTACTCAGGCTCCAACCCCAAAATCTCCAGGTAATTCCCACCACAGAGCTGGCAACCCTAACTGGTATAGACTTACATTTGAATCCAGACTTGTGCCCGTGGAGCACAATTTCCCCCTTCCTGTAGCAGCCCAGAATGCCCCTGCAATCCTTTTCCTGAGGGTCTTCTTGGTATAGGAAATAGTGCTACATGGGTGAAGTCCTTGTGCCTATAGAAAACATTCATCTGGATCTAATCCATCCCAAGTTCTAAAATGTTCAAATGATTATTTTCTGAAGTTAAGCAGTATAATAACACTTGTAAACTTGCACAAAAAATGGTTTGTATTGAATTCCCTAACTTTTCCCACTGCTGCCATAATAAACGATGGATTAAATCATATTCTTGTGCTTTGGTCTGTATCTGTTTGGTTCCTCCAGCTTTACATTTGTTGACTAACTGTATGCCTTTCATGATGTGATGTGTATCAGACAGGGAATCTAGATAGCTTCAGATAATTCAGCAAAGGCTGTGAATTGTTGTTCACAGAAGACGCCATCCATTCTCATCCATTGCATTCAGTCATGTTCACAAACAAATGAATGCCAATCTCAAGGCTGGTGCTGATTGGTTTGTCTGAACCTTTTGATGCTGATTGGTTCCTTGGCCTGATATCAAGGATATCTCAATTACTTTGAACATCTTGATATACATGTACAAGAAAATTTTCACTATGCTATGAAGATTATGACAGTTTTTAAGGCCATCCCTGTTCCTCAAAATAGTCCTCTGTGCTTATATGTATCAATGAATGAAGAGAGCACAGTGTTTATCGATCAATCAAATTTGTTGCACCTGTGGCAGATGCCTTTTGGTAGAATAACTTGTGAATACCATATACTATTCTAAATCGGCTGTTCATGTATCAGGGCAGTCACTGGTGAAGTAATAAATATTTCTTCTTCCATCTGCATGAGGCTGAAATTAGAGTGACATGGGATAGAATTTGCATTGTGTTACTTTTCCACAGGTTTAGAATTATTTATTGATACTAGTTATATTTTCCTTCCATTAAAATTAATAAGGTGCCTTGTAGCAAAATCCAAGCATCCATTGTTAATTAAATAAAAGAAATCCAGGATGAAAACAGATAAAATAATTTAAACAGAAGCAGATAATAAAAAGACAGACTAATCCATATTGTAAAAACAGTACATTTGGGGAAAAAACATTAGTAATAATTTGAGGTAAGAGAAAGAAGGCAAATTATTTCTATGAACTGATTGCCTGTGTACATAAGAAAGTCTGTTCTGGAAACTTTTCCTGTCAGAATAATAAATTGCAATGCACGTATTTGTATTCTTGTCAGATTTTTTGTTGAAAGAAATAATAAAATAATTTAAAAATAAAATAGCAAAAATGTTGGTGTGTTCTAAATCTTATTGCAGAGGTAGTTTTATGATTATACACAATTTCTCACTTTTACTTTTGCCAGTTTCCATAATAAATTATTAAAATCTTCTGTCACCTGGGCAGCCATTTTCGACAATGCCTTTATATTCCATTTGGGAAACCGTACACTGAGCCAAACATCATTTTTCTGTGTCCGTGTGAAAAGTCAAATGTGAATTTTTAATGCTACACTGTCACTTTAGAAGGGTGCCCAACCTACAGACAGATTCCACCCATACATTCTTGATGTACCATGATGTGTATCAACATGTGAAAAAGTGAAATGTCTCCTGGGAAGGTACAAACAATGCAAAAGGTATAATGTTGTAAGTACAAAGAACTACAAGTTAGCACAAAGCTCATGGTGCGGAAACTGTTTGCCAGGGCCATGGGCAGCTATTCCTGAACCTAGATATGTATGGATGACATCATCACAGGATTCTTACTGGCCAGTTCAAAGGCGTTATGCTGCCTACCAGTAGCAGTTTGAGACAGTGTGGTATAGTGTTAAGAGCAGCAGACTCTAATCTGGAGAACTGGGTTTGATTCCCCAACCCTCCACATGAAGCCTGCTGGGTGACCCTGGGCCAGTCACAGTCCTCTCAGAACTCTCTCAGCCCTCATGGAGGCAGGCAAACCACCTCTAAACATTTCTTGCTTTGAAAACCCTATGGGGTTGCCATAAGTCAGCGGTGACTTGACGACGCTTCACACACACAACAGTAGCAGAGATTGAAGTATTCCCTGCTGATCCGAAGAAGTCTTTCATGTCTGAATGCTTTGTAGCTTGTTGTTACCTCAGTTCTCTTCAAACTCTAGAGTTCTTGGAGAGTAGAAGTCTCAAGCCATGTTTGATTTGCGCAGTTCAGTCTAGAAGAGATTAACTGGTGTGTAAAACCTCTTAAGTTTTCGTATGATTTTTTCTGTGCTGAAAGCTTATTAAAGAGCTGAGATTTCTGACATTTAATTGAAGGACAAATCTGGCCTGTGTCTTATTGTGATGTTCTCAATCTGCTTGGCAATTAATCATAATACATTCCTAAGCATAGAATAACAATAAAGAGGATGTAGCTAATGCTCCATATTTGAAAATGCAGAAGTTACTAAAAGCAAAATTCTAGAGTATTTTATAATTTTAGGAGAATTCTGGTAGTGATTTGATTTAAGTTGTATTTTAAAATGGGGCAGGTAAACCATCCACTTGAGAAGAGTGTGCTCTCCAGGTATGAAGTGCAAGAGAGAGGTGTATTTTTAAGACTCTCCAATCGTAGAGTTGGAGGGGACCACCAGGGTCATCTAGTCCAACCCCCTGCACAATGCAGGAAATTCATTACTGCTTCACCCCAACTTTAGTTCTTTAGTGGCAACGATTTAAATTTTCTCTAAAACACATAGGATAAATTAAAATTCTTTCCTAAACACTTTGCATGCAGATTTTTTATTTGAGTCGAAAAGGCAGATGCTTACTCTATCCGGCAAGTTAAATATTTGACAGTCAAAACAGTTGTTTGGGCAAGTGTAATTTCTGTGTTTTTGTAATTTTCTAAAGACCTTGAAATTGGTAATACAGTTGAACTGAAAGGCTAACAAACTTTCTAATCTGTTGTGAATAGCCTGAAAAAGATGGTAAAGTTGTCAGTGTAGTACAGCATGTGTTTATGAAAATGGAAAGAATTGTGTGGATAGCATTAGTAAATGGTGTGTCTCTTGTATTGCTGCTATGTGTGGTTTAGGGAGACACATGTATATTAGGCACGTGGCTGATTTATAGTTGGTGAAGACAGGTAGGTTTGGTCATGTGGGTGACCAAATAAATGACTGTCTGCAGGAGGTACAGTTATGACTGCTTTGAAAGAGGTGGTCATGAGCCACCTGAAGAAAGTCTTCCTGGACCTAAGTAACTACTGCCCGTGGCCAATAATGAGAAAATATGATCTGATACTCCTGATGTTATTAAAAATGCATTACGTGGGCCAAATCATATTGTGTTGTAATAGTTCGCCAAACAAAGTGATCTTAATGTATACTTTGGCAACTGAGCAATACTTGAAATGTAGAATTATAAATATAATGGTATATAATTTAATTGTCCATAAATGTGGAGATTTATGTTAGTGTTTCTGTAACTCTTTACTCTTGTAAATTGTGTTTTTATTTGCTTTTTTTCAGATGAAATTAAAGCAGAAACTGGAAAACAAAGGTACTTTTTCTTTATTGAGTGTGAATAGTTTAGTCCGTAAATAACGTTGAGAATATCCCCAGCATATCCATTTATTTCAGACCTATAGCATATCGTACCTTTTAGGGGGAGGCTACATCATAAGCTGCCTGAACTACTGAGCCTAGAGTGCCAGAAGCTTCCATGCAGATATGCTGTGCTTTCTTGAGGGCATCGTACTTCTGCAGTAGTATACAAATGCAGAAGAAAGTAATGTTTGTGAATTATTCATTACCTATGTCGGGTCCCCATGGCTCCCACCAACACCTTTCCATGTTCCTGCCAAGTGCTTTTAGAAAGTAGGAGGGGCTAGGCAGGGCATTTGCCCAACAGGGGTTCTGATTGACTGTGCAGATTAAAAGGCATTCTTTTAAGCAGAGCTTCTGCTTGGAATGTCTAAGAGTTACTATTAGAATTACTATTAGAAAGTGTGGCAGCCATTTTGTGATTGTGCCCACTGCCCTGTGTCAAAATTCTAAAGGTGCCTGCAGGCTCAAAAAGGTTGGGGACCCCTGACCTATGTATTTATAGTGAGAGAGTTGTATAGTTGATCCGATTTCAGGGAATTTAGTATAGACTGAGTGGAGTCATTCTGAAGACTCTGATTTATAGGAAGACACCAAGTCTACAATGGTACACTGAAATGCCTTTCCTGTTCTGCAGGATACATATGTTTATATGGTCATTTTATATGATGTTATGATTGTAGTTCTCTTGGTAAAAATATTTTCACTGATGAAGGCATTTTCAGTTGTGCAATGATTTAGTGTGCTGTTATTTTAACTGGTTGGGGAGGTTTTGTTAATATTTTATAGTTCAGTTATTTTTCATGCTATTTCCAATGGAATTTGTTAAATTTGTAACCTCCCTCACTGGTTTATTATTATTTTTCTCAGTTTTTGGCTTCTTGCCTTGGCTTTTTAGATGGGCTGTTGGAGTTGCTTTATAGTTTTTCTTGTTGGCATTTATGAGGCTGAGATCTGCTGAAGAATGCTGGTTTTGTGGGCTGTTTTCACTTGGGTTTTTTAAAACAATGTTGAATTTTATGTGGTTTAAGTGACTTGTGTCTTTGTCTTGAGTCCCAGTTGTCTGGGAGAAAGGTGGATGTATATCTAATTTAAATAAAACAGCATTTATTTACAATAACAGCCTTCACTGTTATTTTTCCATATTAAGAAGTAAATCTGTTAGGTATCCTAAGCAAAAAGCTCAACCTACCCACTAACACCAGATTTTCTGTTGAGACCTGATTACGAATGGAAAGATTTTGATATATGACTTGTTAATTTGCCTTTGGCTTTCACTGATTTATCTTTTGACTGTCACCATAAGTTTCACATGAGCAGACTTTTTTTGACTATTTGAAGTAGGAGTCTGTAATGATTATTTTGTAAATACTTACGTTCAACTTGAATTGCTGTTGACTCTATGACCACTCTAATTGGCGCATTCTATTCAGTCCTCCTCATGGAGAAGCAAAGCCGGGTTCAAGCACTCTTCCGCCAGTGAAATCAAAGACGAGCTTTATTGAAGCGGACAAGTACTTCTTACCTTTTGAATTGGCCTGCCAGTCCAAGTGTCCCAGGATTGTTAGTACATCACTAGACTGTTTACAGGTGTGTAATGATTAACAGATCATTAGTTCATCACTGAAATTTGTGGTTTCCTTCATTAACATGGCTGTGGGATAGTTCAGAGACGATGCCAAACGAGGGTGTTTTGTGGCTGTCCCTGTGTGCTCCCTCCTCTCCTACTCCCTGCTTTTCCTTGTGCCCTATGGTTTACATTCCCCGTCCAAATAAGATTACAAATTATCTTTGATTTCCTTCTGTTCTTCCTGGTTTGTCACCTTGATGTGGAGGGGAGGCACAAAACATAGTTTGTTGGGTCATATATAAAGGCAAATTGTTGTTTTCAACATCAGAAGTCAGTAACTGATTCTAAGTATGCAAGGAAAGAAGAGAGGAAATGGGAGATGTGAACACAAGATTTGTTCATGTAATGTCAAGGCAGGATGTGGCATTATCACCATTTTTGAGTAATTTTATGTTATTTCATAAATCACTAAATTTTTAAAGGTTTTTTGTCAAAATGTATGCCTTATACTGTGTTAAGCTTCATCACAGAACATCGGCTTAGAGAGAAGTTAATCTTTTGTTTTTAAATAGAAAAAATAGATAAGCACGACAGTCGTCAAAATATTAGAAGTGTTAGCTGTCCTTGTCAGGTGTCAGGTGTCAGTTGCCAGGCTTATTCATCCTGTCTAAGCCACAGTAGAATAAAGCCTGAACGCGTCCTTTCCCACATACACATTGATTTTGCCCCTCCATTTCTTGGTTTGTAGTAGCCATAGTTCTATTAGGCAAGTTCAGGTTACAGTTAAATATTGTCTGCCTCCATTCCAGAATCAAAAATTCTGGCTCTGAGCAGTTTCTCAGTCTTGTTTAGATTAAACAATGGTTATGGTAACTGTAGTTAACCAGAAACAGAAGAGAGAATATGCCAGTATTTTTTAAGTTACTTTATTACAGGTTTAAGCCAGGTTTTTTAAAAGTTTGCAATCAGTTCAAGAAGATACTTTATGTGAGGGAAAAAAGTAAGTTTCTACTGAGGTATAAGATATGTTGTTTAGGCTTAATAGCTCATAATTGTTCATTTGCTTTTTTCCCCCCTAGAAACTTATAGCCTATGGACATTTGACTGGCAGTGCTCCAGATAGTACAACCCCTGGCAAAAAATTAATCGATAGAATTATTGAAACAATATGTGGCTGCTTTCAAGGTCCCCAGACCGATGAAGGGGTTCAGCTACAAATTATAAAGGTAATCTAGCATCCTTTGGTTGTCAGCTGTCCAGTCTTCTGAGCACAGACTTTGCTGTTCATACAATCAGCAACTGGAACTGAAAGTATGGTTAATTTATTAGTATTGTCTAAGCACTTAGAACATTCACCACATGCTAAAAAATATTCCTTGGACCTTGACCAATTTTGTTATGTTTTTTTGGGTGAAATCCAAACATAATTCACAGTGAACAAAAACAGAATGTTGCTTTTTAAATCTATGTCAAGAAAGATCATGGTTGCTATACTGCACCACCAGAAAAAAGAGAGATCAGAGCTGAATCTGTACAATTATCTGAATGAAGAAGGAATTGATTTTCGGTGCTTGATGCAATTAAAGCTGACAGCACTAGTTTTTTTGTTTTATTTAGTGACTCTTAAGAAACTCAAGGTGGCGTACATAGTTCTCCCTGTATTTTCTTCACCATAGCCCTCTGAGGCAGGTTAGCCTGAGTGTTACTGACCCAAGATCACCCAGTTAGTTTCATGGCAAGTTTGCAACTGGTGCTAGTCCAGCACTCCAGCCACTATACAACACTGGTTTAATATGTGTACAGAATTGTTATTGGAAAGGCTTTTGTAAAATTAGCAGTGGTGGATGTAAATTTTACTCTAGAACTGGGCTGTAATCAGAAACCAAATATCAGTGGGAAGAGTGCTTGTTGACTAGAACCTTCCATTGTACTATACAAGAGCATCTTCAAAATGAATGCTACTGGGTTGTTTGGATGCTGTTCTTGAATAAAATATCAGCATCGAATAATTATACCAGGAATATACCAGTGGAACTGAGTCAAAAGTTCTGTCCCTTGATTTATGAACTGGAGTGTTTTATTCTTTACTTTAGCCATAGATCTTTTTTGTCTGAAACATGCTATTTGGTTCTCTATTGGCGAAAACGCACGGTCGCTTTAGCCTCCTTTATTCCCTATTTCAGCCAGGATTCAGCCAGGATCGAACGCATGCGTTTTGCCGAACGTGCGTTCGATCCTGGCTGAATCCTGGCTGAAACAGGAAATAAAGGAGGCTAAAGCAACCATGTGTTTTCGCCCTATGTTTAAAAAAGCTGCATTGTTTTTTATTATGAAAAGATGGGTATGTTTTTAAATAAACAAGTATAAAAATCCCTCACTACATCACTGCGTTGCTTAGGAGAGAATGTTATATATGCAACCTGGTGCATTATGACCATATTTAAATGTGACATGGCCATGAGTAAAATGCCTCTAGAAGTGGCCTGTGCAGCCCCCATCTCATTTAAAAGTGATTTCCATGTGTGCTGGTCCATAGGTATGCAGGGTTAGCATGGCAGTAATCTGCATCCTGGGTAGGTATACTGCTGCAGTGCTAACGACACAAACATGGGCCAGAGTCCATGGCAAACACCTTGAAACAAAATGGAAGCTATGTGGAACATTGGCCCAGGTGAGTATTTCAGGGCTAGCCCATGTAACTTGGGCCTTCACTTTGCTGTAAAAACACCGATTATTGCAGTCCTTCGAATTGTTAATGACAGCAGCTTTGACTTTGTTTTAGGCTCTGCTCACAGCAGTAACATCTCAACACATAGAGATCCATGAAGGAACTGTGTTGCAAGCTGTAAGAACATGTTATAATATCTACCTTGCAAGCAAAAATCTCATAAATCAAACCACAGCCAAGGCCACTCTCACACAAATGCTGAATGTTATATTTGCACGTATGGAAAACCAAGCAGTAAGTACCTGTACAGTTGATACTAAGAATTATGTCAAATGTATCTTTAGTATTCCTTTCTGTTTTCTGGTTTATTTGCCACCTTTTCACCTACTCCTTTCATTTGAAATTGCTATCACCGAAAAGCATTCGAGAAGTAAGCATTCAGAAGCGCTGTGCTAAGATCCATTAACCTGTGTCTACAATCCATCTATTGTAGGGCATTAAGTACAGTTGAAGACTGGAAATGCTGAATTCAGTCCTGAATTATATATTTCCTAAGTGTGGAAATTGTTTTTGATGCTGTCTGTTATGTGCAAAGGAGTTGGAATATTTCCTCTGCATACAGTAACTTATGTGTTCAGACATATCCAATTTGTTCCTAGCTCCAGGAAGCCAAACAAATGGAGAAAGAGAGACATCGGCAGCAGCACCATCTACTACAGTCACCCTTAAGCCATCATGAGCCTGAATCACCTCAGCTGAGACATCTTTCAGAGCAGACTGTTGATCAGCTGTCCCAGGATCATGAAGGGGACTTGGACCCTCACACAAATGATGTGGACAAGAGGCTTCAAGAAGACACTGAAGCCGAAAATGGGTCCGATATTTCCAGTGCAGAAAATGAACAGACGGAAGCAGACCAAGCGACAGCAGCAGAAAGTAATAATGGATGCTTTGGTCATAAGAGGGTGGAAGAGGGTATGGTTCTGTTGTCTAAATGGATATTTATTTCTGTTGTTTACATACCATATGCAGATTGTCAGCAGGCCTTGATAATATTAGTGGAGTAATTAACACAGCAGACCTCTTAAGATATCTGAAGAAGTGTCTGAAGAAGTGAGCTGTAACTCACGAAAGGTCATATGTACCCTGCCAGAAATTTTGTTAGTCTTTAAGGTGCTGCTGGACTCTTGCTCTTTTCTGCTGCTACAGACAGACTAACATGGCTACCCATCATGATCTAATACAGCAAAGGTGCACAACCTGATTAAAGTGTGGATAAAGCTTTATTCAGGAAACGAACACACTTGATAGTAAAGAGGAGAGACAAAGATAGGGTCCTAGGTACATGACTAAGTAAGGAACGTCCAAGAAGAAGCAAGATATTGCCCCAAGAGGAGTGATCTTGAGATGGACAAGGAATGACACTTAATAGGAGAGAAGGTGCTGACCTCACTATCCTATCTAACTGCCCTCTTGCTGCCCCCTGTAGGGTCTCCTTCTCCTTTGTATACCAGACATTGCCTATTCCAACAGATAAAGATGCTTACAACTATGTTATAATCACAGGTGACCTTCTGCGTAGTTGGTTTGTTTCCTTTGTTGACTGTAGGTAATTAATAGCAAGTCAGATTTAGTATGAGTTACCACTGATTAAGAATTATTTACTCACCTAATAAATCACTAACTAAATGTAATGTGCTCTTTTTTGATTACTGGAATGTAGGCCTGAAAAATGTAAGTAATATATTTCTAATTTTATTTTGCAGCCCTTTCTAAAGCAGATGCAGGGCCCTATGATGGAGATAGCAACCAGTGTGAAGAAACTGCACAGGATGTTGTACAAAGTATAGTCCAAGATATGGTGAACATAGTAGTTGGAGGTAATGTAGTTGCTTTAAAGCATTTTGCCAAATTGGGAAGGGTAATTCTGGAAACCACATGGGAGGGTTTGATGATACCACTCTAAAGTATGTACAAGAAGCAGGGTTTTGAGCAAAATGATTATTTTTATTGGTCTCTTAGTTTAAAATATTGTGTTTTATGCTATTAAAGGTTTTGGTATTGGTAAAATATTGTGCCACACTGAAAGAATTAGTGCTAACCTTCTCTTCAAGTGGTTGTTGATTCCCCATCCCTGATATATATGAGACAGTAGCTTATTAAAGATCTACACAGCATGTAGGTTGTTGGCATCTTTAATTTTGCTTCCATCTTCTTGTATTTCCTGTATGTAGTATTTTCAGCTGGGCTGAAATTCATAGTACTATTATGACAAGGTGTAGTGAATGGAGTGTTAGACTAGCATCCTGGGAGACCTGGGTTTGAATTTCCACTTCTATTAAGGAAGCTTTCTGGGTGGCCTTGGACCCATGATATACCTACCTCACAGAGTGGTTGTTGTGGGAGAATGGAAGAGGGGGAAACAGTGTTCTAAGCCGCGTTGAGTCCCGACTGGAGAGAAAAGCAGAATATAAATGCATAAATGCGTTAAAGTCATACTTCTGTTAACATTTAGAGGGATATTTGAAGTAGGATTTGAGCTAATTAGCTGACCTAGTTTGAATGATCAGGATTTGATGAATTATTTCTCCCCCACACACACACACACTTCCCAGTTTTCTTCTGTGTGTGAACTCTTCAGAGCAGGTTCCCCACACACCCACATACACACTGAGAAGCTTAATGAGACATTTTTAAAAAGCTATGGCAATTTATTAAAATGTTTGATCAAAATTTCACAAAGTTTTGGGCGCTACCTCTATTTAGGACTGAAATATCAATTGCCTACACAGTCATAACAAATAATATTAGACCTTACTGTCAAAACTCAATAAAGCAATATTACGAAGCCTACAGTTCCTCACCAAACTAGATCAGCCTCCAGATCATGAGAGTCTTGGTTAAAGCCATGGAATGGCTGACACCGCAGCTGAATATTTCAGTTTCTTAAGGGTCAGTTGTCATGCTTCTAGCTCCCAGCATGGCATAACAGTTCGAGTGTCAGAGTAGGATGTGGGAGACCCAAGGCTCAAAATCCTCACACTGCCATGGCAACTTGCTGGGTCACCTTGAACCAGTCATTCTCTCTCAGCTTCGCCTACTTCACAGGATTGTCACAGAGATAAAATGGAAGGGCAAGGATGTTGTTGGCTGCTTTAGGCCTCAGTCGAGAGAAAAACAAAGTATAAATATTAAAATGCATTTACCTGGAGAATGTCCTTTTTCCTGTCAAGTCTGCAGAAAATCCTTTGTCCTGATGTGAATTTGACATAGTAGTATTGACTAGAATATGATATGGTGTGAGGAACATTTGAAGCCACTGGAAGTCTTTGGATTCTGCTTCTGGCAGTGCACAGTAATCAGTTGAAGTGCTGTGCTGTTTGTTATGTTTAGTGCATCATATTTCAAGCTGTATTACCAACTGTTTTGAATACGTTTTTGTTGCATGCTGTGGTTCTCCTAGATGTGGGTGAAAGAATTGCTGATAAAGGTATAGCTGATGGGCCAGTTGGGACTTCAGAAGATGGTAGTGACAGTGAGAACATCCAGGCAAATGGAATTCCAGGAACACCCATTTCTGTTGTTTATACACCATCTTTACCTGATGACAGATTATCCGTCTCTTCCAATGACACTCAGGTACATACTATTTCTTTTGATTATATTTGTTGGAAACTATAGTCTTAAATTGTTTGGGGGCATTTTACGGTATGTTAAAGTTCATATTGTGCCTGATATATAAGCAAAACTTGCATGAGGCAGCAAATTTCTGCTCCGAGGAGCAGATGCTGTAGTTTTAATTATTTATGTGAATCAATACACAGGACAAAGATTATTGATACACCTTAGACTAGCACCACCACTAAATACAATGTAGAAATAACTCTGAGGTTGCCACAGTGCTTAAATGGTACATTCCATTTTTATGCTTATTACAGGAATGTTGTTTATTATTTACATATAATGTGCAACTGTTTCCCCCCCCCCAAAAAAAAACACTTCACAAATCTTGTTTTCTTGCCATCAAGTCACAGCCAACTTATGGTGACTCTGTAGGGTTTTCAGGGCAAGAGATGCTCTGAGGTGGTTTGCCATTGCCTGCCTCTGTGTAGTGACCCTGGTACTCCTTGGTGATCTCCCATCCAAATACTGTCCAGGGCTGACCCTGCTTAGCTTCCGAGATCTGATGAGATCGGGCTAGCCTGGGCCATCCAGTTCAGGTCAAAATCTTGTATAACAGACTGATTATTGTAATTTTTTACATGTGAGAATAAAATGTCCACAAGGAATCCAGGAATAACATATGCTAATTTAAACCCAGTTTATACATATTGAAACATTTGTATCCTGCTTCTCCAAAATACCTCAAGGGCTCACAAGAACCAAATGAAAATAGCAAAGTCATCAATTAGTTTATTTGTTTGCCACATTTCAATTAATAGGTCCACAAAGCAGTTTACAACACAAAATACAATAAAAAATTAAATACAGTAGAAATCCAGTAAAAATCAATAACCAACAGTAAAAATCATTGTTTCAGTTTGTTGATAGTGTCACTTCCCTTGCCATACCATTTCTTATTGATCTAACTCAAAAGCCCTACAGGAAAGGCAGATTTTTTTAAACCCATCCAGAAGGCGGTAAGTGAAATAGCCATTCACTATTCCTGAGGGAAGGAATTCTGAAGTCAGAGGGCAGCAGCTGAAAAGTCCTCTCCTGGGTTCCACCAGCCAACCCTCTGCTGATTCCTGGAGGAAAGAAGGCCAACCTGAAATCTTGGATTGGTTGATATGGGTAGAGGCAGACTTTCATGTACTCTGGAAACCATGCAAAATTTTCACAACAAGCCAACAACAGCTACCTGGTAGAATATCTCACTCAAATGCCTTGCCAGAAAGAGAAAAGGGACATTCTGGATTTCTTCTGGGAGGCTGTTCCACTAGGCAGGAGCCATCATAATGAAAGAACAATCTGTCCCCCAAACCAGCTGTGCTTGTTATGCAGATGGAACTGCCTAGACAAGATTATAGGCTAATCTAAGTTTGAGAGCAGTTATATGCAGCATTATAGCAAACTTCATGTAAGGGAGATGGTCTGAGATCCAAAATGGCATTTCTTGAATTCATTTACTTCTGTTACTTGTTAGTGTGGCTGACTACAGTTTATAAATCCAGAGTGAGCCTCAGGAAAGCCCTTTGCTTCCTCCTGTAGCCTACTCCTCTCTGTCTTTCCTTAGTAGCTGTTAAGCAGAATTGATATTAACGTGGTTTGCCTTAATCCAGGATCTGAAAAATACTTTAAAATGGTTTCACAGTCTGAATTAACAGAATACCTGGTTTGTTTTATCAGAGTCACAGTAGGCCTGCCAAACTGTTAACTCTTCTCCAGTGAGGGGAGCAGAGAAGCTCTCTAGGGAGCCGAAGGACTGCAACAAAGGGGCTAAACAATCCCAAGACTGCTAATAGTGGTGTACAGGGCATTCACATTACATCTGCACTGTTATATAGGGATTAAACAATATACCCTTGCTCATGCGAAATGGAACACTGAAATGTGTTAACTTGTTTAGGAATCTGGAAATTCTTCAGGACCTACCCCTGGTGCTAAATTTTCCCACATTTTACAAAAGGATGCCTTCCTAGTATTCAGGTCACTATGTAAACTCTCCATGAAGCCTCTGTCAGATGGACCACCTGATCCAAAGTAAGTTGAAAATATTCTGTTATGAAATGGTTAGATGATAAAAAATTTCAAAAGCGCAGTAGCACTTCCTCTTCCATATCCTAACTTATACTCTCCAGATTTCATGGAAAAACAAAGCTAGTCTGGAAAATTCTTAATGAGAATTTTCTGATTTGAATCAATCACTACATCTACAGGAAGCCCTTGGAAGTCTGAAGTAAAGAGGATCAGGTGGTTAACATATTGTAGAGTCAGGGATCTGCATAATTTATGTCCCTTTAAGTAGACTTTCTGTTCCCTGTAATGGATTCTACTGACTCCCCTGTTGAATAATAGTAGATGGCAATTGTTTGGAGGGAAAGCAGTTTTCATGGAGTTCAGGAAGAATATGACATCAGCAGTACTAAGTAATGGAAGAAAAATGATAGGGTAAGAAATAATTGGTAATATATTTGTACTATGTAACCTATTATAAATTATAATATAAGCAAAATATTGTCGAAGGCTTTCACGGTCAGAGTTCATTGGTTCTTGTGGGTTATCCGGGCTGTGTAACCGTGGTCTTGGTATTTTCTTTCCTGACGTTTCGCCAGCAGCTGTGGCAGGCATCTTCAGAGGAGTAACACTGAAGGACAGTGTCTCCTCAGACACTGTCCTTCAGTGTTACTCCTCTGAAGATGCCTGCCACAGCTGCTGGCGAAACATCAGGAAAGAAAATACCAAGACCACGGTTACACAGCCCGGATAACCCACAAGAACCTATAATATAAGCAGCTTACCACTCCAGCAAAAAAGCTCCTTCCTTTACAGGAAAGATACTTATGCTGGAGGAAAGCTTCAGACTTTGCTAAGCAGACTGGTAGAATATAAGCCACTGAATTCCATTACTTAAGAAAATATATAGATGTGATATAACTGATAAGATGATCTGTTAGCCATCTTGTTAATTTTTTAACTCTGAACTTATCTAGAGTCCCTAAAATACCTTCTGGTGTTTAAGTGCTGGGCAGAGCAACCCTGAAGGGGTGTGTGTGAAAGGGGGTTAGAAGTCGGCGGGACCCCTGTCCTGACATTAGTGCCAGCTAAACTGACACATCAGTGCAGGGCCACTTACACTGGCTCCAGGGAGCAGCGCAGCAGTGCGAAACACAGGCGCCGGTGCATCCTTGTGGAGCAGCGTTTCCCTGGCACAAGGGCTTGTGCCAGCACCAAAGGGAGTGTTCCCGGGAGAGGGAGCTGACTTTTTGCCCCAGGAACGCCCCCTTTTGCCAGCACGAACGTTCGCTGGCAAAAGGGAGGCATAGCCCCGTTAAACTGCATGGAGCAGTTTAATGGGGTTTTGCTAAAATAACATTTTATTTTTAGCTAAAATAACATTTCAGAAGGTGGTGTGGTTGCACCATCCCCAGACCTGCCCCAACTACCTCCCCCCACTCAGGACTGTGCTTTTAGTGTTATGATGCATAATGGTAGTGGGAAGTGCCGTCAAGTCATGGCCAATTTATGGCAACCTTGTGGGGTTTTCAAGGCAAGAGATGTTCAGAGGTGCTTTGCCATTGCCTGCCTCTGCATATCAGCCCTGGGCTTCCTTGGTGATCTCCCATCCAAGTACTAACCAGGGCAACCCTGCTTAGCTTCTGAGATATGTTGAGATCAGGCTAGCCTGGGCTATCCATGTCAGGGTGATGCTTACAGGTTGTTGTTTTTTACATTCAACAAAACATTGAAATTGTGCTTTAAAAGCCAAAAAATCAGTTCCATCTTCGCTGTATATTCATAACGGTGCTTCCACGAATGGTATAAAATGACTCTCTTGCAGTGTTCTCTTATACAAATAATGGAAACTCCCCATGATGCACGTGTATGGCCTGTTAGGAATGGTTGTGAAACTCTTTTCAGAGACACCAATTAAACTGCAGTGTTTCTTCTCTCATACAGTTGTATTCTCTTAAAGCGGTGATTGGCAATATTATGTTTGTAGCCTTTTTCAAACTGCCTGAAGCACCTGAGAGGTAAATGTTCCAAACCATCAGAGACAATAAAATTGTTCTTGATTTTGCCCTGCAATTGAACAGGCTCTTCTGCTCTGTCTCTCTCTCCCTTAGTGCAAAAAGGGGGGAAGGAATTCAGCAAAGCTGGCATCATTATGGGAAACAATAGCCCTGTGCACATTGCTGCTGCTCCCACAAGTCATGGTGTTATCCATGGCAATGAGGTTGTTTATACTACTGTCACAAATTCCTGAATTCTCTGAAATGCACAGTGTGCCATGCAATATCCTGACAAACGAATATAACGTCAAAGTTTAGATGAAAAAGGCAGTGGCTAATACAATAGCTTACTGTTTATTTTTAGTTTATTCTTAGATTTTATTGCCCACCCAATCCCAGTGGTTTAGGAAAGTAAACAACCTTCTTAAAAAGAGAAGAATCTACAGCTGAAGTAACTATAACTATTTTTTCCTAGGTCTCATGAGTTGCGGTCAAAGATCCTTTCATTGCAGTTGCTGCTATCCATTCTGCAGAACGCAGGTCCTGTTTTTAGGACAAATGAAATGTTTATTAATGCCATTAAGCAGTACCTTTGTGTTGCATTGTCTAAAAATGGAGTCTCATCTGTTCCAGAAGTATTTGAACTTTCGCTTTCTATATTCCTGACTCTACTTTCAAATTTTAAAACACATCTGAAAATGCAGATTGAGGTAAGGTATCTTCTGTAATGTGAATGCTTTTATGTGTTTTAATTGCATATAATTCTAGGCTACACTTACTTCTCTTAAAATCACCTCTGGGGATAGAGATACATGGAATAAAGTACTTCAAAAAAATCCTTTTCTTCAGATCTCAGTCTGATGGGACCTCCTTTGACATGTTGTTATGAATAAAATTAATAAACAGTTCTCTAGCTACTACTGAGTATGAGCACAAATTACTGTAGTGGTCGAATAATAGAACTGTAACCTTACACAGACATTCAGATCCTGCCCACAATGTGGAATGTGGATCTTAAGGCTTCCACTCCTCCTCCACCAGATGTTTGCATGCTTGGCTTCATGGTCACCTAGGGCTACCCAATGCATAGGGATTCTATCAGTGTGATCTGTATGCCTCAGATTACAGAATAACATCTGCATGGGTTTGTCCCTGTGCATGGAACCCCTTCTGAAAATGTGAAGTCCCATATGCGAATGTGAGGTGGAACATAGTGGCTGGTATACAATCCTGATTTCCATACAGTATGCTCATATTATGCCTATAAATTTGTGGATCTCCAGCAGTAAATTTAGTTTCCCACACACACTAATGGCTACTTCTCTGCACTGCATCACAAATTGTTTTGAAGTTCCTCAAGTTTAAAAATGCAGTTTCCAATGTGGTCATAACAAAATGAATTAAATTCTTGCTGGGTACACAGTGACATCCATACACATGTGAACTGTCGCCTATTTCTGTAAATGGGTGTAATAATATTGTTACTTGTGTGATGTAGTTGCAGTGAACTATATCACCCCAAAATGATGCTTTCCTTTCTGCTGCTCAGCAACCAGTGTGTTCATCCTTTTCTTACGGGATTGCAAACATGCTGTTTATTTTGTTTTTGTTTTACTTTTTCCATCTCTGCTTAGCAGGACTTCCAAATGCAATTTAATAGAGTTGGTAGAATAGTAATTGGAGTAAATGCAATTACTGTTAACGTTAGACTCAGTGACCTCCATGTCTGCATATAATCATGAGCTACTCTATGAATCACTTCCCTTGAATTAAAATGTCACTGTACAGCCATTAGACATGGCTGCCTGTGATTCTGGTGAATAGAATAGTAGATATTTTCATAACATCAGACATCTAAACTTGAAAAAAGTGGTAAGTAAAATACCTCATCATCATCATTAACCTTTATTGGCATGCCAGAGAACAAAAATAAAACAACAATATACCTCCAAGGGACAATACATATAATTCACAATTCGGGATAATAAAACTTTTCTTGTTCTTAAGAACTCCTGTAAGAAATTCAGCCACAGCTGTAATTTTAGGATCCTGATCATTCAATAAAAATTTACATTTCACTTCGTTGCTCCTGTATCTCATGGACTGTAAGTAAAATACACCAGGACTTAGAAAATTGCCAGGGGAATATTATTAGTCCTCAAGAGAATACATCTTGTACTATTGTTATCTGCCTGTACAGTGTTACTTTGGTCTAGTGTTGATATAATGAGGGGAGCTAGTAGATGATATGTAAGAGCTTAGAAATAAATTAATTTCCCTGTTCATACAATATTTTCTAGGTTTTCTTCAAAGAAATTTTTCTGTATATCTTGGAAACCTCTACTAGTTCTTTTGATCACAAATGGATGGTTATACAAACACTGACAAGGATATGCGCAGGTATTACTCTATTGGGCATACTTACATGCTTAAAATGTGGTCTAGGATCACTTGCCTTGTTAGTTTGCAGACTTTCTAATATGCAAGTGAAATACATTATTAATAGAATATGGTGTAAGGTAGAATGGCAAAGAAACTGAGCTGTAAATCAGGACATCCCCAGTCTGATTATAATCTCTGCCGTGAACTCAGTAGCTTTAGGGAAACCAGTTTTTCTCAGCCCCATCTGCTATATGGGGTAATAGTAGTGACCTACCTTACAGCATTATTGTAAAGATTACAGCAACATAATTCTGTGAAGCACATTGGAACACATGAATCTACCTTATACTGAATCAGACCCTTGGTCCATCAAAGTCAGTATTGTCTACTCAGACTGGCAACAGCTCTCCAGGGTCTCAGGCAGAGGTCTTTCACATCACCTACCACCTGGTGCTTTTAACTGGAGATGCTGGGGATCGAACCTGGGACTTCTGCATGCAAAGCAGAGGCTTTTCCACTGAGCCACAGCCCCTCTCCTATGCTCAGAAGTGCTAGAGAAATGCTATGGCAAAAGCTCTTCATTGTATAATTTTGTTCTTACAGATGCCCAGAGTGTGGTGGACATCTATGTAAACTATGATTGTGACTTAAATGCTGCAAATATATTTGAGAGACTAGTTAATGATCTATCCAAGATTGCTCAAGGAAGGGGCAGCCAAGAACTTGGTATGACCAACATTCAGGTAGGAGCCATCACTCGTCCCATTAAACCATCAGTTATTTTTACAATAATAAATGCTACTCATTGAATATTATCTCATTTTTAAAAATGCTTGTAACTTCCTGCAGGAGCTGAGTTTGAGAAAGAAGGGATTGGAATGCCTAGTATCTATATTGAAGTGCATGGTGGAATGGAGTAAGGATCAGTATGTAAACCCCAACTCTCAGACAACCCTGGGTAAGCTGCTGCTTTGAAATTCTTGTTCCTTCTTATAAGTGCTACAGCTGATGTTCTAGAGCACTGGTTACCAACCGGGGGTCCGTGGACCCCCAGGGGTCCGCGAGAACTAAATTAAGGTCCGCGAAACAAAGTTATAAACCCATAATAAATTAATATTTTCAATTAAAAGTTCTCTATTATAAAAATATATATTCAAATATTATTCTAAGTTTAATGTTTAACTAACAGTTATGATTAAAGTTTATTTTCAAATTCTCAGAATTTTTATTTTGAATCTTGGGGTCCCTGCACCGAACAAAAAAGTCCTAGTGGTCCCTGGTCAAAAAAAGGTTGGGAACCACTGTTCTAGAGTATCCCCTTACCTTGTGTGGAATTAGTGCACTTTTTCAGACCCAATATTCTTTTTTTAGATTCATATTTTAGTAATATGTTCATGTTATGATTCTCCATGTCATCTGGGTTAATGTTTATTAGGTGATGGAATTTGCATCTAAGTAATTAATAATTGTAATCCCTGTCCCCATCATAACAAAATGAGCCTGGGTGTGATCGGCTTTTTCGGCCCTGGCTTCAGCCTGGTGCAGTTCTCTTTCTGACAAGACCAGGGCCCTGCGGGACCTTAAAGAGTTCCGCTGGGGCTGTAAAACAGAGATATTCCGCCAGGCCTACAGTTGAGGATAGCAATGGTTTTATCAGATCTGGCCTCCCTATCTCTCCCCCATAATGTTATTATTTTATTCGGGGGATTTCATAATATTATTCAAGAGATGCTGACTGTGGTTTCTGAGCTTTTCTGGCTACTGCCCCTGTAGGGAGCCACTTGCATATTTATTGTAATTGACCTATTTTAGATTTGGTTATTTGTGTGTGTGTGTTAACTGTGTGTGTGTGTTAAGTGCCGTCAAGTCGCATCCGACTCATTTGGTTATTTAATGAAGTTTTAATGATAATAAAATCATAGACTCATAGAGTTGGAAGGGACCGCCAGGGTCATCTAGTCCAACCCCCTGAACAATGCAAAAAATTCACGACTACCTCCCCCCCCAGGAGCCCCGTGGTGCAGAGTGGTCAGCTACAGTACTGCAGTCCAAGCTCTGCTCATGACCTGAGTTCGATCCTGACAGGAGACCGTTTCAGGTTTGAGGTTGACTCAGTCTTCCATCCTTCAGTTTCAGGCTTGAGGTTGACTCAGACTTCCATCCTTCTGAGGTTGGTCAAATGAGTACCCAGTTTGCTGGGGGTAAAGGGAAGATGACTGGGGAAGGCACTGGCAAACCACCCCGTAAACAAAGTTTGCCTAGTAAACGTCGGGATGTGACGTCACCCCATGGGTCAGGAATGACCCAGTGCTTGCACAGGGGACCTTTACCTTTTTACCTCCCCCCCAAACCCCCAGTGATCCCTACTCCAGGCCCAGAAGGTGGCCAAGATGACCTCCCTCTTACGATCAGTCTGTCATAGAATCAGCATTGCTGACAGATGACCATCTAGCCTCTGCTTAAAAACATTCAGGGAAGGAGAGCTCACCATAGTTATGCATTGTTTTATTATTGATAATTGTCATGTTTTGCTGTTAGCCACCCTGAGTCCGGCTTTGGTTGGGGAGGGCGGGGTAGAAATCAAATACATAAAATAAATAAATATACCCATCCAGACATGAAAGTAACTTTCCTTTTGTGCTCCCTGTGCAGGACAAGAAAAACCTGCAGAACAAGACAGCAGTGAAACCAAACACCCTGACACAATTAACAGATATGGAAGCTTGAATTCCCTCGACTCCACAGCCTCTTCAGGAATTGGAAGCTACAGTACACAAATGTCTGGTACTGACAACCCAGAGCAGTTTGAGGTCCTAAAGCAACAAAAAGAAATAATAGAACAAGGAATAGATTTGTAAGTTTATTAATTTCACTCACGAGAAGAATTCTCAGAATGCAGAGGCTTCTCCTATTTATATCTAAAATGTTTCATTCCTTTGCAGAATACCATAATCCCTGTAAGATCCACTATAATTATTGGCACCACTCCCATAGCACTGTGAAGGTTGCACTCTTGCAGCCAGTAGTCAATGTGAATCAGGAGTAAGCCTCACTGAGTTCAGTCAGGCTTATTTTGTAGTAAATGTGTATAGGATTTTAACCTCAGTCTCAGTAGTATTTTCACCCCTGCCCCTTCTGGTCCTTTCCCTCGTGGTAGAAAGCCTGTGAACTGCTTCAGATGCACAGAGAACACTTTGCTGCAGTTCTTCCTGGAGTGTCCGGGCAACCCTAAGTAGAGCTGAACCCCTCCGAGCAATTTGACTTCAGTGGATTTTGAAGGAATATTAGCAGGCTTGCCCCTTAGACCATCTATGTCCATGAACTGTAGTAGATGTTACAGCCTTAAGGCAACATTTTTGGGGCACCATCAGTGGTATTCATTTAAATGACATTTGACCGGTCTAGTTCCGATCCATGAAGGAAGTTTTCTGCCTACAAAATAAGTGCAAGAGGCAACTTCAGGAGCTGAAATCACTTGCATTCCATAGTCATAGCCAGTGTGGTATAGTGGTTAAGAGCAGTGGTTTGGAGCGGTGGACTCTGATCTAAAGAATCGGGTTTGATTCCTCATTCCTCCACAAGAGCAGCGGATGCTAATCTGGTGAACCAGGTTGGTTTCCCCACTCCTACACGTGAAGCCAACTGGGTGACCTTGGGCTAGTCACAGTTCTCTTAGAGCTCAGCCCCACCCACCTCACAGGATGTCTGTTGTGGGGAGGGAAAGGGAAGGTGACTGTAAGCCGGTTTTATTCTTGCTTAAGCGGTAGAGAAAGTTGGCATATAAAAACCAACTCTTCTTCTTCATAAGGAGGTAGCCCTTATAATTGAAGAATCATGTTCATAACAGGCAGCTGTTCAACCGCTTTTGCTTAATGATAGCACAGTCCAGTTACCCCGCCTGCCAATCACTCATTCATCAGTATGAGAATCTGAAGGGCTATTGCCCTTAAGAGCTTGGATCGCAGCAACCAAATTGTGAAGTGTGCTGATGCTAGTGGTGTTGACAGTAATACTGTTCATTCATCTTAAACTTAGAGCCCTGACACATTTCTTCCCATACTTGGTTATTGCCGTGAGTGAAGTACATTGGGGTGGGATGAGGTGAAAAACTGTGTCATGTCTATTTCACCATTGACAAAGGACAGAGATGGAGTAGAAACACCAATAAAGTTATTTCAGTAATCCTGCCAAGGGGAAGAAGTATAATAATACTAGATGGGGATTTGGAAGGCTCAGTGCTGTGAAATTTCAATAACTATCACAATAAGGAAATAATTATGAGAGTCAATAAATCATCTAGTCGTGAAAAATTTATATTAAAATACCCTTTGAAGCCCTGTATATTCATCCTACTCTCATCTCCTGCAAACCCTGACCCCACAAATGCACTGAAACGTTTTAACAGCAAGGAAATTTAAATGTATGTTTAAAGTATAAGTTGAAAGGCAGTGGCACAGAAGTAGGGTTTTTTGGTTTGGCAAATTTAGATATTTAAATGGGAATGGTTATGGTGCTGCCTTATGAATTCTCTTTATGCTAATGTGTGTGTTGTATATGTGATTTTCTGTGCTTAATTAACATGAGATTTAACATGCAGATTTAATAAGAAGCCAAAGAGAGGAATCCAATACCTGCAAGAGCAAGGGATGCTTGGTACTACCCCGGAAGATATTGCCCAGTTCTTGCATCAAGAAGAAAGATTAGACTCGGTACTACAACTGTTGATAATTTTTAAAATACTTGAATGTCTGTGTTTAGTTTATTAATCTGATTACCGTTTAGTATGAGGGCATCCACACTGGCTCGGACCAATGGCCCATCTAGTTCAGCACATTGTTTCACTCAGTGGCCAAATAGATGCCCTCACAAGGTGTACAAGCAGAGCATGGAGGCCAGTGCCTCCCCGTGGTGTTCCCCCCCGAACTGGTTTTCAGATGATAATATCCTCTGTCATGTTTTTATCTCCTCATGCAGTTTGGGGAGCTTTGAGAACTAGACTGATTATTAATTCCCACTGTAATGTTGAGTGCAAAATAAGTGCTTATGGCTTCAATCCAGAGAGTTCATTTAGGCACCTTTAATGCCATCATTATGATTTGCAACCTTTTTGCTTTGAACAGCCTCCCACCCACCCACCTACACACACACTTTTCTCACACTGATTTAGAAACATGTCTGCATTGTATCCTTCTAGTAGTGTGGGATACCCACCTTGCACATAGCTTAGTCCCTTGCTGTGGTTATGAAGTAATATTTAATAGGGAAATAATCCAATTTCAATCATACTAAGCAATTCATTACAAATAAAAATTAGTTTCCTTGCTCCTTAGTGCATTATCTATATTTGGATTTAAAATTAAGTGTGTTTGATTTGGTTTCCTGTCCTGTTCTAAGGGCTTGACGCTGGCTGGTTAATAGTACCTTAAAACTAAAAGCATAAAATGGTTTATAAAATCATGACTTCAAGAGAATCCTGATTTGCCTCCCAACAAAACGGGTAAACCAACCCACATTTCCAGCATCAGCTAAGCTCCACTAAAAACACTTTTTGGACAAGGACTGTCATAAACAGTATTCAGCATTCACCACAGAAGGAAAATAGCAATGTAAATGTTTTTCATTGCTTTCCCACATGTGGAAGATTCCAACAAGTCCAGAATATTCTTTTTGCATTTTAAAAATGCTGTTTTACAATAGGCAGTTTCCTCATGAAACGGAATGCAGTTTCTTTGCCCTGTCATGTTTTTCATTGGTGCTAGAAATCTCGTAGGATGGCACTTATTGCAGACAACGCCAACGAGATTATTGTTTTGTTAATACTGAAAAAAGTAATATGTTTCGAGCACTCTTCCTTGTCTGTATATAAGTGTGAGGTTGTAATGGTCTGGAACTCACTGTGTTTTTATTTATTTATTTTTAATTTAGACTCAAGCTGGGGAGTTCCTGGGAGACAATGATAAATTTAACAAAGAAGTTATGTATGCTTATGTGGATCAACACGACTTTTCAGCCAAGGATTTTGTTTCAGCCTTGCGCATGTTTTTGGAAGGGTTCCGTCTTCCAGGGGAGGCTCAGAAAATTGATCGATTAATGGAGAAGTTTGCTGCTAGATATTTAGAGTGCAACCAAGGGTGAGCAGCTTTCTCTAAGCTTTATATATCTGGGAAATTTGTTAACGGGGAAAAGTTGATTATATATTTTTTTCTTGTTTCAGGCAAACTCTCTTTGCTAGTGCAGACACAGCATACGTCTTGGCTTATTCAATTATCATGTTGACAACAGACCTCCACAGCCCACAGGTAGATTACTCAGTCTCTCTAAATGCCAGATATTCTGTTGTGAAAAGCTTGAATCTTTGTGCCATTTTAATATAGTTAAACGCACAGCATGACACATTATGCTCCTAGATCTTTTCTTTTTTCTTCTTCCTTTTTTTGCCTGTCTTTTAGTTTAGATCACAAAAGGGTACTTCCAGATTGGCATTCTTGTTGCGTTTTAGACTATTTTTGTTCCTTCCTGTACTGGTTCCAGTTTTTACTTGCCCATTCATCTTCATGCCTCTTTGAATGGCAGGCTTACGTTTTCTTTTGCTGCTTTTTTATGGCATTACCTAATAATACCTTATTTATTGTTTGTTTATTTACAAAATTTGTATGCTGCCTTTCTTCACAGTCAGGGCCACTGAGGCAGCTAACAGTTTAAACGAAGCAATTTCATCCATCAATTCATAAAAATAATTAAAACCAAAACTAAAATACAGATTTAAAAGCACCTAAAATAGTAATTAAAACATAAAGCAAGAAGGAGGGATCATTTAGGGAATGCCAGACAAAACAAAAAAAGTCTTCACCTGCTGGTGAAAGACAGTGACAGAAGGGGACAGATGAATATCTCTGGAGAGAGAGTTCCATAGTTTTGGTGCCAAGGCCCTGAGAAGGCCCTCTCTCAGGTTGCCAGCCGCCTGACCTCAGAAGGAAGGAGCACCCAAAGCAGGACCTCAGAAGATGACCGTAGAAGTTGGGTAGGTTTGCATGGTAGTAGGCAATCCTTCATGTATACTGCTCCAAAGCCATATAGGACTTTAAAGGTGAACACCAGCACCTTAAATTGGGCTCAGAAACAAATCAGGAGCCAGCGTAGATAGGCCAAGGCTGTAGTGATATGGTCGCTACAGCCCACTCCAATCAGTATTCCGGCTGCAACATTCTGTACCAACTGAAGTTTTTGAGCACTTTTCAAAGGCAGAGTGTATTGTAGTAATGTACTCTAGTTATTATCAGGGCCTGCACCACAGTGGCCAGTTCTTTTCTGCCTGGGAAGTGGCTAACCACAACTGGCTAACCAATCAAAGCTGGTAAAAGGCAGCTGCTACCTGATTATCCAGTAGTACGCCTGGGTCCAAGAATACCCCCAAGCTATGGACCTGTTACTTCAAGGGGAGTGCTACCCTGTCCATTAAAAAGTGACACCTTAAATCCTGGGCCAGTTCTCTACTCACCAATAATAACACTTCTGTCTTGTCAGGATTAAGCTTCAGCTTAATTGCTTGCATCCCCTCCAAAACTGGCGCCAAACACCGATTCAGGTTTTCCACAGCCTCCCTGAACCAATGGAAGCATGAGAGAGAGCTGAGTGATACTTAGGGTTGCCAACCTCCAAGTAGTAGTTGGAGATCTCCTGCTATTACAACTGATCTCCAGCTGATAGAAATCAGTTCACCTGGAGAAAATGGCTGCTTTGGCAATTGGACTCTATGGCATTGAAGCCCCTCCCCAAACCCCACCCTCCTCAGGCTCCGCCACAAAATCTCCCGCCTGTGGCAAAGAAGGACCTGGCAACCCTAGTGTTACTGGTGACTGCCCAGCCCAAGTCCCCAGGTGACCTCACCCAACGGCTTCATGAAGATGTTGAAAATCAGGCAAAATGGAGCCTTGCGGGACCACAGAGGCCAAGCTGCAGCTCTCCAGTACTACCTTTCAAAACTTGCCTTCCAACTAGGACTGGAACTACTACAAAACTGTATCTCCCAGTTCCAGCCTTGAAAGACAGTCCAGAAGGACACCATAATTGATAGCACTAAAAACTGCTGAGAAGTCCAAAAAAATCAGCAGAGTTGCACTCTTTCCATCCATCTGCTGGCACGGGTCATCCACCAGAATGACTAAGGCGGTGGCAGTCCCATAACCTGGCCTGAAAGCAATGAGAGGAAGAGGATACTGTGAGATAGGATAGTGGAGAAGGCAGGTTTAGGCTCTGCTGAAAGCAGGCAAAATTAACAAGATGCCTAGGCGAGTTGTTGTACTGCCATGGGGTCACTGATTGAAGAAGAAGGGCTGATAACGAAGGGAGAAGTACACAGTAGTTGGTGGCCACTGAAACAATATGTGCCGTCTGACAGGCCAATTTCTCAAGAATATGCTGCTTTAAGTACAATGTAGATACAGTCAGATGACGGGGTATGTAGACCGCAACAGCTTGTGTGATTTTTCTGAAGTAGACTGCACTCAAAAGCGCAGGTCTGCATGCCCTCTAACACCATTTTTAATACTGTAATGCCCTTTCATTGAGCTACATATAATTAGTCTCATTATGTTGCTTTCATTTGTGACTTGAATTACATTCAAAGCAGGGATTCATGCAGTTACTGATGACTATTTTAACCCTTGGCCTTACCATCTTAGTTAGTGAAAAGATGGAATGTATTTTGTTTGCGGTTACTATTTTAGTAGACAATAGTGAAAGAACCCATAGTGGTCTTGGAGTTCGGGTCCAATTCTGAAGGTTGAGTCTGTCATATGCACTTAAGAATAATTCCTAATCATTCTTGTAATGGCTGACTGTATATCCAGAATGTTTGTTACCCACATATTTTGCACTGGCATTGACTAGGAAGTCATAGGTAAAGGAATCCACATAATGAGTCCCTCAGGCGTGGCAAATTAGTGGCATTTAAAATCTAACATTTCCTCATCCTTGGATTTGCTTTTAGCCAACTTGCACAGATGAAAATTTAGTAATACGAGACAGTAAAACTCCAACAGTGAAACTTAAGGCTCCCCCCCTCGTATCCAAGATCTGCTGCACGATTATATTTGTCACAATAGATACATTTCCCTCCAGAATTATGTAGAATGTTTTTGGAAAGGAGGCTAACATAGTAAAATGCATTTGTTCTTTGATTATTAGTGTTAAAGGCATCTCTTTTAACGTAGTCAGGGGCACCTACAGACAAACTGGAGAAGTGTGGTAAAATATTGGTTGGCAGTCTAGTCTGAGGTAAAGTGTGTTGGGGATGAGTGAAGCCTTCTCCAGCTGTCTTCTCTAAGGCTTATGAATTGAACTGCCCTTGGCTACTTGTTAGCAGGAGTTATGTTCTGCCGTCGTCATTTCTGTTTTATAGCCAACCCCATATTGGGGGTTTCCGCATTATGTATTCCCAGCAATCTATTAAGAGTTTGAAAATGTTATAAAAAACATCACTTTAAAAGGGTTTTTGGATGCCACGGCTAAAAAATGGTTGGAAGACGTCTTCACAGCTAAAGGGGCCAAAGTGCGAACAGTATTTTTTATAACAGTTTCAAACTCTTAATACATCGGTGGGAATACATTGAAAGTGCAAACAGAATTTTTTATAACATTTCCAAACTCTTGATACATCGCTGGGAATACCTAGTGCGGTAACAGCCTTAGTTCAAAACTGTGAGCAAAGTGACAGAGTAGTGGTCACTGGTGAACAGTATGATTGAGATTGTGGGCTAGCATGCTCCCTTGGGCCAGATTAAGCTCCAGGCTCAGTTGCTGACCACCGTTCTGCCAGTGGACTCTGCATAGATCCTAGCAGACCTATTAATGTTGCCTGCATAACTAATACTAAGCAGCTTTTCCTAATGTTCTAGGTAAAGAATAAAATGACAAAGGAACAGTATATTAAGATGAACAGAGGCATCAATGATAGTAAGGATCTCCCTGAAGAATACCTATCCGCCATCTATAATGAAATAGCTGGGAAAAAGATCTCAATGAAGGAAACAAAAGAGTTAACGATACCCACAAAGACAAGTAAACAAAGTAAGTGCTCACAGGACAATTGTTCCCTTTTTTGTTATGGATATTGACAGCCTATCAAACTAAGTTACTGTAATCAGTTTTTAAAATACTTAATAATATACATGTGCCATGTTACACATTCTCATCTAGTTACTTCTTGATATATGTTAAGAAATGGCAGCAGCTGATACAGCATGAGGAATGCGCTTGATTTTTTAAAATAGATGTCAGCTGTAGAATGTAGCATGCAGACTTGCCTATTGAAGCAAGTGCCAAAAGCTACCATTTTTTGGATTGTACCCATACTGGAGTTGGGGCTGAACCTGTTTTAGTTTCAATCTTTAATCATAAGGATATGTTGCAAACACTTAGTTATCCCTCCTTTCCTGTGGTTGATAACGTTCATGAAAACAGTGACAGCTGCATTTCCAATGCCTTGCTGTTGTGAACATGGGTGCAGTGTGACTTGGACAGAGAGTATACGATTTCAAGGGAAGTAGGCTGTCAAATTAAGGAAGAAGAAGGACCCCTTGTTCCTGATCGCAAGCATATATACTCAGTGGTAAGTCATATGGAGTCCTCTAGCAGCATCAGAGGGAGGTGAGACAATAAGGCCTCCCTAATCTGTTTACTCAGCCAGCTGCCATTTGGCTATTCCCACCAACTCCCTGAACTGTATCCTGTAGTGGTCGTTCTTCCGGGTCATTTTGGAACCATTATATGAATTATACAAGAGATGGCACCTGGGTATTTTTGTTCTTTCTCCCTTCCTTCCTGTCTGCCCCTTTTCTTTATTATATTGTAGTTAATAATTTTGAATTGTAAACAGCCTTGAATGCAGTGGTAGAAAGGCAGGATATAAATATAGTAAATAAATAAAGTTTGGTATGACTTATTCCAAGGCAATCAAGTATACAATTTATGGCTTCATCTCTTTTAGCAGTTTGTTTCTAGTCTCATTTGTATTACTAAGAATAGTTCTTAATTTGTATTAATCAAATATCTTTATGCTATGCTATAATATGGGTGAAAAATATCTAAATTGTTTCCATGGTTAATAATTTAGACAACCAACCACTAAAAGTAAATTTCTTTCTCTCATTGATAACCAAGAGTTGTTTAAGTAGGACTTTAAACTGAAATGGAAACAGAGTTCATTTATTTGTTATGCTATTTGTAGTCTGCCTTTGTCACTGAAACTCAAAGTGGATTACACAGTGTAAGTCAATGCAGTCAGTAAGATGAAACATCTAATAAGCAACGTGATAGGGTTGGGATCATAGAAATCTGAAACAGGCAGAATCTGAAACACACATAAGTATTAAGGAAGACACATTAAGCAAGCGGTAAATGTTATGTAAGTAGAAATACAATGCACTGGGAACAAGACAACGTATACAGCAATATCTAATATGCACCATACACAGTAGTAAAGTCCACGGACCCATTCCCTTTATTGAAATATCTCCTGAGCCATTTCCTTGTAATATTAGCCCTTTCACCTTTATAAAAATGCCTTCCTGAACAATTCTGTTTTACGTAGCTTATGGCATGCTAGAAGTGTGGGTGCTTTCCTGACCTCCTCAGGCAGGTCATTCCTCAAGGTGGGGGCCACTACAGAGAACACCTGTGTACAGGTATTTGTTGATCTTGCCCATCAGCAGGTGCCACCCACAGAAGGCCTGGTCAGATGAGCAAAGTTGCTGTTGTTTTAGTAGTTTCAAATGTTGCCCCGTGTACACTATATGCGTATGCAATGTGTTAAAACTGTTTTAAGAAGTTTTGTTCTTTGAGAAATGGTGAAAAATTGAATAGGAAAAAAATCGTTTACAGGTGTAGCAAGTGAAAAGCAGAGACGACTTCTTTATAATTTAGAAATGGAACAGATGGCTAAAACAGCTAAAGCATTGATGGAAGCTGTGAGCCACGTTCAAGCTCCTTTCACCAGTGCAACACATTTAGAGCATGTGAGACCCATGTTCAAGGTAAGTCTTCTTCAATGAAGTTAAGAATATTCTTTCCTTCCTTACCATTACTTTATATATAAGTTGGCTGTCTGAGCGATCCTGAGTGGGGCCCCCGGAGCTGCTTAGAAGCCAGCGTGACCCCAGCACCTGTGTCCATGCCACTTGCGCCATCCAAAGTGGCAAGGACACTGGCACAGAGCGACTTACGCCAGCTCCAGAGAGCGACGCAGCAGTGTGAGCCTCAGGCACCGGCACTGCCTCCCCGGCAGCGTTTTTCCGGCGAAAGTGCTCCCACCGGCATCCGGGGCGGGGGGCGTTCCCAGGGACAGAGCTGAGTTAGACAGCTCTCTAAACCCTATCAGCCTGGGAAAAACCCTCTTTTTGCAGGCAGATACTTACACCTGCAAAATTCTTGGCCTTTGACGTGATGCAGTTGGCTGTAGCATCAGATGGGTATAGTACTTGACCCTTCACAGAATGGTGACTTTGTGCGTATGAGTGTTCTTGAAACTAATTTCCATATGAAGAAGTACAAACAAGATTCAATTAGGATTTATGAATACTGAGGCAAATCTGTAAAGTTTTAAAACCGTAAAAGCATGGCTACTCATATTTAGCCTTATGTTTGCAGTTCACAGTTATCCGTAATTAATTAAACTTTGTGCTCTTATTTTTATGGATTTTTTATTCTAGTTGGCGTGGACACCATTCTTGGCTGCGTTCAGTGTGGGTTTACAGGACTGTGATGACACAGAAGTTGCCTCTCTTTGCCTGGAAGGCATACGATGTGCAATCAGGATAGCATGCATTTTTAACATCCAGGTAATACCGAATGTTAAGTTTTGTAAGAACAGAGTGTTGTAGATGTCTTCAATTTATTACACGATGATGCTTTATCAAATACGTGCAATTTACTAAAAATGTGTTTGCTTCTAAAAACTACCGTGAAATTTCAAATGAAGTTAATTTATCATGCATGTGACTACAAATTGTAAGTAAGTTTGTCTTCTGGCACATTGTTGGTGTTTTGTTTTTGGTAAAAGTATCTTCCTTGTACTTGGAACAGTTGGAAAGTAGTGGTTTGTCAAAACTGAACTGGGAGAAAAGCTTCAGGTCCGTTAGCAATGTGGGACAGAAGAAGTCTTCTTAGTAAAATCTGTATTGCATTGTATTACACTGGCTGCAAGGAATTACAGTGCTGCAAGTTCTAAGAAGCATTCAGTGCTGATTATACTTAGACATTGGGCACAAATACCTTCTACACTCCTGAAGGCTGCTGTAATAGGAGGTCTCAGAGCAGTGACAAAGTTACTCTGTTGAATTCAATGGAATTACACCAGAGTAAGTAAATTGTAGGATTGCTACTTATGCCATTCAAATTACAGGCTTTTAATATTTGATGATAAGAAGTAAAACATATGCATTGACTATACAAATGCATTTCAAGACCTCATCATTTGTGTATTGGGCAGTTTAATACTAATTGTCCTTTTTAAACTCTTTTTAAAATTACAATGCATAAAATAATTAAAACCTTACAGTAAAAACCTAAATATATTTCAGTAATACAACAATACGATTAAATTAATGACATTAACATTTCAAATCTCAGTATAGCTATTTGAGACTAATTATGACATGATAGTATATCATTGTACCTGGATAGCCTAGGCTATCCTAATCTTGGAAACTGTATTATAAATTGGTATTCACATTCAGTATAATGGGTACCACATTATGTTGTTTAGCTTTGATAGGTTTGGCACCCATAATCCCCATTTTTATATTTGTGACTTTTAATCTTGGAAGCTAGGCAGGGTCTGTCCTGTTCAGTATTTGGATGGGAGACCATCAAGGAATACCAGGGTCACTTCGCAGAGTCATACAATGGCAAACTACTCTGAACCTCTCTTGCCTTGAAAGCCCTAAGTCACCATAAATCAGCTGTGACTTGAGATGAGAAGAAAACATATTTTACTACTGTTATTACTTCATAAATTTCAGGGCTCAGTCTTGGCATTTTAGATCATATTCTGTGGCTAATCTTTGGTGAACCTTGGTTCAGTTTATCCTTGTTTGACGCAAACGTTTTTGTTATAAAAGGATACATGCACTTTACAGAATCAGATGCTTGGAATTATCTATGTACAACTTCCTTAGGACTTGTCACAACCAATAATTACAATTTGTCCCATGAACTTTCAAAGTTGGCCTTTAGTTTATAGCTTTCTTAAAATAATTGTGGTTTGCTTGAAACATATGTCCTTTGCAAACAGAAATGCAAAGGTGCAAAGTTAAAAAATACAAATCTATATAAATAATTTCTCTAGGGTTTTTGGTTCCAGGAAGACCAAGTGACCTCCCTACCGCTTTTTAAACTTTAAATTTCAGCCACATAGGGCCCAGTTTGGATCAGGGCCATGGAGGAGAAGGGTTTATCCCTTTCCCCACATCGTTTCTGCAATCTGAATTGCTTCCCACAGAGCTAATATATGCTTCATCGGTGTGTGTACGTGGGAGGACATATAAGTGCCAGTATTATTCCTGTAATTATTTTTTCTGTCATGGAGCCAGTAGCAATCCTGGTAGGGTGGTCACATTATAAAAAGAACGTGGTGCAAAAGAGGTAAATCCTAATCAAACTTGGATGTTCTGCATGGCTCTGCAATTTAATTTTTTTTTAAAGGAGATCTGCTTACAGATTCTTTGTTACCATATTTACTTGGGCTCAAAATCTTCGGAAGTTTCAGAAATGGTATATATTCAGACACAGTCATACCTGCACTCTACTGTTTGAAATAGAACTATGTGTGGCAGCACACCTAAACACAGAAAGTTGTTTGTTTTAGGTGATGGATTCTACCAAGTTGCTTTGAAGAGCAGCCGTCTGTTTCTTGTGCAGAGGGGACCACCTTTCACCCAGGATTATTGAAGCCACTTGTAAAGTAGGAGTAGTCTTAACCCCTCCTGCCTTTCACAAGGCCTAGCTGTTGCTTGAGAGCTGCTGTCGGGTGACTGCCAGGGCTTCACTTTAGTTCATATTAGAGCACTTTACAGAAAGGAGGGATACAAAGCAGCTTCTAGACATTGTTCAGAAACAAAGTCCATAATAATGATTTGGGAAAACACTTGAAGGAGTGCTTTCAGAACTATATCAGAAATCCCACCCCGAACACCCACTGTTTGTATTTAAGAAGATAGTAGAAGGAGGAGTTGGGAAATTTGGATTTGAAGTGGTATGATTGTATGGGGTGGGAGGAATAGTCTGGCTGTGGGGTAGTGCAGTGTAGGGGGATACTTGGAAGGATAGGGGAGTAGATTTGGAGAATTTGTTGATATTTTGGAGTAGGGTTGCCAGATCCAGGATGGAAAATTTCTGGAAATTTGGGGGTGGGGGGGAGGGATTTCAGTGGGGTATAATGCCATAGAATCCACGCATTATAGCAGCCATTTTCTCTAGGGAAACTGATCTCTGTAATCTGAAGATCAGTTGGAATTGTAGGAGTTCTCCAGCCCCCACCTTGAGGTTAGCAACTGTATTTTGGAGGAACATGATCTTTTTGTTGTGGGTTTTAATCTCATATTTCTGTGAACCTAATTTTTTGGGGGGTGTATGCACAAACAGGGATGGATGGAAGGAAAGGCAGAGGCGAGAAGTCTAATTACAGTTATCCACTGTTGAAATCTATATTTTAAGGCTGTCAAGACAGGGACTGCTCATATTTGGTTATGTTACTGTTCCACGTAAATTGAAAGTGTTGTATAAAAAATAATGGCAGAGTTCTAGATTTAGATTTATTATTACAGTCCTTAGACCAAACATAAAATATTTTTAATTACATTGCCTTATCCAACTGGCAGTATGGCAGAGCTCTAAGAAACTCCAGTAGAGTTAAAATGTAATGCTCTACCCATGGTTAAGAGATCAGGGACGAGGCAAGGGAATCACGTACTCCATCCCCCTGTCTTTCCTGTCTTTCCCCAAAAGGCTTAAAAACTATGGTTAACTGTTACATTCACACTTATCTTAAATCTGGTTCATGCTAGACGAGGTTTGCAAAGTAGCATCAAATCCTTGTGCAAATGTTGGGAATCTGGTTTTCCCATGGTTAGTGTTCACCATAATTCAGGCCAGTGTACGTATAACTCTTAATCATGTTTAAGGTTGTCAAAGGAAGGGCAAAATTTGGGTGCAAGAGGAGAGTGGCTGGAGGAAGATTGTTGCATCTGCTCCAGAACAAAGAAGGGGAATGCAGAAGAGGAGCCATTCCCTGCAGAAAGGGAAATAGGCCTGCCATGAACAAAGCCACAGATGTACAAGGCATGGGGGCAAAGCTGGAGAGGAAAATCAGCTGTATCAAAGGCAGCAGAGAAGATAAGGATGAAGACAGAACAGAGATCTTTAAGTCTGTCAGTGACAAAGTAGCTGATGATTTTAGTGAGGTTAGTTCAGTATATACGTGGAGTGGAAATCAGATTATAGCAGGTCAAGAGAGGGAGAGAACATTGAAACAGCAGGAATAAACATCATGTTCAGGAGTTTAGACATGGTCGATAGGGAGGAGGTGTCACGGGCAGGTATCAATCAAAGGAGGGTTTATTGGAGATGGTTTAAATAAGGCTGCAGCCGTTCCCAGTGTTGTTTCATACTGGTCTTACTGCTCACTTTCCTTCCATCTCACTACAGTACCATGATATAAGTGATGTAATTTCTAATGGGCAAACAAATCAAGCATTTTACAGATTAAAACAACTTTTTTGTCTTCTGCAGCTTGAACGAGATGCTTATGTCCAAGCACTAGCAAGATTTACTTTGCTTACTGTGAGCTCTGGCATAACGGAAATGAAACAGAAGAACATTGACACGATAAAAACACTCATTACCGTGGCTCACACTGATGGAAATTACTTAGGAAATTCCTGGCATGAGGTAGATTATTTTTTAACTATTAGGAAAAATAAGTTAAATTTGCATAAAAATCCTTTTTTGTGCCTTGGCGTATGGTCCCAGTGAATATGTTTGTATTATGCAAATAAATATATTTTATATTATAATGGTGAGAATATATTGTAAAATTAAACTTCAGATTTTAAGAATTAGTATATTTACAGCACCTTTACTTATAATTGGCTCAGTAAATTTTTGGTGATGTGTTTCAGTGTGAGAACCATGTAGGTATCTGCTGCTAGGTATGAATAGAGATTAATTTTTAAAAGTCTTGTGTTTTTAATGTGTATTAGTTTATTTAGTAGTATTTGTTTTTATTGAAGATTTTGAAATGCATCAGTCAGCTTGAACTGGCACAGTTAATAGGTACTGGAGTAAAGCCACGTTATATCTCTGGGACCATGAGAGGCCGTGAAGGTTCCTTTGCAGGAACAAAGGATCAGGGAACAGATGAATTTGCAAGTTTGGGGCTAGGTAAGTATTCAAAGTATAAAGCACTTTATGGCAAATATATTTAAGGCAGCACCAACTTTTAAAGACCAGAAATCTTTCTCTAAGCCAACAAAGAAAATAGTAGTTGCGCCCCTTGTATACCCTGCTTTAGTTGGCCCATAATCCAGTTTTTATTCTTGAGCAGCCAATTGAAATTATTTAAAGACTTCTGTGCCTGTCTTGGTTTTGACTTGCCAGTGACCTTCCTCTAGAACAGCAAGGAAATTACACGAATAATTTTTTTAAATCCCTGAACTCCATATGTTCTTGTTAATCATTCAATATTTGCATTTAAATATTCTGTGTTTTCAAGAACTGCTAATGATTTAATACCTGTGTACTGTTTTGGAATGCTGCTGCTTCCTGACTGTGTGGATGGTTCTGTATAGGGAAGAGAGCATCAGTTACATTCTCTACCATTAGTTTTGCACACACAAAAATCCATTGGGAGGAGGAAGTAGAAGCAACTCCTGCATTTTCCTCCCTATCACAGTTCCAAATTAATTCTATAGTTAGCACCATACAATGGCTCCAATCCCCCAGAACTATTTGGCAGCTGGCGTGATCACAAATGTACTAGGGCATGGTAGGAAGTGGGAGAGATTCAGTTAGTGGCGCTAGGGGGTTCTATGAGAATTTGTGCAAAATGCCAAAGACTTCAGTTCATTGTCATAAACAAGTTTCTTACGATAGAGAATAATGTGTAGGCTTTGATGGGGTAGCTGGACTGTCTCCTACTTCCCCCTTCTAATCCAATATATTCTCGGAAGAGGAGGAGAGTTGGCACCACGCACTGCAGTTACTTTCAGCTGCTGAACACATTATAACCACCTGGCAAGCGTTTCTCCTGTCATTGCTTGTCAAATGCTCATGTTTCAGGCTGGCAAGAGGTTCTTAGCCTACTGTCAGTTTCTTTATCACTAATCTAATCTCCCCTAGCTCAAGCAAGAGCCAAGTACTCACTGCTGCCCATCTGTATTGTGGCTGAACCAGAGACAGCATGCAGGATAGGTACTACACAGTAGATTTCTGTGACACTAAGCAAAGTCCACGAAGCCCTTAGCTTGGGCTGATAGAAGTTGGCAGCAGGCTCCTTGCCAACTCATACAAGGTCTTGGCCAAGCTGCTACTACCTTATCAAACTCTTTTCTGGCCTTATAGGACTGACAGTAGTCTCTGGTCCTCCCGTTTAAACCACCATTCTTCAAGGTTCAAAGATTGAGGAGTTATCCTTGTGATATCTCCTTATTCTGCCCTACCACACACGCACACATTTGTCCGCCTGTGATTTATAACATTCCAATTTTTGTGATCACACAACCTGAAAACGGCATAAAAGTGCTATATACAACAAATATACGCTGGCAGCAGAGTAGAAGAAAGCTTCAAAGTGTGCTTGGGTGTTTATAATGTTACCAGGTAGCAGCTTCCAGAATAGACAACCAAAGTAGAAAAAAGTGATTCCTCCGTTTGTACAAAGAAGCCAGGTTGAAAGTGATCCTGAGTAGAACTATCAACAAATCTCCTAATACATGCTCACAGTTCTTAGGCTAAAATTGTTTTCACAATTGGCTTTACTTTGTTAATGGTCACAAAGTAATATTTTTTTTCTTCCTTCCCACAACCTTATCTTTTTTTTTTTTTAATGATGCTTCTGGTAGTTGGAGGAAATGTTGATTGGAAGCAAATAGCAAGTATTCAAGAATCCATTGGAGAAACTAGTTCTCAGAGTGTTGTGGTTGCTGTAGACAGGTAAAGTGCCACATTTGTATTTCTACTGATACATTTTTGTGATGCATATATAACATTTAAGGATGCTTCTGTGACATTGGAAAGAACAGTGAGCGTGTTATTTGTTTAGTAGATAATTTATTTACAAACTTTATCATACTGTTCAATTTAGGAACTTTTATTGATCTGTTCCTTAGACTTGTAGATTGTGTGTGTGTCACTGGTGTAGTGAAAATTCTTCCATTTCTTTTTGCCGTTTTCTTCGTTCTTTATCCTCTACTCCCTGAGACAGAATTTCCACATTTTTTCTTGAATATTCATTCAGTGGTAGGATTTTTTTAAAAATATAAATATATTGAAGGAAATGTAACACATCATATATTTATGCAATTCTTTTTAAAATTCTGTGCCTTGCAGAATATTTACAGGATCTACAAGGCTAGATGGAAACGCTATCGGTAAGTTTTGTTTTACCAGTCAGTTCATTTAAGAAGTAGATGAAACATTTTGAAAAGAATACTAAGTGAATTTTCTGTGGCTTTATAAACAGTGGATTTTGTTCGGTGGCTTTGCGCTGTGTCGATGGATGAACTGCTGTCTGCGACTCATCCTCGGATGTTTAGCTTGCAGAAGATAGTAGAGATTTCTTATTATAACATGGGGCGGATAAGGCTACAATGGTCTAGAATCTGGGAAGTTATTGGAGATCATTTTAATAAGGTATGTTTAAGTGTCATTGTAACAAGTTACTCTTTTAAGTATATTAATGTTATCCTTTTGATGTGATGCAAATGCCTGTTTCTCTATTTATGGGTAGTAACAATAACAGAAAATAAAATGGCACTATTGGACAAAATCTCAACAAGTTGTTGTGGGAGGTGCAATATTTGAACTGGCAGAACAAACTCCACTGGCATGTCATGTGTAAGTGGTGTTACCCTCAGCTGAATGATTTTTCTTCCTCATTTTCCTTTGCTTTTAATTTTACTATTTTGACTGTTGAAGGTAGTTCAAATTAATTTCCTAGTTGTTTTCAGAAAGCACAAACATTTTGAAGCAGTTCACTGACAGTGCAGTCCTAAGTATAATTATGCCCTTGACTTCGATGAACTTAAAAGGATGTACCTCTGTTTAGGATTGCACTGTAAATTACTTACTTGGAGCTAAGCGTTGAGAAATATTTTTTAAAATGTCTGACCATTTCAGTGTGTTTGGGATAATTTCCTAGTATTTTTTGACCAAATTGTTATTTAAAACTGTAAACAGTTTTACTACTACTACTTACAAGTCCATATCATAAGTTCTTTAATTTGGAATTGCTAGGTTGGCTGCAATCCCAATGAAGATGTAGCTATTTTCGCTGTAGACTCCTTAAGGCAGTTATCAATGAAGTTCTTAGAAAAGGGGGAACTGGCAAATTTTCGCTTCCAGAAGGACTTCCTAAGGCCATTTGAACACATTATGAAGAGAAACAGGTAAAAAATGTCTAATGAATTGAACTGCTTAGAATAATTCTCGCTAAATTGCATGGAATTAATTATTTCAATAAGTATGGATTTTAGACATTGCAGTTAGATGGCTTTGTACTGTTGTTTACATTGTAGGTCTCCAACGATTCGAGATATGGTTGTACGTTGCATAGCCCAGATGGTAAATTCCCAGGCAGCAAATATCCGGTCTGGTTGGAAGAATATCTTCTCAGTGTTTCATTTGGCTGCTTCAGACCAGGATGAAAGTATAGTGGAGCTTGCATTTCAAACTACAGGCCACATTGTCAGTAAGTACCTGATAAGTTATTTTGCAGAATACCACCAAGAGGCATAATATGTCCTTATTGCTATTGTTGTATTACTTATTGGCTTCAGAACTGATTTGTATTTCTCTTTTTTCTGTTTTTAAATGTATGTGCTACCTATGTTGCTTTACCATTACCTTAAAATTAATTTAAAATGTCTAAGAATTTGCCTACTGCAATTTTAGAAGAAACTTTTCCACTGTGTATCCATTTTTTTTTTTTTACAGCACTCGTGTTTGAGAAACACTTCCTAGCAACCATAGATTCCTTCCAGGATGCGGTAAAATGCTTATCTGAGTTTGCATGCAATGCAGCTTTTCCAGACACAAGCATGGAAGCAATCCGTCTCATTCGCCATTGTGCAAAATATGTATCAGAAAGGCCTCAGGTATTATTGATAGAACAATTCAGAACAGTTTCATTGTTGAGACCATTAACATTCTGAGGGAAATTAGATTCAGCAAAAGTTGGGACATGCTGGCATGAACCAGCAGCAGCCATTGTCAACGGTTATGGCTCGTCTTTTCTGGGAATTTAGACTTCTTGGGTCCTGCCACACGCAATTGTGCTCTTTCTCTTTCTAAAAGGTTCTTGTAAACCAAACAGTATATTTCATATAGTGATTAAAAGCAACACGCCGGAACAAAAAACTCAGAAATGAGTTGCGCAGGTTCACATGAAGTACTACCAAGTGCAGACCTAGACAGGGGTAGAAGGACCATAACACAACTACCATTCCCCTACTCCCTAGGCTCAACACCTCCCCCTCCCCCTCCTGAGTCTCCAAAAAGACCAATACTAATAATAACAAAGACAATAAAAGCAGAAAGGCAGATGGGTTTTGATGGGCATGGGCGCAAAACAAATTGTACAACTTTACCCTATCTGCCCCTTCCCTTTTTCTTTTTCCTTTAGAAAAGAAAGTAGATAACATAATCAGTTATATGAAAATGTAAAATGTTATTGAATATAATAATGACAAGGACCAAAAAGAATGCTCGTCTACTGCAGACAGAATGTCTTACCCTTCCTTTTTTTTTCTGTACCCCATATCTATAATTATAATAATAATAAAAAAAGAAATTTTTACACACAGTCGTAGATTCACACTTGTTTCTGTGCACAAGGTTTATCTAATAATATTTCACAGATAAATAGGCTTATCTAATATCTTGTAGTTTTATGCAGCTAAAATTAACTTTTTCCAAATAGAACGTTTAATTCCTGCTGTATTTAATCTGTTGTTTGCATTTGTAGGCTTTCAAGGAATACACAAGTGATGATATGAACGTAGCTCCTGAAGACAGAGTGTGGGTGAGAGGCTGGTTTCCAATTCTCTTTGAGTTGTCCTGTATCATCAATAGATGCAAATTAGATGTAAGAACCAGGTAACAATCCATATTTGTAATTCACAATTTTAAAGCATTTTGTTTCTCTTGTTTATAAGCTTTTTATAGAGTTGCATGCTTTCCCTAAACTTGTGTGGAATAGGGTAACCCCTGCTCATGTAGACGTAAATACACCATGAATGCTGCTCTGTTCTGAAAGGGTGGGGATAGCAATACCAATTGTGTATGGTATACATGTAAAGTTTCACCCATCTGCGCCGTTCTTCACATACCCCTCAGTTTGGAGAAACAAGTGAACTGGTATTTAGAACAGATTTTCTAATGTTCAAAGGACTGTTTTTCATAGCTTGCCCTTCCAGGTAGTCTTTCACAAGATAGCGGTGTAAGTATTTCCTTTTTTAGCTAAATATGGAACTTTGCTGCTTTAAAAAGGAAAAATCAAGATTTCTGATCTTCGTTTTGCCACTAATGCTTGGCAAAACCGGGTTTATGATATAAACTACATTTTAGTCACTACAGGTTGGAGCCTGTGCCTCCTCTCTGGTGGGCAGAGACTCCACTGATGCAAGGGGCAGGAGGAGCTGTTGCAACTCCTCCTCACGACTGCAGTGCTTGTTACCCGATGGTTCCACAACACTGTGGAATTGCCTTCTTGTTGTACCCAAATGTCTGGGGGGGGGGGGGGTAGGGGGGAAGGGAGCAGAGAGGAGATCAGGAAAGATCGGTCTCCAGCAACATCTTTTACTGGTACTGGATAGGGTTCCAACCAATGAATTGTAAGGCTTCCTTGTGAACTTAACAAAGATAACACAGGTGGAGTGTTTGCCCTCCATTTAAATAAAAACCTTTAACCCTGTTCAGTAGGATGTGCCATTTTTAATACTTTCATGATGGGTTTTCACTTTTTAAAAATAGGCTTCCAAAGTCACTCTTAAGAGTTTAGTGTGTCAGTTTTTTAAAACTTCATTTTGCTATTTTTATTCTAGAGGCTTAACAGTAATGTTTGAAATAATGAAAACTTATGGTCATACTTATGAAAAGCATTGGTGGCAGGATTTGTTTCGGATTGTCTTCCGGATATTTGATAACATGAAATTGCCTGAACAGCAGACGGAGGTAAGTGTGACACAGCTTCTGTTGTGAGTTAATTCATTATTAGTGGTATAACTGAGAGCAAAGGAGGGGAGTTTTAGAGTGCTACATCTGCCCTTCTATGTTGTAATTATGGTTCTGGGTTTTGTGGTAATTGTTTTTGATACCTATATGAATGTATATTTGCAGTGTCCTCTGGCATATTTTAATGCTGAAGAGTTACAGCCCATTCCTGACCTCTGAGGACCAAAGTCCTCAGGAGACAAAAACTGGTTGCGCCGGCATTGGGGCCCCACGAGCCAGCGCCTGGGCTACTTATACTGCGGTGAGTGGCCCCAATGCCGGTGGGAAGGCCCAGATGCCGGTCTCCTGGTGCTGCTGTGGCAGCCCCACACCGGTGTCCTGGGGGGCTTTCCCGGGGTGTGCCTGGGGGCAGAGCTACTTATAGACACCTCCTTGTCCCCTTTTTTGTAGGCGCAGCATCACTGTTCTCAATGGGGCAAAAAGCCCATTAAAAAAAATAAAAAGCCGCCAAAAGGCTTTTTAAAGCTTTTCAGTGGCCAGGGAACGGCTTAGGAGGCACTGCGGCAGCGCCTCGGCCATGCCAGCCCCAGCCACCGAAAGCTCAGAAATGGGCTGTAAAGACATACAAAATTGACCTCTATAAATTTTGATTTGGTGTTGCACTTGAATTAATATATTTAGAACTATTCTGAGTCAGAGGAGTAAAAATATCCCACATCAGTTTAGTGTGAATGAAGCAGAAATGTTTTGTGAAAACCAGGACTGAATGGTTGTGGTGCCTGTATATAAGTAAGCACCAGTATAATCTACACTGTGATGTAGTGATTTAGTGGTGATAATTTATTACCGCTAACAATATGCATGGTGCTTGACATTACATAATAACAGGCAAAACGTATAATTTAAGTTTCAGCAGTAGTGGAGATGGCTGTGGGAGAGCAGAAGGAAAGAAAGCAAAGTCAAATGTGGACAAGTCCAGTTGCATATCCTTAGGCATTATTTTTTAATATTAATAATGCTTACTTAATAGCACATTACAACCATCTTTCTATTACAGAAATCCATGTATCAAAGCAAATAGAAAAACATCTTTATAATATTATCCATATCTCTAAATTGAAATGTAAATATCAAAATGATAATTCCCAGGGCTGCACTGATTCTTTTCGTTTAATGTTATTCTAATATTTTATAAATAAGAGCCATCTTTGTATAAATAATTTCTGTGCAGAAAATTTCTTTTCTTCTCTTTGCCTGTATGATGTAATCTTATCCATCAGCATAATAACTAACATTTCCAGAGCCAAGACTTGACAGAGGGACTCCTCTTTTGATTCCATTGCTTAGCCACCAACAAACATCCTTGCTGCAGAAGTTAAATTCCTTAAACTGAACTGAATTAGTTATCCAAATGCTTCAGGGTAGGAAAGGGTGTGTTTTGAGGTGGATTTGGGATTCCCCTCAGTGTATATGAATTTTCTTCCTTTAGGCAAAACTTCAATTTCAGTAACCCTCCTATGCTCATAAAAAGCACATTACTAATCAGATATTGGATTTAAATAGACCCCAATGTAATCATTAACATCCTATGACTCCCACCAAGTAAGGCATCTTTGTCTGAGGGAAGGAGGCTTGTGCTACAGGGATTTGTTTAACAAAAACTCCCATCTAATGTGAAAATATTAAAATATATATTAAAGTTTATTGTTTATAGAGGAAGTCACAACTACAGAGATTATAGTTCCTGTGAAATTGAAAATACTCCTAAAACCTTACTTGTTCCTTCAACTTTAAATTTTCTAGACGTGTGACTTTAAAAGCACTGAGTGGCTTAATACCATCTTTACCTACAACATCAGCAAAGTTGTGGTGTCAGCCCTCCCTACTTGGCATATTTCTGTTTCCAGCGCTACTCTTAATGAAAACTTCAAGCTGAAAAATAAGCAAGTTGAGCGGGGAGAGAATTTGAGACACCATAAAACAACTTACTCCTTTACTGTAAGAAAATGCACGGAGTATGGTAGCGCAAAATTAGTTAACTTGAGAAATTAAATTGAGCAGAGTTAGAAAGGCAAAGTACTAAAGCCTGCGTATTTCTATAATTTATACATTTTGGCTATGGTACTAAAAACTCTTGGGAGTAAGCCCCCTTTGATAAAAAAAGGGCCTTACTTCCACGTAGACTTGCTTTGCCATTTGCACAATCCTAATAAGATTGCCAGGCGTGGCTTGGCAACCAGCAGTAGACTGAAGGGCAGGGACATGGGGGGGGCAGTTGTCAGCGATGGCTTGATGACACTTCCAGGTAGAAATGTCATGCCTCTCTAGGAATTGCCAGAAAATCTGTGGTTTTACTAAAGAGTTTCCGGCGATTCTTAGAAAGGTGTGATGTTGCTTCTGGGTTTTCCCTGGAATTAACACCACGCCATCAACCCAACTGCCATTTTTTTCCTCCTGCCACTGCTTAAGAGAGATAAAGGTTGCCCCTGTATCCCTAATGGGGCTAATCATGGCCCCAGGGGTTTATCCGAGGTCAGAAAAATGGTAGGGAAGAGAAGGGCTTTAGAGCCATGACTTGATTCAGATCAGTGCCCTATAGCTGCTTGTTTAAAAACATTCCAGATATCCATCCATAGATTTCCAGCAGCTCATCTAGTTTGGGTCTGATTCTGCATTTCAATTTCCTTTCAATAAATGCCTCATTTTTGAGAAATCCCCTCTTCCTTTTTCATAGAAAGCTGAGTGGATGACAACAACTTGCAACCATGCACTTTATGCAATATGTGATGTTTTCACACAGTATTTGGAAGTACTTAGTGATGTCCTTTTGGATGATATATTTGCTCAGCTGTACTGGTGTGTTCAGCAAGGTAAGAGAATGCACCAAGTTTTTATAGACAAATGCTAATGGTTTCTTCTGTACAGTATAGACAAACCAATGCTTTGTTTTGTGTTTCAGACAATGAACAGCTAGCACGGTCTGGTACAAATTGTTTAGAGAATGTGGTCATTCTAAATGGTGAAAAGTTTACCCTTGAGATCTGGGATAAAACTTGCAACTGTATGCTGGATATCTTCAAAACTACAATCCCCCATGCGTAAGCATTTTTTTACCTTGTAAATAATTGGGGAGACATTTGCATGCATATATGTCTGATGTCTTGAAGCTATCTGCATGTCTGCTTCATGGCTTCTGTGCAGTCCCATAAATTGGACTCTATGCAGACCAAATCATGGAACATTTTGGTACTAGAATCTTGGCTTCTCTCCCATTCTGGAACACAAAGGAGCAGTTTCTTTTTAGGTATTCTGAACCAGACATGTTCTTAGGGTTGCCAGGTACCCCTGGCAACTGGCGGAGGAGGGGCGGTGGGGACTTACCAGCAGTGAACTGAGGCCTTGCTCCCACATCACTTCCGCTGCTCACCGGAATTGATGTCATCACGCCGCTGACAACGGGGGGACGAGCTGCTATTGGGGCAAGAACTGAATGGTAGAAACCGTTTTTACCCAAATACCAGAGTACCCCTACACCATTGGCGACATGATAATGCTGCTTCCGGTGAGCGCTGGAAGTGATGTCGACACATTGACGACGATATGAGGGCTAGCCTCAGTTTGCTGATGGTAAGATCCCTGCCGGCTGGCTAAACAGCACTGGGGGGAAGGGGCCCCAAGCAGGGGATCCCCGCCCCTGGCAGGGTATGGCAACTTGTTCTGTTGCCCTCTGTTGTAGGACAGAGCCTTTTCTCTGGCAAAGAATACTCCACAGTGCAATCCCAAGCAGAGTTATACCCTTCTCTAAACACTAACTTCAAGGGATTTAGAAGTCTATAACTCTGTTTGGGATTACACTGCTACTGTCTTAATTGTGAGACTGCATGGAAGTCATAAAGGAGAGAACAGAGTGGTGCCTACCTATAACTATTGTTTGTTGGTCTCTCTGTGAGTTCATGCAACCACCCCATTTTCTCTGCTGTAGAAGCTGAAAGAGTCCAGGAATGCCTCTACAGTCTGAGAACGGAACTGAGCAAGAAAGGCAGTGGCCCTTCCCACTTGACTGAGTAAATGGGTACAAAAAACATTAGTCAATATTTAGTCAAAGTATTAATCAAATAGGGTTTAGAATGCTTGAAGTTCCATAACTTTAGGTATGTCCTGCCATTTGGCCTGCACATGCCTCAAGCCCCACTTGTCCTTTGAGACAGCCACTTGAACAGTAGTTATAGGCAACTTACAGCTGCCCTAGGACATGGCTATGGTGATAGAAAACCTCATACAGGATCAGAATAAAGCATAGGTAATGCATAGACTTGCAGGAAGTGTTTTTGCCGATTTGTCCTAAAATCAGATTAAGTTCAACAAAAAAGAAAAGGTAGGCACGTGAGGTGTGTTTTTGGTTTTAACGTCTCTTGCTATTGGTTGTGGCTTCAGTGTATTGAAATCCTGCATTCCTAGTCACTGCTAAGCATTTTAGAATGTTTGTAAATATAAATATTCAGGAGATTTTAAAAAGAAAACCCTGTTAGTAACTAGTGTAGGGCCAGAGAAGCAAGTAGAAAATGCTATTAAAGGGTGAATCAGTTGTTAACATAAGGGCCCATAGTCTATCCCCATTATACCAGTACTTTTTACACTTTGCAATAGATAAATTTGTTCTTTACTGCATTCCCCTATGAGAGCAAATCCATAGTCAACCAAAAATAAATGTGGAATGTTCTGCTTTAAATAGCTGTTGAAGGATATTGGTACTGGTATTTTTAGTAGCTGATTGAACCACTGTATTAATTTTGAATTTGTAAAAGAGCATTGTGCTTTTAAAAGCAGTAGTAGCTCACCCTTGAATGTTCATTGGGTTGGATTGCGTGAATTCTTTTCACTAATGGTGCCAGCGGAGAATCTTTTACATCAGTGGAAGGTTCCTGCAACAGAGGAAAGCATCCCCATTAGTAGAAGAGATCCCCTGCATCCAACTCCTAGCATGTAAAATTCACCATCCATGTTTTTGTTGCTGCTTTTCACTTACACATTTATTAGATACATAAACTTTATTATAAAAGTCAACATTGCTTTTATTGCATCAAAATTACTAAATGATATTTCTGCCAAGTAAATTGTAGTTGAGAGTGTTGGGTTTTGTCTTGTTTTTGAACAGGCCGTAATACATTCCTTTGTTTCCTTTAAGGGCAAAAAGGAACTTACACTGATTTAAATATGGCTCATTTTGTTTTGAAATTCTGGTTGTTCTTTGCTTTTGCTTCACTCTTCCCCACTTTCCAGCCCCACTATTGCTTTCTATTAATTTGCATCTCTCAGGACCACTACAGATATTGGACTAAATGAGCTTTAACTCACAAACGTTTATATCCTGGAAAAAAAATTGGTCTTTAAGGTGCTACTGGACTCAAATTTTAATCAACTAATACGGATACCCACGATAAACTGTATTTTATAAATAACTCAGAATGTTTTGAGTGTAATAAATTAAGATAGAGCTATTTCCTGTAATTTTCATTCTAATAAGATAGCACATTACTTACGAGTAAATCCTGTAATCATAAACCAAATTTTTGTCTTCCTTGATACTTTTGTTCGTTACTGTCTGTTCTTTGAAAGAAACAAAAAAACTAAAGGAGCATTAGCTAGAAATCAGGAAGACAAAAAATGGACTTCCATATCAATCAATCAATAATATTGTATTTATTTTTATTAATCTTCTTGAAAGTTCTGTATTGATCTTTTTATATCCGTCGCATCTTTGAGTGTCATTTTCTGTTGCTAATGTTACTCAAAATAAGATAACCATATCTTCAAATGTTTACCTATTATTTCTGTTCTGTGTGTGTGTGTGTGTTCCCCTACTCTTTTCAAGGCTTTTAACATGGCGACCAGCAGGGGGAGATACAGCTCCACCATCTCCTGGCAGAGAGAAGCATTTGGTATGTTTACAAAAGAGTACAGCTCATTTACCTCAATGAGTCTTGTTTTTGAATAAATATGGATAGGATGGGAATGTTAATCCATTTTCTCACAAGTATTGCATGCTACATGGCATTTAAACTTTTCAGGATTAAAAACAAATCCTCAACCCATCTGATTTCAAAACTTCATATACGGTAGTTTTTACAAAAGCACAAAATTTCCTTTTAACTTTGAATGCTTATTATGTAAAAGCTTTCCATAACTTTGCACGTATGACTGGTTATTAATGCATTTTTAGGAGAAAACACTATCAATAGTGTGTAGGGTTGCCAGCTGGCAATCAGCAGGAAACTTACTAGTGGAGACGATATCTCTCTAGCACAACCCAGAAGTGATGACATTTTGTAAGGGTGACACTCTAGCATTTGCCCCAGACTATATGGTTTAACCATAGAGTTGTAGGCAAATGCTAGAACAATGCCCCAACATGGCTATGTCACTTCCGGGCCATGCCAGAAGTGACATCACCTTGGCAGTGGCAACCCCCACACACACACATTTTCCCTCCTTGGCCCACCGAGCAGCATCAGGGGAAGAGGGCTTCCAGCCCTGATAGTGTATCTTTACACGTACCCTGTAAACATATTCATATTCAACTCACCTTTATAAATCAAGGCAGCAAAAAATCCACATGGTATATAGAAGCATGTAACTAAAAATAAATGCAACATTCCCTCTTAGTGTATTGCCTGATTGCACAGTGAAAGCACCACACAGAAAGACAGTAAGTTTAAAAAATGCATGTGTGATGCTGCATAAACATGCTCAGTTTTCAAGAAAGGAAAGGCTTTGTCTGCAGCTGTATGAAGAGAACTGGAGGTACCACATGCTGAATTGCTTAACATGGCTGTCTCTCTGGGTGGACTGGTCTTCATGTGGTTGAATTTAAAATTGCCTTCATACAGGTGCTTGCCACTGGAATCTCCCCATAATGTACATACAACTAAAATCTGTTTGACCTTGTTCTGCTAGGATGAAAAACATGTTTATTATTGGGGGTCATGTCAGAAATATATCATGAGCAGAAGAGCCTCATCTAATTTACATATTTGCAGAGGTAATATTATTTTCTGTCTTTCAGGATACAGTATCACAGAAATCTGTAGATATCCATGACTCTGTACAACCAAGACCTTCAGATAGAAGCCAGTTTCAGCCCATTGTAGGGCCAACAGCAAGTGAGGAGGTCAGCAAAAACAAACCTGCAGCAAGTGAGTGTTTCCTTAGGGAAGAAAAGCTGTTCCTTAAGGAGAGATGTTTATCATATCAGGACCCACTGAACAACTTCTAGGGCTTTGATCCAATGAGTCTGATCAGGGCATAGAAGCACTTTTGGTTATGCAGCACAATTTCCCTGTTCAATCCTTACCTGCTGTGTCTTCTAATGTGTCCCACTGTGTTTCTTTCTCTTAATGCTCCCTGAAGCTTTTTTGGGGGGTGGGGTAGGGACTTTCCCAGTGCTAGTCTCAGAAAGGAGGGAGAGCACCCAAGCCAGCTCCTTGGGCACCCTTCTGGACTGGACCGTGGTCATTTAAAATAAGAATACTAATTCTTTGAGAATGTTTCACTCTCTTGCCCATAAAACAGCTACCCCATGAATTTGCATATCTCGTGCCTTGTACCTTTTAGACCTCAGTAATAGAGCTGTACGCATATCAGATAGATGTCAGCTTGTTTGTGTTTTCTATATATTGCCATGTTTTAAAATTGTATCGCTGCCATTTGGTTTAATGGCAGCCTGTGTTCATGCTGTTTTATAGTATATTGTATAATGTTGCTGCTGCCATTATTGGGGAAGGTTATAGAGCATGGAATGGCATAGCCACTCCCGGGGTTCCTGGATTATGCTTCTGCCCTTGACCCATTATAGTTTGGTTTCAGAACTGAGTTCAGAACCAGGACAGTTTTGGTTACACTCTCAGTAGCCTTTGATACAGTTGACCATTCCATCCACATTCATTGTTTCATATATGGAAGAAGTAGGCATTAGATATTAGATCTTCTGTGGTCTCTGTCTTTTCATGGCAGATCCGACACAGAGTTTCCATAGGAGAAGCAGAATCAACGGGTTGGGGTGCTGACTTGTGCGTTGCCTCAGGGTTCTGTTTTGTCACCCATGCTCTCCAATGTGTACTCAAGGCTGCTGAGTTCCATTGTTCAGAGGTTTGGGGTAGGAGGGTCATCAGTATGCTGATGACACTCAAGTCTTTATTTCATTCTGTAAACTTCAAGATGCATCTATATTGGCTCTTAAACAATACTTTGAGGCCAAATCATGAGAAAGGCAGAACAAGCTGAAGTTTAGTCTGTCCAGATAAGACAAAAGCAATACTGGCCAGGAAGTCTCATGCTTTGTAGGGCCCAGATCCTTTTGCTTTGGATGGAGTTGGCATTGACACAGAAGGTTAAGAGCTTCGGGGAGCTGATGGACCCCGCCTTTGTTGTTTGAAAAGCAGGTTGGTGTGGTGGCCAGGAGTACCTCCTATCAGCTGTCTTTGTTTTGCCAACTCCCTGCTATTTTTAGTCCAGGCCAGCAGTAATCCATGCTTTGTGACCTAGTGGTTGGAGTATTGTAAGATGCTGTATGTGTGGACTGCCTTTGGAGACAACCTAGAAACTAGATCTAGTTTAAAATATAGCAGCTCAATTATTGTCTTGGGCAAGGTGAGAGGAACACATCTTGCCCATTTTAAATTCGCTACATTGGCTGCCAGTTAGTTTCTGAGTTCAGTTCAAGGGGCCTAGGACCCACATGTCTGAATATCTCTTTCCATGTGTCTTCCTACTCTAATAACAGTTCTCCAGTTGCCACCTTCTTGTTGTTCTCCTGCTTAAGGTTTCCTGCTTGGCATCTAGTAGACCCTGGTTCTTTTTAAAATAATGGCTTCCACCTTGTGATATGGGCTCAATGAGAAGGTGAGGGGGCACCATCCTTAGACGTTTATAAGGAGGTGCTGTAAGGCTATTTTAGTTGCTAGGATTTCTACTGGTGTCTAAACTGTACACTTGGGAAGGGGTTAATGGAGTTTTATTGTTTGATGTGTGATTTTACTTTGGATTCCCCTCTTCGCTGCAACTTCCATTCCACGTGGGTTTCTTCTTCACCCAGATCCCACAGCATGAAGTTTTCAGATGTCAAAAGGGGCTGTTCTTCCTTCTTTCACAAGCAGAAAAAGATGGTAAAATCCATCCCATAATGATGTGTCTTTAACAGAATATTTAAAGGAACAATCAGATATTCAAAAAACTTTTACAATTGGTCCTAACAGTAAATCATTTCTTTACTGTTTGTATTCTTTGTTTAAAGAATTTCCAGACCAGAAACTGTTTGGTGCTCTGTTGATCAAGTGTGTTGTGCAATTGGAACTCATTCAGACCATCGACAACATTGTATTCTTCCCAGCAACCAGTAAAAAGGAAGATGCAGAGAATCTAGCTGCAGCACAGGTTAGTACAGTTGGGTGGTACTATAGCCGATGGAGAAATGATTTCATTCTTAGGTTTTGGGTTCCATTCTCTGCCTGAAGAAATCTGTAATTTCCAACTAGAAAACAAAACCTCCCCTTAGACTGTAAGAGTGGGGTTAAGTTTGATACTGAAGCAAAGATAGCAGAAGTATAATATCGTGCTCTGCTTTTTCCGCTGCATCACGTTGTTACATTTTTATTGACTGCTTTGTGAGATCTTTTTAGCGCCCACCACCGCCCAACTTAATTAAGTCTGCATAATGCATCCTCTGCACCATCATAAGGCTATTTCTGTCTGCAGACTTGGGCTGTTGAGAATGCCTGTCAATATATTTTTATCCTCTTCTTGACTCCTTTTTTCATTTTGCTTAGAATTCAATGTGAAAAAGAGTTCTAGGAGACTTGAAACCTTGTCACTACTTTGTGGTGGTCTTGTTGTTTTGGATTTCTTTCTGTGGATCAACATAGCAACCTTTTATAAATAATTAGAGGGATACAGTTTTACGTTTTTACTGTACAGTTTCTATGGCAGTTTACATATTCACAGGTGTGCTGTAAGGTTTAAATTATGATAATTAAAAATGGGTTCCTATAATAAATGTGAAATCCTTCTTCTTTCTTTAAAGAGGGATGCAGTAGACTTTAATGTTCACGTGGATACACAAGATCAAGGAATGTATTGCTTTTTAACATCACAGCAGTTGTTCAAGCTGTTGGATTGCTTGCTGGAATCTCACAAATTTGCTAAAGCTTTCAATTCAAACAATGAGCAAAGAACTGCTCTGTGGAAAGCAGGTAAGTCTTATGAATACTAGACTTTTAAAAGGTATTAAATCACTGTATTTCATTAGGGTTGCAGTTGGATTATATGCCTGTAGTCTCTTGCCATGAAAACCCCAAAAAGGGGTCGCCATAAGTCAGCTGCAACTTGATGGCACTTTACACACACACAATTGAAAAGTAGAAATACTGGAGATAAGGTGAGAGTGGAAGAAAAGTGAGATGGAATTGGATATTCATATGCTGCAGCATAAAAGAGAACTGAACAGAAAGGTATGGGTAATGGTACCCTTGGGTTGGGGTGGCCCAACCTCAAACCTAAAATCTTAACTCAATAAAACAAATATTGGTTGTAGGTTATCCAGGCTGTGTAACTGTGGTCTTGGTATTTTCTTTCCAGACGTTTCGCCAGCAGCTGTGGCAGGCATCTTCAGAGGAGTAACACTGAAGGACAGTGTCTCTCAGTGTCAAGTGTGTAGGAAGAGTGATATATAGTCAGAAAGGGGTTGGATTGAGCTGAATCATTGTCCTGCAAAAAGTATCAAAGGTAATGTGCTAATCATTGTCCTGTAAGTATCAAGATAATGTGCTAATGAGGGTGTGGTATGTTAATATGGAACCATTGTATCCTGAAGTGATCTGTTAATGTGTGAAATCCAAAGCTAATCTGCATGGCTATTGTTGACTGTAGTCTTTGTTAGTCTGGAGGTTTTCAAGATAGGAAGCCAAGCCTTATTCATTCTTAAACTCTCTTCTTTTCTGTTAAAGTTGTGCTGATGTTTATGAATTTCAATGGCTTCTCTGTGCAATCTGACAAAATAGTTGGTAGAATTGTCCAGTCTTTCAGTGTCTTGGAATAAGACCCTGTATCCTGTTTGTGTCAGTCCATGTTCAGCCACTGCTGATTTCTCAGGTTGGCCAAGTCTGCAGTATCTTTCATGTTCTTTTATCCTTGTTTGTATGCTGCGTTTTGTGGTCCCGATGTAAACTTGTCCACAGATGGAAGGTATACGATATACTCCTGCAGAGGTGAGGGGGTCTCTTTTGTCTTTTGCTGATCGTAGCATCTGTTGTATTTTCTTGGTGGGTTTAAACACTGTTTGTAGGTTATGTTTTTTCAAAAGTTTCTCCATCCTATCAGTGACTCCTTTAATAAATGGCAAGAATACCTTTCCTATGGGAGACTGTTTTTCCTGAGTTTTCTGATTTTTGTTTGGTTTAATGGCCCTTCTGATTTCATTTCTGGAATACTCGTTTGCTAGCAGTGCGTGATTTAGATGATTAGTTTCTTCCTTGAGAAACTGTGGTTCACAGATCCGTCTTGCACGGTCCATTAATGTTTTGATTATTCCTCTTTTCTGTCGGGGGTGGTGGTTGGAGTTTTTGTGTAAGTAGCGATCTGTGTGAGTTGGTTTCCGATAGACCTTGTGACCTAACTGAAAGTTTGTTTTACGGATGACAAGGGTATCAAGAAATGGGAGTTTACCCTCAATTTCCTTTTCCATGGTAAACTGAACGTTTGAATGGATATTATTAAGATGGTTTAGAAAGTCCATTCATTTTTCTTCACCATGGCTCCAAATAGTAAATGTATCATCTACGAACCTGAACCAGACTATAGGTTTGTAAGGTGCCGATTCTAATGCTGTCTTTTCAAAATATTCCATGTAAAAGTTTGCTATTACTGGACTGAGTGGACACTGAAAGACTGGACAATTCTACCAACTATTTTGTCAGATTGCACAGAGAAGCCATTGAAATTCATAAACATCAGCACAACTTTAACAGAAAAGAAGAGAGTAAGAATGAATAAGGCTTGGCTTCCTGTCCTGAAAACCTCCAGACTAACAAAGACTACAGTCAACAATAGCCATGCAGATTAGCTTTGGATTTCACACATTAACAGATCACTTCAGGATACAATGGTTCCATATTAACATACCACACCCTCATTAGCACATTATCTTGATACTTACAGGACAATGATTAGCACATTACCTTTGATACTTTTTGCAGGACAATGATTCAGCTCAACCCAACCCCTTTCTGACTATATATCACTCTTCCTACACACTTGACACTGAGAGACACTGTCCTTCAGTGTTACTGCTCTGAAGATGCCTGCCACAGCTGCTGGCGAAACATCAGGAAAGAAAATACCAAGACCACAGTTACACAGCCCGGATAACCTACAAGAACCAATTAACTCTGACCGTGAAAGCCTTCGACAATATTTAAAACAAATATTGCTCTGCATAGAGCCCATAGCGTGGATGCATAGAAACCATGAGAGGAGTATTACATTATTCTATTGCAATGCTGTTACAGTAAAAATTCCATCAAATGTTGTAAACATAATCAACACTGAATTGCCATCAGTACATGTGCAGTAGAGCAAATAATGCCCCCTGGGACCATTTTGGGTTGGGAAAACAGGATGGGGCAAAAGCTTTGAAGCCTCTGCATTGTGGCTTCAGGCCTTCCCCCCTACATTATGGTCCCAGTCTGAGACTTCCTGTTCCTGACGTGTGATTGTCAGCATCAAAATTGTGTCAGAGAATCCTGACCCTACATGTAGTTTGTGCCTTAAACTCCTAAATGCAAACTGCCCAATGACGCCCTGTGCTCAGTGGCTCAGTGGTAGAGCATCTGCTTGGCATGCAGGAGGTCCCAGGTTCAATCCCTGTCATCTCCAGTTAAAGGAACTAGGCAAGTAGGTGATGTGAAAGACCTCTGCCTGAGACCCTGGAGAGCCACTCCCAGTCTGAGTAAACAATACTGACTTTGATGGACCAAGGGTCTGAATCAGTATAAGGCAGCTTCATGAGTTCATGTGTTCCTTTTATAGAGGAGTCCTCCATTATCAGCATCCTGTCAATGACTGTCACAAACTGACTGGTTTTTACAAACACAAAGTATGAACAGAACATAATTGTATCCATCTCCAATATTTAGGGGTATTAGAAGCATCCAGAACAAAGAGGATGGCTACTCTTGAGTATCCTAATAGCTTTTGTATCCCTGTTCCTAATCCTCTCCTCTTTCCCAGAGACATATTATTCTAAAGCAGGTTTAAGCCAGTAATACCTATAATGTGGTGGTGTTTTGGCAGGTTTTAAAGGAAAATCTAAGCCCAATCTACTGAAACAGGAGACGAGTAGTCTTGCCTGTGGGTTGCGCATTCTTTTCCGTATGTACATGGATGAAAGCCGTAGAGATGCGTGGGAGGAAGTGCAGCGGCGGCTGTTGAAGTAAGGACCCTTTCCTTTGGCTCTGCCAGTCTGCATTAAGAGCGCCCAGATTTTAATGTGTTTTATTTTTCTTAAGGTCTACATTTAAGCTACGTGGTATAAATTCTAGGTTAATATATTTTTATCTGGTGAGAGATGGGCTCCTGTTCCTTTCAGTTAGTTCTCTTTCATAGAAAGGCTCAGCAGCAGTGGTCCAAAATCATGAGTTACCCTGACATAATTTTGCCTAATCTCGTTTCCATTCTGTTAGAAGTATGCTTAGCAGCATGTGAACCTCTAGATTTCTTTTATATTTGCAATCACTACTTTATGTTTTGTTTCTCATTTCAACATGATTTTTTAAATTATACACACTGTGCTGTTTCAGATTGGTTTATTTGGCTTTTCTGTCCTCTTTTCTCTGTGCCCATTTGAATGTCATGTGAACCCATGGCTCATTGGTAAAATACCTGCTGTGCATGTAGAGAGTTCTGGGTTCTGTTGGGTAATAGGTGATGTGAAATATCTCTACCTGAGACCCTGAAGAGCTGATAGAGCAATGGTCTGATTCAGTGTAATATACCTTCAAGCGTGTTTATTAGTAGTTGCCAACCTATATCTCCTCTACTGTTTCTCCAGGGTCACAGCCCTTTCTGGGTCAGAATTGCATCTCTTCAAAGTAATTCAGTTGCAACTGTTTTATGCAGTTAGTATTTCAGCTAACTCCAGCCAAATGAAGCTTGTTCCATATTTACTTGTCTATCGAATGAACCATCCCCCCCATCTATATACTTTATCATGGGAAACCTACAAAGCACCTGTTCCTATGAAGTTGTCTTCAATGCCTCAGTCTTGGAGAGGGCTAATTGGATCTACTTGCCAAATATACTGCTGTTCTCATCTAGTGCAATTTTGTCTTTTATTAACTGTAATAAAAGTCAGCTGCAGCAGGTTCATACACTTGAACTTTTTCTCCTATTGGTATGTTGTTTACAGTGTTTGCAGCGAAGCTCTCGGTTACTTCCTCACTTTAACATCAGAAAGTCACCGGGAAGCTTGGACTAGCCTGTTACTTTTATTCCTGACCAAGGTCCTAAAGATAAGTGATGATCGGGTGAGTAATAATCCTGAATTGGTTGGGAAATTAAAAACTGTTTCCAGGCCTCATAGGAGAATGCTGTTTTGGCAGACTTCAAAATGAGAAAATAAATGGTACGATTTGACTTGCAAACTTCCTTACCTCATTCCCTGCAGCCCCCATTTCTTCCATCACCACTAGTGGTCATGGGGGGGCTTTTTAAAAACCAGTAATAGCTATAGTGTTGTAATGCTACAACATTATAGCGATGTATTGCAACTATGTTGTAGTTCCCGGCTTTTATTTTTAAAAAGTAAAACTCTGGTTGCAGAGATATAAGAAATATTACCCATTGACAACCAAAAGGGCTAAAGATTTGCTTTAAAAAAATAAAAGCTGGGAATTTGTACATTATTCCAATAGAGCGTTATAAAGTTATAGCTAGATAGCTAGTACTGATATTTTTTAAGCCTGGCAAAAAGTCTTCAAGTGACAGGTGTGAAATGGCAGCCAAGGAGGGGTGTGGCAAGGAAAGTGCAGAGAACATTTCTATGTGCATGCTTCATTGCTGCTGTGAATTCCACTGTATTTGCAGAAGCCTCAATTGCTATACGGACAATTGGCTCTGTGTGGAAGCAGCCCAGGATATTATCACATCCATGTGTTACATATGTACGATATATCTTGGTGCTTAGGCACTAGGGAGAATATAGTTCATGTTGCAGCCAGATATACCTGATGCAAGGGCCTCTGAAGTCTCTGTGGGATATGTAGCTCCCCTTATGTCTAAGTATCTTAGATATACATAGAGTAGTATGCAGATTCTCTGATTATCCTGAGGTTTCACAAGATTAGTGTAATAGCGACCAGACTTTGCTACGAAGCAGGAGCTCTCTGGTTTGAATTTGTGCTATGCAGTGAACTACTAAGTGACCTTCAGCAAGTTACTCTTAGTTGCCCTAATAGCAATATGGAGACTCATCTAATTTACAAGGTTGTTGTGTACAGACTGCAACTGAATAGTGTATTTGTATTACTTTCTGTACCTGAATTAGTGAGAAATCTTTTCTGTGTTTTTTTTCTCAACAGTTCAAAGCTCATGCATCATTCTATTATCCTCTCTTGTGTGAAATAATGCAGTTTGATCTGATTCCTGAGCTTCGAGCTATCTTGCGGAGGTTCTTTCTGCGAATTGGGGTAGTTTTTCAAATATCCCAGCCATCCGATCAAGAGGTGGGAACAGCCAAGCAGTAAAAGTGTGGCTAATAAAGCAAAGGACCAAGTAAACTTGCACTGGATGTCCAAAAGGAGTTTCTTTGCCTGGCAGTGTGCATCTACGGGTTCACAGTACAGAAACAGAACTGTAATTTAGGCTTGTGACTCTCTAGTTCTTCAATGGATTCTCTCCCCCCTTCCCTGATCTGGCTTGTGTTGAGCATAGAGCCAGTTTTAACACAGTCTTATTGCCATCCTGGCCTGTGATACCCCTTTTACTTTCCTAGGCAGTGATATATATATATATATCGAAAGACGTTTATGATGGGTGTACCCAAAGAACTAATACATCGAAAAGTTTGAACTTCTATAGAAGTACAACTCAGGAGAGCTGTATTTTGAAAGTTAAAAAAAAATTGCTCATGATAAGAGATCTAGGAACTACGTGGAATTCTTATTCTGGGGCTTTTTTCTTTTGCACACTCAGGCTGCCTGAGATGTAGGTAATCATCTTTCTGTGAAGAAAAAATGTACAGAGATGCAGGTCTGTAATATAAAGTTCTAAACACTATACAGTTCTTCCTGCATTCTTTTATTTCTGTATTATTTTCTATAGGCCCATAAGTTTGTTTACCAAATGCACTAGTTTGGATTTGAGTTGTAATTTTTTTTGTCTGTATTCCAAAAGTTAGTCTTGCTGACTTTTGTCAAGAGGAGAGATTGAAAATATCACAACTGACTTAACTGTTTGTAATATACCTGTGATAGGGCTTTTAAGTATAATAAGCCATCATAATGATCTTTCAGGACTGGAACTTGAATCACTGCAAACAAGTCTAGGTTTTGTCTGTTATCACTTTTTGTTGTTGTTGTTTGATGTAGATTTCACTCTATGTACAGAATTTAATGTTGAATATATTCAAGAAACAAATCCGGCATGGTTTGGGGGATGGTTTTAAATTTATTGGAAATGTATTCATACTGTGAAATTGTGCTCTGATGGTTAAAGAAAAGATTGTCAAGCATTCTGTCTTACAGTGGATGTAGAAAAAAATTTCAGATGGAAAAATGTATATGGTACAGCTATGTAAAGTTTTCTATGTAAATTCTGTACAACTTTCTGTACAATATTGGTTCTCATCTGGCATTCTAATCAGGTTATAGGTCAATAAAGTTTTTGAATTCTTTCATCGGTGCAATCAAAACCAATGTAATGTAAAACTACTTGTTTTAATATTTTAACTGTAAAGAGAAAGTATATGGGAACAAGGACAAGGCCACACTGCCCACACCTTTGAAATGTTTCTAAAGTTTAATAAGTGCGAGTTTTGCTGGCAGGTGTGACAGAATATTACTACAGCTAATGTAGATAGTGGTATTCTTCTGTGGTATTAATTGCAGCCACACAGTTCCTATTTAGATTAGGGCTTCAGTGTGTGTGCAAGCCGGGTGGGGGGAATAACCCATTCCTCCCACGATGTTTTTATGATCCCAACCAGATTTGGGTGAAGGGTAGTAAAGGTACTTCTCTTGTGTTTATTTTTCCCTAAAGCAAGTATCAGCTTGGTGTGTGGAGGGAAGAATTAATCCCCATGCCACAGCATATTAAATCCTTAATGGTGCTATACGATGAAGAGGAAAGAGTGAGAAATCACTGTTTTATCATTCTTAGCTTTCCTTTTCATTGTTGTGCACGACAAGCTGCCATTACTCTTTCCACAACTCCCTTACCAGGAATGAGTGACAATAACTGAGGTTAAGAAAAGTGAAGACATGCATTATGCAGGCCTTCCAGCTTGGCAGGAGCTAAAAACACATGAAGAAATCATCCATCAATATATGTAACTATCAACAGGGACCTCATCTGTGGATACTTAAAACTGGAGATTCCAGCCATGAACAGACAAGACAGATCTTTCTACAAACATGAGGAAACCCCCAGCTTTTAAGTGCCAGATGTAAGCCTTGGTTTCTATCCATGCAAGGGGGGAGGGGGGCACAGCCCTTTCCAGGACCATTTTGGCCTTTGAGGGAGGACTCATGGGGGCCAGGCCCAGCAGGACCAACCAGGTGACTCGCTGCCACATAATTTTTGTGTTATTCCTCCAGGTCTGGCTACTTGCCGCTTTTCAACAGCAGCCACCCCACACAAGCCAGGTTAGAGTTTCAGACTATGATCTGAGACACCCAGGGTTGATTTCCCACTTTACTATGCTGGATGTCCTTGGGCAACTCACACATGCTTAGCCTAACTGACAGGGTTGTTGTGAGGATAAAACAGAGGAAGAGGAGATGAGAATGATGTAAGCTGCTTTGGGTCCCATTGTGGATAGGTGGGAGAATAAATATAGGGAGCCGATAACACGTAGGTTGCTTGGTGGGTAGGAATGGAGATGTGAAGGACAAGGGTGGGGGAAAAGCCAGAAGAATCGGGGGGGGGGGGAATGAGGCCTTTTTTCAATTTTTTTCTAACAAAAACTGAAAATTGTGGAGAGTACTGAAAAAACTATTTTCTCTTTTTGCATAAGTGAAATGCTTTTAAAGACAAGGTGGGCATACTGTATACTTCTTTTTTTTGGCCATCAAGTCACAGCTGACTCCCATAAGGTTTTCAAGGCAAGTGATTTTTAGAGGTGGTTTTGCCATTGCCTGCCTCGGCATCACGCGCTGGTTTGTAGACATCTGTCCCTTCTCTCTCCATGGCCCTGATCGGCAGATGGGGGCCTTAATGAGAATTGGATATACTGACAGTAAGAAAAACAGGACTCTACTAGCATACCATGTTGTATGTTTTTATCTTCAACCCTTCCCGTGACACTTTTAAGTGTTGAAAACCTTGATATGTTAAGAGCACTCTCGTTATTGTTGGTAGACAGAAGGGAAATATTTTGAAGATTACTTGGCAGGAAAGGGACAACTCTCCCAGTCAACTTTAACAGCATGCAATTAGCACATCATTTGACATAAGAAAAGTCAAGGTTGCATCTTGGCGTCAAGCATACAGACTATTTCATATTCACATACCCTTAAGTTCACTTTATGGGGCAGGGATAAGTTCTTAAATTGAATTAACTTGTCCAGCAGCCAATAAAGTTTGCGTTGGTGATGCATGCACAACCATGGCCAATAGCATTAACAAGAAGAGGAGGGATGGGAGCTTCTTTATAAACATACAGAACTTGGGAATTTGTATAGTTGTGGCTCATCACTACCGTCTGAATCTTTGCCTGGCAGAGTGGCTTTTGAAAATATACAGCGGCAAACAATCTTACCCCCCACTCACGGGGTTTGAAGTTCAATATTTGATATATGCACAAACATGTTTGCAAGTTATAAACGGCTTTCACCAACTTTGAGTAATAAAATAGAATTTATTTTTTAATATTAAAATCATGACCATAAGTTACACATTCAATACTACTATTACAAGGTTTGTATTAACACACACAGACCCACAACAAAAAGTACAGAGGAATTAGCATTTTAGAACAAATTATTGGATAGAAGGTTTTGAAATAAATAAGTCATGTGAACGGTTTTAATCTCTGTAGGCTCTTAAGTGTCAGTTATATGTTTGGGAAATCCAGGTCACAACACTCAACACTATTAAACAGAGGATATGCTTAACAATCTTGTAATAGCACTTGTCATGAGGTATCTTTTCCCCCCTCCCAAACAAAAGTACCAAAAGGGCAACCTGCAAATCTTGCCTTTGTGCTATCCAACCAGACGTTTTCTGTGTGCCTTGTTTTGACCTGAAGTTTCCAAGCTGACCTAGTGCAGGAGGCTTCATTTCCAAAACTAGATGTTGCCAGTAACATACTGACAGTTTATCAGAACACAGAGGATTGCAGCAATTGTCACAACTGACCAGCTTGCTGGCTTTTTGATAAGATTCATTACATCTCAGTTTCTGTATATGGTGTTGGAGCTTTTGGATTCATTCTGCTAACAAAGGCTCTGTGCCAAAGTAAAGTACTTCTGCTAGCAAAACAGATCCAACACACAGCATCACATTAAAAAAAAGTTAAAAGTGCAGTAGTGGATAAAAGTTCTTTTGAAAGGCACAACTGGTGTCATTGCACATTTATTCAGCCATGCGCCGTTGACAGACCTTGCCAACTGAAGGGGTTGTTCTCCGAAGAAAGCTTAGCCTGACTTGACTGCCCAGCCATAAATCTTTTAAGGGTTTCTGATGTCCCAGGTCTCAGCCACGGCTCAGTTGCCACTGTGTCAACTGAGTTAGGTCTTCTGCCATCTTTGGATGGCAACTGCTTCAGGAGGTCATCAGCATTTCCCAGAGAAATATCTTCACCTTGAAGAAGAAAAACCAAACTTACTACCAGAGACACACTACTGGCATAGGGGCAAGTGTCGTTACTGCCCCAGCAACTTACTATTTAAAAAAAAAAAAACATTTTTCAGACTTCTACAGGCATGAAGGAGTTTACAACAAAAAATTGAATGTGGACAGCTGAGAGCTACAAGACCAAAGCAATGGGTTGGGCTCCATTCAAACACATCATTACAGTTAATGCCAGAAAGTCCCTGAAAAAGATATTGCGGAAGAAGTGGTCTACTCGTTTATAACGGTTTATTAAAGACTAGTGGAGCTGGTCTTTGCTTTCCACACTATGATGGAAGTTCTGCCTTAATCCAACATTTCTGTTATATGAGGGGACTTGCAGGATGTAAGGGGAAGAAAATGACAGCGGATTTTCAGTGGAACTTTTTTTTTAATTGACAAGCCTCTTAATGAAGTTAAAAGCAAAGATTAGATTTACTTATCCAAAACTAGAATACACAATTTGGTGAGAATAAAAAAGGGATCAAAAATCCCCCCAGTCCAGTGTGGCCTTTTCCTTCTACTTCTGCACAAAATCTAAATGTTACACCACAGTGATTTCCATAAGGTAGCTATTGTTGAACTGTAGCAAGCAGCCAGGCCTAGTTGAGTCATGCAAGTCAGGTGGTATCAAGTCACCCAGAAATCTAGGATTGCCAACTTCCAGGTGGGACCCAGAGATCTCCTGGAATTACAACAACTCGAGATGACAGAGATCTGTCCCCAGGAGAAAATAGCTGCTTTGGAGGGTAACTTCTATGGCATTATACCCTGCTGAGGCCCCTCCCCAAACCCTGTCCTCAGACTTCACCACAAAATCTCCAGGCATTTCCCTCAGAAGCTGGCTACCCTTGCCCAGACCTGGCCCCAGTGAGTCCTCCTTCAAAGGCCAACATAGGCCTGAAAGTGCCCTCCCCCTCCCCCTGCCTTTTACTCACAGAATCTGAAGCCTGGAATGCTGTGGTTGTTTAAACAGCCACAGAGGGAATTCTTTGCTTAAAGCTACAAGTGCTCCTTGTATAATTTTTGGGGGTTTTTTTTAAGCCCCAATGTATTTTTCTTAGATTTCATTTCCCCCCACCCCTGCAAACCAGGAACCTATTTCAGTTCTGCAGAAAGCTCTGCCTTGCCCTTTCACAGCGCCAGTCACCAGATTTAAATATCCAAAGATTTGGCCAACTTCGCTATTAGAATATAAGATTGTCTTATAAGATATTCATGTTCTAACACCATTAATGTATCCTTTTATTACAATTTCATAATGTTTTGGAGCTGTTCAAGTGGCAACCCTAGCTGGATCCAGAGTAGTATGAGAACTCACTGAGCAAAGCTCTGCCTTGCCCTTTCACAGCGCCAGTCACCAGATTTAAATATCCAAAGATTTGGCCAACTTCGCTATTAGAATATAAGATTGTCTTATAAGATATTCATGTTCTAACACCATTAATGTATCCTTTTATTACAATTTCATAATGTTTTGGAGCTGTTCAAGTGGCAACCCTAGCTGGATCCAGAGTAGTATGAGAACTCACTGAGCACAGCTTTCATAACTTGCCCCTCGGACTGCATCCACAAGCCCCCCCCCCCCCCCAACACTGTTCCAGGAGTCAGGGGTTCCCCAGGAACAGCACTGGGCACAGTAAGGGAGTCTGCAGTGGAACAGGAAAATCAGAAAAATATCTTTTCTCACCAATTCAACACTAAGTGGCCTTTTCCTGTGGAACACTAAGTTTTAAATCCAACAAATATCCATAATTGTTTACTATTTTGGTATCCACTGTAACAATGAATTCTTTCCCAACTACCCCCCAGAAAATCATATATCCTCCAGCTATACTGGTTTTCAAAGGCTGTATCAATTCTGCATCTGTTTACCCCAAACCCACAATTTCAACTAAACAGATATTGACCATATGAAGCTGTGATGCTTACTACCTGCATTTAAAAAGAAATGGGTTTAAAATGTTAACATTAATTGAAGGAACATTTTGACTGTAGACAAGTGATTATAATCATAAATTATTTTTCTAATTGTGTTTTATTTATTTTGAAACCTAGTCCAGTTTCAAAGCAATACTGAAGAATAAACTCCTTGATCCCTGACCAGGGACAAGCTGGCTATTTCACCTGCAGGGAAAGTTCCTGGCGGACCACTGCCCTGGAGGGCTGCTGGCAGCCAGGAGCAAAGAGTGGGCTTGCAGAGTCCACATGGCTCAGACCTGGCCAATGGCAGTACTGCAGGAGGAGGCAGTAGGTGAGCAGGTACCCTTTGCTGGCACTGCTGGCCAGGTCTGAGTTAAGTGGCCCCTGAAGCACTGACCTGTAGCGCTGCAGGGGCCATTCATGCTGGCTGACTTACTCCCGGGCCAGTTTAACATTCTAGTCTACTCCTGTACCCAATTGCTTCACAGCCAGTAAAATATTGAGAGAGAAAGATCTACTTTTCCCTATGATAGATTGATTCTTCAATTTACGCATAAATCCTGGAAACATAGTCAAAAGGACCAAATTGAAATAGCAGCCATATTTACAGTGCATTCCTAAAGAGAGCTACTCCAGTTTAAGCCCATTGAAATGAATGGGCTTAGACTGGAGTAACTCTCCTTAGGAATGCACTGTTAGGAAATCAAAGGTACAAATGCAGGTCCTTCCTGACACAGAGTCTCATTCATCTGAGAAAGAGCACCTTTTTTAAAAAATGTACTTGAAACCAGGGCTGTGATGAACATGCAATGCATTTCTTGACACGGAAGCAAAAATGGGAGCCTCTGCTCATGTGGGAATCCATATATACATATTTGCGCCTTTTGACATGATTACAGAGTTACGAAGAGATTCAGGAGGCAAAGGTTAATTTCAATCTCTCTAAACGCCAGAGAATCATAGAAGACTGTAATTACACTGCCCAGCTCACAGATAAAGCTGAGTCTCAGACCATACGGGCTTCCTCTGCCCAGGAACAAGTTTCTGGATGCTGCCTTTGTCCCCCTCAAACACAAATAGGCTTCTGTGCATATCCAGTGGAGCTCATCTGAGAACAGAAGCATATTTCTGTATGGACTGCATCTGCTGCATGGACTGCACCTGCTACAGGTCTCCAAAAAAGCATCTCCAAATATCTATCTAAAAACATAAGAGACCAAATCTGGCCCGTTACTCACCCTGACCATCATTTCCTTTCTACAAAGAAAATGTCAAAAATGAGTCCGAATTTTGGCGGCACAAAATGCTAACCTATCAAGAGAGAACATACAGTGTGGGGAAAAACCTTGCAACATCTTTGTTAGCTTCTATGCAGTATGGCAACGATAACAGCAAGAATCTTAAAAACACAGTAGTTGTTCCTAGTTCAATCCTGGAGTAACCAGCCTGTTGCAAGTGTGCCACAGTAAGGTGTGTGTGTGTGACACAGCTGCAGCCATCGAAGGGCCTGCAGATCCCTCAGCAGAGCAGGCGCCAGCAGTGAAGCAGGAAGCAGAGAGAAAAGGGCACAAGTCATTTCACTCGTGAAAGGGAGCTTCATTGAGCTGATGCTGCCTCCTCAGCAACCCCCCTTTGTTTTGTTCTTCCTTCCTCCTTCCAACCCTGAGGCTGCTGAGAGCAAAGCGATAATTTGCACCTGGCCTTTGTTCTTCCCCATGCCTCACAGCCATCTAAAGGCAGCGTGTCAAAAGTGGTGAGCAGTGAGCCTAGGGTTGGGACGTGACCTTTCAAAATTCCTCTCCAATATTAGGAGGATAAACGTTTAACATGGAGAGTGGCAAAGTCTATTCACAGTTGGAAGCGTAGACAAAATAGAGAAGGGGCTTTTAGCAGCCAGAAGCAGTTTTTTTCTACTCTTCACTTCTCCCTGTCTGAGCTCCCCTGGCCTCTGTGGCTTCTCATGATCTTTATTATGACAATACAGAGCCTAAAATACAGCCTCAGGAACTGAGGCCAGACTGGTCCACATGTCAACAGCTCCAGATTAGTAGGATATACAGCTTAAAAAAAGGCAGCACAACATTCTTTTTTGCTAGCCACCAAATGCAAACTATGAATCTTCAGGCCCTTCTAACTATCAGGGGTGCCAGCCTAAGCTTCTTATTTTATATTTAAGGATTGGGTTAGATTCTGCCCATCTAGCTGGAATTTTGAATGCTTGGTATGTTTGTTGAGAGCTTGGGCTTTGTCAATCTATTGCCATTTAAATAGTGAAAGGAAGGGACCATACCTATGTGAATAGCTTTCTTCTGTAGTTCACTCAGCCTTTGCAAGCGCTCTTCATTTCTGGCTTTCAGCTGATCTATATTGAGACTAGAGTCTGAGTGCACAGAGATGTTGTCAGGTTGGAGCGGTGGAGTCAGCCTAAGAGGTACATCGTCCTGCCAATTTGGGGAAACACAAGGAATATGTGCGTTAAAAGGCTGCCGATATAATCTGTAGGAATCTTTACCCAAACAAAAACACGCATACTAAAATACATGAATCCCTCAGCTGAAAAGAAAGGGAGCTTCAGTCCAGACAAGACTGAGGTGAAAGACAAAACATCTTGAGAACTGAGGAGCCACCCTTTTCTGGAGGGCATTGCACTCCCACTGAAGGAACAGGTTTGTGGCTTCGGGTGGGGGGGTGTCCTGCTGAATCCCAGCTTACAGTTGGAGGCCCAAGTCTCCTCTGTTGCATATAGTGCTTTTTATCAGATGATATGCTACCTACAGCCGTTACTCAAAAAGCAGGATCTGGCTACTGCGATACAGGCTCTGAATACATCCTGGTTAGATTACTATAATGTGCTCTATGTGGTGCTGCCTTTGAAAATGGTCTGGAAACTCAGGTTGTTCCAAAATCTGACAGCCAGGCTACTGTTAGGGGCAGAATGCAGGCATCACATCAGACTTTTTTTATATATATATATTTTATTATATTTTCAAACAAAATAAAACAAACAACAACAACAAAAAGTCTAACAATTTAGAAAACTACATAATAGTTGGTTCTTACTTTTAAAGCCCTGAAGGGTTTGAGACTAGAATACCTGAAGGATTACCACATCCTCCTGTTCTTCCTAGCATACCACCTAAGACTTTCCTCAGAAGCCGTGCTCTCTATGCCCTCACCTTTAGGAGGTCAGGCATGTGGCGACCAGAAAAGGGCTTTATCAGTGGCGGCACCTCACCTTTGGAAACAGGCTTATACAGCACCTAAATTATTCTCTCAGATGCCAGGCCAAAACATTTCTCTTTACTCAGGCTTTTATTTTAAGGGGTGATGTTTTAGCAACACTTTGATAACTTGGTTTTAGCCTGAAAACTGTTTAGAACTCATTTTGAGCTGCTCAATGTTTTATTTGTTATGCTCTGGCTGGGTTTAAATGTGTTTTGTGTTTCCATTATGTTTTCTTTTTATAAGCTGATCTGGGCAGGTTTCGTGGAGAGGCAGAACAGAAATGTTCTTCGAGAAATCGAATTCGAATGTACTTGTCACATGTATCTATTAACTTGTTTCTATGCTGCTCTACCAAACTTCTGTGATATTAAGCTGCTGCGATGTTTATTTATGTATTCCACTTTTCTTCCAGCATGGAACAAAAGGCGGGATATATAGCAACCTCGGATTTTCTCATGAGCTTCCATCCCAGTTTCAATAATAAATGCTTTAAAAGGCAGTGTGAGGTCAATAGCATTCTTTTGTCAGTAGAATTTACATTTAAACATCCACATCTGTCCATTATTTAAATCCAGACACGGGGCTGGATAAAGACATTGTATTCTGCTCCAATATTCTGTCCCTTTGCTGCAGCACATGACTAGTGATCTCTCGACACCTGGCATCCACAGAGAACCCAGCACATATACCAACCAATGGCAAAATTGAAATTTAAAAGGCACGTTGCCCTAATCTAACTAAAGTCAGTTGTGCTTATGTCCTACCAAAAGCCAGTGACACATTTTCATTGCAACTAACTAAAACCCCACAGGTGTCAATGAGATTTACGCAGGACTGACTGCAACCAGCTAGAAAGAAGTCCATGAAATTTCCATTACCTTTTTCTTCTCTCGCCTCCTTTCCCTTGCAGACAGAGGTGGTGGGGGAGTGAAAGTCACAGAAAAGTGAGGTACGTCTAAAATAGGAAAAGCCTCGCCATCAGTAGCTGGAAAAGGAAGATTCCAGAACTTAGTACATACTTAGATGTTTTTAAAAAGCTCTTTAAAATACCCTCAAGACAGTGCATACCAAGAGGTATCTACTCTTCTAACCCAAACATGCAGGGCTAAGGGTATTTCTGAAGCTGCCCTCGTGATCTTGCTTGTAAGCTTCCCAGAAGCAACTGGCCAGCCATTGCAGGCAACAGAATGTTGGACTAGATGGACATTGCCTGGGTCTAACTCTGAAAATATTCTCATTTCACTCCCCAAATGTGGCCTCTGCAACATGATGCTGAGGTTTCTTTTGTTCTGTGCATCTTATACAATACAGAAAAATACATGGAAAGTAGCAACAATCGGCAACCTCCTCCTAAAATGACTGTTGGGTCTTATTAACAAGATCCAATAAATTAAGTCAACAGATTCTGTGCAAGGCAATTTTTCATACTCGTACAATCATTCATGTTATTTATATTACCGTTTCCCCGAAAATAAGACACTGTCTTATATTTATTTTTCCTCAAGAAGACACACTATGGCTTATTTTCAGGGGATGTCTTATTTTTATTAAGTATGGTACTGGGGGAGAGAGCTTGTAAGCGGCCCCACCTGGGCTCGTGCTCCGCCCTGTCCCGGGATAGTCGTCGGGAGAGAGGGCCTCAGACCATTCCAAGGGGGAATCGGAACTGTCCTCCCTCTCGGCTCCCGTTCTCCCCTTACCACCCCCTTCCGGTCCCGCCCCCAGAGTCCATATAAGGGTGGGAAAGGCTTGCAGCAGCCTTCTCCCCCTCCTTCCGGACACGTGGGTCCCGTCTTCCCCGCCCCAGCCCCGGGTGCGCTGGTTGCCGGGCCTTTGAAGCGGCCGCGGGAGACTGCCTCTGCTCAGCTGGGCTCCTCCCCACCCCAGCCCCGGGCGCGCTGGTTGCCGGGCCTTTGAAGCAGCCGCGGGAGACCGCCTCTGCTCAGCTGGGCTCCTCCCGGTCTTCACGCCGTCCCGTCGGGACCATGTCTTATTTTCGGGGTATGGCTTATATTGCGCAAATGCTTTGAAATGTTGCTACGGCTTATTTTATGGGTATGTCTTATTTTCGGGAAAACACGGTACCTCTAAGGTGTCAGTATAAAATGAAGAGGCGGGTTATGAACCAGTGTTGTGTAATGGACAGAGTTATAGAGTTAAAACAGGGAGACCTGGGTTCCAATTCTCTCTCCGCCATGATGCTCACTGGGTGAAGTTGGGCCACTCATACAACCTGTTTGAGGTAGGCAAGGCTAAGAGACTAAGGGGTGTTGTGGGAAGATCACATATACTGTGTTGAGCTTTTTGGAAGAAAGCCAAGACAAAAAAAATGTAATTAAATACTATAAACAAAATATTGTTTCACAAAGCCTGATTGATCTACCACCAAACTGTTTCTCATGGCTGCCCTGGCCCTTAAACTTACATTCTGTCGTTGTCATGGAATGCTCTATGCCTCTATTTATATAACAAATAGGATTTTAATCGCTCTACAGATGCAAGTGCACCAATTAATACAAGGTGCATTCAGAAAGCACAAATATTTCAAGGGTTTCATTACATCTGCCTCAAGATCAAACGTTGCTCTGACACACAGTCCATCAGACTGAAGCCTGTGAAACATCAGTCACCTTTTCATCTCAAAGGGAGCCTTGGATACTCACCGTGAAGGCTCTTTCTCTTCCGAGGAGAAGGGCATCTTTATCTGTGGGTGTTTTCCCGCTCTTTCCAGGAGGCAGGACTAAATCAAACTTCCTGTCTCCTTGGCGGGAAGACCGCCCCTGATCTCCAGTTACAGGCTTGCCTAGCTACTTAGAGAAGTGCAAAAAACATCAATTGGAAACAGTACAAGGTAAGGTTAGGAAACAGGAACGTTAAAACATTGTATACTAAATCTGACTGACCCTGTTGGGTAAGTAGGTAAAGGTGAAAGGTAACAGAGTATGAACACATAACATTGAACCTGGCCAACCCTGGTGTGACTTGACGTTCTATCCTGATCCTTGTAATTTTGATTTCAGCCCGGGTGGGCAAGATGCCCTTCACCTCGGAAGAGAAAGAGCCTTCACGGTGAGTATCCAAGGCTCCCTTCTCCTCCGAGGCAAGGGCATCTTTATCTGTGGGACTTTCAAGAGCTCCCCATCTGGGTGGGTTACATCTCTTCATCCACTACGTGTTGGAGCATTCTGCGACCGAAGCCCGCCTGCGAAGAGGACCAGGTATTAATTTTATAATGTCTGACAAAGGTAACAACAGACCACCAGGTGGCAGTACGACCAATCTTGTCGACCGGAGCTTGTCTGTTGAAAGCTGCCGTGGTAGCGGAACTGCGAAGAGAGTGGGCTGTGATGCCCTCTGGGATCGGAACTTTAGAGGCTTTGTAGGCTTCCACGATACATCGCCGAAGGGTATAGCTGATGGCACCTGCTGACATTTTTAATCCCTTATTGGGCTTAGATATATTGATAAACATAGAGTCCGATTTTCTAAATTCTGCTGTTCTGGTTATGAAGATGTGCATGGCTCGTCGCAGACCCAGGGAATGCCAGGTTTTTTCGGTTTGGCATGAAGGCTTCAGGCAGAAAGAAGGCAGAGATATCTCTTGAGATCTGTGAAAGGTAGAATTTATCTTCGGCAGGAAGGTAGGGTCCGGTCTTAACACCAACTTGTCCTTGTGGAAGATGCATAGGCCCTTGTTAATTGACAGAACTCGGAGCTCTGAGACCCGGCAAGCTGATGTGATTGCAGTTAGGAACAGAATCTTTATTCGGAGGAATCTTAAGGGGACCGTTCTCAGAGGTTCAAAGGGGCTTGACGTAAGTGCTTTCAGGACTAGATTAAGTTTCCAAGTGGGGAAATGGTGAATTGTCGGTGGACTGATCTGAGTGACCCCTTTTAAGAAGGCAGCGATGTCTCGATGCTGAGATGTAGGAGCTCCATCTGAGAATGGTATTACTGTGGCTATTGCTGCAACTTGACGTTTGAAAGTTGACGCAGACAGCTTTAATCGTACTCCCTTTTGTAAGAAGTTGAGGATTTTGTTGACTCCTGGGTTGAGAGGATCAATCTTTTTTCTGCGTCCCCATCTCACGAAGGCCTTCCAGGAAGCCGTATAGATGCGTCTTGTCGATGGCTTACGCGCCTCCAGGATGGTATTGACGACTTCCTCTGAATAGCCGCAGTCTAGGAGTCTCCTCCATTCAAGACCCATACAGTCAAACAGTACCACTGAGGTTTCAGGTGTACTAGAGGCCCTGTTGAAGCATGTTCCAGGTGGTCGGGATTCTCCAGGGATCCTGAACAGATAGTCTGCGTAGTGTTGTGAACCAAGGTCTGCGTGGCCAAAAGGGCACTACTACTAGAACCCTGGCTTTCTCTTGCTGGATCTTGCGAAGCAGTCTGGGAAGTACAGGAAGAGGAGGGAAGGCATACAGTAATCCCTGAGGCCAGGGATGAAGGAGAGCATCTGCTCCCTCTGCCCACTGATGGAAGTATCTTGTGAAGAAGAGTGGAGTCTTGTGATTGGTGGCTGATGCAAACAAGTTGATCGATGGTAGGCCGAACTTCTGTGTGATCGAGCAGAATGTCTGTTGACTTAGAGACCATTTGCCTTCCTCCATGGTCTGACAGCTGAGCCAGTCAGCCTGGGTGTTTAACACTCCCCTGATGTGCTCCACCTTTAGTGATTGTATGTTGATCTGTGCCCACCGGAAGATCTGTGATGCCTCTCAGTGAAGGGCCGACGATCTGGTGCCCCCCTGCTTGTTGAGGTATGCCTTGGTTGTCATGTTGTCGGAACGTACTAGGACGTGGTGATGTTTGATGGATTTGGAGAACGCTAGTAAGGCTAGCCTCACCGCACGGAGCTCTAGAAGATTGATGTGAAGCTTCTTTTCCTGGGCGGACCATCGGCCTTGAGCTACTTTTGAGTTGAACGGGGCTCCCTATCCTTCGAGACTTGCATCCGTGAATATCTGGAGGGGGTCGTCGTGGATATATTGCTGACTCTTCTTTAAGTTGGAGGGTCTGGTCCACCAGCATAGGCTGTGTTTCACCCCGCCAGTCACCTGGATCAGTCTGCCCCGTTTGTGTGTGATGTCTCCCTGAAAGGGGCGAAGGAGCCACTGTAGTGGTCTTGAATGAAACCTTGCCCAAGGTACTATAGCTATACAGGAGACCATGTGACCCATGAGCTTTGCCAAGGACATTAGTCGGGACCTCCTGTTTCGAATTATGATGGTCAGGTTGACTATTTTGGTCACCCTTACTTGTGGTAAGGACAGGGAGTTCTCTAAGGAATTTATGCGGACCCCGAGGTGCGTGACGGTCTGTGAGGGTTCCAGAGAGCTCTTTTCGAGGTTCAACAGGTACCCATGTTCCTGTAGTGAGTGAATGTGATAGGGATAATTCCCGTGATTGGGCACAGATCAGGATATTGTCCAGGTATGGGTGTACCTGGATTGATTCCTGTCTGAGATTGTCTATTATGGTGACGAGGACCTTCGAGAAGACCCGGTGAGCAGAGGAGAGACCAAAGGGGAGGGCTCTGAATTGGAAGTGTTCCTGTGTGTATGCGAAGCAGAGGAACCTTCGGTGTATGGGATGTATGAGTATGTGTAGGTAGGCCTCCTTGAGGTCCACCACCGTCATGAAGGTTCCAGGGAGGAAGGATTCCACAATAGAATGCAGGGTTTCCTTCCAGAAGTGTTTCTTCTGTATCCTGCGGTTTACGTATTTCAAATCTAGAGTAGCCCTCCAGTCCCCATTTCTTTTGGGGACTGTAAAAAAGATTGAGTAAACTCCCTGGAATCTTTCCTGCGGTGGTACCGGTTCTATTGCGGCCATCTGTTGTAAATGAGATATGGCTTGAAGGGTTCGTGAATGCTTTTTTTCCCTTTTTGGGAAGGGGAGAAGGTAGGAATCGATCTGGTGGTGGTAATGTCATTTCTAGTAGGTATCCTTTGGAAATTATCTGGAAAACCCAATTGTCTGGGCTGGATTTCTCCCACCTGCTTGTGAACGCCTGTAATCTTCCCCCAGCTGTAGTGACTCAGAGTCACTGGTTGTTGCCCTTTGAGAACTTGTCAGGTTTATCCGATCTGGGTTGTTGGCCTTGTCTGGTAAACCTGCCGCCTTTGCGAAATGGCCTATGGTTGCCGTTATTATTCCAGGTTCCCTTTCTGGAATCGGTTCTGTATCTAAAGGGGGTTCTGGGGGGACGAAAGGACTGATATCCGGTTGAGCGGATGTCCTTTTTAAGTTGCCTAGGCATCACATGCTTCTTGTCCCTAGTTTCTACTAGGATTTTGTCGAGTTTCTCCCCAAACAGTCTGCCTTCCTGAATGGGGTACGCCATTAAGGTTGTCTTGGCTTTAAAGTCGGCTGGCCAAGCTCTTAGACATAGGGCTCTTCTAGCGGAGGTGACAGATGCCATGGATTTGGCAGTAAAGGATATGAAATCCAGTGAGGCATCTGCCATTAGGGTGGTAGCTTTAAGAACCCTTTCCAGGCCTGCTGAGACCCAGTGGTTCTCTTCCGGTACAAGTTGAATGAGCTTCTTGATCCAAAGATAAGATGCTCTGGCGAAGATGGATATGGTGGCGCTCGACTGGATTGCCAGTGCGGCTGTCGCGTGGGCCTTTCTGGTAAGGGACTCAGTCTTCCTATCTAATTGGTCCCTTATGGAACCAGCCCTATCCTCTGGGACCAGGCCAGGGGACTGGAGATCAATTATTGGTGCTTCCACTACTGGCACTTTAAGTAGGCTCATGGCGTGAGGTGCTAAGGTATATAGTTTCTTCACGCCGCTGGGGATCTGCTTGCCCGTGGTAGGATTGTCCCACTCCTCTTTAACTGCTCGCAGGAAAAATTCAGGGAAAGGCACAGAATTAGTTTGGGTTTGCTTCCTAGGGAAGCATTCCTTAACTCCCTTTTTACGCTTTGTGCTGGATTCATCCGATGGTTCCTGATCCTCGTTAAGATCTAGAGCTATCAGTGCCTTGGCTAGTAGGCCCTGGAAGTCGTCCCCTGACAAGAGTCTGGGCTGTTGTTCATCTGAGGGAATGAGTTCTTCCTCAGAATCTAACTCGCCCTCCTCTCGCTCCTCTAATTTTGAATCTTGATCAGAGGATATGGATTCAGCCTGTACAACCGTGGAGTGTGTTGTGGCCTTTTTGGACGCTTTGGTGGGTCAATAGCTGGTGGAGGGAATGGGTGTTTGTTCCTCCCGTCCCGCACAAAGGGGTTGGAGTAAAGGAAGAGGAGGGTGAAGACTTGTGCACCACCCAGGGGAAGGGGGGGGGGAGTCTCATTTGGAATGCCTGAAAGGCCTGCCACTGACTTTGAAGGGCCAAATTAACCAGATCGCTGGCCTCGTTAGTAAACATGCGCCCACCAACTGTTTCGTTAGAAGGGGGGTTGCCACCTCCCGCCAGGAACGTTCCTACCGGTACTTTGCCCATGTTCAAAGGCTGTGCGCTGTTTGCAGGCTGAACTGGGGCCGTGGGATCAGAGGAAGCCAAGTAGGCGGCGGATCTAGAGGAGCTGGCTCTCGGAAGGGCATTCGCTTTACTGGAGGGCTTCTTTCTTTTGTGTGCTGGCAGCAGCACGGCTCTAGGCACAGCTTTTTGCGCCTTTTTCTTATGCACCGACAGCGAGGTCTCGTCCTCTCCCGCTGCTAGTGTCGGTGGACCCGGCTCTCTCCCCAATGATCCGCAGGAGCAGCCATTGGGGGGCTCTGGGCGGAATGGACCAGCCCACCTGACTGATGAGTCTTCCACGGATAGGAGGTCGTCCTCCCGTCCCTTTGCAGCGTCGGCCATCTTGGCTTTAAACAAGCTGATGTCGGCTGCGTTATAGGTTGGGAAGGGAGGGGAAGGGTCGGGCTAACGAACAACGGTAACGACGAACGGTAACGAGACTCACGGAGGTAAACTGACAAAGGATCCAAACAAACACACGAGGTAAAAGGAATCCTGTATCTGCTAATAGCCGGAGCTGTGCAAAATTACTGCTTTCCTATAAAAGGCAGGACGAAAACTGGAGATCAGGGGCGGTCTTCCCGCCAAGGAGACAGCAAGTTTGATTTAGTCCTGCCTCCTGGAAAGAGCGGGAAAACACCCACAGATAAAGATGCCCTTGCCTTGGAGGAGAATACATATTTTATGCCATGAAAACAGGTGGTACAGAGATTGTCAATAAGTCACAGATATGGGGGAGGGGAAGAATACTAAATATACATTTCATTTTCTAAATATAATACTAAATATACATTTCATACTACGATTTAGTATGTTCCTTTAGGCACTCAGTAGTATTTTAAACTCTCCTTTTCCTACCCTTCTTTCTACTTTGGACTAACATTTATTGCTTCTGAACCAAGATTTCAAATATAGTATCATCCCTTTGCTATATAATTTTTGAATTCTAGACAACAGGTCAGCATGTGCTAAAAGTCAAAAATATTGAGCAGCTATGATAAACTACTCACAAACAGAAAGACCAGGCCCCTATAAAAATTTGTGATGAATAGTACCACTGAAGCATGTATACATACACTCACCAATAAAAGCACTCTCAGATTCCAAAAGTGAGTTTTTCAGAAATTCGTTGGAGTCATCTCTGACCTACGAAAGAAAGTAAAATAAGATTTAGTTCACATGAATAAGTGTATCAGCAAAAGGAAGACTGGTACCTTTCAAAGCTCCTGTTCGTTTAACTAGACCAGGGGTCGGCAAACTCATTAGTCAAAAGAGCCAAATATCAACAGTACAATGATTGAGATTTCTTTTGAGAGCCAAATTTCTTAAACTTAAACTATATAGGTAGGTACACTGTTTATTAACTTAATAAACTTTAATTAAAGTTTTAAGTCTTAATTAAACTATAGGTACACTGAATAAAACTTGATATCATACTTAATAGTGATCTTATTTATTGATAAAAAATTAATTGTAAATCCCTGCCATTTCCCCCTCCCCGTCCGGAGTCCTCGTCTGGAGGCCTGGTCTACCTCCATAAAAGCCTATTGGTAGACCTGGCCTCCGGCTGAGTCCCATTGGGAGGCCAGGTCTACCCATTGGCTTTCTTGGCAGTAGACCTGGCCTCCGGAGGCCCTTAGAAGCCAATTGGTAGACCTGGCCTCTGAAGGGGGACTTTTTCCCCTCCTCGGAGTCCAGGTCTACCGCCAAGAAAGCCAGTGGGTAGACATGGCCTCCCAATGGGACTCAGCCGGAGGCCAGGTCTACCAAAGGAAGCCCACCCCGCCCAACAGCTGATAGGCGGGGGGGCAGGAACCGCTGAGCCGCCCGCCCAGCAATCACGCTGCTAGAGGGGAGGGGAGGCTTTAGCCTCCCAACCATTGAGGGCAAGGGAAAGGGGGACCTGGCCATTCTCCACAGCGGTGGGGGGGAGAGACAGTGCGCCCGCTCGCCCACTCTCTCTCTCTCAGGCACGCCGGCTCCGCAGCCCGGCTGCCGGCGCGAGCGGGCGCAAGAGCAGGGGCTTCGAACCAAGTTCGGAGAGCCGCACTCAACGGGCCAAAGAGCCGCAGTTTTGAGACCCCTGAACTAGACTGCCAGTTATTAAACTATTCCCTACTGAACAAGATTCTCCAGTTTTACTAGCTTTTCTGATGGGAGTGATAAAACCATTCAAATTGTAGAGTGTTAGTCTGAAGGACTGCATTTGAGTGGCAGTTTAGTAAGCTGGGCTTTTATAACCAGACTTATTTCCCAATACACATATTTATGTATAGTAAAAATTACATTTTTCCATTTATGCCCTGCCCTCCACCATATTTTAGACATATGGACTATTAGATACAGCTTGCACTCTACTGGTATAGGTATTATCCTAGTTGCCAGTGGAGCTGCATCCTTGCCCACCATTGCAAATTCCCCCTCAGAGGAATTAGAATCAAACCATATTGTAACTATACTGCAGAAATGGTTGAAACAACTAAATAAATGATCATCAAAGATGGAGTGGAAAAAAGTTTCACTGGGAGCAGCCAACACAAAAATAGGCAGTCACCATCACCTAGGTCTTTATAAAGGACTTCTGCAGTATAAACAGCAGTACATTTTAACAGGGATTTAAAGGAAGAGAGAAAAGTGACTGTTCCGAAGCACAGGGATTATCACACTCACACGCACACATCCAGTTAATCATGATGATCTCACGCTTTAGTATGAAATCCAAGCAGTAAGTTTGATTTTTCCTTACCATTCCCCTCTCTCTCAATTTAAAGCCAGGCTCAGGATCATCAAAATCTAGGACTATTACAAAAACAAAGAAAGAAATCAAGGTGAGGGGAAAGAACAGAAAATCTTAAGAACAATGACTGTAGAATACCGTAATACAATTTGATTACAAACTGTAATACCTCTTATCCATGGTATTATTTTATTGTATTCAATTTATACCCCACCCTTTCCCAGGAAAGAAATGCACTGAACATCACAACAGCATAGCTTACTTGACTGACAGTTACATAAATTAGCATAAAAATTGTTGAGGGGAAGAGAAATAGGATTGAACATTATTTCTTCTGAACACTAAACATAACCGAGTTAGGGAGAGACAAAGTGTAACTATGTAGATCAAATGAATGAATAAAATAAATGCTCTAAATCTTCATGTTCAACACACACCTTGCTTGAGTCTGAAGAAGAGATAATTATTTGGTGAGACTGAAAGACAAATCACAGAAAGGTAGCAGGGATCACAGACCTGCCCCTAGGGAACACATTCTTAAATAATTCTCTCCAAAGTGATCCCTTAATTTGGAGCTGCAATAACTATCTAGAGAGTCTGGTGGTCATACTAAATCCCAGAGGATTTTTTAAAATCAGAGTCTGCATGACTCCTGAAAAGGGGGTAAGAGGACTGGTGAGAATCTCAGCTAAGAAAAAAAAATATCCCACAGAAGGAAGCACAAAGGTGCAAAAACATATTCATTGCATCACAGTGAGTCTATCATTTAAAGTAACTTTTGCTTGGTAGAAAACATATTTCTTGTTCCAACAGCTTTTTGAAAGTTTTAATGTGTTACTGTTAGTATGTCAGAGTAAATCCTTAGCTTGTCTACTAAGAATTTTATTCAGATCTATTCAGTGGGCTTTACTCCCAGGAAGCCACATTAGTAGAGCAGAAAAGAAAGCAAGGCATATTTATCCCTTCAGTCAATAGTACTGTACTCTTCATATGAAGAAAAAGAGAATCCAGAAACTTTTAAAGAGAAATGGTTCACAATGAAAGCATCTGACTGACTTCCACTAAAAGGAAAAAGATAAATCTAGCTTTAGAGAAGTTGATTTTGAAAAAGAAACTGGGTGTACAGTGAAACTGGGATCTTACCTTCTGCATTCTTCCTCATTTTTTTAAGTTTCTTTTGCTGTTCTCTTAGCAATGCCTGCTGCTGAATATCCAGAGCATCATCATTAGTAGGTGGATCGGGGTACATATATCTTGTTTCTACTCGTGTTTCTGAATCTAATATGCAAAAGTAGGAGGTTTAAAATACTCATAACATTTCCTTTCATTAAAATGTTACAAAACATGCAGAACTTTACACATATTAGATTCTGGCTGTACTCAAACATTTTAGAAATTTTCCTCATGAGCCACTTAGAATGCCTCTTTAGGCAGAAAGCAGGATATAGTGAAGATATATCTTAAGATTTATTTCACTTATAAATAAGTGAAATAAATACTAGTGATCAAAATCTGCATTAGCTTTAATTTCAACACAGATCTAGAGGATAACAGAGCCAGTGTGGTGCAGTGGTTAAGATTGTCAGACTAGTATCTGGAAGAACATATGTTCGAATCCCCACTCATGCCATGGAAGCTTGGTGGGTGACCTTCAGCCAGTCACACTCTCTCAGCCTAACCTACCTCCCTGGGTTGTTGTGAGGACAAAATGGAGGAGAGGGGAATGATGTAAGCAGCTTCCGGTTCCCACTGGGAGAAAGGCAGGGTATACATTAATTAAATAAATACATACATACATAAATAACAATGTATTTCTCAACTTTAGGGCACAATGGCCAAGATAAGTAAGACCACTTTACTGGCAAACATCTCTGTGCTTTGACTTTTGGAAATGTACATATGCTGAAATAATTTTTGTTTTCGAAACTGCTCTGAGAGACTCTAACTTAGGATACAGCATGTTGTGAAAATCTTCAGAATCAGGGTTCCATCACAACATGACAAATCATGTGAACTCATATTGATATATGTGTCAAAGTCCATTAAAAAAGGCACCTTGGGATATACTGGGACTTAGTTTTTGGTACTACTACACAGGATCACAACACTTTATAGGTGATGACATACACATTGACGGAAAAGTTAAAGAATCTTCATTTGGTTAAATTATTTTCCTTTCAAGCTGAGGAAATGATTGGGGTGTCATTTTGTATCCCTTTGTTAGACAAGACAACTAACCTTTATATTTAAGTTCATTAAAGTCACGGATGTTTTGAAGATTGCTAGGATCACCAACATCCTTTGATGAAGGCCGCCTGACTGGAGCTTGCATACGAAGTCTGGCCATCTCAAATACATCCATACTAGGTTTCCTCCTCCTGAAAATGATGAAAATCATGCGGAAGTAATCATCTAGGACAAATCTCACCAGGCAGGGTAAGCCCAGGATATTGAGCAGAGACAGACAGGTTTTCATTCCATAAAGCCACATTTTGTTAGCTAAAACAACTGGCATGGACATTCGCCAGCAAGCTGCTTGCCAAACTTTGAAGGAAAAGCTCACTGCATTTATAAAGCACATCATAATAAGCTGATTTCATTTTCATTAGACAACATGTACACATTTTGCTGACCAAAACTCCAATTGGAAATGCTGCTTCAGTGAGGGTCTAGAAGCCCATACATAAAGACTGCACAATAAGCTTTCTTAGTTACTGTCAGCTTCTTACACGTCAGCTCAAAGCCAATGAAACAAGTCCATGACCTTTTAACCTCAGCTCTGTCCTAAGTCTTGCACGAGGAAAAGCTGCATAAGAAAACACTTCCCACCCACCCTTATGCAGTATGTTAGGGTAGCTGTTGCACTGTTATCTTTCTTCCTTTAATTTTTTTTAATATTATCTAAAATAATACGAACAGATAATACAACACTAAAAGTAGCAACAATAAAGTTTAGGAAATACAATAGAGTAACACTTGGAGATCTTACGGCGAATAGACTAGATCAGATTTTTACAACAAACAAAATAATCAAATTGGCACAGAGAATATGAAGAGCATTGGCTGGTACACTTGACAAAACTGAAATATCTATTATCTGACATACTGACCGCTGACCTTTTCATTTAGGAGCAAATCCTGGATATATGCTAATATTCCCAGTGTAATCTTTCTTCCTTGAGGTACAACAGCTATGAGAGATGATGGCACCAAAATGGCCAGGTATGACTTACAGATGTTGTATAAGCCCAAGACAACACAGTACAACAGAGCAAAATCTTCTCATTACACCCCATTACACTTTCGATTACCATTTCATTTTGTGAAACCTTAATTTCAACTGAAGTGTTGTTGTATTCCCATTTACCAGAGAAGATACATGCCTTTCAACAAAGGTGTTACTACACAAACAGTAAAATCCTCACCCTTTCATCAGGTCATCGTCATCACCGTGTACTTTTAACAACTGCTCCTGCAGCCTCCGCTCTTCACTGCGCAGCTGTTTCCTCATCTCTGACAGCTCATTTATTACATTCTTCTTTTCTTCTTCAGCATGGAATAAAGAAAAACGGAAACAGAATGTGATAGATCGGTATCTGCCTTCTTTTGTGAACTTTCAGGGAAGGGTCAGCCAGGAGCACCATCCAAAAGGTAAATGTTAAAGTGTGGCATATTCTTACCATAGGCACGTAACTGGTTTCTTCTAGCTGGTACTGGAGGAGACGGAACTCTGGACTGTGGATCATCCTGATAAACATTATTTTTAAAAGGCAAATTGGAAAAAAAAATCAGATCAATAGAAGGGGAGACAAAACGGCAACTCAGTGGTTTTCATCTTCAGATATCCTAAGAAGAATGAAACTGCTACCATGCGTCTGTATAAGATTTAGGCTGGATTTTCTGAAACAGAAGATCCTACATGGTAAACTCCAGGGTGATTTAAAAGCACTCAATTTTCTTTTACAAAAATTAAAGTTCATTGTTCTAAAATATATAATATATAATATACATCACTTACTATCAAACAACCTTTCCCTCCCATAAACCCACCCTCTTCCCTAGTCCTAAACAGAGAGGGACAGGGGAAAGGGAGAGGTTAAAAAAAGAAAGAAAATCAAGAAAGAAAACACAAGAGGCTGAATCTTATTCAATGGGGCCAACCAATGAGAACAACCAAGTTCACTGGTGACAATACATGCACGATCTAACAGCTCATAGTAAACTAACCAGTGCTCTACAAATTAATCTGATTTCCAAAACAGTGTGAGATAGGAAAATTAACATTGTTTTGTGACAGAACTGAATAAACTGACATCAAGGGTTTTTATCCAGAACACACTGAACTGTATGATTTCTTTACAGTAGAAACCGTTTTCTAGCACTGATTAAAACTCTTTCCTCAAATTTCTTCTAAATACTGATACATCCTTACTTTTTTCATCTCAAAGATTCATTTAGGCTACTACTGAGACAGTTTACACAGAATCTCGGTATAGAACTGGATAATAACTGAAGATGTTTCTTCTTCTGCAGATTCAACAGTCTGTTATGCATAAAATAGAAATCTCTCTACTGAAAAGTGCTAATGCATTCAAAATGACTGTTTTATCTTTTAACTGGTGATCCACCTCTGGCAGCCAGAAGCCTAGCGGCTATGTTACATACTTTATCCAGAAATTATTTCCAATATGATGAAATCCAAACGAAGGGTTTGGGGGAGTACTACATCCACTAGTTCCCACAACCCTTTAGAGAATGCTTATCCAGATATCAATTTAGTATTAAAACTCTGTAACAAAAATCTTTTTAGTTGTAAGCCACCTCAAGCAGCACTCTGAAGAGGTGATGCATCACATTATAAACAAACAACACAGAACTGCCTTCTCTTAGGCACTCAATAATCAGCTTGTCTTGCAGCCACATCCCTGAAGGATGTACAAAAAGTTGAAAAAGCAGATACAGAGCTGTAATATTTTTATGATTTTCTGGGAAACTGCAGCCTGGAACAGATGTGAACCTTCACACTAAGCATATGAACAATAATTAAAGAGCATGGTTAACCAGAGGTCAATTATATTATTAGAATATCATCAAGAATTTAGATGCCAATGCATATGCTGCTATTTTTAGATATACTGCTTGTATTTTTTATGAGAAAGAGCAAATGCTAGAATTTATGTGCTGATTATATCTGAATAACAAATTATGTACCTGTGTATAGTAAGACATACGGCTCTCCACCAAAAATGCCTTTTCTTCTTTTACCACACCCCTATTTAGTTGGAGAGGAGAAAACTGTCTGTCTAAACCCTGAAAAGAAGAGATACACAAAAAATTGATTCCTGTATTAATAATTCAATAGCTTATCATAAAAATAATGACACACCAAATAAAGCTATTAAAAACAAATTTCACTTAAATGGCTGTGCTCAACACAGGTATGATGCTTGATCCATTCCCAAATCAAAGCCAGCCTAACCTTTTAAGGACCTTGCTATGCACTGTTGGTGTGAGGAACAGGAACTACTATCAAAGTGTTTGACTATTGATGGATGATAAGTGAACAAGATTAGTACAGTATATGAAAGGTGAGAGTAGCATATGAACGTAGGACAGAAGTGTGTGATTGTATGAAGAGCTTACACACACAAAAGCCACATCTGCGCATTTACACAGGTCATCTCTTGTAATCTCAATATTCAGCTGTTTTAATTTTCATTATGTTTAAATGATAATGAATGTATTCTTAATGAAACTATAATGAATTAACATATCCCCAACTCTTTGTTCATCATTTTCTTAACCAAAGGTATATCCCACAAGTCACAGCCTTTAGGCCTGTGCAGATATTCAATATGAACGTATAAACAGTAGGGAATGAAACTATAGCAGCAAGCCCTACCCCCTCCAAGAATCCACATATTGCTAAGAATTTAAGTATAGTGGATCTCAGGCATGGGCTGCAACCGTTTGATCTGTATATCCCATTTTGCAAGCCGCTATGCACATATTCTGACTGATATATGACCACTAGGTATGCAGAGAGGACAGGGTCTCCCACAATTTACTAAAAGAAATGAATTTCTTCACAGGTCTTTTGAGTACTGTTCATGTATTCTCCTCTGAAAAGGTGAATTTCAGCAAGGGGAAAAAATTGATCATGAGTATTAGCTTATGTGACTAGCATTACTCATACTGCTTAAATTAAGGAAGATGGTCTTATTGGCCTTGAATCAAGTAAGATAAAAGTAGCTAGTAGGGAAAAAAGTATATTTCTTGTACTATTTAGAGACACAAACCTGTCTAACCCGATTGGTGCATTGAATGCCTTGGTCAGATGAACCGTAGAACTCTCTGGAAAGCTGCGTCTGTTGAGGGAGGCTGCTGCCCCTCCCCCTCCCCACTCCTCACAGTTCTAGCAACTAACAGATGCAGTACTGGAAGAATGCATGCAAAAACTTCACTCTTTCTTCAATGTCTAAGTGTTTGGGATTAATTCTAATGGTAATATATTTCATTTTGGAATAGCTTAACATTGGTTCGACTGATTTTTAATTCCAAGGTTGCTTCCACATGGAGATTACCACCTGTTTTGTTCCCACTACCACTGAGAAAGCAAAGGCATTTGAAGTGGCTACAGAACCTCTACACAGGGTTATTCTCCATGCTTTTCCCTTGTGCCATCCATTTCTTACCCCTTCTGCTGGTGGGTTTTTGCTTCTTTTATTGGTATAGCAGCACTATACTACACACACAAAGAAAAAAACTCACCAGCGGTGACAAAGGGCAACGGCAGGCATTTTTCTACTAACGTGTCCATATGATTGTATGATTTCCTATTAAATTACATCATATATATTGGTGCCCTTTTGTGCTACATTAAACTATATAACACATCGTATACGGAAGTGCAATGTATAATGTACATCAGAAATGTGCAACTATGGCCAGCAGTCATAAAATTCCTAGGTCCTCTCTACTCTTAAGCCTTCATGCTATTTGTGGCAAACATTGATCAAGACATTTCTACTTTAGATTGCAAATAAACCTTTCACTATGTAAGAATTGTATTTATAGCCAAACAACAAAAAAAGTGCAATTCCTTATGTGGCTGTAACTGAAGTCAGACTAAAAGATGAAAACAGCATTTCGCTGCTGCCTCCATCAAGTGTTAATGAAGGCTGAGTGTTACATATAAAGGCAGACTCTATTGCTACACGTCTGAGACCCCTACCATGAAGTGCACTTGGGGAATGGGGGGGGGCTGCAGATGAAAACGACACCCCATCTCTTGGATCAAAGTGAAAAAGAATGGAATTGAAGAAACACATTTTAAGACACACTACCTTTTCTCCTTCCATCCTTATATGTTTTTCTTTTTCACTAAGCTGCTTCAGTTGTTTATCTAGCCTCTCTTCTTCATCTTGCTTCTTTGTTTCTGCCTCTTTTTTTCTTTCTTCAGCTAATCGATATAGCTCTTCGTTTTTTAATCTTTGCTAGAGATGTGATACAAACACAAAAGGAATTCTTGACAGCCAGTGTTGTGTAGTGGGTTAGTGTCAAGACTAGGATCTGGGAGACCCAGGTTCAAATCCCCACTCTGCCATGGAAGCTTGCTGGGCTGCTTTGGGCCAATTATACACTCTAAGCTTAACATACCTCACAGGGTTGTTGTGAGGATAAAACGAAGGAGGGAACAATGTAATCTGCTTTAAGCCTTCACTGGGCAAAAAGGCAGAGTATAAATGAAGTAAATAACTAAATAATAAAATGTAACTGTTATGCAGGGTCAGTTGTGTGCACGCAAGAGAGATGTATCTGCAAAAATTTCCCTAACACTGCAGTAACTGGAAAAATCCATACATGGAGAGGGGACTCCATGTGCACACAACAGCACCCCCAAACGAAAGGAACCTAGGCACAAAGGCTATATACTCAGAGATACACCTCACTGAATTAAATATGGCTTACTTCCAAGTTAATGTACTTGGGATTAGACTATAAACTTTGTGGGAGTAAAGTCAAGTCAGAGTGATCGATGAAAAAAAATACAATCCAGTTAAGTCACCAGTTAGACAGTGGGTCAGATACCATAATGCATGAGCACAAAAGAGAACGTACTTGGCATGGCTCCACTTGTGCAAACAGTAGTGCAACAGCTGCACTAACAAACAGAGCATTAATACAATTTAAACAAATAACAATGTGCATATGGGACAAAGGAATTCACAGAAGACATTCCGCATCATTTCATGTGTCTGGTCTCCATCTTCGCTCTCTGGACTTAACCAACAAGGGCTGGGCTATGCCTTGCCCCGAGTGGTGGGGCAATAAGGATCCATTCCATATAAGGGACGGGACAACTCAAAAGCGTGTGGCCTTGTAGGCAGAGATGCCTCCCCCGCTCCCACCTAGCTGGTGAGGGGAGGGAAAAGGAAGGCAGGTTCAACTTGTAATCAACCTACTAGTAGACACTGCCCCAAATGTGACTTTGGCAGTTGCAAAATTTATATCTATGGCATTAAATAATACCCCTAAATTTTAAATTGTGCATTTATGTGTATTTATAATCTTAGCGTTTTATGGAAGTTGTAAATGTAATTTTATACTTGAGTCAGTATATTTAATAATTATGTTATTTCCTAATGTACCTTTTACCTATGCTCATGACGGATTGATATATGAGCATTAGATAAACGATGGAAGGCAGGTTCACTTCCAAAGAGGCCAGCTGGGTCTCGTTGCCCTTGGAAAGAGATGGTGCTACCTGATACCCTGGAGAGCCGCTGCCAGTCTGAGTAGACAATAGACCCAGGGTCTGATTCAGTGTAAGGCAGCTTCATGTGTTGATGTGCTTGCTGCCATGAGTCTGGGGCAGGCTCTGGGCCTACATCATTACAAGGTGGGAATCTTAAAAAGGAGCTCAGACAGCCAGCAGGGATGGGGGGTAGCTAGATAGTCTCTGACAGATAAGACATGCCAGCCAGGAGGAGAGCCAAAAAGAGGGCGAACGGGAATGACTGAAACATTTCCCTCAGGCTTGCTCGGCCCCCGCTGAGGCTGCCTCTCTCAGGGAATAAGAACACTGGAGGGCGCTGCAGCACCAGAGCCCCCCCACCCCCATCAGCTTCTTACTTTCTCACATCAGGTAATTTAGTTTTTAATTTGTATCAAAAGAAATACCTTAAATGGAGATACAATCACTTTTATTTAGTGCAAACAGACTAAATGCAAGAGGCTCTTCTCTTGGAGGAAAATTCCTTGCACCAGAGGAAAAAGCGACTGTCAAGGGAACGGATAGGCAGGAATCCAAACCTGTTGATTTAATCAACTAATCCTTTAGTTGAATTATGTGTGAATTTGCAAGTTAAATATTGCAGCCCTGCTTGTATTCAGAAACAAACACCCAGTGTAGTCTGTGGGATTACAGTAATTTGACAGAAAATTAATACTAGTGTCAAATTAAATACTGGTGTCACTTAAGGCAGACAACTTTTAACAATTCCCACCTTGACATCATTTTGCCTGTATTATGCTAGGTCTTCTGGATATATTCTTGCTAGAGATTAAGCATTTATTTCCCCTCCACAACCATTCTCCATTCCCTTTCTCTGAAGCAGGAAAGAAAAAGGCATACTATTCCCTTTAGGCAGAAGATCAAAGCCCTAGCAAAACACTATACCTCCTCCTCTCTTCGTCTCTTCTTCTCCTGCTCTTCTTCGTATTCTCTTTGTATTCTAGCCCTTTGTTCAGCAAGTATTTTTTCTTCCCTTTCTTCTTCAAGCCTTCGTTTTTCACGATCTGCCTCTTCCCTCTTTCTTTTTTCCTCTATCTAGAAAGTAGGAAAAATACTATTTGTTTGCGGAACAAGAATATTTAAAGCAAGAAACAAAGAAAGGAGAGATGGCTAACAATTAGAAGTACCCTGCCTCCAGTCACCTATCAGGAACTTCAATTTCTGTAACCAGACCTGTAAGGTCGAAGCCCTCCACACAAATGAGCAAGGAAGGGCATAACAGGTAAAGGAAGCCCATACCTGAAATCAGTACTTCCTGGCATCCTCCAGTACCCTCCTGCCTAAGCACTCCAGACATCTATGGCTACTGGGGGTCCGCTGCTCCCACTGCAACATAGGGAAGCTGGCTCAAAAACTGGCTCCCTGATTCACAGATAGTGACTCTTAACACAAAGGACACAGATAAGCATGCAGTTTGAATAAAGGGACCGTGCTGCCGAGCTTCTAATGCAAGAAAGCTTCCTCCATGCACTGGGGAAGGCAATGAAGAACACAGCCATTCATTGTTTAAACACCAAGTGTGCAACTCTATCTACTGATACTGCTGGCCAAACAGCAGTAGTACTGCTGGCCAAACAATGCAAATTAGTTGTATGAATTGTTACACATTTCCTTTCCCCAGGAATCCTCCAGATTCTACAAGTGAGCCTCCTATCCACTGGGCCTCTTCAACAGGGGAACTACTGCAGGCTCTTTTTAGCAGATGCCTTGTGTGCTATTGATAGTGTCTTTAAATATAAACATTGCTGATGATTTAGTTAAAGTTTTATATTTTTATAAGCTGCTTCAAATTACACAAAAGTGACCTAAAAACATATTAAAACAAATTATGTGTAGAAGAGGCAATGGGAAAGGTTCTACGATAACACCTTGAAATTTCTGCTACTGTCATGTGCTAATTAGTGTCTTCTATTCATTGCTAACCTTTGGGTCATTCTCAGTGAACTCTGTGGGGCAACACAGCAGTTGTCACTATTGATGTCTTGGTCCTAGTTTTTACTTTGCTGTTGGAGAAGAACAGGATCTTGACTATGTTATATTAGCACAAGTCCTAGCATAATAATAGCCATTCTCCTCTGATCATAGGATCAAGCTCTTAATTATCACACCTAAGTAAAATTAGCAAGGAAGAACTCATTCTTCCTTAGTAACAACACTCTGAGAACAAATGGGCAAACAGAAGACCAGCCCTAAAAATAAGGCACGGGGTATATTGAACTCCTTCCTGCAACAGAGCCACCTCAGCAGTTCAAGAACCTCTCAGCAATTTATTTTGGTTGTATGTACACAGCTTACCTGAATTTGCCTCTTGAAAACAATTTGCCTCCCCTCTCCAAACCCAGGCCTGGTTTCCTTGTTTTTGTAACTGCACTTTGAGTAGATGTGATTCAGACAGCTAAGTAAATCAGAACCGCGCAAAAAGTGGGGGTTTTGCCCAGAGGCTATTATTATAAGAATCGCACACTTCATGCCCAAGAAATGAAGGACCCAATGAAAAACAGTGAATGTTTGCTCAAATTGTATATTTACGCTAATATAGATGTCATGAGCCCTATTACTTGGCAAAATCCTTAACCCTTAAAAACTGTATTTTAAAAGTATTTTGGCTTCATTTATACAGAAACATACACTCACCTGAAAACGAAGGAAGTTCTTGTATGATTCTTGCCGCCTAAGCTGCTCTGGTGTTGGTTGCTCCCCAAAAACATTACCACGAGCATAGGGGGATGTTTGTGAATAGGCACAGCCTAGTTAAGACACACACAAAAAGGAGTCAAGCACAGGTAAGTCTGTCCTTGCACAAAAGGCTTAGAATGGACATATGGTACCTTGCATCAAATAACTGGTTATCATATTCAATCCATGCAATCTTCATTTAGCATGATGTAAAAATTCCATTCCCACACAAAGCACCAGCCAACTTTGTTCAACAACTGCTATGGGCGCCAAAGTTCAAAAATTTGAATTCTTCTTGTTTATAAAGGGGCATGATCCAGTTCACGATAAGCTCAGCACCTAAAGGTAAAGGTAGTCACCTGTGCAAGCACCGGGTCATTACTGGCCCATGGGGTGACATCACATCATGACATTTACTAGGCAGACTATGTTTACAGGGTGGTTTGCCATTGTCTTCCCCAGTTGTCTACACTTTACCCCTAGTAAGCTGGGTACTAATTTTACCAACCTGGGAAGGATGGAAGGCTAAGTCAACCTTGAGCCGGCTATCTGAAACCGGTTTCTGTCGGGACCGAACATAGGTCGTTTCGGTATCCCACTGCTACATGCACACAAAGGAATGTACACAGGCAGAGCAACAGGCCACCAGGGGGTACAGTGGGTCAGTGCACATCTCCCCCTCACAGCATGAGTAACTTGCACCAAGAAGCAGGACAGACCTAGATAAACATAGGTGAAATGCACTGAAAACTTCTAATTCCTCCTAGCACTTACACTGCCTGCATACCCACATAGGAAGAGAAACAAGAAACGTGAGACTTTATTCAATCCCATCGTTTGTAAACAATAACCTGCTATTAGACCTTAAAATTACTGTTGAAAATACTTTTGCGAGAAAAAAATGCATAAGGTGACGCCTTCTATAAGGATATTTTCGGTGCCTGATTTCTATGTCTAATTTCCCCCTTATTTATACTTTAAAAATATACATTAAGAAAATAATTTCATAACACTGAAATTGCTAACAAAACAGAAATAAGTGTTTATCCAGCATTTCCAAGTGCTTTGTTCTCAGACCATGAAAGCTCTTAATGACTGATATTTGTTTATACATTAAAGAACCCTAATAATTGGCTGGAGGATATACAGGTGGTTTCCTTATTAAAATTCCAAAAATGCATTTTAGCGCCTTACATGCCTTCTCAAGTCTGTGTTTTATCAACTCTGATTTGTTATGCTGTGCTTGAAAAATGATGGAAATAGCTTTTGCCGTGATTGATTAGTTAATATAAACATAGTGGCCACAGTTTAGCATACTGCACACATTGCATGGAGAGACTTCCACACAACTTTGCGCTAGTTACCTGGATTATGCCTACAAGGAATATTGTGCTTGAGTTGCAATCAATATACACATTGCCAAAATATAATCAAGTTCTTAAAATACAATGTCAAAATCATACTATCTGCACTCATAAAGACAGCTGGTGTGGGGTAGTGAGACCTGAGACACCCAGGTTCGAATCTCCACTCTGCCATGGAAGTTTGCTGGGTGAACCTGGGCCGGTCTCGCACTCTCAGCTTAACCCAGTGGTTCCCAAAGTGGGTGGTACCACCCCCTGGGGGGGGAATACCTAGGAGGGCACTAAACGGCAAGGGGGCAGCAGGGGGATGCTAGAGATGAGCCCCTTCAACTGTGTTGTTCAGTAATTTACAGTAAATCAAGCTATGTAACCATGCTGGCAAATTTGGTGGAAACTATCGGATTTTTTTTCCAGACTTTGAAGAGCTGGTACCACTGGATCAAGTTCATCAGTTTTGCTGAATAAATTTCAGCTAAAAAGTTTTAATTTGATTTTAAATAGATGTGCAATTAATTGTTGCTGTTTTGAAATTTGATTGTAATTATCTTCTCTAGTGAGTCATGCAAACCCCTATTTTGAATAATGCTTTTTATAGGCTAGGGGGTGCTGGGGTTGAGTTTGTGGAACCAAGGGGGTGGTGACCCGAAAAGTTTGGGAACCACTGGCTTAACCTATATCACAAAATTATTGTGAGGAAAATGATGTAAAATGTGTTTGGTCCTCATTTAGGAGAAAGGCAGGGTATAAATGAAGTAAAGAAAAATAATAAATAAGATCCGCTTTTTCACTTCATTTACTAAAAGCAAAACCAAGAACGTAACATGTTTTAAAAGGCTGGCTGGCATTTTGCCATTAGAGAGGCTTGTCACTTCTTTTCTCTGGCAGAATCTGTGCCTGGAGAGTTGTACCCAGCTCCAGTCTGAAACCCACACAATGTTTTAGACATGATCCAGTAGTTCTAATGCACGGTAGGGGTTTCCTGCTCTCTCCTTTTGATGGAAGAGACACTGTACAAGCATGCCCACGAGCAAACAATTTTCCAGTGGAGAACAAGCAGCTATAAGGGATCGAAAAATTAGTTACATTTTAGTTTCCAGTATTACTGACAAATTTATGAGGAAGGTCTTTAGGGAAAATTACTGCACAGGAATAACATACAATAAACGTGATCAGCGGCACAAAACACACTTACAAATGAAAATACAGTATTATTTTAAACCTGCTATTTTATTTGTAGATTCATCTGTATTCTCAAGTCTTGGGGAGGCCAAACTTAGATCAACAGATACTACGGCCCTTTTATCTTCATATACTCGTGCCTCTGGGTTATGATACGCATCTTCATTTTGCTTGTGCATCAAGTTCAAGTCAGCTGAAGGAAAGGGGGGGAAATAGCCACTTATATTATTTTATTTGGACAAGAGGCATTTTATGGCATTTTATGACAGTTTCAAGGCAAGACATGTTTCTGCACAAGTACTTTTAGGAAGGTGCAGAAAGGCCACAAACTAAGCAGAATTAAGCATGCTTTATATGGTTTAACCTCAACAGCTCACTAAAATATTAAACAAATCAGTTATGCCTTTGTACTTTAAAAAGAAAGCTATTTACTGCAGAGTATTAGCAATGGATTGTAGCTATGAATGTCAGGGTTTCTGAAGACTCAGTATAAGTTGTACAGAATGCTTATCATCCAGACTTCTGCATGCCTAGTTATCAGTGCTACTTGGTTTTCTCCAGATTTATCGACTCTTTACTTTTTTATTTTATTTTATTCTTTCTTTATTTTTTTAATATTATATGCAACCTCCCCAGTTAATATCTTCATTTCAAGAGAATATCACTATAACTCAAATAAGTTACATGTGTGGGGAGGGTACTACTAATAAAGCTAGTGGTTTCTTGGATTTCTCCTTTATTGCTACTCTGACTGCAAGAGAAGCAATGTGCTTTTTAAACTTAATAGCAAGCACCTAGATTCTTTAATGGCAAAAGGCTCCTTTGATAAAATTCAAAGCAACCTCTATGCACATAGCTCTACCAACTGCATTTACATGACTTCTTTTGATAGCAGTAATTTTGGATATTTTCTTTGGATATCTTGTATTTTTAAAACGAACCTCCAGCTCATCATTCATATTTTAACAGGAGCTACTTCAAGCTGCTACCTAGCTGAGAACAAACATCATGTTCCTCCCACAACCCACCCTTAATATCACTCTTCTTCATTTTACACCTTCCCACGTTTTTCTTGCCACCCTCCGGCTGCACTTTGCCGAAAGATTCTTTTTTTTTTTTTTTAAGTCTGAGACATGGCATTCTTATACTAGTTCCCAAGGAGGACAGGTTATAAATGCAAAAAATAAATAAAAAAGTATCAGCCTGAATAACCAGAACAGATTTCTTCTAAGCTGTAAATTCACTCTTTCACATCCATTTTATTTTCTCATGCAATGTAAACTAATTCTAAATGTAAACAACTCTACAGATTAAAGATATAAAAAAAGAAGTTCCCCTGACTTTAAACATACTTATGAGGTTTCCTTTTTTGTCTCTGAGAGGAGCACCGCCACCTTCTTTCCCCCATGGATTGTAATGTCTCATTTCAGCTTCTAATTTGGCTTCATACCGTTCCTTTTCCTCCTTCTCTTGCCTACGACGTTCTTCTCTTTCCCTTATCTGTAAAGGACTAGAATTCAGTTGCTTCTCTTATGAACAAAAATACATTCTAGATTAATATTGAGCTGAAATACTGATGCAGCACTCCTTCATGTAATATAAATATATCAGTTTAATACAATAAAATTTTGTCCAATATCTATATTTACTTGAGCATAGTGCACAAAGCTATGTGTGTATACACACACACACATACACACCTGTTTATTAAACTGCACAAAATGTTGAGAAAGAGATTTTAAAATATTTAAAATTCCTATCACAGGCATTTGGTTTTGTATGAAACTGGGATTTAAGATACCACATCTTGTTATTTAGAAGCAGAGACACGTATTTTATCACTATGTGATCAAGTTCAAAAATCTTCTGCGGCAGCAGTGAAGTAGAAATAAGTGTCAGGAGATCCCACATGTTTCACTATAATTCAGAAAGAAACATATGCTTGTACAGCAAATATCCAAATATCACAACAGGGGTTAATGCTGAGTCAAAATGAACAACGCTAAATTGTTCTGTATTTTTAAAAGAATAATTTAATACAGATAAAAACAGAGAACTAAATACACATTGCTAACACATGATCCAAAATATCTGTTTCTCAGAAGAGGCCGATATTGTGGTGGGGAGGGGGGAGGATGAAGAGTTGATAAAGGAATTGTATAAATCTTTTAAACATTCATGGAGGGGGCTCAATTTTTGACAGTTGCAAAGGAAAAGGGCAAACAATACTGTTAATCAGTTTAATTTGCCTAAGAACAACCCATATCCTAAGCCATAATATACACATACAGCGCATTCCTGACCCTCAAGGGCAAAAGCCCTTAGGAGGCCAGGAAGGCGCTGCGCAGTCGTTCGGGGGCCCTGTGCCGGCGCCCGGGCTACTTACGTCAGTGTTAGTGGCCCCAGCGCCAACGTGGAGGCCCGGACACGTGCCGCCATGGCAGCACCGCCCCGGAACGCCAGTGGGGCCTTCTGCCGGCGTCCCACCGACATAAAGGCCCATGCCGGTGTCCCGGGAGGCGTTCCTGGGGCGTTCAGGGGGAGGAGCTGCCGTTAGGCAGCCTCCTGTCCCCATTCACCCCGGGTACGCTGGCGGCAAGAAAAGCAAGGTTAAGCCTGCTTTTTAGCAGGTGCACCCTCGCTTTTCTCTATGGGGTGAAAAGCCCCATTTAAAATTTTAAAAGCTGTGAAGAGGCTTTTCTTTTTTAAAGTTTTCGGCACTAGGGAAACAGGTTAGGTTAGGATATTATACAAAGGCACTATTTGAATCAACTGAGAATGAGTGGACCACATATGCTATTATTTCTTGCTAGAAAGACACAATTGGGCTAGAAACCTTCATTAACAATATGAAAATATGAAGAGAAAAACTGGTTCCAAGTTCTCTTATTCCTGATAACATCACATTAAGAAAAACAGCAATTTCAGTTAAATTATGAAAGCTATTTCTGAAAATGTTACAGAATCCATTATACCTGCTTTTGCAATTCTTGTTGATAAGCTAAAGTAGCTTCTCTTGAGGTCTTCGGTTTTTCTTCTGGAAATATACCCAGCCCTCTTGGTTTGTCATTTGTGATTACTGCTCCACTCTTACTTCTGCATTCAAAAAGTTTGAACAAAAAATTAAAATGGCATCATACAATGCAAAGCTTAAAGTAATTTCTTAGTAAGATGTGTTTAACAAATAGTTCATTCCTCTGCCTGGCAATTTCAAAACTGAAGCTTTAATTTAAACCATGTTATCTTCAAAAACCTAACTTTGTTACTGTTCTATTTGAAAAACAGATCCAACAGCAACAACAAAATGTGTTCCAAGTCCTCAAGAGAGAAACCCAACAACACCAAGCTAATATTAGCAATACTTACAAAGGCCCAGCAGCAGGCTTTTGACTGGCATCAATAACAGGTGCAGGTGAAGGCTGGATCCCCATCATGCCTGTGCCATCTAAAACAATAAATATATATGAATGTTAAATTCAGCATTTATGGGGGGAATGTATTACAGGCAGCAAGGAAGATTAACATCAAAGATTCATGCCAAGCATTAACGCTAAAAATAAAATGTTTGGGGGTTTCTTCCGTAAACCTCAAACCTGTACTTGATTTCTACTTCTGAAAATGAAAAAAACAACAACAACAACTAAATATTTAGAAGTTAACACCACAGATGAAGTTAGTGTATTTGTTCAGTTATAAATCACAGGTTTATTTGATTTTTTTCCATTACATGCCACCTCACATCAAAATGTTCTCAACTTGAACAGAAAATAAAATACTAAAAATTTAAAATTAAATTCTATTAAAAGAACAAATGGCGTACACATATAAGACAATGGATACTTGTGAAGTAACTGCACATTATGGGCAAATGCACATAACAGAGATCTAATACCCTTTTTAAAATGAAAAATGCAGTTTGGGGGTATCAGAGAAGCTATGGAAGGTGCCATTCCCCATGCACCATTTTCCTACTCCAAGGTGTCCCTAAACAATGCTTCCCCTAATGAGATTCCAAACACTGGAATCCATTCTGAACTTCATTATGTGTGGAAGCCATTTTAGGAAGGAGAAAGATATACAGCAGAGGGCAGAAAAGGTTCAAGCACAAGCATACACACCCATGTGTCTCCACTCTAAATGCTCATTTCTCAAAACTGCATTTATTTAAGAAGAAACAATTTGCTAACACAAAGTTAGGGAAAAATAATTTCTCAACTTAAAAGTTGCTTCACAAATCAGAGAAAATATGGTCCTGCAGTGTTTCAATCACTATTTTTCCTACTAAAAAAACAAACAAGTAAATTATCTGGGTACCGAAACACCCTCTAGAAAGTTTATTATTATTTCTTCTGTGTGGTAAAACATTTCTATCAACCAACAAGCTTACAGTATGCAAGACTGGGATCCAAAGGATTCCTGGCGCCATAAAAATAATATGCATCATCATATGGAGTTCTATAGTTGGTGGACAGCGATGGTGGCGGCGGCGGTGGCAGGGGTGCAATTCTAAATGAAAAGAGAACAAGTCTTTAAAAGAGGGGCTCTTTGGGTAGCCTGCATAAAAAAAAAAAAAAAAAAAAAACTGGGTATAGTTTCCGGGTAAAAATCCTACCACTTAACAGGTAACACTTCTCTTCTGAAAAACCTGATATACATTATATCATTTCCCTTTAATGCCTGCTTCAGAAGACACAGACGTATCAGAAGTCAAAACATACTTATTTAAGGTCAAATGCTTCAAGAAACCTGTGTCGCAAAACCACTTAGGCCTTTCCAGAACATCTCTTTATGGCACAATAAATGCAGAGCTATTTCCTGGCTACTATAGATAATTTAAATATATTTTGCCTAGATGTATCTATTGTACAGAAAGTGATCCTTTACAAAGGACTCAGACCACAATATTTAGCTGCTACACCATTGTAGCAGACTAACTACATTTTTCTACCATGACAGAGTGTCTACTATAAAATTGTATGCTAAAGGAAATACGGTATAAGAAGCTGAACAATTTTGAAAGCCTTACCTTTTGCTGCCGGAATTGTTTTAGATGGGGATTTAGACTGGGGGTATGAGATTGTTTTTATACAGCCCTAGTTATTTAGCAATGTTTTCTTTTGTACTGGGTTGTTCGGTATGTTGTAACTATTTGTCGCTGCTTCTGTTGTCATAACTGGGTTTCAGAGTGGGTGGACTGGGTAGGGAGAAGAATAGGTGTTGCCAGGGGGAAAGGTTTGTCGGCAATATTATTCAACACTGTTTCAGATGGAAGTGCTACTGGATCCAGGCCTCCTGTTAGATAAGAAGGTGGCAGAGGTGTCCAGGAGTACCTTTCACTAACTTTGGTTGGTGAGCCAATGGTGGCCTTTCCTGAGTAAAAAAATAGATCTTGCCTCCAGGGTGAATTCCTAGGTAACATCTAGATTACATTACCACAATGTGCTCTGTGTGGAGCTGCCCTTGAAGAGCAGCTGGAAACTACGATTGGTACAGAACGCTGTGACAAGAATGCTGGATCATACCATTCCAGTCTTGTTCCATCTATACTGGATTCCAATTTGCAACTGGGCCAAATTCAAAATGCTGATATTGTGGAACTCCCTGCCCAAGGATGTGGTGATGGCTGCCAACGTGGAAAGCTTTAAGAGGGGAGTGGACATGTTCATGGAGGATAGGGCTATCCATGGCTACTAGTCAAAATGAATGCTAGTCATGATGTGTACCTATAATCTACAGTATCCAGGGAGCATGCCTACTATATTAGTTGCTGTGGAACACTGGCAGGATAATGCTGCTGTAGTCATCTTGCTTGTGGGCTTTGTAGAGGCACCTGGTTGGCCACTGTGTGAACAGATTGCTGGACTTGATGGGCTTTTCTTATGTTCTTATGTCCCTTAAAGCCCTATACATCTTAAGACCAGCATATCTTAAGAACCACCTACTCCCATATTAACCTACCTGACTGTTACAGTCATCTTTGTGGGCCCTGCTTCAGGTGCCCCATCACCTCAGGCAAAATGGATGGCAACCTGAGAAAGAGCCTTCTTGGTCATGGCATCAAAACTCTGGAATTCCCTCCGCGCAGAAATTAGTCTGTCTCCCTCTATCACTGTCTTCCACCAGCATGTAAAGACTTCTTATTTTCATAGGGCATTCCCTTATTGGGCCTCCTTCTCATTTTTTTTACATGTATATGTATTGTTTTACATGTATATGTATTGTTTTACATGTCTTTTTTAACTGTGTGCCACCTTGAGGGCCCTACTTGGGTGGAAGGGCAAGAAAGGAGCATTTCAAATAAATACATAAAATAATATTCCTACCTAGAACACTAAAATATTGTCCTGGATTTTAATTTTTTTTTACAAGCAACAGAGTTCTATGAACTACAGAATAATGAAATCCATTATCTAACTGTTGAACGAGCAAGAGGAACAAAATATCTAGTGTAGTTTGATTTCATGGACATTGCATTATAAAGGAAAACTAAGATCCTATATCCTTGATGTCTAAACTGGGCTCCCAATCCATTGCAAACAGGCTACTACAGGGCAGTTACCTGGGAGCCAGCATTTCTCCAAGAGCACTGGATAATCCTCTGTGAAAATCTTCATTCACTGGTAAGACAGGAGGTGCTGATATGGAGGCAGGTCCAGGTGTTGGAGTTTGAAAGGCTGGTCTGGGTCTCTCTGGTGGTAACCTCTGTTCTGAAATTTGTGGTACTAATCCCAGCTCTCTTAATCTATCAGGCTATGAGAGAAAAAAGTTGGTTTATTTATTATTTAGCATGTTGCTGTGGTTCCCAAGCTGTCTCAGCTGCATGGATCGCCACTCAAAGACAGAACGTTGGTTTCACACAGCAATGCCAGCTTTTCAAGATATTATAAAAGCACACTGAAATCCAGTGCCATCGATACTTTTCTATTAAATAATTGCCATGCACTTAGACAGATGAGAGAGAGAGAGAGAGAGAGAGAGAGAGAGAGAGAGAGAGAGAGAGAGAGAGAGAATGTTAATGCTATCAACAGCACACTTGTTAATTTTAGAAAGGATATTTCAAAGGAAGAGCAACATTCTATAGAACTGAATCCAATACCCAATAAACATTTCTAAAACATTAGCAACTGAGGGGGGGAAGCCCCAATATACGTCTCAGACATATTATCATTTTATTGGTTACGTGATTTTGCTTTTCAGTTTAAAAGTATACCACAATATGTGCTATAAATCCACTAATTAAAAATGTTTATTGACAGGTTTTAGAGGATACAGAAGGAAAAAAGAAGGTGCCATGCAACTTAGTTCAAAAAGCATGCAGGTTCCAAACTATTCCACCACATTCTGAACAGATTCCCTTGCAGCTGAAGTGCACCTAAATAGTTACTGTGTTTTTTAAAAAAAACATAACACGAACACTGATATAATGCAAAAAGTCTTAGATGTTTGCAAAGATGGATTTCCTTTCGAATTTCTTTATCACAGTGTTACTGTGCTATTAACCATGTTGTTGACCAGAAAATGCTGATAGCTCTGGAACCCTACATGCCTGACTGGCTACCAACTTGGAAGAATAATTGTTGACAAAAATGGCAATATGTTAAAATGTTTACCTTTTCTTCACTTAGCTGCAAGACAGTATATATAATTAAAGTTAGTATTTACAGCTACAGAACTGAATAATTCAGGTACAAAAATGGAGCATGTGTGCATCATACTTAATTTCTAGTAGAGTTGTTAGATTTACCACAGCTATACTGAAAATGATGAATTCTGGCTAATAGGAATGCCTTGTAACATACTTCAACTAGAACCCAAAAGAATTCCTGAGCCCCAGCATTTTTTCCTCTTTAGCAACTGGATGCCCAAGCAATTAAGTGTCAGAGCATTTCAAACTGCTTTTTGGACTACAGGAAATTATAAGAACAAAGGGAACTGGGAGGGAATGGAAGAGGTGACATAATCTGTAAAGGCAGAATGGTGAAGGGAACAGTCCATGCATGGTACATGCTCACAAACCCTTTTGAATCCCTGCCAGGATATTTTAAAAGTATAAAATATTCTATATCAAAACTGGACCTCCTGTATGCAAAGCTTGTGTTGTTTCACTGTTGTTTCATCTCCACCTATAACATTCCAATGGCCCGCAACCTTTCCAGACTTGAGGCCCACCTTTAAGCCTCCAGTAGTGGTATGGGGCTCACTGAACTATAAGCATGTGACAGGAAATCACAGTCACAAGAGTTAAGGAGGAACAGCCAGGTTTATGACCTCACTAGTACTACAGCCAGGACCACAGGCAACAGGCAGGAAACAAGCCACACACCATGAAGCCTAGTGTGGTGAGGTACAAACCAAGGATCAGACCTATGGAGGAATCCTTTCTACCACACAGCAACCAGGATTCTGCAACCCACTTGAAGGCCATATATTCATGACCACTATATTCGAAGTTGTAATAACTTTCAGCATCTTAATCAGTGGCACATTTAAATGCATTAGTTATCACAAAGTGATCACTGTCCCAGAAGTTAAACCTGAACCATATTATTGCACCAGAAGAAAAGCTAAAGAAATACACCACCTTAATACTTCACTTCAAATACTATGAATTTCAAAAAAAAAGATATTGGTCAACTAATTAAGTGTTCATGCTTAATCCTAAACCAAATGTCTTCACTTACCAAGCTTTTAACTGTATTTATATCCATTAGCCCTTTTCATAATTTATTTTGACTGATCCATTCAGTGTCCCATCATGGCAAAATACACAGACCAACCATTTATCTTGATGTACTAGTATAGTCGACTTCTTTTGCTCATCCAAGAAGCATGACTCACAACACAGAGTCTTTCCAGAAGCTTAGCTTTGCCCCAGAAAGATATCCTGTCCTTCTTTTAGGTGTTTTCTAACACTAACTACATGGCCTAATATCCACTGTCCTAACATATCTGAAGGATATGGAGCTAGTTTTGCTGAGACAAGTTTGTTTTTTTAAAGCAGGAGATGAGTGTTCCAGTGCTGGTGACACCAAGCACACAGCCACTATGAAGTAGAAGGGAGGCCAGACGCAGGATTTGTGATCCATTTAATTGACATTATCCAATAAATGCACATGACACTACCGTACCACTTTCTCCAAGAAACCAGCATATCATGATCATGCTTGTGGGTCATAAAAACAGACGTTTCCCGGCAACTGATTGCTGGGCAACAGCAATATTATCGAAACAAGAGCACTTTGAGCCAAACTGATGAGTTTCAGCAGCTCCAAGCAATTTGGAAACAGGTTATTCAGCCTAAGTTAATCATAAAAAGATCACCAAGAAAAGAAATTGGGGAGAGGGTCACAAAACACTAGCGATCATATTCATTTTTGAGAATTATTAAACAAAACTGCAGAAAAATCATTACAATTGGTACTTCTCGAAGAGACAGCTTTAAACTGTGATCATTGCTTGTAGCCGAAACAAGACCAGCCAAATGGAGAGGGAAAGAAGGATAACAGACACAATGGACTGGGAAACATCAAGCCACAACTTTACTGATCACAAATTCCTCAGAGCTTGGCAAAGCATAGGCTGAGGACAGAAGGGGCAGCTGACAGCCCAACCACTGATGGAGGCTCCAGATGGCCAGCCTGCCCATCCAGTACATACCAAATTGAAGAAGAGGAGGAAGAAGAGGAAGAGTTGGTTTTTATACCCCAATTTTCTCTACCTTTAAGGGAGTCTCAAACCAGCTTACAATCACCTTCCCTTCCCCTCCCCACAACAGACACCTTGAGAGGTAGGTGAGGCTGAGAGAGCTCTAAAAAAATTGCGACTAGCCAAAGGTCACCCAGCAGGCTTCATATGGAGGAGTGGGGAAACAAACCCGGTTCACCAGTAGTCAAAAAGGGCAAGAGTCCAGTAGCACCTTAAAGACTAACAAAAATATTTCTGGTAGGGTATGAGATCTCCCCTGGACATCACAGACTCTTCTGCATATCACACCTAATCCCATCAAGCCTGCTATTCACATTTACATACTGTTCCTCTACTTAAAGACCGATGGATTCACATTCTAGCTGTATCTGAAGAAGTGAGCTGTGGCTCACGAAAGCTCATACCCTACCAGAAAATATTTTTGTTAGTCTTTAAGGTGCTACTGGACTCTTGCCCTTTTTGACTACTGCAAACAGACTAACACGGCTACCCGGTTCACCAGATTAGAGTCTGCTGCTCATGTGGAGGTTCTCCAGATTAGAGTCCACTGCTATTAACCACTACCCCATGCTGGAGCCACCAATGTTCACGTTTTCCAGACCCCACCCACACCAAAAGGGGTGATACTGCAGAAAAAGGTGAAAATCTCATGGACAAGAGTCAATGCTGGACACAATTGTCCAGAGTCCTCCTGTTACCTCCCCCTCTACTGCCTGGGAACAGCAGGGACTCCAGACTAAGGCTGGGAGATGAACTCCTTAGCAAGACAATTTTGTATATTTGAAAACATGTGCACAGCAATGTTCAGGGCAACATATCAAATGGTCGTATGCCAGCTTTTCAACATATGCAATAAGCAGCTCTCCAAGGCTCTACACAAACACAGTTGCTGTAGAGCAAAAGAAACAACTTCTCACTAACTGATATGATAGTTCTATCCAGGGATGATGGGAGCTACATCTTGACCAAAACTGATCTGTTCAAAGACCACAGCAAGACAAACACATGAGATTAACAACCTTCATGGAGGGCCTGGAGATCTCCCAGAATTACAACTGATTTCCAGACTACATAGATCAGTTCCCCTGAAGAAAATGGCAGCGTTGGAAGGTGAACTCTGAGTTCCCGCCCCTTCCCAAAACTCCACCTTTCATAAGCTCCACTCCCAAATCTTCAAGCATTTCCAAACCTAGAGTTGGAAACCCTACAAAAACATGAGTTTGAAAGGCAAGAAGGGCACTAAACTGCCTCACTGCTCTGAAAACACTACTATATAAAATAAACCAGTCAATACACTCGTCTAAAAAGACTGCAGTACCCTCACAGTTTGCTTAACACTGAACTCCAGAAACCCATTCCTACCTTGTGCCTCAGCTCCATTTCTAGCAAAGCACAATTTGGACAGCCCAACAGCAAAGTACTGCCCATAAAATGTAATGCCCCAAAATGTGACCAGAGAAGAGGAATAAGTAGCAAGTGTTGACAATGGCACTGCTGTCCCCATGAGAACCTAATAGCAGAAGGTGCTACAAGGTCGTATTAATTACTCATAATTAACAATGCTTTTAAATTATTTTACAACAGCTGTTCAGAGCCAAGAAGAGCTGAATATTAAAAGTCTCTCACCTTCTTCCCAGGGTCTAGAGCACCAGTTGCAGCTACTGGGAGCTGAAGCTCCTTTTCACTATTAAAACAAAAACACACACACATAAACACAATTAAATTAAAATTATGTGAAGAATATCTGTATTTATATTCAACTCTTTTTTTAAGGACCTCTGGATCGCATACTGGAAATTCTCATTTAACCTCCGAGGAGGTTCATCTAAGGGACAGAGACTTATCCATTGCCACTTAATGCCCTGGCAGGGTAGTGATCTGAACCCATGTCCATCACACTATCCACAAATCTTTCACAAAAGAGAACAGTTAAAAACCACTGCACTATTCTTAAGCATAAGAATATATTCCTAGTGTCATTAAAATAACAGTTCTTAAATATCTGAATAGAAACTTATTTTGTGAGACATTTGGTCTGGCGTAGATGTAATGTTATCAATCTCCGAATCATACTCGGTGGAGATCAGGAAACTGCTTTGGGCACTCCCTCTCCTCCTTCCCATGCCAATTTTCCTCTTCCTTTAAGCGTGATGTAGTGTTATATCTGCTGTGTTAACCAGGACTGCCCTCACAACGAGAGTTTGAAAAACACTGCCGACCCCTGTTCTCAAACTCTGATTAGGAACAATCTTGGTTAGCATTAACCACAGTCAGCACCAGTGAAAATGTCACACTATACAAAGCAAGCAGTGGGTGCAGGGGATTTCACAAAAGAGGGAGAGGAAGACTGGGGAAGGACTGTGCAGGTCAAAAGCAGACTCCTGGACCCAACTGATTATGGCAAGCAGATGGGGAACATTAAATCCACATCACTAAAAAAAAAAAAAATCCTCAGGACTACCATTTCTAGACAAAATGATGAATGCAGCATCCAATTCAGACCCTTTATGAATTCAGGTTAATAATATTTCTGCTTAATTCCTTTGCAATTTCTGTCTTGTAACCAAATTGCATACTAAAATTCAAAGATGTAAAACATTTCTTTGCTATGTGCTGCCTGCCTCAAAAGTAAAGGGTCCTCATTCTGAAATATGGAAAGAACTTAGGCACATCACTTGGTGTGTTTGTGGGGGGGGGGCTCCCCCTATTTGCCCACATTCCAAAGCCTATGCACTTTTACTCTGAGAATCTAGTACAGGAAACTCAACTCGGGGGGGGGGGGAAGGTAACAAAGCAGGCAGTACAGACATCAACCTGCTCCTAAAAACTACGAGCTCCACATCCAGAGTGCTACTCATTAACATGCGAAAGGATTTATGCAAGACCAATGGAACCTTTGCCTTTTTATCTTTTGAGCAGCAGACTGCCTAGAGTTTCAAAATGAAAAATGAAAACAGCTGTAGCAGAATGAGTTGCTTATGAAACAAATCCAAGGTTCAAACAAGCAGAGCTAGTTATACAGTTCACTGGATTGTGGCCTTTTAACTATGTGAAGATTTTTGTCAAGGATATTTTAAAACGATGTAACCTTAAAGCTAACAGAATCCTTAAGAGACATAAATAGAAATTAAGGAAAGTTTCTAGATGGAGGAGTCCATTATACAAGGGGGGAGGGGAAAGCCTCAACTCATTGTGTATACTGAGGTTTGTATTAGAGGAACTAGTCATAGGATATCAGTCCAAGAAACCTGCTACATCACCCTCAGTGACTACTATAGTGACAAGATACTATTTGCAAGTGAACAGTTTGTGGATTCAAGTCCATTTTTGGAAGAATTAGTAAAAAATGTGAATGTAATCCATAAAGACATGCTATTGTTTATAAAATAAACTTCCTCTTTCTCCAAAGATTGTATTACTAGTCATTCAAACTATTATTTGTCCAACACTTTTCTGTTACCGTCGCTTATTTCTCTGTTGCTCAGCCATTTGTTCCATCAGTTCTTGTCTATACTGTTCTTTTTTTCTCTGAAGTTGTTCTCTGTCTTGCTCTCCTGAAAAAAGGGGATACTCAACATTGCAACTTTCTTTCCTGTCATCTTAACAATTAATTTCAGTCATATCATGCCATAAAGATACAGTACAGTACTCTCACCCACTACATATGTCCATCACGGCCCATCCACCATGCCAAGGAACATTATTACTTCCGAGATAATGCTGGGTGAATGAATTATTTCCCTCTCTCTTCTCAGAGTGATAATAATCCTTTTCAAATATTTTGTATGTATGTACAGTGAGCGCACTTCTCACAACACGCAGAGTTGCCATGTCTGAACAGGGCAGATCACATATTTTGTATTTGCATACTTCAATGTTCATGCATACTGAAACTGTATCTGCATGCAACGTACAGTTTGTGTCCCTTGTTCAGAAAGAAGGCAACTACACGTATTGGGAGGAGTACACTTCTGATACATGCCATTACCAGCTTCCCAGTACACTGTCCTGAAATTGACTAATTAAACCAAGGAATGGCATTCACCCTTACTAGACAACCTGGGTGGAATCCATATTAAAGGTAGGTAGGTGTAAATCCTACTGAAATCAGTGACAGCCATTAAACAATAAGTGTTGTGAAAGATCATTTACCTGAGACCCTGGAGAGCTGCTGCCAGTCTGAGTAGACTGGCTGTGATAAAGTAAAGGTCTGACACAATATAAGGCAGCTTGGGGTGTGTGCTTTGCACACTAACCTTACAATCCAACACTTTCTTCACATTAATGACAAAGTCATATCTGGTGTTGGACAGTTGTCAGAGGGAAGCAACTTCAGCATAATAGAATCAGCACTGTAATTTACTGGACAGCACCACTACAGGACGGATTTAAGAATACTAGATAGTTTTTGCCAATTCAGGTATTTCACAATTGCCAATTGGACAGTGTGGTATAACGTTATATAAAGGTGAAACAAATTTCATTGGGTTGACAGGGGGGTGCAGAAGGAAGCAGAAACAATGGCTTTTTATACCCTTTATCAAATAGATTCAAAGGTACATAAAAGGTATTACATTTTATAGATACTATCAGAACATAATCTTGTCAGAAGTAGATTTCATACATACCAATGACCAGGCCTGTGGCAAATGGAACGTTCCTCTCATTAGCAGAACTGGCTTGATTTCTATTTGAACGAAATGAGCATTGTGATAATGAAAACAAAACTCTTTACAACTCCTTAATGAAAGGAAGTTTTCAGGAAACCATGTCAGGGTTAAGCAATTTCCTCCCCTTGTAAAAAATTGCTTCAGTTACAGCCCATTGCATTACTAATTGACTCAAAGAATCCCAGCTATAATTTTATAAATACATTAAACAAGCAGGAGGCCCACAAGAACTTTTGGGGCATCTCATTTCTTCTCTCCTTCCCTTTCCTGAAAATTCCCATAGGCTCTCCCCTTTTCCTACTTCCTTCTGACCTTCCCACCCACCAGTGAACCTACCTTTATTTACCCCCTGCCCTTCAGCTTTTCCTCCTTCTCTCCCCGACAAAACTCTGTGTGGTTCCGGCAACCGGGTGCCGCTGGAATTTTCTTGCTATGTATGTTAAATGCATAAAATCTTGTCTTAAAAAGAATTGCACTCATTCCAAAACAGAATATATTTCACAGGAGTGTTTTTTCCTCCAGTGTTCCCCAAAATTTCTTATTTTTCCCATTGGAAAATTGGTGGGAGAGGGAGTCCTCAGAAAAATATGGAGGGAAACAAATATTTTTTTCTGCTTGTTCTCCACACCTTCACATCTCTAATGCTGTTATATATCTATCTTATTAAAGCAGCAAAATAAGTTTAGATTTGACTGAAATGTTTCCAAAACACAGAGGTTTTACCCCGCATTTATTGAATTGTTCACTGTATGCAGTATATAGTTATTTGTATTGGGTTCTATAACTCTAACCTGCTTCGAACATTCACAAGAAAGGCAGACAGAAATGAAGTAAATAAATAAATCCATGCAGCCTGCACCTTTTCTCTCATAACTCCAGAAGGAAAAGGGCTAGAGCTCTGCTTTGAAAAAAATAAAATATTTTATTGTGGCAACAGATTGATATAACACTGCGGAAATATAGCAATTCCCAATTTTTTAAAGCCTGAAAAAACTCTGGTATGCGTGGGTAGGGAAGATAGTCAAGGGAGAAGAGAACACAACACTGATGTGGGCTGGACCTGCAGAAATGCACACCTTCTCATCCATATAATGTCCAAAGATGCTTGGACTGTAAACCTTTCCAAAAAGATTGTACCACACCAAGTCTGGGAAAGATTGTAACTAACAGTGCATTCCTGAGGCTTGAGGCCAAATTGCCTTAGGAGGCGATGTGACCCTACGCCAGTGTCCATGCCACTTGTGCGGTGCAAACTGGCACGGATGCTGGAGTAATGCCACTTGCATTGGTCCCCCTGGACACCCGTGGCAGCGCGGCCCTTGGATGCTGGCTTAGCCTTCCACCGACATCCTGCTGGTTCAAGTCCTCACGCCAGCATCCTGTGGGGCAGAGCTGCCAGTAGGCAGCTTCCTAACCCCTTTCAGCCTGGGAATGCCCTCTTAAACAACAGTGGTAATATCGCTGTTTTCAATGGGGCTTTCCCCCCCTTATCTAAATTTAACTTTTTTTTAAAGCCCTTTTTCCCCTTGCTGCAGCGGCCAAACCTCTTTGGAGGCATCGCAGCACCACCACGGCCACACCGTCCCCGGCCACTGCAGCTCTCAGGAATGGAATGTAAGTGAACAGAATAACAGAAGCAGGATGAATAAAGATGATATGGATGCTCCTAAAAACAGTGTTGCTGTAAGGAAGCCAAGGGGCAGCACTGCATTCGTGTAGGAACAGCCCCAGTCATCCTGAAGTGGTAAATTAAAGTTACATAGCCCCTATTCAAGACAGAATATTACATATAATTCAATACAAAAAAAATATGAAAAAAATAAATGCTGCTCTTCTGTAGCTTGCTAGCCACTCAGGGAATTGGCCCTAGCACATCCCAAAACATGAGGAATGGCCCATGGATGGACAGCTTAAGGCAGATGAAATGGTACATAAGAGGAAACCAGTCAGTTTTAAAGTTACCTTTGACCATAGAAGACCCGCAATGGCTTTTTGTCATAGTCGCTTTCATATCGAAACCTAGGATCCATTTCACCATCTACTTCAGAGTCATGATCCCCATCAAACTTTTGATACCTTCTAATAGAAATGCCAGATTTACTGTCCAGCCTTTGCTGCTTCCTATTGGAAATGTTTGGTTCTTCATCAGTTTTTTTGAGCAATATGCTGTCCCCACGTCCACATTCATTATTTGGTTTGTGATGCTGGTCTAATGATTGTCTATTTGGCAATCCGTCATAGGCCTCTGTAGAAGTACAAGCATCTTTCCTGAAAGAATCTTCATCTCTTCTTGGAGACAATATTTGCGTAAGTAATTCTGGCTGGCTTCTTGAAACAGCAATGCCTTTTTTGTGAGTGTCTGTCTCACGCTGTTGAAACAAATATTTTTAAAAGTTTTTAAATATTTTAAAAAGTATAATAAACAATATTTTATCTTAGTCATTTCAATTTCCATTAGCCTTTTCCCCTGTAAATGGAAAAAAGCAGATGTTTATAATGAGGGCTTTAAACTCAGCTGTGTATTCCTAGATTTTATTAAGTAGCAATGTTGAACTGGGTATTGTCTCGAATAGCACAACAGGCGTGAGCAACATACACAGGACTGCAATGAAAGAAAGGAAAAGGGAATGGCATGATGAGAAGAAACCACCATTCTCAGTTAGCCAGAATAAGAATAGTTTGCCAGCTGATAATCAGGGAAAACAGAAAAATCCTTTACCAGTCTTTCCTGTTAAGTGAGAAAAACAGACACCTTATACTTCTTCAATCCTTCAAAAATTGGATCCAAGCTCCCATGAAATGAGAGTGGTATTTTCTGCCTTTCCTTTCCCCCAAGCCGGTTCTCCTTCTGTAAAGCTCTGCTGAGGATTGGGTCCCCCTCCCTACGCCAAGAACAATAGAACATGTGACATTTGAGGGCCTGATACAGCAAGCAGGGGAAAAGGTACACAAAACTGCCCCTCCCCACCCTTCTGTGAGTGACGATTGAACTTTTAGCAAGCTCAGTTTAAGCAACAGCGTGGGGGTAATTTCATCCAATTTCTTCTTTCTTGCTGCATGGCTTGCCGTTTTGGAGGGCCCCCCAAACCCCCTCCCCTACTCTTGGCAGTAGATTTACAAAGGACACTGGGGAGCTGCTGGAGAAAGGCCAGGAAGACCTGCTTCCAAGAACTGCTCACAGAAGCTTGGATTCAACTCTTAGTGAGCTTATGCTATGCTCAGAATAACTCTGAATGTACAATCTAAATAATGAACTGCAACACGTAATAGCAAGCTGAAGATCACATGCTCTGTATAATATCACATATAACTAAACACTCATTTATTTAACTTAATCATTAATACTGTCCTGATTTCTAAAATAGTTAAATAAAGGCTGTTCTTACCGCTGTGTACTTCTTCCCCACTCTTCTTAACCTTTCATTCCATTCTTCCTGTTCCCTGAGATACTGATTGTATTCCTTATTTCTTTCAAGTCTTAACCTGTCCTAGAACAGATATTAGCAAATAAACTCTATTAATCTATCATGCAACACCATAGACTGGATAAGGGTAAACAAATAATATTTGTTTACAGGGTACCTGAAAAGCTAGAGGATGCACAGTGTACCAGTGATAATATAAACACAATGCTGGCTTATAAACAAAACTTTAAAAAGACCTTTGGGTTTTCATAAGTGTTTACTTTTACATGTACGGCGTATTCACTTTTATCTCTAAAAATGATAAATTTAGGTATAAGAACATAACAGCCCTTGCTGGGTCAGACCCAGCATCCTGCCTCACACAGTGGCCAACCAGTTACTCTGGAGGACTACCAACAGGGCACAGAGGCCAAGGTCTTCACCGCATGTTGCTTCTTTGCCCTGATATTCAGAGGTTTGTTAACTCTAGCCAGGGTAACTTTAGTCATCCTGGCTAGTACCTATTTCTGCTATAGAAAAATACTAAGGAAATTTTAAGACTACAAATCTTCACAAAACAGAAATGCTTCAAATTTATCCTGAAGACTTAAAATAGTAATCACATCAATTAAAGACCAATAAAGCTGTCAATACACATCTCAATTAGAATGTCAGAAACAGAACATCATGATTTGCTCAGCAATAGACAGTAGATCGGTAAGAGGAACCAGATTTAGTAATGTTGCCCCCTAAGAAGTTATTGTTTGCTTGTTTTCACATTTCATGGCAGCCAAAGGCCAAAGCAGGTCAATTCCCTATGATGACTTATTTTCACAGTGAATTCTATTACACTAGAAGACCTTACTTTTTTAGACCCAAGTCCTACTTCAACTCAATTACCTTCTTTTCCTCTGTCAATATATATGCACACCCCAAACCTACTTCAATATATATCCAACTACAAATCGATAGGACTACAAATCTTAACATCTCCCAAAAAAAAAACACCAAAAAACCAACCCTGGCTATTATGGGAGCGCTGAGAAATCAGCCAAACTCCCTCTCACAAAATGACCATTCCAAGGTGAGGGAACAATTTAAACCAGTTCAAATCTACAGTGCAAGGTTCACCTTCCCTCTCACATATTCAAACCTTTCTCTCAAAATATTAAATAAAAAGAAAATGATAGCATCACCAAGGTGCAGGTTATGATCTACAAGCTCTAAATAACCTTATTACAAGATGAAGCTGGGAAGTGACATATAGTCCTGCTTTAAGTATGATAAGAGACATTATTCCAGATTGTTCTGAAGCATAGTTAGTGGTACCTTGCCCAGCACAGCAGCTTCTACCACAGGACATCCTGTCTCCTTCTCTTCTTTATTAGAGAAATGTGGTTGATGCAGATTGGGAAAAAATGCAGCATCTAGTTCACTGCCTTGCTCTAAAAGAGGAACACACTGTTCTCTCAATTCCTCACACGGTTAATCAATGCTAAGGACTGGCAAAGTCTCACCAGTTCTCTAAGTGTACAAATGCCAAAGACAGCAAGAAGTATGAGGAAACAAATCAGATAGGAAGATCATAAGTCAGAAAGTTAAGAAAGTCTAAAATATTATTCAGAATAAACTGTCCACTCCCTCCCCTCCTCTCCCCATCTTTTATATAAAGTCCCCTACTAGGTTGCCATAAGTCAGCTGCGACTTGACGGCACTTTACACACACACAAACCTTAGGGAGCTAAAACAACATTCCTGGACCAAGACCATGTAGCATACTAACCATTTTAAATAGTTCCACAGTGGCCAGTGCCTTAAAAAAAGTGACATAGTGGGGGTGGGTGATTACTGCTGTTACCTAAATCACATTTGCATCCACAGAATGACTAAGGGGCTATATTTTGTACACTAGCATCTAATTTAAAATTTTTTTTAGAAATGGCATGGTAAATTACCTCATACCAAAGTTTTAATTTTCACAGTATTAGTTCTATGTATTGAATTGCAAACCCCGTGAAATATTGACAGTAATTCTGTGCACCTACCTTGGCAGACCGCCTGTCACCAATAGGAAGAGACAGTCCCTGAGTATATGGGTCAACTTCACCAGAGGTAAGGTATTTTTTCTGTACAGAAGAAAATCAATGACTCATTGTGCCCTGAACTAGGAAATGCTACTGGATTTAGCCATGTTTTTCAAGATGACTCTGCATGAACGATTTGTATCACTTCTTAAATAATTTATATCACAGATCAGACTCACACAGCCCTTTTGTTGCAGCAGACCTTGGCTTATCGTGCTGATGGTGACAGCGGAGTCTATGCTGAAGCACAGATCAATGAGTCATCTGAAGCATCATCTATGAGTCAGCACACTGTTGTGGAACTGACAAAAGTGACTTATAACAACAGGCCTGTAAAACAGAGCTGTTCTGCCAGGCATATGGATAAGGACAGTGACAGTTTCCATCTTCCTGGCATCCCTTCCCTTCCCCTCCCTTTCTTTTATGGTTAGTTTTTTGCTTATTTAATCTGTTGGAATATGCTATTCTCTTATTCCCTCGGCACAGTTTCTCTTCTGTGCTGCTGACGGGGGTTGAGGACAAGTGGTTTTAAGTGATGTAATTAGTTTTAATTGTGAATTTGTGGTTATTTTAATTGTATTTTTGCAAGCTGCTCTGAGCCTGGCCTAGTCAGGAATGGGTGGTGTAAAAATCCAACAAATAAATAAATAAATTTAAGTAATGGGGTATTGACCTATAATTTGTACATAATATTGAAGCAACCAAGCATCCTCTTCATCACACATTTAATGCTTACCACAAGAACAACAATCCAATTCCTACAACAGAAGGGTTTCGTGAATGCAACCATTTTCAAGACAATTTTATGAATGTAAACAGCACAAGAGAGATAACCCAACACAATAATAAAGAAAAAAAGAAAGACTGCCAGAGGGCTAGGTACTACGTAGATACGCCTTACTCTACCAACCAACAAGCAATTTTCAAACAGCAAAAAAATCTGCCATACAATATCATGAATTTTTTATAAACCTTTACCATGTGAAACCTGTTAACATTGATTACCATTGTTTAAAATTAGAGGACCACTGAGGAAATATAAAGACAATTATAGTATGGAGTAATGGCTGGCATATCAGACTAGGATTTAGGAAATCTAGGTTGTAATCTGCCCTCTGCCATGAAGCTCACTGGATGACCAGGTGAAGCAATAAAATGAAGGAAAAGATATCTGAATACAACCCTGAGGTTTGTAGAGGAAATCAGGATAACAACTGATACAGAAGTACCCACAATGAACATATTGGGCTATCCATGTTCTTAGTCCACCCATACCAATCTGTTCCTTCATGACTTGCTCAGGAGTCATTCCAAATACTCACATATGCATTTCACTCATCATCCAAGGAGCTCAGTGCAACATCTATGGTAGTGTATAGCAATTTCTAATGTTCTAACATGATGCAGAAGATATGATAAATATACAGCAAATCGGAAAAATTTTATTATTTCACAACTCAAATAAATGTAATTAATTCTTATTTTAAAAAATAAAGGGGTACCATCAAACTGAGTATCTTGGTTATGTTTAACAATATGCCTATAAAGCAAAAGTAGGTACAATCAGTTATGTTTCCAAGCTACCAAAATATATATAAACACAGCTGAGTAAATTAAAGAGTGACATATTGTATAATTTACTGAGTTCTTTTAGAAAACATTCTAAAATTAATCATTTAAGTCAACTGAACAGCCAGCATTGTATAGTGGTTAAGAGTGGCGGACTCTTATCTGGAGAAGCAGGTTTGATTCTCCACATTAAGCCTGCTGGGTGACCTTGGGCCAGTCTCAGTTGTCTCAGAACTCTCTCAGCTCACGCAGAGGCAGGCAATGGGAAACCATCTCTGAACGTCTCTTGCCTTGAAAACCCTACAGGGTCGCCATAAGTCAGCTGTGACCTGAGGGCACTTTACACACATACACACAAGTCAACTCAAACTGATGGCACACCAGTAAAATAATGTCAGTATTTGCATTCTCTGCAGAAAATGACCATATGAAAACCAATACAGAACAGCCTATACATTCAGCAGTAAAATCAAATGAAAGACAACCAATGCAATAAGAGAACACTAATGAAAAATGATTAACTTGTACATTATCTTGTGACAAGCAAGCTCACAGACAGCTACAGAACACACCAACACAGAAAATGTTGATTTCCAAACCTTTTCATTAGCAAATTTAATTAGAACCAAGCAAAATATTATGTTAATCTGAAGCGTAATCATGATGTAAGCACCCTACCTTCTTTTTTGCCTGTGAAATATCCTAAAATCAGGAAAATAGACTGTTCATAAGAATATTTCCATAGAATTACATGTTTATCCCAAAACTGAAGTTTAATCCCCACAAGGCAGAAGTGCTACAGTGAGCGAAAGGTCTGACACAGGGTTTAAGGTATCACCCATTCTGGATGGGCTGCACTCCCCATGAATGAACAGGTCCATAGTATGGGAATGCTCTTGGGCCCAGGCCTACTGCTGGATAAGCAGCTGTGGCCAAGAGCTCCTCGTGACAGAAAAGATCTGGCCATTGTGGTGCATGCCCTGGTTATGTCTAGATTAGATTACTGCAATGCACTCTACATGGGGCTGCCCTTGAAAAGTGTTTGAAAACCTCAACTGGTACAGAATGCCACAGCCAGTGTGTTGATTAGAATGGGCCACAGGGACTGTATCACTCTACTTTTGGCCCATGTGCACTGGCTCCCAATCTATTTCCAAGCAAAATTCAAGGTGCTGTTGACCTTTGAAGAGTTATGTGGCTTAGGACCAACATACCTGAAGGTTAATCCCCTACAAACCTACCCAATCAATGAGGTCTTCTCACGAGGCCCTGCTTCAGATGCCTTCTGACATTAGGTGGATGACAATCCGGGAAAGGAAATTCTTGGTCGTGACACTAGAACTTAGCAGCTCTCTCCCCAGGGAGACTTGTCTGTCCCCTTCTATTACCATCTTCAATCAGTGGGTGAAGACTTTTTTGTTTCGTCGGATGCTCTCTCCGTGATTTCTAATTCCTGCCTTATGTTTTAATTGTTTTTATGCTTTTGTATGTGTATTTTAGCTTTGGTTTTAACAAAAACACATAATTAAAACAATTAAGACCAAGTTAAAATACATATACAATACAATAAAATACATATACATAAAAATTACAATTAAAACATGGGACAGGAAGGAGGGATCACTGAGGGAACACCTGATGAAACAGAAGAGTTTAAATGTACTTCTACTTTGTAAGAAGGCATCAAAAACTTAATCAGAAACAAGGCTTCTAATCAGGACCTTTTTTTTTACCTGAGAAAGGTAACGTCTGTAGTCTTGTCGAAGCTCCTCCTTCAGCTTGTGTTTTTTACGCTCATATTCTTCCCCAAGAGGCAAGCTTAGGCAGTACTCTGAAAAATATAATTTGGCTCTCAGGTTGGAGATTATACACAAACACACAATACTGATGAACATCTACGTGAATGGATATTCAATGTTATCCAAAAGAATAACTTTGATTTTCATACACTATTAATTACTTCTAGAGGAGCTGGACCATAAATTGTCTTGTTTTAAATAAGACTTTTTACTGGTAGAGAGTTCAGAGCACTGAATCATCAAGCTAATTCTTTCTTAGCCTGATCCATTAAAGGTAAATGAGGATGGGCTCAGCAAATTTCTAACACAAATTTACTATAGAACTTCCATTCACTGGTCCAGGGAAATACATTTTCCATTGGTTTAAACTAGTTTTGATCAGCACAGAAGGCATTTATAATGGTGCTCTTCCCAACTGGCCTCACTATCTTCATGAAGGCTGACATATGAAAAAGACTTTGATTTATTTATTCTAAGTAACCAATAGAGCATTGTCCTCCTCCTTCATCCTTTTTCAGCATCTAACCTGGCTGCACGTAACAGAAGAAGGGAAAGGGAAGAAATTAATTCTGGTCTAAGCTGAAAAACCTGACTGGAATGTCCCTCTAAACTTAAAGGAACATTTTGCAGCCAGTGGTAGCAGGGTAATGGAATTGGCATTCTTGCATGTACTCCAATATTACTGTTAATCAGAAGTCAACCATCACTTAGTAAATACAATATATGGGTCTACTGCCAGTCAAGATGGTGAAGGGAGTAGTCCCGCTGTAATTACCTCCCCTTATCTCTTCTTTTGCTTGGGGAAAACAATTGCCTTTTAAGATTTATTTTAGGCTGCTGGGAGCAGTAAATCGCGGCAGGCAGTCTTTGAATTTTTGAGCTTGTTGACGGTTGGATATGGGGACGGTGAAGAGAGGCAGAAAGAGAAGGAGAATTTCTAATTCAAACTCTCCAGTGCCAACCCCCACCAAAGCTAAATCTTCTAAGTTATCCAAACTCCTAAAGACCCTCATCAACAATGAGTTGATGAATTGCTGTGTTGCGATTTGGTGAGTGTACCGGCTCCTATGCCCCCGAAGAGTTTGGGTGCTCAGGGGCAAAAGAAAATGGGAAATATGGGTCTACTTCACTGTCAAGACGAAGCTGAGAGAACCCCTAAAACATGTCAGAATAAATAGTTCGACTGATAAAATGTGTGCAATGCATACCTTACAGGATAGCTATACACCTGCTAAGGTATCTTGAAAATGCGACGCTGCTCTTGGAGTTGTTTCACATACAGTTTTCCATCACTTGAAGAGTACAGTAACAATATTACAAACAAATGAGCCAAAGACCAAAAGGCACATATTCAAAAGCTCCATTGTCTCATATTACTGCTGCTAGAGTGTTTTCGTGGAACCAGATCACACATTCAGCACAAGTCATTAAATTTTGAGCAATAAAGTGACAAAAATAAGAAGCTGTATGTGTATGCCTGAACCAGCCCTTAGTCAGCATCAAGCACAAAAGTTGTCTTTCATTTTTCTACTGTATCAGCAGCCATCAGTATTATTATTATTATTTCCATTTGTTACCCCACTCATCCTGGCCAAAGCCAGGCTCAAAGCAGCTCTGTGGACATCTACTACATAGGTACAACCTAGCTGACATGAATTTTTACTAGTAATCAGCAAGCATAAATTCAGTATCAAGCAATTCAGTTTCTTTTAACCTAAGCAATTAAAATGGTTAACAATAAGACAGACAAAAAAATCAAGACACCACCTTTTAAATTTCATTTGGGGAAAGTGGGGCTATGATATCAAAACGGACAAACATTTAAGAATGGAACCTATTTACTCCAGCTACTTCTCTTTAAATAAAGTGCCAAGCACAGAAAAACAGTTATGGCCAAGGCACAGTTCTGTTATCACTTACATTTACAAAAAAAAAAAAAAAAGTAGTGAAGAGACAGAAGTTAACCTTAAACAAGTGTGAGACGAATGGCTCAGAGTGCAATCCTGAAAGGGGGGGTAGATTCACGGCAGCTGGGAGCGACGGAGCTGCACCACCTCCTCAGAGGCTTCCCAGCCGCAGAGACAAAAAAAACTTTTTTAAAATAAAGAAAAACAGTGAGGCTGTGCCACCGAAAAGAGGTGGTGCAGCCCCGCCACTCCTCAAGGGGGCATTCCCAGAGCGAAAGAACTGTGGAAGCTGCCTAAAGGCAGCTCCACCCCTGGGAATGCCCCTCCCGTGCTGGCGTGGCTGCGCTGGACGCCGGTGTGTTTTCCCGCATGCTTATTCTGTGATAAGGTGGCACATACGCTGGCACAGAGTGATACCGGCTCCAAAGGAACTTCGCCCCCACCATTTAGGAATGGGCTGCCCGACTATAATCTATGCACACTTAAGTGGAAGTAATATCTACTAACTACATCAGATTGCGTACATAGATGTAGGTTTTTGCTGTACTGCTTTCAATGATTAGGCTGTATGAGTTTGAACAATTCCTCCCCCCCACCACACAAAGTGCAACAAAATCTATATTTATATGGTACAGAAAGTTATTGGGATGCTATCACTGGAGAATAAGGATAGAAAATGAATTAGGAGGTGGTTTATTGGACCAATATATGCCCGCATACTCTGAGTTTGTCCAATAAAGATAACACCTTACGGTGACACTCCAAATAACCTAAAGAAAACCATACTGAATGGCCTATTTGTAAGCTAAATTGCAGAAGTAATTCCAATTAAATAAATTCATAGGCTCCTTCAAAACAAACTCAGTTCTTTACTAAATTACTGATGCAGACATGAACGGAGGCAAGGAGAGAGGATGCAGAGCATTTCCAAAAGACAGGCTACTTTTAGGCATATACATCATTTGACATCTAATATAGAATCATGAGAAAGTAAATCCATTTTATCGCAATTATGCCATTCAGAGCATGACAAACTTATTTTGAGGCAAACCCCTCATTTCTTCTGCCCCTTAACATGTGATAATATAAACAGTACATCTAATGCACAAGTCATTCATCTGTGACATCATATTACAAAGGTAGCCAGCCACTCTAGTGGACTGAAAAGCAGCTCACTATCTACCAAGTACAATCGGAGACCTCCATTTGGTGATGGTTAGAGGCAATATACTTGTACACACTAAATGCTAGGGACTAACAATAAAGGACATACATCAGCTTCATATCTTGCTTGCAAGCTTCACTGAGGTATCCAGCTGACCACCACCAGAAATGCTGGGGCTGAAGGATCCTGGACTTAACCAGTAAAGCAGTTATGTTCTAAAATATAACAGAACTTAAAGATCAAAAGTCAAATACAGAACACATACTTTTTTGATGTTGTCATGATGTTTCCTCAGTGGCCTCTGAGGGCAAGCAGCACTTAATTGTTATTTTAGGTCATTTCTAGTGATGTCATTTTACCTACTGTCAGACTACAGACAATACTACATAACTCTAAATCTGAACAGTTTCATCAACGGTGTGACACAAGAGCTTGGGCTGTTTGAAAATTTTTCAACCAAGCTTCTTTTACAGGAAAATATATAAAATATCTTATTCTTTTTCCGCAAAGGGGGAGGAGAAGAGATGACACTGATCTGCATTAAATGAAATAAATCCTCAATCTTTTAAATGTTCATCTTTGCATAACCAGGAAATAGCTAGAGAAATGTTATGTTCTTAATAAAATAGCCAACTCTTATGTGATACTTCTTTCATCACAACTTACAGCACTGACCAGGCAATAAATTTAACCACAGAGCATATTGAGCCTATTTCCAAGATTGTGAAGTCCTCATGTAAGGCACGTAGTTGAGTGTAATTTAACCCAACTTAAAAAAATGAAAATCAGACACAGGAGGCTGAAAACAATACATATGGTGATAGGGTCTGTGTAACTCTTTCCACCTGAACTATTTTCCCATTCAAGATTCTGCTGCAAACCAGCTGTTTTTCTACCTGTATTGGGGGGGGGGAGACTTTTATCATTTTTCCCTGCAAGGAGGAAAGTAAAACTTCACAAAAGGGGCAATTTTGACAAGGAAAGAACATGAAGAAAAAGCAGCCCAGTATTCTACACAAAATTCCAGACATCTATGGCTGCTTTTTGCTGAATAACAGCAATAAACATTGCATATAACATGTAGACTGACACTATGATAAAATGAGTCTGCTTCCCCAACAGAGCTTTCCCCAAAAATACTTAATTTCATATTTATCATCCAAGGAGCTGAAATTGCTGGGAGTTAAATTAAAGAACTACTGGTTTTCTTAAAACAGTCTTCAGTCTTGGCTTTGCACACAGGGGAAGAAGGAAGAGAGCATGAAGCCAGACAATAAACCAGAGCTGGGTTGTGACATCTGAATAGAGCTCTACAGTGTAATCCTAACCAGTGGTACATTACACCTTCTTATATGTATCCTGGGAGTTATTTGTTAGTATTTATGTGTGGAGACAATTTAATTCTGGACTCATGCAGCTGGACAACATAATACTACTACTAACATTTATATAGAACTTTTAATGTCCAAAGTGCTTTATGGTCTGTATTGTGTTTGGCCCAACAATACTACGGAGCAGGTCAGTACTGTGTTCACTTCTGCAAATGGCAATAGAAACAGAGAATGTATAACTTTCCAAAAAGCAAACACATAGTCCATGCCAGAAGTCAAATCTTCTCTAAGTGGATCATTTCATTACTAAGCAACTTCATTACTAAGCACAGCATATTTAAAGAGCTTAGCAGTGCCATCCTAAGCAGAGTTAGAAGGGTGTTACTCTGTTTAAGTTAACTCTGTCCTGTTTGTCTCCCTTTTGATGAGCAACACTTGTCAAGTTAAGGAGCATCAATCAATTTATATGATTTGCTGCAAGAAACATTTTCCTCCAAGCTAGCAGGCTGGGAATTCGGTATTTGAAATTGCCGCTGCTTCAAAGAAGCAGCAATATAGCTTTTAGTTTTCTTTCTGACACACTCTCCAGAGATGTAACTAAGTATTAAGCCCAATTTTAAGAAGAACATTTCCTTATGCAAAGTTATAGTCTGCAATATTAGCTTGTGATTAGTACAGTGCAATGGTTCTCGTAGGTTATCCGGGCTGTGTAACCGTGGTCTTGGTATTTTCTTTCCTGACGTTTCGCCAGCAGCTGTGGCCGGCATCTTCAGAGGAGTGACACTGAAGGACTGAAGAGACACTGTCCTTCAGTGTTACTCCTCTGAAGATGCCGGCCACAGCTGCTGGCGAAACGTCAGGAAAGAAAATACCAAGACCAGGGTTACACAGCCCGGATAACCTACGAGAACCAATGAACTCTGACCGTGAAAGCCTTCGACAATATTTAGTACAGTGCAAGTTCTGATAAACATTCCAGCAACAAGCTCAAATGTCAATCTTGGAATAAAAAAACCATGATCACAGATAGAAACCACAAAAAATAAGAATACATCTAACATAAACAGCAGAGAAGCAACTACACACAGAAAGAAACTAAAATTATGCAAGCAACCCTCTGTAGGAGGTGGCTATAACAGAAGCACAATACGAAACAGAAATTGGGACATACAAATGGATGGAAATTTTAGGATGATAGTCTCAGGAGTTAAAAACACCTAGGAATACAGAGTAACAGTGTGTACGTGTGTATAAAAATTTTAAATGCAAGTGAATAGTGCATTTTTATACTTTAAAGAACAGCAAATGTTAAAGGAGACAGTTGCTTCACAGATATGAAAAGGAATGTGGCTTCCACATAATATCACCATGCCACTGAAAGTTAAGATAAGAGTCAGGATTGGCATTTTCCTGAGTATGTAAGAAACCCTCACTACTGCAGGTTGTCACAAGAAAGGCAATCAGAGCAGGCAAGAAGTTGAATTATGACTTCTCAGTGGGGCAACAATTACAGGTACACGCAATCCTCTTTTGTGGTACAGCAGCAAGACCATATTGCACAAGACACTGGAAGGGGTTCAAAATACAACCATGGAGCTCCTCCTACTTTAGATCCCATCGCATGCACCAAAATCCCTCTTTATGTCACAAAACACCTCAGCTCGTGGATAGTAGTACAGAGAATACAATACTATGTACACATTTCCTGTTATTTTCACAGGAGAGACCATGATCAGGATATCTCATAAGTTTGACTTCATAGGAGGAATTAAAGTAAGGAATTTGTTGTCAATTTATTTAAAGGCAATAAAACTTAAGTAATTCTTTTAAGACAATACCGAGTACATCAGTCTCCTGATTGTTTGGTGGAATGTTTTCTTTAGCCATGGATATTAACATTCTGCTGGTTTCTGTAAGCTTCTCTGCACTTTTGTTCTGAAAACGAAAAAAAGCATGGATAAGGCAAAATGTGGAATCATAGTTAATCATCTGTGGGATAGCACACTCCAGTTTCTAAAGGATAAAGAGTTTTTACAAGTATCTTTGAGTAAAACGTGGGCTTTCATGTGTATGATCCAAATTATAAAAGATTTATGGCTTGAAGGTTGATGAAAATTTCATGATCAAATAAGACAGCCATCACAAACTGGACAGCTCCCTTTAGCAGCCATATCTAGAGTTGTAAAATTTTGAAGCCATAGGGGAAAAGCTTTGGGGGGGGAACACAGAAAATTTGGGGGAATATATGCCATACTTACTTTGTTATGAAACCTATGTTTATTTTACTGTTTTATCAACACAAAATGCATAATTTATAAATTTAGCACATCACATAGTAACTGGAAACTTAGAGCTGAATGTTTTGTTATGTAGATATTGTCTCACTTTTATTCTTTGTTAATTGTTTGGATATTATATATGGGTGAGACAATATAAATAATTAAAATTTAACATGGAAAAGGAATCTAACTCCCTTACACAAACATTGTTCAGATACTTCACTTAAAACAATCTGACTAACTGAAAGTCTTGTATACCCTTTCCACTAACATTTGGTCAAATACACTGTCAAGGGTGACCCTGCCTTGGTACAGTAACATAATTAAACTCTGGCCTGGGTATGTTCAAGTCGCTCTCCAGTAACTCATACAAATATGAAGCAAAAAAAAAAGCTTTATTGAAGGAATTCAAGCAAAATTATTGAAAGCAGGGCATATAGTTCAGTGAAGTCATAATGCATACAAAATAACAAAAGGCTTGCTGTCTTTTCTACATAGCTACTCCTAACAGCAGCAATACTTCTTACAGCTGAGGCATGCTGTTCCAGAGCTCACACAGAGAATCTTCAAGCAACAAGGGTGGTGGGTCGAGATCTCAATGCAGAGATCACACCAAAGCATACTTAAGGAAGCAGTGCTATGATTTAGTGTGATGGTTTGTTAGTCACAACTTAAAATCAGCTGTCACAAAAGAATTTTTAAAAAATGGTACAAGGTGGGTGACAAGCCATGGTTTTTTATAATGATTCTTACCTTGGCTGTCTAGTGTGATAAACCATACTTACAGTCACTACTTCACCTCCACAGCACAACAGAGATGGGAATGAACTAATGTAACAGGGTGCTGAGAGGACAGAAGACGCAACTGTAAACCATGGTTTGCCTGTTGTTGTCTTTAGGAGCAGGAACAGATATACTGAATAAGATCTTTAAAGGTATGATTTTGAACAAGCTTTAAAGTGAATCATATCAGTAATATTCTTCACTGCAACTTTTCAAAAGACGTAAAAATCTTACTCGCATTTCCATGTAAGGAGGATCATTTTCAAGTTTTGCTTTGTCTTGTGCCAATTTCACCTTTTGATCTTCAATAAATTGGTCTAGGTTGTCAGCCATCTTTTTTTGATTCTGTGAATGATAAAGATTACATATAAGTTCCCAATTCAACAACACTGAAGATGCTATCCTTCTCCTATATTAAGAACCATTCACTAGGAAGCGTTAAACATGAATTTACTGACTACAGAAAAAAATGACAACCTCTCATTTTTGTAACTAATAGATCTACAATTCATTGAATCCTAAAAGGTTTTAAAAGAAACTCAGAAGAATCCTAGAATTCAGCATTGTCAAACTTACAGAAGCAATATGTAAACTAGGTATTAATCCCATCAAAATGCAGTGTTAGCTCCACCTTAAAAGGTAGCTGCTTTTATGTCATTAAACTTAGGCACTTCAATGCAAATAAACAGATAAATAAGCTAAGGCATGCACAGAGCAAACTCAAGTTATGACTGGATTCCTCCTAAATTAAAAGAGATCCTGTTTTTGAAGAGCCATTGCCCAATCAAGTCAAGGTGCTTTGTGTATGGAAGCAGGTGATTGCATGCGGATCACACTAGGGCTGTCAATTCGGTTCGGTCCGAACTGAAAATCAACCGAATTTCCCCTGATTCGGCGCTTTTCTGTTCGGACGGATCCGAACTCAAAACTGGCGGGCAACCGGGGCGGCCGAATTCAGCGAGTTCGGGAGTTCGCGAATAAATCCGGCAAATTCGAACGTCAGTAAGCAGCATAACCGTCAGTAAGCAGCATTCTCCTCCCCCGGCCAATCGGTGGGCAAGCTGGGTCTTCTTCTGGCCAATCAGTCAGGATTGAGTACTGGAGGAATCAGCTGATGTGCGGCCCGGCCAGGGAGAGAGAGAGAGAGAGCAAAATCCTCGTGTGTGTGTGTGGGGTGCTTGTGCACATTCGCTCCTTTCTGTGGCTGCAGGGGGCGCATTTTTTGGGGTGCAGACACAAAACTTTCACTGGAACTTCAGATGAAGCTTCTTAAGGTACCCCCCAAGTTTTGTAAACATTGGGTCAGGGGGTCCCGAGATATGGGCTCCCCCCCTTTTTCTTTCCATGGCTGCAGGGGGCGCATTTTTGGGGGTACAAATCCCAAACTTTGAGCGGAGTTTCAGACCAGTGTTCTTAAGATACCCCCCAAGTTTTGTAAACATTGGGTCAGGGGGTCTCGAGATATGGGCTCTCCCCCTTTTCCCTCCCCCCCTTTTCCATTTATGTGGCTGCAGGGGGCGCTTTTTTGGGGATATAGCCCCCAAACCTTTAGCATAGCTTCAGTGAATTATTCTTAAGATACTACCCAAGTTTTGTAAAGATGGGTTCAGTGGGGGCAGAAATATCGCCTCCCCCCCCCTTTTCTCTTTCCATGGCTGCAGGGGGCGCATTTTTGGGGGTGCAGACACAAAACTTTCACTGGAACTTCAGATGAAGCTTCTTAAGGAACCCCCCAAGTTTTGTGAACATTGGGTCAGGGGGTCCCGAGATATGGGCTTTCCCCTTTCCCCTATTGGGATGAATGGGGCAGCCGATCCGATCCTGTGTGCATCTCCTCTCCAGAGCAAAACGTTCCGTGCCTAATTGGAATCATCTTAGATTACAGCCCCTCTTGATGGAACAGAAGACAGCCACAGTAAGACCCCTTTGGGGGCTTTAATCTATAATTTTTCTCCTGTGTATGTGTGTGTGTGTGGGGGAAAGCAGAGTCTGTGTGTGTGTGGGGAGGGAGCAGTTTCTGTGGGTGGGGGGGAAGCCAAAGGGGGCTTTCGTCGGTTCTGCCTGGGGTGTGTGTTCCCCCTCGAGTCTCTCGCTCCCTGGTTTGAGGGGGGAGGTTTCAGTTGTGTGTTGCAAAGGTGTTGTTTAACAAGGTTGTGTTTGCAGTTGTTTTGCTAATTTCTCCGCTGTTGTCGGGCTGGGAGCTTTGTGCGTGGGCGGCAAGCTCTGCTGAGGGATGCACAACATTAAGGGTGGGGGGGACCCCTTTCAGGGGCCATATCTCAGCCCCCCCTGACCCAATCTTTACAAAACTTGGGAAGTCTTTCAATAAACGTCCTTTGAAGCTCTGCCAAAAGTTTGGGACCTCTAAGCCCAAAAATGCCCCCCCCAGAACCGCGGAAAGGCGCGGTTGTGTTTTTAATGGCTTTATTCGGCCGAATTTGTTTCCGAACTTTGAATTCCCGCCGAATTGAACGGATCCGAAGTGGGGGAGTTCGGACTTCGGCACATACCAAACCCACAAGGGCCAAATTCGGCCGAATCCGAACTGTACCGAATTTTTTTTTTTTTTTGACAGCCCTAGATCACACTCTAGCTTGGGCCCTGAATGAACACAGGGGAATAAACTCCACAACCATTGTGTAGTGCTACATATACATATAACATATACATATATCAGCAAGATAATTGACAGTGCAATCCTATTCAGAGTTACTTCAGTCTAAGCCCATTAAAATGAATGGTCTTACACTGGAGTAACTCTGCACAGGATTGCACTGTAAGTTCCCCAGAATTAATTATATTCCAGCAGCTACCTTTGCTGATGTTTGTATCTTCCATTAAAAGGCCAGCATTTCCAATCAGGAGCAAAATGGCATGGTGATGCTATACCTATAGCAAAAATATTTAAACATCAGTTAACACAAGATATTATGACTAGTTTTCTTTTTTCCTTTTGTCCCAGTAAGGGTAAGCTATTTGTCAAAGTTTTAAAAGAACTAGGAAAAAAACTGTTCAGATTCACTGTTATAGTTTTTACCAATATATTTGACAGACAAATCATGCTGGGCAAAGAATACTTAGCTTCCAGGCAGAGCTGATGCAGGGTGACAAAGACCAAGGGAAACTGATCCCTCAGATAGTACTCACAAAGGTTACAGCAGCAGTGAAGATACTAGGTACCACTAACCTTGCTTTAAACAGTGACTAAAGCATAATTGCTCCTGTTACTGTTCTCCTATAAATCAGACTTGTCAAAATGGGAAGAGATGCAAGGGCGCAACCATATCGATAGCAACTTCCTCTTCACCAGTAAGGTCACTGTAAGAGCAACTATTAAGGTATATCAAAATTGTCTATATTTAGTTCCAAGAGCCCCAGCAAGAAGGAAAGGCCAAGCTTACTCATTCATCACTTTAGCAAATATACAGGAACCAAAACTGTGCGACATCCAACTATGACAATGTTATTCTGATACACCCAACAGCAGCAGCACTCATTTCCAGACTCATGTAGAATGTCAAATCCAAAATGTGTGCTTCCTGCTACAGATGTAATTGGAGATAGGGCCACGGATGTCACCGAGACCAAGAAATCAGACATTTTGCAATTCCCGAAGACAATTTTGCAATTACCTTCAAGACCATCTATCCACAAATTTGACTGTGAAGCTGTGAGGCAAATTCAAATAGAAGATTCCCTGACAAACAAATAATAGAAATAAATGCCTGCTCAATAATGGATCAGAACACCCAGAAAAGCCAAAATGAGATATATGAACTAAACTAGCTTCAACGGTGTTATTTACTTGTTAACTTCAGTACATTCAGGGTGTCACCATTACACAAATAATTCTGTAATTTTGCAAGAAACTGAAAACATTGTAATCATTACCAAGATTGCCAAAATGGTAATAATAATACATCCACTACTAAGTCTTCTTTGGAAAGCTTTCACATCTGGGCTGGTTTCATGCAAAACAATTCTAAAAAAAAAATCATTAAATTATCCCATCTTTCTATTTGTGGCCATGGAACTTTACCATTCGTTTCCTCCACCTACCTTGTTCACAAACATTTGATTTTTTTTTTTTAAAAAATTTAAACAGCGACACTAGAATTTGATCCAGAAACAGAAATCTCTTCCAAACCCAGACACCAGTAGAGGGAGTTACAAGATAAATAACATTTTTTTGGGGGGGGGGAGGGAGAGTAGAGATCTGGGCGGCAAGCCCACGCACACTTACCCGGGACTAAGCGCCGCGAAGATAGAGGGGTTTACTTCGGAGCAAACAAGGCTAAAATAAGGCTGTTCGTTGTGGGGGGAAAGGTGAGCTGCAAGAGAAAAGCAACCGCGGCTTGTCAAGGGCGTTGGGCTCTTTAAGAAGCGACCCGGCGTTGTTAGGCAACCGAGTTACAACAAAAACAAAAAAAACTGGGGCCTCTAAGCGGCCCGGGAGAAAAAACGACCGTGCAGGTTGGTCTTTTGCACGGGAAACCTGCATGAGCGCAGAGTCCCCACCCCCACCCCCCGTGGTCTCTTCACGCACACCGGCCTGCCCGTCGAGGTCTACCAAGACGACCCCGGGGTCTCGCGTCCGCGCCCTACTGTGGCCCAGGGGGATTCACTCCTCCCCCATGCCAGGCCATTCCTTTGGGCGGAAAGATCCCCCCACCCCCTTTAAGGGAAACAAGTCGGCTTTATCCTCCCCCTCATGCACAAGCGCGCATTCCCCGCTCCAGAAAAGCTGGGGACAACGCGCCGCTTGGTACGGGAGCGAGGTGTGTGTGTGTGTGACGGGGGGGGGGAGGGTTCCTCGGGACGGCGACCGTCGCCGCGCCGCCAAACCTACCGCTGCTCGACAGGCCCAGGCGGCCGACGGGTTGCCAAGCAGCGACTCCCGCCGCTCTCTCAGCCGCTGCCTAAAGCCCCTCTGGCTCCTCTCGAGGAGGAGCCAATTTAACGGTAGCGGGGTGGGAGCGTTGCGGCCTGCAACGCCTCCCTCTGCCGCTGGGCGCCAAGAACAAAACTGTCGCTGGCGAAGGGGAAAAGACCCCTGACCTGGCTGGCCCAGGCGAGCCTGATCGCGTCAGATCTCAGAAGCTAAGCAGGGTCGGCCCTGGTTAGTTATTTGGATGGGAGACCCCCAAGGAATACCAGGGTTGCTGGGCAGAGGAAGGCACTGGCAAACCACCTCTGTGAGTCTCGTGCCATGAAAACCCCCCAAGAAAGGGGTCGCCGTAAGTCGGCTGCGACTTGAAGGCACTTTACACACAAGGGGAAAGAGGAAGGTTTTTGGAACATTAGAGGGCGTTTGTGTCACCTGTAAGAGAAGGGCTGTTGTGTGCGAGAACTGCTTGCGATTGCTGAGCGGAGAAGCACTCCGTTGCATGCTCCAGTCTGTCACCAGTAGCCTCCACAGCTAACCCCTAAGTAAGCCACCACGTTAGGGCTAGAAAAGGGCAAGAGTCCAGTAGCACCTTAAAGACTAACAAGAATATTTTCTGGTAGGGTATGAGCTTTCGTGAGCCACAGCTCCCTTCTTCAGATAAGAAGTGAGCTGTGGTTCACGAAAGCTCATACCCTACAAGGGAGCTGTGGCTCACGAAAGCTCATACCCTACCAGAAAATATTCTTGTTAGTCTTTCAGATCTGAAGAAGTGAGCTGTGGCTCACGAAAGCTCATACCCTACCAGAAAATATTTTTGTTAGTCTTTAAGGTGCTACTGGACTCTTGCCCTTTTCTACTACTGCAGACAGACTAACACGGCTACCCACTGGGAATCACGTTAGGGTTAATATGCACGGCAATCTTGTAACACACTTACCTAAGATGTCCCACTGTGGTATTATTTACTGTGATATAGGTCTATAATTGTATAGTCTGCTCCTCCCCCGTTATCTATTGGAGTTAGTCAGGGCGGAGTTCTTGTTACCAGTTTCTAGTTTAGTTGATGTTGCTGTGAGCTATAGCTGGGGCCTGTTGGAGTTGATGTTATACAAATAAAAGCGGTTGGATGGACCCGAAGAGGGAGTACTCTTGCCTGATGCTGTATGCCTTAAAAGGGGATCATTACATGGTGCCAGAAGTGAGTCTGGATCTTCACACGTTCCCTGGTGCCTGACTGGGAGGCTTTAGGGTGCAGCCCTTACACAGCAATGGAGTATTTCAAGCCTCCATCAGAGTTGTCCTTCGTGGGAAATTTAGGGGGAAACCGGAGGCGATGGGAGCAGAAGTTAAAACTATACCTTGCAGTTACCAGAGCTGAGGATGAGTCAGAAGAATACAAGATTGCAGTTTTGCTTCATTGCATAGGGGATAAAACCCTTGAGGTTTACAATAATATGCAAGGTGTGTGCAGATCCTGGCAATAAAACCCTGACGGAGGTTTCAACTGCTTTCCATGCCTATTGTGAACCCAGAAAGAACCCTGTGTTTGAGCGATATCAGTTCTGGCAATTGCAGTACAATGATGCAGCTGGCATAGATACCTTTGTCACTGAGCTTAGACAAAAAGCACAGCATTGTGAGTTCGGTCCCTCTCAAGATCTTATGCTGAAGGACAAGACTGTATTTAGTGTGACTGATAGCAACCTTCTGGAGAAGCTTCTAGAAATCCCAGTCTTACCCTCCAACAGGTGATTGATATTTGCAGAACATGCCCAAGCTAGAGTCCAATGGGTCCTGCCCCCTGTACAGGATGGCAGCCTTAAATACTCCAAATATATATTTCATTAATTGTTATTAGGAATGCAACCAGTAGATTTTTTTTTTAATTAACATTTCAGAGAGTATGAAATAGGGACACGAAGAACGCTGATAGGAAGAAAATTGATTCATTTGACATCTGGTGGTGGAGTTTTACAAATACCATGGACCACCAAAAAGACAAATAAGTGGGTTATAGATCAAATCAAGCCTGAACTGTCCCTAGAAGCTAAAATGACTAAATTGAAGCTATCGTACTTTGGTCACATTATGAGAAGACAAGCATCCCTGGAAAAGTCTATAGTGCTAGGAAATGTGAAAGGCAGCAGGAAAAGAGGAAGACCCAACATGAGATGGATCGACTCAATAAAGACAGCCACAGCCCTCAGTTTGCAAGAACTGAGCAAAGTTGTTAATGATAGGACATTTTGGAGGTAATTAATTCATAGGGTTACCATACATCAGATGGCACTTAACACAATACTTTATGGAGCTGTCGTGTTAAATATTATAAATCCCCTCTAAATGTGGATCTTCTGAGCAGGCTTTTCAAAGAACAGAGCTCAGCCCTAGAAAATGTGAAACTTAAAGAAAAGAGTTCATATGTTGCCTTCCATGGTAAAATTTCCAGAGAAGCAGCTGTGTTAGCCTATTGCAGTAAAAATAATTATAAGTCCTACATTTAGTATATAGTAAGGCCCCATACAAATTATTCCATGTCAATTTAAACTGGAATAAAAATGTTGTTAGTCATTAGGTTGCCACAAGACCTGTGTTTATTTAAATTGCAAAGCAGTAGCCTTGTTAGCCAGTTGCAGGAAAAACTAAATGGACTTATGGCACTTTAGAGGTTAACAGTTTTCTTGGACTAACAGTCACTTGATCAAACACATAGGGCACTTTCATACAGCCCCAATAATGCACTTTCAATCCACTTTCAAAGCACTTTGAAGGTGGATTTTACTGTGTGAACTGGCAAAATTCACTTGCAAACGATCGTTAAGGTGCAGTGAAAGTGGATTGGAAGTGCTTTATTTAGGCTGTGTGAAAGTGCCCACACAGGTAGCCACGTTAGCCTGTAAGAGCAAAATTCAGGTCTACCCAGAATTCTACTCAAGTCTATTCAATGGGACTTACTTCCAGGAAAGCATTCTTAGAATTGCACTGTAAACTAGGGATCTAGAGGCACCTTAAAGATGCATATAGAATATCTTTAGTTGAAGTGGGCTCTAACCCACAAAGCTGATACTCTTAAACTGCCACATGACTCAGAACTTTTTTTTTACACACATGCAGAGCATCTTTCCCACAACTGCTCAATAACTAAAACTCCATCTGCCTATCTAGTATTAGGCAAGAGAGGCTTTCAAAACAGACTCCTTGTGAGGCACGTAGTAAACGGGCAACCTGGTACAGAGTGAATTTAGAAGAGTGATGGGAATGCAGAGATAGAAACGAAGACTAGAGAAGTATCCATGTTGGAGTCTTGTGGCACTTTAAAGACTGACAAATTTTAATTCTAACACAGACTACATCCCACTTGTCAAATGCATGTGATCAAGTGAGTCCCTAATTCGTGGTAGAACAAAAATTTGTCTCTAAAGAACCATGCTGTAAAAAAACACAACCACCTTGAATTACAATCTAGAATTCCATGTCAATGTAATCCAGAATAAAAATGTTGTTAAGTCATTAGGTTGCTACAAGACCTGTGTTTATTTAAATTGCAAAGGAGTAGTCTTGTTAGCCAGCTGCAGGAAAAAACTAAATGGTCTTATGGATAACTGGTTTCTTGGACTAACAGTCACTTGATCAGGCGCATATAGTTCCACACGTGTAAGTGTAGCCATGTTATTTGTCTGTAAAGAACCGTGCCGTTAAAACAACAACAACCTACAATGACACACAAGCAGCAAATGTATGGCCACTTGCAGTTTAAAACTGAACAAGCTTCTGATCCAAAAGAAAGACACAAAGACCGACGGCGATGCCGCTCTGCCCTCATGAAGAGCCAGGAGCAATGGCGAGTTTCGCTTTTTACCGGAAGTTCAAGCGGAATCTATGGCGGCGGCAGCCCGTGGCTCTCTAATTCCATCTCTATTTCACTTGTGGGAGGAGGCGGGATTAACGGAAGGCGTCACTGAGCGGGCGGAACCACCCTTGAACACCGCTCCCGTCCCCCACGCTACTTCCGGCGTCTTTGGTTCCGTGCTGTTGTGTAGGCCGGGAAGCTTAGACCGAGGCGTTTCTCGTCGGCGAGCGGAGCCCTCCTTGGCTCAGGCGGAGAAAGCCGGCGCGATGGCGGCTGCCGGCCCTTCCGGGAGCGGTATGGCTCAGAAGACTTGGGAACTGGCCAACAACATGCAGGAGGTGCAGAGCATTGATGAGATCTACAAATACGATCGCAAGCAGCAGCAGGAGATCTTGGCGGCCAAGCCCTGGACGAAAGAGTGAGTATGGGGCGGGCAGGAAGGCTCGCCTGCGCTGGGTATCCGAGGCCCCCCCAAACAGACTTGGTTCTGGGAACAGGGAAGGACTGTTCCTCTCCGGAGCTTCAAACAGGTCGGCTGAAGAAATGTCAGGAGAGCAACAGATCTCTTATTATTAGGATATGGACTGGGGTCTCGGCGGTAGATTCAAAGTGGAGGATCCTAGAGAGGAAGAAGTAGCAAGTTTAGCAGTCGCTTGAATGTCAAAGGAGGGGGAGAATGAAGACGAAATGAAAACTGAACCCAGGCTCTCATGTCACCACGTATGCACTATGAGCTCCTTATTTTGGCCATTGATAAAGGAAGTGACATGTTTGTATGTTAGATGTATCTGTCTCAAAAGAGCAAATGCTGACAGCCAATAAAATGTTTTGTTGCCCCCTGCTGCAAAGACAATGTTGAGAGGAAAGAAGCAGTTCACGTATTTTATAAATGCCTTTTCAGTCATTTTCTGTATTCATGTAAGCATTGCTGCATTTTATGGCCTTCTTACATCTAAAATCTATTATTTAATTTTTAATTAAGGGGCAAAGGAGCAGCGTTTTGACCCTGGGTTTCCTGTATCCAAATGTAGCACTTTTCTCTGAGTCATACATGCCCACAGTTAAATGAATGATTTTGTTCTCTTGAAGGTCATAGTGAAAGCACCTACCGTTTTATTTTGCAGAAAAGTGGGTTAAAATAAAAAGTGACACATATCGTAATGGTGGTTTGCATTTCTCTTCTTTACCTATCATAAAGCTGTGAGCAAAAATACTAATATTTGTGGTCTTTTCACTACAGTCACCACTATTTCAAGTACTGCAAAATCTCTGCTCTGGCCCTTCTGAAGATGGTTATGCATGCTAGGTCAGGAGGCAATTTGGAAGTGATGGGCCTAATGCTTGGAAAAGTGGATGGTGAAACTATGATCATCATGGACAGCTTTGCTTTACCCGTGGAAGGCACTGAAACACGAGTGAATGCTCAGGCTGCTGCATATGAATATATGGCTGCATATATAGAGAATGCAAAGCAGGTAAAAAGAGAAAACTGGGTTCTTTTAAAGCAGTTCATTAGTGATTAAGGCTACTTGAAATTATATTGGGAATGACAACTTGTGAACTATGCAGGTTGCCATTGAACCTCTTCATGGCATCATTATACCATCAGTCTGAGTTGGAGTCAAAGTGAATTTTGCAGAAATCTTTCTCGTGGTTTTCATGGAAAGCCTTTAATTTTTGTTATAAGTGCTTCTACTGTCCTTTTATATGCACAGTTCCTACTGCTGGTTTTTTTCCCCATTTTGTGTGCATTGTTATTTATTTGCTTACTTTATTCTTGTGTGTGTGTGTCAAGAATCTGGAAAACAGTAATGGGTGTTGAACTCTTGCAGCTTAATTTCTGTGTTTGAAAAACAGGACAGAGCCAAAGTTATTAACATTCTTTCTCTTCTTGTGGGCTTCCCAGAGGCACCTGACTGTCTTTGGAAACAGGTTGTTGGATAATGTGGACCTTTCATCTGATCCAGCAGAATTTGTCTTGCATGCTTTTTATTTTGAAACACAATCTGCAGTTTGCAAAGTGTCCAAAAGAGGGCAGTGATCACATTGATTAAATTCCTTTAACCATGTGCTTTCTCTTCCCAACTTTGTTTAGGTTGGCCGTCTAGAAAATGCAATTGGCTGGTACCACAGCCATCCTGGCTATGGGTGTTGGCTTTCAGGCATTGATGTCAGTACGCAGATGCTTAATCAGCAATTTCAAGAACCATTTGTGGCTGTAGTTGTAAGTACAGTATTGGAGCAAGCAATTGCACCAAAAAAATTCAATTATAATATCTGATGAATGTTAAAAAGAATTGTTTGTACAGAGTAATGATCTTTCCAGTTGATAGATATAATTTTGCTATTCAATCCTTTATAAGTCACCATTTGAACCATAATCCTAGCGGTGCCTTCTTGAGTTGATTCAAGCCAAATCAGTGGAGATCAATTGAATATTTACAGAAACATTTCCTAACCTGTGAAACTAGGCATACATTGAGCTGCCTACCACAAAATAAAAATCCCTTTTAAGTTAGTTTAACTGTGTACTTGGAAATAATTGCTTGACCTCTGCATCCTCAGTATCTTTAAGTCTTGTTTGTGTTGAATAATGCAGGAGTTGGTTATTGTTTTATACTGTCACATCATGGCACTTCACAAAGTACAGGAAGAGAACCCCAAGGAGATGAGTCTTTGAGACTTGGAAGACAAAGGGAGGTAAGGCAGCTGGAAGACAAAGGGAAGCAAGGCAGCTGGAGGCAGGTGTAGTCAGGTGAAGAATATCCATTCATCCCAATAACAAAGGCTTGGTTTGGTAGAAATAGGAAACTAAGGTTGCCTCATGGGGAAAGGTACATTTTCAAAGTGGAATTTAAGGAGATAGAGTACACAGTCCTGTTCAAAGAAGAGCAATTCCATAGGTCTGCGCCGCCGCCTCAGAGGCTTCCCGGCCACTGCAGAGGAGAAAAAAGGATTTTTAAAAAATAAAAAAAGAGAAAATGGGGGAAATCCCCCATTGCCTCCAACAGGGCTGCGCCACCAAAAAAGATGGCACAGGACCACCGCAGCGCAAGAGGGTGTTCCTGAGGCGAAAGGGGTGAAGAGGCTGCCTAACGGGTGAGGAGGCTACCACACCACCATTCTGGTGTGGGCTTTCCCTTCTGGGAAAGCCCTGCTTGAGCAACTGTGCTTGCGGCAGGGGGCAGCGGCACCAAACACCGGCATGTTTGCCCCTGTGCTGGTGTAGGTGCCGTGGCACCTACACTGGCACAGTGTCACACCAGTTCCTAAGGAGCTTTGCCCCCTCCCTTCAGGAATGGGCTCTTAGTTATTTTGTGAAGTTCCTATTTAAGGTTGCCAGCGTCAGACTGTTTTACTTGATACATGAATTGCATGTTATAGGGCAACGTTTGGGGCGCCATTCCACAGAAGAAAATGATGTGATAGAGAAGTGACTTTGGGGCTAAAAAATAAATCTGAGCTGGAGTTTTGAAAATGGCATTCCACTGCTGCACAAGCAAGTTTCTTGTGTACAATAACTTTCAAATTCATTTTTACAGATTGATCCAACAAGGACAATATCTGCAGGAAAAGTAAATCTGGGCGCTTTTAGGACGTATCCTAAGGTAACATTTATTGCCTAGCCAAATGGATATGGTAGAGATGTTAACACATTATTCACAAAACCCTTCTGCTGGCACAGTGGTATACTTCATCTGAAATTGTTTACTGTAGTGGCAAGTCTGTGGACTGAGAACGATGTAATTCTGTTTAGGATTGCACTAATAATTTAATTATGCCATATGTCTAATTCTGAACCTGGCCCCTTGTGCAGATCAAAAAAAAATCCCAGGTTCAGATAAGGGAGTATTTTTCTCCCTATTATATGGTTCTGTGCCTCCCCTCCTTGCAGGGGCTGACATCTTTGCAGCATCTGGTTGAACCGGTCAGTCTGTAAGCTCAGAACTCCCTAACTCATTGCTGACTTATGAGAGACTCATGTCTGCCCATCCTTCCTGACTCCCATCTGTTAACACGTGGGGTGCTGAATCTGCTTTTCTTGATATAGTTTGGCTTTCTTACCTTGTGGTCATGTGCATTGACTTGTGTTCCTTCATCTTGCACTGGTTGCTAACTTCACTATTAATTGTAAAAACTGGGTCTTTTCTAGTTCTTTCACAATCACTTCTCCTGTCCTTCATTCTTCTGCTCAGACACAGAGTTACAAAGACTAAAAATCCAAGCCATAATTCCTTTATGGTGCTTCATGGTTGTATTGATTATGTTGGTCACAACATTTCCCAAAAAGAAAATGGCAGAAAACAAATGTTGAGATGTTAAATAATCGCATCAAAAGCAAATCTAGAATTAAATTATGGCCCTCAGTCAGATAAAAATAGCCTTCCTCAGTAGTTTGCTTTAGACAGTGAGATATGTGTGCCTTATTGCATTCACTGTTTTATGAATGCTTGAATAGGACACAAGGAACCTGACATGTTCTCTCCAATTGGAGAGACTCCTGTTGTATGCTTCCTCTAAAAAGTAATTGGAAATCTGTATTAATGGTCTGTTAACCAGCCCTTATTTTAGGGGAATACATATTGTTGTAGCACGGTTTTTTTTAAGGGAATGCAATATTTCTTCGATTGGATTTCTATGCCACTCATTCCTGACCAGGTCCGGCTCTTTAATTCTTTTGAAAAAGTTACCAAGTTTTGCCAGCAAAGCAGGAATCAAGCTTGGCTCATACCCTTTTGGAATGCCTCTTTTATGAGGAACTTGTGTGTGTGTGTGTGTGTGTGTGTGTGTAAAGTGCCTTCAAGTCACAGCCGACTTATGGTGACCCCTTTTGGGGTTTTCATGGCAAGAGACTATCAGAGGTGGTTTGCCAGTGCCTTCCTCTGCACAGCAACCCTGGTATTCCTTGGTGGTCTCCCATCCAAATACTAACCAGAGCTGTCCCTGTTTAGCTTCTGAGATCTGATGAGATCAGGCTAGCCTGGGACATCCAGGTCAGGGCATGAGGAACTTAGATCACGTTATATATCTCCCCTTTTAACAGATAAATCTAATGCCTCTGTGTCTGACATAATGCCTTTTTTATTAAGTGACAGGGATCCCAAAGCTACATTGTCAGTGGCAAGATTTATTTCAGTCTTCATATCCCTCAAACATTAGATTTAAAATCACGCTGCTCAAGAGGATGGATCAAGGAGCTTCTAAGGGATAAAGAAAAGGAATCAAGCTTGAGAAAATTTGTGTGTGTTTCTAAAATCTTTCTGAAATAGCACATGGGAAGGGTTAAGATGCTTAGCTGAGTAGAGAGGTATATTTCTATCAGCCTGCCACCCTTATCTATAAGTTGCAGCCAACCCTCACCCTTCCACAAGCAGAAGGCATTTGTCACCTTTCCATTGTACCACCACTGTCTCCAACAGCTCGTGGCCCTGCAGGAACATTTTTTTGGGGGGGGGGTGGGGAGGGAGGGGATAGGGAATTGCCCCAAGAACAGGAGATGGCATAGATCCATTCTGCAAGCAGAGCTCTGCTTGTAGTTCTCTGGATTCAAGACTATGTGTGTCAATCCTACTTGTATTGAAGAGTTTGGAAACAGGCACATCATGTGAAACCATCCTTGTACTGAAGCAAGTCAGTTTCTCGCTGAACTTCCCTAACAAGAAAATAGTATGTCGTTTACACTGTTAGTCAAACAAGTGAAAACATAGATGTCAGTCATTAGTTTCTGAACCCAAACAATGCAACTGGCTTCCCTGTGCATTTCTAAACTTCTGCCTGAAATTGTTTTGTTCAGACTAGACACATAAAACATTGATGCAGCACTTTTGAAATTATGAATAATGTATTAGCGTTTAATTTAAGTTTCATCTTTATTTCTCTATCATTCAGGGCTACAAGCCTCCGGACGAGGGCCCTTCTGAATATCAGACTATCCCACTTAATAAAATAGAAGACTTTGGAGTACACTGTAAACAGTAAGAAAGTTTTGTGATACAGAGAATTCAGAATATTCTCTGCTTCGGGGGGGGAGCGGGTCTTAAAATTATCCAAGGCTAACAAGCATTTGATTTTTGGGTAGCAGAGTTGTGTGTTTGGGTTTTATTTTGAGTGTTGTTTTTTTTAGTTTGCCCCATTCTGTGGCCCCCTGGAGAGGTTATGATGATATTTCAGTATCACTTTCCACAATAAATCGATAGCAGTATTTGGTTTGAGGTACGAAGCTACTGAAAAGAACTTCATGAATCTGGGTGTAACCAGTACTTGGTGCAAAAAGAAAAACTGCATCAATTCACTTTCTACCCCATTCATTTTCCGCCCCACCCCCCTTTGGCCTGGCTCTTCTGTTTGCCTTGGATCTGGGTCAGCTGTTTATATACCTCAAAACGTGTTGTTGCTTCCTTTCCCAGATACTCTGTCTCTGGCCAACTATGCATGCTCACTTTACCCTTCTTTATTCCCCGCTTCAGCCAGGATCAAAGCAACCTGGGTTGGGGGAAACTGTATGAATTGGTTTGAATGATCAGGGAATAAACTGTGTGCAAATTGGAGGCATGAGTACAGAAAAGCTGTCTCCCAAGTTCAAATCAAGTCCCACTCCTTTAATTGCTGGTCAGTGATTGGCTCACCTCATGAGAGAACATTTCCTTCCCCCTAGACCCAACTGCCACATAAAAAAGCATTTTAAAAACAAAAAATTGAGCCATTTGAAAGAAGGGGGGGGAAATCCAAGCCTTATTTTTAAAAGCCTTTCTTTCTCTCAGAAAGAGCTCCCAGGAAGCAATTGAATCCCTGCCTCCGTAATTGGCTGTGAGAGATGCCAATCTTCGCTGCTTGCCCTGTATTGCTGTCAGCAAACAGAACAGGGGTTTGGAAAGGGGGCGGGGAAAGCTCAATGCGAGGCAAGTGTATGCACGCTCTTTGGATCTGGTTTCAGCTAGGAAAGACCGTTTGACTCCGGCAAGAAGAGGAATGGGAAAAGCCGAGTTCGTTTAAGGTTGAAACGGGGTTGAGCCAAAAAGGAATGAGGTAACGTGCATTTTCAAAAACTTTATCCTGGCTGAAACAGGGAATGAAGGAGGCTAAACCGACCATGCATAAGTGACCTCTGTTTTTTGAAACATGATTCAATCATTTTATTGTATTTCTTCATATGATGTGAGTTGCTTTGAAGACCTAATGGAAAATCAGAATAGAAACAATATTTAAAAAAACGAATGTGCCTTTTCCCAAAGAAATTTAACACAGATCTAAATGTTAATATATATTTGATTCAACTGCCCTAGTTACGTCTAAAATGCAATTGCCCTAGTTACATCTAAAACAGGAATCCCCAACGTGATGTGCGTGGGCGTCATGGCACTCTCTGAAACTTTTCCTGGTCTCCCCAAGTGTTTTCAGAAAGTGGACAGGCCTGGGGGGACTTTTGCCCAGCATAGCTTCTGATTAGCCATTGGAGTTTTGACTAGATGGGGAGATTTTTAAAAGCATTCCTGTGGCAGCAGCTGCCAACAGATCACAAGGATCTTCACTATGTGACTGAAGGTATGCTGCTGCAGCCATTTTGTGGCTGGCTCCACCTTCTGTGGCAGCCATTTTGTGCTTGCGCCCGCCACACTGCATCAGAATTCCAAAAGTGCCTGCAGGCTCAAAAAGGTTAGGGACCCCTGATCTAAAAGGTAGCAAATGGCAAGCAGGATACCCTGCAAAGAAAAACAGAGCAATCTTGACTTACATTAATAAGTAAAGATGGCATGAAATGGCCCTCTACATAGTACCATAGTGGACTATTCCCTAGGACAGTCCTTAGACAAAATGCCAATATTGCTTTTTCTTGGTCACGTTGGTGCCTTCAGTCTTCATATATGAGGGATGCTTTTAGAAATGTAGCATATTCATTTAAGTGACTAACTTTGACAAGGCATTTTATGTATTCTCTGTTATGAAACAGGTATTATGCTTTAGAAGTCGCCTATTTCAAATCCTCTTTGGATCGGAAGTTGCTTGAGCTTCTGTGGAACAAATACTGGGTGAACACTCTTAGTTCATCCAGTTTGCTTACTGTGAGTATCTTTGTTAATTTGGAGGGTGACCCAAGATTAACGCAGAACCTTTGGTACATTTGTTCCTTTCCTGTAGCTAGGAGGATCAAAGGCTAAGGGAGGAAACTTGGTACAGTGGGGGAGCAAAGTGTAAAAAGGTCTGTGTTATCATTCAACAGAAGTTATGTACAGTATACTTATAGCAGGAAGCTGTCCTGTTTTCTCCCAGTGTTAGCGATCAGTTCAAAAGTATCTGCTTGATGTTTCCCATAAAAGATCTTAGCTCTGGTAAGTGTGGCTGCGTTTTACATTTCTGTGGTTCACACTGTTCTTAGAGGTCTTACTAAGCTTAGAATCAAGTTTCAGTTTCCTGTAGTAAATAGCAATTGGGTTGAGGGACAAAGCACAACCTATCGTTTTGTAAAGGTGTTCTGATATGGGTTACTACTCAATGTATTGTTCCAAATTACAGCATTATGGCAATATATACAGTGTTAAATATCTTCCAAATTCAGAATGCAGACTATACCACTGGGCAAGTTTTTGATCTATCTGAAAAACTGGAGCAGTCAGAAGCGCAGCTAGGCCGAGGGAGCTTCATGTTGGGTTTAGAGTCTCATGACAGAAAGTCGGAAGACAAGCTAGCTAAAGCAACAAGAGACAGGTAAGATCAACTCTGTTCTAGTTTTTGTTCTAGGGAAAAAGACTTTGTCAGTAACCTCTGCAGTACAGATGTTTGTAACAAATGTCTTAGAACCAAGGTGCTGCTACCATCTTTGAATCATAGAGTTGGAAGGGACCACCAGGGTCATCTAGTCCAATCCCCTGCACAATGCAGGAAACTCCGAACCACCTCCCCCCATGCCCCCATACTTCATGCCCAGAAGATGGCCAAGGTTCCCTCCCTCTCACGATCTGCCTAAGAACATAGAATCAGCATTGCTGACAGATGGCCATCTAGCCTCCGCTTTTAAAATCTCCAAGGAAGCCTGTTCCACTGAGGAACCGCTCTTAACAGTTAGAAAATTCTTCCTAATGTCTAGACGGAAACTCTTTTGATTTAATTTCAACCCATTGGTTCTGGTCCGACCTTCTGGAACAACAGAAAACAACTTGGCACCCTCCTCTATATGACAGCCCTTCAGGTACTTGAACATGGTTATCATATCCCCTCTCAGTCTTCTCTTCAGGCTAAACATACCCAGCTCCTACAACCTTTCCTCATAGGACTTGGTCTCCAGACCCCTCACCATCTTGGTTGCCCTCCTCTGGACCCGTTCCATCTTGTCTACATCTTTCTTAAATTGCGGTGCCCAAAACTGAACACAGTACTCACAGGTCGTCAAAGTGCGGCTCCCGAGCCGCATGCGGCTCTTTGAGCCCTTGAGTGCAGCTCTTTCCAGTCCCACCCAGCTGGCCTGTGGGGTTTTGAAGCGCTTCCCGCCCCTTCCACCTTCCCTGAACTTCCAAGGGCCTTCCCGGTTTCCAGCCCCGCCCCTTTCCTCTCCGGTGGGTGGTCTGGTCAGGGGGCTGTCTGGTGTCCGTCTGGGCCCGTCTTCCGGCCAGCCGGCACGATAGCTACCTCCCCCCGGGGTCTCCTCTAGGCCACCCCGCTTTGGCTCCCCTCTCCCTTGTTGTAAGGGCCGCCTGGTGCTGGAGCCGTCGCCATCTGCGCGCCAGCCCTCTGGAGCGTTGCCCTTCCCCGGGTCGCTCCTGGCCTCGCCTCTCAGCCCCGGTATGCTGGCCGGGAGAATGCCTTTCCAGCCCGCCCTCCCGTCGGGGATGGCTGTCGGGGGGCCCGTCGCTCGCCCCTCCCTGCTCGGCCCGGCACCGCGGCTTGGCTCCGTCCACGCTGCGCTCATGCCGCGCGGCGGCGCCTGTTCCCTGGGCTCGGAGGTAAGTGGGGCGCGGGGCCCGTCAGTGTCCACCCGGGGCAGTCCTGGGTCAGGTCTTGAGGGAAGGTAGGAAGGAGCCCAGGCGGCGGTGAGGAGGAGGAGGTGGTCTTGGATTTGCCACTCAGATGCACATTTTCCCCATCCAGATTCTCAAAACTCTGCATGGGGGGTTATTGGCCATTTGTGAATGGGAGGTTTTGCATTGGATTTGCCACTCAGATGCACATTTTCCCCATGCAGATTCTCAAAACTCTGCATAGGGGATTATTGGCCATTTGTGAATGGGAGGTTTTGCATTGGATTTGCCACTCAGATGCACAACTCAACAATAAGCCCCCCTGCAGAGTTTTGAGAATGCAGATGGGGAAAATGTACAGTGTTTGTCAGTCATTGTCATGATTTAATTTTATGGATGCCTTACTTTTTCCCTCCTCAGAGGCCATGTCTACCCACTAGCTTTCTTGGCAGTAGACCTGGACTCTGAGGAGGGGGGGGGGGAGTCCCCCTTCAGAGGCCAGGTCTACCAATTGGCTTCTATGGGCCTCCGGAGGCCAGGTCTACTGCCAAGAAAGCCAATGGGTAGATCTGGCCTCCCAATGGGACTCAGTCGGAGGCCAGGTCTACCAATAGGCTTTTATGGCTGTAGACCAGGCCTCCAGACGAGGACTCCAGATGGGGAGGGGGAAATGGCAGGGACTTACAATTTAATTTTTATCAATAAATAAGATCATTATTAAGTATGATATCAAGTTTTATTCAGTGTACCTACCTATAGTTTAAGTTTAAGAAATTTGGCTCTCGAAAGAAATCTCAATCATTGTACTGTTGATATTTGGCTCTGTTGACTAATGAGTTTGCCGACCACTGCTCTAGGTGAAAGAATGTGAAGGTAAAAGTAACTATTATCTGTTTTTTGGCAATTCTAGTTATTTATTTCTCAAATTTATAGCCCGCCCTCATTCCCAGGCAGGCTCAGGGCGGGTAATAACCTCTAAAATACACAACAGCCTCTAAAACACATAAAACAATAGATACTGATAAAACATCACATAATAAACCATAAACAAGGTGGCCTTAAAAACCCCAGACGCGACCATGTAACTGGATTTCAGCAGGTCAACCCCCACAGATGCCAAGAGTGGGGGGGGGGGCAAGGGGGGGGAGGCCAGCTGATTACTGAAAGAAATTACATAATGACTGAATATATAACTCTGTCTCTTTGATTTGGGTCTCATGATTTCTTCCCAAATATCAGTTTCCATTTGTATGAGTCACCACATAATTTTTTTCTTACTTTTAGAGCACCAGTGTAATACTACCTCATGTTTTCACAATACGTTCCACGTCATTGTTATGATATAAGCTAGCTAAATATCCGTATAGACTGATGCAGTGACCAGGATCTAAAGAGGCCCAAAGGACTTCCTGTGTGCACAAGGCCATAACTGATATTTCCATTCCAGTGGCCATCCCTTGGCCTTCATACACTGCTGCTCCAGTGGATCTCTTCAGCTTTTGGCAGTGGCTTTTTTCTTGGAGGCACATGAGTTTGTAGCTGGAAGAGAAGAACTGAAAAGCCCTTGTGTGTCCCCATGCACAACATCACACACAGCAGTCTGAATCTTGGCTGATATAAATCATGAGTTATAATTATCACAAACTGTGATAACTGTTTTATGTAGGTGGTAGGAAATGTCTCCAGCAGTAGCCGTATTTCCAAGAGGGCTTTTTAGTATAAATTCCAAGTTGGCAGCCATCACCACATCCTGGGGCAGAGAGTTCCACAATTTAATTACGCGTTGTGTGAAAAAATACTTCCTTGTATCTGTTTTGAATCTCTCGCTCTCCAGCTTCAGCAGATGACCCCACGCTCTAGTATTATGAGAGAGGGAGAAAAGCTTCACTCTCTCCATACCATGCATACTTGTATAGACCGCTAGCGTGTCTCCCCTTAACCGCTTTCTTTCCAAGCTAAACAGCCCTAAGCATTTCAACTGCTCCTCATAGGGCAGTTACTCTAGTCCCCCAATCATTTTGGTTGCCCTTTTCTGCACCTTCTAATCTAGACAAGACTGAGGTGCTGCTGGTCCATGACAAAGCCCCTTGAGTCAAGCTGCTCCCCATGAAGGAGCAGGTTCATACCATGGGGGTGCTTGTTTATCATTTATGTCCTGCCCATTTTCTTCCCAATGGGGGCCCGAAGCAGCTTAAACAGTTCTCCTTGCCTCCATTTTATCCTCGCAAAATACAGTGTGGGTTGTGGTATAGTTGTTGAGGTATCAGGATAGGATCTGGGAAACCCCAGTTCAAATTCCCACTGTGCCATGGAAACTTGCTGGGTGACCTTGGGCCAGTCACACACTCTCAGCCTAACCTACCTCACAGGGCTGTTGTGAGGATAAAACGGAGAGAATTATGTAAGCTGTTTTGGGTCCCCTTTGAGGAAAAAGGCAGGGTATAAATGAAGTAAATAAATAAACCTTGTGAGGTAAGTCAGGCTGAGATTGTAGCTGCCCCAAAATGTCTCTGGCGGAGTGGGGATTAAAATTTCAATCTCCCCAGATCCTAATCAAACACTATAAACTCTGCTGCTGGCTGCTGGATCTTGCCCTATGATTGGAGCCTCAGGTCTCCTCCATGGTAGAATAGTGCCTTTAGCTGGAACACCAACTATGGCTCTTACTCAGAAAGCATGGTCTAGACATGATGATCCATGTTCCGACCACATCCAGGTTAGATTACTGTAATGTTCTCCACATGGGGCTGCTGTTGAAAGCTGTTTGGAAACCTCAGTTGTTCCAGAAGATGGCAGCCAGGTGATTGTCTAGCACTGGGTACAGGGATTATATCACCTCTGTGTTAAAAGAACTACACTGGCTCCCCCTATGTTTCAGGATACAATTAAAAGTGATGGTTCTTATCTGTAAGGTTCTAAATGACTTGGACCTGGGGTAACTGAAGGGCAGCTCCTCCCATTTTGTCCAACTGCCAAGTGAATATCCTCCTCCCTGTACCCCTGCCTTCAGAAATAAAGTGGGTGGCAACCAGAAACAGGTGTCCCCCCACCTCCCGTGGTTGAACCTCTCCTGGTATCTACTTTTATTTTCAGAAGCCAGACCAAAGCATTTCTCTTCACCCTGGCGTTTAACTAAGGAGTGCCATCTTTTTAGTTGTTTTGTGGTCTGACCCTAGCCTAGGTAATGTTGTATTAATCTCATGTTAGAGTACTCTATTGTCTTATGTGCTTTTATACCTTGGCTTTCTTTTAGTGATGGTTTTTCTTGTTTTCTTATTGTCTAGATTATTCTAAGTTATTTACTGTTATAGTTTCTTTGTATTGGTTTTTATTGTATATATTTTGTTTTATTGTTGTGAGTCATCTTGAGCAGATCTGTAGAAGCGGCATACACATTTTCTAAATAATTTTTTAAAAATTGAGTGCTGGCCCTCATCTAACCTGTTACTGACTCGACAGACCTGCTCAAGGTGTCCTCTGCTATCTCTTGAGTTTATGAAAAGGTAAAATAATTGTGTCTTCAGTATGCTGATGGAACTTCTCTCTAACCCTCTAGAAAAGTTATCCCAATTGTTTTGTGTGAAAGTTGAATGGCATAGGGGAAAGTAGAGCGTCAAAACACTCAGTAGCACAAGCTCTAAGTGGCACCGTGAAGTTTCCCGACCATATCTTCTGGTAACAGTAGTAGTAGTAGGAGTATTGGAACACAGGCAATTATTAGGCAGTCCAGAATTGATGGTTAGTATTACTGAAAGTTGTAGAGAGCAAGTTCCAGAAGAATAACCAGTTTGCACTGCCTTTGTATAACTCCTGGTATAAGTGACTAGCAGTACTGTCCTAATCAGTTACATCCTTCTAAGTCCACATGGATTTAGGAGGGTTAACTCTGTTTAGGGATGTACTGTAAGAGAGATTCAGGACCATACTAGAAGCTGGACTACAGTCAGTCCAGTAATTAGTGTTGTCCAACCATAACCAAAATTAAAGCAGTCAACTCACACTTGAGTATGGCCTACCTGAGGAGGTCATAAAGGTTCCCATGCTTCTGTCACTCTTCAGAGTATGCAAAATAGTAATGTTCTGGAGGGCATTTTTATGAAGAGATCAGAACTTTAGCAGAATAGAATAGTCCAGGGGGGTGCCTTTATAAATGGAACGGGATTGTAGTCTATTGGAAGGATGATTCTAGGTATTCTGTATTAGAGCTTTGTTCATTTGATGTCTCATGCTGTATGAGTACATTACTTTTATTCTGTGACCCACCTTTCAGTCTCAGCGAGAAAGGGCTGTAAATATATTGTCAAATGCATAATGTCTGAAACTGGACTCTTGAATCCAAAGAGTGCTTGGGTTTACCTTTTAAAGCCAGTAACTTCTGACAATTGACTGACTGAATTGTTTTCCTTGCCTCTTCATAGCTGGACAGTTGGGAAGATTCATGAGGTTATGGGCACCGTGTGCTGCTAAAGCAGTTGAATAACTTGCAAGACAGTGATAGAACTGCATTTAGCCAACTGTTATTTATGCTTTTCTTTTTTTCTCAGCTGCAAGACCACCATAGAAGCGATACATGGATTGATGTCTCAGGTTATTAAGGATAAACTTTTTAATCAAATTAACATTGCTTGAAGAACATCACCAACTGATATGCATCTTCAAGGTAGAGGAAAACATACCTACTTGGACTCTGTTCTGTTTGGAACTGAAGGCAGAATGGAAATCTTCAGTTAATTTGTAGTGCTTTAAATCATCTCTGCCACCTCCTTGCCCAGTTTTAAGAACAGTATTCTGAAATTTATTGTAACTGTTCTTTACCATAGTTTTGGTTGTTGCTTCAAGAGAACAGTAAATGTGATTTACTGAATGATGAAGCTTTAGAATTTATCTCTTTGTCAATCTGCAATAAAGATATCTTAAACATGACCAGATGCTTTTTTCATTTTACTTTGCCTAAATTTATCTCTGAATTTCATCATTCTCCCTCCCTCCCCTCCTTTCTCTGTGTAGGCTCTCAAGCCAGAAACCCTAAATTCTTCCAGGATTAGGCCTGTCAGCCTATTTAGTTAGTATGGAAAATACTTCATAATCTCCCTTCCATCCATAATCTGTTCTTTCTCTGTGATACCATGTCTTAGAGAAAAAGTAATTGAGAACGTGATCTCTCCCTCAAGTGACTCAAGCATTTACTTCCCCAATACAAGATGAACTCTGCTTTATTCTATTCCTCTCCATCAAACAACTCTAGAACCCATTCTTCTCCCATACTCTAATTTATTAACAAAATCCCAACCATTGTCATCACTCAAAAGTATTACTATGCAATATGTCCCTAAACAGCGGATTCCTTTTACATACTGTCCTGTAGCTGTTGTCACCCCAGGTCTACAAGCCTTAAATTTCCCAGAGGCCCAACCCAGAAGATCCAGTGCTGCTCTACACATGAAGCTGCCTTATACTGAATCAGACCCTTGGTCCATCAAAGTCAGTATTGTCTACTCAGACCAGCAGCAAATCTCCGGGGTCTCAGGCAGAGGTCTTTAACATCACCTACTTGCCTGGTCCCTTTAAGTGGAGATGCCAGGGATTGAACCTGGGAACTTCTACATGCCAAGCAGATGCTCTGCCACCGAGCTACATACTTTGGGTATGTGTCAATAGTAAGATTGGGTGCCACGGATATTCAGGAAATGGAATGTAACACATATGGCACCGTATAAATGAACACATTTATAGTGACACAAGTGTTTATTTTATTTACTTCATTTGTACCCTGAGAGCTAGTGTGGTGTAGTGGTTAAGAGTGTTGGTTAGGAGCGGTGGACTCTAATCTGGAGAACCGGGTTTGATTCCCCACTCCTTCACATGAGGGGCAGATGCTACTCTGGTGAACTGGGTTGGTTTCCCCAATCCTACACATGAAGCCAGCTGGGTGACCTTGGGCTAGTCACAGCTCTCTTAGAGCTCTCTCAGCCTCACCTACCTCACAGGGTGTCTGTTGTGGGAAAGGGAAGGTGATTGCAAGCCAGTTTGATTCTTCCTTAAATGGTAGAGAAAGTCATCATATAAAAACCAAGTCTTCTCCCCAATGGGGACCCAAAGTAGCTTACATCATTCTCCTCTCCTCCTTGCAGAGCAGAGTTCACTTTACTAGATGCAATAGCTAGGCACTCTCAAAGCCTGACCACAGTTAATATTCAATGCGCATAAGACCTGAACTGACAGAAAATGAAAGAGATCATGGGGGTGTAGTGTATAGCTTGATGAACATGTTAACCTGGTGTGCAGCAGCAGTGGAAAGAAAAATCCAGGCTGGGGATTATTAGGAAAGGGATTGAAAATAAAATGGTCAATATTGTAATGTCCTTGTATATATCTATGGTGCAGCCTCATTTGGACTACTGTGCACATGTCTTGGTGCTGCCAGACTGGAGTCCAGCAGCACCTTAGAGACCAACAAGGTTTTCAGAGTATAAGCTTGCAAGAATCAAAGCTCCCCTTGTCAGATACTTAGCTGTTCTACTGCAGACCAACATAGCTACCCCCTGAAAACAGGTCTGGGTGCTTGCTCTATCTCTGAAAGGCTATTACAGAATAGGAAAGTACAGAGGAGGGCAATCAAGCTGGTTAAAGGCTTGGAGCACCTTTCCTCTGAGAGACGGCTGTAGAGTCTGGGACTTTTCAGTTTGTTAAGACAAATAAGGTGGGATGCGATAGAGGTTTATAAAATTACAAGTGTGGACCTGTGAGGAACTCACGAGGGGTGTCTTGATAACTGAGGCATCCTGCTGTTGCCCTGTCTGCTTGACCATTCTGGGGGGCAGATGCAGTGGCTTCTGCTGCAGCCCCCTCACCTTCCTCCTCCTCCCCAGTGGAGCAAGGCGCAACTCTTCCACCCCCACCTGGCAGTGGGGGCAATCTGCAGCTCCTCTTCCTCCCCTGCTTGCCTGCAGGTTTGCCACCTTAGTGGAGGCACAGGGGAGTCAAGCTACGACTCCTCCTTCCCTGCCCACCTCAGTGGCACTACTGTTGGCAGCCCCCTCCCTGCTGCTGTGCAAGGAACATTGGTGATTCCTGTTCTCTTCCTTTCCTTACCCACCTGTAGTGCCACAGGCCAATGGAAGAGTGTTGGCGTGTTGTCTGTGCTTGCACAGACAAGTCTTTTGGGAGATTTAAACCTCCCTAGCTTTTTAAAGGAGTTCCCCACGTTTGGAAGAAAATCTGTTTTTAGTCATCATGGCCCTGATCTTCAGGTTTAAGTATCCTCAGATAGGGTAATATTGAAAATTGATGATAATGCAAGGAGTGGAGAGAGTGAACACAGTACTTTTTCTTCTGTCATAATGCTGGAACTCAGATTGCCGATCAACCCAATGAAGTTGATCAGCAATAGATTCCAGATGGACAAAATAAGTTATTTACTCAGGCAGTAATTAAATTGGAGAATTTAAAATATGGCTTTAAAAGGACATTAGATGGACTCATGGAGGACAGGTTCATCTATGAATACTACCCATGGTGCGTAAAGGGAACCTCTGAATACCGGTGCTAGGAGGCAACATCAGGAGAAAGTCTCTATGGCCTGACTGTTGTACCTCCAAGGCAACTGGCTGGTTACTGTGTGAAACACGCTGGAATAGAATGATGTTCTTACCCGGGTGTAGTGGTATTTCATAACAATCTCAAGTATGCCACCTCTAAGGAATCCTTATCTACAAAAGCAAAAATGTGGTCTTCGCACCAGGAACAGAAAATTGCAGCTATTATGGCATTTCCATTTCTGGAACAGATCGAGGTATGATACTTTTCTTAGCAAGTGCTCTTTAATTGTGACTCTAAATACCCAAGATGCTGCTTATGGCACAGTCGAGGGTACTGAGTAACATTTTCACAGTATCTGCATTGAAAAGCCTTTCACAAGGCACAAAGGAGGGTGAGCAACCCAAAATTTTCCTTGACAAGTTCCCTTTTGCCAAAGCACAACTACGTCCTTTGAGGCCAGTCTAAATGACTGGTATTGCTTTTAAAATTGTCTACAGGTTGATTTCAGTTGACTGATCAACTAAAGCTGTATCAATGTAAGATGCATTGTGATGGGACTGGTGTCTTGTAGAAAGAGGAAGCAGATTTTTACCCACTAGTTTTACAGTGCATTTTCACATATTTAAATTCTCTCAAGATACATTGGAGGTAATGCACAATAAAATTCCAGTCTGGAGACTGCTTTTATAACTCAACACAATGTCTAGCTAGGTTTTCAAAAAATATTTTGAACAACCCAAATTATACAATGCAGCAATACAGAAGAGCACAGTGAAAACTTTTGAAAATAAGCATGACAGAAGGCCACAGAACACAGACTTATTCTTGGTCAGCATGTTTTGGTGCTTGAATGTGGTACACTGCAAGAGGTAAAGGGTTTCAGGAAAACTGCTGTGTGAATGATAAGATGCAGACGTAGGAATCGTGTGTGCACAGGAATTCATTTATGCTGCTGATGTCTGCACTGTGTCTGAGTTCGTTGTATAAACTAAAGTGAAAACACTCTGTTTACCTTTCAGCATTCTTCTATATTTCTGGATTGTTTAAAAGTTAGTTATACTGCAATGGCAATTTGTTTGAGCGAAAGGGATGTTAACTAGTTACATAAAACAGTACTACTACTGCACGGTTGTTAATTCTCATATTTCATACTCATTTAAAATATTGACATATGTATGTTCGTAGGTTCACTCAACATGTTTAAGACCTAGGCTTGTCCATGTAATTACACATCAGTACTTTTGAACTATTAATCTGATATTTCCCATGGTTATATAAATTTATTATTTAGTAAAGTGGCATAAACAGGCTAGTTTGTGTCATCTGTTAGGATTTGTATACTTATGCATTTGCATGGTGGATTCCTTAAAGAGTTTTTTTGTCTCTTGTTGCAAGGGAACTGCCTCATAGAAGAGAATCGGGTTCATTTAGAACATTGATATTGAATCCAGCCTTTTCTTATCTCTGTCATATTAATCTGTCTGGTACAAGCCTGTACTCTTATGATGGTGCTGAAGTGTTCTTTTACAATACCCATGTAGGTATGTGTATCCATGGGAAGGTACTGGTATATTTCAGGCAGTCTGTGCAAAAGAGGCACTCTTGGTGTGCTGGCACAACTGTTTCGGGAGGAAAATTATAGTTTGGGCTATATTTTCCAGGCCTGTTTTCAGTTGTATGGAAAAATTGCTGTCATATAGGTGTCAGAAGAAATTGCCCTGCTTGATCAAGACTTGAATTCAGGCTGCGGAATGTATTTTATTTTATTTATTGTATGTATTTCTATCTCATCTTTCCTCTACATGGAACTCAACGCAATGTTCATCAGATTCTCAGGACGTCTCCCACCGAACTACAGTCAATCCTTTTGGAAGCTTGCTATGGTAAATATAAATGTGCAAGAATGAACATTTTAGAGTGCTTAGTCACGAGAAACTAGGACTCTGACAGCCTGAGAAATTGACCTAGCTGCTTTTTAATGAAATCTGACATACATGTGTTTTACTGGCATCCTTGAAGTTTCTCTTTAAAAAAAATACAATTGAAAAGTTAACACGAGCCTCAAAGAATTATGATGCCCAGTTTTTTAAAGTGCCTAAAATTTACCTTTGTACCAGATTGCAAAGTATTTTCAAATTCTAGAACTCTGTTAATGAACTTGTGTTGTATGTAATGAGGTGGTTTGGTGAGATTATTTTTTTCCTCTGTGCTGACCATTTAAATTTATCATTAGAGTGAACAAGATATAAGATTGCAAAAGTGCTATCCTAATAACGCCTTCCTGGGATTAAACCCCATTGAATAGTCCTGAGTAGGATTATAAATAGACCAGTTTAGGTTTGCTTTCTAAATGACTTTGCAAATAAAAATGCTCTATACATTAATAAAATTGGTTTTTTAAGTGTTTATTTTTCTCAGCTAATATGTCTTAAACATTAATATTTTGCTGTAAAAGCAGTATGGTGTATTACAGATGTAGGTATTATTGAAGAAGAATCAAAGAGCAGTGTACATGAGTTTTTCCTGTGACCCATGGCCCTCTGGATCACAGCCAATATAATTTGTGCTTGTTCAAATGTTTTTGTGTGTTTGTGCATTGCTGTAGCTATGGAAGTTGCAATGAGTTGTACTTAAATCTACTAAAACATCACTATGTAATATAGATGTTAATGTTTCTGAATTAGCTTAATAAATAACTGCTTTAAGGATAAGTGCTTAGAAGAAAAATGGCAAAACAATATTCGATAGTATCAGTGATTAATGGCTTGTGTGCAGAACTTCTTTCTGCATTTAAGGCATAGGGGACAACTGCCAGGGGGAGCCTCTTGTAAGTTAAGTACTGTTCATATTTATTTTGGAGTTAAGCACTATTATACTGAACTTTGTAATGACCTAACAAAATGGGGAAAATTCCTTCAAGGCACGTTTTGATTAACCACAGTCATATTTTTCAGAGTGTCATATTCATGAAGAAGAAGGTTCAATTTTGGTCCCAATTCCTTACAGAGACAAATGAATTACTGTAGTATTCAGCTTTATTACTAAAATTACTTCATAGGTATGCATGGTTTTTAAAGTACATCTCCAAGTACAGAGAGCCAGAGTTGTGTATTGGTTAAAGTATCAGACTAGGATCTGGGAAACCCAGGTTTGAATCCCCACTCTGCCTTGGAAACTTGCTGGGTGACCCTGGGCCAGTTACACACACTCAGCCTTGATCCTGGCAAGTATTTGGATGGGAGACCTCCAAGGAATACCACGGGCATGACATGGAGGCAGGCAATGGCAAACTACCTCCCAATGTCTCTTGCCTTGAAAACCCTACGGGGTCGCCATAAGTCAGCTGTGATTTGACGGCAAAGAACAAAAAACTAATACACAGAGCTGGAGACACACATCAGACTAGATGCCAGGTGTATCCCACCATCCCATTCCACTTTGTCCTCCCTGCAAAGGAATTGGTTGGAACCCCCGTTAGGTCACTCAGGAACCACCATTACATTACAAAGGAAGAAGAAAGGAATGTGTATTTCATAAGGGAACAAATGAGGAAGAAGGGTCTACGGAAAGTGCTTCAAAACAATGCTGACATCTCAACACTAACACATAAAGATGTACTATGTAAAGGGATCTTTGTATTTCTACTAGTCTGCAGCAAAAATAAACAGGTGCAAATTTACAAAGATAACATTGTATCTAGGATATATTATTTGTTCGCTGTAGGTATTATCCTGCTCTCACTGCATTGTTTTCTACCATTTTCTGCGTTGTTTAACATATTATGTCTAATACTTTATTCCAGACACCTCTAATTCTAGTCCTATTACACTGTTTATTAGATGTGTCATCTTATTGATTGCATTGCATATTGGTTGCACGTTAAACTGTAATCCCCTTGAGTCTCAATAAGAAAGGTGGACTATAAATTTCTAAATAAATAAGAATAGAGACATCACAAGGAAATTATTACCATAAACACTGGATAGTATCCTTCTACTGAGTTCAGCTTGATACCCAAACTGGGGTTCAGGTTCGTTTGCCTGGTGCTGTTTTGAGATCAATTACAACACTTAGTGGAAGGAAATAAAGTTTATTCATGGCCATGAACAGACTGATGCAAGGGAGTCATCTCCAAAGCTTGTGCAAGGAAACAATAGCTGTGCAATGCATTTTATACTTCGATCAATTTGCCATTTCATTAGTTTGACAACACATAAAGTAACATGTTACATCTCATTTCCAACACACCTCTTAATCCACAATTGTTTATCAGTTCTGCTAATTTACCTGATCTCAACGCCTGGGTCCTTTTCAACTTTGTTATCTCCTAACTGGCCCATTCCTTTTGAAGTTCCCATTATAGTAACTGGTGCACATTTGTTCTTGGCCCCTCTCTCAGCTTACCTCATCCTACTCCTGTCTTTTCTGTTCACACAAAGATTCCTCTTTCCTAGCCTGAAGTTCTTTGCAATCACGAACCAATTTTAACATATACTGATAAAGCTTTACATATATGTATACAGCATTGATGTTTATAATACTTCCTACCATTTTACTACATAATATATTTTATCATACTATCAAGCTCAGTTTAGGGCAAAATGTTCTTTCAATACGTGATACTGGCAAGACACACCATGCCCAGATGAAATGTGCTACCTTTCAGTGAATGGAGTGGTAGGATAAAGCCCATTGCCTTGTTTGGTTCTTGGACTTGTTTAGCAGGATCCTGTGTAGATCTGTCTTTAGAAGGGCAAAGGAGTTCGTATTCTGATCATAATAACTAGTGATGGTGAATTCAGTTCATCCCAGAATAAGATTGCTCATTAGAAGCTTTCTTTGTGAGCAATCAGGGACAAATTGGTCTGTCTGCTACAAATTCTCACCTGGCTCATCATACTAGTGCCCGGCATCATTCCCTAGAAACAGATGTCCCCAGCACCATCCATGGTGGACAGCCACTTGACCCATCTGTCAAAATAAAGAAGATAGAGAACCACGTAAAAGTCTGCAAAAAAGTGTTGGGAGAATTTACCAAGAGAGAAGATAATCACCAAACAAAAGTCTGCTTGTTTGCACATGTCAGTAAAAATAAGGTTTTGTATACGCAAGAATTTCTGCACATTTCTACAGAGCAGCTGGCTTGGGACACTTGGTGTGCTGAACACTCATTGACCATGTGCAGAATCTTGTTTCATGGTGGATGGATTTATATTCTGAACCAGATATAGTTTCAGTACCATTTCTAAACGTAAGCATAGCAAAAATTTCCACACTAGTTCAATAGAAATCATCTCATATGGAGACTGAAGATATTTCCTCTCTTTAATCACATCTCAGTATTGCAAGAAGTAGAACTAGAGTGTAATATGACAGGGTTCACATGAAATTTTTAAACAGGCTTGCCAGAGTCAAGACCTGGAATAGTTTTCACTGCCAAGATTGATCCTAAAAGCAAAAGGGATCATCTTTTAAGCATAAACAAAGTCCATATTCTTTGGCACGGACTATCCACTAGGATTATGGTTCTAGCATTCTGATCCCAAAACCCCTCTTTTTAGAAAGTAAGCAAGTTGCCTGTCAACATTACCAGTAGCAAATATTATTTTGTGGGCACCAGCAGAGCAATTCTGTTAAACGGAACTGTGTTAACAGTTTCACGTGGACCAGAATGTGCTGTTCAGGGACAACCACCATGAAAAATAATGTGTGAATGAAGAAAGGAGAGGTAATGCATAAGCCCTTTGAGAAGATTATATATATTTAGGAACTTTTTATTTTTACTGAAATGTGCATTCAGCTCCTATGTAATTCATCTATCATTTCCTGTGAAAATTTCTGTGTTTATTTTAGACCCAGTTACCTTAGGGCTTATATATAACAGTAACTGCATTACTATTAAAAAGGAAATTAATCTATGTGCCTGCATGCAGTCTTTTGTAATTACAACCATCTGCATTTTTTCCCAGTCGTTGAAAGCAACATTCATTTATTTGATGTATTTGTGTGTGGATTGTTAAAAGAGGCACTTTTACTGGTTGTTGCAAAACGAACATGTTTTGCTGTATACCACTTCAAAAGTACTGATAAGAACTATTGGAAATTAAAATTAAAAATATTCTCATGTAAAACCATCTTGAAAAATCACTGTGCCAATTAAGAATTGTCCTGACACGTTTTGAATTTTAGTACTTAAAATCTGTGAAAGTCGTGCATATTGTATGTAGACTGCAAATATTTAAAGGACTGGAATCCATCTCTTTTGATGTGTGCCACCTTCCATTTCTCTCTTATTTAAAACGAGAACAGGTAATAAGAGCCATGATGTAATGCTGCAGAAGAGACAGAGGTGCATCTGGCCTACCCCTCAGCCTTTCCTTTCATTTTTTTGTCCTTAACAGAAGTATTGAAATAGTCTTTGTGTTGCCAAGATGTGCCTTATTGGATTTAGGAGCAGCATCATGAACAGCATCTGGTACAGTTCCATCAGGACTCTGATCCACAAACAGTAAGATATGTATAGTCCTTGATCGTTCTTAATACAGTTTCCAAATGTTTTTTTCATAGACAAAGCTTTCTTGTAGTCTGCCAAATTTCTGCTACACTGAAAGTACACAGACAATTGTCTAATGTTCTATGCCACTAGACGAGAATCTTATTTCAAATCATTTGAGCAAATATTTTCTTTGAAACTTTTCATAATTTCTTTTTAACCAAATTAGTAACAGAATCAGCTTTCAACACCTGCAAGACCTACAGCCACACGGAGATCCATAGTCTGGGGGCAAGCTAAGTCCAAGCTGAAGTTTTAATAATATAAAACCTTTTTTTTAAAAGGTACATTTCCCAGAACAGGAACCTTCAGGGCATACTGACTTTAGATTGCAAACTGAAATACAGGAATAAGGTCATCTTGTGGTATTTTCTGTTATTTGATAGGTTGACAAAGGAAATTCCAACTTGGAAGATTGAAAAGTTTTATAGCCCCCATACCTAAACGTGAAGGAGAGAAAGACACTTTTAAGCTGGAATCATGCACAACGTTGCTCAAACAAAAGCTCTATTGACATCATAAATTTTTTTCACATAGTTGCACAGAATTGAGGCTAGCCATTCTAATCTAGTACATGTTTATGTTCCATTATCCTCAGTGAGATTTACAGTGCAATCCTAAACAAAGTTACAGCCCTCTAAATCAATTAACATCCAGGGACTTAGAAGCATAAGGTGTAACTCTGTTTACGATCGCACCGCCACTAATGCATAACCGCTTTCTGGACTGTGTCCATTGTGGATATGTATATTGATATAGGCTTCTAATAGTGCCCCAAACATTGCCACAGCATCAGCAGTTGACTGGCTACCATCTCATGGTTTCACTTGGTTGATACTGTTGTTAATTTGTTAACAACTGGTGCTGGGGGTGGAAGATTTCCCACCCCCAGCAGGCAAATGGTAAGCCTACAAAATACTTAAGAGGATCCCTGCTGAATTCGATCCATCTAGTTCAGCATCCTATTTCTAAGAGTGACCAGGCATTTCTGGGAAGCCCAGAGTACAGAATATATACAACAGCCATCCTTTGTTGTCTGGCCTACAGCATACCTATACATCAAACACAGCACACACTGTCACAATAGATGCATTTATCACTGGGGAACATTCAAGGAACCATCTGTGTGTCAAGTGCCATCAAGTCACTTCCCACTTATGGCGACCCTATAAATTCATGACCTCCAAAACGTCCTATCGTTAACAGCCTTGTTTAGGTCTTGCAAATTGACAGCCGTGGCTCCTTTGATTTGAGTCAATCCAGCCAAGGCAGCCACCTTCCCAAACCCTACCCTCCTCAGGCTCTGCCCCAAAAAGCTCCGCCAGTGACAAAGAAGGACCTGGCAACCCTAGTAACAAATGAGTTCAACACCTAGGGTTGCCAACTTCTAGGTACTAGCTGGAGATCTCTTGTTATTACAACTGATCTCCAGCCAATAGCAATCAGTTCACCTGGAGAAAATGGCTGCTTTGGCAATTGGATTCTATGGCATTGAAGTCCCTCCCCTCTCCAAACACCACCCTTCTCAGGCTCCGCCCCAAAAACCTCCCACCAGTGGCGAAGAGGGACCTGGCAACCCTATCAACACCCCTGGCCTAACTTTTTATCTGGATTACACAGCTACCCAAATATCCAGCACAGACTACCCCATGATGCCCAGCAATACTGCCCTCCTGCCTCCCACGTATGTAGCTTGGGAAGTGTGTCTGACAGGGCCCATGGTCCTGCGCTGGGCCAGCGGAGGATATCTTGGGGAGGCCAATGCAAGCACCAGGCCTGCCGCCTGCACAGTCTCACACGACTGAGCCCGCCACCAGAGACAGCCTGACAGAGAACAGTGCATAAATAATTTACAAGCAACCCAGTAAGCAATAAGACCATACATAAAACGAATGCTACAACCAAATCTAAAAACAACAACAACAAAAAACCCTAGCAGCATAAAATAACCATGAACATAACATGCGGAAGTTGTGCGAGCTCCTTTGCATGCTCTGAAACTACTGATCTCAGGCCATTTATGCATGGGAAGTTTTGCCTTGGATCTGCTGCTCTCTAGATGCAGCATCTAGAGATTCCCCATCTGAATACTCAGAACTCAACAATAAGCCCCCATGCAGAGTTTTGCGAGTTTGGATGGGGAAAAATGGGCGTCGAGAGAGCAGCAAATCCAAGGCAAAACCTCCCGCGCATAAACGGCCTCAGCTTCCAACACGGCCACGACCAAGCCTGAAAACACACATCCGGAGCAGGCGCAATCTCTCTCGCGAGCGCCCCATCCCCAGGAACTGTGCGTAGGTCACAGGTGCGCTCCACGGGCCCCGCCCCCTCCCACAGCGTACACGGAAGTATTTGATTGGAGGAGACGTCCGACAGCCTTCTGTCCCCATAGCAACCTTTGGGCTGTCTCTGGCAGCGGCTCTGGAAGAGCCTATTCTTTGCCGTTATTGTCTTCGCGCGCCGAGCAACCGGCCAGGCCCCAGAGGGGCGGAGGAAGAAGGGCGGGCTGACGCGGCGCGAGCAGCCAGGAGGGAAGGGGGGGGGGTGCCGGGATGGATACTGGGTTTTGAGGGGCCTGGCCGTCTCCATAGAAACCGGCCCTCGAGACGTACGTGCGTCGGATGGTTTTCTTTCTTTCTTTCTTTCTTTCTTTCTTTCTTTCTTTCTTTCTTTCTTTCTTTCTTTCTTTCTTTCTTTCCCGGAGGGGTGGCGGATCGGGACTCGCCGGGAGCAAATGCCAGATCCCATCTGAGGAGGGACGACAGTGGCTGCCACAGCCTTTTGCGTGTGAGGCCGCTATTGGGGGCGGCGGCGGCGGCGGGGGGGGCGGCGGTGTAACTAGACCTGCAAAGTCTGTAAAAGCTGCATTCGACCTTTAAACGACCAGGACTGTAATTTCACTTCATTCTGGCATCTGCACAGTGAGGGTCTCCCACCATACCACACATACACACACATACACGCTGCAGGAGGCCACCTGTGCTGTTTATCTGTCTCCCGCAGAAACCGCTGAGCTGGATAGTGGCCAGCCCCTTCCTCCTGGCGCTTTTCTTCCAGCCACCAGTCCAAAATCTGAAGTGACCCCCTGGCTGAAAGAAAAATGCTTGGGGAGAGGGGCTTCAAGGAGGTAAGCCCTGCGAGTGTAACTCCGGCCCTCACGTTTTAGTGTAGTCCTGCCACAGGGCATTTATGAAATCTTTAGTTTGCATTGTAAAATGAGCGGTTATTCACTTGCTGTGCAAGAATCGGAAGTCGTTTCTCAAGGGAGCGTTTCTGGTTGCATTGGTATTTTCTTGCCTTTTCCTAACGTTCGGATCCTGATCTTTTTGCAGTTGGGAAAATGTGATTCTGCTTCCCCTATCCAGTACCATGACCGTTGCTATTTGAAATGTTATCTAGAATGTGGTATAAATGTCAAGGTTTTTTAGTGAATAGTGTCTGAATTATGCCAATGACAACTCCCCTTCCTGTTTTCTATGAACTGTTTAAAACTCTTTTCAAGAGTTTTGAACAGCACTTATCCAGCCCTTTTTAAAAAAAGTAGTGAACACCAGCCACCCACCCGCCTCACCAGCTATACTCTGCAATTTTATAAGAATCTATTCCATGTGTGGTTGTGTCTCCTCTCTGCCACCAGAATGAACATCTTCCTCTTTTATTTTTAAAAGTGATGAACAAGAATGCAAGAATAGCATTTGTCTCTGGACTATGGCTAATACCCATATAATAATAAAGGGGGTAAAAGGTAAAGGTCCCCTGTGCAAGCACCGGGTCATTCCTGACCCATGGGATGACATCACATCCCAACGTTTACTAGGCAGACTTTTGTTTTACGGGGTGGTTTGCCAGTGCCTTTTCCAGTCATCTTCCCTTTACCCCCAGCACAGGGGTCTCAAAACTGCGGCTCTAGAGCCGCATGCGGCTCTTTGGCCCATTGAGTCCGGCTCTTCAAACTTAGTTCAGAGCCCCTGCTCTTGCACCCGCTCGCGCTGGCAGCCAGGCTGCGGAGCCGGCGAGCCTGAGAGAGAGAGAGAGAGCGGACGCGCTGTCTCCCCCCCCCCGCCCACCATGGAGAATGGCCGGGTCCCCCTTTCCCTTGCCCTCAATGGTTGGGAGGCTAAAGCCTCCCCTCTAGCCGCGCGATTGCTGGGTGGGCGGCTCGGAGGTTCCTGCCCCCCCCACCTATCAGCTGTTGGGCAGGGCGGGCTTCCTTTGGTAGACCTGGCCTCCGGCTGAGTCCCATTGGGAGGCCATGTCTACCCACTGGCTTTCTTGGCGGTAGACCTGGACTCCGAGGAGGGGGGAAAAGTCCCCCTTCAGAGGCCAGGTCTACCAATTGGCTTCTATGGGCCTCCGGAGACAAGGTCTACTGTCAAGAAAGCCAATGGGTAGACCTGGCCTCCCAATGGGACTCAGCCGGAGGCCGGGTCCACCAATAGGCTTTTATGGCGGTAGACCACGCCTCCAGACGAGGACTCCGGATGGGGAGGGGGAAATGGCAGGGACTTACAATTTAATTTTTATCAATAAATAAGATCACTATTAAGTATGATGCCCTGACCTGGATGGCCCAGGCTAGCCTGATCTCGTCAGATCTCAGAAGCTAAGCAGGGTCAGCCCTGGTTAGTATTTGGATGGGAGACCACCAAGGAATACCAGGGTTGCTGTGCAGAGGAAGGCACTGGCAAACCACCTCTGTTAGTCTGTTGCCATGAAAACCCCAAAAAGGGGTCGCCATAAGTCGGCTGCGACTTGACGGCACTTTACACACACACACACACACACATTAAGTATGATATCAAGTTTTATTCAGTGTACTTATAGTTTAATTAAGACTTAAAACTTTAATTAAAGTTTATTAAGTTAATAAACAGTGTACCTACCTATATAGTTTAAATAATTTGGCTCTCAAATCTCAATCGTTGTACTGTTGATATTTGGCTCTTTTGACTAATGAGTTTGCCGACCCCTGCCCCAGCAAGCTGGGTACTCATTTTACCGACCTCAGAAGGATGGAAGGCTGAGTGAACCTTGAGCCGGCACTTATGCTGGCGGGGAGGCCAGTCCCCTCTGGCGGCCAAGCGCTGTGGGACCGCGCCTCACCTGTCCACCGGTGCGGCCTTTCCTTGGCGCAGGCCACGGCGTAGAAAGGCTGCGCCGGCACAGGGGGGCGTTCTGGAGGGAGGAACCGCCGGGTAGGCGGCTTCATATCATGTTTCAGCCGGTTACGGCGGTGCTGTTTCCTATGGGGCAAAAGGCCCCAGTAAATCAAAAAAAAGCCGCGAGATGGCTTTTTGTTTTGTTTTGCGGCATACACGAAACGGCTGCCGTCTCCATACGCCATCAGCTCAGGAATGGGCTGTTAGGGTTTTGTTTTTAATTAAAATCAGAGTACTGCATTTTGTTGTAACAGAAGCCATGTTCACAAGTTACACTGGATGCATGTACAATCAATGAATGGTGCACATCTGATTCTTCTGATTCTTCTTTAGACATGTGTTGAGTAATTCTCATGTTACATTCAACATACGTACAGCTGAACGTGCAACTGAAACCCCACGTTGATCCAGGTGCTGGTCCCTGGTTTCATTTGTAAAATGACCATGCATGGTTCTTTCTTGACAAACAGGCTGTACATGTGTTCACAGCAACATGTTAACAAGGGTGATGTGCCCTAGTTTTGCAGTATTGTCACTGACATGTAATTGGCATCTCTGTTCCAACTATATTGAGCCAAACGTAAGTCCCACTGAATGGGATTTATTTCCCGGTAGAACTGCAAAATTTACATTCCTGGGAATGTCCCATTGAATAGACCTGAGTAGGATTCTGAGTAGACCTACTTTTAAATGGTGGGTGCTACAGGGTGCGTGCATCTGTAAGGTAATATCTTTTTCTTAAGTTTTAGTCATATTAATAGGTATGCTGATTTACTCTGTAAAACATAATAAGATTGATCTGCTAAGATTTTTTTACATAGGTGACAGTCATATTTCTAGATAAAACTAGTAAGGATTGGGTTATTAGTGTAATAATGTATAAGCAAAACTGGGATGACAAATATTGTCCCCTGTATTCTTAATTAATTAGGAAAATGGTTAGCATATATATGAGGGAAATCCTATTCCAGTTAGAATATTTTGTAGAAACTAGAATGTTGCAGGGAAAGTATGTGGTAATAATACTTTCTTTTTATTTTAAGGCTCTGAATGAAGGACACTTGGTATCAAACTCTGAGTTGAGAACTGGACTTTTTGCAAAACAATGGTTCGCTTAACATTGGATCTCATAGCTAAAAGCCTCAGTCAAAAGAATCGCAGAGATGAGTCCTTGGCCCAGCACCTGAGGAAAATAACTCATCTCAAGCTATCTAATAAAAATATAGATATCCTTGTAAGAATACTCTTATTATTTGTAACTACAACTTCTGTATTTTTAATTCAACAGTTAACCAGTGCTTAATTTTATTTCTATGTTAATTGTTAGCAAAAGAAGTATGGGAAGGATCTTGGAACTGTGATATATTTCATGCCATTACAATGATTAGCTTGAAAATAGTTTATTGAGCACTTTTCCTTGAGAAATCAGACATTTAGGTCAATTAATGCACGTCTTGTTTTCAAATTATTGGCTTTGAGTTAGATTAGAATAAATTGTTTTCAATGAGATTAGAATTTGGGAAACAAATACATGGTTTTCAATATATTTGTGCATAATGGTAACGAACAGATGTTTTTCAGAAATGTGCTTGAAATTTAAAAAAGATATATATACTTGGTCACAACCCTGTATTCTGGGATAATCTGCAATTCTAATATACCTGTGAGCTGAAAAATATCATCATGCCCTAGAGATTTTTGGCTGTTTTTCTCCGAACAACAGACCATCATGCCATAGTCCAAAGGGCTTGGGAACGTTTCCGCAGTTTCAGAGAGTTTGCTGCATGACATGGCGGCTGCTACTCAAGAAATACAAACTCAAAAGTCCCCCTGGGCATGTAGAACCAGTTGCATGTTTCTTTGGATCCCAGCCATGGTAAATAAAGATAATATTCATGCGCTGACTGCTGTTTGAATATGTTTGCCAAGGATGACAAGCTGCAAGTAGTTGGTTTTAGGATCGCCTCCTGTTTGCGAAAGTATAACAGGCCATGCAACAGTGGAGGGGGGGGGGAATCCACAACCTGAAAAATTAGAAAGCACAAGCAGTTACTCAAGAGTGAACTTTATAGCGTAACACTTTCCTTCTTTTTCTTAGGATGACCTGTCTTTGTGTAAAAACCTTACTGTCCTTTATTTGTATGATAACCAAGTACGACAGATACATAATTTGGACTTTGCTACAAACCTAAGACACCTGTACCTGCAAAACAATTGCATTACACGAATCGAAAATCTAACATCATTAGTAAAACTTGAAAAACTGTAAGTGAAAAATCATTATTGTTCTCAGTTTTATCTACACATTGGCCTAAGAAATACAAGAATAAATTAACTGTGCTGAGTATGTTTCAAATATGAAAAGTTTTTGCACTAGTTGTATAGTAATTTTTTCATGTTCTGTAAACCCAAGGGGGAAAGCATGTTAAAGTTTAACACATGTAAGTCCTATTGATTTTGATGGACTAGTTGGACTAGTTAGATATGTGTTTGACACTTTTCCATTGAGGTCAGTGGGTCTACTTAATGCTGGCTACACTGTGTCCAAATTTGGCAGTTAATAGTAGTTGGAATGTGTATGTTTCTCCACATTTTAGTATTAGGTTTTATGCATAGGTTAATTAATTATATAGACTACCCAGACCTAGTCTATGATGTCCCTTAAAAGATTATCTGTTTGGCTGCCCCTTCTCAATTCTACACATTTGCTTTGGATCAAACTGCACACAACCAGTCAATTCTGGTGATGTGTTATTTAGCTTCAAAAAGCTGTCTGCAGAGGGTCTAGACATAGATGGCAGATGCAGTGTGAGGAGGTGAGACTTTTAACTGTTATCTGGAAAAAGGCAGGCACAGCGCAGTTCTCTACTAGCGCTAAAAGTAGCCTGGGGTTGGATGGGGCCTTTGTGATGGGGGCAGAAACAGCACAGAGGGGGAAACTCCCCCTTCCACATCAAGGCCCTCATGTCTGGTTTTGTGTGTGTGTGCATGTGTGTGTGTGGCTAAATTATATGTGCAAGGTCCTGCTATGGATCCCCAGCATCACACATAGACTGGCCCTTCATACTGTAAACTCTGTTAATTTCAATGGAACCTACTTCCACTGAAGGTTGAGGTGATAATTGTTGTTGTTGTTGTTGTTATTTTCAATTTCTATCCCGCCCTCCCCAGCCGAAGCCAGGCTCAAGGCATGTAACAACATTAAAACCAGTCAACAGGCACGATAAATATTAATTAAAACCATCTATCACTAAAACAACCGTTTGTTTATTTGATATTATACAGTAAGATCATAAAAGGAGCTGTTTTTGCTTTCAGAAATGTATGAGTGCATTTTTAAACAAATCATAAAAATGAAGTGACTTTTCTATTCTCTTAAGGTATCTGGGTGGCAATTACATCACTGTAGTGGAAGGCTTAGAAAATTTAGAAGAACTGAGAGAGTTACATGTTGAAAGCCAGCAGCTTCCCCTAGGAGAAAAGCTCTTGTTTGACCCAAGAAGTCTTCGTTCACTAGCAGTAAGAACATAGAGTTTAGATGACATGTGGTGATGGACGTTGATTGTTAAAAAATTGCAGTGGGAGCTATTGTGCAGGTTCGCTGATTCTTTACTTTCATTTGTCAGAGCTCTACTCCCACAGGACTTACAAACTACATAGGGCTGATATTTCTTCCTTAACATTAAAAACTTTTTTTTAATGTAGAGTGACTGATCATAGCTTTCTGGAAAATTTTAATTTTGTTTTACAGTAACTTCTGGTGACTTTTTATTTTACATTTATTTCCCATCAGGTAATATAGTGAGAAATCCTAAGAAATCTTTCGATGTAAGTCCCACTGTATTCAATGGGGCTTACTCCCAAGAAAGTAGTATTTCAACCATAATAGTCATAAAACGGTAGACAAACGTGATACCAGCATGTTTACTTGGAGGTAAATGGCATTAATCTCACTAAGTTATACTTCTAAGTAAGTATGCTTAATTTGAAATCAAAGCCCAGTTTTACTTAATGTATTCAGAAGAAATAGATGACGCAAAAGGAAATGAATAGCTTGCTAAATATAGGTTTTTTTCCTACTTTGCACTCATTTGAGCAGGTAGATTTTTTACAGTTGTTTTTATGAATTGTAAAGTACCTTAAATGCCCTTTGGGACTGAAAAGAAACATAAATTTAAAAAATCAATCTATACTTAAGTGGAAGTCACATGAAGCTGCCTTATACTGTATCAGACCATTGGTCCATCAAGGTTAGTATGGTCTACCTGGACTGGCAGTGGCTCTCCAGAGTTTTAGGTAGAGGTATTTTATATCACCTACTGGAGATGCGAGGAATTGAACCGAGGACTGTCTGAATGCCCTGTCATTAAGCCACAGCTCCCCCTTAAGTCCCAGAAATTCAGTGAATTCTGTCCCAAATCACCTTAACTTCATCTCACTTGCACTATCATTTGATTCTCCTTTTCTCTCTCCTATTTACACATTTGTCAATTTTTCTGTGGACTTCCCTCCTCCAAAGTGTGTCAGGAGAAATATGAATGAACAAAAGCAAGCTTGTAAGTAGCCGCTTGCGTTGTCGCCTGTAGTAAGATTTTTTCTTCAGGTGACCAGGCAAGGGCAGACAGATGTAAAGCAGAGGTCCCCAAACTTTTTGAGTCTGCAGGTACCTTTGGAATTCTGATACAGAGTGGTGGGTACAGCCACCAAATGGCCCTCAGAATGGGAAGCCAACCACAAAATGTCATGGAGTGATATAACTTTAGTAACTTTTCAACATTCCAGGCAGAAGCTCTGTTTAACAGGATGCCTTTTAAAATGAACATGCTGTTTTAAAATATTCCCTCCCATGTACACATAGCCTACCTTCAGTAACACAGTGCAGATCCTTGTGCTGTGGTAGCAGCTGCCCCCATGCAACATTTTTAGAAATCTGCACAACCAATCAAATCTCCAGAGGCCAATCCAAACCCCACTTGGGCAAAAGCCCCATCTGGCCCTACTCACTTTCTAAAAACACTAGGTAGGTGCCAGGAAAGGTGTCGGAGGTCACCATGGAGGCCGTGGGCACCATACTGGGGACTCCTGTTGTAAAGTATAAGAGATTTGGTACTTTTTCTCATTCAGACTAGTAAGGGGCCACAACAAATTACCACACATATGTATGGAGAGGCAAACTAGTAAAACTTTTGTAGACTAGTAATTTTTGTAGATTTTTTTATGAGGCTGTACAAAAGATAGACTATTTCTCAATTAATTGCTTTAGGAACCTCTTAGGGGATTTGTCCAGCGGTTTTTTTGTCTCCCCAAAACACACATGCTTCAAACAACAGACCCACATGCCAAACAGCTTTTGAAAGAGCTGTCAAAATCCATTTCCCCATGGTAGTATGGATTGTTACTTAAGAAATGCCCAAAACCTTGGACAGGTAATAGCAGTTCTTTGGATCCTGCTTTTATTTTTGTAAACCCTTGACTTGTCAATTCTTATTTTCAGTAGTATTACACAAGAGTTGCATGCAACAGCTACTTCCTTTAGTACTTAGTCATCTGTGGCCATTAGTTTTTTCTTTCTCTGTCTTTCTTTACAACATTTATATTTAACCTTTTCTCCTTAGACTCAATACAGGTAACAGTATAGCAGGAAGATGCACAAGCAAAAAAAGCATAAGTTAACAATATAAAAACAACCACACATAAGTAAATACAAAAATTGAAACCAATACAAATTAATAGCTGCATAGATTTAAAGCTATATAAAACCCACATCCAAATCTGTCTAAGAGGTTTACCTTCCACTAAATGCCCTCTGAAATAAAACTATCTTGCGTGCTTACCTAAATGCAGCCAAGCCAATGAAGGTGCCCTCTTCACCCATTCTGGTAGGCCATTCCAGAGAACTGGACCTACCACTGAGAAAAGCTGTGATCTAGTTGTTACTATACAGACAATACTAAAAGAGGGAACCACAAGAAGAAGGCTTTCTGAAGAGCATAACTGCTGCAGGAGAGTATATTTGGAGATACAGTTCTCTAGCTATGAGAGCCCTAGGCTGTGAAGGGCTTCAAAGGTAAAACCCAGCACTTTGAATTAGGCGCATAAGCAAACAAATAACTATAACCAGTACAATATTTTGTTGACCTACAAAATGTACTGCTAATTGAGACACAGAACTAATTTTGTACATTATAAATCAAGTTTAGAACAGCTATTCCAACCCAGTTCCCCTGAATCTCTTTCTTTCTGAAAGTTAATACTTTCCTTTTATACTGCACTTCAAAACTACTTTCTAAAATATGGGTTCCCAGCTATATTTTGTGTATGGGATCAGTTTACCACAACTGATATATTTTGAAGAACATGACAGACTCCTCAGGTCCATTTTATCTTGATTTTTATAGAGGGCCAGAGCAGGCTAAACAGGTATAAATGTTGGCAGATAAAGACAGATCTGTTACTGTTAAAATGGCAAGGTTTATTCATTTGTTATGAAGAAAAAAAGGGGGGAAGAGCCCTAAATATGGTTGATTATTAAATTAATGGCACCATTCTGGGTCATTTGATATTTTACCTGTGATATTAGGTATTCAATATTTGTAATTAGTTCATACCGCATTGAGTTTTTTGTTAAATTTGCAGTATGTTATTGGTTGGTTTTTAAATTGATATTATTAAATGTTACAATGTTATATAGAATTTTAATCTTTGGAAATCCTTTGATTTAAGTGTGTGTGTGTGTGTATATAAATATGCTGTTTACTGTGTTAGAATTGTATTATTTGCTCTGGATTCTAAGCTAATGCAATAAAATATTTGATTTATTATGAGGTAGTTTTATAAGTTGTTAATTGTTTCAAAGTGTTTCAAAATGAGCTGATAAATCTGAGTTTTCTAAACTTTGTCAGAAACCCTTTTTTTCTTTTGAAATATTTTGTTTTTTCATTTCAGAAGTCTTTATCAGTTTTGAATATCAGCAATAATAACATTGATGAACTAAGTGAATTAGCAGTTTTGGATAACCTCTCCCATCTCATCGCTGTGGACAACCAACTTTACCGTGTGAAGGTAACAGAAAGGAAATGGTGACTGATTATTAGTGTAAAAGAAAAGGAGCTGCTTGATATGGTAAAGTTGTTTTAATGTCAAAAGGTTTCTTCCCTTTTCACCTTGTGGTAATCTTATCTAAATTGTTACAGTTTTGTAACGTTTCAATAATAGGATAGAAAATAACCACACCGAAGATGATTTTACATTTTAGTTTTTATATTTTAAATAAAGCAATATGTATATGGAAATAGATTTCTGTTCATGTTAAAATGTTGCTGTGTGAGGGGAAATACCCATATCCAGCACCCTAGAATGTACCAGTGTTGCTCTTCTATGATGTGCAAGCCACCAAGCGTGATTACCACTGTGTGCTTTTATAGCACTGGTCACAGGCTGGCAAGGAGTCAAGCCTGAGGCCAAGCACCATTTGAAGAGCCTTGCACGTCCTTTAGATAAGGTTGCCAACTGCCAGGTAGTAGCAGGAGATCTCCTGCTAATTCAACTGACCTCCAGCCTATGGAGATCAGATCACCTGGAGAAAAATGGCCGCTTTGGCAATTGAACTCTATGACATTGAAGTCCCTCCCCAAACCCCACCCTCCTCAGGCTCCGCCCCAAAAATCTCCCGCCGTTGGCGAAGAGGGACCTGGCAACCCTACCTTTAGAGTAGTCAGTAGGTTCCACTGAAATAAATGGGATTTTTAAAAAAAGTTACATGTGCGTAGTCAAGGTCTTGTAACCAGGGAAAAAATTATAAAGTCAGGAGACCCTTGAGAATAGTGTAGAATGTGACATGGGGAAGGGGAATTGAAATGGGAAGAATCAACAGAAATCACACATGAACTCTTGCTCTGTTTGTGAAGTTCTTAATGGAGTCACTCAGGAATGGGAGGATTGTTTCCATGGATTTCCCCTTTCTACTGCAGCTCCTTGCTCCATATCCCTTGCAGTTCCCAGGGTCCTTCAACCCTCAGGAGCAGCTTTTGGGGAGGGGACTGAAAGGGCTGCAGTGGGATACCTTAGGCCACCTCACTCTGTTCATGATTGTGTCCAAGCCATTGTCAGAATAATTTTTTTAACTCTTTCAACTTGAGATTTACAAAGGTCACTTATGCATGGTAGGTTTAGCCTCCTTCATTCCCTGTTTCAGCCAGGATCAAGTTTTTGAAAATGCACATTACCTCATTTCTTTTCAGCTCAACCCTGTTTCAACCTTAAATGAACCCGGCTTTTCCCATTCCTCTTCTTACCGGAGTCAAATCCTGGATCCCGGCTCATCCCAAATTCACAGCACGTGCATGCGTCGTTCTCGGGTTGAGACTCGACCCACCCTTTTTTTTTTTTTTTTCGACCCACCCTTTTCCAAACCCCTCCCCATCCTGTCGTCATTTGCGTGAACTTGCCGCCTTTTTTGTGTGTGTTTAAATTTGTATTTTCGCTATTTCACTATAACGCTATATCAAAATTCCAAACTGTCGAGAGATTTGCCAGTCGCCGAAATTAAAATGTGGTGCTGTTTTATTCCTCCCTCGGTGTCTTGTCTACTTATTTATTAATTTATTTATTAATTTTTAACCGGCGGGGGGGATTGGGATGCAGGAGCCGTTTTGCATTTTCCCGCTCTGCTTTTTTGGGCGCCATTTTCATTTGACATCCCTTGCTTGTCGGTGATGGCCTCTCAAAGCCATTCTGCCGGGGTTCGCAGGGTCTCTTGGAGGGAGAGAGAGACCCTCGACTTAATCGCTTTTGGGGGGGAGGCCAAGGTCCAGGAGGCCTTGGGTTCCTCCCATCGACACAAGCAGGGGCGGGAAAAGTCAAACCCGTTTGTCCCCTCAGCACAAGCAGGGGCAGGAAAAGTCAAGCCCGCCTCTTGTACAAATCACTTGAATTCTACCACCCGCAGTCTGTTTCGTGTGCTTAGAAATGTCGCTGACTCGATATATCAAAATATCGAAAAGATATTATAAATTTAAAAAAAACACGGTGGAGGGGGGAAATTGCAAACTTTGGTAGACCAATCACATTGCTCAATGTGGATGGACCAATCACGCTGCTCAATTCGATGGACCAGTCAAAAGAACAGGGGGAGGGGTGTGTGGCCGGGTCCTTCAACCAACCAGGAAAGAGGAGCTCACTCCTCCCACATTTCTTGTATGCATGCTTCCATTAGCATAGGGTTTTATCCCTGATCATTCCAGCCAATGCATACAGTTTGACCCAACCCGGGTTACTTTGATCCTGGCTGAAACGGAATGAAGGAGGCTAAACCGACCATGCATAACTGACCAAAATGTTGCAAATATTCCTGCTAGACTTGGGATTTGTTGACCTTGAAATCTGCAAGTTGTCTAGAATTTGGCCTAATGTTCTTTTTAGGTTCAGAGCCTCCTTTGGGATATGATATCCCAAAGTGTCTCATTTTCTTCTGTGGGGAAACATTATGTTCACCCAATGAACATAATACCTGTGAATGGGTGAAATAATAAAGCCCCTGCATGTGCAAAGCTCTTTGTTATGCCTATAAGTGTAGGCTGTAAAGCTATTTACTCTAACGTATATATTGCAGCACAAGGCGACTTTATTTTGAAAGGGCTTGTGCTGGTTCAGTGTTATGAGGAGATGGTTGTAAATCTTTAATTTATTCAACCTTTGGCCATTATTGATTACGACAACAAGATATCAAAAAGATGAATTCCTTTACTTCACAATTCAGTCAAGAACAAGAGGGGAAAATATAGATTTTCTGAAACAGATAATGGCAGACTGTCAGAATGATGACAAATTGCTGTCTACAGATGTAGTTAGGGCACTTGAGCTAGACATAGCCGATAAAAATTGGAGCACATTGGTCAAACATGGGTTCTTAAATGGCCATCATTAATTGGGAAGAAGGCTACAGCCAGTACTACGGATATCATTTGAGGCTTTCACTCACACACACACTCACACACACACAAACACACACAGAGTGCGCCTAGAATATAATTTGCTTTTTAGTATTTTCTAGCAGACCTCTAAGTGATAGCATGACATGATCATTTATCAAACAAAGACTGCCCCAAAAAGTGTCTAGTCCCTTTAGTACAGCTTATTGAAAGGCTGGAAAGTGAAACACTTTATTAGAGACAGGAAGGCAATGAACAACTAGAGCGTATCCAAAGGGTAATCATATTTCAGCATGGGATTAGTACATTCTTAGATAAACATACACTGGCGTGAGCATGTTCTGGATCATTTATCAACTGGATAGTGGTCAACAAAAATCTGCAAAATGCTCTGGGTACATTCATCAAAGTTTCGCTGTATAATTGGGACTTTTTTTAGAGACATATACTATTGGGTGTTTTCAAGTTCTGCTTTCATTAAATTAAGGTTTGAGGTACATTCTGGGAGTTTTATATCAATGTGTATTATTATTATTATTGTTGTTGTTGCTGTTATTATTACTATTATTTCTCATCCATATATGTGGAGCTAAGAAACTTGCAATCATAGTTTTGACAAAGGGAGAGCAGGAGAGGCAAATACAGTTACACATGCTTGGGCTTTTTTCAGTATTGGAACTAAAATACCAGATTATGCAAATAAGGACAACATAGCAAGGAGACAAAATTGTGATATGTAAATCTTGATACCTAGGCAAAATTACGTAGTTTGATCTCTCATGGAAAATAGTATAGGGAATTATATCTGCTATGCAAAGTCTTACATATAAAAGTTCTGATACAAATTTCTCTTTGGTTAGTGCTGCAGAAGCAAACTCTATAAATTGCTCGTTCTTCTCATAAGACTTCTCAATGGGAAAGCTTTCCCCCCTCCTCTATACTGCTTGCTGCCCAAATTCTTTTTGACTACCTTTCCACTCTTCTAGAAACCATGGTTTGGATCTTGCCTAAAATTTCTACAGAGCACAACTTCTCTGCCTCCCCCCCCTGTAGCCTAAATGCCCCCTGAAATAGAGCTGCTGGGTGATGGGGACCCCCTTGAACAGATTAGGGGAAATCAAGAGTCTGGCGCAGGGGGGAATCAGTGGGGGGAAACCTTTCCATCTGTGAAATTTTTAGGTGGGATCCAAGCATTTATGGTTAACACTACATGTTTCAACTTTCCAAAGTACAAAACAGTGGTGGGTAAATACCATTTTTTGCTTTCTTTCCCTGAATAGCTGACATCTGCATATGGAGTGGCTATTTTCTTCATGTATGCCACTGATACAGTCTGTTTCTGAGAGGAAAAACAAGCCACATCTACACATTCCTCTTCTAAATATCAAGGTTCTGTGCACAATGTATGCAAAAGCTTACATAAACACATGAAGGACTGTGCAAGTGGTATTCGTGCTTCCATTTTTGGTGCCCAGGATTTTAAACTGTGTTTTATACCTGAATTTTGCAAAAAGGTTGCATAAGAAATCATGAATAAAGAATCATGAAAAAATAAGAAAAATAGCAATCAGAATGTTACTTGAATTCATGGATAGAAACATTGCATCTCTTAATTATGTTAATGAATAATCATTTGGAAGGTAGGCTAAAATGAATAGCTAGAATTATGAATAAGCTGAGTTATATCACCATGCTAAATAAGCAGCAGTATTATTTTCTCTGCTGTTTGCAGGACATGGAGTTTGTTCTGAGTGTGTGGACCAAGCTAAGCAAAATAGAGTTGAATGGAAATCCTGTTTGCCACAAACCAAAATACCGGGACAAGCTTATACTACAGTCAAAAAGTCTTGGTAAAATAACAGCTATACCTTCGGAACAATTTTATTTTAAATGGTGTTAATTAGTTCACTAACAGTGCAGTCCTAAGAACACTATCCTGGGAGTAAGCTCTGTTGAGTAGACTTCATAGAAGCAAGGAGATGAGATGTACCTGTGCACTAGGAATCGAATGGTGGATTAAAGCATAATGATGGTATTTTGAAGAATATATGCATTCCTAGAATCAGGAGATTCTACCAAGTTAGGCTGGATAATATACAGGTATCAAATTGTTACTAAGTTGGGCAAGATGACTAAAATATTGTAGCTGTCTTGGAAAACGTTTGCTGGATTTTTGAGTGGTGGTGGTGGGGTTCTTGGCACGTATCACATCTGTAAGTTTTATTTCAGTGGCCTAAGGATTTTGCTTTTTAATTGTACTTTTCTAGCAAGGGAAAAATACAGATACCTGTGTAGGAGTAAAAGCAGCTTAGGATGCTTTTTTCAGCAAGAAAATAGCAAGGAAAGAAAGAGTTAAAGTTTCCTTCTCTCTCTCTCTCTCCCCTGCCATACAAAAGTAATTTAAAATAAACATGTGGTGGGGGGATCCTTAGATGTAGTTGAGCTCTCAGCGGTAGCAGCACTGATGATAAAAAAGCAATATCTACTGAAGCAAAAGCTTCCCCATGGACTGTGTTCCTAAGAATACTAAAACCTCACCCAGGAAAGAATTGGGTAAACCAAAGTAAGTTAAACTTTTGTTAATTTACTATGTTACAAAAAAAAATCCCTTCAGAATCCCTTGATGGCAAAGAAATAAAGGAAATGGAAAGACAATTCCTAATGAACTGGAAAGCCTCCAGAGATGCCAGAAAGAAAAACAGAGCGGAAAGTACAACAAGTGAGCATGCACCACATTCAGGTAAACAAGAATATCCTTTTGACCATTTAAAGGGTCAATGTTAAGAGATGAGCAATTGTGGAAGAGGGAAACAGTCAGTACATGACTGACTGGATTATAGCAGTAGAAAAGAGCAGTAGTCCAGTAGCACCTTAAAAACTTAACAAAATTTCTGGCAGGATATGAGCTTTCGTGAGTCACAGCTTTCGTGAGTCACAGCTCACTTATTCAGATACAGATTATAGCAGTTTGGAAATTATTGTCAAAGACATATTTAAAATATTTTATTGTAAAATAGAATTATTTTTATTGCAGACAATTCCATAATGGGTGAACAGAACTTCCTCTAGCAAATCTTCAAAATAATTTTACAATAAGAATTTAGAATAAACTTACATTGTATTTTAAAGGTTTGTACAGTCCTGTTATATGCTGTTGGACAGCAATAGTATTCTTCTTTACGGTCTCTGTGCAACACATACATAGAAACTCAAGCCTGCACAGAATATCACTAGGAATTTTCTAGAGCTTAATTGAAAGATTTATTTATGGCACTGATCCCATCCACCTTGAGGACAGGCCGTTACAAGCATGACTCAGGTGGCTTGAGCTGTGTTTTCCCTCTCAGTTCTGCTCTGGCTGCAATAGCAGCAACATTATGAACAAGTTTCTCTGGAACTTTTGAGCTATACTTTGTACAAACTTCTTTCTGTGTTTTTCAATCTTTATTTAACTTTGGATTGACAGTGGCCTGGATCCAGCCATGCAATTAAGAAAATGCAAGTGCCCTTAAGAGGGGGCAGCAAATTTAGCTGATTCCCCTTTTACAAAGACCATGGTAGTGGTGGTGACATCTCTACATCATCATAGAATCAGAATCCATCGTTACTCAGACAATTGGCTCCTGACAACAAGATTACTACCCTCTTACGGAATCTTCAAACTACTTTTCGCTTCCTTGCCAGTCTGGAACTCCATGTCAATGCATGAAAGTCATATCTGTGACCCATCAGATGTGTCCAATCTATAGGAGTGGTATTGGATCCTCTCAAGGTTCTTGCTTTTCTGCTCCCAGACAAAATTTGGTTCATTATGGAATTCTTATCCAGCTTCATGGACCAACCATCTCAGACCACCATTCAGATTCATTGTGCCCTTGGTCACCTGGCTTCCATGACAACATTCACCCACCTCAAATGTAGACCTCACATTTCATGTCAAAAATACATCACATTCCACTATGGATTCTACTTTACTGGCTGGATGCATGAAACCTCTTCAGATCGGTGCATTTCATGTAGCCATCCCCCACATTCACCATTACCACAGATGCATCCACATGGCAATGGGGTGCCCATTTCCACAGCTACACTGTCAGTCAGTCCTGGAATCTAAGGGCACTTAAATTTTTTTGAACTCTTGACTGTTTTCAGCATCATATGGTACTTTGATCCCTTCATACATGTCTTTGTGTATAGTAACCAACCAAATTTCTGCTATGCATTACATAAAGAAGGGAGTTTGGGCTCCAAGACTTTTGGCACTCTGGCCTGTAAGTTGTGGGAGAGATGCATTCAATATAGAATATCCATCACAATACTAAACTTGCTGGGGACGAACAATACCTGGATGGACAAGCTGAGCATGAAGGGAGATCCATTCAGTAATGGCCAATCCACTTTCACTATCTCCATCCCACCTTTTTTTCACTGGGGTGTACCAAAAATAAACACATTCACTTCATCAATCAATACCAAGTGTGCTATGTACTTCAGCAAGGGAGCACTGATTGTCTCTTTGAAAAAAGTGCCTTTCTATATAGGTGGCCAAAGGGGCCTTCCTCCAACTTCCACCATGTCAAGATTTACTGTTCCAAATAGAAGAGCAGTTCTCCACCCTGACATTAACATGCTCAGTAATGTGGTGAATCAAAGGAATGAAAGGATGGCTTAAGAAATTTGGGGAAGTGGCAGAGAAACTGAATGAATTCTTTGCAGCTCTTTTCACTGTGAAAAATATGGGACACGTCCCCACACCAGAGATGCTGTTTCAGGAAGGGTGTCTGAAGAATTAAGTCAAATTGAGGTGACTAGAGATGAAGTTCTAGGACTACTAAGTAAACTTAAAACTAATAATTCTCCAGGTCCAGGTGGCATACACCCTAGAGTTCTTAAAGGAAGTCAGATGTGATATTGTTGATCTAGTAACCAATATATGTAAAATATTGTCGAAGGCTTTCACGGTCAGAGTTCATTGGTTCTCGTAGGTTATCCGGGCTGTGTAACCATGGTCATGGAATTTTCTTTCCTGACGTTTCGCCAGCAGCTGTGGCCGGCATCTTCAGAGGAGTAACACTGAAGGACAGTGTCTCTCAGTGGTTCCATATTAACATACCACACCCTCATTAGCACATTATCTTGATACTTACAGGACAATGGTTAGCACATTACCTTTGTTACTTTTTGCAGGACAATGATTCAGCTCAAACCCAACCCCTTTCTGACTATATATTACTCTTCCTACACACTTGACACTGAGAGACACTGTCCTTCAGTGTTACTCCTCTGAAGATGCCGGCCACAGCTGCTGGCGAAACGTCAGGAAAGAAAATACCAAGACCACGGTTACACAGCCCGGATAACCTACGAGAACCAATATATGTAACTTGTCACTAATATTGCCATCTGTGCCAAAGGCCTAGAAGGAAGCAAATGTCATATTAGTTTTTAAAAAGATGTCCACAGGGTTTCAACGTAATTACAGGCAACTTAGCCTAACATCTGTTACATGTAAATTAGTAGAAACCTTTATAAAAGATAGAATTATTAAGCATATCGAGGAACAAAGACTACTGAGGGGAAATCAGCAAGGCTTCTGCAAAGGGCCTGCCTCACCAACCTTGGGAGCTTGTTGAGCAGGTTCACGGGCATGTGGATAAAGGAAATCCAGTTGATACTATATATTTAGATTTCCAAAAGGCTTTTGACAAGGTTCCTCACTAAATACTTCTGAGGAAGCTTAGCAGCCATGGGATAAGAGGACAGATTCTCTTATGGATTAAAAATGGATTAAACAACAGGAAGCCGAGAAATGGACCATTCTTGCATTGAAGGGAAGTGAGCAGTACGGTCCCACAAGGATTCGTAATGGGGCCAGTACTATTCAATTGGTTCATAAATTATTTGGAATTAGGGGTAAGAGGTGTAGTGCCTAAATTGGTGAAAACCAAAATGGATTGTGAGGAACTACATGGGAGTTCCTTAACTGGATCTGTGGGCATGCTGTTCTCCTATATCTGTGATACAGAGAGACCACAAAGAAGAACAGGTTGCTTACCTGTGACTGGTGTTCTTGAGTGCTCATCTCTATGGTCACACAACCTGCCAAGCTTCTATTTTCTTTTGCTGTGTCAGTTTTGAAAATAACTGTGTGGGAAGGTGCGGCTCTGCCCACTTTAGACATGTGAACACATGAAGCTGCCTTATACTGAATCAGACCCTTGGTCCATCAAAGTCAGTATTGTCTGCTCAGACCAGCAGTGGCTGTCCAGGGTCTCAGGTGGAGGTCTTTCACATCATCTACTTGCCTAGTCCCTTTAATTGGAGATGCCGGGGATTGAACCTGGGACATTCTGCATGCCAAGCAGATGCTCTACCACTGAGCCACGGCCCCTCCCCTGTGCATGCTACTGCCTCTTTTCAGGATGGGTGGCATCAGTTCCAGAAATAACCCTTTTACTTAGCTTTAGAAAGTTCTAGTCAAGAGTAGTGTGGTGCACTGGTTAGAGTGCCAAGCTAGAATCTAGGAGACCCAAGTTCAAATCCCCACTTTGCCATGCAAGTGTGCTGGGTGACCTTAGACCAGTTACACACTCCCAGCCTAACCTACCTGCCAGGGTCATTGTGTGGATAAAATGGAGGAGAGGAGAATAATGTGAGCCGCTTTGTGTCCCCACTGGTGAGAAAGGCTGGATATAAATGACACAGATAAAATAAATAAATACTTTGCACAGGCTCAAGTTGCTGTATGTGTAACTGTATGGCTAATGACCCAAAGAACACTAGTCATAGGTAAGGAATTTTATGACAAATTAAGTTATTGTGTGAACATAGTTTTATAAAGTTTTTAATGATTTTACTAATTTATGTCAGTTTCTGGAGTTTCTATATGAAAAGCAGTATTGGCAAAAAAAACCTTTCTCCATAAAATTCGGTTTCTTCCAATTTTACTGTAGAGTTTGCTTAAATAATGTTCTCATGGATATTCTTTGTCACAAAACATGCATATTTGTAACGTTAAAAAATTACTTTCATATACATATTCTAATCTATTATTTTGTTGTCATATTTCAGCTTTGTTTTTATGCGGTTTACAGCTGTAACTGTCTTAATTGTTTTGGTTAATACTTCAGGGGATATTTCTGAATAGTAAATTATTTTATATCTTTGCACCCTGCAGACAGTAATGACCCAGATCATCCCCATTTCCCTATTTACTACTTCCCATTGTCCAAAGAAAAACCAAAATTTGCTATTTTGACTGAGTCACATAGATCTCCTCACAAAAGAAACTCTCAGTCAGCAGCCCAGGAAGAAAATAAAGTTACTGAAAAAATCAGGTATGTTCCCTGTCCATCATCTTTGGAGTCGAACTTCTAGCTGTACTCTCTAGTACATTTTAAAACATCTAATGAAGGTTTGTATTTTGATAAGCTGGACTTGCATAATTTATAAAAATGAGATCCTTTTCAAATTAATAGTGTCAACATCTAAAATTAATATGAAAAATAAAGGGCACATTAAAAACATGTTTCATCTGAATTTCAGTGCCCAATAGTACATATGCTCAACCCTTTCCTTCCTGGCTGTCCATTCAAAATTAGTCTTTTCTCCCTGTGAAGGAAAGGTATGAGACCCTGTGTCTTTTCTCCTATGGGTGGTAAAGCAATAGGTGGGGGGGGGGTTGTGTAGAAAAATAGCAACAACAGTCCATTTCGCCCACTCCCAACTGAATCCTCCAATGCTGCTTTTCTGTTTAAAAAAATCAAAAAGCATGACTATCCCTAGTGGCATTAATCTATATCCTAGGGTCAGGTTGCACGCTATTTATCAGACCATCAAGCTTCACTGAAGGAGCTGAGAAATCTTACACAGTATGATAATCTATGACTGTATTCTTTAGGCACTTTCCACCTTGTTCATTCCTGCACTATGCTATGGCATACTCTCTACCAGATTATAGAAAAGTAATACTTAGCACTTTATGCGATACTTTAAAGCAACCAAAGTATATTATCTTCTTCCAACACATACAAAATCCTATAATAAAAATCAGTATTATTCCTTAATTAATAGGATTAAAACCCGGCAATTTTTAAACTGCATATTTGAATAAAAGCAAATAAAGTCAACTACTTTGAAGACCTGGTTTGAAACTAGTTCCCCACATTGTACACAACCAGGTGCCCAGGTGAATCAGAGTTTGTTTACCCACCCACAAACTGGGATCCTAAACCAGGATTAACAAAACAAATTCCTCATGTACACAAAGGGAAATCAGAGTTAGCTGCACACCAGGAATCCCTGTTGGGGGGGGGGATGAGGAGAAACAATAAACTTGCAGCAAAGTGAAGAATATTGTGATATCTGAATGCAGCCTATGTGTTGGATCACAAGTAAAGAAAGCTAGACACATGTTAGACAAATACTTGTGGTGGACCAAAATTATTAATAAGATTTTTTTTTCTGTGTCTGTCACATATATTATTTGGAAGGTGCATACAAAACTATATGCAAATCAGGAGTCACCATGTCTTTTCTCCTATTTCTTGAGTCCAGTTTCCCTCTTTCACTGTGCATTTGATGTTTCTGCTACCCAGTGAGTCAATTGCTGATTCAGTATACTATTAATATCTGTGCACTGCTGATATCTGTACTAAGCACAGAAGGGTTTGACCATGGGCACTTTAAAACTGAGAAAAGAGAGATAAGAGAAGCTAACTGTTGATTGGCTGCTAAAGTCCATTGGTAGGAGGGTCCATGAGGGAACGCCAGGTGAAACAGTTAAGTCTTCACCTGCTGGCAGAAGACAATGATAGAGAACAGTCAGATGATCTCCCTGGAGGGGGGAATTCCATAATTTTGGTGCCACGATGGAGAAGGTCCATTCGTAGGCTTCTACCTATCGTAGGCTTCAGATGGAGGGGCACCCAAACAAGAGTGTCTGAAATTGATCTTGAACAGTGTCTTGAATAATAATAGCTAACCTTTCCAAATATTTGGTGTTTAGTTTGCTGTAGAAAACTGTGATAATGCTCTTTAATCTAGTACTATGATGGTGAATATATTCAATACAAACTATTTTTATTTTATTGTTTAACAAATGTGTTTACATGTTACTTAATAATAGATATAGGCTTGGATCCAGGAGGGTATTTCTGTGGGCTGAAGAATTTCCACTTTCTTTCCTTCTCCTGCTGCAGTCCAAAATGCCCTCAAATGCTGCCCATGAAAGACTGGGACACCCCCCACCACCACCCAGAACATCATTTTGTGTGGCATTTTGGGCTGCAGTGTGAGGAAGGTAGTGGGAAAATCAGACTCAGCAGACAGAAATCCCTCTGCTCATGAAATGTATTTGAGGCAAAGCACATGACCTGTGGAATATGATTCAGTTGTGTCTTAGATACCTGTATATAGAATTTATTAGAAATATAACCTAACAGGCAAAAGATGCTAATATTGGTCATGATATCTAAAATTATTGTTATCGTTATAACACTGTTTTATAATATTTTGTTCACAGCCATTTAGCCTTGAACATTCCTCAGCAGTCACATAAAGAATTGCATGAACCTCATCTCCTTAGCTAAATGCCTCTGTAAACAGTCACTGGAAGGACATCTTTTTATGCTATCAATAGGAAAAAACTGGAGCACACCAGAGAGCTACATAGGAGAAGAAAACTGAACTCGGTTGGGAAAGCTTAATGTTTTAACTCAGAAAACACAAGTGCTATTTCAAACAATTTTCGCAATACAAAAATTAGGATTTTATTTTTGTATAATAGATCTAATGCATCTTCTTAAATAAAACAGTTTAAAATAAGATGTGCAAAGTCCTTTATGTAATGCTGAATACAGTCCCCATCTTACCAAAGTAACTAGTAATATTCCCATATGATAATACAAAAGCTAAAAATTGCACTGTTACCAACCCTTTGGTGTGTAGATCCAGCAAAGTCAGTAGTATCAAAGAAATTTGTCAGTGGACAATAGAGTTCTGGAACCGAGACAGCAACAACACTACAGAGGATCAGGTCAATTTCAGCAATGCCAAGGATCAAAGAGGAACAACATATGTGCCCTTCCACTAGTTATGCTTCAGTTTTCTTCATTTTCTCAATATTCCATAGTAATCATTTTGGACTTTATTTGATTTGCTTCATTTTGTTTAAAGATGATCACTCTCATCACTGCTCTGGGTCCCAAAATACTATCTGGTCTGATTCACAGCTCAGGCCAAACCAAATTGAGATGTTGGATGTGGACAAATATTTACCCAACATTATTTACTGAAATGCACTTGGTGTGGTACATATTCGGTCAAAGTCAGAGGGGATGCTTAAACCTTTTTCTTGCAGACCATTTTCCCCATCAGTATTGCCTCCTTCCCAGCTTCTTTTCTCGCTGACCACGTACCTTTTCTCCCACATGTAGGAAGCCAGCTAGCTGGGAGGTAAGTTTGATTGTAAAAATGGCCCACAGAGAAAAGGATAAGCATCTTCCCCAAGCATGTTCACAACAGCTGGTGGCTGCATTTCAACAAACACGCATCTCCTTCAAAACATCTAGTTTAGTCCTCAATTAATATATACTACTTGGAACTGAAACAGTTTTACCTCATATCCTCAATATAGTTGTTTGGAAGATAGTCCCATTGATTCCAAGGAGACTTAATGCCAAATAAATGTGTTTAAAGTTCCAGTTGGCTTAAGTTCATGTACTTCAGCATAAATGTGATTATAACTGCATAAGAGCCAAAATCCCCAAAGAAAATATGGTCCATCCTAAAGAAATTATAACTGCTGTCCTCACATGTTGAGTGGAGTAATCCCATAAAATCAGTAGGACAACTCCAGAAGAAAACAATGTAAGAACTGTAATGTAAATACCTTTAGGGTACTGCACACTTCTATCTTCAGTATCCTGCACCTTGCTTTTTGTCCTTTAAATCACCTTTTCCCCAGACCATACTTCCTAAATTATACTTGAAGTTTAAGCTTTTAATTTTCTTGGCCAAATATGGGACAACAAATAATTCAGACTTTATTTTTCTGTCTTGCTGGGTCAAAGATTTGATTTATTGTGTCTATGTTATCACACAATCAAAATTTCATTCCCAGTGTTTGGTTGGGATAATTCTACACCCTGCCTATTTATTTTGAATGTCTTTTCTCATTAATGTTACAGAACTGTAATTACCAGCCATCCAGATATAACTTTTCTTACCGGTCAGGCACCCACATATAAATGGTTGAATGTGTGTCTACATATTTAGGTATTCTAAAAGCAACACATTTATCAACAAAATATATTTGTAATCCATTTGCTACCTTGGGACAGGATTTTCTTAAAAAAATATTGAAATGTTTTAATCCAAAAACTTGCTTAAAATGGGACTTGGTTTTTTTTTTCCTTTGAACAGAGACCTACATGCCTTATCACAAATTGTTCTTTAATGTCCCACAGTTGTAATAGTGATTTGTCAGACAGCTTGGTAGGAATGTGCTGTTCACAACCCAAAAGGCTAAACTAATTCTGTTTGTGTGGTTTTTTCCCCCAAAGAAAAGGGGGGTGCTTATAACCTTAATGAGAAGCCAGCATGGTGTAGTGGTTAAGAGCTGTGGACTCTAATCTGGAGAATAGGGTTCTTCACTCCTCCGTATGAAGCCTGCTGGGTGACCTTGGGCCAGTCACAGTTCTCTCAGAACTCTCTCATCCAATGCAGAGGCAAGCAATGTCAAACCACCTCTGAACGTCTTTTGCCTTGAAAACCCTATGGGGTTGCCATAAATCAGCTGTGACTTGACGGCATGCACACACACACACTATAATCTTAATATTTTGTTATGTTGACATTTGGGCTATCCTGTCCCTAAGAGGTTAACAATTCCCCTTAATGGGGACTACCACAATTTGTGGGAAACTCCTAAATGTTTTTCCAGATTTGTATTCACCGAAGTTGACCCCTTTCCTATATAAATTCTAGTGAAAAATCCTAGTTGCCAGATTCTGAGATATTAAAATTTTGAATTTAGGAAAATCAAAAATTTGTACAAATTAAAAATATTAAACACAGAACGTGGTGCCTATTAATGAACAATGTTGAGAAATTTGGTGGGGCTCATTTACCACATTCCTGCTTGCAGTTAAACTATAAACATGTCACAGTCTATCTTCCCAGCTTGACTAGAACAGTTAGAACTGAAATACATTATCAGATCTCTGCAAAAATGAATCTATGAAGCAGTTATGCATATATATAATTAGAATTATAGTTAGCTACAAAAGGACTAATGTGTTCAGACACTTTATGATCTTATTTAATATGCTTAGAGGAGTTTTGATCTTTTTAACCTGGGCATCAAATATTACTATTTATTAATTATAGGAAGCATGGAAAGGTTACTGGAAAATAAGTACTGTGGCTTTCTGCTCTTTGGCAAAGCAAAGGTCAATACCAGCAAATTCTAAAAAGAAACAATAATGGAGGGGAAAGGGGGAAAAAAACTTATGAAAAGATTGTTTAACCTCCAAGCCTAATGCTTAAATTACTCCCCTCCAGCAAAACGGTTACTTTATCCTAACCCAAACAATTTTCATAAAGAACAATTTCAGTATTTGTATCTGGAGAATATAGGCATTGCTTTCAATTGTGCAAATGCCTTCCAGGCTTTTAATGGAAAGATGATTAATTCACAGAGCTTGCAACAATTTCCTTGTGGAGAGTGAGATATGGTGCCAACTAATGGTCTGTTGAGAGCGTCCATTCCCATGTCGTGGTCCCCAGGTTGCAAAGTGTGGCTCAACGCCAGAGCTGGGTTTTATTTTGAAACAATCTGGGATTTCACATCAAACAACCATAACCACAGAGCTAGAAATCAAATAGAAGCTGAGGGCAGAGGAATTAATGTTATCTAGAAATGCCCTGCTCATTTAGTGCAGTAAAGAGTGCGCAATCACTTGCCCAGAAATTTCATGGAAATTTTTCTTTGAAATCAACGAGGCTCGTTTCCAAATAAGAATCTGATGTCAGTGGGGGCAAAAAATGCACGGTCACTTTAGCCTCCTTTATTCCCTGTTTCAGCCAGGATTCAGCCAGGATCAAACGCATGCGTTTTCGCCGAACGTGAGTTCGATCCTGGCTGAATCCTGGCTGAAACAGGGAATAAAGGAGGCTAAAGCGACCATGAGTTTTCGCCCTATGAGAGATGTACATGCTGACTACACCTATTGAAATCTATTAGTAAGAAGATCTTGACTCTTGCCAAATCATACCTGAGATTTGAGAATTGTCTTCAACCAGTGCTCAGACAACAGTTTAGTTTTTTGTCTTCCAACAAATGCGAAGATGGTATTTTTTATTCTCATTTAGCACCTCAGTTATCATGAACTGGTTTCTGTTTCCCTTGCTGTCTTTGGATCTTCAAATTAGTGCAAGAGTTGCATTCTGTGGAACTCCTCCTGAGAGGCCACTGTACACCTCTGATAACATTTTGCAACAGACCAAAGCAATATTAGATGACGATTTGGGTCCCTCAGTTAAAAGTATTTGTTGCTGCCTTTCCAAAAGCCTTAAATGTACCTTGTCTCACCAGATTCCACAAATGAACCAAGATCATGAACACCACTCTTAAATAAATCACACAAGTTACCAAAGGGGACATGCATTGAAATGTCACTCCCTACATTACTTACACCATCCCCCCAGCACTTCAAGGAAAGAGATGGGTGTGCAGTATATATCCATGACTCCAAGTGTCTCCCAACCATCCTTCCACAATATGGGGAAATCTGTGTACGAGCTTAACAACAATGCAAACCTGTGGCTTCCATACATGAGAAATAGGGTAGGTATGAGCTGTACAGAGGATGGGTGTTGGCCATACTACTAATGGTTAGGACCAAGCAGGAACCCTAACCTCACTCCCTGACATTTTGTGGTTGGCTCCGCCTCCTACAGCAGCCCTTTTGTGGTTGTGTCCATAACTCTATATCAGCATTCTAAAGGTGCAGGTAGGATGATAAAGGTTGGAGAACCCCTGCCCTAGAGCAAAGCCCAGAGAAGGTGACTGCTCATGCTGTCTTGAGCTGCTACCCTGGAGGTGCTGCTATTGGGAGTTGTTACCTGTGACGGATAAGGGGTTAATCTGCAGCAAGAGCTGACACTCTGAGAGACTGAAAGCATTGGAAGCTTGGGACCCAGCCAGAGAAAGCTGTGATAGATTGGAAGCTTAGGAACCAGCCTGAGAGGAGGCTGTGAAAGGAGTCCTAAGATTGGAACCAGCCAGAGAAGGCCGTGATAGGTTCAGAGCTGGGTGAGGAGACGGAAAAGAAGCCAGACTGTACTCTGTGAACCTGAGGGGTTCTGTTAAAGCTGAAGCTATGGAAACACACACAACCTGTGGGAGTGACAGGAGTGAGAATTAGGTTAGAGAGGACCCATTCTCAGGTCACAAAGGGGAATTAGTCTCTGAGGTAGAGGTATTCCGATAGCAGGGAGGTGTGGAGGATTACAGCCACTGAGGTGGGGTAGTCAGAGAGAGGACGAAGAGGGATTTTGGATATTTCCCCAAACTTCTGTGAGTTCTCTGAGGAGAGAAACTCAAACTTCCTTCGCTCCTGTGAGCTAGGCTGGGGACATAATCTGAGAATCTGAATCTGAGTAACAGTTCTGAGGGACAGAACTAAGCTTGAAACTGTTGGGTCTTAGATAGCGAGATTCGTTACATGTCAGACAGTCAAAGGGTTAATTAGCCAAATGGTCAGGAAGAGCAGATCGCCATTGCTTCCATGTCATATGGTCACGTAGGCAAAGTAATCTGCATTTTACTGCTTTGGTATATCCTTTGTTTGAAAGAGAAACTGTAGCCCAGTTACTTGTAAGTTACCAACCTGCAAGCATGGAGGAGCACATTCTCCTTGTGAGAATGGCTACTCGTGAGTAAGCGTAGTAACTGCTAAAGGAGTTTAGCAAGTCTAGGAAACTTAGAGATGTAGGATGTTTATTGTTTAATCCATGTACCCTACCCTTGAGATTAGTTAGTAAAGAATTGATTTGATTAAGAAAACGACTCTGTGGTATTTTTGTGTGTGATTAACCTTTATTATCAATAAGCCAAAACCAAGATTCATCGCCCTGAATGGTAGCAGATTAATTAAGTGAGTTTCAGATCCTAACAGAAACTAAGAATGAAAGGAACTTGATTGAACACCTAAGCCATCTCTCTGAAGTAATCTTGTATAGATAAATCTGAGTTTTCCCTCCAATTCTGCCTTTTCCTTGAAAATCAATCTCTGTGAGTTCTGTTCAATAAACTTCCCTGTTTTGTCTGCTTAAGTTAAAAAGCCTCTTGTGTCATATTTCTCTCTGAGGTAAATACTGGTGTGGGACTGAAGGAGAAGGAAAATAACCTCCTCACAAATAGACTCAGGCCAACGCTTTTCCCTCAGCATATACAGTCGGGCGGAGAGAGTGGGATATTGAAGTAGTTGAAAGGGGGTGCGTCATATTACCTGAACCACCCTTTATGTGGTTGATATTGCTACCACATCTTATAAGGACTCTCTTGTTACTGTGTGTTCTCAACTGGGTGTAAAGAGGGGTGGCTATTAGGGAAGCTTGAGAAGAAAGTCAGACCATTTGTAACAGAACAACATGAACCGCACAAGACCCTCCACCTCCACACTTCCTAGAGCCAAGCCACTGGATCACCAACAGGGATGATAGATTGGGCTTTCAGGGTTTATCATTTATTTATTGTTTTATTTTATTCAATTTATACCCCACCCTTTCCCCTCCCAAGTTGGACTCAGGGTGGCTTCCAACAATTACATACCATACAACATATGTTAAAACATAATTGAAAATGCAAGTTTATGTCACATACAGTACAGGTTAAAAATGGCTGTATAATTTATATCTACTGCCAAATCAGATGTTCTGTCCTAAAGGTGAGGAAGCCCATCAAGGTTGTAAGCAGGGCCCAACAAATAATGAAAGGAGGGATGAGGGACGAGGAAAGGGAAAAGGTGGCCAATTGATCTATGGAATTGCTACTGCCTCAACCATATGCCTGGCAGAACATCTCTGTCTTTCAGGCCCTGTGGAGCTGAGATACGTCCAGCAGGGCCCGGTTTCCACCAGGCCTGCCTCCTCCTGGCTACTGCTGGTGTGATTACAAAGCTGCAAAGCTGCTGGAATTGCTGCTAGCAAAGAGCAACCAAAATGATTAAGGGACTAGACACTAGAGCAACTGTCCTATGGGGAGCGGTTAGGACGTTTAGGGCTGTTTAGCTTGGAAAGAAGGCGGCTAAGGGGAGACATGATAGAGGTCTATAAAATTATGCATGGTTTGGAGAGAGTGGACAGGGAGAAGTTTTTCTCCCTCTCCCATAATACTAGAACAAGGGGTCATCTGCTAAAGCTGGAGAGCGAGAGATTCAAAACAGATAAAAGGAAATATTTTTTCACACAACGCATAGTTAAACTGTGGAACTCCCTGCCCCAGGATGTGGTGATGGCTGCCAGCTTGGAGAGCTTTAAGAGGGGAATGGACATATTCATGGAGGAGAGGGGTATTCATGGCTATTAGTTAGAATGGATACTGGTCATGCTGCATACCTATTTTCTCAAGTATCAGAGGAGCATGCCTATTATTTTGGGTGCGGTGGAACACGGGCAGGATGGTGCTGCTGCTCTCGTCTTGTTTCCTAAACTGGCTTCCTAAAACGTGGCTTCCTAAAGGCACCTGGTGGGCCACTGTGTGAACAGACTGCTGGACTTGATGGGCCTTGGTCTGATCCAGCAGGGCCTTTCTTATGTTCTTAATTAATATGTTGGTTAAGCGGAGGGACAGTGCAAAATGTCAGGAACCCTGGGAAACGAGGCAATTCCACTAACAGGGCTATTTGTCTGTGCTACACTTGAATCCCCCCCCCCATTTTAATGAGAAATCAGAAGCATACAATTGAGGAGAGGGCTAAACCTTTGGAGGGGACAGAGCTCCTCTTCTGGCTGATACTGCAGCTTGGTTAACGGCCCTCTGCTTCTTTAGGGTCCTCTGAATTTCTACAACGAGAGGCTGGTGGGGCTGGAAGCCACGTTGTGTCGGATCTTGAGCGCTCGATCAGTGGATCTGGAAGGAAATGCACTCTGTACGTGCTCTTTAGGATGCCTTCACACGCTCCAGGAGCGAAGCCATGAAGAGAGCTTCCAGGGAGATAAATGCCCCGAGTTTCAAACTAAGCCCCGGCTGCCAAGTGCAAAAGGAAACGAAGCGATTAGGGGAAAGTGCCGCTTTGCGTCCCGCAGGAGCAAGAGTTTGAGCTCGCCAGGAAGGACGGGGGGCGACGTGAGAAGAGGAGGAGGAGCAGCAGCAGCAGGGGTGGGGGCGGTGGGTGCGCCCATCCCGGTCCCATAAAAGAGACTGGCTCTACCGCCACCCCGAGCTAAGACCGGGGCTGGTCGGCCGTCTACCTCCCAGCCGGGCAAGGCACCCAGAGGATCAAGTAAGTTTCTTCTTCTTCCGCAAGTTTCTGTCCTTCTCCAGCGGCCAGTTGCTCTCCTTGGAGAGATGGCAGAGGCGCACTGGGCACCCTGGTTCCACGAGCAATATTTGCGCAGCCCGATCCCCATCCAGCCCGTTCGCCTGGAAGCCAAATCTCGCACAAGAACTTCTTTCCAAGTCAAAACGCCGCTCGGGTTCGCGTCCAAGGGCCGCTTGGAAGGGCCAGGCGTTGCACTACTGAGAGTTACTTCCAAGCAGACCGTCTAGCATCGCCGGGAGAAACGGGCTGGCGAAACCTGGGGGCGTGAAGGGAAGCGAACGGGAAAGCCGTGGCCATTTATGCACGGGAGGTTTTGCCCTGGGTTTGCTGCTCCCTAGGTGCACATTTTCCCCGTTTGAAAAACTCTGCATGGGGGGCAGGGGGGGGGCTTATTGTTGCGTTTTGAGAATTTGGATGGGGGAAAGGTGCATCTAGAGAGCAGCAAACCCAAGGCTAAACCTCCCGTGCACAATTGGAGTGAGTGACCTCTCCCGAATTGTCCTGCTTACGATGGGGGGTGGGAACGGGTACGTTTGGACACCTTTTCCCTGGTCTCATTGTCTGGGAAGTCGGAGCTCTAACCTGCGATTCGTGATGGGGGTGAGGGAGCGGGAGCTGGGCAGGATCAAGGAAGAAATGCGCATCTGCTAGGTTTTGGCGCAGAGATCCTCTCCGCTCTCTCCAAGGTTTCCGGTTTTTAGCATGTGAAATCAACCAGAGGTGAAATGGGGGCGCGTCAAAGAAGGCTCTATGGAAGGGAGACACTGGCCATTGACGCACGGGAGGTTTTGCCTTGGATCGGCCGCTCTCTCGATGCGCCTCTCCCCCATCCAAGTTCTCCAAACTCAACCATCGGCCCCCCATGCAGAGTTCGGAGAATTCGGATGGGGAAAATGCGCATCTAGAGAGCGGCAGATCCAAGGCAAAACCTCCCGTGCGTCAATGGCCAGCGGCCGTCTTCGCTTGTTCGAAGTAGCGTCGGGAGTGGCGGAGTTTCTAAGAGCGAGGAGAAAAGAGGGGAGTCTTGCAGGGGACCCCCCACCGACCCACCCACCCACCCAGCCAGCGTCGAATCAGGCCCTGCGTGAGGCTCCAGGAAAGTAAGAACGGGGGACCTTGGGGAAGCACCTGTTGACCGGGCTGCCCAGTAAAGAAGGGGAAAGTGCCGCTTTAAAAACAGTGGCCGTTTACGCACGGGAGGTTTTGCCTTGGATTTGCCGCTCTCTAGAGGCACATTTTCCCCACCCAAATTCCCCAAACTCAACAATAAGCCCCCGTGCAGCGTTTTGCGAATTCGGGTGGGGGAACATGTGCCTCTAGAGAGCGGCAAATCCAAGGCAAAACCTCCTATGCATAAATGGCCGTTGTCTAGAAATGCCCTTTGAAGTGAAAATCTGCGGTTACTCCATCCCCGCCTTTTAAATTTAAGTCTTAGGCCATTTATGCAGGGGAGGCTTTCCCTTGGATCTGCTGCTCTCTAGATGCCCATTTCCCCCATCCGAATTCTCAAAACTCTGCATGGGGGCTTATTGTTGAGTTTGGAGGATTTGGGTGAGAAAAATGTGAATCTAAAGAGTGGCAAATCCAAGACAAAACCTCCTGTGCATAAATGGCCTTATTTTACTAGGAACTTTCAGGACGCATCCAGGTGGGGAACCCTTTTAGTCTGTTGCACAAAAAAAAAGACTTCCTTTGTAAATCTGACAAAGTGGAGTCTATCCCTTGAAAGCTTTAGCAAAAATCAACCAGTTCGTCTTGATGGTGTCTGGAGGCTCTGTTATCCTTCAAGAAGTTTTTTTTTTTTTTTAATAAAACCGTTAGAATTGCATTCAGTTCTTTCTTGGCTGTTTCAGATCCCTGGGATTTCCAAATAAGCATCTTTTGAATTGAGGTGTGCTTTCATTCATTTATTTGCAAATAAGTCCCATTTCTTTTCTCCAAGGAAATGGAGTTCAGACAAATGGTTACATGGAATATTGGTGTTAAAGTCAATTGAGTTATTGTTTCTTTCTCCTGGTTGACTGACATTATTTGTGGTGGCAGAGAGATCCTAAAAGCCCAATTAATATACAGAGGCAGTTGATTTAATTATAAAGGGTCAGTCAGCTGTATTCTGCAACATGTAAAATCTCCTTTATGATCATCTAACATTTAAAATCCCTCAAATGTAAAATAGCTCTTACCAGTAAATCTATCCACAGCTATTTACCATTTTTTCTGTTGAGTGCTTATAAATAGTTCTGCTAATTGTATAGTCATCTGAGGGTGGAACATAAAATAATTCATTATAATACAAAATGTACTACAAACAAATTTAAGTAGAAGGGTAAAACAGAAAGGTACAAAAATGAACATTCAGATTGGTTGAACTGTAACTATTAGTAATGTTATTAAACGTTATTGGTGCTAATGCATATAGAAAACAATTAAATTCATGAAGGTTCATAAACTGTGGATGACACACAGCACATTAAATATCCCACCACATATTTTGTCTAATTATTGTCTAATTATTTCTCCATGTATAAATAATAGGAGTTTCTATTTCTCTTTTCAGAAGTGGCTTCTCCTTTCATCCTTTAAGCACAACTGCAACAGCAAAATGTATGCACAGTTATATATCACTGTGGCCAATATCTGTTAGCGTGAATGACTGAGGTTTGGGGAATGTTACTATTCACACAGGAATGTTGACAGTCTCAGATGAATTCTATTAATTTCCAAAAATTTATAACTAGAGTAGTGATTGCTCGTGGACCAATGAAATGTGATTAACAGCATTCACTTGGGTATGCTCAAAACGTGGGCAGAAATAAATCTATTTTTGAACATTAAAGAAAATCAGCCACACCTCATATTTTGGCCACTCACCAAAATATACATAGATATACTAGCAGTTTCATAGTTTGCTTTAAATTTAAGCTGCTGTAAATCCCACACACAAATTTAAAAAAGTAAAAATACAAAATTGTATTAAATAAAAAATGTACTTTAAAAAGATACAAGAATTACACCTATTCATCAGCCTATAAACATAATCATCTTATATCATACCTTTAATATGGTTGAAACTAGGACTTTTACAACCCAGTAGGCTGTACAGGAAGCTGCCTGAGGCAACCAAACTCCAGGAACTCCCAGGCTAGTCTGGAAAATCTTAGGAAAGAGGGAATTCCTCTCCCTGTTCCACCCTTGACTTCTTCCCTCTCCGGTTCATTGTAGGCAGTTTCCCTATCTTCCACGTACTATTGAGTGAAGGAAGTCATTTATTTGTAGCCAGCATAGTGGGGTACCAGAAATTGGGGAAAGCCCTTGAGGAGAGAACTAAATTCACCTCTGCTCAGACCTTCTTATTGTTACAAAGATCTGAGATTAATGTGGCTATGTGTGTCCCTCAGTACTTTCCCAACTGCAGACCCATCTTTTGGTTTCACGTGAACAAAGCTCTAGGGTGTGACTAAAGTAACTGTTTGGATCTTAACCAGTTGGAGCAAGATCAAAACGTACTTTCTACATTTACACAAGCATGTTAAAAGACTCTTAAGTTTTTAAAAAAAGGTTTTTATCTTTTATTATTTTTGGTCATTCGTAGTAATTTATAGATTAACCTATTTTCAGGTTGACTGCAGATCCCACCCAGTCTTACCTAAGTCCTTTGATTTTAATGACGATGAATAGTTGCTCAAACTAAAGTCAGTGTTTTCTAACTAATAAAAATATATGCTTATTTTATTTTATTAATGCCAATTGTTCCTAAAGTGGCGATCTCAGACACGTAGAATTAAAACTGAATTCTGAGATCGTATTTATATTCAAATCTAAATCTTTCTTGATCTAATTTATTCCCTTTATTTACTTCACTGCCAAATTGTTTTGCAAAAAAGCCACATTAATGCTTACATCAAAAAAGAAAAGAGGATATTTGTGTACAACTTTATATCCACTGTAATTCAATTTGTTTATTTCCACGGGAGCATTTGAATTAGGAGTAAGATTTATGAATTACAAAATAAACCATAAACCACTTGTCAGAATCAGATTCTCCACACTTTAGATAGATTCTGCATACTTTTAAAGAAGCTGGAATGAAAAGATTCTTACCCCAGAATGCAAAATCATAGTACTGATAAATGTACAGGGATTCTTTAGAAACAATCCATCCGTTGATGAAAATAACACCAGAAAAATTGGATAATAACTTTCATTTGATATGATTCTGTATTGGTCACCTTCTGTTGGTAAACAGGGAAAAACTGATCTTATAGCAGATGCTGCTGTTCTGTTACCCCAATTCTAAGCATGTCTACTGGGAAGTAAGTCCATTGGTTTCACAGAGGTTTATTTTCAAGTTAGTAACAGTGCAATCTTATAAAGAATCACTCCATTCTAAGCCCATTGAAATCAGTGAACGTCAATGAATTTAGACTGATTTAGACATGAACACATGAAGCTGCCTTATACTGAATCAGACCCTTGGTCCATCAAAGTCAGTATTATCTACTCAGACTGGCAGCAGCTCTCCAAGGTCTCAGGCAGAGGTCTTTCACATCACCTACTTTCCTAGTCCCTTTAAGTGGAGATGCCGGAGATTGAACCTGGGACCTTCTGCATGCCAAGCAGATGCTCTACCACTGAGCTACTGCCCCTCCCCAAAATTCTGTCTCCTTCAAGCTGGAATAAGAACCAGCGAACCAGCGAACCAGCGACCTAGGGATTCCCGATTTCAAGCAGTGCCTCTACAGTCCTCCGCTCTACCAGCTGAGCTATTGAAGGGACCTTAATTCTGTATAAGATTGCACAGTAAGTGTGCTCAAGACTGAGTCATTATTTACTATTGTTTTCATCATGATGCATATGACCAAACAGTTCTCAGTTTGTTTTTTAACACATAATAGAACCATGATGATTGTGAACTAGATGTTTTAGCTATGTGCCAAGACCACAGGCCTGGCTACTACAAATGTTTCTAAACTAGACTGACAGCATAGATTAAATGCTGATTCTATGAATGTATCAGTTTTTTCTCTACTTCATGAAAATAATAGTAAAAAAAATGATGCTGAAAAGGGACGCAGAAATGCAATAGAATCAGATCACAAGATAATTACAGCAATAATAATAATCTCAGACAGTAATGCTAAGTGCAAACCCTCAGAAATAAACACTGTAGGTCTCCTTGTTGTTCGCAGGTTCAGCTCCCACTCATGGACTATAGAAATGTTCCTGAGAGCTGCAAGGATCTCCCTGTGCCCAGTTCTGACTCCAGCTCCCTGTCCCCCTCAGTGTCAGGCACCAATTCCTGTTCCTCATCTTTGACTGAGCAGAGGGCTGGGCTGACCCTAGGGAGGCCAGCCGCCGCCAATGCAGCCCGAGAGCGCAGCCGGGTGCAGACCCTCCGCCATGCCTTCCTGGAGCTGCAGCGAACCCTCCCCTCTGTGCCACCCGACACCAAGCTCTCGAAACTGGACGTGCTGCTCCTGGCCACTACCTACATTGCTCACCTCACCCGCAGCCTGCAAGATGAAGAGGAGCTGCCTGGAGAGAGCCTGGGCACACTGAGAGGAGACGGTTATCTCCATCCAGTTAAGGTAAGCCATGGAGAAAGAAGCAAGGCAGTAGCTCTTATGAGGCCAAAGCTTACACCAGAATTCTTCATTGGGAAGAACTAAAAGCAGCTACACTCAGCTGGCACCAGTCAATATTGCTAACCATGCAGATGTTTTCATAGCTCAGCTGTCATCCTATTCTTTGGCCAGGTGACTCTTCCACTCCTTACTTAGCTGTTTCTGCCCACCCAGCCTCTCTTGTTCTCTGAGACCCATAAATGCAGCCGTGAGCATGCAACCTATGACTGTTCTCTTGGTGACATGGGCTCGGGCTGTTACACGGAGATAGCTTTGGTCAGGCTGATGTCAGTTGCAGAGAGAACACATGGAAATCTCACTGAAATATGTGGGTGATGTATCTCTAATACATCTTGCACACCATCGCCCTTTCTGCCAGTGCCACGGTACCTTCATTACTGAGAGGGTCTGAATGAAGGCCATTTACCTGAAACCCAGTCAAGATGAGGCACTGATAATAAAGCATACCAGGAATTGTGGTTTAAAGGCTGTTAAGTCTGCATTTATACTGCTATTACATCTGCATTTATAGTTGGAGATGCAGGTCTCATCTGTGGCAAATGGTACATCTAAGCAGCTTGGTTTATTTGCTGCTTTTCTTGAAAGAGCTGGATGATATCAAGCCATGGATATCTATGTTCTGATCACATCTAAATTAGACTACTGCAACATGCTTTAGGTAAAACTGTGTTTGAAAACCAGGAACTTCAATTAATCCAGAATGCAGCAGTGAGACTCCTGACATAACTAGGTTTATTGGGAATATATCTTCTTTGTTCTGGAAGAACTTCACCTGCTTCCAATTAATTTCTAGCTACTATGCAAAGATCCGGCTCACTTACCTCTAAATTAAGCCCTAGGCAGTCAGGGACCAGGGTATCTGAAAGAAAGCCTACCAAGGGACGATTGGCCCTTAAATTGCCATGAACCTTCCGGGTAGGCTGTTGTCTCAGAGAACCACTGGCAGGCAGGAGCAATAAAACCAAGTCCCAGTGCTGCTGGGAGTGCTTGGCTCGACCATGGTGGGAATTGGTCTGCCTGCCTCCTCCTCCTCCCTCGGGCACTGCTGCTACCTGAGCCTAAGCTAAGCAGCTCCTGAAGGAAAGTGCTGCAGGTGCTGATTGGCTTGATCTGCTTCTGAGAATTTTGACTTCCCAATCTGCCCTGGCTGCCTGTTCCCCTATGAACCCATCTGGTTGCTGTGATGGTCAGTGGAGACCCTTTCTTGCGTGCCCTTGCAAGTGGGTATCTTCCATGGATGAGAGCTTTTCTTTTGTAGTATGTCACATTCCTGTTGAAAACCCACCCTGCACTTGTTCATCTTGTTTCCTACTCTTCTGAGTTTCAGATACCAGGTGAAGACTGTTCTATTTTCCCTGCTCTTTGGTGAGAGATGAGGGGTTTTATGGTATAATATTCTGATTTGCCCTGTCCTGAATGGCCCAGACTAGCCCAATCTCATCAGACCTCAGAAGCTAAGTAGGGGTTGGTTATGGTCAGTTCTTGGATGGGAGAACACCAAGGAACTCCAAGGCTCACTACACAGAGGCAGAGAAATGGCAAACCATCTCTGTTTGTCTCTTGTGTTAAAAACCGCATGGAGTCACTGTAAATCAGCTGTGACGTGACGGTATTTTCCACCACCATTTTCATTTAGTGTTGTTTGCTGCTGTTCTACAATTCTTGGGTAGTTGATTTTACTATTGGTTTAATTTTTATTTTACATTGGGAACTTTTGTTGAGAGGCAGCACAAAAATCTACATAAATTAAAATAAGTAAATTCTCTGATGGGCAGGCTGGTGAATTATTCTTTTTCATCCCATTTTGCAATGTGTATCATTCCTCCAAGAATGGTTCCAAGTGGCTGTTCAGTCTGGAATTGCCATGCTGTTCTTATTGAAGATCAGTATCACCCCCATATTCTATTTTCTTAGACCTGATCACGGCAATGTTTTTCACCTCAAATACAAGAACAGTGCCAGGCTATCCCGTGTGGAATATAAGAACATAAGAAAGGCCATGCTGGATCAGACCAAGGTCCATCAAGTCCAGCAGTCTGTTCACACAGTGGCCAACCAGGTGCCTCTAGGAAGCCCCCAAACAAGACAACTGCAGCAGTATTGTCCTGCCTGTGTTCCAAAGATCTTGGGGCTGTAGTGGATAGCTCAATGAAAATGTTGACTTGGGTCCATCATTGGCCACTTCACATGGTGACTGAAGGGAACTTCCACATTCAGAGGCAGTGAACCTCAGAATACCTCAGTGGTAGGAGGCAACATCAGGGGAAGGCCTTGGCCTCTATGCCCAGTTATTGGCTCTGCAGGGCAACTGGCCGGCCTCCATGTGAAACAAGACGTTGGATTATACGGACCACTGGTCTGATTTAGCAGGGCTCTTCTTATATTCTTATGGGCAGTTACCACATGTGACACATGCAGCCTAGTACTCTCCATGTTTATTTCTATTGCTTTCTATTAACTGTGTTTAGAATTACACTTTTAAATCTCTTTTACATCTGTAATTTGAATGTTAAACCTATATTTACCAGAGTGTGCATTAAATTTAAAATTAGCCTTCTGCTGCTGCCTGTCTTACATTAACAATTGCATTTGCACAAAAAGTGTGTGCCAGAGGTTCAATGTAGCTTTAATCATCATAATTTTCTTAATTTACTATTGTCTAAACATTCCAGATTCAGTGATACTCTTTTTGTACGGTCAACAGTTTGGGAGTGATCATGCCTTGTTTAAAATTAGATTTTGATCTTATCAGCATTTCCCTTTTTCCCACTTTTGACTGGTTATTCTTTTAACTAATCGTAAGCTTTTTGCAGAGATCTGTTGAATTGGAACTTGTAAATCATAACAATAGTTATAACTTACATATTGTAAGTGAAAGCAGAAGATATCAATAGGGATTTTTAAAATGAGACAATAGTGGGAAATGTTATATTATATATATTTTATTTTTAATTACAATATATAAGTAAACAGAAATCTAAAATAGAAAAATACAGAAAACCAGAAAATAATACAGAAAGGTTCTAGGTTGAAATATTTTTTATATATATAAAACTACCTCATACATACTATTATTCTATCCTACTTACAGCCCATTCCTGAGCTCTGGGGCCAAAAGAGCTCAGGAGGTACTCAAGTGGTCGCACCGGCATCTGGGCTGCTTGCGCCAGAGCCCAGGCCACTTGTGCCGACAAAAGCGGCGTGGACGCCAGCGTTGGGGCGTTTATGCTGGCCTCCCTGCACTTTTTCAAACCAAACATCTACTATGGCTATATAATCATATGAGAAAGTTAAACTATGTATAACCAATCACAAACAAAGTGCTAATATTTCTAGGAATTTCTTTTATATATATCTTTTATCTCAAGTTCCAACAGAAATTATGTCACAATTCTAGTTTTGACCAGTGCTGCCCGAAGTACATATATATTCAACTTATTTATACAATTTTGAATGTGGAGAAAGCTCAGAACAGTCCATAAAGTATGCAAGGGGTGGAACAGGGTCCCGGTAAAAAATCCTGTTTCCCAATCTTTATCAGCCACCCGTGACATTTTTATGTATATGTTTTCCACTTCATTTCCATTTATTTTGAATGGTAGCAGCCATATGATGCTAATAAACACAAAATTAATAATGTATACTTAACAATATATCAATTTAACAATAAATAATTTTTAACCAATTACAATATCAATGCACCTTGTTTGAAATAATACGAGTAAAAGCTTCTATATTTTCCTATTAGTCAAGATTATCTGACAAGAATTAGGATCACTCTGCTGTCTCTGAATAGCTTCCTTTCAGTCCCATCAGGTTAAGAGTTGAGGCTTAACAATGGAGGTTTTAAAGTATTTAGCTATCTTAAAGTATTCACATCTCTTTAAAGGTATATTACAGAAATTATGTGTAACACATTGCATTTAATCCATAAGGCTCCATTGATTTTAGGAGGAAAATGAATCGAGATTCTTGTTGGATTAATATTTTGTCCACATTTGTCCTTTGATATTTCCTTGGTTTATATTGCCAAATGGCAAAAAAACTTATATCGTTATCAGAGTGCTTAAGCTTCTTATAATGGGCCACTACAGGAGCTTCGATTATATTGCCCCTATGGGTCAGGAATGACCCAGTGCTTGCACAGGGGACCTTGACATTTTTAATACGAGATAAATGTTCTCCAATTCGAATTTTCAATGGCCTCATTTTTTAATCTAAAAAGGCTTTTTAAAGATTTTCGGCAGCCAGGGAACCTCTTTGGAGGCATGGCGGCAGCGCATCAGCTATGCTGTGTCTGGCCGCCGAAAGGCTCAGGAACGAGCTATTAGAGAGTATATTGTCATATCCCTACCCTCTTAATATATGGCCCTCTTTGTTTTCTACATGCTAGCTTGTTCTCTATATTGCTAATATTTTTAACATTATCATTAACTTATTTTTAATTTAATATCTAATGCTTTCTTCTTTAACATAAGCATATATCTACCCAAACTCAATTTTGCTTATACAACATTTTAATAAACCTGTGAGTAATAAAGCTTCCAGTTGTTTTGAATTTCTTCATTTGGTCTTTTATTCACTTGGTTTGTCAGCCTCGCCATCACTGCATATCCTGCTAGTGGAAAATGTTATATTAAGACTGACTCTCTGTTACACACTGTCTAGCCCTGGCAACTATAGATTTCTACTTCTGGAAACAATAGATACCTACAACATTTTGTGTGTGTGTGATCTCTGAATTATCTCATTTGTTTTAAATCATGATGACTAATTAGTACTAACCTACTGTATACCCTTGTTTATATTTTCTTATAGAAATGGCCAATGCGATCAAGGTTATACATTGGAGCCACAGGACAATTTTTGAATCACCCCATGCAAACAGATAATGCAAACCAAGGAGAAACATCAGCAAATTCACAAATATAACCTCCATTTCTTTTTTGAATATTGTTGTATTTATTATGCCAGGTATATTTAAAATAAAGTGCATCTTCCCACCAACTACAATATTTTTTTCTAAGATAGATAGGACTGACAACATCAGAAGTAGGTGGTCTTATTGAAATGTAGGGATGATTCACACATGTGCTTTCTTTATGAACAGAGGTAGTCTTCTTATACGAGCAGCATAACGGGCAAGCTATAAGGACAACAATTTCCACAATTAGTCAAATGGCCAGATATAATTTTCATCTTGAAAATATTGGTTCTCTGGAGATCCATGAGCTTCTGGGTCATGTTATGCTGTTTGTGCAAATAAGTCGATTCTAATTGTGAAGGAAGTGACTGAATAGAACATGTGAACTGCCTTTACACATCAGCACAATGGGCAATGTACAATCACTTAAATCAATTAGGAGGTTTGCCATAAACTTTCATGAAATGTGGACCATCCTATGATGAATGTTATCTCAGTTCTGAACACACATATCATGAACCACAGATGTGCATTTTAGCTTTGCACGTGCACCCAGACTTTGAAGAACACAGAAGAGCCCGGCCAGAATAGACATCTATCCCACACTTCCAATAGTGACTACGCAGATGCCTCCCAAATAACACCAGTAGGGAGTCAACTTTCCTCCTTTTTTGTCTGGTCTTCAGAGAGAGGTCATGGCTCAGTGGTAAAGCATCTTCTTGGCATGCAGAATGTCCCAGGTTCAATTCCCAGGATCTCCAGTAAGGATCAGGTAGTACGTGATGTGAAAGACCTCTGCCTAGAGAGCCACTGCCAGTCTTAGTAGACAATAATGACTCAGATGGACTGATGGTCTCATTCAGTATAAGGCAGCTTCATGTGTTCATGTGAGGTAACTGTCGGTGAACACAGAGGTTCAACACTGCTATTGTGTCTCATTAATAAACCTATTTTCTGTGACTGCTCAGGATGCACCAGCTTCAAAAAATCTCAGTAGGATTTACAGTGTGGCTTGGCTGGTCTTAGGGAAGAGGAGATTAAAAATAGCACAACTCTGGAACTGCACATATGTGGATTTTAGATCACAGCTTAAGTGTGTAGTACTAGGGTATCAGTGCAATAAGACCTAATTTGAAAAAATGGAAGCACTTCCAAAAAAGCTGTCCCTACAAAATATATACTACATATTCTATACTACATATTCTAGAAATCTAATAAAAATTCTGCTCAGACTTTTATCATTCAGTCTTAAATTTATTTTCATCTTCTCTTTGATGATGTGAATTGTGTTCATAATGAAGTGAAAGATTTACTGTAAAACAAACTACCAGCATAGCATATAAATAATATAAGCAGCTCCATCCTTTGTAGGTTGACTAACAGTAATATATGTTCATAATGTAATTATTGTTCGCACTTAGATTTATTATTGTCTTATGGCTTGAAATGTACTAAGTGTTTGATAAGAGAAAGAGACTACGTGACAGCAAATGTGTATGCTTTATATATGTGAAACAATTTGATGTATTAATTCCCAAATGGAGCTTGCATGTTTGGTTAGTTCAGTTCAAACACTTGCTGTATGTAGGCAAGAGTAATTAGAATTAAAAGTGCAGTGAGAGGCTCACCCATTTACTCTTATTCGATGTATTATCTAATACATGATCTGCAAAATTATGCTACATGTAATTTTTATATTAAATAATCTAAAAATGACTGAGAGTTGTCAGAGAAATCCAAAAGTTCCCTAGGGAAGACAAGAAAATTAAAGTGCATTTAAGAGGAATATTTGGGAAGCTTCTCAGTTTGTGAAGAACCGGGCAAATTATAATTTTATCACATTTTGTCATGTTTGAGTGTTCCTAAATGTGAATGTCTTGGCCCTTAACTTACAGGGTTAATTTGAATCGGCTATCCCTGTGACTCATCCCTGGAACCTTTTAAAATTGAATTCCCCTGACTTTGTCCTGGAAAATGTAAGACACAGATGAAAATGCATATGCAAAGATACTTCCTGCTTAGAGAGGACCATTTTTAGACACTGCTACTTATTTTATATTTTAGTCACCTCAATAATAACTTTCCGCACATATAATATTTATAGACTATATATCCAAACTTATTAAAAATCAAACTATACCCATGCATACAAAATGATAATGGAAATATGTACCATGTATAAATGGTAGATGTATCCATTATATAGCCACCAAGTTTAACAGGCTACAAAATGGCTTTTCTAACCTCTCAAGGGACTCATCGGGATATATCATAATCATGACATTCTCCACATCGTCACTTTGTTACATTTTTCAGAATGATCAAGTATCAGCATATTAGATTTTGATACCTTTGTAAATGGGGATAGTAAATCTAATCCATCTAATCCATTCGGGAGTGGCAGATTCAGAACAGAAGTCCCCTCTTTAGGTTCCATGGATCATCCTTGGCTCTGCTTTCGATACCCAGATACAGAGCAGCACCATTTTGGAAGAAAAGTTGGGGGCAACTGCATGCCTTGCTAGGTTTCTGATCACATGTGATTATTTCTCAGAAATCCCTACAACTCTGTCAGATTTATTGGCTCTAAACACAATGATTATAGTTATGATTATTAACAGCTACATGGGCAAGTATACTAGGGATATAAACAAAAGGCAGAAAAATTGACCTGAGTTAATAATGTTGCTATGTTTCTTAAGAGGTATAAAAAATAACTACAACAAATGCTCTTAAAATACACTCCTTTCTCCTTTTATGTTGCAATTTCATGTTGAATATATTCCAAACTAACAGTTCCATCCTAAGAAGACATAATCCTTTTAATTCCATTTAAATCAATGGGCTTAGAAAGGTGTGATCTGTTTAGGATGGCACTGTTTGCCTTTGAACCCGTGTGTGAACATTTCTTTCTTCCTTCTACCCCACTACTGAAATCTAAAAAGAGGTTCAAGCCAAGCAGTCCTTCAGGTCTTGCAAGAGATGTTTCCATGGGCACTTCAGGCACGTTAATACAGACTTTGCTTTCCGCCCTTTCATGCTACCATATATATCCTATTACCCTACGCTAACCAAATTATCCCCCATCAATATGTATAGTTGTCTCATGATTGCTAATACCTACCTCGTAATTTTTTTTTGGCATGTGGGTTGAGAAGAAATAATATATTTAGAGTCATAATTCTGGAGTAAGTGATGACTTTAATCTCATTTTTTCCCTATTCATTTTACTTCTCTCCCTCCACTCTCCACCTCCTCTAGTCTTGACTTTGCACAAAGACAGCTCTGTTCTAAGTGGTCTCTACGGGGATGAATGGTGATTGGCAGAGAATACATTAACACTCAAAATATTTAACTTGAGGGTATAGTATTGTAATTACAGCTGTATATATGAGACAAAGTACACTGCACAGAATATTTTCAACATGCCCAGCATTATGTATATTATGTTATTTATTGATGTTATATATTTGTTTCCAGGTGTCCACTGGGATGGACCTGTTTTATTTAATCTTGTACAGCAACATCCGAGGTTGCTACATAAATAAAAAACTTTACAAACGTACGTGCATTATACATTTCCTGAACCATATGCGGTGATAAAGCTGAAAAGATTTCTTACAGAATTTATATTAACTCTTATTTTACATGTTTAGTAAAAATAAATCTTAACTTAATTTAAAAAACCAATTATATTTTAAACTATATTTGTAATACCTTTTTGGAAAGAAATAAGCAGCCTGATACAATAAGAAGAGTTGCTCTGGCATAAGAGTCTTGTCAGAGGTGGTACAAGAACTCTCACGCAAATTATAATGTCATCAACCCCACACTCATACAACAGAGACACTAGTATAAAAACAACTTCTCACCTGCAATGATAAACTGCTTAACAGGAGCATGGACTCTGGAACCAAGGCCTGCAACAAACCAAGGTGCCAACTTTGCTCTCATATATATTCTAGCAACACCATCACTGGGCCCAGCAATGTCAGCCATACAGTCTTCCGGTTCATACTTCTGTTCATCTTCTAACGTGATTCATGCCAGCAGTGCCCTTCCACCCTCTACATTGGACATACAGGCCAGTCCCTGCGACAAAGATTGAATGGATATAAGTCTGACATCAGAAACCACAATTTTCAGAAACCAGTGGCGGAACCTTTTAACCTTCTAGGACATTCAGTTTCTGATTTAAGAGTAGCAGTTCTCTTATAAAGGATTTCAGAGGGATTTCAAAGGGAGATTAGAAAGAGAGATGCTGAATTACAACTAATAATGAAACTCAAGACTATGCATTCTCTGGGACTTAATAGAGATCTGAGATTCCTGGCTCATTACTAATGCTGATTTCTCCACACCTACTACCCCTCTGCATATCACACCTAATCCAATCACGCCTACTAATGTCATTTACTTGCTTTTTACATTTACTTTGCCATTGTGTGTCTAATTCACTCATCTCTACTTAAGGATAGATGGAATCACATTCTAGCTGTATCTGAAGAAGTGAGCTGTGGCTCACAAAAGCTCATACCCTGCCAGAAATTTTATTAATCTTTAAGGTGCTATTGGACTCCAACTCTTTTCTACTACTAGTAGAAAAAGATCATGAGAGCATGGGGTGGAGAACCAGGTGCAGAAAACTTAATTCCAATTGGTCGTCAAATATTCATGACCCTTTTGCCCTGCAGAATCAGAGAACATCAAGCAGCCCAAGAAGAAACTACAGATTTTCAGTGAATCTCCCTTGAAGGGATGGGTAAGTATTGGCTCAGTGGTGACATTCTTTCATCCAAGAGGAGAATCCTAATGTGTAGGGAACATCAAGGGGAGGGGGATGTACAAGAACTCGAAGAGTATCTTGGTGTTGCCACTCTTGCAAATCCATAGTTCACTACCATGTGCAAAATGCCTGAGCTTATATGCTATTGGTTGGAAGAGCTGAACATAATGACTGTCCCTGGATCTCTCTTAGCTCTCTCCAGGCAGTTATCCAACAGAGATGGGGGCAGAGACAATAATGGACCCGTCACAATGCAGTATCAGCCGTTGTATTGTGAGGTTGCTAACTCTTGGCTCCTTACCATTGCAAGCCACTTAATAGAGTTGTTTGACCAACACAGTTCTACCTATTGTAGGCATGTAGTAACAGGGACAACTTTACCTATGATTTTGCAGTCAGTGCCACTTTCAAAGGCACAGGAACCTTGGTGGAGGCCTGAGATCAGTTATCGCTGGGGAAATCCCACCTACCTGTTTCAGTAAAAAAGCAAGCCACATATGGCTATTACACCCTTAGAAGGTGCTGAACGGCTTCAGCTCCTGGGACTGAAACTTCCTGGAGCAAGGTCCAAATTCAAGATGCCAAGACTGACAGAGAAAAGCACCAAAAAAATGCCAACAGCAGAATAGTCAGCACCTCCCGAATCTATTCAACCAGCAACATTATAACATTCAGCAACTGATGACTCATCCTCAGGATCAGACTAAATGAAAGCAAGAAGCACTCCTGTGGTCAACAGCTTTTCTATGACATCCAAGGTTTTGATCTTCAATTATGCAGCAGCCTTTTGCTGATCTCCTTATGCCTCATCTAAGCATTTTATTTAAGTGTTAGAACTAACAATCATCCTGGAACGAGGCACAGTTAGTGTTACTTCCAAAACCATATAGAGACCCTACAAATTGTAACTCGTATCAGCCCTAATATTTCCACAACTGAAGGAGAAGAGACTTTAAAACAACTGGGAATTGAGAGAATCTGCTATATGGTGCCAAGGAAAGGCAGAAGAACGGAGCCTCTTCCACGGCAAGGAGACATGCAATTGCTTGGAACACAAGAATCCATAGATGCACATAGTGCTAGTCGGGCGCTTTTTCGGTGGTTGGGCATGGGTACTTAGAAATCAGCCTAGTTACAAGACTTTCTAGTTATTTTTACTCCCTTTTTTTGCTAGCAGGTTACGTGACAGCTGCTGTAAAGAATAAAACAGGAGTCTGGTGGCATTTTAAGACTGACAAAATTTATTTCACTATAAGCTTTCATGAGTCAGAGCTCACTTCCTCAGATGCTGCATAGAGGAATCCAGGTAAGTGTAAACAATTGTGCTGTAGCTGCAATTGTGCAGCCCCCACAGTGCAGCCTGCAGCTGATGGATATCATCCTGCAAATCACTGTTAGGATTGATACTGTGGAAAGAGAGTGCCTTGGAACAACCCTGCCAAGGGTTGTTCCCTTCAGGAGGGGGTGGAGGGATGTCTGAACACCGTTTAATGTAGTCCCATAATACCTGGGGTGAAAGATTGGAGAAAGTATTTTATAGCCATCTGCAATTATTCCAGTGTTATTCCCATTCCCCCCCCGTTAATTGCTAAATTGGCAGAGTGATTTATAACACCCCTACAATATAGTCCAGTGTTAATAGTCTGGAGGTGGGACCGAGCTAGTTTACAGCAATACTGCCAACTAGTCCATTTTTATTATTCACACTGATAGTTTGGGGAAGGGTATATTAGGGTAGCTTACTTCTGACAACCCTGTAATATTGCTGACTGGCAGAATGGTCGAGGATGAGAGCAGTTTACGAAAATCTTGCAATTTAGTTCGGTGTTGTTATGTACTTAGGAACATATATATATATATACACACACACACTGCCCCCACTTTAAGAATATTCGAATGGTTAAAGAATGCTTTAAAAAGTTTCAGCCGCCCGCCCAAATACCTCCGCCCCCGTTCATACCCGTGTCTGTTTTCGATTTCCAGTAAACAAACGAACCTAATGCAAACTACCCGTCGGGTTGCGGCCAGGGGAGTGCTAATGCAACGCACCCCCCGCCCTTTCCCGAACTCATGCTCCGTTCGCTTTCGTCCACACGCTTCAAACAGAGGCCATTTACGCCTGGGAGGTTTTGCACTGGATTTGCCACTCTTTAGAGACACTTTTCCCCCATCCAAATTCTCAGAACTCAACAATAAGCCCCCAGGCAGAGTTTTGAGAATTCAGATGGGGAAATGGGCATCTAGAGAGCAGCAAGACTTTCTTAACGCCGCAACGGAGAGATCCGAAGCAAATAGGAAACTAGGGGGCGCTCGTGACTCCCTCTCTATGGTAGAAACGGACCGATCAGGCGGGCCTTGAGTCACGCGGCGAGAGCGGCCGGGTTCCGGTTCCCGCCACGGGCGTGACGCTGTCGGGGAAGGTGTTTGAGAGCGGCGCTTAAAAGAAGGTAGGCGGGAGAGCCGCGGGGGCTTCGGTTTCGGGCCCTGGGCGGCGGTTCAGCGGGACCCCTCTGTGGGCCACGGGGGTCTTTCACCCGCTTCTTGGGCCCCAGAGCGGGACTAGGCCTAGCTAGCCTGCGCTCCTGGTAGTAGAGCGCACGAGGAGGCGCTTGTCCTCCGCCCAAGGCGGAAGGTGCTGACGCGGGGCTTTGGGGGGAGACGCGCGGGAGGTTTGGCCTTGGGTTTGCCGCTCTCTAGATGCACGTTTTCCGCAGCCGAATTCTCAAAACTCAAAAACAAGCCCCCCATGCAGAGTTTTGAGAATTCAGATGGGGAAATTGTGCATTCAGAGAGCGGGAAATCCTCCCACGCGTTTTCGCCCTTTGTTATCTCAGTACCGCTACCGCGTGCGCTCCCGCTTCGTCTCCCGATGGGGGCAGAGTTGGTGGAACGGGCTGTGCGCAGGGTTGCCAGCTCCGGGTTGGGAAATACCTGGAGATTTTGGGGGCGGAGCCTGAGGAGGGTGGGGTTTGGGGAGGGGCCATAGAGTCCAATTACCAAAACAGCCATTTTCTCCAGGTGAACTGATCTCTGTCAGCTGGAGATCAGTTGTAATAGCAGGAGTTCTCCAGCTACTACCGAGAGGTTGGCAACCCTACAACCCCCCAGTTGCCTCCCTCTCTGTGATGGAGCTAGGGTTGCCAGGACCCTCTTCACCACTGGTGGGAGGTTTTTGGAGTGGAGCCTGAGGAGGGCGGGGTTTGGGGAGGGGAGGGACTTCAATGCCATAGAGTCCAATGGCCAAAGCGGCCATTTTCTCCAAATGACCTGCTCTCTATCGGCCGGAGATCAGTTGTAATAGCAGGAATTCTCCTGCTAGTACCTGGAGGTTAGCAACCCTAGTTGTACATATGGAAGACATTTTATTGAATGTTTCTTCGCCATTAACAGTTCATTGCTTTAGAATGAGCACAAGCAGACAGTGGGCTGGTCAGGCCAGCCTGGACTACAGCCTTTGATGTGCTATGGTTATTTGCAAAAGGTCTTTTTAATTCATTCAAAAGTGATATCTAAAGTGGCTAACACCATTGCGTTAACTAGATCTTGGTTAGTAGTTAGGCAATTTTCAGTCTGTGGCTTATGAAGCTGAAGTCTAGATTCTAGGCAGGATGTGTGGCCTCATCCTACATGCTTCTGTATGAACAATTAGACACGTGGCTAGGAGATGTAGCTACACTTCCACAGATGTATGGGGATCTGCTGAAAGCCGGTGCTGATTAAAACAGTGGGAGACAGGCAAACTCATATTCACCACCAAGTGTGCACTCCACAAAGAACCAAAACCAGTCAGAATTCCTTGATTATTGTTTGCAGTTTTTACTAATTTGCCAGATTTTCGCTTTGTAAGTTGAGATGTACACCTTAATATGCAATGTGTGTATTTATTTATACCCCACTTTTCAATGGGAACTCAACACAGCTTATATTGTTCTTATCTCTGCTTTATCCTCACAGCTGCCATGAGAGGTAGGTTAGGCTGAGTGTGTCTGACCGGCCCAAGGTCACCCAGCAAGCTTCCATGGTAGAGTGCGAATTTGAACCAGGGCCTCACAGAGCCTACTCCTGCAGTGAAATTGTTACACCCTATTGCTTCTCTTAAATAGCAGGGTAGGTTTTAAAGAATAATAATCTGACTCTGATTTAATGAAAACAGAGTAAATGGTGTTTCCAGTCTGTTGCCTTTACTTTATTTATTTTTAGACTTATATCCTACTCTTTATCCCAGCCCAAGGCCGGGCTCAGAGCAGCTCACATCCATTAAAATATCGTACAATATCATCACATAGTAATTTAAATTATTTTTGTATACTATTTAAAACCAGCATTCTCTGACATTAAAATTAATTGGGGCCATTCATCAGTACACAGGTCCACAGCCAGCCCAGGGAAGACTATTAAGTGTAATCTTCATTCAGGATTCAAAGTTAAATTATGAGAAGATATTAGTCTGATACTAAAAGCAGTTTTGTTCATCTTCATTCATTTGAAAGAGTGCCATTAATATTCAGTAAGTATAGATACCAAGTATACATACATAATTGACAGCATCTTGCCACAATCCTGTGTTATACTAGATTACACAACTATCATATTTATAAGAGCCACTTTATGAGCATTGTGGCTTTATCAAATATTAAAGGCAGTTTGAGCTAATATGGTATTGTACAACAGGAGGATGATAGATATAGCCAAGGAACTTTGATTTGGATTGTTGAGGAACTTATTCATTGTAGTATAATGTAGGACTGTGGGATGAGAGATCTCTTGTGGGTTTATTTACTTCATTTTTTTAAACCTGCGGAATTCCAGTTTGTGAGCTTTTTCTGTTCTTGTCTTATTAATAATTCTGAAAGCTAAGATTCCAAAGTTATGGAAGTTGCAGTAGTCTGTCCTTAGTTCTTGTGATAAATACTGTTCTAAAAGTGGAGGTATAATGAGCCATTGGAACTCTTTTTTTAAACAAGCTAAACATCTTTGTGTTGCTGACAGCATTGTTCTTTGACTGCATGTGAAAATGGTCCTTTTGGACACATTTTGTAGACTTGACATAGGCTTTAATTGGGTGGTGTATTGAAGACACATTTTGAAAAATTTACTTCCAGTATTGATTATTTTGAGTTATTTCTAGTCCTCCAAGTTGTCTAAATGATGATGAATTAGACAGCTAAACATCATTATTGCAGCTGATGTCTTCATAAATCAGCCACACCAGCTGGATGACTCAGTGCTAATGATAAATTGCCTCTTTGTCAATTGGGAGACTGGTTAGAGTGTCATCCTATAGCCCTGACCCGTGCCCTCTTCACAGCAGAGCAATGTCTTTAAGTCTAGGGATTCCATTTTATTGAGGGTTTGACTTGATGGTGCTGTGAAGTACTTAGTTTGAACTGAGCCTGTAGGGAATATGTTGTTGTGCTTGCTTAGATAGCTGGAGTCCCAAAGGTGCAGAAATTGTAATCTTTAACCTTGCTTCATCTTTCATACTTGACAAAAAGGATTGACTAAAAGCGCAATGTATATTCTTTAGAAACATCACACAACTGAAAAATGTTCTGTCTTTGCAGAGAGGCTTTCCTTTTGTGGAATTGTGAGCAATTAGAATATTGTCAATAACATATTATTAACCTGCATGTTAAATGAAACTGCCATAAATTTCTGTATTACTTTCAATAATTGAGAATAATTGCTGAATCTCAACACAGTTAATTGCTGAATTGAAAACTAACTCTTAAGCTTTTTTTAAATTGAGCTGCAACCAGTTTATTTTATGTGTTTCTGCAGTTCCTTTACGCAGATGCTGAAATGGAGTCTAAAATCATGTTTATATCCAGTGGCTTCAGAATCCTTTGTGTTGGACTGTCTTGTCCATTTCACCCAGCAAGGTATAACATGAACCTTCAAGAGGAATACTAAATGTATTAATTTTCTTCTTGATGATTTAAGTATGCGGAACTGGGAAAGTGTGTGGAGCCTAAAGCAGTCCAACTCCTTGTTAAATCCAGCTACAAATAGGATTAACAATTAATATGAGGGGACATATTTAGATGCAGTGAGAGAAGAAACTTATGGTGACTTGGTTTTACATTATTCATAGCAATGTTTAACACTCTTAAAATGTTTATAGCTACATAGATTAACGAGGGAAATAAACAACTGATCACAGCCAAGCAAGAATGAAGTGATAGTGGATTCCTAGTTTTTCAGCAGCACTTGTTGCTTTGTTGTGGAGAAGAAATTGAAATAGGAGTTTGCCTCATGGCTGCTGGACATGGGTCTTGCAAGCAGGGTGAAGAATACCCTGAACAGTATGTGTCTGGAATGGCATGCCAAATGGGTTAAAATATGCATAGGGAGTAGTGACCTGATGACTAACATTTCAGAGAAACAGCAATACTAAGTGAAAGCAACTGACATTGTGGTTTGGATGCAGACTTTAATGTCTTTAATTACAAGGTGGTTGCAGGCAGAATGCTGGCCTTACTAATGTTTCGGTATGTAGCATTTTCTGTCTCCCAGGTGTGAATGGCACATTTATGGAATAGATCTGGTCATTTGCTCTATCCTCAGGGCAGAATTTGTGCAGGGTGCAACTAAACAAGTAGCTCGGTGTCCTGATTTTTCTTGAAGTCTTTAGGAATACAATAATCATTTTCCTGCATTGTGCAGGGGGTTGAACTAGATGACCCTGGTGGTTCCTTCCAACTCTGATTCTATGATTCCCCCCCCCGCCCCCCATACAGAGATACAGCATGGAACGTATAATGTGACCAACAAACCAGGGCAAGTCAGTAACTATTTCTAATCTCTGTAAGTACGTACATAGCTGTACATGTGAACTTTAGCCACAAAGACTCCAGCGGGACCAAAAGACAGGGCTATGGTTGTAGGCAGGTCCTAAGCCCCGTAACCTAAAATGGCTCTGAAGTACCAACTGTGAGTTAACAGTGCCCATTTCAGGAGCAAGAAGAGGCATATGAAAATGTGGAATGTTCCCCTTTAGTTAATCCTAGAGAATTCTGAAAATATTTTCTGAATAATGAAATCACTCTAATTAAGAATCTCTTTGCTGACATACTTTCTCATATGGTAAAGGTATACATTATTAATGTCTGAGAACAGTTATTCTGAATAGGCTAAATTGTTAAATTAAGCGTTTCTGGGTTTTTGACAAAACAGTATTTTAAAATGTTTTATCTTCTAGGTTTAATATTATATTTATTGCAAACCATCAAGGTGCCTTTTTGTTCCCTAACGTAGAGATAACGGTGAGTGTTTTATCTTACCAATAGCCAGACCGTGTTTTTGAAAATACATAGGATTTAAAAAAATGGTCTCCATCTGTGCAGGAGTCATCTTAGGTTAATAGCTAGGAGGCTGATGTAATTTCATACAATCTCAAATGGTTTTATGTGTAATTTCTTTTAATTCCTGCATTTGGAAATAGATAGTACAGGTTGAGTATCCCTTACCTGAAATTCTTGGGACCAGAAGTGTTTCGGATTTTTTTTTTTTTGATTGTGGAATATTTGCATATACATAATGAGATATCTTGGGGATGGGACCCATGTCTAAACATGAAATTCATTCATGTTTTTATATACATAGCCCAAAGGTGATTTTATATAATATTGTTAACAATTTTGTGCATGTGGGGCATTGTAAGGAACCTGCCATTGGTGCAACCAGACTGCATACATAAGGAACTTGCCATTGGTGCTACCAGACTGCACACATGGGAGTACTTTGGATATCAGATTTCCGGATAAGGGATACTCAACCTGTAGTATTTACTTTGCAATCAAGTACTGAAACGGGAAATGTTTCAATAAAGAGAACTAGTCAGTTTATATATGAATTGAAAAATGATAATGCTGGCACAATGATGATTTCCTTTTGCCGTTTACCCATCTGAAATCATGCTGATGTGCATTTACTAATTCTGAGGTGCCAGTTAATGTTTAAATAGGCCAAGTGACCTGTTTTGTGTTTCAGCAGAACATTCAAGTTCTGTTAAATGTTTTTATTTTTACAGTGAATATCTCAGTGGTGTGCCTAGCAGACTTCAGATGTATTCAGACACCACATTCTTCCTGCTTACAGCAGTGAAAGGGATGCTTGGAGTGTGAGGTAATTCTAATTTCTGTTAATAAGATGTCAATCTGAAGTACTGTAGAAATGCTTGATGAAGAAGCGTGAAAGCTATAAAGGTAAAGGTCCCCTGTGCAAGCACCGGGTCATTCCTGACCCATGGGGTGACGTCACATCCCGACGTTTCCAAGGCAGACTTTGTTTGCGGGGTGGTTTGCCAGTGCCTTCCCCAGTCATCTTCCCTTTACCCCCAGCAAGCTGGGTACTCATTTCACCGACCTCGGAAGGATGGAAGGCTGAGTCAACCTTGAGCCGGCTACCTGAAACCAACTTCCGTTGGGATCGAACTCAGGTCGTGAGCAGAGCTTTTGACTGCAGTACTGCAGCTTAACACTCTGCGCCACGGGGCTCCTAAAAAAGAAACCTGAGCCAGGCAGGAGTCGAACCTACAATCTTCTGATCCGTAGTTAGACGCGTTATCCATTGCGCCACTGGCCCACTATAATATAGTGAAAGCTATAATCAGAGATAAAATGTAAGAATAAACTAAATTATGTAGGTCTTCAGTTCGTATGTGAAAGTAGATTGGCAATAATGCTTGAAATGTTGTGTTACTCAATATTGTGTATATTTCAAAAATTGATTTTGAGTTTGATTCCATTCTTAAAAGCAGAACTATTTTAAAATTGAATTTAAAATTAAATCGAGATGCCATTCTTCATAGAATATTCTAAAGGCTAGCTTTCACTTAAATTTCTCTCTTTAATTGAGAACAAAGAGGACAACTTTAAAAGAGGCAAACAACTTCAGTCTGGAAGAGCCATTTGCTTTGTGTATTGTGGGGTTTGATGTATCAGCCTAGTATAACGGTAATTGGCAGCTATTTTATTTGACCTATTGGTTTCCTTTTTCATTGCAGGCTGCAAAAAGATACTTGACAGAACCATTGTTTCCTGAGTGAACTTAATTTATGACTTTCAAAGAATATGGTTATGGTGGCTGGAGATAGTTTCTAGACCAGGATATTGAGAGCCCTTCTACCCATTGTCTATCCTAAGAGGGTATTTTTCCACGTGGAGATTTAACACATTCATAGTCAGTTCACCTTGTTTTTGTCGAAATAGGCAATATCTCATGTACAAAGGAGACCCTACAGGGGGCAGCAAGAGGGGAGTTAGATAGAAGAGAAGGCCTTGCTATCCTGTTAAGTGTCATTTGTCTGTCTCCAGAGTTCTAGTCTTATGGCAATATCCTTCTTCTCAGAAGTTCCATTCTGACTCTCATCTACTCATATAGTTAGGACAGTATATCTCTCGTCTCAAGTATGTTAGTTCCTGAATAAACCTTTATCTACACTTTAATCAGGTTGTGCACCTTTGCTGTGTTAATTACTCTGCCACAGGTTTTCACATCTTAGGGTAATGTGGGAATATGTTGTTTGTGCTTTTAATTGAATGGTTTTAGAATTTTAATTGTATTTCTAATTGCTCAAATGTTTTTAATGTTTTTTAAGTTCACCACCTTGTGGACCCTGACAGGGTGGAAAGGCAGCGTAAAATGTTTTAAATAAATACCCTTATGTAAATTTCTTCATCCACCCCGTTCTATATTCTAGTTATATTTTTGTTAAATTCTGTTATAGAGGGACTTGTATGTCTTACAATAGCAGAAAACGGGTCTGCATTTTTCTTATCTGTTGAATGGAACTGATAAAAAAGACATTTTTGAACAGTGGTTTTATTTCTCTATATGCTAAAATGAAGTACTTAAAATGAATACTGTTACCAGAATAAAATATTAGCAATTTCTTTTGTATTTGTCTTGTATTTCACATTACCCTGAAATCAGCAAATGATCCTTGTACTTGCTCCAATTCTGTTAATCTTCAGTATTGAGAATGTGTGTTGCAGGCCCATATGTAGCAATGAACTGCATCAGATGTTGATGACACTGCACAAGATAAACATCCCTTTGATCCAGAGAATTCTCACTGTTGAGTTCAAATGGGAAAATGGCATCGGGGGGCACACAAAATACAGAGGCACCTGTACAGAAAAAATTAAGACCAGGATACTAAATTGTGATGTAATTTCAAATACTATCACCATTTATTCTACTGTGAGATGATACTACTAAAATGCTTAAGTGTGCTTGGATTTGGCATATTTATTTTGGAAGTTTGATTGACACCAGGCGTATTTCCATGTAGAAACCCTAATCTAGTGGCATGCAGTTTGTTGGTAGCAGCTCCTTGCTTAACGTATCTAAACAAGACCATCTGCTCTTTTATATCCTGTCGGTCATTTTAAAAGTATCCAAGCTCAAGATTTACTACAAAAAAAGAAGTTGCCTCCTATTGGCTGTGGATTGAGTTCTTACAGAATATAGCTTTTTGTTGCTGTTTTCTGTGCCCCCGTTGCAAGTAAAATGGCAGGGGATATGGTATAGGGGACTGCAACCAGGATGGAAAATTGGTGAGGATTAGGGATGCCCTACTTCCCTATGTAAGCTGAAATGTCATGCAGGGGTGTCTCTGGATCAAAATTGTGTGTTCTATCTGCCTGGTACTGACAAACTTTTAAAGTACTTCAGGACCTTTATATGTAGGATGGATTTGAGCTAGAATTATGTCCTGAGGGAGGACATTTGTTGAATGTTTCATAATCCTTGATTACCAAAGGGTGGGGGGACACACATTGCTATGAAAGGCAGATCCAACATGGAAGTAAATGAATGTTGCAGCTGGATATGTTTCTAACATGTGAGACTCCTAATGCCTTTTAATTTTCAGTTTGATTAAGTGAAGTAGCTCAGAGGATTCTTCTAAAGCCTATAAGAGAAGCCATTTTATATCCTATACATAAATCTGCAAGAACAAGAGATTGGATCTGTGCACAAGGAATGGGTAGAGCAGAGAGCCTTATATGTTGGGCACAAGAGGCAAAAACCTTGTGAGAATTGCTACTTTTTAAGTTTGGCGGGGGAGGGGGCTTCTTCAGATTACAGTTTTGTTGCACATGTCATAGTTATAACTCACAAGACAGTACCATGTGTAGAAGCCCGGCAGGCATCTTCCATTACTTTTTAAAGGGTAGGTTTAGGGTGTATAACTGACAATATTTGCATCTGATGTGTCAGCTTCTTGGTGAGATGGGACTTGCTGCTGCTGCTATTCCGTATTAAAGGTAGATTTTCGCTTCAGAAAAGGAGGGCATCTTGGAATGTTTGGATACTCTCCTACCCATCATCCCTGGAAATAGGCTGATCTTTCTGTCTCTAGATGGGAGGGGGTGACCACCACCCTCAGTTTTTCTTCCTGCCTCTCCTGTGAGAGAACACAAGAAAGGAGCTCCGTGGACTTTTTGTTCTATTCCCCACAAAGCTATCAGGCTGTCTTTCTAGTGTGCCTCTCTTCTGTGGTTTTTGTCGTTTTGTTAACTAATTTCTCTTGTATGTGTTGAGTGTCGTCAAGTCACTTCCTGCTTATGGTGACCCTATGAATTGGTGACCTCTAAATTGTCTTATCATTAACACCCTTGCTCAGGTATTGTGAACTTCCTAGTGTGTGCTTTTTAAAAAAAATATTTCTATTTATCTTATGCAAACTAGACCATTCTGCTATTCTAACAGTTTGTGGCTTATCCAATCACAAAAAGTAGAAAGTCACAAAAGGGACTCTAAGCAAATGAATTGAAGAATGTATCTCAACAGCTTACTCAACTGAAGGACTAGAGATTCCAGAAGGCATTACTGCTCATTCAGTCTGTAATGCAGCGTCGTTTGATACTAGTGCTTTGATTGCTGACATTTTTAAAGCTGCAATGTGGGTGTCAGTGTCCACGTTTGTCAGACACTCTAAGGTGGACTCCATGGCCAATGCAGCCTTTGGAAATAGGGTCCTACAGCAAGTGGTCTAATTCTGTGTTTGTATGGCCATTGCATTCCCACTGCATTTGGACATACTGCTTGGTAACATCCCAAATGTTGTTAATGATGTATGATTTTATTATATTAGTTTTATAATGTAAATTTGTCATGTTAGCTGCCTTGGCAGCCCTGGTAAAAACCAAAAGGTGGGTTATAAATTTTGTAAATATATAAAATGTTCCAGAATGTTGTCCTGTCCTCGAGTGAAAAAAAAAGATGCCAATCTGGACCCACCCTGTCTTGGGAGGGGTCAGTGGACAATGTTAAGTGATTCCATCAATTGGGGGAGGGCTTGCATCGAACACCATCTTTTCTACTGCCTCTACATGTTAATTTTGTCACTGTTTATCCTGTTAACATTGTTAAGTTATTTTGTTATGTTCAGTTGTTCTGGCATCAATGGCTGATGGTGTTTTATGATGGTTAGGGGAGCCTAACCCAGAGAGGCACTCAACGCAGGTGATATATTTACTAAGGAAGTCTCCAAACAGAGGGTGGCAGGCATTCCCTCCCATCTAGAGACAGAAAACTGCCTACTTTCTGCCTCCAGGGGTGAAGGGTAGGAGAGTGTCCAGATGTTCCAGAATGTTGTCCTCTTCCTCAAGTAAAATGACTTCACAGTAAGTCCAATGTTTCATTTCATGACAATGAGAACTTGCAGCCAGGTAGGATATGAAAGAATGTGTAAGGAGGGTTGCCTAATTCTGAAGCCAGTAGTGGAGGATCATGTATGAACTTTTAGAGAAACAATTTGGACTTAAAAAAATTAATGAGTTTTACCATGTTTTAAAGTGAGAGATGATTCGTATAATAAAATAGCAATCAAGGCATCTTCTTCAAGTACTTTTATCCTTAAACTCAGTTTAGCATGCGCTTCAGACAATGAAATCCTAAAATACAAACATGTCTCCAAATTAGGCTTGTTCAGATAATGTTACACATGGATGCTTAATGTTCCCCTCCCACACACTGCAATTACTTGCATTATAGCTTCGGTAACAACCATATTTGAAAATTTAAAAAATCGTTTAAAATTATCTCAGAACTAAATATAATATGTAGTTCCATCCTAACAAAATTATATGAATTTACAAAACTGGATTTTACAATCTGATATGTTCCTTGAATTGCATTCCAAATGTTTTACTGGAAAATTCATAGGAATAATTTCAAACAAGGCCAAAGATGCATACTATTTTGTCTTCTGCAACTAACATGTTTAAAAGAAGTATATACAAAGCATGGGAGTTGCAGATCCTCTATTCTTTCCTAGCATCTTGGAAGCTTGGCTTACAACCCTTGATAGGGCATGTCAACTTACTCTCTTACACAACTACTTGAACAAAACATTTGTGCAGGTTAAGTATATTTTTAGATTTTGAAGGTTACATTTTTAGGTAAATAAACTTAACATTTGTAAATGAAACTTACAAAACTTTTAGCGCAGCTGTTGAGACATTTGATCCATGAATGGCATGTGTTCTTACTCTGCGACTTGCTAGGTAGTAACCATGAATAAGTTTTTCTGCTTCTGAACCAAGTTCCACATGCAAATTCTTAGCAAAAGCAAGAAACTAAAATAAAAGGAAAACATTTCAATCATTTAGGAATGTGGAAAACCTCTCCAGTAAATATTTGCTAATCAGAATGTCATGCTGATAGTACTTTCTACTGTATATACTCGCGTATAAGCCGAGTTTTTCAGCCCAAAAAAAGGACTGAAAAAGCCGGCCTCGGCTTATACGCGGGTCAATATGGTAGAGGGGGGAGGGAGGGGGGAACTTACCACTGCCATCTTTTCCAGGCCGGGAGCGGCCTCCAGAGCCCCCCTGCGGCCGCAGGGAGGGCGCTCTGCCGCCCCCGCCGCCTTCTCCCGGCCGGGAGAGGCCTCTAGAGGCCCTCTGCGGCCGCGGGGAGGGCACTCCGCCGCCCCCACCGCCTTCTCCCGGCCGGGAGAGGCCTCTAGAGGCCCTCTGCGGCCGCGGGGAGGGCGCTCTGCCGTCCCCGCCGCCTTCTCCCGGCCGGGAGCGGCCTTCAGAGGCCCGCTGCGGCTGCGGGGAGGGCGCTCCGCCACTCCCGCCGGATCCGCCGCTTCCCGCCGCCAGGAGCCCAGAAGGTAAGTCTTGGGGGGGGAGGGGTTATAAGCCGACCCTCGGCTTATACGCGGGTGCCTAATTTTCCCCCATTTTTGGGAGAAATTAGGCACCTCGGCTTATACGCGGGTCGGCTTATACACGGGTATATACGGTAAAACAATTTCAGAAAGATACGAAAGCAGTTTGTGTATGTAACCGGATTTTCACTGTAATCATTTTGAAGCAAACTGCTGAATCCATTTAAGAATTACAACAGTTGATAAATGTAAACTACTGCTATATTACAGAAGTATTTGTCACAGATGCCACTCTGGGTTGTGGGTTGTGATTATTGATAGAATATTAGCAGTTGGCCAGTTAGTCCGTGGATAAGTACATGAGAGTTTGAGAAGATTCCATTTCAAATAGGTTCTCATGTACTCTCCTGGAGACCTTCCAGAAACATTTAAAGACAAAGGACCAAACATCATTATGGCCAATCTTCTGTGTAGCTGCTCTTTTTTCTCTCTATAACAGGTTTGGGAACCAATAGTTGGCCTTCTCAGCATTTTATTTATTTAAAATGTTTCTATTCCACTTTTCTACTGCTCGGTGGGTCTCAAAGTGTTGTAAAAGACGTGGAAGTATAGTGGAAGGAATAGAAATGCACTCTGTCTATTACAGTGAAAACAAGCAGCAATTTTATGGCACCTTATACTTAAACTCTGCTAGAATGAATAGTTTATTAATTTTCTGAGATTCCAGAAAGTGCTAAGGTGTCATAAGACTCATATTGTTAAATCTGAGATTATACTTTGGAAATGGAGGAAGCTGATTACAACTACACAAGTTAGGGAGCAAAAGAATATAGACTTCATTGGATGCAAAAGAGAAAACATGACTCATTTCAAAACCAGCATAATGTTTTAGATACAGTTACTGGAACATGGTTGTTTGTTTGTTTTTAGTATCGTACACAATATACCTCCTCATAATCTTGTGTTTTGAACTGTTGGGGGACCGCATAAGATGCCTCTTCTGGGTCAACAGCCTCCTTCAAAATGAAATTCACAACAGGAAGCACTGAATGGCAAAATGATGGTTGAGTGCAGTGTATCAAAAGCCCAAAAGCATCTATAAGGTTGGCTGAAGTCAGACTCAAATCCTAGTAATATAAACACATGCATATGTTCAAACAAACAAAATTACTTTTGCACTGTGGGGGTAAAAAAGGTAAAAGTACATTTTCTCTGCAGATATGCATCTAGTCATACTGAGTCAAACTTTGGTTTAAAATAGATTCCATTACTGGGGAAATAAGTTCATTTTGCAACTAGGCTGGGAATTGGCTCAGAAACAGATCATCTGTTTTGCATGCAGAAGGTTTCAGGTTCAATCCTGGATAAATTAAAAGGATCTGGTAGTTGGTGATGTGAAAGACCTCTAAAACTGGAGAGCTATTGCCAGTCACTACAGACAGTAGTGATCTTGATTGACCAATGGTCTGAATCAATATAATCTAGCTGAGTCCCTTTGAAAGCTGTTAGGTATTCCTAGTTACTGTTACATTCCATTAGTACTGTAATGTATTTGACTTACTATCTGGCCAATTGGACTATCATCCTTTAGAATATGCTTTCTGGAACAGGAATCTACATCAATAAATGACCAGAAACTGGTTTGAATTGGAAAAGAAATTTGCTGATCAATATCTTCTCCATATTTCTTTCCAGGAATGAATACTGTAGCAGTTCTGCTCTCTAGCACTGAAACAAATCAATACAAACTGTACTTAATCTGAATGTTTGCAGATCTCACTATAAATATTGCTTTGTATAATAAATCCACAACATCCTTATTGCATGTAATCCATTTCTGAGGTTCTTAAAAACATGTTTAAAATAAAGTGTTTCTGCAATTTGTTGATGTATTTCAACAGTTATAAAGAGTTTTGCTTGCTGTATTTATATCTCAGAATGACATAAATATAGACAGAATCATCAACAGCCTGTATCTTACCTGTATCTCTTTTGGAAGCGAGATTCTATGTTTTTAATCTTTTATTTGTAAGCACGTTGTTAAAATGCTTGTTATGAGATATTTCATAATGAGATGGAAAAAATGATCTCCCATATTTTTAATATCCGCAGCAAATTTACAGACACGATTTAGTATTTTCTGATTTTTATTCTCTATAAAGTGTTTTATAATATATTTCAAGGATTTTAGGTGTTTCTAGTAGAGTAATTTGTAAATTACAATAATTTGTACTAGAATTTCTGAATTTTGGACATGCACTCCTACATGTTTATAATTACCATGTTACTTAATGCTTTTAACAACAAATGTTAATTATCTTATAAAAATAATTTCTCTTGTGTAGCATCATATATTATCTCATATGTCATCTTGAAATATATCTGACAACAATACAATCCTCAAGCTAGGGTAGCATGAAATTAGCATTGGTTGTATTCACATCAGTACAGCCAAAATGTTTGGTACTTCTGTAGGATTTGGTCAGAAGGATGTGCGTTAACTGTTACCACAAATACTTTAAAACAGCATATAATGCTATTTTCCCCCAAGGAACTGCATTTAGTGAAGTCATACAGAGGTAATCCAGAATTTTTCTTAACCTTTAAATGTACATATTCTTAGTGATGGACAGATTCACCCTGGAGTTAAAAAACATTAAAGGCAAAATGCATTTGGTCAACTGAAGTAACTTTTCATTCAGTGTGGCCTCAGCATTTATAAAATTTCCAGCTGGCCTACCTGACTGCAGCTGTTCAAGTTTATCCTTCTTATATGAAGATAGTTCTCCTATGAAACAGATTCCACCTTTGGCCAGCAAAGCACTACCAGCCTGAATGCTAGCAATTCCAGTACCATGTTTATCTTTGGATACAGAAGGAAAAACCTTGCCAGATGGTATGTGCCTTATGCCCCGGTCCACAAGGCAAACACTGTAATTCAGAAGTCTAGAAGACAGGAAAGTAGATATCTTAACAATATCTCCAGTGCCTTGAGGGGAAGAAGTTTTTAAAAATACTTTAAAAAATAAATGTAAATGTAGCCCAAACTGATAATTGCATTCTGGTTCTGTCTTTTGAGTAAAGCGTACAAATCGCTTTATCTCATGTTCGTTTAATGCAAGAGAAAGGATGTGACAAATGGCCAAATTAATTTGACATCAACATAGTTGTTTGCACATGCATTAAAAATCATGTACTACCATCCAAAAAAGACACTTATATAAAAGATATGAGTTACCTCTCCACTATTAAAGAATCTTTTGTCGCTACCAAAAGATCCAGGTACTCCGCTGTTGCCTCCTCTCTGTCATTTGTCTGTACTAGACTCAACAATAAGGCCAGCTTGAGAGTGTTGTAAATGCCTGGTGGAAGGACTTGGGAGGCAAAGCTGTCAGCAAAAACAGCTGTAAATCTCCAACAAGAATTCGAAGTCAAAGCAAGCAGATACTTAAACTTTTCACTGATGCAAGGAGGGTCTGGTTTTAAAAAAAAAAAGCAGAATCTTAAATCAAACTAAAGTAGGAGTATTTTAAACTAATGATACATTCATTTTCACAATCAACATCTTCTATTTTGAGTGAACTCCAGAAGATTTGCTGGAGGAGCAAATCTTTTAGTTATTTTTTAAATGAGTTCAACAGATCAGTCCTATGCATGTTTGCTTAGAACTGTGTTCAATGGGACTTGTGTCCAGGCAAATGCATAGGATTGTAGCTCAAGACTGTAGTTCTGAATGTGCTTAATGCTAGGACTTACTTCCAAACAAAGGTTGCCAGAACTGAGATATAAGGTTCCACATTATTTGGCCATCTTGGTTTTGTAGGTTATGAGTGCAATCAGCTGAATTCAAGGTGATTTTGTCACTCTGTTACCTTTTCAGCTTTCCCATCCAGCAGACAAAGTAATTTAAAACACACATACACACACACACACATATATATAAACACTGTACTTATACATGCAGCCTAAGTGAGAGGCAAAGCAATCAAATTATCAGTTGTCCTGCTTGACTATTGACTTCGCCTATACTTAATTAGCCATCAACTTTTTAAAAGATGTATGCATATTATTAAGTGCATGCTATATTGTTTATTCATTTGTTTTTAAACTTCCATATATCCCTTTCAATACAAGACACGTGTCAATTAACAATATAAATACAGAAACAAAGCAACTACAAAAGGCAACCAAATCAGCATCAATAACATTCAGTATTGGTGCCATATGTAAACATTAATGCAGGAGAATCTTCAGAAGAGTTAGTAAAAGCACTTTCTAGCCAGATTAAGTTTTACAATCACGTTATTAGTTGATTTGAAGAACCTCAGATGTGAAAAGTAATTTAAATGCTGTAAGATCACAAATTAAAAGGTAGAGGGCACTCTGCTATTTCACTTTGAAATAAGGCAGAAGTGAATTGTAACATTGTGATCTTCTAGAATGCTGAGTACCTTGTATATATACATTCAAACCCAGTAAGTATATAAATAAGATGAAATATAATGAAAAAGACAAAATCTCTGAATGTTCCATGGCTAATTTACCGAGCTTAAATTAATAGGAAACAAATCAACTACCATGAAGACAGAAAGCAAACCCCCTAAAGAATTCACTCTACAGCTCATGGAGAGCCACATTTACAATTACCATCAACCAAAATATCCCCATGACTACTGTATGCCCTGTGCACTATCCCAAACTTACAATAATATAACTATTAATATTAAATATATAAGCACAGCCTTTTAAATTACCAAAGTACCTCTGTAGAGGTGGAATTGTCTCTCCCCAACATTGTGGAACCTGGGGTATCTGGAGTGAGGGGAGGGGCTTCATTCTCTGCCTTCCTGCTCGCTTCTCAGCATGAGGCACAGCAGGTCAGGCAAGAGAGTGAGATTGTCAAGGCACCACTCTGTGGCCAGCTTGCTGTCCTCCAGGCGTCTGCATGTGTGACTAGGGCTGCTAAGAAAAGGGGGTGTTGGAGAAGATGGGATCTTTACTTCTCTCTGGCACAAGGCCCACAGCTGAGGAAGGTTCACAGCTTATCCATCCTCCAGTTCCTCTGGTGGTGGCTGTTTCAAGGTGTGAAACCTGACTGCCACAAGCCCTACCGGGCAATGTAATGCCCCTCTTGGAACATGGGGCAGGTGTCACATTGGGGAACGGTGCCAGAAGAGCCACATTTTGCTCCTGAGCCTCTGAATATTGCTGCCCTCAAAAAAAATTTAACCCTCCCCCAAATTAAGGATTTACTCAGCCCATGGCGAATGTGGCTTCATGAAAGCAGATTTGACATCAGGTAGTATTCACAGGCACCTCTATTTTCATCCACCTTTCTCTTGACTTACCTCTGAGATTAGGGAGCAGCACACTGTTGGCTTCCAGGCACACTATGACTTGTGAGCCATTTTGCATACAGACTGGAATTCCTATAATTTTGTACCTATTCCCTATTTTAATTTTATTGGATAGCTCATCTATAAGTAACAAACAGGCATATGAATTATTTTCGAATGAAGACAATGTATTTCAGTTATTTAGATTTTATGGTAGTTCAGATTATAAAGTCAAATGTAAAAGACACAGAAAAGCTTGATGTCTGTTTTTAAAGGTGTTTGAAAGACAGAATACCAAAGTTGCATTGTCTTTCTAGCTACAAGACAATTCTGTGCTTCACCAGTACAGTCTTATTACGAACAGTAACCTTTAGGGTCATACTAGATGCGGCCAGATAGATCACCAGGCTAAAGGTAGCTCTGGATAGTATGCATGGTTCTCACTCCATCATTTTATCCTCACAACAACCTTGTAAAGTGGGTTAGGCCAACTGGCCCCTGAGTGGAGATAAACTCAGATTTCTTGCCTGATACTTCAAATGATACATGGTATGGAGAGAATGGACTGGGAGCTTTCCCCCCCTCTCTCAATACTAGAATGCAGGGTCATCTGTTGAAGCTGGAGTGTGAGAGATTCAAAACAGATAAAAGGAAGTATTTCTTTACACAACGGATGTGGTGATGGCGGCCAACTTGTAAGAGGGGATGGACATGTTCATGGAGGATAGGGCTATCCATGGCTACTAGTCAAAATGAATACTAGTCATGATGCATACCTATTCTCTCTAGTATCAGAGGGGCATGCCTATTATATACAAACCAGTTCTAGTTAAGGCTGTTTCTAGGACATGCAGGAGAAGAGCTCAGCAGATTGTATTATGTTTGCCTTTTGTTTTTAACTGATACTTCTGCAAAGCACAGATATGGGTTCTGTTAAAAACTTTATTCTGTGTAATTGAATTTTGGAAAACCGGGATAGCACAGATCACAACTAAGAAAACAGCTAGATTGAGGAAGGATGTTACAAAACCATTAAGCAATTATAGAACAACTTGATCATAGGAAACTGAAAGAAGGAACTAACATTATAAGGAAAAGGTTCTGTTGAAGTAAGAAGACAATGAGAGGCCTAAGATTATATACTGTTAGTTATATTCGCTTCCTGTTGGCTAACAACAGACGAGTTCCTCTTTAAATGTGACAAACATCAAAACTAAACATTACTTCAACATTTTGGTTTACATGTGGGTACATACAGGAAATGACAGATTGATTCCAATCAAATGCTACTTTGAGAGCCAGTATAATGTAGGCTAGCCTGATCTGGTCAGATCTCAGAAGCTAAGCAGGGTCAGCCCTGGTTAGTATTTGGATGGGAGACCACCAAGGAATACCAGGGTTGCTGTGCAGAGGAAGGCACTGGCAAACCACCTCTGTGAGTCTCTTGCCATGAAAACCCCAAAAGGGGTCGCCATAAGTCGGCTGCGACTTGACGGCACTTTACACACACACATAATGTAGCAGTTATTGTCAAACTAGGCTCTGGGAGTTTCAGGTTCAAATCCCCACTTTGCCATGGAAATATGCTAGGTGAGTTTGGGCCAGTCACAAACTCTCAGCATAACCTACCTCACAGGGTTATTGTGAGAATAAAAAGGAGATAGAATAATGTAAGTTGCTTTGGATCCACATTGGGGAGAAAGGCAGGGTATAAGTGAAGTAAATAAACAAACAAACCATACAACATTGTCATCTCTAATGTCTGTAATCATACCACAGTTTTCAAAGAACGGTTTTAACAAAGTTAATATTAAACTTACCTCTTAGGAAAACAGTATAAGACTGAAATCTGAAATGGTTTTTACTGCTGGAAAATCCTTGAAAAACACTCATTGCTTTTGTATCAGTCATTTCAATAATCTGTTTGTCTTTAAAATGAAAGAAGAATATCAATGTATGTGTGTACCAAAGTCTTTCTCAAGCCATTTGTCTCATCAAAACTTACATGATTCCATATCTATTCCCAACATCCTAAACTCACCTACATACTAACATTGTCCCATCTATGTCTTTTTCCATTTCACCCTATCTCAACATGCTAGTGTTTTTCCTCACCTGTATTTTGTTCAGCCATTGTTTTTTTTGGGGGGGAGGTCTTTAGGATAGCTATTTTTCAATTATAATTTTGCTTAAAGGTAAAGGTCCCCTGTGCAAGCACCGGGTCATTCCTGACCCATGGGGTGACGTCACATCCCGACGCTTCCAAGGCAGACTTTGTTTATGGGGTGGTTTGCCAGTGCCTTCCCCAGTCATCTTCCCTTTACCCCCAGCAAGCTGGGTACTCATTTCACCGACCTCGGAAGGATGGAAGGCTGAGTCAACCTCGAGCCGGCTACCTGAAACCAACTTCCGTCGAGATCGAACTCAGGTCGTGAGCAGAGCTTTTGACTGCAGTACTGCAGTTTAACACTCTGCACCAGTAAATTTCAAAATGGAGATGAGAGATAAGGTCTGGGATCCAAAAGGCTTGTTGTGTGAGTGGAAGGCACTTCTACTCGTGAAAAGGAGGGAGACCTGATTTCTGCAGATTCCCTCCACCAGAGGCAGCCCCCTGTATGAGATCCCATGCCATTTCAGAAAGACTCCAGCACTTGGATATGACTTTAAGGAGCTGCGGCGCTCCTTGGAAAGTGTTCTTAGGAGTGTACTGTCTGTCTTATTAATTTCTAAAACAATGTACACTCTAAAGCTTAAGTACTAGTCCATTTGGGCTAGAGCCACTGGATATACATCATTAAATAGACTTGTTAGAACTATTCATGGGTTCAGGTGCAGTGAAGACATCTGTTAAAGTCAGCCCCCCCTTTTTTTTTTACTTTAGCAGATAACTTTGTGGACTGGCCCAAGAGATAAGGCAATTTATCTTGAGCTGGTTGTTTTGGTGGTTTAACAACTGAAGTTTTATTTTGCCGTTTTCACCAATAAAAATTGATCGAAGTACAGGATAGTTTATGCCCTCAGAGAGGACTATAGGAAAAGGAATACAAGTGGAACAAGAAAATTATTTTGGTTCTGCCAAGTATAGGCTTTAATCTTTTATTATAAAGTAGACATCCTAGTTCCAGTTATTTAAGTTTCACTTTCAAACTGCTCACATTGTTTTGTAATCACAGAAGTTTTCCTTACCTTGGTTATTACAGTTATTTTGACAAACCATACTCATCTTCCTAATTTATTTAAGAGTGTTTCCAGTTCTACACATTTAGCTGTAACATTTAATTCCTTTTGTGGTAAGTAACTATCCTTCCAGTCATTAGCTGTGTGGTATTGTTATTGGTATCTTGAAATATCAATAAACTTTGTTAAATTCTAAACTCTATTGTATAAACTGGCTAATAATTTGCTAGGAAATGAGGCCAGTTGGTCATTAGGGACACATTTGAACTTAAACGTAGAGAGTGTGTTGAAAGCAGAAAGCACTTGCACAATACACTTTAGCTCCACTCATCCTTTGATAAGGACTTTGCATTCACTTTTCCACCTTTTTCTCTTTTTAGGGCCTAGTAACGATCCTCACTATGAATAAGTCAGTTGAACTTTTATTATTTACAACTAATTAATTAAGTATATAATTCTCACCACCAAGTACTCGATATTTGATGTCTTCTTGCAGTGGTGAAGAACATAAACTGCACACAAAATCATTTCTCACTGTTGCAGATTCTGTAGCACCGGGAGTATGTACTCTTATATACTGAAACCCTAAGAGAAGCAGACAACAGACTAAATTTCATTTTCTTAACATTCATAAAATGATGGCTGATACTTGATTGGCTTTTCATTTTAATTTAATTATTATATATTAGGAAATGATATTTTAGTAAATTAATCAACACTTTTTGAGAGACAGTGTGGTGTAGTGGTTAAGAGTGTCGGACTAGGATCTGGGATCTAGGTTCAAATCCCTACTCATGCCATGGAAGCTTGCTGGGTGACTTTGGGCCAGTCACACACTCTCAGCCTAACATACCTCATAGGGTTGTTGTCAGCACAAAATGGAGAAGAAAATGAAGTCAGCTGCTTTGGGTCCCCATTGGGAAGAAAGGCAGGGAATAAATGAATGAATTAATTAAATACATAATCACTAAAAATGGATATTGTGATTCTGTTTCTCACTTTGGATCAAACAGTAGAAGGCATGGGACCACCATTTGTGTTAATCCACTATGGGAAAACAAAGTTCTGTAATGTTCTTGCTAGCCCAAATACATCCTAAACATTCAATTTATGTACATAGTTTAGTTTATTTTTATTACTGCTTTTGTACCCCAATAAGGGCATTCAAGGTGGTTCACAAAACAAAAATAGTAAAATCACATACAAATAATTGTCAACAATATAGCATACATTTGCAAACTCTAAGATGGAAATCAACATGAGTTTGGAGTGATATTTTGAATGATCAGGAAAGTGAAGCTTTTCACCCTACTGCTTTTCTTCCCATAGCTCTTAGAGTCTGTCCCCTATACCTTGCTTCTCTTTCTTTCTTTATCCCCAACATCCAAGGCTTGCTGACAAAATTCCAAATTCTGTAATCCCATTTTTGTATAATTAAAATAAACTATATAAAAACTTTGTGTGAGAAAATAATACTAATATTGTAACATATGGTCAGTGAATTACAGAAAACTGAGTTTAGGCTTCCAAACCGGCATACCTTCAGAAAATGGGCATGTTTCCTCGGAACAAACAAATCTTGCACCTTGTGTATATTTTGTTACAGCAGTTGCTGCGATCACTACTCCTTCTGACATATAAAATCTTTGAGACATGTAATCAAATGGAAATGTGCAAAGACTGAGGATGTAACAGGGCAGGGATGGCAAATGTGTTAGTTTCAGTACTATGTTCATCTAAGAAGAAGAAAACATGTTAAAGATCAAGGATTATGCCTTCCTTAATAGAGCTAGACCTGTACTAAGCCCATTGTCTTCAACAGACTTAGGACGGTGTAACTTTACTTAGTGCTATAAATAGTCTATGGTTGCACAGCAATAAATGCATAAGAATGCCTAGCATTCATATAGCACTGTTCCTCAGTCTCCACACCACATTCTCTCTGTGATCCAAACAACAACCCTGGGTTGCTTCCATACAGGTGTTTCTTCTGCACATGTGGGTGCCATTCCACACTGATATAAGGGCTACCTGTGACATGAAAATCAAAGGTGAACCTATATCCAGACATGAACTCTGGAGCTATCATGGAGGTAGATTAAGAGCTTTGTCTTGTCAGTGTGATGGAATTAATTTTGCCTTAAGGTGGTATCCTGTGATTAAATTTTGCCTTTGGATATTAATTATTTATACTTTTTATAGTTTATCTTTCTCACTTGGACTCAAGGCAGATTACCCAGAGTAAATCAATACAATCATCAGGATGGGGCAGTCAATAAATAATACAATAGGATTAGGGTTGTAGAACCAACCAGAAATCTAAAACCACAACTGAAGCAAAGCACAAGCATAAGTCTTAACACGACACATACAAAACACATGAACACATGAAGCTGCCTTCTACTGAATCAGACCCTTGGTCCATCAAAGTCAGTATTGTCTACTCAGACTGGCAGCAGCTCTCCAGGGTCTGGAGATGCTGGGGATTGAACCTGGGACCTTCTGCATGCCAAGCAGATGCTCTGCCACTGAGCCACAGTCCCTCCCCTAAAAAAATTATGTAGTAGGATCCTAGTTTCAGTAAGCCAAACATAGTAGCATAGTGTGCATTTCAGAAAATTTATCACACCAAAAATGTAAAGGAGGGAAACTATATTTTTTATAGCTACAACTGTTTTCTAATCAGAACTTGAAAAATACAGCAGATCCTTACCTGGGCCTCTGTCTGCAGCTGCTGAATCAGTGTCAGTGACTTAACAGCTGTAAAACACACCTAGAATTAAAAATGCAATTTAATTTGTAAGAAAATTGTGGTTTAGATTTGTCAGTACATTTCTGTTGGCCCTAAATATATGAGATGCCTTACTGTCTGAAAAATCTGTGTGGCCTTCACAGGCTCGTGCAGAATATAATTTCCAAGAGTAGCGTCCAACTCAGCAATATCAGATGGATTTACAGAAATAAGAAACCGAAAGACAGCATAACTTTGCTTTGAGTCTGTAAGAAAAGACAGGCACAACAGTTGCTATAGCCTATGTATTTCATTAAACTAAGTAAGATTTTTTCCCAATAATACATTAAAAATAAATCTAGATAATACCATTGTACAATTTGCAGTCTTCCACAAATTTCTGAAGGCCACCACTCCTGTCAAGATAAGTTAAAGCAACTTCCTTCATTTTCTGAAAATTTGGTCTCATGTTCTCCAAATGGTTTTGCTTCCTTACAAAATAATTACAGATAAATAATACATTGCTGTGAAGAATCAACAATTGAAGTAGAATCAAAACCTTAATTAAATATGCAGTGTTTTGTCTATTGTAATTTGTATTTAGGGAAACTAACAACTCAATTGTAAGCTTCAAGATGCTAGAGCATTGCTGGTGACAGCTATTACTATCCTATCTCAGCAGAGAGAGAAAATGGAAAATAGTAACTGCACGGGAGACCTCAGTAACTCCGCTGCCAACCAAATATGAAACAATATGCTAACAATGTCTCCATATCAAGCATTAGTTTGAATCCTATGTCAGCCATATATGGAAGAAGCCAACCAACACATGCTAACATGGGTATGCCTTTGTGAGGTCACCGTGCTCCCACCCACATACAAAACCGAACAGAACTCTGGAGAGCACCCTCTATTGAATGGAGGACTGTGGTGTGTCACACTCCTGGAACCTCTGTAAATGATGGTTTGAAAATGTAAACGTGATCTTTTGACAGGCTTCAATAAGGCTAACAGCAGCAACTGAGAAGGAAGTGGAAGCACTTGAACTCACACCTCACACACTGTAGACCAATCCTGTAAGCACACATCCAAGTAAGTACACAGAAAAAGCACACACCTCATGCAGCATTTGGAATCCTACTGTGGCCCTAGTGTCAAAATCAGTGATAAATAAAAGAGCAAAAAACAACAACAACAAAATTGAACTGCTATAAAGCAACACAGCTTTTAGCACATCTAAGGTCCCTAGTTCAAATTCTGAATGTGGTTAGCTACTACAGAGACCTAGAGGGAATCCCAGTCACAGCAGAGATTTTTCACCATCTGAGTCTGTCACTGGGGATTGTCTACTCATGCTGACTGATGGCCTCAGAGTATAATTATTTTGCTTTGTTCCTTCCCACCTACAACCCATCCTTCTGTTGCATTCATGAGATTAATGACTGCTGCCTGCTTCTATCCATCCTAGCAATCCTAGCTTGTATTTCCCCTCCCCATTATGCAGGCTGTATAGTTCATCGCACCAGCAGTGAGTAGGGAACTGTAAACCTTGAAGAGCTTTTCTCTTCCCCTGGCCAGAGCAGAGCTATGCAGATACCGCCTCTCAGTGTGAGTGCACTGCTAAAGACAGCTGAGATCAGTTACATACAAAAGGTGGGGAAAGATCCCTGTTTACCAAACTGCTGTGTAACAAGTCAAACATTTGCTGAACAGCAGCAGGAATGGAGTTTTGAAAGCAAGTGTGATCAGTGGAGTAGTAAGGTCTATTGATCTGTGCAAAATTATTTTCCCCTAGAGTCTCATCATCAAAGTTCCCAGTGTATGATCTTTTGCTTGTGATTCTTTTAAAACAAATACCGTCAGTGAGACTACCCACATAACATTTACAGAATTCGAGTTGGCTAGCAATGTAAGGCACATTGTACACATTATTGATAGCAAACACATGCATTAATAAAATAATTTTATAATTTCTTTGTGATGGGGTGGCTCTTTTTGGGTCTCTTTGCGAAAGCCCATATTGGGTACTACATATCTGATGGTCAGCTGTGAAGCATTCTAGAATTTATCGCAAGAGATCCCCCCCTTCTTCAGTGGAGGGCACGTACCAAGCACTTGATGGGATTATCTTTTGCTAAGAAGACTCCTCAGCAGATAGCAGTCTTAGGATCAAACTAATTGTTTCCTGTAAAACTTCCTCTCAAGATTCTCTGTGATTTTTTTTATTGATGTGGATACTGCCTTAATCTCACCCTGTTTATCTAGAAAGCTTATCCAGAAGCTGATTATTTGACTCACAGAGGGACTATTTATGGCCTCTGGTCTTCAAGCCCTTGAAAAGGGCAAGGTCCTCCCTTCCTGTTTTGAATTATGTGGCACAAAGAACACTGTCAAAGAAAAGCATTAGGTACATGGTTAAAATTGCCAGTCATATGGTTGCCAGTCATGTGTGAATTGTTTGAGAGCAGAATATAACGTTGCCAACTGACCCGTCTGCCAAGAATTTACCTCCAAGTCTACAAGTGACTGAGCCAAGTTATATGATAAGGGATCCATCCATGCTTCTGTTTATTTATTCACCCATTTATCTGTCAAGAGCAGGTGTGAATTTAAAAATAATGATTACATGCTGCTTCTACATGGAGACGATTCCATGTGTTGTACACTTATTGTCTCATGTCCAGTCCTTCCCTGCACAATTAGGACTTTTTCCTTGTTTTTAAAAAATGACAGTATAGCAATATAGCTGCCACTGATTTTTAAAAAAGCTAGCGGGTGGTGATGGGAAGGAAACCGCAGGTACAAGGGGAACTGGTGCAAGGGTGGATGGGAAGATGTGGAAATCTGCACTTTCTTGTCCACATGGTGGGCAAATACACTCTAAGGGCACCTGGGTTCAAATCCCCATTCAGCCATAAAACACAATGGATGACTTGAACCAGTCATATTTTTCTTAAGTCTGCTTTGCAGGATTGTTGTGAGGCTAGAATACAGGAGGGCTGGGCTCCCGAGGGGGGATGAAATGTGATAGACAGATAAACACACTCACAACCCATCTGCAGCTTTGTAACCTTCTGCTCTACTTCAGAACCCAGAGGCGGCTGTAATGTGCCTAGAAGATTAAGACCTGAAAGGGCAGAGTGAGGCTTTCAAGACAAAGGCTGCCTTGAAACCCATGCCAAGTCTAACTGAGTCAGTGGTTTCCAAGACAAGGGTAAGCACAATAGCTGGAGCTGTCCTAAAAAGAGGCAATCATCATGAATCTACGGTCATGGCCACCACCATCAGTCCAGACTGCAGCAGACAAACCTGTTCTGGAAAAATTGCAAGACCGTTGTCAAGTTTCCAGAACTCTTCTGGAATGAGAGGGCTGCTGCAGGAAACAGAATGAGAGTTATAATTGCAGGCAGCAGCCAGCTGTAATTGAAAGTGTTGCTTTCTCTCACAAAAATAATGGTGTTGAATGCTTTCAGATTTGAAGAACAATAATGCATTTTAAAATCCAGAAATAATTGATAATTGTTTTAATTGTAGTTATAACCTTTAAAAAAAGACTTGAACTCTGAAGTATTTTTCCCTTTGAAGGGACTTCAAACACACAAATGGAGCCCCTTTACCCACAAGGGCTTCTCCACTTGTTTCAGTGCAGAGAAATGGTACACTAAAATTGATTTTTTAAAATAATTTCAGTATCGGAATGCATAATATGTGAAGCGATACTTTGGAAAAGGGTATAATTGAAACACTCTGGATTGCCTTAGTATTATAGACAAGGTTTACCTCAAAACGGTCGTATCTCAAAATTCAAGCACTTCCACATCATGCTTGGGCTGAAAGTGGAAGTTTACATGCAAAGGCATGTAACATTTATCTGGTTCAGAACAAAATACCCGAAACAGTCTCACAGGTCTGTGTTACAATGAAAGAATGGCATGAGGGGAGGGAGGAGCCGTTGACTTCCCCCCTGCCGTTTTTCTGTTCAGAATCACAGCCAAACTGCCTTCCACCCAGAGGAAAAATAAGCAGGTAGTTGTAGCTGTTCTGTGTCATCCTGTCAAGTCACAAAGAAACTGTTGTCATCCTTTGTGTACTGATGTGTGGTAAAAACGGTTGTCTGAATCAACCTACAGTGGTGCGTGTGACAAGATCAACTTGGAAGGGAACACAATTTGCTGATGAAGTTATGCTGACTAGGAAGAAGGTTCTGAGGTAGTTGTAGACATCTTTTCACTAGGACACTACGGGGGATTAACGTAGGTGTCTCCACCATAATTGTCCCCTGCACGTACCACAGATCACCATGAGACAACAGCAGGCAGCTACAGCTAAAAGAGCAACTGATCAGTGAACAAATAAAGTGTATCTCCCCCACCACAAACAGCTTATGCGACTGAGAGCTTCTGCCCCTCCCCCATATCTTTCATTACTGCCACTGCAAGTGCCCGGTGTCCTTTCACTCAGACCAAAAGGCCACTGAGAGCCCAGGCAGCTTTCAGTTCCTTGACTTCTACTGCAGGGAACAGAGAGGACACAGGGTGAACAGCCTCAAATTGTCCCACAACTGAGCACCTGCCACATAGCGGGCCCAAATTAAAATCTGATCAGCACCTACTTCAGGCTATAACTGGGCGGGGGGCGCTGACTTGAAGCTCCTGTGGACAAATCTCACAACTGTATTGTTGGCCAAGATAAAAGTTTTCTCTTCAAATGAAAAAAGGCAGGGCAGTACCGAGGATATAAGATTTACCTCAGATCACTTTATTTTAAGTCACACACTGATTGCTTACTAACCCCCTAAGACTTCTGTAATCCTAAGCATAGAATCATAACGTTTGATGGGGCCATATAGGCCATCTAGTCCAACCCCCTGCTCAATGCAGGATCAGCCCAGAGCATCCCTGACAAGTGTTTGTCCAGCCGCTGCTTGAAGACAGCCAGAGAGGAGCTCACCACCTCCCTAGGCAGCCAATTCCACTGCTGAACGACTCTCACTGTAAAATACCTGGAAATACTTGGAAATACAATAATTGAAGAGGAAAAGTAAAGATGGGAACAATACACTGAAGAACTATACAGACGAGATGAAGGGATGACAGATTCCTTCAAAGAAGAATCTTTTGAAGAACCTGCAGTTTTAGAAAGTGAAGTAAGAGCTGCACTGAGAGCACTTGGGAGAAACAAATCAACAGGAGTAGATGGGATATCAATAGAGCTTTTACGTGCTACAGAAATGGAGTCCATCAAAATCTTAACAAGACGGGCAGCCCAATCCTGAAGGGGGAGGCAGATCCACAGTGGCCAGGTGTGGCGCAGCCGCGCCTCCTTCTCAGAGGCTTCCCAGCTGCCACAGAAGCAAAAAAAAGAAGTCTAAAAATTAAAAAATTTAAAAAGGGGGAAATCCCCTATTGCTTCCAACGGGACTGCGCCACCAGAAAAGGTGGCACAGCACCGCTGCAACACAAGGGGGCATATCCAGGGCTAAAGGGTTGGGGAGGCTGTCTAATGGCAGCTCCTCCCCAAGGAACGCCCCCCACATCCCTCCTGGATGCTGGCGTGTTTGCCATTGTGCCAGCGTAGGTGCCACCTTATTCCATGATAAGGTGGCACCTACGCTGGCACGAGGTCACACCAGCTCCTAAGGAGCTTCACACACACCCTTCAGGAATGGGCTCTTAGCCAACAAATATGGAAAGCAAAACATGCATATTAACATTAAAATATAACTGAAACTTTAAAAATATAACCTGTAATGTATTCTAAAAACACAGATGGAATCTCAGCTACACAAGCTTCTAAAAAAATAGCAGTCCCTCATACAGGGGTTTGGCCTAAGGATGGCAAAACAGAAAGCCAACAGCCACTGAGAGGCCTATGGACCAAAAAAACAGGGGCAACAGGGATGGAGAAAAGAAACTAAAGGAAAGGGAAAGGAGAATAAAGGAAAGATAAGGAAGGGGAAAGGGAAGGAAGGAGTGTGAGGCCAGCTAATCATATAATTGTCGCTGTTCTCAGCCATATGCCTGGTGGAACATCTCCGTCTTACATGCCCAGTGGAACTGAGCTAAGTCCCGCAGGGCATGGGTCTCGTTTGACAAAGAGTTCCACCAGGCTGGAGTACAAAAGAGGATACTCATCTTGAATTGTTTCGTCCTGAGCTATAAAGTAGGGAAGATTAGGGAGAATATGTATGTGTTCAGTTGAAATTCACAAGTTCATTCATGGCCCATGGAAATGGGGAAGGTTAATATATTCTGCATTTACCTTGACTACGTTGAGTAACAGAGATACCATGTTGCTATGGTGTGCACTGCTGTATATTATTACTAGCATTAGAATTATGACACAAGAGATTCCAGTTTCTTTTTTCTCTTCACTAAAAACAAATTCGTTATCACAATTACTGACAGAAAACAAGAGCAGGGGGTATATGGAATTTTTAAAAAAATGCAGGCAGCTGCAATAATTTCTGTCCATCTTTAATGTCTTCCACTCAGCATCCAAGTCTCAGCTGAATCTCTGATGGAGTCCTAGGTTCACTCCCTGGTATTTCCAGTTCAAGGATCTCAGGTAGCAGGTGTTGAAAAGACCTTCTAGAGAGCTGCTGCCAATCAGAGGACACAATTAAGCTAGATGACCCAGTTGTCTTATTTGGCGTAAGGCAGCTTCATGTATTCCAAGACAGACACAAGTAAATAATGATGGTTAGCAATGCAGTAGAAAAAAACAGATTTGATATTCACAAAACAGAACCTTTTGAAAGCAAGCATTTGCTTTCCATCATATAAATAGTTTGCTCAAGCGAAAATAAAGTCTGTTGGTTTTGGGACCCAACACTTTAGCAAGACTGTATAGCACTGGCAGTAAAGGTTAAACATTACATTATGTGGGAGATCCACAAATGAATCAGCTAACATTTTTAAATAGTAAAAATGCCCAATGGAGGTAGATTCAGGCTCAATGTAAGAAGGTAATTTATTTTTTTTAATAAAATTTAAACCTCATCTTTCCACCCTCATAAGGTCCACCAAGGTGGCTAACAAATTAAAAACATACCCATACAAATTAAATTTCCTGCACCATTGTACCAGCAGGAAGCCCTTCACCCTAGCTCTTACTACTCAGAAGGAAAAAAGATCAAAACAATACAGGTACATCACGGTACAGTGGGTAATGGTAAAGGCCCAAGAGAGTGATGAACAATACTGCTGAATAATCTGCATCACTCATGGCTTCTTGAAAGTCCTCTGTTCATTGCCTTAAAAGTCCTGTTCATTGCCTTAAATTTCTAGTTTTGAAGAAAAAGGTTTTATTTTTCAACAGATAGGTTTCTGTTCTTTCAGGCTGCAGGTAGCTACACTGGTCCACATTCAAAACCAGAAGCCACACAATACCTTGTATTAGGACCAACCAAAATGATACAAAACTGTGCAAGCTTTTGAGTTCTCCAGAACTCTTTATCAGGCTGGATGTTTTATAAAAGGGAGGGGAAGAAAAATGGGATTTTTCCAGGTCATGATCTTAAGGCCAGCATCCTTGTATGAAATGCTGAAGAGGAGTGCAGATTTAAAATGTTTCTGGTGTCAGGTTCACTCTTGGTCTTATGGACAGAAAAAGCAAAATATGGAGGCCTGCCCTAGAAAATGCACCCCCCAAAATAAACAACAACAACCAATGATCAATCAAATGTCCTTAGATCACCAGACAGAATACAAAGCTTTTTTTAAGGCTGACAGCAGTGAAAAAACTCAGCAGTCCATGGATTAATAGTGGAGATTAATTTTAGGTGGTGTCCAACATAGAAGAATAGAAGTCTCTACTATGGCCACATTATGCACTATGAGTATTGTTGCACTCATGGAATGGAACTATCCCACAACCCCCTCCTCATTGCAGCCTGCTGAACTCCCTTAAATCCAGGGACACCCATGAATAAGGTGGACAATCTGTAGAGGACCAGAAGGGAGAGGAATAGGTGAAATTCTCATCCAAAACAGCAAGAAGAACAAGATATAGGATACAGCCCAATGGATTATTTGCTTCAAGTAGTAAATTAATCTTTGTTGTCTCATGCCCACGTTAGAGATTGTATCGATCTATATTTTTACAAAATTGCAGTAGGTTTTCCTAGCTATATATGAATAGAAATAAAAATACAGACTACAAGAAACTATGGATTTTAATACAATCAAGTTGTAATATATTAGTATTCCAAGTTCTCCTTTTACAAATGCAAATTTTTCTATCATCGGTTTCTTTGGGGAAAAATAATCACTTAGCTTCTTCTACAAGAAGAGAAAAGTTATAGTCATTATGAGATGAGTCATTATGAACAAGTCTTTAAGGCTCTTTTGTTCTACCCTTACATAACCCAGAGAGCACATTTCTACGCTTTATAATTGGAATTAATCAAAGAACTTCAGTAGAAAAGTGGTAAATAGCTTCAATTCTGGGCACAGCATAATTGAAGATGGTACAGTCTGGCCTTAAAGTGAACAATATCATACAGAAACAAAACAAAACCCAAAAAAAAAATTAAAGGAAAGAATTGGCAGTGAATCAACTTGCCTTAAAAAAACAAACACAATTGTACTGGGTAAACTTATCTTTTTAAAACAAATGATATACAAAAACAATTGCATAGAAACATTTCAAGCACAGAGTCACATAGCTGGTTAACCAAGGCATTTAAATGTGCTGAAGTGTGCTGCTATTAAAGACAGCCAGTTCTGGAGATGTTAATGTTGTAAACGGGAGGAAAACAGTCATAAACTGGTGGAAAAACAGTCAGTGTCCTTGCTTTGAGAGAATCTCAACTTTAGGAACAGCTAACAAAAGCTATTTGTTCTTTTAAAAAAGTATTTTGTGTGACAGCTGTAACAGTCTAAAGAAAGTAGTTCAAAATGCCCAGATTTCTCAAATTACAGCAGATGTTTGTTCGTAGGTTTCACATCAACATAGGCACATATTTTAGAATCTGTTCACAATCACGACTTTTTGGTCCATTTAAGATGTGATGTATTACTTGACTCCACAAAACTTAGTGAAATAAGTCTTCCGAAGGTGGTGCATAAGAAAATCCAATGAATGCATCATCTGCTTCCAGCACACTGGCATTTATGATATTATAGTCAGAAGAAATACAAACAGAATAGGGTACCATCTCGTCTGTAAACGCCAAGTCAAAATTCTTAATATCATCTGGACCAGCCTAGGAAATTAAAAAGTATATACACATTACAATACAGAAATGTAGATCTTTACTTTTTAATTCTGTGGTTCCTACATTAGTTCAACCTGGGAAGATCTACCCTTTTAGCAAAGCAATTGAGTATACTTGGCCATTACTACTACTATTAATTTTTATTTTATTAATAGCTCCATATGAAAATCTTCTAGGGTCCTTTTTGTAGTTTATTTATTTTGTTTTATACCTCCGCCCTCCTTCTTGAAGTTATTTTGTTTGCATTGTTCTCTAACTATATAATCCTAGTCCTACTGAATGTTTCATTGATTGTATTATGTTGCATGGCTGCACTTTTATATCCCATAGTATGCCTTGAAGTGCAAACAGACTATAAATAAATTTTAAAAAGTGGCCATTTTTGCATTCTGCAATTTAAAACAACTTAAGTTTAATTCTTCTTCAAAAATTATTGTATTCTGATTTCTCAAGATAATATGAAGAATTATACCTACCACATTAGGGTTAAATGGTGGTGAGATCTTTTTTTGAAGGAGGTCAGTCCAGTTGAGAGATTCAAAAAAGGGATGCCTTTGAATTTCAAGCTGAAATATAAAATAAAGATATATGGTCATCTTAGACATGCTATATACAGTTGCCTGGAAAGCATCAGAAAGCTTTCACTGTCCACTTTATAATCTTTATATTTTGCTAGAACTGCATACTTTAACTGAGATTGATTCCCCAGTCCTCCACATGAGTGGTGGACTCTAATCTGGTGAACTGGGTTGGTTTCCCCACTCCTACACATGAAGCCAGCTGGGTGACCTTGGGCTAGTCACAGCTCTCTCTGAACTCTCTCAGCGTCACCTACCTCACAAGGTGTCTGTTGTGGGGAGGGGAAGGGAAGGTGATTGTAAACCGGTTTGGTTCTTCCTTAAATGGTAGAGAAAATTGGCATATAAAAACCAACTCTTCTTCGTTTCAGAAGGCAAAGGTCTTAGAGAAGCTCAATTTCATTGTCTGAGTACATAGTTTTTTTTAATAGCTTTGCAATCTGTGCTACAATACTTGACTACCTGTAGTGGATCACTATAGCTTGACATGAAAACACTGGAAATGTTGACCCCACTTTATTAACTTTTTTTTTTGCTGTCAAGTCACAGCTGACTTATGGCAACCCCATAGAGTTTTCAAGGGAAGAGACTTTCAGAGGTGGTCTGCCTTCACATCACGCCCCTGGTATTCCTTGGTGTTCTCCCATCCAAATACTTGCCAGGGTTGAGGCTGTGAGTGTGTGACTGGCCCATCCAGCAAGTTTTCACTGCAGAGTGGGGATTTGAACCTGGGTTTCCCAGATCCTAGTCTGACACTAACCATTACACCACAATAGCGCTCTGTTTTGATCAACTTAGTGCTCTTTTAAGAACTAAAATCAAAAAGTCACGTGAAGAACAGAATCATATTGACTGAGCTGTAAATCCTTGCACCCCCAGCTCAAATACTGTACCTACCACAAACTCATTAAGCTGATGTCTCTTGATACCTCAGCTCAGCATTTGCAATGAGACTAGAAACAGACTATCCTAAAAGATCATTGTAAAGATTATTGAGACAATATATGCGAAGTGTTTTGAAAATGCCGTGCTCTGTATAAATAAATATGCACTATTAATTATACCAATTATGACCTTTTACCCATCTGCTTTACAGCAGTACAATCCTTCAAATGGACTGTAATCTACACATAAGGACAGCAACAAGTTTTCTGGCTGAGAAAATCAAGCCCAGATCCACAGAAATTAGTTTAGTTTACTTAGCATTCAGATTAATGGAATTTAGGCATAGTCCTGCCTAATCTTTCCAATTGATTTCAATATGAGTTGAGTAATTTTCTCAGGATTTTCACCGGTGTGTTGATTTTTTTATTGTATGCAAAATATTTTTCTTAACACCAATGAATCTGCAATTTCAACAGCACAGCTCAGTGCATTTGTAGTTACCCTGTTATTTGAACAGTAACAGCATGCTATATTAAGCAACCGTAACAGTTAGCCACATTGGGAAACATATTTTATTTTCTGGAAGAAAGAGCAGAAGACAAACTCAAATAATTTTAAAACATTTCCTGTCAAGCAGATCCCACTTTTTATTATTATCACGGTAACTGATATTTTTAAAAGACATGCTGACATGTAGAATTAGATATTCTCAACTAGTAGGGTTATGGCACTAAACTGACATATTTATGTACTAACAACTTGGCTTCACAACAGACATATTACATACAAAGTCTTCTTTAGCTCCAAGTCGTTTTTGCCGTTTTTTCTCCAAAAGCCCTTCTAGAATGGACCATGCTGTTAGACTGATGCCTGGCCTTAAATGGAGAGGTTTGTGAAGAATGTTTTCATACATTTCAGAGACATCCCGGCAGTAAAAAGGAGGCTAGAGAGAAAACACAATTAGAAAGCTAAATAAGATTGAGGGCTTATTTGAGGTATATAGGTATAAATCTGATATGGTATAAAGAGGTCTACGTTTGGAATGATCCTCCATGCCACATTCAAGAAAGCTCACTTTAGAAATCACCTTAAAGAACATGAGCAGCCACTGGACTGCACCATCCATATAGTGCAGCGAGTCCATGCCAAGAGAGGCTTATTCATAGAATTATAGAGTTGGGACCACCAGGGTCATTTAGCCCAACTCCCTGCACAGTGCAGGAAATGACTGTCCACTCTGGAACTCACTTTCTGTGGAGTCTCACTGAAGTTTAACCCTATTTTACAAAGTACTGTCAGATCTTCTTTTTGGGAAAAGCTTTTAATGGTTTGGAATTAAACTCATTGTAGTCTTACTGATTTTTGTAACTGGATTGTAGTTTTTGAATTGCAACTCATCCTGAGGATGTACCAGGATAGAAATAAATAAAGTTCTTAGTAGATTATTTGTCATGTTTGAGTAAGCACGGCACAAGGCACAAAACTTTCAGCCGAGAGGCACTTTCTAGGGCATATTTGGTTTCCAGAAAGTAACCCCAACCAAACCGCTCTAAAATACAAACTAGGCAATAGTAGGAAGTCTCCAACTCATTACTGTGGGAGGACAATAACTTCGTTCTATTTGACTGTTTTTGTCGCTAATAACTTTTATCCCATATAAAGATTTTCAGTGATATTCTCAGGTCAATGCTTATGGTATTCCAACCAGTATGTTCTCTCATTGTCTCACCTTTACAAACAAAAATTGTGTGTTACATGATTAACAAGTACCTTCACCAGCATGACCATGCTTCCTTTTATTAGGTAAGAAAAATATACTGAAAGTGAAAAAGGAAAGGAAAGATGGGGGTGGAAAGAGGCAAAAAAAATATATATCCTAAATGCTGGAAAATGCATTTCCATGTATGTATTTAAAAACTGGATAGAATTCCTTTTACTTTGGTGTCAAGACAGGAATGGTCTGGGAAGATAAGCGTCTCCTTATCTGCATCTTCTGTAACCTGCATTGCATCCCACCAGAGCGGCAGCAACAGCTGGTTCGACACATTTTGCTGCCCCAAAAGTGTCCACCTACCATGCTGCCCCAACAGGCTCGAAGTCCTGCAGACCAGCAGCAGTTGCATAAGTGGGGTGAGTCACGCCTACACCCAACATGGACTCCAAGGCAGGCCACCTCAGAGCCCAGCAATAGCAGGAACAGGGGATGCACACTTCCTCCTGTGCAGCCCACCTGGGATCCCATCTTGGAGCCCAACAGCAGCAGACAGGGGTCTCCTCCTGTGCCACCCTTCCCAACACCTCTGCAGCCCATTTGCACCCAGGCAGCAGTGACACGTGGCTGATGGAGGGTGACAAGTTATGCATACTATGCAGGATGCCTCCCTCCACACCATGCCAGGGCCCCCTGCCAGTCCAGCACCCCGAGTGGCCGATTAGACTCTGAACCAGTTCTGAACATGAGACAGTGGCATGAACCTGCTCTCTTGCCTGGGGGTGGGGGTGTAGCATCATGAGAAGAGGCACGTGCCTTCTCTCCTGTCACTCCTGCCTCAGACGCAACCAAAATGGGCTGCAGAGAGAGCCTTTGATCATGTGGGCACAACTACTGGAGGAGGGTGCCTGGGGTGCCTCCCTAGCCTGAGCTGGGGGGGAATGTGTGGTAAAAAGTGGCTAGAAGGGGAATGTAACACCTGACCATGTAGCAGCCCTGCTTAAAATCCAGAGCTTACCAAGGGGGCACTTCCCTCTGTATTTAAAAAAATGCAGCAGTCTCAGCAGCTTACAGGTAGAGCACAATTACAAAAATCCTCTTTAGAAATGGAAAGCAAAACAAAACTGCTGCCCTGTCTCCTCATGGCTGGCAGGTTCTTCTCTCTGCAAGAAAGACGTTTCAGGTGCATGCTTTCCTGGCAGGTATCACACCTATCCTCTCTGCTCCATCACACTGTGTGCTGCAGCTGGCCATCTAAATCAAGCAGCCCTGGACTGCATCAGACGCAACAGCTGCCACCTTAGATACAGCCTAGCAGAGCTGGCTGCTTGACTGTGATCTGGCTCCAGTCTTAGGTGCTCTAGCAGGAAGCACTGGGTGAGCGCCTCCTTCAAAAAGGCTGCAAAGGCAACTGGATGGAAGCTGAGAACGTGCAGCCTCAAGCTGTGCTGCAAAGAACCAGCAGTTTCTCCCTTACCACTGCTGCTTTTCCAAAACATCGGCCCACCGGGAAAACTACTGACGATATAAACGGAAAACAGGAATGCGTTGCTAACGTCCTGGACACTGATACTGGCAGCCTCTTCTAGCTTGTTCCACTCTGTTCGGCAATGAATAGCATCACTGCCGCTTCAGTTGTCGGTTTCATTCGTGCTGTGTGATATCATCTGTTTCCACTAGAAAGCTAATAAAGGTCATGTTAGGTTTGGAGCAACTAAGTACCCAAAAGCGACACAAAGCCAAAGCCATGTGACCCGTCAAAACAGCCTGTTCACAAATATGTGCAACCCCTGATGTCATATTTGTAATAATATTGCTAATAGGAGCTATCCTGTTGGATCAAACATCTAGCCCATCGCATCCAGCATCCTGTTTACAACACTGACCGCTCACATGCTTCAAATGCTCCCAGGAAACCATGAAGGCATCAGCCCTCCCTGCTGTTGCCTCTCAGCAACTGGTATTCAGGAAATTGCTTTAGATACATAGTATGAAAAACATTAAATACCTACCAGACCATAAAGCATTTCATACAAAACAGCACCAAGGCACCACCAGTCTACTGTATTATCATACGGTTGCTTTCTGATCACCTCTGGGGCCAGGTACTGTAGGAGGAAAAGAAAATATGAGCAATGCTGTTGAAAAGTAAGTACTGTACAAATCATTTCACGGTGCCAACAGACTCATTTAGAACAGGGGATCGCTACGTGTGTTTTGTCCAGTAATCTACTTCTTCTTAAACTGTGATGAAAAGGAGCCTTTCGGCACCTCAGAGGCTAATAGATAATGTGGAAGTCTAAGTGTTCATAGACTAGAGCCCATTTAATGAATATGATGAAGTCCATGAAATGTATGCTTCAATAAATCTGTTTAGCTTCAGTCTTTGCATGCCCTAAGATTCTTTTCTTCTTTGCCAGATTAATATGGCTATCCCACTGGAATTTATAAACAATGGTGGTTTTGTAGATTTTTCATACCTTAAGAAGAAGAAAAAACTGGTCAAGAGAAATTTATAGTCCAATCCTAAGAACATTTGCTTGGGATTAAGCCCCACCGGATAAACCTGAGTAGAATTCTGAGCAGACATCCTTAGAATTGCTCTCATAATACTCACATCTCAGTCCTTAACCTCACTGAAAGACTTCTTAAACTCACAACAACCAGGTAATTGTAGCGGCATCTCATGATAACTATGCATGCTACGTTTTGATTTTATGGAAATATTAACACAATAAAAATTAACACACTATCTTGAAACCCCAAACTATGCTACAAGAATAACATTCCCCTCTTGAATATGCAGTTTAAATTCACTGCTTTATAGGGCTTCATTTGATTTATTGTTTTCACTTGGTTGAAAAGGAGAGCTGTTGGTTTTCAGCTAAATTATTCCATTTTGCCAACTGGAAAGACGCCAAATTACTGTGCCACTGCCAAAACAAAACAAACAAAAAAACCCAGACAAGTTTTTTAAGGTTGGGGGAGGGGGGTTGTCATACCAAATCAGCAGCTTGTTATTTGGCTTCAATTGACTTTTTATACCTTGTGCATCCTAAATTTTACCTCCAGCATGGTTAATTCAAGGACTATCAAGTCTGCTCTCAATCTTTAAGGAATCTGTGTATTTTAGCAAGTTTTAGACAAACATTTGGACTAATGCTGGGATTTGTTGCTATAATGGGAGGATTCCATTTTTTTTACTTCTTCCTCCCAGAACGCAAGGGGTACAACCTGACACCAGCACCACATTTAATCTGTATGCTTGTTCAGCATTTTACAAAGAATGCTGAATAGAAAAGACCTTAATATCATGGCCTGAAAAATCTGTCCCCCTCTATTTTTCTAACAGCCAGCCTGAGGAAGAGTTGTGAGAATGTAAAAGCTTGCAGACTGTTGGGTCTCATTTAGGTTTGTCCTAATAAAAGTTATTACATGGCTTTTGTTCCTGTTTTTGAATTTTACTCTGGACCAATCCAACTAGTCCCAACTCTCACCCCCTTTTTGGTTTCTGATGGCAGCCATCACGGCTGCTTTTAAGTACAAAGCAAAATAATCAAAGAACATACTACTGCACATAATGAACAATTTGGCTCTACACAGGTGCCCCTCCCCACATACAAATACTTACTGCAAAATAAACCAAACTTCTTTTCAAGGAACAACTTACTTCTGGTGTCCCACAAAATGTTGCTGTGGTGTCAGAAGTAGCCATTCCTTCTTTACAAAGGCCGAAGTCTGTTAACACAACATGCCCCTGCATAGAAAACAGAGATTATACTGTAAAACTATGTACAATGTTAATGACAGAGCTCTGGGAAAATAGTAGAGTTTTAATGCTTACCACTGAATCTAGAAGAATGTTTTCTGGTTTCAGATCCCTGGTTATGAGAACAATAACCTTAAGTTAATGTCTTGCTACAGTCAAAACCTAAATTAAATAAAACTTCCAGCAACAGAAAAATATTTATACTCTGCTGTATCAATCTTTTAAAAAGCAATCAGCCCTCTGGGTAAAAGAGGAGACTATTACTTGTAAGAGTCAGAAGTAAATGCATGTTGTATTAGTAAAGTGTTTACATTAAGTTTGTGGCCATCTTTATCATATAGATCAGGGGTGTCCAAACTTTTTTCAAAGAGAGCCAGATTTGATGAAGTGAACATGCGCGAGGGCCGACCATTTTGCCTGACATTCTTAATTAAATTAATTAAATGCAAATTAACTATTTTATGCAAAGTTTATTGCAAATGGCATACTTATATGCCCATAACCACAGACTGTACCACAAAAAACCATGGCTACATTCCTTCCTTTCCCCAAAACCCCTTTAAGCTCACCGGACGTCCCCAGCTTCTAAATCTCCAACCTTCCTTCTGTAGGGAGGGAGCAGGAACTCTCCCCCCCCCCCGCTCATGTGCCTCTCTGGGACTGTTGACTCTCTCCCTTCAACCATGCTGGGGGTATTCTGTCCTCCCCTCATCTGAGCCAGGAAATAAACTGGTTTTCATTCTCATGGAGTCCAAGATTCAAACACTCTGACATCTCCCGTGCAGGGAGGAATGTGGAGTTTTTCTCCCCATGAGAGCCAGCGTGGTGTAGTGGTTAAGAGCGGTGGTTTGGAGCGGTGGAGTCTGATCTGGAGAACAGGGTCTGATTCCCCCACTCCTCCTCATGAGCGGTGGAGGCTAATCTGGTGAGCTGTATTTGTTTCTCCCGCTTCTACACACGAAGCCAGCTGGGTGACCTTGGGCTAGTCACAGCTCTCTTAGCCTTACCTACCTCACAGGGTATCTGTTGTGGGGAGGGGAAGGCGATTGTAAGCCACCCTTAAGTGGTAGAGAAAGTGGGCATATAAAAACCAACTCTTCCCTTCTTCTTTCCTTCTGACCTCTTTGCTCTCTGCTCGGGGCTTTGACCTCCGGAATGAACACGGGTGTCCTCTGCAGACTCGGCCCCGTCTGAACGCACCTCGTTTCCAAACACGATACATGCCAGGAGTCATTTATTTCCCCCACCCCATCCCTTCTTTCAAAGCAGCCACTTGCCTTGGAGAGAACCTGCTGGGGGGTCTGACTCCAAACACTCCCTGCCCCCAAATCCAGCCCCCTCTCCCCCCTGCCTTTCCTTGACTCACAATCCCCCCACTCAAGACCCATCCAGTCTCTCCCCTCCTCCCTCCCACCCACCCTGCAAATCTGGATCCCTCGCGAGGCCTCCGCAATGCAGGGAAGGGGCTGCATCTCCCCCCCACCCCAGCCTTCTGCAGAGAGGAAGGAGGAAAAAGTAGAGCCAGACGGAGCAGCCCCCCCACTCCCAGGCTTTTCGGTGTGTGTGTGGGGTGTTTTTCCTCTCCTGGACTGGGGCTGGCCTCTGACCTCCCTTGCATTTCCCTTCCCCCCCCCACCTTTTCCACCCTCGAGTCCCCCCCAACCCATCCTCAGGATCCCCCTTGACCCACTCAGGAGGAGCTGCTGCTGCTTTTCCATGCGTCAGAACAACAAAGGCCGCGTCCCCACGCACGGGCTCTGGGTAAGAAGGAAGTGGCCTCTCTAGGGTTTCAGACTCACTGGCCTTCATTATGGGGGGAGGGGCTGAGACAGCCAATCGAGGCGACCCTCCGCCCAAGCGTCGCCCCCTCACTCGGGGATGCAAAGCACAGGAGTAGCCCCCACGCGCCCCCTTTTCTCTCTCTGCAAAACGGGCTGGGGGGCCGTATTAAACCGGCCCAGGGGCTGCAATTGGCCCCCGGGCCGGACTTTGGACATGACTGATATAGATCATTACCTGTATACAATATTTATGGAGTGTAAGTAGCCCAGTGCACTGGCTATTTCAGCAGCATAAAACCTGGCCCTGTGTTCAGGAAAGGAACGTTCTCTTTGCAAATGAAAGAAGAGCTGTAAATATGCAAAGCACACATTCAATTAATATGGGCACTTAAAAAAGTAACAGATAGCGTCTCTCTCAGCAATACACTGTATGTGGCTGAGTTTCCTATGAACAGCTATCAACACAGCGAAAATAGATTCTGTGCACAGTAACTCCCATCCTTCCTTTAGTCATTTCCTCCTTTTGTCACCTCTGTCATTCTGCATGCTTTAGCTACAGCTGATTGATAAAACTAGTGAATCAGAATCTGTATTTAAAATCTGTTGGGGGGTTAACTAAAAGTGCTATGGGGTGACTAAAACTGGTTGTGTCAGATGCTGGGAATCTAACCTTTCACCCCGCCCCCAACAAGAAGACAGTAACTAGTTTCACCATAGCAGCAGACTAGCTAATGCATGTATATGGTGCAACAATATAGTGGTCTTTACAGAGGTCAACGGTCTTGCATTAACTTGCTGCAATTTATTATCACAACGTCTGTCTTAAGTGGAATCAAATAATTGTTTCTGCCAATTTAGCGGGCATGATTCTTCCACCAGAGAAAGAAACCCAAAAACATACCTACCTCCCCTCCATTAACAAAATCCAGAACAAAGTAAAGCTTCTCTGTAGTTTGGAATGAGTAATGCAATCCCACTAAAAATGGATGTTTCACATTTTTCAACAGCACATTACGTTCAGCCATAATGTGTTTTTGCTGCAAGGAAGTGAAAGGTCAATAAGTAAATAGGAACAATTTTGTAATTGGAAGGAAAGATAAAATATCTAATTTCCTTTTACCTCTTTCCTGTTGAGAACAATTTTCTTCTGTAGTACTTTAACAGCATAGAATTTCCCATCCACTTTTCTTTTTGCAAGAAGAACCTAAAGAATGTGCATAGAGAAGGACAGTTAGTTCTGGTACTAAAACATTATATTAGAGGAAGAACATTATTTGACCAATCATCATTATTTCACGATCTTTTCATGTAGTTCACATTCCCTTCATATCACCAGTAGAAAGGAAAATTTTCCCCAAACAATTAAAGTTTGACTGGAATGAAATAAAAATAAATAAATAAGAATGAAGCATACCTTGCCAAAGCTTCCCTTCCCAATAACTTTCAGGAAGTCAAAATCTGTTGGTTTAGCACTAGAAGGGATTCAGGATAAAGAGGGTCATTTAGGGTAGTCAAGAGGGTGAGGATAGTAACTATTTTGTTTTATACCCAATGGCAAAATAGTCTGACCAGTATCCCACTATTTTGGATTTTATTATATTTCTATAATATATAATTTATATAATAAAACATTTCTGATGTCTCTCTCGCTTCTTCATTCTTGGTGCTTGCTTCCATTCTTCACAATCACAATTTATATTTACCAATTTAGCGTCTCTTATTCTGGTTTCTTTTCAGTCCTGTTCAATATTAAACATTCCACCCCACACCTTTTGTATATTTCTCTTCACTGTGTTTTTACATTTGTTTTGCTCAATATTTATTTCCCTAACTTCTAAGAGGTTAATCTTTTCACTTTAGTTTTTCACTAAGTTGACACAGGGAGAGATTTTCTTGGTATTAAACTAGAAAATTTCCTCTTTCTCAGACTATTCAAAATGGCAAATAAGTAGCTTTTTAACGGATTCATGGTTAACAATTAGTCTTACATTTGGTTTATATTTAACTAAAACCTACTGAGGATTTCCAGATGGTCCCAGGTTGATATTCTGTGAGGTAGAGTTTAGCTGTTGAAAGGAAAAGGGGGAAAAAAGTCACATCAACGTTTTATATATTTTATTTGTTAGCAGAACTTTCCTGTAGATGTTAGATGGTTTCCAAAAGAACCAATGAAATTGTTATTAATAATGCTTCCTCTCATAACCTGGTTTTCTAATTAATGCAGTTCCAGTCACTGCTGGGATATTCTCAATGCAAGTGAGAAGCGTTAGGAGTGCAAATTGCTTTCCCCCATTCAATTCTTTTTCCATACAAGTTGTCTTATTTTTAAAACAAAGTAGACTTTGCTCCTATGTTTTCCACTTAGCTTTGTGTGCTGACCACCAGAAAAGTTAATATCATCACATCAAAACAAGCCGTGTCTGACAAAGGAAAAGTAACTGTTAAAACAAACACTGATAAGGATTTGGAAGTAACTTCAACAAACATTAACTATAAATTTAAATATATTGAGTGTTTCATTCATGTGCACTTCAAAGGTTTACATATAAAGATCCCACGCCGTTTCAAGCTCCCATAGGCAACTGACTGGTTAGTAAACTACAGAAATCTCTTCAGCAAATTTAGTCAAAAAAAGTCTGATCCAAGTCTTTCTAGTCTATTTTTGTTGTAAGATTTACTGACAGCCACCGCTCTCAACAATATATTCAGCTAAATGTAGATAAGATACTGAAACGCTGACTCAAGAGAGAAAACAAGCACCAAGAGCATGTTGCCATTCAGCATTTCTTTAGAAGAGAGAAGTTATCCAGTTGGCTTTGATGATACAACAGTGTGTAACTTTCACATTTAAAAAAAACCCGAAACATGTTTATTTGACACATGAAGCTGCCTTATACTGAATTGGTCCATCAAGGCCAGTTCTGTGTACTTAGATTGGCAGTGGCTCTCTATGGCCTCAAGCAGAAGTCTTTCACATCACCTACTACCTGATCCTTTTAAATGAAGAGGCCAGTGATTAAACCTGGGACCTTATCACTGAACCACAGCCCTTCCCAGAAATAATAGCTATGCGATGTTGGAGCGACTAACTCACACAATATTATGGTTCCTTTTCAATTAACTGGAAAAATCACAATCTCACATCAAGTTTGCTGCTCAGATATCACATTGAGAAGATCACTCATATGAGAAGGTGGTTTCATACCCCCCTGAAAGTATGAAACTGGTATATATATCACTGTTATAGACTGAAGGATTCATGGAACTTTAATTATATGTCTTTTCTGACCAGTTCTCTGAATTGATATTTAAGAAGTGTATCTTTGAATCTATTGTAGTATGTACTCATCCAACCTAACACTTCGTAGATTATAGCTGGTTCCATGCTATACTTTTCCACAATTAGCTGCAGGTAGAATTAAAATTGGGGAGGGGGCTCCGCTAAACACTTATAGTAGTACTGTATTTTCCATAAAAATCTAGCAGTTACTCTCCCGATGGACAATATCTTGTCATATGTTTACTTCAAAATAAGTCCTGCTTCTTCTTGTAACTGTTCATTCATGCTGAGAAGCAGAAACCACTAAAAAAGGAAGGAGAAAACTTAATTACTGGTAGTTCCTGTTCACTTGCAGTGGCTATGACAATCCTAAACTGATCCTTAATAAGTTTTGATCAGAATGCATGTTTGTGTATTAATGACTGCTGTTCACTTTGCAGCCTGAACAAGACTGCAATTGCAAAATTACCATCATGAGGAAAAACATTAATGAGCAATCGCTTGGCTGCAAAAAAAACAACCCAGGAAGTGTCCCTACTTCCCAAACAAGAACAGATTAATGATCATGACCCCTGTGAGTGAACATGAAGTAATTAGTAACACTGAGAAGCAGAAACAAAGAGGGAAAGCAATTTTTAAATTGATAGCGACTATAGGAAGAATTTCTATTTGCGAATCTACACTAGACAGGCTGCAATTGCATTTTAAGTTTAAAAAAGTCACTACAAATGATGTCCAAAAAGGAAAGGGGTAAAAAAGGAAACCCGCAGAAAACACTGGAATTCAACTGGCTGGCAAGGCATCATTTGGATCTCTATAAAAACCAAGCCTACTTCCACATGGCAAGAATTCTCTGTGATGCTCAATAGCACTGTAGAATTATTATTCCAGAACTGTAGATAGATTATACATGGATCTTGATCTTCAGAACAATACATTACGAAGAGGAGACAGTGAAGTATGTGGCAGTAGTTACACAGTTCACTTAAAGTGAGGAAATTACCAAAATATGTTTAAGAAACATTTTGTTCCCGGTACTTGTGTATCTTAAGATATTTTGTAACTATTGCCCTGGTTGCCCTCAAGATAACATATTCTCGCAATTATGAAGTAACAAGATTCTAAGCCTTCTTGGCAGATTGTCTCAGAGTCATTTGTTAGTCTACTCTAAATTCCTTTTCTGGTATGTTGTAAACTCCACATGACTGAAGAAAATAACTAGCTTTCTTCTATCATAATCTCATTAAGCAGATCTATCAAATGTTAAGGTAACTAGAGGGACTAAAAGCAACTTTCAAACATTTAACTACCTTGTAAGGGAAGCAAAAGATCATGGTTTATATCAAATATATAACACCCCCCCACAAACTCTGGAATATGTTAAGTGTAGCACCAGGATATAGCAGCAGTATCAGGACAATATAGTTCTCCTTCCAAGACATGCAGCATACAGCTATATCACTCTGTCTTCCACACTTGTGTAAGAGCACAGGTAAGATGTTGGTGATGGAAAGCTGGGCTCCGACTCACCTTAGAGCCCTGATTGCAGGCTCATGCTTGGGAGCAGGCTAGAGGTGGTGCCGGTTAGCAGCTGTGAGCCGAAACAGACAAGCGAGCAGCTGTGGACTGCTGCAGGTGGCAGCAGGTGGTACCGTGCGCCCGGGGATTCCCTGGCAGCATGGCCGGCTGCGTGATTTCCCCTGGCTCCAAGTGATTTCCCCCGGCTCCCGCCCTCGCCTGACCCCGGGAACTTCAAATGGGCCAATCACGGCCGAAGTAGTGCTGGGGTGGGGCAGGCAGGGTAGCTGGACCTGGGTGTTCTCATGCATGTCCAGCTTCCCTGTATATAAAGAGGCCCCGCTCCACCAGTTCTTCAGTCAGCTTGCTTTTGTCCCACCCACCCTCCACTTGATGTTAATGGTTTGTTTCTTGTCTCAACTTTGGGTGGTTTGGCATGGGGCAAGATCTTGTGTGGGGGGAAAGCCAACCTGTGTGCCCCCTTTTTCCCAAGCTGAGGATCTCAATAAGGGATTTTGGTGGAGCCCTGGACAATAGGGACTGCCAGGGACAAGCCCTGGTGCGGGGGGCAGTCATGGACATGCCCACCCGGTGGGGGGCTGTTAGAAGGGTCTTCCACCAAGTGGCAGTGGACCCCCCAGTGGGCTTCCGTTTGAATGGGTCCCAGAGAACTGCTATCTCAAATCGGTCCCAACAGGCAGGCTGGGAGTAAGGCGTGTCAGCCAACGGTGGTTGGCTGAGAGGGAAGGATCACACCCCTATGCAATGCTAATGCCCGGCTGCTGTAACCAAAATAAAGTTGTGGCCATTTTCTCAACCACTGGACTTCAGCATTTTGTTTGCATGGAACAAGGTGGACGCAAAGAGTTCATGTTGGTGATGAGAAGCCATGTTGGCGTTGGGGTCAACATGGGGGGGAAGTAGGCGGATCCAGGCACTGGGTCTGCAACTTAGTAACAATTCTCTCCCAAGAGATGATATCTCCAAACCTGGACACCAGGGTAACTATTATGGGAGAGAGTGATGAGCCCAGCTGCGGCATGCATGACAGAAAAGCAGCTATGTAATGACAACTGTCTCAGTAACCATTTCTAAGTAAGCATCTGCTCATAGGCATTGTCTTCTGAGAAAAGTACTTGGGAGGAGCTGAATGGATTTTGAAAAACAGTTCAGTGGTGGACTATATGGCTGGGAATCCCAGTGTTCCATTCAAGGGGTGGAGTCAGAGGTTTCCTCAGGCTAGGTCCCGAAAGGAGCTACTCCACTCCCTCAAAAAACTGCTTAGCAAGTTTCCTGCCTGCTGTGCTTAGGATTTTGCTGCCTGGAGTGGAATTGTTGAACTCTAGTCTTGCTGCCTCTCTTTCCCACCCAAAGTCATTACCAGCAGGACTCCTAAATAATGGCTGCTACTAAATATTATTGAAGGCTTTCACGGTCAGAGTTCATTGATTCTTGTAGGTTATCCGGGCTGTGTGACCGTGGTCTTGGTATTTTCTTTCCTGACGTTTCACCAGCAGCTGTGGCAGGCATCTTCAGAGGAGTAACACTGAAGGACAGTGTCTCTCAGTGTCAAGTGTGTAGGAAGAGTAATATATAGTCAGAAGGGGGTTAGGTTTGAGCTGAGTCATTGTCCTGCAAAGTATTAAAGGCAATGTGCTAATCATTGTCCTGTAAGTATCAAGATAATGTGCTAATGAGGGTGTGATATGTTAATATGGAACCATTGTATCCCAAACAGGATACAGGGTCTTATTCCAAGACACTGAAATACTGGACAATTCTACCAACTATTTTGTCAGATTGCACAGAGAAGCCATTGAAATTCATAAACATCAGCACAACTTTAACAGAAAAGAAGAGAGTTTAAGAATGAATAAGGCTTGGCTTCCTGTCCTGAAAACCTCCAGACTAACAAAGACTACAGTCCGCAATAGCCATACGGATTAGCTTAGGATTTCACATGTTAACAGATCACTTCAGGATACAATGGTTCCATATTAACATACCACACCCTCTTTAGCACATTATCTTGATACTTACAGGACAATGATTAGCACATTACCTTTAATACTTTGCAGGACAATGACTCAGCTCAAACCTAACCCCCTTCTGACTATATATTACTCTTCCTACACACTTGACACTGAGAGTCACTGTCCTTCAGTGTTACTCCTCTGAAGATGCCTGCCACAGCTGCTGGTGAAATGTCAGGAAAGAAAATACCAAGACCACGGTCACACAGCCCGGATAACCTACAAGATCCAATGGCTGCTACTGTTGTTGAGTTAGCTCTTTTTGCACTGTGAATGCAATTTGAACAGTGCTGCTTATGGGGCATAAAATCGTGTAAGCCTCGCTGCAGGGGAAGCAGATCTCCACCACACCATCGGATTGGGACATTGGTGTACACTTAAAAAATTGGTCCATAATGGATTTTGAAGGATCCAAAGACTGAGATTATGTGAAATACAGCCTTTAAAACTGCAAGACAATTACCGATGAGGACGGAGAGCAAGGTCTTGCTTCACTTTCTTTGTAAATACAACACAATGTAGAATGATCATTAACAATGGTGCAGAAGAAGAAGGGCAATTTCATGAACCTCCCCCCCCCCCCATGGGTGGGGATTCTAACTGCCATCAAGCCGTTAAGTCTATAGTGTGGCAGAAGCAGCCCTGACACACCTCACACCCAATCTGCATTTATTTATTTATGTAGTTATTTATTTTTGAATTCATATACTGCTCTTTCCCAGCCAAGGCTGGACTCATAGTGGTTAACATAATTAAAACGTCGGTTAAATAAAACAATCAGTAATAATTCAACATGTAAGTTTACATTAAAACCATAAATTCCTAAATCTAAAATCCAGCTGGAGCCTAATTCATGGCACACAGGGCAGCAGCCAGCCCAGGAAGGAATGTTCAGGATCCCCAAGTTCAAACCCAGATGGAATAGTAGAAAGAAAGGGGGAAGCGAGGCTAGCTACGATGGAAACCGTAGCTGCCCTCAACCATAGGCCTGGCAGAACATCTCAGTCTCACAGGCCCTGAGGAACTGCATCAGGTAGAGACTTCCACCAGGCCAGGGCCAGGGTTGAACATGCCCTGGCCCTGGTTGGGAAAGCCGGACACTTTTTGGCCCAGGGATCACCAGAAGGTTGTTATTCATTGAGCATAACTCTTTGGGGGCATACCAGGAGAGGCATGATATCTGCTTAGTGACCTCATTAGTCCATGGGATTGGTGCTTCAAAGTAACGTATGCTCTTTGCCCTATTGCTGAGGCTTCACCAGTGAAATATGCCCTTTGGCATGTACATATGGTGTACACTGAGGGAGTCTGTCTGCTCTCACATGGGAGATTGCCATGTAGAAGCCTGCCCTTGCTGAAACTGAAAACAACTTTGCTCAAGCTTAATTCTAACATGCCTTGAAGACCTAAGTGGCAGAAAAGTGGGGCATAAACGAAGAGAGGCACAAAAGTATTAGTATAACCCGCTCCTATCTAAAAACAGACCGCTGTTATCCTTCTAGCAGAGGATGCCACTGATCAGTTACCTTTTGACTGCTCCTTTCATCCTCATCTTCAGATGGATCAGACTGGTGCTTTGGATTATCCATCTGAAGAAATGCTCTGACGTCTGAGCTAAAAATGGCAACGAAACCCATAAATTATAAAGTACAATTTAATTATGCCACTTCGTAAGCTTTTCTATTCCACTATAAATTCTTACAGACACAAAAATCATCACCACCCTGCTTTTCAAATCAATAAGCAGAGGCGGCAAGGGTGACACATAAAAACAGAAAGAACACAGAAGGGAAGTTCTTGTGACTTGTTATAAGAGAGAAATTATATTAAAGCAGGTAGTTGTTCAGTTAGTTCTACCAGCTCTGAAATAATCTAAGTTTCCCCTTCTACCCCGACAGCACAGGCTAATTAAACCACCTGCACAGGGTCACTGTGCTCCTCATTTTTGATGGAGTTCAGCTGAGCCTTACTGACTCAGTTAAGAACCTTGGGGTTATACTGGACCCAATGTTATTGCTGGAGGAGCAAGTTAACACAGCTGCAGAATGGCTCTCTCCCAACCATAACATAACCTTAAGTCTAATAAGGATGATGAAGAAGAATAGTTGGTTTTTATATGCCGACTTTCTCTAACTTTTAAGAAAGAATCAAACCGGCTTACAATCTCCATCCCTCCCTCTCCCCACAACAGACACCCTGTGTGATAGGTAGGGCTGAGAGAGTTCAGAGAGAACTGGGACTAGCCCAAGATCATCCAGAGGCTTCATGTGGAGGAGTAGGGAAACCAAACCGGTTCACCAAATTAGAGTCCCCCGCTCATGTGAAGGAATAGGGAATTAATCCTGGTTCTCCAGATTAGTGTCCACTGCTCTTAACCACTGCACCACGCTAGCTGTTGGATTTTATGGCCCTCAACATGAGGAGGCATGATTTATTATTTAAAACATTTTTATGCCACCTTTCCACCTGATCAGAGTCCACAAGGCGGGACACTTGAAAAAAAAACATTAACACATATATTTAGGGTACTAAAACAATGATTTCAGCAGCAATCCTCCGAGTGCTTACTCTAGAGTAGTCCAATAAAAGCATAAGAACTGTCTTGCTGGATCAGACCAAAAGCCCCATCTAATCCTATACTGTCTCTAACCACGATTAGCCAGATGCTCCTCACAAGTTCCGGAGAAGGGTGTGATAATGATTAACCAGCCACTGTTTTTGTGCATTATCTGGTAAAAAGTAGACTATTAAAATCATCTTATATTGGATCACTCGGAAGCAATTTGTGGATTAAGGTTTCCATTATAGGGTATGTCACAAATCCTCTTAACCAAATGTCCCTGATGGGGGGGGGGGGGGAATTAAGTACACTTACTGATTGCATAGCTCTGGCTGTCGTACTAAATTTTGAATGAATTCATTCAGCCCTGCTCTTCTTTGTTTAATGAAGTCTGAAAGAAATATATATATATATTAGGAAAAGAAAAATAGAGTTTGGTTTCTACATCCTATTTTTAAAAAAAAGATAAATTCACACTGAAATCAGAGGAACAACAAAACCATGCATCATCCTGAAAACTGGAAAGCCTGTTGTTGATTCTCTAATCGTAGACACTTCTTGGTCCTATGCAAGTCAGTGAAATGTACATATGGTTATTGAAGGATTAATGTTCACACACCAGGGGGATTTTTGGCTTTTCCAGAGTCCAGTGTGAAGTACTAGGGAAAATGCAAAGTTGTTTAACCTCAGTTGTGGAGGGAACACAAATCCTCTAAGGCCACCATCTGTACACAACTGCATTATTGGAACCTACCTTTTGATTAAAACTATGCCATATTATATGTGTAGCAAAGGAAGAGATCACCATGAGAGATCAAGGTTGTCAGCAGAAATGCAGATAGTAGGGCAACTTCTTCCAGCAGCTGCACATCAAGCTAGAAGAAGCTACAGAATGGCTCCCCTTCTAAGCAGAGTACTGATCAGACAGCTGAGAGAAGAGAAAGGACTACTAGATGGAAGGAGTTACAAGGTTTGAATGATACATGGCTCATTCTCGGTCAGCAGGTATGGTGAGCCCCACTCTCACCTGAGACCCGAATATATGAGAAATTAGGGCACTCTCCATCATCAAACAGTGGGAGTGCCTGAACAAACCCACATGTAATGCTTTGGATGCCTTCTTCCTTTCTATTTAAACAAGACTTTTTTGGGGGGGGGGGGAAACGATCAGTACATTTTGCTGGGCCACTGGACTGCAGATTTAGAACCTGTGTGACAGGACAAACAGGGGAGAAGTTTCTACAAACTGGGGGGGGGTAGTTTGATCTCAAAGTATTATGCAGTTTACTACTAACATTCCCCTTTCCACCAGAATAAACACAATGTTAATTTTTTAAAAGGGATCCAAGGGGAATCAAGGGAATTACAGGCCAATTAGCCCAAATCCGTGAGATAAATCAGTGGGTAATAAACCAGTGAGTAATAATTCTTTTCCATAAATCAGTGAGTCGTAGTTCTTTTAAATAATAACTGAATCAATTGCTACTATGTCATTCCCAATGGAGGAAGAATCAGCATGGCTTCTGCAAAGGAAAGTCTTGTCTCACCAACATTTTGAAATTCTTTGGGCATGATAGCAAGCATGTAGATAACAATGAGCTGGTAGACTGTGTATGCTTTCTAAAAAAAAGGTTTCAACAAAGTCCCTCACCAAAGGTTAGCAATTGCAGGACAGGAGGATAAATTATCTCATGGATTAGTAGCAGGTTAAACAACAGGAAGCACAGGACAGATGGACCATTTCTCACAGCTGAAGGAAGGAAGCAGTGGGATCCTCTAGGGATCTGTATTAAAAGCTGAGCTACTTAACTTGTTCATAAATGATTTGGTGCTCAGCAGTGAGCACCAAAGCATTCAGGATGGTGAAAAGCGATACAGATTTTAAAGAGCTCTATGAGATCTTCTCAAAAAGCAGGGTGAGTACACAACGACGTGACATATTTATTTATCAATCCCTTTTCTAGCCCGCCCTCCTCAGCAAACTCAGGCTCAGGGCGGCTCACAACAAAATAATTCAACAGTATAAGACATATAAGCAATTTAAAACAAAACATCTAATCGGTTAAACACAGATTTAAAACAGCCCCACAATCCTCATTAAATATAGAATGATATAATAGCATATTGATGCCCAGACTCCTGGTATCTGAGCATAAACACACCGATGGTGCCCATTGTGTGGTAAAATCTGGGTTTAGTAGGGCCTGTGGGCAGTCAGGCTCCCCCTACATAATAAATAAAATAAGGAAGATGGTAGAGAGAAAAGCGGGGGGTGGGGGAGAGAGGTAGGGAGGCCAGCGTAGATGTAAACCGTATCTGTCCTCGGCCATATGCCTGGTGGAATAGCTCCACTTTACAGGCCCTGCAGAACTCCCTGAGGTCCCGTAGGGCCCTGGTCTCACTAGAGAGACCATTCCACCAGACAGGGGCCAGGACAAAGAATGACCTGGCCCTGGTTGAGGACAGCCGGACAGACTTTGGGCCAGGGACCACCAGCAGATGTTGATTTGACGAACGCAGCGTCCTCCCGGGGGGGGTGGGTGTACCAGGAGAGGCGGTCTTGTAGATACGACGGTCCCAGGTTTAAAGTGTAAAGTGAGGCACATTCAGGCAAAGAAAAAAAGCCCCAAATCACCCTCCTCCCCTTTTACACTGATGGGACCTGAACTGGTTGGTGACTGAACAGGAAAAGCGATGGGTTATGGTAGACGGCTCAATGAAAAATGTTGACTCAGTATGTGGCAGCAGTGAAAGAGGCGAACTCCATGCTAGGGATGATTAGGAAAGAGACTGAATTTCCAACAACCACTGCAATGCCTTTGTATAGCTCTATGGTGTGGTGGCCTTTGGAATACTACGTACATTTCTGGTCACCCCGTCTCACCAAATATATTGCAGAGCTGGGAAAAGAGCATAAAAGAGCACACAAGTGATAAAAGGGTTGGAGCATCTTTCCTACAAAGAAAGGCTGAAAAATCTGAGGCTTTTAGAAAAAAAGATTAACAAGTGAAACCTAATAGAGGTTTATATAAGTATGGACAGTATGGAGAAAATAGAACTTTATTGATTTCTCCCTCTTCCAAAATTAGAAATAGTGATTGGGGGTGGGGGGAAACAACCAACGAAGCTGATGGGCGGTAGACTCTGGATGGACAAAAGAAAGTACTTCACGCAACGCATCATTAACTTGAGGGACACACTGCCACAGGATGTGGTGATAGCCACTAGCATAGGCAGTGATTTCAAAAGAAATCAGACACCTCCACAGAGGATAGGTCCATCATGGCTATTAATTATTATCCTGCCTAAGTGGATCATTGATATTCAGAGGTAGAATGCCTCTAAATACCAGCTGCTCGGGAGGCAATAATAGGGGAAGGCTTGGGCCTCCTCCGTCTCTCCTGCTTGTGGGCTTTCTGGGATGTCTGGCTGGCAGACTAGAAGTACCGCTGGTCTGGCCCAGCAGGGTTCAAGAGAGAGCCAGCGTGGTATAGTGGTTAAGAGCGGTGGTTTGGAGCGGCGGAGTCTGATCTGGAGAACCGGGTTTGATTCCCCACTCCTCTACATGAGCGACAGAGGCTAATCTGGTGAACCGGGTTAGTTTCCCCACTCCTACACATGAAGCCAGCTGGGTGACCTTGGGCTAGTCACAGTTCTCTCCGAACTCTCTCAGCCCCACCTACCTCAAAGGGTGTCTGTTGTGGGGAGGGGAAGGGAAGGTGATTGTAAGCCGGTTTGATTCTTCCTTAAGTGGTGGAGAAAGACGGCATATAAAAACTTCTTTTCGTATGCTTAAACAACAGCCCTACCCTGTGCTACATGGCAAGTTGCTTTTGATTCTCAGGGGAAATTTTAAGGGGGAAATGGTCAAAAAGGCCTTTAAGGTATGTCTTGAAGATATCTCAGTATTGGACCCATAGAACTATGGTGTGGTTAATTACCATATCATTTCTTGTACCTTTACTGAGGTGACAAGTGGTGGTCAAATATTGCTTTTCAATGTACAGCGAGTTAAAGCCACCATTCATAATTTTATTGTATTCTTTAGGAAAGTAATAGCATGAGTGGCTGCCTGCAAAGTTAGAATGAACAGTATTTCAGCCCTCTCATTCCCCTTGTAAACAATTGTAAATTATCAGCTCTTGTTTGGGAACAGAAAGAATGCCAAGAGAGAGCAGCTGGCCAACCCAGAACAGGAAGCAATTAAGCAAGCTGAAAAGAGAAGGGAGGAAGTGTGAAAGGACAGTAGCCCTGAGAAACCTCAGTAACATTTACATTTTATTGTTATGGCCATTGGCCAGCACATCAGTAACATTTTGATTGGCCTTATGGTATAGCCTGTCCTGATCTGGATAGCCCAGGCTAGCCCGATCTTGTTAGATCTCAGAAGCTAAGCAGGGTCGGCCCTAGTCAGTATTTAGAAGGGAGGCCCCCAAGGCATACCAAGGTTATGATGCGGAAGCAGGCAAACCCACTTCTGAACGTTTCTTGCTTTAAAAACCCCAAGGGGTCGCCTTAAGTCAGCTGTGACTTGACAGCAAAAAAAAGAGAAAAAGTATACCCTGGTGCTACAATTGTGTTTTTTTTTTTTATTGCCACACATGAGACATGGAGGGGGGGACAAACACAGAAAATTATGGAATGCAATGAGCAGCCAACAGTGTCTGGTCTCTCTGTTAAACCAGAGCGTACAAAAAACAACTCTAGACTAAACCACAAGCATAAAATCACCCATGCTGTTGATTGTGCAGTCCAACAAGGTATTTTCTAATAATTATATTGATAGCATTTACAATTTAACTTTTTTCTCTTGCATGCCATTACTCATTCATCTTCTTTTCTTTAGTGTGTGTTATGTGTCTGGCAGTCAGCTAGGGCCTTGACTGGAAGGTAAGTCAAGTTGACATCTTCCTCTGCAGAAATGGTCAGAGAAAGCAGCAGTCAGGCACTGCAGTCTGGCAACACTCCATCCCAAGTTATCATTCCTTTACATTTTGAAAATTAGGCAACATCAGTTTCCATTTGTCAACACTACCAACAAGTTACCAATATGTCCAAGTGGCATATGCAAAAAACCCCCTAAAGAATCCCAGAATGCATCTGGTATGTGGTGTTTAGTACGTGCGTGGTGATCTCCTTGTAGGGTTTGCCACCTGCCTAGAAAGAAAAAAGGTGTCCCATCCCTTTAAAAGAGGCTTGTTATTTACAAAGGTAATGTTATTTACCTCTATGCCATGAAAAGTTCAGCTGCCCATTTCTATACCTTAAGGGGCAGGATATTTTTCTCCAGTACAGCTGCTAACCTAAAAGCACAAGCGTGGGCCACTTACCTGGATCAAAATTGTCTCCAAATATTCTTTTAGCAGGAATCTTCAAGTTCATAGTGGGAAACTGTTTCCTTAGCTGAAATAAGCAACACACAATGAAGCTTGACTGCAGATTACAGGTGACTTAATTGTCAGTGAATTGTCAACTCAGTTGAGTGGCAGAGGGACCACAGAAGTGCCCGCCAACGGGAGCAGAGTTGCATTTACTTACTGTATTATATAGTTTATCAAACTCAGCATATCGCCTGAAGACAAACCACTCATTTCTGCCAACTGAGACCAAAACTTTGTAAACCTGTAGAGATAAAAAAACAAAAAAAATATTTAGAACATCTCTCCAGACACTTGCTTGAGGCAGCAAATACAGATACTTTTAAAAACAAACCTCCTTCCTACCTTTCATAGATGCAAACGGTCAATAATCTCTACCTATAGAAATCTCTACCTCTGGTCATTCACAGGTACTTGGTTTGAATTACATTCTAGTGTGTTAGCCTTGTCTTGTCTTAATTCTTTCACTCTTTGGATAAAAGGACCCTTGTAAGCCAATCCTTACTACACAGAAATATGTAAAATTTTGCTTTTGGGAAAGATCAGTGAAGACTGGGTGGCTGTTATGTTTGCCCCCTCTGCAGCTATTTCCTCCCCTTACCACTGAGAGGTTTTGTGGTTGTTGTTGTTGTTTTAAAAAATCAGCACTAGAATATCAATTTACCATTGTAATAACATGTGCAGCAGGTACTCTGAATTCCCAGCTTTCATTTTTTAAAAAGTAAGACTCAAGCTCCTTCCTTTGTGAAGGTATGCCTTTGCCCTTCCTGCAGGGGAACGAGCTAGAGACTTACATTTTTAACAAAATGAAAGCTGGGGATTCAGAGAACCTGTTAATCTATTGTTAACAATGATATATTACTGCAATATATTAATATCAATTTTTTTAAAGCAAAAGCCCCAGTAGCTGCCCAGGGGTTGCAGGTGGCCACTGATGGGGGTCTGATGCAGCTAAATTGCAAGGAAACCTGCCATGTGCAAGCCCCATTGCTGCTGCGCTTTATCAGCAATCACACCAGCAACGGGGAAACGACACAAGCCCATCCCCATGTAGAAATCACCCATGGCTTAACTTCCTGTCACTTCTCAGTCTGGAAAAACCACATGGACTGAAGCCACCTTGGAAATGTCCCAAGAAAGAGCACTATACATATAATGCCTGCAAACGTTATATCCTATCCAGATATACATCTAGCATCAGTATACAAATGTATACAGTATACAAATGTATTTTTCATATACTTTGCCATTTTTGAAGTTTTCTGCTTTCTGCCTTTTTAAATACCATGTAAATTTCTCATTTTCCTTTTATAGTAAAAAACTTTTATTGACTGAATATAAACCTGTGCAGTTCATACTCTGCCTATCCATGTCCATGCTTTGGATATGTATACCAGGTTGTGTCCCTGTCCATATCAGAGATTTTTTTTAAGAGTGTTGAGAAGACATCTTCATAAGCATTTAAAATCGAAATGAGTGAAGTATTAGGTGCCACCAGTCCACTGTTTGAAAAGCTGAACTGGTGCTTGTGGTTTAAAGAAGAAATTGACTTTTGGTTGGGTCAAAGACTTATGACAGCCTGGCTAAGCATGCAAAAATGTGGTCTGGAAAGCACTCTGCATACTCTCAGAAACGACGGCTCCTGCTCACTTGGGGCCGGGGTTGTGGGTCCGCGACGGGATCCAGAGGTCTGGCCTGATTTGGCCTGGTCCGTTTGGGATGGGGGGTGAGTTCGGGAGAGGGCCACTGGCGGCACACCTCTCCTCCCTGGCTCCTGGCAGCTACAGCTGCCTCTTGGGCTGGAAGCGGCGGCGGCGTGCTGGCAGTGGCCCGCTTCCCTCCGTGCCCATGCGGAGGAAATGGCGGCAGCTGGCTGGGTGGCCAGCCGCGCGCTGGAGTCAGCGCCACCCACTGTTTGAATGGGCCAATCAGGGCCCTTGCACCTGGTTCCTCCCTGGCCGGCAGCAAACGGACCTGAGAGTTTCTCTCAGGTCTGCCGGCCGGGTATTTATTGCCAGCCCCTTCCTGGCCTGGCCAGTCCTCTGCTGACTTTGTCCCGCCCTCCCTCCCTATATTTATGGTTTTAATTAATGTTTATAATTCAGTCACAACTTTAAGGTTGGCAGTTTGGGCATGGGACCCGGATCCTGTTGGGGGAAAAGCCGGCCTGCGTGCCCCGTTTTCCTATGCTGAGGACCCCAATAAGGGGTTTTGGGGGACGCCTGGAGTTGGACATGCCCAGAAGGTGGCTGTGGGGATGGCCTCCTCTCTAGTGGCAGGGGACCACATAGTGGCTGCCGTCCAAGTGGGTCCTGGATACTGCCATCTCAGGCTGCACCCAGCAGGTGGCTGGGCGCAGGATACATCAGCTGGCATGGGGTCACCTGATGTCAGGATCCTGCCTCCATGCTTGCCAATGCCTAATGCTGTAACTAATAAAGTTGTGGCCTGATTCAATCCGACCATGCTTGTATTTGTAATTTGTGCTGCTTAACATGTATTTGCATTTGGTCGGGGTTTCCAGGCAATGTTGGGTGTCATGGGCGGGGGAGGGTTACCCCGTGGGGGGCCTGGGCCTCTGGATCCCCCATTGGCCCGGGCCCACAAGCTGGGATCTCCAGCACACTGATCATACTAGATTTAGCAATCTACAAGCCAGTTAGGCACCCTTTGTGCCAAGGTTTAAAAACCCTAGTGGAATATCCCTGATGAGATGGCACTTGCCACCACCTTTTATGTATGTAATTAAAGAACTTCAGACCATTCTAAGTATAACATCTGCTACGGCTGTTATCAGGTACTGTTTCTTTCCCTTGTAGAGATTACAAAAGAGGACTTAACAACACTGCAACTAAAAATAGATGCAAACCTTGGACTCAGTCCAAAGGTATTTACATTCTACTGATGAAAATAAAGCCCAACATCATAATGAATGTCCCCCAGCTTTATAGAGAAAGTGCTCATTAGAATACAAGAACAGGGCATGTTTTTTGAAACAAGAATTGTGATATCATCTCTTCAGCCCAACGGAGTTGCGGGCACAACCCGCAATAATTGTATTTCTTTATCTGATGAACGTGGTTAACTACATTGACGATACACAGAAGACGGTCTGATGCCAAAATTACATGCACAATATATATACAAATCACAGAGAGAGGTTTCTGGGAAGGGCTGGGGTGAAAGCACAGGAAACAATGAAAGGAAAAACAAGAGCATAAAAAGGAACACAGAAGGGAAATAGTGCAGTTTAATGTGTTTTTTTAAAGATGTGTGTATGTTGGAACTTTCTGATTTTAAACTGTAGATCATAGCCACAACCTTGATCTCAGATGGAGGCATGAATCTTTAATGATATAAAATCTGATAAAATCCCTAGGGGGCTGCACATTTTTATTCTGGCATGTTTACAGACTCAGACAAACATACTAGCTGTGGCAACTGGTCTTGTGCAAAGAACAACAGCTCAATAGCAACAGAATGTAAATGTTTTATGTTTAAAGACTTACTGTGAATCTCTTTTTCTTCACTCTATGTTCATCAGAGCTTGGGATGCTAACACTCGGGCAACTTTCCTTGAAATCCATTGGCTGTTTTCTTTGGGCAAACAATCCAGTATAGCGAAATGAAGTAAGTGTCAGCAGTATTGATCCAAAATGTGCAGCCTTGCTTGGGTCAATTTAAATTCCATCATGCATGCCTTAAGTAAAAAAATGAAGACAGTTCAGAACATGACCATTTTTATTTGGTCTACCGCCTAAAGTTTTAAGCTCTGCTAAATAAAGCTGATCTTATCTCTGAAGAAAAAAAATGGAAAACAAGACTGAAGAGCACTCAAGGGTAAAACAACAACACAGCTCCAAGCAAGATTTGGAGAATGTATATGCAGGAGCTAAGATGTATTTTAATACACCAGATTATCAGGCACACGTAATATCAAGATAGCTTTTATGATCATAATCTGGCTAGATGATAAAAGATGAGGTTTTACAAATACTTGGCGTTTATAGATACAACATGTTCAAAGTGATGCCCAATAATCCTTACAACATACATGTAAGGTATGCCAGCACAATTGTCCCCTTCTTTGCAGGAAAAGAATTGAGGAAAACAGTGGCTTGTCTAAGTCCACCTAGTGAGTGTGTGGCTAAGATGAGAGGACTGTGCAATGCTTTTGTATCTTTACTCAGAAGTTGGCTGCACGGGTTTCAATGGGGCTTGCCACTAGTATGCACACATGCATAGGATTGCAGCAATTAAGAGTCCCAGGATAGATTGTCAGACACACCAGAACTGGAAAGACTGGGTTCAAATCCCCCCTCTGCCATGATGTTCACTGAGTGACCTTAGGTCAGGCACGGCCTTTCAACCTAACCTACCTCACAGAGCTGTTGTGATGATAAACAGGAAGACGAGAGAACAGTATATGCCACTCTGAACTACTTAGAGGAAAGGATGAAATGTAAACAATAATCAGAAAAACTTTACACTGACTCTGCAAGGAAAATTAAGACACTTTCATAAACATTTTAAGCAAAGACACACAGTTTTCATTTGGATACAATATGTCTCGGGGAGGATGCTAGATTAGGGGGGAATTTTTCACGGTAGATTTTGCTTCTCTTTTGCCACAGACCCCAAAAAACCCCGATTTAAAATTTTTTTCATGGCAGCGATTTATCCCCGTCAATTATCTGTAGTTTTGTTTTTTCATGGGAACAAAGCACGCAGCATTTGATAACGGTTTAGTCTGTCCCTTTTGCAGGAGGCCTCCCCTTCCAACAAGCTCATTGTTTATGCCTGCCCCCAACTCCGCCCCAACTCCTCCCAGCAGATTACCTCGTGCGGTTCACCAGCCAAAGCGCAAAAAACAACCACCAGTCCCTCTGGTCTCCTCCATTTTTCTTCCACCCTTGCTCTGTTCTGCTTTTGGAACAGTCAGATTCCAAATTGGGGGGGGGGGGGCGCAAGGCAGCGCTTTCCTCAAAGCTTCCCTCTATTTTCTATAGGTGTGGAACACGTTGCCCTTTAATGACAGACAGGATTGGGGGGGGGCAGGAATTGCATCCATGTGCCAAGAAGGGTGCCTTGGATTTGCCGCTCTCTAGATGCACATTTTCCCCATCCTAATTCTCAAAACTCTTCTTGGGGGCTGATTGTTGAGTTTTGAGAATTTGGATGGGAAAAGGGTGCATCTAGAGAGCAGCAAATCCAAGGAAAAACCTCCCGTGTATAAATGGCCACTGTAAACCTCTTGCATTAAAGCAATTTCCCAGAGTATGTTCCCCCCAGAAGGCCTCTGGCTTGCGCGCTGGCCCTGATCTGACCCAGTGCATCGTGAGAAAGAGGAGGGCTCCTGGCTTGCGCGCCGGCTCCGATCCAGCCAGTGTGCATGGGCGGGGAGAGGAAAAAAGGCCCCTGGCTTGCGCGCCGGCCCTGATCCGGCCACAGTGCTTCGTGAGAGAGAGGAGGGCTCCTGGCTTGCGCACCGGCCCCGATCCAGCCAGTGTGCATGGCGGGGGGGGGGAGAGGAAAGAAGGTCCCTGGCTTGCGCGCCGGCCCTGATCCGGCCACAGTGCATCGTGAGAGAGAGGAGGGCTCCTGGCTTGCGCGCCGTCCCTGATCCGGCCCCAGTGCATCGAGAGAGAGGAGGGAGACCCAGAGCAGACGGGCTGCTCCTCTTCAGAAGAGTGATAGGAGGGAGTTTTGCCTTGGGTTTTCAGCTCTCAGGATGCACATTTTTCCCATCCGAATTCTCAAAAATCCCCCCTCCCCGCTGGGGTAGAGGGGCCATCAGCCCCTTCCCTTGAACATCCCCCACACGGGTCCAGCTGCCCTAGACCGAGCTGCCACCACCACCACCCCCAGCGCGCGAGGCGCACATGGTGTGGCCCCGCCGGTATCCCCCTGGAGTTGTCCGTCCGACGTCCCCCTGGGCTTGGAGATGTGGGCCCAGCTCCAAGGCCCATCCCGGGCGAGGGGCGGGGAAGGCGTGCCGCCTGCCCACCCGCCAGCCTCCGGGACGGAGGGAGAGAAGTGCCAGGACTCTAGGCAGGCAGGCAGGCAGCAAAAGGGGAGGTATTCTTGTCTGAGCGCGAAACTCCCCCAGCTAATCACCGTTCTTGGGGGAGGAGAAAGTAGACGTCATGGGCAGGGGCAGCGGAACCGAAGCAAACAATTCTTCATGGGCCTCTGAGCCACAAAACGTGCACCAACAGGAAAGAATGGCTCAAAAGTGGTTTGATTTGCCGCTGTTATAATGCGGCTTTTATTGCTCAATCCGGAAAAATCCGGAGCTGCAATGAATAACCAAAAATTTGCACTGACGCAAATCAGATTCGAAACCACTGCAAAGCTCCGTGAAAAATGCCCCTAAGTGTCTTGAGGACCTTTTTATACTAGCCTGCCAATATTAGGATAATTTTAAAAACAGGAAATATTACAATCAACACATACAAGACACAATTTATTAACTGAAATGTTTGATTAATAACAAACTTAAAGGTGGTTGATTTTGCCTATTTCATTTGAGATTCAAACAACCTACTTCATTATACATATTGCTCATATGGAAACCATCGAAAACCCTATACTTGAATAGATTCCAGAAATATAACCAAGTAGATTAACACAGCAGTATAGATGCTATAATTTAACAAAATTACATGTGAACATTTAAGACCGTGAAGTCTAGCGTATCAGCCAGATATAAAATATACAGGCAGCTGTGTTGGTTCATTAGATGAATGGAAACAGGATCAGTATCATGTCTTTATCAGGGCCGACAATTATAAACTAGAGAGGTAGTTTCTGAGGTAAATAGCGTTCTTCAGGTTCAATTTTAAACAGAGTGACAGAGTGAAGGGGAGATGTTGCTATGAGAGGGCACAGTAGATGCCCAGTCAGTAATGCATTTCATCTTAAAATGGTGATTCAGGAAGATCTCTGCCAATTGCTTGCGCTAGCTATTTTACCCAGTGTAAAAGATGACACTGCATCAAAGCATACTGGAATAACTAAGCAATGGCCAATTGCCTAGAATTTCTGGATCTCTTGTAAAGCAGAGAGTGAAAGAAAAACCTGAGAATCATTTCATTAGCAAAGCTGAGTTTCAGATTATTTCAGGGTGGGGGCTCAGTGGGTGCAGCATCTGCTCAGCATGCAGAAAGTCCCAGCTTAAACCCCCAGCATCTCCAGTTAAAGGGTAGTAGGTGATGTGAAAGACCCTGAGACCCCAGATAGTCACTGCCAGTCAGAGTCAACGATATTGACCTTGAAAGACCAATGGTGTGACTCAGTATAATACAGCTTCAAGTTCATAAGACTTCTTGACAAACCACTGACAACCATTCAATCCAAAGGCGGCCTAGCTATGTATTTACCAGCTTAAAACAGAAGTTTGTGTTTAAACTGCAAGTGTTTCCTAGAGTTTGCAAAAACTAAAATGATGCATTTCTCCTGTTATGGAGACACCCATACTTGTGTAGGCTAACGTGGATACTCTAGTAAGTTGTGTTTAATAGGAGAACAAGATGTACACAGTAGCGGGCAGCCTGCTTCTTCAGCAGCTACTGGGGTGGCTGGGCCTATGGCTCTTGCGGGCCATACATGACCATTACTGGAATACTGATTGAAATAGCAGCAGTAGTTCTGGACACTCCATAGCTCTTCCTCTTGTCCAGTCAACTTTGATCTTAAGAGGGAGTTTTTTAAAAAGCTCTCAAAATGGCATTCCCATGTGCCCAATGGCACGATGCATCTTCATCCTGATCAGAAAATTATTTTTGTTATTTAGTTCCAGTATTGCTAAGAACCCAGCAAAAACCAACACAATAGTCTACAGAATAGTCACTCAAAAAGTACATGTTACATCTGAACATATGTTACACTCCAGCAGTCCATATTATGTAACACAGATTTCTCTAAGCTCAGAGATACAACTACAGAGATTCAGAGACTGCAAACAGTTCTGTAGTAAATGCAGGTGGTTCAGAAAGGAATTTCCTTCTATCAGTGTGGTCCATGTGTACCAACTATACTCCCACATATGGTTCTGTGACTAAGAACTACCTTTAAAGAATGCAGAAAAATTATGGCATGATCCACGTTCTTATTACAGTTGCTGGAAGGAGAAAGAAGGGGGGAGGGTTTTGTAGTTATAATCAACTGCAGCTTTTCAAGCATTTGCAGTTGAGTGGGGAAAGCTGATTTGAGCCCTAGTCAGTAAGGCACATGACAGGCTCATGGGTGAAAGCTTGTGTGGACTTAGCTAAAAAAAAATACAGCTGCCACAGGCTCAAAACAGTTATAGGAAAGAGCCCTAGTAGTAGATGAGAGAAGAATCAGGACTGATTTCCCTCCATACAGAAACCTTGAATTGTTCCCGATAATTAAAAATGAACCTTAAGTTGACTCACAGGATAGCCCAAATGATTTCTCAGCATATATACTTGAGTGTCAGTACCTTTCTTTCTGAAGGACAGTGTCCTTCAGTGTTACTCCTCTGAAGATGCCTGCCACAGCTGCTGGCGAAACGTCAGGAAAGAAAATACCAAGACCACAGTCACACAGCCCGGATAACCTACAAGAACCAATGAACTCTAACCGTGAAAGCCTTTGACAATATTTTTATACATGTGTAATTTGGGTCAGCCGCCTTCTCCCCACCCCCTCCAGAAGTCACTAGGAAACTTCCAGATCTAAGAAAGCCTATAGGTTCAAGAAATCTGAGCATGTATTTTCCAGCAACCAGCAATGTCACCACAACAGTAGTTTTTCCCTGTTGATGGCTAACAAATGAACAGCAAGGTAAATTTATTGTGCCATGAACTGATTGTCCTGGCAACTCAAGGCCAGGCAGAGGTTGAAACCAAACAACTCAGATCCAAACCCAGCTTTCTGTTTACTGCACCACATGAGGGAGGGAAAAAGAGATTTATATTTTGGGGGTTCATTTAAAGACCCTGAAACATGAGCTGAGCCAAGCGCACAGGACAGAAACCTTTTGAAGAACTGTAATTGGTATGTACAATTTTTGAAAGTAATTGAATTAACTGTCAGATCACAGTAGTTCTTTCAAGTTCATAGTCACACTAAGGGTATGTTCCCTGCTGGTTTTAAAGCACCTGACTGTATGAATAAAGCAGCTACTGTCTGAGCTGTGAAAAACTCCCAGTGGCTAGAAACTGCTCAAAGGTCTGGAAATAGTAAAAGTAAACCATGCCGTAAGTAAGAGACAAGGCAAGAACCAAAACCACAGAAATCAGGGGGGGAAATACCACAGCATGCTGGTAAACTGTGATCAAGTGTCAGAAAATATTAATCAGACTTCATAACACAGAAAGGATTAATCAAGTTTCTCTTAAATTATCTGTAACTATAGCAAATATTCAGGTACCAGCCCACCTAAACGTTATGCACCACATAGATCCCCTCAAACAATTGCCGTATCCTTTCAGTAAAGCAAAGGAGAAATGAAAATGTCTCCACACTTCAAAAATTAGGAAGTGAAACCATTAAGAGGGACTATATTGTACACTTGCCAAGGGTGGGGGTGGGAAAGACATATTCCACCTCTCAGAAGCAAGAGCAGAAAAGTGAATTAGAACAACCACAGAATGCAAGGAGAGTCTCTTGTTAGCCATGATCTATATACATCTAGTGCAATCATGCCAATCCTAGGAGAATGTTTTTATTAATTTATCTACAATATTTTAAAGCCCACCTTTATTCCAGTACAGCTGGGAAGCAAGGCTAGTAATAACATTAGCACAAAACAATAATTAGATCAATATCATCGCAAAAACATTCTTAATATAAAACACTATATACATCCCATAAAACTATAGCCATAAAATATTAACAGTTCAGCGGGCCCTTAATCCCACGACAGTTGCTCAGCCTGTCCCAAATGCCTGCCTGAATAATGCAGTTATATAACCCAGGCAGCTGCTACCTTCTTCATCTCCTGAGGAGCTGCTCCAGAGTAGAGGGTGGCTACTAAAAAAACTTATGCCCAGGTAACAGCAAGGATGCAGGAGTAGATGACAAGACCAACCTGTTAGGAACAGCAGAGCTGCAACATGGCTACATGTTAGGAGAGGCAGTCCTTCAGATATGCTGGTCCCAGGTCATGAGGGCTTTAAAGATAAATACCAGCACACTGAATTGGACCTGTAAATAAAACAGGAAGCCAGGGAAGAACCCAATATTGGCATAGTATGCTCCAGGTTGTTAGTTTCCCAAGATCAAGCAGGCTGCTGCATGTTGTGCCAGTTTATGTTTACATGCAGTCTTCATGGACAGCCCCAGTGTGTAACAATAATGAAGCCTTGGGGTTACTGTGGCATGCATCAACGTGGCCGGAGGTTTGGTGCCTTCAAGAAAGGAGGAGAGGAAGAGGAAGGAGAGTTGGTTTTTATATGCCAACTTTCTCCACCACTTAAGGGAGACTCAAACCGGTTTACAATCGCCTTCCCTTCCCCACAACAGGCACCCTGTGAGGTAGGTGGGGCTGAGAGAGCTCAAAGAGAGCTGTGTCTAGCCCAAGGTCACCCAGCTGGCTTCATGTGTAGGAGTGGGGAAAACAACCCGGTTCACCAGATTAGCATCCGTCGCTCTTGTGGAAGAGTGGGGAATCAAACCCCATTCTCCAGATTAGAGTCCACAGATTAGGAAAAAGCTTCCATGCCGTGTGTCGTTGAAAGAATGCTTTTTGCCATATTCCTGTTTCTCCAGCAGGAGGTCAGGATCCAGCAGGCCTTGCAAGGAGTCCTTTAAAGAAAGTTATTTAAAGGACACACATTTTTCCTAACAACAAAGCAAGGAGCCTATCTTTTAATACTGAAATCCAGTGGAAGATGAAAGTCTGAACACCATCCTCTCCTTTGTATGGCCCAAAGGCAAACTGCGGGTGCATGAGCTTGCAATTTGTTCTTTGCGGATGGAACAGAAACATGTGAAAACACATAAACACCATCTTCTGTTGTCCTTCTCAGCCAACGGAGGTAGTGAAGAAAAGAAGCAAAAAAGGCAAACCAGGACCTAAACTAACCAGCTCTTTCATTTTATGTTCCACAGTCCAAGCCAATGCTAGCACAACAGGACGGTTTATTCTGACTTCTGGGATTTTTTGAGCCTGCCAGGTAAAATGGGTGAGGCAGGCATAGGTGTGGAATTGAGAAATACAGGTATGGGCTGGGCCCAGCAGGCCTAAAAGGAGTTTCCAAAAACAGTGCAAGTTCTTCTGTTGTAGGTTTCTCCATATATCCCTCGCTTGAACGCTATTTAGACTGCCATTTTAAGGAAGTTTATTTGGAGTCAGAGGGGTTGAATTCCAAGTAAACAATTTGATTATGGGAAGAGGGCAAGGCCTCCAAGAGGCAATGCCAAAATGTGGGAGACTGGAACACAATCATTTTCCTCCCCCAATTGGCTTAAGGAAAAACAAGTAAGGGAGAGAAAATACCCTACCCTAATATATGACTACTTTTAGATCCATGGCTTCAAACCCAAAGTAAAATGTTGTCACCTTTAGTTATACGGCTGTTTTAATATTTACATGATACACACAGTATCATTTTTCATCAGGGCTTAAAAATTAGTGGCATCAAACCTATGCCATATATCCTATTGTTATTATACCAAATTTGGTTCAGATGTATACAGGTACTAACTAGGGTTTCCAGGTCCAGGTTGGGAAATAACTGGAGATTTTTGGAGTGGGGCCTAAGGAGGGAGGGGTTTGGGAAGGGGAGAGGCTTCAGTAAGTTATAGTGCCATAGTGTCCACCTTCCAAAGTGGCCATTTTCTCCAGGTGAATGGATGTCTGTCACCTGGAGATCAGATGTAAGAGTGGGAGATCTCCAGCCACCACCTGGAGGTTGGCAACCCTAGTACTAATGGATGGTATCTGGGCTTTTCCCCAGTAACCTCAGGAATTGTAGTCTGGAGAGGTGGCAGAGCATTGGAAAGTCTTCTCTGACAATATGCTGGGGACTGTTTCAGTTTCACAGAAGGGGAGCTATGAGCTTGCACAATTTTGTGATACCCTAATTAAAATGTTTGCCAAGTAAACCACAAGTGGGGGCAGTGTTTCCCCTCAAGTCGTCCCCAACACACTGGCAACTGAGTTACCCATCCATAGCCCTGCCACAAAACTGCAATTCCAGGAGAAAGAACAATTATACCCAGGTTTAACTCTGAGATATAAATAAATATGCATCATCACCTTTTCTTTCTCTGTCTTATGGGAGAGCTCCTACTTTCCTTTTACACTGAGAACCAAATGAAATGCTACAGGGGGAATGTGAATCATTATTCCAACAGTTTGAAAGCAGCCTTGGGAGACGGTAATAAGAAGTCAAGGAATGGAGCTTCTTAACACTTACCCATCCTGCCACCGTTCTGCTCAGGATTACCCACTTCCTCTCCCTACCTCCCCCCTACCTCAAAAAAAAAACCTTTTCTCATCAAGAGAAAAGCAGCTAGGTGGGAAGAATTATTTGGAGCGGAACAATGGTAAGAAGGTAAAAGAATAAAACAGCCTCTTCCTAGGTATTCCTTTGTTTCCGGTTACAGCCTTTGAGTCAGCTTTTTGTTTTAAAAACTGTTGGGTGATGGATTCACACGTGCCCGCGGTATTAAAGGCATTTGTATCCCACCTTTCTGCTTTACATACCCAAGGTATTTTCACATCAGTATGTGGGAGAAAATGAACACCAAGTCCAAACATGCTCTTCATTTAAAAATTCTTGCACAGAAAGAAGATATTTAAATGAAGATGTCTTCATCCCTTGCTCAGAAAAGTGAATGTTCCATAATCTTTTTGCCTGGCATAACAGCACCTGTCTGTGAGAGAATCTCCTCTATGTTGGAAAAACCGAAACAGTTTAAAAAATATTAAATGATGAAATAGAAAATAATGAAAACCTCTTAGAGGCTTGTGGTGGTTTAATTTCCTGTCCCAACCTTGTATGGCAACATTTCCTCTCACTTTGGTGGGAAACAGAGCCTCAGGCTCCCTGGAACAGAAACAGCTGTGGGACCTCCATGTTCAAAAGCCAGCAAACCAATGCCTGGGAGTCAAAGCAACAGAGGAGAACCAGGGCCTAGATACCCTTTGTGAGCTTCCCAGCATTCACTTGGCCACTGTTGGAGAACTGAATGCTAGACTCAATGGACTTATCATTTGAAACACTGAAGCTTAAGGCACATTGATTACAGCATGAACAAGTCGATGTCAAGAATGAGGAAGGTGGCTGCAAAAGCTGGGTTTTTCACGAGTGCTACAAGATTGGAATCGACAGACTCCATCAAAGCAGTGAAAAACACTCTAATGAGGGGGGTGCACACAACTGGAAGAGCATGTCCATATAAGACAGGCACTGGTAATTACCAGTTACTTCACAGGCAATACCTAGTCAAAACCTCTGACAATTCACTGGTGCATTATTTTGGGGAAAGTACGCTACTTCCCAGGACCAAATACACAGCATATACTGTGGTGAGGGAAAGTATTTATTTATTTATTTCATTTATGCCCCACCTTTCTCCCCAATGGGGATCCAATGTGGCTTACATTGTTCTCTTCTCCTCCAATTAATCCTCGCAACAACCCTCTGAGGCAAGTTAGGCCGACAGTGTGTGACTGGCCCAAGGTCATCCGGCAAGCTTCCACAGCAGAGCAGGCATTGAGGTGTTCACACAAGAGCAGTTCATACCAAAGGAAAAACATGTAAACCATTAATGGCAAACGCCTCAAAATGAGCCATGCTACAATATAAAAGCTGCTTAAGCAGGGAGATCAAATATATTAAATAAACATAATTAAAACTTCTAGACAAGACCTCCCCCATGCGCAAGCACAGATGCTTGGCACCCAAGGCTGTTATGGGAAACTGCAGGCCTGTGTACTCTTGCCATATACCTACCCAGCCTCCCCCTGTCAAGGAACAAAAGATTGTTCCACAACTGAGCACAGAATTATGAACTCAGCAGGGATATCACTAGCTTTCCAGTCTGGATCAAGCCCTAATACATTTTTTTAATTGCCAAGTGTTTTTCCAATTATGTAAGTACCTTTGATTTCATTGTCAAGAATACTAGAAGCTAGAAGCAAATGTACTCTTGGGGGCCATACCACACACAACGTTGAAGACGCAACTCCCTCCCAAAGTATCACTTCAAAAAGAAGTTACAGAGAAGCCCCTACATCGATAAGGAATTATTAGGAAAAGGCACTGAAAACAAAAACGACATTATAATACCTTTTTAAATTGCCAAGTGCTTTTTTAATTGCCAATTTTTTTAAAACTGCCAAGTGTTTTTTCCAATTGTATAAGTTTTCCGATTATATAAAACTGTTTTTGATTTCATTGTCAAGAACACTAGAAGCTAGAAGCAAATGTACTGTCAGGGGGCCATACTACACACAAAGTTGAGGATGCAACTCCCCCCAAAGTGTCATTTAACATTACAAAAAGCAGTTACACTGAGGTCCCTATATCGATAAGGAATTATTAGGAAAAGGCACTGAAAATAAAACCGACATTGTAATATCTTTGTACGGTGCAGCCTCACCTGAAATACTGTGTGCAGTTCTATTTATCGTATGTCAAAAAGGATATTGCAGAGCTGGAAAAAGTACAGAAGCAGGCAATCAAGATGATTGGGGGGTTGTTAGAGTACCTTCCCTATGAGGAAAGGCTGGAGTCTCCGGGACTTTCCAATCTAGAAAAAAGTTGGCTATAAGTTTTTAAAATTATGCACAGACTGCAGAAAGTGGATGGAGGCAGCTTTTTCTCCCTCTCCCATGATAATAGAACTTGGGAGCACCACCATGACACTGTTGGAAAATAGGTCCAGGACAGTCAAAAAGGAAATACTTTACTTAATGAGTAATTACCCTATATACTCGTGTATAAGCCGAGTTTTTCAGCCCCAAAAAAGGGCTGAAAAAGCCGAACTCGGCTTATATGCGGGTCAATACGGTAGGGGAGGGGAGGAGGGAGGAGGGAGGAGGGAGGGGGGAACTTACTGCCGCCGCCGGGCCCACGCCGCTTCCTGCTGCCAAGAGCAGCCTGGGACGGCCTCCTGCAGCTGCAGGGAGGCTGCCCCGGCCCTCGCCCGGCCGCGCCGCCGCTTCTCGCGGCCGAGAGCAGCCTGGGGCGGCCTTCTGCAGCTGCAGGGAGGCTGCTCTGGCCCTCGCTTGGTTGTGCTGCCGCCGCCGCCAGGCCCGCGCCGCTTGCTACCGGGAGCCCAGGTAAGCCTGCGGGGGGGGGAGGGGTTATAAGCCGACCCTCGGCTTATACGCGGGTGCCTAATTTTTCCCCATTTTTGGGGAGAAATTAGGCACCTCGGCTTATATGCGGGTCGGCTTATACACGGGTATATACGGTAAAACTGGAATTTATTGCCAGTGAAGGTAGAGATGGACAGGTGTATAGGTAACTTTAAAAGGGGGGTTAAACAGATTCATGAAGGAGAGGTCCATCAATTGCTAATAGCTATGGTGACTGAAGGAAGACTCCATGTACAGAAGCAGCAAACATCTGAGGAAGAAGGGGAGGGCCTTAGCCTCCAAGCCCTGCTTGGTCATCCATACTGTGTGAAACAGTATGATGGACTAGCTGGACCACAGGTCTGATCCAGCTGGCTCTTCTTATGTTTTCTCCACCGTTCCAAATTACAAAAACACTGAGGGAAAATCTTTTCCTTAAACTAGTTACCATCAGAATATGATGCAAACAAATATTATGTGACCTTCTTATACTTTTTAAAAACTTTAAGCCTTTGCTTTTACAGCATTTTGGGTCTCCCAAAACTAGACATCACCTTCGAAAAGGAGGCAACACAAGCTCATTAGTGTCCATACAGAGATATCAGTTTATAAAATCCTGTTTTTGAAGCATGGCTGCCACTGTTCCTGCCAACATTACATTCAATATTAATTCAGTCAGCCATCCCCCCCCAAAAATTTAACTTCAAAGAGAAACAGACAGGCATCATTAATTATAAAACATTAACCAAAACACTGAGCTAGTGGCACTCAAACAAATACTGCACAGAAGTAGGCAGACCAGATTTTCCCTTACTATATTCATTTTTCAATTGTGTATTTTTATGACTAGGTAAATATTAAAGCACATCTCATTTGCACTCTACAAAACATTTGCTTGTGTCAAGTTACAATTAAGTGATTATACAACCCACACTTATCCCATGAAAATAATTTTGTTACAAAACTGGATGATCATAAAAGGCAAATTAGACCATGAGATGAAGCACTACCTGTGAATTTACAAGTCACAAGGGCCCATTAAACACCAGTAATATCACGGAAGGAGCCTTTATCTAGTTTCACCCCACAGATGTGTGCAAGGCTGATCTATCCCATGGAATCTGTGTCCTGCAATCATGTAGGTAGAAAGGACTGTGGGAGAAACCCTCCTGCACAGCTGTGGTTCTTTAAGTATTATGAGAGAAATGTAGGTGAAGCCACAGAAAAGCACAATCACAATGCTAGTCTACTATTTAAAGGGCATCAGAGACAATCAGGACATTTGAGACAAGGTAAGAAGCCTTTTGGAGCCAAGGTTACTTTAACCTTCACTATTAAGTGACAAATAACCAGAAGTAGATGAGTAGGTTTTGCCAAAATGCTAACAGTGGCTTCATGGGTACCTCTTTTGGCATGTTCTCATGAAATTAGTTGTTGAATAATAAAAGTTGGAATTCTGTTCCTGTCTATTTTTACCAAGTATGAGACTGTATTTTCCACAGCTAATGTGGTTTGTAGGCCATAGCTTGTGGACAGCATGTGGGTAGCTGATTGTTTGCATAGGAATCACCCAGCCTAGCAGCTCTCAGAATTCATGCTGTCAATCAATCAACACTGCTCTCTTACATCATCATCCACTAGTCACCCAATGTGCTATATTGTTTGTCAGAACAGATACCACTGATCCAAACTCCTGCAGCATTACATCTTCCATACTGCTAAAGACCATGAAATAATCTATAAATTACAGGCACAACATTCGGGGCAGTCATACTGTTCCTTTGGCCACATTCTTTGTGACTTTGTATTTCTGTCCCTTTTTCATTTAAATATTAAAAGTTATAAAGGAATTTCCTATAGCTGAGTGAAACGGTTAAGTTCATCAACCCAAATTGGAGATAGTTTCCCTGGTCGCACACAAGGGTCTTTCCCAGCCATGAAACTCAAGATCCTTTTAACTGGCGGTGCCAAGGACTGATGCAAACAAAAACAAAGCAACCCAGGCAAATTCAACAGTGTGTAGAGTTTCATTAGAATTAAACAACCATACTACTATGATAATATAATAATGCCAAAAATATAAATCTAACAACAAAGTCACATGTGACACAATAGTACAAATGTTTCCATATGCATCCACTTAGGGCATGTCACCACAGAAGTAATTCAGTTCCATGTAGTGTCAGGTAAGTATCCAATTATTGAACATACCAAAAGTACATGTCCATGCATAATATTCTCTTCATATTCCTTAACAGGTCTCCAGTAGATTTTATCCTGTTTCAACCACACATCTCCATCAGAAGATTCTCATAGATGTTGTACCATACTAAAGTTATTAACAGAGCAAGGAATATGCTCTACTATTGAGCTGTTCCCCCTTCTCACCATCTAATACTCTTCTATGCCATCTCACACACCAGAGATGACTGAAGTAATTGCGTTGAAGCCATGAATCCTATTTTGACAGGGCTCTCACTGACTGATTACACTGTTAGTAATTTGCACAATCATTCCCTCTGGCAGTATAATTTGTGTTCCCATGCCAAATCACTATAACAATACAACAGAGCCATGGCAAACCAGAGTTTTCTACAATCTCAAGGGGCTCTCCCACTATGCAGAAAATTATGAGTTTGTAAATTACCCAAAAACACAAAAGACAAAAAAAAAAAAAACAGTTTGAGGATGATGCAATATGCTCCAAGAACAGAACAGATTAAAGCCAATTAAAGGGAAAACAAAACAAAACAGAGGAAGATAGGGAAATTGGGGGTTGTGAGCGAGAGGACAGAACTTTCCAAATTATTTTACCCTCCACCCCAAACATTCCTCTCCGGACCCTGAGCTGATCCCCAGAGCAAAACAAGACCACACACAATAAAGGCAGGGTCTTCTGTATGTCTGGAAGAACTCTTCAGTATGCAATAAAACATGGCTTTCACATTCACCTTCAAAAGAGGAGGACAAAGACTGAAAGAAAGTAGAATGACGTCTTAGGGAGACAGGCAATGCTGGAAGCAAGACAGAACGCAGGCGAAAGCCCTCCCTGCCATTGACAGCTGCTACTTTTGCTCGCCTCCACTGAAATGAGGCTAGGAAACTGTCCCGCTAATACTGTGGTAGGTGAGGAGGAAACGACTTATCTCCTCCCACTCTTCAATAGCAAAATAGGAAATTTCCCTCTAAGACTGCAACGTTAGTGTCAGGGCTTGACAAGAAAAGCCTGTCCAGGCTTCTGTTCTTCCATGCTTCTGCTTTGGATCTTTCAGAGGGAGTTCTATGGGGAAGTTACCCTGTTGTGCTGAGGGAAGGAAAGGAAATGGTTTCTCACTTACCCTTTTCCCACCGTGCTTTAAGGAAGTGGCCAATCTGGGATGGTACTTTGGAGTTTGGGAGGTCAAAGGCAGCTTGCTTTTAGTCCATGGAGAAGTTTCCCTATAAAAACTGCTGTTATGGAATAGTGGTAAGTTTCTTCTTCCACTCCCTATTCTGTAACTTCAACACCACAATGCAGATTCCCTATAGGGCTAAATTTCTGGTCTTTGGTGTGATTAATGAACAGATTTTGGTTTCTCAGTTTGAGAAATAACTCTTAAAGACCTTAAAGCCCTAAAATGTAGCCTAAAATGTTGTCAGATCTTGGAAGCTACACAGGATCGGCCCTGGTTAGTATTTGGATGTGACACCACCCAAGAATGCCAGGGTTGCTAAGCAGAGGACAGGCAATGGCAAATCACCTCTGTTAGTCTCTTACCTTTAAAACCCCTTGAGGGATTGCCTTAAGTCCACTATGACTTTATAGCAAAAAAAATGGGGGGAATGCCCTATAGTTCTGAGGACTGGAGAGTAGGCGAGGAACAAGTTGCAACACTCCACAAAATTTTATTGTGAATCCCTAAAAAGGGTAAAGTTAGTCCCCTGTGAAGCACCGGGTCATTATTGACCCATGGGTGACGTCACATCACAACTTTTACTAGGCAGACTATGTTTATGGGGTCATTTGCCACTGTCTTCTCCAGTCATCTATACTTTACCCCCAGCAAGCTGGGTACTCATTTTACCGACTTCAGAAGGATGGAAAGCTTGAACTGGCTACCTAAAACCGACTTCATCATGATCGAACTCAGGTCGTGAGAAGAGTTTGGACTGTGCCTACTTGTAAGCAATACTAAAATATCCTAACCCAATGAGCATGCAAAGCATTGACTGCATTTCCTCTTCAATTCTTCTCTTAGTATTCAGCAATTTCCCCCAAAGTTTCTTGAAAAGTAACCTAAATCAGTGTATGTTTCACTGTGATAATGGACTGGGAAAGATGAGGGTATGCTTTTGATGAGAAATTCCGTTCTCCTAGACTCATCAAAACAAAAACAAGGACAGAGCTCGACTTGTGGCCTTTTTTTCTTGTTATGCAAGTGTTCCATTTTGTTTTGTTTTAGATATTTCAATACTTATGCAAAACCTCACTACATTTTAATGAGGAAGTCTGAAGACATTCTGTCCCTTTTATACATGACAGACCCTTAGTATAATTTTAAAGAGAATAAGCTAATTTGAGCATTAACTTTGTTTTTGCCAAATGGAACAAACAAACAAAAAGTAACCCTGGCAGATCAAGTGTGGAAAAACATATCAGACAAACACAAAATTCTCAGTTTTACTGATACAGTGAGACTGATACTTTTGAATTTTTTCCTACAATAGAAGAGACATGTTTGACGTTCCTTTAGCTTTTGCCAAAGCTCAAAATTTAATACTGGGGCAAGACACTCTAGACGGTTTTTCCAAAGATGGAAAAGCCAGTGCTGCTGTTCACAAAGGTAAAGAGTTTAATCTCCTTGTCCTACCTAGAGGTAAGCGGCCCATTCCCACAACAAAATGGTTGTAGAAAGAATGTGGGTTGAGGATACTCAAGTGACAGTAGGCAAGAAAGACAGACTGACCGTTGTTTTAGATGGATGAAAGCAATATAACAGAGGCACTGTTTCCCCACTGTGTTCACACTCATTTCCTTTGCCTCACTGCTGCCTCAGGCCAAAGAGATTTGCAGGTTTCTGTAGTAGTATATCCACATTAAAGCAATCCTATTAAAGGTCACCCCAGAAACAAAGTGCCTGATAAGTAATTCTGTAAAACATTTATGCTTGAGTCCCTGGGACAGAATGAAAGGAAAAAGGTTCTTCCAGAGCACTGAGGCAGCCACAAGGTCTTTGTCCCATGGAAATTATGAACACAGGGACACAAAGGTACAGTCAGAAAGTAGCTCTCAGCGTCAACCATTCAAAGCAACCTTATGATGCAGCACAGTTGGGACTGTAACAACTCCAAAGAGAGTATGGTGAAGTGGGTAAGATGCTGGACTGGGAGGGGGAGACTTGAGTTCAAATCCCCATTCAGCTATGAAGTTCATTGGATGACCCTGTGCAAATCACAATCTCCCAGCCTAACCTGCTACATTGGACTGTTGTGAAGATAAAAGAGAGCAAGAAGAAGAAAAAAGGTGTATGCTGCCACAAGCTCCTTGGAATAAGAATGGGGTAAAGATTCAGTAGATTGATAATAAAACCTCCCTATACTTCCAGAACTAGAACCGAGCTAGTGCTGCTCATTCCTTGTTTTCACAAGCAGGGTGGCCCACTGTAGTTTGAATCTTTTGGCTATCTGCAGTATTTAAATGCCAAAAAATAATGCACAAGCCTTGTACATTTTATACAAAAAACATTAAATAGGACAATTTTACAAAGTACTACAGAGAAAAACAGCTTGCAGCCCCAAGTCAAGTATGAAATAGCATCAGTCATCTGCTCAGGGGAGGAAAGCACAGTAGAAATTATTTAAAAAATTATATGAACGGCATATCCCTGTAGGATTGGGTAAGAAATTTACTTGTAGGTTGCGAATTGTGGCACTTGCGGCAATTTTTCATACAGATTTTAAAAAAGATATTTTAAATATTTCACACAGCAACACACAGAGCCAGTGTGGTATAGTGGTAAGAGTGTTCTTGGACTAGGATCTAGGCGACCCAGGTTTGAATCCCTGTTCTGTCATGGAAGCTTGGGCCAGTCATTTATGCTCAGCCTAACCTGCTATCTTACAGGTTGTTTTCTCCCTCTCATAATACCAGAATGCGGGGTCATCTGCTGAAGCTGCAGGGTGAGAAATTCAAAACAGATAAAAGGAAATATTTCTTCACACAACACATAGTTAAATTGTGGAACTCCCTGCCCCAGGTTGTGGTGATGGCTGCCAATTTGGAAGGCTTTAAGAGGGGAGTGGATATGTTCATGGAAGAGAGGGGTATTCATGGCTACTAGTCAAAATGAATACTAGTCATGATGCATACCTATTCTCTCCAGTATCAGAGGAGCATGCCTATTATATTAGGTGCCATGGAGCACAGGCAGGATGCTGCTGCAGTCGTCTTGTTTGTGGGTTTCCTAGAGGCACCTGGTTGGCCATTGTGTGAACAGGCTGCCTTCTCTCCCGACAACACATGTTTACACACCATGAAATTTATTCTAGTTACCAAGATAAGCAGTGAACAATGCAAAAATCCCCATTTTATTAAAGGGCTCTCAGTTTATTAAAAGGCTCATTCTGAAATATCTAAGGAGGATTATTAAGAGAAATAGGATTTGGAACCCTGGTGGATTCAGGAATTAAAAAGGAATGGGGAAGAGAAAAGCAAGAATTGGCTGCTCAGACAGATCTCAACTTTTCCCCCATCTGAGACAGAAGTTTCATATTAACTTACTAAAAAAGGAAAACTTCTGGCATTTTTTAAAAATAAAAACTTTTCAAGTCTATAGAGAGGGAATAAATTAAAGACTTTCAAACAAGTACATAATTATCTCCCTTATAATCTTCTCTTACAGAATTCTGACACAGCCATTGTGGCAGAGGAGATTCAAAACAATTGTCAAGTCTTGATTTGCCCAGACATGAATTTGAAAAATTAAATTGAACTGAAAAGAACATTGGTGCAAGTAGGAAATCTTGCACTTAACTAGGGCTGTAGCATTCCTCAACAAAACAGATCTATCTCTATAAATTATCTAAGCATGTCTGATGATATTAATACAAAAGACAGACCCCTGAAGAACTTTTCCATAGGATTAGGTTTGGCTACAGCTATCATTAGATCTTTTTTTTTTAAGGCTTATAATTTGTCCGGCAAACAGGCCTGCAATAACTTAATACTGTGCTTTAAACAGTGCGTTTAGAAGTCATAAAGTTACACAAGGACATTAAAGGTCCTTTTATGGTTCATATGACCACTTTGGCTTGGTGATTAAGGCACCACAAACTGACTATTCTGGTCCTACTGTCAAAACATTTTCTGTACTGATCAAGGGAAGATGTCAGCTCTTCCTAACCCCTGCTCAAAATGCAGGCAACCCTGAAAGTAACCACCACCCCCGCAAACGTTATACACCCCAAAAAATGTTTACTGTATATAATTGTGATTTGTATGCAAATTTAAGACTAGTCTTGTATTGGAGTAAATACTGTAATTCATCTGCCAAAGGTTTTCAGGAGTGGCAAGTTAAATTCCCAAGACCCAGTCACTCAGCCAGAAAACTAAACAAAACAATGCAAGGCTTTACCACTTTACAGGGGTCATACTGATCAACCTGCAATTAGGATGTTTTACACATCAAGGGAGAAGGGTGGCCTTGCAGGGTTTCTGTGGCCTAATGTACTTCAGAATGCATGAACCATGCTGATGATTATCTATCAGGTTTTTCTGCAATGTAGCTACTACTATTTATTTCATATATCCTTTTGCTTCTCCCGTGCAATGTATAAGCACTTACAATTCATACCAGAGCTACTGGGCAAACAGTGGGATTCCACAGGCATCTCCAAATAGTTGCACATGGCAAGAAATGTTGTTAGGTTTCACACAGCATTAAAAAAACTTACTCCAACACATCAGCTGGCTACTGGAACATCCTTGCTAGTCAAATATCAAATGGTCAAACTACCTTGAAAAACAACAACCGAATATGAATTAACAGCAAAAAAAATTCAGATTCATTTATTAATACAGCAAATGCCATTAAAAACATTTGTATCAGTTACAGAATTAAAATCGGAGAATACACAGTAACTAAAACTATAGGATATACAATTCATGAACAGTTTATATTATTTAAACAGACCATGAATTGTCGAAGGCTTTCACGGTCAGAGTTCATTGGTTCTTGTAGGTTATCCGGGGTGTGTGACCGTGGTCTTGGTATTTTCTTTCCTGACATTTCGCCAGCAGCTGTGGCAGGCATCTTCAGAGGAGTAACACTGAAGGACACTGTCTCTGTCCTTCAGTGTTATTCCTCTGAAGATGCCTGCCACAGCTGCTGGCGAAACGTCAGGAAAGAAAATACCAAGACCACAGTCACACAGCCCGGATAACCTACAAGAACCAAGACCTTGAATTAATAAAACATTCTATATTTTAAGTTACCAAGCCCCAGCTTTGTCTGACAGATCTTATATATTGCGGCACAGAATTTAGCTACTTGCTTCACCCTCTGGTCTGATCCTTCCCATAGGAGACTCCTCAGCCTCCCTTCCTCGGAGCTATCCTTTATTAGATTAAGGAGAGGGGAAATTAGCTTGTATCATACTTCCTGATAGAATGAGCACCTGAAAAAGACACGTGCAGTAGATTCGGCTTCACCCGACTTGCAGGGACATCCCGATCTTGGTAATTCCTAAATCTGCCTTCTAGGATTGCCAAGGGTAAGGCAGAACTTTCAGCAAATGAAAACAGCAAAAATGAAAAACAGCATAGTTGGATAATTTTATACAGGAAGGTTAGGCTGGAACAGACAGGTCAGAAGGCACCTAGTGAGCTTCATGGCATAGGTTCAAACTAAATGTTACGTTTAACATGTGGCCACTATAGGAAATTAGCAGAACGATGTCAGCTGTGAGTTCCCCATGGGAAATCAATTTGAAAGTGCACAAAGCTCTGATTTGGATCAGGACTGTGGGACCAGGGGGAGGGGGCTCGACCATTTTCCTGACCTAAAATGGCCCTAGGGAGAGTTATTTGGGGCATTTCAGGTCAGAGAAAAGAGGAGCAGGAAGGAGGCTGAAGCAACTTCCCACCTCGTCATGGTCCCAGTCCAAGTTGGGGCTCTACATGCTTCTGAATTGAGATTCTAAAGGGACCACATAACAGCAGTCTGCCAGGCAGTGCCCTTGGTGGTAACACGTCAAATACAATATCTAGTTTAGACCAGAGTGAGGATTAGACAACTGGAGTATATTTCTTATGAATCAGCTTTATTTGCCTCATCTTGGCTTATACAACAAAGTAGCCAAGATGCACTGAGACATCCGACGCTGTTCACACTAAACAAGGGGGAAGAAGAATGGTGTTTACTGGGGTCTTGTAAGTGAGCAGACAAATCCCCAAAAAATGGGAGGTGTCTTATTGTTATTGACACAGGAATTGCTTTGTAGCTATTTAAATGGATATATGGGGGAGAAAACAGCTAGAGGGGTCAGGTCCTTGGAATCAGGAATTGTTAATGAGGCTAGATGGAGCTTCTAAGGGCACCCATTGGCCATTAACACATGGCCATTTAGTCCGGAAATCTCCCAGGCATGGTGCGAATTAATCCTGTAAACACGCATGGCCTGTGTGTTTGGCCCGGTCAATCCCAGAGCTTCCCCGAGTTTGCAAGTTGCTCTGTTATTCTGACTTTTACGAAAGCCCCACTACAAACGCAAGAGCCTGCTGGAGCGTAAGCTTACAGGTCGACTCCCCTATTCTCCCCCTCCAACCGGAACCGGCTTCCCTCACCTCTCCCAGGAAGGACCTGCCATTGCTCTGTCGTCCTAATGGTGGGACGGCACGTTTGGAGGCATGTGGAGCCATGCCGCTGCCCCCATCCACCTCCCCACCGCTGGCTCCCCTTCACTGGCGCGGTGAAGGCGTGCGGAGACATTCCGGTGCCCCCCGCCTCCCACTCACCTTCGTGGGGGCGGTGCAGTGGAGACCATCCCAACGGTGGGATGGCGCAGTGGAGGTGCGTGGAGCAATGCCGCCCGCCTTTACCCCCCACCGTAACCCTGCACCTTCCAGCTCCTTCCACCCCCCACCGGCTCCCCCTTGCTTCTGCACAATACAGGCTCCAAATCCTGTAACTGTGACCATGCAATTCTGCGCCGAATTGCAATGGGCATATTACTGGGTACCTCTGCATAGGACTGCACTGACAGTGGCAAAAAGCAACCAACTTCGAATTTCTATTACAGATTCAAGATGTGTACAACACAGATACAGTTTAGTTCTTGAGCTTGATTTTCAGTAGCTGCTAAAAACAGAAGATTTGGGAGCAAGATTAGATAGAGTTGCTTAGCAGGGTTTGCATGAGCAGCTTTCCAGCACTCTAGGAACACAAATGCACCACTGTTTTCATCCAAAAGTAGAATAATTCTGGGATTCATAGCCATGCCAGCCTAAACTTTGCTCTGAAGAAAGCCTTTGTCTTCAGCTACATTAGTGTTTGGCAGTAAACTACTGTATGAAGAATTGTATTCATCTAGAATGCAATGAATCAATAACTCTTAGGGGAGAAATGCCTCAGTTTCTTTTAACACACACACACACAAAAAAAACTAATTGTAATGCTGTGCAAGCTATCCTTACAGCTTGTTTTCACGTCTCTCTGGTGAGTTAGAGAAAAAGCAGCAACATGTTTTTACCTTTCCGTCTGCTTCTGTGTTAATGTTGTCCTCTGCTGTCTGAATTACTGAATATTTATGTCCTTATATCCACTCTCCTCCATCTTGCCAAGCATAATATCCCAGTGACAGCTTGGAAGAAAGTGGGTTGTGGACACAAGACATATCAAAACATTGTTTATAAAATTTCTCTCACTACTCAAAAGGCAAATAGGAAAAAAAGAGATAAATATCCAAAATAGCATCAGAAATAATTGAAATTCTGTTTTAAACTGTCAGAGTCATTCCTTTGAGCAATGATTGTGTGTGTACTTTAGATCACTCCCCCAAAATAAGTTTAGATGATCCACAGTGGCTTCTATGTCTGTTTTTTAAAATAAGCATGGTAGCCCAGTAGTAAGACCCTTTCAATTGATAGAGGGAGAAAATTTTAAGTTATGGTAATTATGTTATTACAAAGAGAAGCCTTCTCTACTAATTATTTTCAATACTCATTGTTTTCTTTTCAAACCAAAGCTCTCCAGCATTCATCTCCAAACAAGTCTGAACACCCATCAGATGTTAAGTTACACTATCCATGTAAGTAGTGGCATTTTTAGCCATTGGCACTCACCACTGGCACAGGATGATCCCACCTCTGGGCTATGCAACCAGCCAAGAAAAGCGAGTGATATCCCTCAAGTTTCTGAAGGGATTTTTTTTTAATATGCAAAGGAATGGGAAGGATTTATCCTCTTTAGAGTACCTCAATGCACATATAAATTCCTCCAGCATCTAGTCAAACTGCTCCTATGATTTAGCAGGCCCTGCCTTCTGAACTGCCTGTGCAGTAATTCCTGGAAACACCTGGAACAGAAAGCAAAACCTTCAGGTCTCTGAGGCAGCTTCAATACAGTAGCCATAGAAACTTGAAGAAGCCAGTGCTCCTATACCTGTGCAGTAACAGACGTTAACTCTGTTCTTGCCATTCATGGGCAGTTACTTATTGCACTGACTTGTGTTGTTAAGAACTTCATGGTATAAAAGGGAAAAAAGTAGGCTATCCCCAGCATGGTGCAGGGCCAGCTTTATTGCACAAACAACCTGAGCAATGACCTGGAGCAGGGAGCATTCATAAAAGGAATAGGGATGAGATAAATGGAGAACACTTCCATAAAGGTTGTAGTTTGTCTGTAGGTATTATCTTGTTTGTACAGTTTTGTTTTCTAATTTTTGTAATCCAGTTGTTGCATTATTTATGGTTTGTCTTATTTTCCTTTTTTGCATTGTTTTCCTAATTTTGCAATCCACCTTGAGTCTCAGAGAGAAAGGTGGCCTATAAGTAAATAAAACAAATATATAAATATTTTTAGGGACATAATTGAAAGCCATGTACAGTTTTGATCCTGTGTACTCACATGCAATCTAACATGAATTCCTGTTTGTCTGTTTCAATACTGCAAGGATTCTGGGATGTATGATACAGACCATTGGGGGCAGTAAGACACCTTTTGGCTTAGGTCAGCATGTTGCGACCAAACCTGAAGACCTGAAGTTTCAGGAAAACTATGGGTTCTCCTTTGTAGTTCACAAAACAAAAGTTGAATAGTTTTGTTTTTTTTGTTTGGTTTGGGGTTTTTTGTTCAGGTGCTGAAGCATCTTTTCTCCTCAAGTTCTGCCAATTTGGTGACTTCATCTCTTTTTCACTTCCCAGAAATGTCACAGTAATTTTTACAAACAGAAACGTGCTACAGTTATGCCTGGTCAAGAATAGAATAGGTTGAGTAAGACTGGGAAATTTCTGTCATTTATTTAAAATATCTATTTCTGTCATTTATTTAAAATATCTATAAACCTGCCTTTCTCCTGACAATGGGGGACTACTGGAAAATGCTACCCTACAGTGAAAATCTATCTCAACATACTTTCTCACTTTCCTCCACTTACAGAGGTGTCAGCTCTCTTTTCGTTAAAAAAGAGAGATCAAGGCTGTTAGATCCGTTCCAGTTTTGCCCTAACTGGGATAGCTCGATTGCATCAGTCCTCAGAAGCTAAGCAGGGTTGGCCCTGATTAGTATTTGGATGGGAGACCACCAAGGAATACCAGGGTTGCTGTGCAGAGGAAGGCAATGACAAACCACCTCTGTTAGTCTCTTGTTTTGAAAACCTGACAGGGTCGCCATAAGTTGACTGTGATTTGGCAGCACTTTCCCCTACCAATTAATAAGGTCATAAAATGATATAATCTGAAGCCTCAACAAGGTTGAGAATTCAAATATAATGGGTTGAAAAAGCAGAAAGAAATATTTTAAAGAAATAAGTATTTGTTAAAAACATGGTGCATATGTTTGAGAAATATACTAAACATAAGTTGTAAGGTTTAAAGAAAAACCCCAAGAGCTATGCAAACAATACAGTGAATTCTTCAAAACTACTTAAACCAGCTTGTATGACTTACAGAAGTTTCACATTCAAGGATCTGGTAAGGCTGGAGATCACTTTAGGTGGTTAACCACTCAATCTGTATTGCATTCAAGGACTTCAACTCCCTATATTTCTCATGCTGGTAAACTGAATGCAAGGGTCATATTGATCAGAATGCATGTTTTAAAATGGCTCTCTTTCACTGTTGATTTTATGCTAGTTCTAGAAAGCACTGATATCATTCATAAGTAATGCCCTGGAGACTAAAAGACAAACTTGGCATCGTGCTTAAAAAACACACCCTTCTATTATTTTAAACACTCCAGCTTTTACAAAAGGAGAATCGTCAGTGCCAATTTCCCCCCATGTTAAGAACAAAAACTGTTTTACACCCATGGCAGTTACAGCTATAATCTGTAGCAGAAATTTACACTGGGACAGGGAAGGGTGCTTAACGCTTTTCCTGTGTTTCTTATCAGAATCAGCACCACCCAAACTGGAGAGATTAAAGTTTGCCCTCTCTCACCTAAAGGTACAGTGGAAGTTACCAGTAATTGTTAGTGATGCTGCCTTTCAAGGAATTCAGCCTTAACCTCTCTGTACAGGTGCCTATTATAGTAATCACCGTTGAAAGGGATGAGGAGGGGTTGACTCTACTGAAATATATTCTCTTTAATAATACTATTTCATGGGTTTGAGTGCTGAACCCTAGCATTTAAACCAGATTCTGAGGCTATACTTTGGTTCAGGTTAAGCCAGTGGAAGAAGGATGCATCCCACAGCCTTTACCGTTTATTACTTTTATTTCTGACCTTCCTTCCTTTATGACACTCAATATGATGTGCATATGATCCCTAGGAGGTCTCTGACCTATGCGCTGAACAGACCATATCTGCTTAGCTTCAGCAAAGGTTTCTGTATCATTTGTCTTCAGACCATCCCGTGATTATTTGTGACACATATACCAAAGTTGACACTTTCTCTAAGAAGCTCAAAGTAGTGTTTTAACTTAACAACCCTGTTAAATAGATGAGGCTGAAAAACAGTGATCCTTGAGCATTAAACTAAGTAAACGTGAGGTTTTTTTTTACATCATACATATTGCAGCCTTGGCTTGGTGTTTACCACTGTGGGTTTTGTTTCTCCACACTAGGAAAATTTGTCTTTGAATGGTACAGCAATTGGTTTACAAGCAGGTCTTTTCTCCCGTTCAATGGATTTCAGCCAGCAGGTCTGGCAAACACTTACAATGCAATCCTATGGAGAGTTAGTCCAGTCTAAACCCATTTAAATTAATGGGATTAGACCACAGCAACTCTACACACGATTACATTGTGACTAACCTTTGAAAGCCGTTCAGAGTACACAGAACAGGACTAGATGGGCCAGTGGTTTGATTAAAGCAGCTTCACATATTTTATTATTGCAAGTTTAATGAAACAGAAGGTTGCAGCAGATTTACAGTGCAATCTTTTGCATATTTACTCCACTCTAAACCCAATGGGTTTAAACTGCAGTAAATCTGCACAGCAGTGAAACATTAATCTACATTTAGATTAATTCTCAAAATGAATATATCTAAGGATGAAAAATTCAGAAATATAAGCATAGTTGCCAAATAATAAAATAAACTCTATGGAACATACTATGGTCCAGTGGATTAAAATTTGGGTTTTAATCTGGGATACTTGGGATCAAGATTCACCATGATCCTGGACTCATGGTGAGGTTTTGAGCAAGCTGACTTACAATGCATTCATAAACAGAGTTACATCCTTTTAAATCCACTGAAGTCAATGAGTTTAGAAGGGTGCAACTCTGCCTAGGATGATGCTGTTAATTCCTAATCTGTAAAACAGGAATAATAACCGCCAACAAATCAAGAATGCAAAGTATTTTTAATTTACAATATAAATCAGCAGCAATATGCAAGGTCAAAACAAATTTTTAAACTATTAATATACACATGTTTGGTATCTAATATCTCTATTTTCCCCCAAAGATGTTATTCAGGGTATTCTATTTCATCTTTTATACTAAATTCAAGCATGAACTCAACCCACCCCTAACAATGCAGAGTTTTACTAATGAAACATGAATCAAATACGAAGGCAGCAGGGTACCAACCATGTCAAAAAAGCCACACAACTTTCCATAATAGGATATGAATGTTGATCTATGATAGGAAATGAAAAATCTCACCTTAAACCCAAACCTGACTCTTAAAATTGGGCTCTTTAGCTAGATGTCGGCCAAACCCACAACATAATTCTAACTTTACACATTCAAAATTTGAAAGTATTTTTTCCCTATGCTTGTTGAACTAGTTGGATGCTGAAAGACTTTAACTACATCACTAATTCTAAGCAGCTTGATGTTTTTGTTTTTTAATGCCACATATTTAACATTTCCTTGGAAACCTGCAAGTAGTTAAAGCTGGCAGTTCTCTAGAGAGGCAGCATAGAAATTTTCCAAATAAATAAATAATATTCAAAATAAACATGCCTTGGAAGATATTATAGAGAAGAAAATGCTTTATTTATTCTGGAGAGTCGCACTTTTGCTTCACCCTCTCAGAAGTAGCTGAAGGGTGCTAGAAACAAATAATCTAATGACAGTAACTTAATTAACTTCATCCTACTTGTGCCATCTGGATGCTATGTATCTCTCTTTCTGTATATGTTTGCACACAGGTTGCTAGTGTAAGAGATGTGAGAATGTGAATGAAGGAAAATTATTTTAGAAGCTACTGTATGTAGGCCATAGGTGACTGTCAACTAATAACAGATTCTTAGAGAGACAGAGAGAAACTGATTTATCACAGTATAATGTCTGTGATAAGGAAGAATGTGCAAAGAATATTTCTGTAGCCAAAAGAAAAGAAAAACCTCGATGGATGTCTGAGGAAACTCTTAAAATTGCCAGAGATAGATGAGAAGCAAAAGTAGAAGGTGACAGAAATAGAATCAAAAGTCTAAGTGCAACGTTCCAGCAACTCGCACGTAGAGACAAAGAGACCTATTATAATAACCAGTGTAAAGAAATAGAAGAGAACAACAAAAAAGGAAGAACAAGAGATCTGTTCCACAAGATCCAAGAAATCGAAGGGAAATTTAAAGCACGGTAAGGCATGCTGAAAAATCAGCATGGAAATAATTAACTGAACAGGACGAAATAAAGAAAAGGTGGGAACAATACACTGAAGAACTATACAGAAGAGATGAAAGCATAAAAGATTCTTTCCAAGAAGAATCTTTTGAAGAAGAACCTACAATTTTAGAAAGTGAAGTGAAAGCTGCATTGAGAGCAATCGGGAGAAACAAATTACCAGGAGCAGATGGGATATCAACAGAGCTATTCCAAGCCACAGAAATGGAGTCCATCAAAATCTTGACAAGAATATGCCAACAGATATGGAAAACAAAACAATGGCCCACAGACTGGAAACGATCCATTTATGGTCCAATTCCCAAGAAAGGAGACATCAAAGATTGCAGCAACTATCGGACCATCGCATTAATTTCTCACGCAAGTAAAGTGATGCTCAAAATCGTACAGCAAAGGCTGTTACCATATACGGAAAGAGAAATGCCTGATGTTCAAGCTGGTTTCAGAAAAGGAAGAGGCACTAGAGATCATATTGCAAACATATGCTGGTTACTGGAGCATACGAGAGAATTTTCAGAAGAAAATCAGCTTGTGTTTCATAGATTACAGCAAAGCTTTTGACTGTTTGGATCAGGAAAAGCTATGGCTGGTTTTAAAGGAAATGGGTGTGCCACTACATCTGATCGTTTTAATGCGCAACCTGTACTCTGGACAAGAGGCCACAGTTAGAACAGGATATGGAGAAACGGAATGGTTTCCAATTGGCAAAGGTGTCAGACAAGGATGTATTTTATCTCCCTATCTCTTCAATCTATATGCAGAACATATAATTAGGAAAGCTGGATTAGATTTAGATGAAGGTGGAGTGAAAATTGGAGGGAGGAACATTAATAATTTGAGATATGCTGATGACACTACATTATTGGCAGAAAATAGTAAAGATTTGAAACGACTACTGCTGAAAGTTAAAAGAGAAAGTGCCAAAGCAGGACTACAGCTGAACATCAAGAAAACAAAAGTAATGACTACAGGAGAATTACACAACTTTAAGGTTGACAATGAGGAAATTGAAATTGTTCAAGACTTTCTATTCCTTGGCTCCACCATCAACCAAAAGGGAGACTGCAGCCAAGAAATCAGAAGGAGATTGAGACTGGGAAGGGCAGCCATGAAGGAGCTAAAAAATATTTTGAAGTGTAAGGATGTGTCACTGGCCACCAAGACTAGATTAATTCATGCCATCGTATTCCCTATTACTATGTATAGGTGTGAAAGCTGGACAGTGAAGAAAGCTGATAAGAAGAAAACAGATTCCTTTGAAATGTGGTGTTGGAGGAGAGTGTTACGGATACAGTGGACTGCCCAAAAAACAAATCAGTGGGTTATAGATCAAATCAAGCCTGAACTGACCCTAGAAGCTAAAATTACTAAACTGAGGCTGTCGTATCTTGGTCATGTCATGAGACGACAAGAGTCACTGGAAAAGACAGTCATGCTAGGAAAAGTTGAGGGCAGCAGGAAAAGAGGAAGACCAGCCTTAAATTTGCAAGATCTGAACAAGGCTGTCAAAGATAGGACATTTTGGAGGACTTTCATTCATAGGGTCGCCATGAGTCGGAAGCGACTTGACGGCACTTAACACACACACACAATATTTGTGATACAAAACATATGCAGCAGCTAAGGAGTATCCTCCTGAACACAGGCATGTCAATTCAATTTGAAAAGTCTTAGGACTCAAATCATTAGTGCTTTCCAGAAATAAATTAATAGGAAAACATTTCTGGGCACAACTTTCTCTTCTACATATATATTTTTCTCAGTTTCTCTGAGCTGCGTGAATAAGGATGATTTTTAGCTCTCTGCTTACACTGGGGGGCGGGGGAGAGACTGAATTTAAAATGCCATCATTCAAATGGCTCCTGTAAACTGAACTTTCTTAGAGTCTGTGAGTGGGTAAACCTTTTTTATCTGTAAGAATAGAAAGCTTGCTAGGATTTGGGGAGGGGTATGACTGCTCGCGACCTCATCTGCGTTCACACTTGTAGAAGAATACAGAACCTTTATTGGCATTTACAGTAACAAAACAAACAGGTAAAGCAGCTAGATATGGATCTAAAAATAGAATGAATACACAGTTCATCAGTAAATTTTATAATAAACTATTAAATGAGGGTACCCTTCGAAGCTTTGTCATCCAATAAATGGGCTATGTTTCCAGTAGTGATTGCAGTAGTAAATTGAGGAAGAGAGCTAATTAAGCTGCATCGAAGCTGTGTGAAAAGTGGACAGTACAAGAGAATATGTTGTATTGTGTCAGGTTCTTTGCATTGACACCTACAACATCTTGCTTTGCGTGGTATTCCCTTGTATCTACCACTAACAACAGCTGAAGGGAATATATTAAATCTGGCCAACAAAAATGCTCTATGGTGAGAGGGCATAGTTAAGTTAGAAAAATACTGGGCCATAGAGTTTATTTGATAAGAAAGGCCTAAAAAACAAGGGGAGCAGATACCTTCAGCACCGGCTTTTATTATTTGGGAATCACTGTCCCATATCCTTTTTTGGAGTTCACACTTGTAAATATCAAGGGAACAAAAGTAATGACCTCCATGCACTTCAACTGAAAGAAGACATATTTGGGACCTTGTATTTACAGCAACTAAGTGCAGCTCAGCAAATATGTAAGGACTTTGCCACTCAGTGCCCTGGAGACTCAGGATTTTATCAAATGGATCCTGATAACGAGAAGTGGGAAATAATTACAAACTCTCCTGAAAGGCATTAACGAGAGAGAGACTGAGGCTTTAAAATTTAGAGGGGGAGCATAAACTGGATTCAGTTATCAGACTGGAGACTTCAATGCAATTTTCAAAAAGCATACTACATATATTTTGCATTACAAATGCTTGAAAGAATTGTGGAACAAATCTTTATTTTGCTTTGTAGTTTCACTTTCGGCCAGCTTTTGATATAGATTACCTGATTTCCCTCATACCTCTTTTTGTATACTGTTTAATCCACATTGGTGGTGGAAAATGCCCTCCACAGCTGATTTATGGCTACCCCTTGGGACTTATATACATGGGGTAAGGGGTAGCTTCTGTACAGATGGCACAAAGCAGCATAGAAATACAACAGAGCATGTACATAAAGGCATTTAGATCATCAATACCTCTCTTTTGACAACTAATTCCAGAATAGAAATATGCAATATACTTTTCCGTTCACAATTCTCTGCTGTATACCACTCATTGCATAATTCCTCTGCAGAAACATTACAGCCTCTGGAATCCATTGCTTACATTAAACTAGATTGCAGCCTTTCTCTACGCTAACACCAAATGGTCATAACTAGACAGTGCAGACCTTAAAAAAGCAGTCAGGCTCTGGAACCCGTGGCTATTAGCCCCAAGATGTGAGCGACAGCGGACAGAAAAGACACTCTGCATTTGCACAGAGTCACTCTGTTCAACAGCATAAACCAACGGAGTCCAAACGAGCACTACCTCAAACTAAATCTTATGAAAATCTTACCTTAGTTAGGGATACCGTTGTAATTTTGTCTTTTTCTGACATCACTGCCAGTTTTCTGTATATATGCGAGGACGTTTTGTAATGGCCTATGGCTAAAAGAACTAAACGAACACTCTACCTCACAGCGGGTAGCCGTGTTAGGCCATTTATTCATGGAAGGTTTTGCATTGGATTTGTCACTCTGTAGATGCACATTTTCCCCATCTGAATTCTCAGAACTCTGCATGGCAGCTTATTGTTGAGTTTTGGGAATATGGATGGGGGGAAAGTGCGTCTAAAGAGTGGCAAATCCAATGCAAAACCTTCCATGAATAAATGGAGAGTCCAGTAGCACCTTAAAGACTAACAAAAATATCTTCTGGCAGGGTATGAGCTTTCGTGAGCCACAGCTCACAGAAAATATTTTTGTTAGTCTTTAAGGTGTTACTGAACTCTTGCTCTTTTCTACTACTGCAGACAGACTGACTCCATTTATTCATGGAAGGTTTTGCATTGGATTTGCCACTCTTTAGACGCACTTTCCCCCCATCCATATTCTCAAAACTCAACAATAAGCCGCCATGCAGAGTTCTGAGAATTCAGATGGGGAAAATGAGCATCTAGAGAGCGACAAATCCAATGCAAAACCTTCCATGAATAAATGGCCAGCGGAGCGCTGCTCTTTTTTGCTGGTCGGAGGGCGGTCCGGCTCTCAAAAGCCACGGCAAGCGGGGCGGTCGGTATGAACAGGGCTAAGTTTTCCGCTATGCTTGGATCACGATGCATCGTTTTTCCCTGCCGAACCGAGGTAGAGTAGAAACTCATGGAAGGTTTTGCATTGGATTGGTCATACTCTGGTTCCCAACCAGGGGTCCGTGGACCCCCAGAGGTCCGCGAGAACTAAATTAAGGTCCGCGAAACAAAGTTATAAACCCATAATAAATTAATATTTTCAATTAAACGTTCTCTATTATAAAATATATATATTCAAATATTATTCTAAGTTTAATGTTTAACTAACAGTTATGATTAAAGTTTATTTTCGAATTCTCGGAATTTTAATTTGGAACCTTGGGGTCCCTGCATTGAACAAAAAAGTCCTAGTGGTCCCTGGTCAAAAAAAGGCTGGGAACCACTAGATGCACATTTTCCCCATCTGAATTCTCAAAACTCTGCATGGGGGGGGGGGGGCATATTGCTGAGTTTTGAAAATAGGGATGGGGGGAAAGGGCGTCTAAAGAGCGGCAAATCCAATGCAAAACCTCCCATGAATAAATGGCCAGCAGCCACACCAGCTCGCAGCGCGGAAATCCGTAAAGTGATCCAGAAAGCTCTCTCGGCCGGATCCCGTACGCTGAACTCACCCCGGGAGAGCTGAGCGGGTCGGGCGGTGTTCTCCCTTCCCGGACGTCCAGCGCCTGGCTGGCTGGCTGGCTGGCTGGCTTCCTCACTGACGTGTCAGCCGAGACCCAGCGGCAGGCGGGGAGAGACCCCCAGACGCAAACAGGCCGCCTCCGCCGCCTGCCGGCGCCGCCAGGATCCCCCGGCCCGCCCCCCGCCCGGTACCGCGGGCCGGACCCAGGGGCTCCGTTCGCTTGTTGTGGGAGCGGCCGCCCCGTGCCTGCGCAGGGCGGAGCCTCTTCCCTTCCCCCCGCCTTCCCGGCAGCCGCTCTCCCGCCCGGCGCCTTTCCCGCTTCGCGACGTAGGCGCGGCCCAGCCTGCCCCGGAGACACCCGCCTCTGCCCGCGGGCCGGCCGGAGGAGGCGCCCTGAAAGCCCCGCTCGCGCGAATCGTGCCTGGCGGGGTCGCTCCAGGACACCGTGAAGCGCCTGGCCCGCAGGCTCACGTGACGCGGAATCGGCGGGAGGCTCCGCCACCCGGCGGCCGAGGGCGGCAACTGTAGGCCCCTGCGCTCGTTAGGCGGCAGGTAAGGTTGCCCTCACCCGGCTGGCCCAGGCGAGCCTGATCTCGTCAGATCTCAGAAGCTAAGCAGGGTCGGCCCTGGTTAGTATTTGGATGGGGGACCGCCAAGGAAGGCCAGGGTTGCTGTGCAGAGGAAGGCGCTGGCAAAACCACCTCTGTGAGTCTCGTGCCATGAAAACCCCCCAAGAAAGGGGTCGCCATAAGTCGGCTGTGACTTGAAGGCACTTTACACACACACAAGGTTGTCAGGCTGCCACTTTCCTGCCAGCCCGCCCCGCTTTGAGTGGCAAGTAGAAATTCAACAGGTGTCCATCAGAGCAGAGGTTCCCAAACTGTGCTCTGTGGAGCGCTTGGTGATCCGTGAAACATCTCCTCGTGCAGAAGAGTTGGCTTTTATATGCTGACTTTCTCTACCGCTTCAGGAGGAATCAAACCGGTTTACAATCACCTTCCCCACAACAGACACCCTGTGAGGTAGGTGCGGCTGAGAGAGTGTGACTAGAATCATAGAACCATGCAGTTGGAAGGGACCACCAGGGTCATCTAGTCCAATCCCCTGCACAATGCAGGAGATTCACAACTTCCTCCCCCCACACCCCCAGTGACCCCTACTCCATGCCCAGAAGATGCCCAAGATGCCCTCCCTCTCATCATCTGCTTAAGGTCATAGAATCAGCACTGCTGACAGATGGCCATCTAACCTCTTCTTAAAAACCTCCATGGAAGGAGAGCTTACCACCTCCCAAGGAAGCCTGTTCCACTGAGGAACTGCTCTGACTGTTAGAAAATTCTTCTTAATGTCTAGACAGAAACTCTTTTGATTTAATTTCAGCCCACTGGTTCTGGTCCATCGTTCTGGGGCAACAGAAAACAACTCGGCACCATCCTCTATATGACAGCCCTTCAAATACTTGAAGATGGTTATCGTATCACCTCTTCAGGCTAAACATACCCAGCTCCTTCAACCTTTCCTCATAGGACTTGGTCTCCAGACCCCTCACCATCTTTGTTGCCCTCCTCTAGACACATTCCAGCTTGTCTACATCTTTCTTAAATTGTGGTGCCCAAAACTGAATACAGTAGCCCAAGGTCACCCAGCTGGCTTCATGTGTAGGAGTGGGGAAACAAATCCAGTTCACCAGATTAGCCTCTGCCACTCATGTGGAAGAGAGGGGAATCAATCCCAGTTCTCCAGATCAGAGTCCACTGCTCCAAACCACCGCTCTTGACCATTACACCACGCTGGCTCTCCATGAAGAGATTGGAAAGAAAAATACTACTGTCATTCGGTTTAGTATATAGTTGCTAGGTGAAAATTAGTGCTCCATGCCGAATTTCTCTCTTGAAAAGTGCTCCATGACTCAAAAGGTTTGGGGACCTCTGCATCAGAGCATCTCCTTTCCAGGAAAATGCCAACTCTTCTATTTGCCAACTATTGCGAAGGCATTTCTGTCAGGCACCATAGCAGCTGATTCTAAACACCTCTTTTCTACTAAAAACACATACATGCAAAGGAGCTGAACTAGGCACTGTTGCTGACTAATCCCAGGTTGTTCAGAGGCCAGTGTGTTTTCCTACTGAATGAGCACTTTGTTCCCCAGGGACAAAAATCCTTCTCCAGGGCAGAGGCATGATGAGAGTCATTCCATGGGCAAGAACGCTGGAAGGGAAAAGAGCAAGTGAAGGGTGGGCTCTGCGAAATGAAGAGCGCTTGCAAGCTCAAGCCATCACTATTCCAGCAAGACAGAAACATGGTAGGGGGTCCAAGTAGCTAGTATCGATGAACAGAGAACTCCATGATGAGCTAAGGAAGAAAAAGGAGATGTTCAAGAAATGGAGGAGAGGGCATACCTCTAAAGAAGAATATCTGCGGGTTGCTAGGCATTGTAGGTCAGCCATCAGAGAAGCCAAAGCTCAGAGTGAGCTGAGACTGGCCAGGGAGGCTTGCTTCAACAAGAAAAGCTATTTTCAGATATGTGAGGAGCAAACTCAAGGTAAAAGGTGATAGGTCCACTGTTGGGTGAAATTGGAGAAACTTGGACACAGAAAGCAGAAGGGATCAATGCCTATTTTGCCTCAGTTTTTGCCTCAGTCCAGAGATGGTAGGCAAGGCATGGCCAGAGCTGGGGTGAGGGGGGCAGCTGCCTCAGGAGACATTCAGACGGGGGTGGCGGCACTGCTGCTCCTGCTGGTGGTGGCTCCATGGTAGAGAACCTGACCCCCTGCCAACGGCCACCCGGCAGAGAAGGGCGTCCTAGGCTTCTCAGCTTTGAGCCTCTGGAGGATGGCAGCCTGGTACTTGCCACTGTGCCTGGCTGCCAGCCCCTTGAATACATGAAGCTGCCTTATACTGAATCAGACCCTTGGTCCATCAAAGTCAGTATTGTCTACTCAGACCGGCAACGGCTCTCCAGGGTCTCAGGCTGAGGTCTTTCATATCACCTACGTGCCTAGTCCCTTTAACTGGAGATGCCACGGATTGAACCTGGGACCTTTTGCATGCCAAGCAGATGCTCTACCACTGAGCCACAGCCCCTTCCCCTCCACTTACTTTGTCAGGCAGACCTTGCCTGTTACGCTCCTACAGTGGATGAGGATGCAAAGGGGGAGTTAGTTGATCTGTATTTGAACTGGGGGGTGGGGATAAGCAAGCAAGAAGCTGAGAAACTGTAGAGGTGGCTGTGGTGAGGTGAAATAAAAAGGATAGGCAAGCAGCAAAACTAGAGTTGGAGAGAATTGGCAAGGGTGGTATGAGGGAAAGGAGGGGAAAGCACAAAAAAGGAGAAGGGTGAGATGCAGAAGTCTGAGATTCCCTGTGGCCCAGATTCAGAGGAGGGTTGTGTTTGGAAGAGCAGGGAGCCTGGAGTTTGGGGTAGGCTGGGATCAGGAAACGGGGCATGACTCAGCCAGTAAGCATGCCAGACAAAGCATCCTGTCATTCATGCATCCAGGCATGCAGAATGATTAAAATGCTGCCTGAAAACACTAGGTCTCTTAAGCCTGACCTTGGTTCATAAACAATTCCATAGGCAAGGCTACCACTGGGGGGAAAAAACCCTGTAAAAATAAGCTGGACCAGGAGAAAAAACAATTGCAAAATGCAAAATGTGCACAAAGAGACTTGAACATGATTCTATTAAATTATGTTGACGGCTCGGTTCTGTGTCTGTTACTTTTCAATATTTTTATAAATGATCTGGACAAGGGAGGGACTACAGATGACACCACATTGGAAGGAGTAGCGAACACCCCAGAAGATAGAGAATTCAATGGGATCTGAACACAGTGGAAAAGTAGGCAGATGTGAACAAGATGCAGTTCAACAAGGATAAGTGCAGAGTTCAACATATGGGTAATAAAAATGAGAAGCATGCATACTGGATGGGGATACACATCTGGGTAGCAGTGTATGTGAAAAAGATCTTGGGGTACGGGTAGACTGTAAGCTAATTATCAGCAGTCAATATGATTCAGCAGCAAAAAAAGGCTGTATCAACAGAGGCATAACATCCACATTGCAAAATGTCATAGTCCCGCTGTACACTGCATTGGTCAGGTCACACCTGGAGTACAGTGTGCAGTTCTGGAGGCCTCACTTCAGAAAGGATGTGGACAGAACGGAGCAGGTGCAGAGGAGAGGGACGAGGATGATCAGAGGCCTAGAGACCAAACCCTACGAGGAAAGGCTGATGGACTTGGGAATGTTCAGCTTAGAAAAGAGGAGGTTGAGGGGGGTCGTGATTGCTCTCTTTAAGCATTTTAAAAGCTGTCAGAGGAGGGTAGAGAGTTGTTCCTGTTGGCAGAAGAAGAAGATAGGGCTCACAATAATGGGTTTAAATTATGGGCAGAAAGGTTCCAGCTGGATATTAGGAACTGTATTTTTACAGTACTTACAGTAAGAGTAGTTCAGCAGTGGAATAGGCTGCCTAGGGAGGTGGTGAGGTCCCCCTCACTGGCAGTCTTCAAGCAGCGGTTGGATGAACACTTGTCAGGGATTCTCTAGGCTGATACTGAATTGAACAGGGGGTTGGCCTGCATGGCCCCTTCCAACTTTATGATTCTACATGGAAGGATGACTGGAGGCAAAAAGAGAGCTGATCTACCTTTAGGAGAGGATGTTTTGCTGATTGCTGTTTTCTTTGAGCTGCATGAAACTCCATTTGCCAAAAGATGGTCCACACAGTTATTAAAAGCACCCCTGTCTTCCACTGTATCTGGTTACTTGAGAGTTGAATCGAGAGCCCAGGTCTGGCAGGTGGCTCAGTTTGGCCTCTGAATCACCCCTTGAATATGTAAACAAAGCAGAGATTAAAGTTAAAGTACTCATTGTTATTCCAAGAATTTGTGAGAAGAACAGGCCAACCACAGCAGCCCCGAATACCACAGACGTTCATAGGACTTAAATAAAACAATTAGAGAGTTGTGTAAACTGTAGCATTAGAGTGCATTTTTTGGATGCAGACCAAACTTTCAAGGAGGTAAGTACCATTGAACTCAATGAGACATTTCCTGGTAAACATGTTTATAGGGTTAATCTTAGTGATTGTGTTCTAGTGGTAGTTTTTATGTTAAGTCCTTCTCTGCAGTAATGGGCTGGCCATAAATACTATTATGTGGCGATTTAACCATGGAATGTTTTCCTCTGGTTTGCTCCCAGTGTGTACTTCATGTTAATAACATTATTATGGTTATTAAGAACTCTCAATGAGTGATGAAATTTGCAGAGAATTTTGCATTTTGCTACTCAACTACTTCTGGGGCCTGGTCTACAGAAACCTTTCCTGAATCCCAGAACATGGTCAACATGAGTTATTTGAAACCGTCACTAGATTGTCCACTGGGAGCAACAGACTGAGGAAGCGCAAGGTGGGAAGTAGTAATTTTAAGTATGAATGACAGTCCCTAAAAAAAACAAAACTAACAGATAAGTGGGAATTGATGTGTGTAAGGAGATAGAACTGGGTGCAAATTGTCTTTTACTTCACACGGAACACACGGAACTGCCTTGTACTGAATCAGACCCTTGGTCCATCAAAGTCAGTATTGTCTACTCAGACTGGCAGTGGTTCTCCAGGGTCTCAGACAGAGGTCTTTCACATCACCTACTTGCCTGGTTCCTTTAACTGGAGATGCCGGGGATTGAACCTGGGACCTTCTGCATATCAAGCAGATGCTCTGCCAGTTTCCTTTTAAGGAAATTGCACAATTTGTGAAACGACTGACTTCATTCCAATGTCTATCAAGAAAATGTTATTAGCACAAGTTACATTTACATTTCCCAGTGTATTACTTTCTTATATAAAAATACTTCGAGAAGACATGGAACTCTTCCAACAAATAGTAGCAACAGGATGACATGGCTGCATCCTAACATATCTAATAATAACAATAATCTAATAACAAATTGCAGTCTTTTTGGAGCCTAGAAGACAGTGTTGACCTCTAGCGGTCCACTTTCAAGGTTTCCTCATCCTCGGTCCATTTCTTCTAAAAGCTGGTTCGGTATGATCTTTCTGGAAAGAACATGGTCCAAGTCCATCAACAAGCTGTCTGGATGGGAAAGTGCATATTTTTAAAGGTCCTACCCCCACCAGTGCCATTTTCCTTCTGTCAGCTCCTTGCAGCCATTTGGTAGATGCATAACCAAATGTTGCAGATTTAGGGACTAATGGTAAAATGGATAACCTGGACAGACATTTCTAAAGTTGTCAGAATGAAGCTGTGATTTTAATGCACTTCCAGTGGCAATCCTTAGTAGCTTTAGACCCTTCTAAATACACTGATCTTAGAAGTGTATAACTCTGCTTAGGATTGCACTGTAATTGCACTAAAATGTTAAATAAACACACATTTAGCATTCAAGCTAGGTTAAAATCAAAACTCTGTAGGATGTTGCTCATGGGAGGGATTTTTATACTGTTGGATTTTGAATTAATTATGAATTTAGGGTGCGTTGCTAGTTTTCTGCAAAAACGAACTCCTCCGGGGCTGACATAACATATTTGACAATTCCCTTTGGCTACTAAGACTTAATAAATTCAATTAGAGTCATAGTACAATCGCCTTAAGTTCAGCAGGCATCTCCTACATTCACACCACAGTCATCTTACTGCTTTTCTCCTTCATTAAAAGTGGATTAGTTAAAATGGGCTGCAATTGGAACGCCACTTGCATGGAAGGAATGTTGCCAAAGCATATTTGAAGTTTAGATTTACGTAACCCACTAAACATAGCAGGCAAAGATGAGATTTGAACATGACACACAAGCCAAAACAATATTTGGGTCAAATCCTGGCCTTGCTGAAGCACATCAGTGCTGACATAAGTAATTTGACCTGAAGTTGTCATCCCCTCCTTTATTCTTTCATCAGGGGCACTAGACATAATTTAGCAGCACAGGTCCAGGATCTCTAAGGTTTAAGAATAGGCTTGCTTACATTAATAACTCAAGTTATTCTGTTTATGGGTCCACAGTGTAGGAGATGTTGGAAAAAGGCAGTGTTATGAGAGGAAAGTAGTTTGTGTCTGAGGAGGTTTTTTGTACACTGGATGTATTATCTGTAGGGTTGCCAACCTCTGGGTGGTGGCTGGAGATCTCCCACAATTACAACTGATCTCCAGGTGACAGAGATCAGTTCCCCTGGAGAAAATGGCCGCTTTGGCAATTGGACTCTATGGCATTGAAGTCCCTCCCTGCTCCAAACCACGCCCTCCTCAGGCATCACACCCAAAATCTCCAGGTATTTCCCAACCCAGAGCTGGCAACCCTAATTATCTGCAATCAGAATTTCTATGTTTATTGCTGTCAGCTATTAACATTATTTCTTTATGGTAAATATAAAAACTCAGCCAAATTTTCCTTATCTGAGTAATTTGTGGTCAAATGCTGTTCAGCATACCAGGAAAGTATCTGTGCTTCTATTTAGAACAAAATGTATCATCTAATGCATTCTTTGCTTTCCATTTTAGTTTCTTTGCATGTTTTCTTGTTAGTATTGACTGATGTTTTCATTATTACTTTCACATAAAACAGATTACTGTCCACATACTTCATGCACCTTCATGAAGAAAAGCACTTTGTTTATTGGTATGTCATCTTGGAGATCTCCCGGAATTACATCCAATCTCCAGACTACAGAGATTAGTTCCCCTGGATGAACTGGCTGCTTTGCAGGTGCACTCCATGGCAGCAAGTGCACCACTACTGTAGAAGGAGTAGTAGAGCTAGCAATGTGAACAGGTCAGTTCCTTCTGTCTGCTTTCTTCTTCTGCAGTCCTTTGTTACCTACTTTGCTAATCTTAGGGTCTTCCTTCCAACTAGGGTTGCCAACTGCCAGGTAGTAGCAGGAGATGTCCTGCTAATTCAACTGAACTCCACCCGATAGAGATCAGATCACATGGAGAAAAATGGCCGCTTTGGCAATTGAACTCTATGGCATTGAAGTCCCTCCCCAAACCCCGCCCTCTTCAGACTCCACCCCCAAAACCTCCCGCCAGTTGAGAAGAGGGACCTGGTAACCCTACTTGCAACTGCTCTTCCACCAGCTTTTTCTCTTTGGCTTCCGAGTGGGTCACATGCGCTTTTTGTAACTCTGTTACTTAGCTAGATAGAATGCCTCGTCTATTCTATCACAGTGTGGATTTCTTTATCAATAAAGAATATCTTTTCTTTTCTAAAAGCAACAAGTCTCATGTGAACTTTATATTAAAGCAGACTTCCCTCTGCCTGCACACAGCCATCTCAAGTGAAAGAGAAACAGGCTATCAGCTCTTTATACCAAACTGCAAAATCAAGTTGTGTGTGAAAAGTTTCATCAGGTTTATTTATTTGCCTTGACACCGACTGTGTGAAGGCAAATGAATCAGTCTGAGGTGGCTTTCAGTTGCAACATGATTGAGGCCGGTTGACTTCTGGTGTCAGGGCTAAAGTGCAACACAATTGACGCAATTTCCTCATTTGTTTGAAATATGGAAGGACATTTAGATGAACAAGATTGTCATTATGTAGTATTGTAAATTGTTTCTCTAGCTGAGTGCAGTATTGAGTGCAGTATAATTTAAATGAACCACAACAGAACCTGTCACACTTGTCTTCTTTTAGTTTCTTAAACTGAAGGCACCTGAGACAACAGAATTTTTCACCTCCCTTTGGCAAAAAGTTAGATTATCGTAGATTACAGTAGTAGCATTTTAATTTTACTTGCTGTAATTTTACTCTAGCAACATCAAGTTTAGTAAACAAATGAAAAATATGTTTTTGCTCTAGCTGATTCAGATATCAGAAACAAATTGATTCAGACTCCAGGCCCAAAACACCGTGCCCATATACATTAACCCTGATACCTACTTACAGAGCCACACCAATTTACATGACATTAAGGGAGATCATAGGAATTAGCTAAAGTGGATCTTTATTCCTTCTGCCTTCTGGTTTGCAACAAGGCTGTACAAAAGAAACATGTGGTCAGGGTGCTATCATGCTGTGCACTTACTGCCTCCTCTGGCCTTGGCTAGAGCCACATTTTGTTTTATATTGTGCTATTGTAATTATTCATCTGCCCTGACTTGAATTACTCAGGCTTGCCTGATCTCATCAGATCTCAGAAGTTAGGCAGGGTCACTCCTGGCTAGTACTTGGATGGGAGACCACCAAGGAATACCAGGCATGCTATGCAGAGGAAGGCAATGGCAAACTTGCCTCTGATCATCTCTTACCATAAGTTGGCTGCGACTTGATGGCACTTTACACACACAATTATTCATCTCCTGAGGGTTTTTTTTTTTTTTGCCAGGATGGGAAAATCCACAATGCAAAATAAGAAAATCCAGATAGGCAAGGGAAACAAGGATAGGACTGCCACACCATTGGATAACAGTATTCAGCAGTGAGTGGATTCTACCCTTGTTTCCCTGCCTCCCATTTTCAGGGACTTTTTCCATTGCCTGACTCTGTGTTACCCTTCCTTTTCTTCGTCTGCCCTTTGACCCTGGCACTACCTATGGCCAGACCCTTCTTCATTATGTACTGGCCTGCTCACCACCCTGACTTAGACAGTTTTCTTTACTATTCTGGAATTTAATTTAATTCTTGGCTTTTATTTTCTTCCTTATATGTACTATGGGCCATTGCTCTCTGCCTATGTTATGAAGACTTCAACCCATTGCTCTACCCAAGTGAATGAGAAAGAACCACTTATTATATACGAATGACGTACAGCTTTATTAAAACCTGGCAAACCATTTATATAACTGAGGCTCTTTTGTTCCACAAACCAGATGCATCTCCAACTTAAGCGTCTTCTGTCCCTCCCCCAGGAGGGACCTGAGCTATGTCATTAGGTGCCAGTGACCAGAAGAGAAAGCAATACATATGCCTCCATACCTAATATTTTATAGTTTATCTTTGTGATGGATTGTCCTTCTCATAAGCCTTTTTAGGAGGCAGTTTTGTTTGAAAAGTTGTATACATAAATACCTAAGTAATAACTTTTATGGCAGGGCTTCTGTACCTTCAACAACTGCCTGACAGGAAAAATCCAGTATATATATTCCAGTAAAAAGTGTCACTTGCTGAATTTTGCACAATCATTAATGGCATGAGAGCTCTGCCAAGTAAACTTGGCCACTTTTTTTGAATGCAGATTCAGACCTGGGGATTGTGAATGCTGTTTCAAGGGTTCTCAGTCCAAACATTCGAAGGATTTCAGCCAATGCTGGCTCGATTAGACTGCACAAATAATGGGTAGCCTAGGTGCAGTATAAGGATTGGATTCTACACGGACTCTTCTGGATGCAGGTATATTCCTTTCCCCTGCTTTCTCAGTTATTTCTCATTCTACATGGTAAAGATTCATCCATCCTCTTTGTAATTTCCTAATTGAATCCTTGGCCCTTGTCTGTCCTGCTAACAGGTAATATTCAGCCATTCCTCTTGATTAAATTGTTCAAAAGAGAAGGGAGGTCATACAGACAAAAGCTATATCATCCAGAGAGAACTGAACCCAATACACCAAAATAATTTATTATATTAAAAAAGAACCTTGGACATTACAATAAAAAATTCACGCTGTCAAATTCTGAAATTGTTCCATAGTATGTTTGTGTTGTAAACTATGCCAATTGTCTAGTTAAGGCCCTCTCCCTCCCAGGACATGTGTTCAGTGCTGTTAAAGTTTAGAGCACTAGCCATTTGCTAGATGAGCATGTGCTCATCTAGGTCTTCATGAACGATCAAATGCTGCTAGCAAGGTTCTTTGGACTGGGCCATAATAGTTAATTTACGGTTAACAGGAGGATGAAAAAACTCCTTGGGAACATGTTGACATGGTCTTTAATGTCTACAAGAGGAACGTACCCTGGTAGTTCAAGACAAGGATCAGAAGAAAATATCTGTTGACATTGCCTGCAGGACCAGCAGTTAATTTTGAAGGTCCGTCACCCATGTGATGTATTGGTCAGACCAGATATTGCTTGGTTGATGAAACTGAATATGATCACAGCATGAGATGCTGCAGGGCATGATGTCTTTTCAATGAGAAATATGGAAATTTGGAATATGGAATATGGAATTATGGAAATATGGGGAAAATGAGAAATATGGAAACAGCATCAGTTGGGTAGGCCCTAACCACCTCAGCAGTTTGTGTATAATGCTGTCACAATAGAAATCACATTCTTTAAACATCCCCGCCCCAAGAGCAGAACATACATTTGGAGCAGCAAGACTAGTTTTCAGATGTTCAGTAACAGTATGTAGAAGTTTGTAAAAAATATCATTCAGTTGTACACTTCAAACAGCACCCATCTATGCGTTGTCAAGGAGCAGCATGTTATATTAACTGACAAACTTGTAACTCTATAAACCACTTGTCTGAATCAACTTGAAGTCAAGATCATTGTTTTTCTACAAAACGCAGCCAATGTCAACAGTTTTTTTTTCACTGCCAGGTATTTCCTATGACCTTGTCTAAAAACTATGGCATCCTTGTTAAGGGTAGATTGGAGGATATTCAGGCCCTGTGTTCCAGTCCTAGGGCCCCACAACACAGACCTATTAGTAATGTTTTCTCTTTTAGTAATATTTATGCACATTGGCAGACATGCACAAATTAATGTGGCCATTAGTTACAAGTGGAGGCTCTCATATTTCAGCCCATTCTGTTCTGTTTTCCCTCATGTTGGCCTAGTCACTATAGCATAGATGTTCCTACAACTGGAACTCCATTTTTCTTAGGCTTGCTGTACAGGAACAAAAAAAAATTCTACCACCTTTTCAATGGCAATGAAGTTTAAAAGTTCACAGAATACGGAGTGACTGCTAGACACACCCGCCCCATAGAACTGCAATAATTGTAGATGGCCCAGTTTCAAGTATTAATTTGACAAATTTGGTAAGATCCTAGACACTGGTTTATTGTGCATAGTGGTTAATTTGGCGCTAAACTTATTTATTTATTTGTTTGATTTATATCCCCCCCAACCACAGTGGGGCTCAGGGTGGCTAAAAACTGATATAAAATACAAAAATTGAAAACTTTTCATCCTTAGATAACATAAATCTTAAAACCATCTAAAACGTTTTAAATCTACCAATGTCACAGATGTTAACCCATTTAAAAGAACACTTAACAATCATTTAAAAATTAGATCTCCCAATGTTGGATGGTAAAACAGGAGAGCATTTTGCATTAGGAACCTGCCATGAGAAAACCTGGGGTGGGGGGAGAGAACGACACAGTAGATGAGATCCAGTAAATCAGTGGCACAGGTGGTCCCACAGGTATGAAGGCCCCAGACCATTAAGGGCTTGGATCTGCATTTCTCAGTTCTCAGCCTGATGCTGCGTCCACTTTTATTGTGTTTTTTTCCTGCCATTAAGTCACAGCTGACTTATGGCAACCCCATAGGGCTTTCAAGGCAAGAGACGGTTCAGAGGTGGTTTGCCATTATCTGTCTCTGTGTAATGACCCTAGTATTCCTTGGAGACCTCCCATCTAAATTCTAGCCAAGGTCAGGGCAGAGAGTGTGTGGCTTGCCCACGGTCACCCAGCAAGTTTCCATGGTGTGAGTGGGGATTTGAACCTGGGTTTCCCAGGTCCCAGTCCAACACCTTAACCACTACACCACACTATAGTATCTTAAACTCTGGCCCTTTTCCTCCCCCATATCACATGGAAGAAAAAAACTGGTGTGTTCCCTTTCCGTCTATCAAATTCTTATCAGAATCAAGTGCCTTTAGTTCTTCAATCCTGGGGTGACTGCTGGCCCTGGCCCTGCTATCACCCAGCTCAGATGCAAGATCACACCCTAGCCCTGCTGATCCCTAGCCTTTGGTGCTGGGAATACTGCCTCTAATCAGCTGGAGGGCAGTCATGCTCAAAAGGATGGCAACATGCACAAGAGCAGGAGAACTGGAATTGGCACTGGCCTGGGTGCCCAACTTCCTGGAGGTTCAGCTAGCACAAGAGTTAGCCAATCCTCCCTGTTGTGGATACCAGTGGGCAGGGCTCAGTGCCACTTTAGTTGTCAGGGCAACAAAGCTCCAGCAAGATAGAAAAGTCTCATTAGGCCAGAATATGCCAGGTGGAGCCTGTAGTGACTGCTAAGGGCTACTTCAGCCCTTGATGCCAGCAGTTGGGGAGGAACTGGCAGGCTAGAGCCCCAGGGTGCAAGAGAGCAGGAGTGGCCTGCAGGAAGCACTTGGGTAAAGTAAAATCCATTTTGCAGTCTCCAAGCAGTAGCAGTTTCAGTTGCTTGCCAGCATCCTGTTTAAATCAGGCCCAGGATACAGCTATACAGGAGTTATATTCACATAGAATGATGGTAGGAGAACATATAGTAAATCTCAGTAATGAGTAAACTTGCAGTGGAATGCTAAACGCCCTTGTACTTTAATGGGCTTAGAAAGCTGTAACTCTGCAAAGCATTTCACTGAAACAAATAAGGGTTGGATTCTGATGGACAGACTAGTTTCCTATACACTAAATCCTGATAAGGCTATTTACTGTCACTTTGATCATGATGATTTTTGTGGCCCAAATTTAAGAGTGAGTCAGGGTTGCAAGATTAACAGTGCAATTCTAAACCCTTTGACTTCAGCTCATTTTAGGAATGTATTGCAAAGGAAGACTGCAGTGCTATGCATACTTACCTGAGAGGAAGCTTAACCCAATAAACAGGAACAAACACTCCTAAATGGAATGTTTTCTGACTCTACTCAGAAGTCGTGTTATTCTGTTATACTTACAGATTGCAATCTATGTTGTATATATCCATCTGAAACATTCTCTTCTGCAAGCTGGATAAGTTGTTTCTGAATTCTTCAATGAAGGGTATATAGCATGTTAAATAGAACACTGATATTGTTGTAGGTGTTTGTTTTCGAGAGAAGGGGTGTGTATTAAAATAAAGCACAATGAAAGCTATGGCATTTTGACAAGGGACTTCATGAAAAGCTTAGCACGCATAATTATTAATAGTTATTTGCCCGCAATTATCTTGTAATTGGAATTTTTAGGCATGTAACATTTTCTGAGTTTTCTTACATTGGAATTTTAGGTCGCTGAAAATCATAAATAAATACATGAAAAAATATCAGCGCTGGGGTCAACAGAATCAAAATACCACTGAAAATCGTTGATCCGCCATCACAACAGTGAAACTAAGGAACAATAACTAGATGCTCGGTCCAAATCCACTTTTATGTTACTTTCTAGTTTCTTCAGCAAAGTCATTAAGGAGCAAGCCCTCAGGAAGCCTAGCAAGGTTTGCTTCCAAATAAAATGCAAAAGATTGCACTGCAAATGTCGCGTCAGCAATAAGCTATACTCGCCCTCAACTTTTTTCCCCCAGAGAACGGCGCGCAAAGCATTCTAGGAAGTGTATTCTTTTTTACTTCCTTGCTTCTTCGACCACTTAGGCATTCACTGTAGACAACACTACATTTCCCGGGTAGCCTTATGTGAAAATATCCCACTTCGTTTCCCTCACTCTTTTTCCTGTACTGCGTTGCACGACGGTACTTGTAGTCTCCGAGGAGGGGCCTGCCTCATTCCAAACGGTTGGGCTCCCTGGACTGAGGAAACTACAACTCCCGGGTGTTTTAGCAAGGTTGCGCTTGCGCAGTCTGCGTGGAAGGAAGGAGGGGAAAGGCCGTTACGTTGAGGGCAACGGCCAGGGCAGCGAAGAAGCAGTGAGCGGCGGTGCCGGAGGCTCCGTGTTTGCTGTTGGACCGAGGGGGAAGGGCGGGTTCTGCCGAGCGCTGTCCGTTACGGGTGGGGAGGAGGGGATGAGCCTGTGAGGGGGCGCGAGTCGAAGAGGGCTGAGGGGAGAAGGAGACCGGCCGCAGGCAGGCAGAGAGGCGCGGAGCGATGTCTCAGCCGCCTCAGCAACATCCGCCTCAACAGGAGCAGCAGCCGGTAGCGGCGCCGGTGTCGAAAAAAAGGGACCGGCGGATCTTCTCGGGCACCTGCCCGGACCCCAAGTGCCAGGCGCGCTTGTTCTTCCCGGCGCACGGGCCTCTGAGCAGCGGGAGCATCGAGTGCACGGACTGCGGGCAGCGCTATGAGCAGCGGCAACTGCTGGGGGTGGAGGAGGTGACGGACCCGGACCTGGTGCTGCACAACCTGCTGCGGAACGCTCTGCTAGGGGTGAGCGGGGCGGGGCCTCCCCGGAAGAACACGGAGGTGATCAAAGTCATGGGCCTCTCCAACTACCACTGCAAGCTTCTGTCTCCCATCCTGGCACGGTATGGCATGGACAAGCAGACGGGCAAGGCCAAGCTCCTCACGGAGATGAACCAGGGGGACGTCTTCGACTGTTCTCTTCTTGGGGATCGTGCCTTCCTCATCGAGCCCGAGCATGTGGAGACTGTGGGCTATGGCAAAGATCGCTCCGGCAGCCTTCTCTACTTGCATGACACCCTTGAAGATATAAAGAAGGCCAACAACAGCCAGGAATGCTTCATCCCGGTCCATGTGGACGGCGATGGCCATTGCTTAGTCCATGCTATCTCCCGTGCGTTAGTGGGCAGGGAACTGTTCTGGCATGCGTTACGGGAGAACCTCAAGAAGCACTTCATAGAGAACCTTGCCCGCTACAAAGCCCTGTTTCATGACTTCATTGATGCAGTGGAGTGGGAAGACATCATCAGTGAGTGTGACCCTAGCTTCATTCCCCCAGAAGGTGTGCCAATGGGCCTTAGAAACATCCACATCTTTGGTCTAGCCAATGTGTTACATCGGCCTATTATTCTCTTGGATTCCCTAAGTGGAATGCGTAGCTCAGGAGACTACTCAGCGACGTTCCTTCCTGGATTGATACCAGAAGAAAAATGCATGGGGAAAGATGGCATGTTAAACAAACCGATCTGTATTGCTTGGAGTAGTTCTGGACGTAACCATTATATTCCTCTAGTTGGAATAAAAGGTGCTACTTTGCCTAAATTGCCTATGAAATTACTTCCTAAGGCTTGGGGGGTACCTCAGGATCTTATTAAAAAGTATATAAAACTGGAAGAGGATGGTGGCTGTGTAATAGGAGGAGATAGAAGTTTGCAAGACAAATACTTGATGAGACTCGTTGCTGCCATGGAGGAGGTCTTTATGGATAAGCATGGTATTCACCCAAGTTTAGTAGCTGATGTGCATCAATATTTCTACAGACGGACTGGTGTAATAGGAGTTCAGCCTGAAGATGTCACAGCGGCTGCTAAAAAGGCAGTGATAGACAACCGCCTTCACAAGTGTCTGATGTGTGGTGCCCTTTCAGAAATTCATGTTCCTCCAGAGTGGCTGGCTCCAGGAGGGAAGCTCTATAATCTGGCAAAAAGTACCCATGGGCAGCTAAGGCCTGATAAAAATTATAGCTTCCCCCTGAACAGTTTGGTGTGCTCCTATAATCCTGTGAAGGATGTTCTTGTACCAGACTACAGTTTGAGTAGCTTGACTGCTTGTAATTGGTGCCCTGGAACCTTGGTGCGTCGTGTCAGAAGTGATGGCTCTGTTGTTTATTTAGATGGGGACAGAACTAATACTAGATCTGTAGGTGGCAAATGTGGTTGTGGATTCAAGCATTATTGGGAAGGGAAAGAATATGACAATCTTCCTGAAGCTTTTCCTATTACTTTAGAGTGGGGTGGGAGAGTGGTAAGAGAGTCCGTGTACTGGTTCCAGTATGAAAGTGACCTGTCTCTAAACAGCAACGTGTATGATGTTGCAATGAAACTTGTTACCAAGCATTTTCCCGGAGAATTTGGTAGTGAGATTCTTGTTCAGAAAGTTGTCAATACAATTCTTCATCAAACAGCCAAAAAGAACCCTGATGATTATACGCCTGTAAATATTGATGGTGCTCACGCCCGAAGAGTTGATGATGTTCAACATGGACAAGACATGGAATCTCAGCTTCCAACCAAAATTATTCTTACTGGACAAAAAACAAAAACATTGCACAAAGAAGAGCTGAATATGAGTAAAACTGAAAGAACTATTCAGCAAAACATTGCAGAACAGGCTTCTGTAATGCAGAAACGAAAAACTGAAAAATTAAAACAGGCACAGAAAGGGCCAGCTAGAACTGCTTCCCCTGGTGTTGTTCCTGATGGGCCATCTTCGGCACCTGCTACACCAACCAAGACTCCTTATTCCCCAACATCTACGAAAGAAAAGAAAATACGCATAACAACGAACGATGGGCGGCAGGCAATGCTTACACTGAAGTCCACAACCACATTTTTAGAGTTACAAGAAAGCATAGCTAAAGAATTTAATATTCCTCCCCATTTGCAATGCATCCGCTTTGGTTTTCCTCCCAAAGAGCTGCTCCCACCCAAAGAAGGACAGGAAAATGAACCTGTTCCTTTGCTGCATGGTGACAGAATAACCATAGAGATCCTTAAAGCAAAGGAGGATAGTAGCCATTCTACTGTGGTGCACTCGTCCCATGCTGTGAAACATGATGATGCTGCAGTTACTAGTAAAATCTCTTCCAAGGAACTCCAAGAGCAAATTGATAAGGAAATGTACTCTCTGTGTCTTCTAGCAACATTTATGGGTAAGAGAGGACTTAACTGGCATTTTCCAAGTTGACTTGCTAGAAATGAATATTTTTTAGAGGCTAAGACAAACTGAAATAAATAACATTATTAATGTGATCATCGAAAGGAGTGTATATATATGTGTAGTTCTTCCTTTTAGAAAAGGGAAATGCTTGGTTGTCTGCTTTTAACATACATATACACCTATAACTTAGACATTGCAGTATGTTTGAATGCCAATTTTTATACTTTACTCACTATAGCGCCCCCTTGAACTAGATTAATTAGTCTTTATAAGTGCTGCAGTTCATTTAATGCGTGACAGAGCAAGCAGGTAGAATTGGAAGCTTTCAAAAACAGTAAATAAAAGACTCTTATGTTTGAAGGCAGAATAGCTTGTCCAGGAATGTACATAATGTAGATGTATCAGCACGATGATTAATATATCAAATGTGTTTTCTGCTGCTCAGCCAGATCTGTTGAAGGTTATATTTTAAGAAGCCTTTTAAACCCAATTAACTGGCAGTGTTACAAATAAAATCAATGTATTGCAGTGTTTGCTATTGGCTGCACTGGGTTTATGACATCAGAAGTAATGCTTGGCTGGTAATGCAAGAGTGTTTTTTGAGGATCTGTTTTGCTGCATCTAAAACCCCTCAGATGACTGCAGAATGGCCTAAGGCTTCCAGTAGGCTTATTCTTTGTCTGTGTTTAGTGTCTTCAGTGTTGCTATCATATGTGTTTCCTAAATTTGAAAGTTTTGTGATCACAACTTGAAAATTAAGCTTGATTGTCAAGGTAGTGTAAACTATCCAAAAGACTGGTTAAAAAGAAATTGTTGTTTCAGGGTGTAATCTCTTGAATAGAAACTTACAAGTGCATCTGTTCTAGGAAGTGAAACTGAGTAGACACTAAGAAACAAAAGGGAAACTATAACATTTGTTAACGTAATTGGTACCAAATTTTACCAGACTGTCTGGTCATGAGTCTTTTGTAATTCATTCATTTTTTCCTTGAATCTCCTCAAATGCAATCAAGTCTTAAAGACGGATGCCTCTCCTAGCTGGGAAAAACTGTTGGGTGCCTCATACATTCCAGAACCCATCCTATTTCTAAGTGTGATGTCTCAGGACTAAGGGGGGGGGGAAGGGATGAGTACACAAACTAGGTGAGGAGTACTCAGGTAGAAGTTTGGGCCTCTGCATTACCTGTACTGTATATACTTTCCCAACATCATGCACATGCTCTGAAGATACAGTCTTCAAACAACAAGGCAGTCTTCCAAAGGAACAAAAAATCACTTGTTTCTTCAGGAGGTTTATTGTTGGAAGACTGTATCTTCAGTGTGAGTGGAGGTGGAAATCACAATACAGTATGCTTTAGGTTACTTAAAGCTGACTTTTAGCCTTGACAATACACAAATTTTCAAAGGATAACTTTTTAATGCTTACATGTGCTATCCATTTATAGCATGTTATGTGGGATGAGTAGCAAAGCACTGATCTCTTTAATGATGCTTGAGATCGGGGTTTTCATGGACTCTTTCAAGAAAATACCTGGATTTAATTTATTTTCAGTGGAATAAATGTCCCTAAACTCTGTTTTGCTGTTTTTTTATAATGTGAAACAACTCTCAAGTTACTGCTTGAGCTAAAAGGATATGACTTATTTCCCATTTCTTTGCTTTTATTGTAATGTATGTGGGAAACAAAGCTTCCTTTTTATGGAGGAGACCTCCTAAGCAGGCCTACTTAGGAGTAAGTTATAATTCTTGATTCTTCATAATGTGTGAAATGGTTCCCACTCTAGGTGGGAATAAGAAAACCTGAAGTGTAGCAAGTTTAGCATGCCAAAATCTTGTTCTAATATGGAGAAGTTGTAATGCATGTTTCAACTCTTGAAATACTGAACCTCTTGCTCAGCTCTTACAGCCCATTGTGTATATACTTGGCCATATTGTACAGCACAAGAATTTCTGTTGACTTTAGAACCTTTCATAGGGAAAGGGTGACAGCTGTAGAAATCACAAGCCAGCATTGTCCGTCACATATCAAATGTTGGATTTCCTGTGGAATGGGATCTTCCATGTTAACCTGATTGTTATAGAACAGCAAAATGCCAGTAATTTTGCTTGGGAATGGGATGGATTGTATGTTGCAAGTTTCTAAAAGTTCTTTGCAGGATCCCTAACACTATAGGCCCAGTTACCTACTGTTTGGGTGGAGGGAGGTTTTTACACTTAAACTCATCTGTATTCACTACTAGAGTAATGTTTTGTTTATACCTGCCTGTGTTCCCATTGGGGATCAAAGCAGCTTACATTATTCTTCTCCATTTTATCCTCACAGCAACTCTGAGGTAGGTGAGGCTGAGTCTATGTGACTGGCCCAAGATGACCCAGCAAGTTTCCATGGCAGAGTGGAGATTCAAACCTGGCTTTCTCATATTCTAGTCTGACATTCTAACCACCACACTACAGATAGTAACAATGTTTATTTGAGAGCAAATAAGAGATGTATTCATTGGCACCATTACTATTGCGGCTAAAAAAATTTACTTGCTCTTCGGGATGCCCAGTGACTGTAGCCACTCAACATGAGCTTCTCCTATCTGTATAGGTCTACCATACTTGATTGTTTGGTTTCACAAGAATGGGATGCTGTGTTGGGATAGTGTGGGAAGTTGGGAACTGTCTGTTTTATAATATTCATGAAGGATTCATACTTTGATGTTAATTTTGATTGTGCTAATTTAATTTTTAATTTTTTAATGTCTAATCCACAGGAGAAGATGTTTGGTCTTATGCAAAGGGCCTTCCTCACTTGTTCCAGCAGGGTGGTGTGTTCTACAATATAATGAAGAAAACAATGGGTATTGTTTCTAACTCTCTGCTATTACATTTTTGCAATAAATGTCATTCTCATACTAGACATGGAGTGGGGGGATACTCTAGCTGGCAATATAAGGTGTCATTGCTGGCTTTTTATAGAAAACCCATCAGCACCTTGCTGCCCACCCTACATATCCACTCACAAAACATATTGCTTCCAATTTTAAAAGAGTTGACAGTTGGAGAAAGATATATCATAAATTGCAGACTTCTGTTACTGATAATTCTGTTAATTAGAATTATAGTTCTTAGATTATTAACCTGAATTTTGCATGCTGTTCAGTTTCTGGAAGAATGAAGTTTAAATATTGAACTGAAAGAAGAAACTATAACCACATTTGATGCTTACTCTTAAAACATAAAAATAAGGCCAGGATCCAAAGGGCCGTGTGTGATGTTCCAAATGTGTGCCAAGTCAGACCAGTTCCTCCACTCCACCTCCTTGCTCCCCACAAGCTGCTACAGGAGGTTAGATACCCTCTGAAGTGCCATTTCATTTGGCAATTGGGGCTGAAACTGGAAATAAAATTGGCTGCCTTCATGAGCCTCTTTAGATTCTAGTTCATAGCTTTGTTACAGAACCCAACAAACTATAAAGCAGGCGAACTTCATATTTAGCCTCTATCAAAGTTGCAAACACCTAATTGGCTCATATTAAAAATGTCAGTGCGAGTGAAATTTGTTCCTATTTAAAACAGAAGCTGCAAGCATATGCTACCAGGACAGCCTTGTCATGGAACATCTATAAATGGTTCTACTTTGGAAGTGCTTTGTAACACTTTTTCCTCAGCTTGTGAAATGTGATTTAAACAATATTTTGAGTTGTTGTGAACATTCTTTTCTATTGTACAGGGGCTTGATTCTCTCTGCATTCTAGGAATAAGCTCACAGCAGTTGATGTATTTGTAAAAGTTTAGAACTGTAAGAATTTAGGATTCATAGAAGGAGCAACAGTACATTTCTTTCTACGGAGGCTTTTTGGCTTAAAACTAATACTGTAATTATACAGCACTTTCTCTCCAATTCTCAGAGTGAAGTTTTAGGCTTAACAAAAATCCTGTCATGAAGGGTAAGGCTGAGAAATAGTAACTTGTTCCAGTCCATCTAGTTTGTTTCAGAGTTGAGTACTAGCTGCTAGACCGCACTTGCTTTTAATGTTGTAGATGCAAAATTATTGTTTGTCAGTAGGCCTTAACAAAAATAAAAGCAAAAGCACAAATTTAAAAACTTTTTGCAATGTTGCATATAATAGAACATCAGTAAAACACAATAATAGAAGAAACCCCACACAGTATTCTCAGTTATTCTTACAGCAGTCTGCCATATGGTTTTCCTTACAAGATTGCTGGTGTGTTCCAGCTTCTCTGAAGTTGTCCTGATACTACTGTTGTTACCAGTTACTACCAACAAGCAAAAACTTAATTTTGTATTGTTTTGGACCTGTGGTTAAGCCCAACTGAAACCTGAGCCAAAATGTTTACTCATATACAAACATTGTCTTTTTCGATCACAGAATGAGTACTGGGGTTCCCCCCTTACTTGTATAGATAAGATAACTGATTTTTAAATGTAGAGGCTTATTTTTTGGCGTTTCACTCACATACATCTTTTCTGTCAAATTTGATGTGATGGTATTTTGTCATATCATATGGTGAGAGGTAGGAAAAAGGGATTGCTTTCCCTTTGGATTAATTCTTTAGTTGATGGTTAGTGATTCAGTTTGGTGAATCACTACCAGTACAACCAGTACTGAAACCAGTATGAAATCTGAAAGCTCATTAAATCTATGAATGCTATTTGATGCCCACTATTTCCCATTTAGTTTTTAATGTTGATAATATAACATATTAGAACAGCTTTGTTACTGTCTGATTTTTCTACATTTCTGTGCCAATATATGCAATTCCCAAATGGCAGAGCTTTGGCCACGCTAGTGCACACTATATGGATTTTATGTGCTTTCCATATTTCCCTTCCCCAGCAGTCCTTCCTGATCCCTCCCTCCTTGCAAGGCTGATGCTGGAGGTTTCAGTACCTGCACAGACAAAAACAAAACAAAATATGCAGTTCGGGAAGTCTACAGTGAGGACAGGGAGCTGGATAAAATCAGTCTTCTTCCAGGGGTCTTCAGCTTGGAGGAGAGGTTGATCAGGAGAGTGGCATGGAGGAATGGTTTAAACACCCCTTTCCCACTGTACTGACACCAAACAATTTGACTGTCTATCGCAAATGGGTTTCAGTGTTTCATAACAAAAAAAATAGTCAATAAGTCCTATGTAATGTGTAATTTGATCTATTGTCTCTGCAGTATTTGATTGTGGTGGTTTGCTATTGGATGGGGATGCAAGCAAGAGGGATGCAGAGAGGAGAAAGTTCCAGATCTGACAGGAACTTCAATAAGAAGAATGCAGGATAGATGAGAGAAACCTGTTTTTCATTTATCTGGCAGAGTTTTCACTCTCGAAAGCTCATGCCCTGAAAATCTTGTTGGTCTCTTAAGTTACTGCTGGATTTGAATCCAGCTGTTCTACTGCAGACCAACATGGCTAGTCTCAAACACTTTTCTTATAGAAGCAACCACAAGCTACTAGTTGTAGTACTATTTGCAGATGGGTGTTTCTTTTGTGCCCTTATATGGAAGTAAGCCTTGTTTAACCCATTGGGGATTTACTTCTGAGTAAAAATGAATAGGATTAGGTAATACAGCTTTCTTTTTCTTGCCATTGCTGAGAAATTAGTCAATGTAAAACTTACTATGTTGTGTTCCAAAATGCTTTTTTAAGAATGCTGCTTGCTTCTTGCAGTGCTCAGCCAATCTGCCTCTTTTTAGTTATAATTTTAAAATGTGTATTTTGACATTTCACCTTTTGTAAGGTGCCCAGAGCAGCTTCCAGTCCATAACATTAACAAAAGTATAATCAAATAAAACTGTTAAATCACAAAACTTACAAAACAATTTAAACAATAATATAGCAACAGTGTCCCATTCTCATCCTTGCTGCCTTCAAAAATGCTCTAGGCAGGACTGTCTTGTTTGGCCTCTTAAAAGAGGAGCAAGGCTGCCAAATGAACCTCTATGAGGAGGGGGGTTACCGCACTTGTATTCCCAGTGATGTATTAAGAGTTTGAAAATGTTATAAAAAATACTGTTCGCACTTTCTATGTATTCCCACCGATGTATTAAGAGTTTGAAAACGTTATAAAAATACTGTTCGCACTTTGTTTGGCCCCTTTAGCTGTGAAGACGTCTTCCAACCATTTATAAGCCGTGGTATCCAAAAACCCTTTTAAAGTGATGTTTTTTATAACATTTTCAAACTCTTAGTACATCGCTGGGAATACAAAGTGCAGTTACCCCGAGGAGGTTCTGTGGCCTTGGGTGCCTCCACTGAAAAGACCCTGTCACTGTTTGGCAGTTGACCTTGTAACTGAAGCTAGGTCTATTGTTAGTGCTTCTTTTGAAACTGATGACTTTCCAGGTGAAACTCTGTGTCTTCACACTTGCATGCTATTTAATGTTAGCATTTAACTTTGAATGAACATAATGCTTGCTGCATGAAATAGACAATCTCTGATGGTGGCTCACATTAACTATTTAGTTGCAGAGCTTCCATAGCAAAACTATATTTCTCCAAGATCTGTTCTCCACCTAAGAATCCTTTTGCAGGCCCCAACATATTTATTAAGTACAATATTATAACCAGATTTTAAAACTTGGAAAGTAACAAATTAATGCTAACTTTGCATGTTATACTATTTGTGAATATTAAGAAATGTTATTTATTACATTTACATAGTACCATTCTTCCATCACAGAACTGAAGGCATTGTACATGAGTTTACTATATGGTTTCGTATCCAGACACCAATCACACCCAGATTTTCTTAGCTATTGCAACATTTCTGTGTCATGTACCTTCCCTTCCAACCATATCCTGGGAAAAATGAGATGCTGCTTTAACATAGTTTGCATTATAGAATGCCTTTACTTCAAAGAACTATTTAAATAAAGGCAGCATATGATCTAGTTCACACCTTTTCCTCATGTTGCTCCACTTGATGAGAACATAACAGGGTTGTTTGCTTTACAATCACAAACACTGTTTTTGTTAACATGTTTGCTGTAAGTCAGGCAAGCATGTATTAGTGGTTAAATCCTGGGTTTGTTGATATAAACTATAATCTATTTTTGATATGAATGAGCCTGAAAGACCCTGTGTCCTCTCATCCTCCCTTTGCACTGAGAATGGAGACTTCCTGGTTCATGAAGTCTTCAGTATGACCACAGTTTGTTCTGACATCTAAATTCAGAAGCTTTAACAATGTGGGGTTTGTTTCTTGCCTACAAACTGGGATTCCAAGCCATGGTTAAACCTATAAGGCTGCATTATGATGCGATGACATATCTCTGTTCGATATGGACATAAATGTAGATTGTCACATGTAAAGTATGGTTGAAAGCTTGGAAATTTCATGCTCATCTACATCATGAGCAAATTGTGGTTTGCAGATGATGTTTGTGTAGTGATGTTTGATGACCCCATATAAAGTATCTGATTATACTTTAATAATTCTGTTGCACTTTCTGATGTTTTGTTGAAGGTCTCTACGAGCTGGTGAAGTGCTGCAGGATAATGCTCATTACTGTATATTTCTGATTTGGTCACAGTGATTCATGCTCTGATCACATCCAGGTTAGATTAGGATAAAGCACTTTATCTGGGGCTGCCTTTGAAAACTGTTTGATCCAAAATGTGGCAGCCAGGTTATTGTCAGGGGCTGGATACAGGGATCATATTACCCCTGGGCTGAAAGGTCTGCAGTGGCTGCCCATTTGTTTCTGGGTACAATTCAGAGTGCTGGTTCTTACCGTTTAAAGCCCTAAATGGCTTGGGGTACTTGAGGGACTGCCTCCATGTATATTGTCCAGCCCTTCAGTTAAGATCTTCTGAATCCCTACTCTCTGTGCCCTAGCATTCAGAGTTAAGGCTGGTAGTGACCAGAGATAGGACTTTTGCAGTGATGGAACCTCGCCAGTGGAATGTCCACCCCTCTTGAGGCTCATCTAGTGCCTACATTACTTTCTTTTTGGTGCCAGGCCAAAGCATTCAACGTTTTTATGGTCTGTTTCTAGCCTGAGGATCTGCAGCACTTTAGACTGCTTAATGTCTGTTTTATGATATTATGCCTTGGCTTTCTTAATGATGTTGTCTTTGTTTTTAATGGCTTTATTTCTTGTAAGCCACCTTAAGAAGGTCACTGGAGAGGTGGCTTACACATCTTCTAAACAAATAAATATGTTCACAAGTTATGGAATTCCTTGCCCAGGAAGGTCTGCCTGTCTGCTTTTCATTCTGCATTTCGAAAAATTGACAATTGACTTTCAGGGACTTAATTTCTCATGTGGTAGCCCTGAATAATTCAATAAATGCTGGTTTGTTTTCTTACCTTGAGTCTTAGTGTTTGTGGGCTTTAGTAACTGCTGTGAGGCTGTTCTTAACCAGTAATTTATGTTGTTGTTTTCCCTACATAGGCCTGGCTGATGGTAAGCATTGTACTTTTCCACACTTGCCTGGTAAGACCTTTGTGTACAATGCTGGAGAAGATAGATTGGAACTTTGTGTGGATGCTGCTGGGCACTTTCCCGTGGGTGCTGATGTGGAAGACTTGGTTAAGGAGGCGCTGAGTCAAGTACGAGCAGAAGCTTCTTCAAGAAGCAGAGAAGCCAGTCCTTCACATGGGCTTCTAAAACTCGGTAGTGGTGGAGTAGTTAAAAAGAAGTCAGAGCAACTTCATAATGTAACTGCATTTCAAGGCAAAGGCCATTCTCTGGGAACTGCAGCTGGAAGCCAGCAGCTTCATCAAAGAGCAGCAAGGGAAATTCCACTTACAAGAAAACAAAGTACAGGCACAGACTTCAGTCCCAGTTCTGCTAAATCTGAGCCTTCTGTTAACAGTGAGCTTATACGGATAGCTCCTGGAGTAGGAACAATGAGAGACAGCAGGCAGCTTGACCCTAATTTGATTGAGGCACAGCGAAAAAAATTGCAGGAAATGGTTTCTTCAATTCAGGCTTCGATGGACAGGCACTTACGGGATCAGAACACAGAGCAATCATCATCACATGATTTCTCACAAAGGAAATTGGAGGTGGCAGGTTCTTCGGCTAAAACTAGAAGCCCTCAGACTAGTTTGTCTGAATCATTTTCAGGTGGCGGTGGACATCTGAACGCAGAAACGGATAGTAACATGTCAAATGCAGTGGAAGGAACATTTCCTACAAGATCAAAAGCGCAAAAGGGAAATTCTGTTGAAGAGCCTGAAGAAATGGATAGTCAAGATGCAGAAATCACTAATACAACTGAGCCAATGGATCATTCATGAATAGTTAAAAGCTGATAAAGATAAAATTACTGTGCAAATGTAACATTTATTGGCAGGGCCACATAAAACTAGTTCATTGAATCTTGTATGTTTCAAAGATTATATCTTATTCACTGCATGATAGCAAATGTGTGATAGAGAATAGCTTTTAATATACCATTCTGCTGCCCAGGTTAGCTCTCAGTTACCTGTAAATTAGTTGTTAGGATATGCACTGAGATGAATATCTGCTGTAGATGTGGGTTACAATTTTTTTGTAATTTTTATTTCCATTAAAGTCTTAATGTTGCAGCCCATTTGAGATCCTTATTAGGTTTTTAAGATTGATATGTGAAAATAAACCCTGACAAATGTAGTGTGTTGTCAGACGTTGATCCATTTGGAATTACAGCATAAAAAGACATTCCCCTAGATCTGAAAGCTTTGGATTTATTTGCATTTGTCAGGTTTCTTGAAATATATAAGGATATTTGATTTGAGATCTCTTTAAAGTTCTGCATTTATGGAATGATAGGGGAAAGGGTAATATAGTATGAGATGAAGCCAGCAGTGATGTTAATGCATGGCGGTCTGAGCAAGCACAGCTTTTTCATTGCCCTGTTGGCAAGTGACTGCATGTTAGTTTTGAGTTGGTTAGGTACCATGGCATGCTTTCACACTGCAAAGACAGTCATAAGCAAGTATTTTAAGAAGTTGCAGCAGACCAGTGAATTGGTTTAGTTCAGGAATATTTCGATACGTATCAGTTATCTTGGGGGGGACTATTAAGATTTTCTGAGCATGTTGGATTAATGGAATTTAGCAGAAAGTTTCATCAGAGATTTTTCAGTGGTATAGTAAAAGCTGCTTTTTAGTTCCCTGGGAATGGGAAGTATTTAGGGTTTTTTGTGTGATGCAGTCTTTCTGTACCAGTTTGATTAAGCTGTCATCCACTTAAAGAGCATATTCATCAGATCCACAGTGCTAAAAATAAAGAAGCAGGCATTGTGTTTGCTCCATAAAGATGGAATATTTATCCTGATACTGATATTGCACTTTTGCCTTTTTGCATATTTCTGTTTTATGTGCATTATTACTGCTTCATCTGATGAAAATAAACTTGAAAGGATAACAGACTTGCAATTACAGAAGACACAGAATTCTCAAGTGCTTAGTTACTGACACCAGTTGTTGAGTGCCCATGAGTTTTACCTGGACCACAGATATTAAGTTTGCATTATAAATGTTTGTATTCTGAAAATAGGGTCACTCTTCCTGCATTTATAATCGCACAAGAAAATTCTAAACAATATTATTATTAAATATCCCAAGCAAGAGAAGGTCTATTTTTTATACGAGACATTAACTGAAGGTGTAACTTCCTTTGGTCTACTAAAAATATATTAATCCATTCAAACACCATTTTTGCTTTTCTCATATAGGGAGTATATATTTTATTATCTAGTATCCTCTTATATCTAAGCATACAGATCACACCTTCACAAATAAACAATTTTAAATATATAATTTTTTTCTAAGTTTGTGTTGCTTACGTTTGTCATGAAACAAAACATGTGACTACAATTAAACTGTGGCTTGTTGAGGAACGGTATATTCCATACTGCATATCAAAACCCACCATCACTTTAAGTATTTGGTTATGACCCAGAAGACCATTTATGCATGAATGAGGGAATGTGCAGTGGAGCTCTGTTCTGATACACCAGCTACTCGTGACCAGATTTCAAAGGTAGCTTTTGATACACTGTGAGAAGCCTGTCATGCTGAGAAAGAAGGCAGCCCTGTTGTTTCTGACAATAGGGCCAGCTACACTAGAGCTCAAAATTTGTTCTGAATCTGGATTAACAGCTATGATTTCCATTAAAAAATATCTTGGGAGGTACAGTATTAGTATGAGGAAATTCTTAAGGACTCTCCAGCCCCTCACAAAACTACAAATCCGAGATTTCTTCAAGTGAGAATCATGGTGTTTAGCAGCTGAGTTGAATTTACGATGTTGATAAGCATCCTGATAGTTTGACCGTAGTCTTTATAAGTGCATAAAATAGAGAGGGATATTGGTAACACTGCTTTCTCAAAATTCACACCTAAGTAAGCAAAAGCTTACATCTTGTAGCAAGTCTTTTCACTTGCAGCATAGTTCATGGTATGAATTCAGAACCATCTTTCTCTTACTGAAAATAATAGCTCAAGGTATTGTTCTATAATCTCTTTCATGTGGAATGAAAATCACTTTGTGGAATGAAAACAATGGAACACTAGGAGCTATGTAGCTGTGGAAAATACTGTGTCTGAACTAATGGGGGGCAAATGCAGTTGAACTCAGTTTTACAGTTGTGCACCAATTATCTCAATCAAAAAGGGAGTTAAGTGCTATGCAAGTTCTGTTGAGTTCAGTAGCACTTAGTTGCAACCAGTAGTTGCAAGAGTGCACCAAGTGAGTTTAAATACATGCAGGGATAGCCAAGGAGTTGCCTCTTTCATGATGGACAGGCAAATATAAAATGAATTTCTGGGAAACTTCTGGTCTGGAGAGGAAAATATTAAAGACCTGTAAAATGAGCTTACTTTAGAAATTACCAGGTTCTGTATGTATGAGTCACATCAGGTTTTTTGATGTGTATTTGATTCCCAGATTAACAATTAAACAATGGGTTTATCAAATCAAAGATTGCTCTTTTCTCCTTTGTCTTAGAGATTGAGCATACTTTGTTCTTCAACAGCCAAGCAAGTCTGTATACTTAATATGAATTGAAAATAGGTCTATAGCACAGCAGCATTTCCTACGCTGGTTTACCTAAGAGGGATTAGACCTTGTACAATCAGATAATTAAAAAAAAAACAGAGTTAAAAATGAAGTGCATATTGAAAACTGCTGGAATTAAAGCTTACTTATAGTGTTCCATTCAAATTAAATTTAAATGTTCTTTAATATACTACTGTTTTGTATTTCTATGGAAACTTCACATTTGGTTTTCAGTGCAGTGTTAAAGATAACACTTCTGTTCCACGGCTGCAAAAATGGCTTGCTCATATAATTTAATTTTTAATGTTTTCTTGTAGCCTGTTAAGAAGCAAGATTCTGGGCTTTTAAAAAGATTATTTTTCCTCTCTCCCCATCCTCTGGGTATGTTATTTCTGTTTTGCTTTAAAGATTCCATACATCCCATGAAAATACCTCTTACAGGAGAGTATTTAGGAACTGCCATGTAAAGGTCCAGGTATGGTTTCTAATCTCTTACTTAGTAAAACCTGCTGCTGTCACTGTACTAACAACAGAATTGAAGGGGTATATTTTCAAGACCAACATTGCTGTGTTTGTTAAAAGGGATAAATTTGGATTTCGCTATTCAGTGGAGTCTTTAAATGATTTTGTTTTTCAGTCCAGCTGAAAAAAAAGGCATAGACTTTATATAAAACCAAAATTGGATGGTGTGAATCATCCCTAAATCCCAGGTAGATTCAGATATGTGTGCTTAGGATCCTAGTCTGGGTTACTTTTTTGGAGGATCATTTTGAAAGGAGGAACATTACAATTCAGAATGTGGTATCCTTAGTATAGGGAGTGGCATCATAATCCATCAAAATTTATGAATATAAAAAAAATACATTTTAAGGCATTGCATTTAAAATTCTCAAATGCAGAATTCCCACTTAGTACCTATGATTGTAGTAAAGTTGTAAAACTGAACTGTGATGGGTATTTTTAGATTTTTATTTTAATGAGGATTATTGCCAGGAAGAGAAATAGTGCACTTTTGGAAGTAATTAATTTTAAACAAATGTATAAATAAGCATTAGAAATGTATATATTTAGGAAACCTTTTAAAACAGCAAGTGCTTTACATATTGAACTAAATTAGAATAGCAATGATACCATGTTCACAATGCTGGTTGTTCAGCACATTTGGATTTTATTTGTGATTTGCTGTACTAATTTGTTTTTTATCTGTAATGTAACAATAGTGTATTATAATAGTGTATTATATTACACTCCACTGTACAGTATTTGGGATTTTCTTTGATTGCTATATTAAAAATATGAGCTAAACAACTTTTCTAGTTTCTCTGCCAAAATGGCCACCACTGGAACTGTGGGGACAAGCCAGCTCATCGGACACCTTTTATCTGGGCTGGCTGCTTCATGTTGCTGGCAGGGAGCAGCAGTCTACCTACTGATACAGAAGCCATCAGTTTCTGGCAGATGCTGCACTTGATTGAGCCATTGAGTTTTAATTACAATATAATATTGTTTTAAGAGCATGGAAGTGAATATGGAAATTTGTGTTGTGATGAGAGGCCTGTGGATTTGCTTGTTCAAAATCTTTTATATCCGACCCTTCCAAAGAAATCTGGGAAAGTGTATGTGTTGTCGGCTCCCCTTATTCTGTGCCTGCCTGCAAAGACACAGGGTGGGTGAGGAAATACCGTAGCTGGCTCGTCAACAAAGGGAACATGCAAAACCGCCTGGGCGGCTGTGTGAAAAGCAAATGAATGGAAGTTGAGTGGTTTGTGGAATGTTTCTTTGAGCGCAAGGGATTTATAATGCTTCCAGGTATATTTGTGTTGGGGTTTAGTTTTTTATAGCATAACTTGACCTGAGTCCAGCAGATTAGAAATCTGAGTACCAATAACATCTATTACAGCAGGGATGGGGAACCTCAGGCCCGGGGGCCGTATGCGGCCCCCGAGGACATTTTCTGCGGCCCTTGGGAGCTCTGGGGCCGGGGGTGTGGGGGGGGAGGCGTGGAGGTTGGGGCCTGGTCGCTTGGGGCCGGCGTGCAGAGGTGTGTGTGTGGGGGGGAAGGCTTTTCTTCTTTTTCTGTCACTCTCCTTTCTCTCCCTCTTTTTCTGTCTCTTTGTCTGTCTCCCTCCATCCTTTTCTTTCTTTCTCCCCCTCCCTCCATTTCTTTCTCCCTTTCTCTCTCTTTTCCCCTCCCTCCCTCCCTCTTCCTCTTTCTCTGTTTTCTTTCCTTCCTCCCTTCCTTCCCTGTGGATCGGCTGCCTCCTGGCGCCTCATTTGCTCAGGCCTACCACTGGCTGCCCTCCCGCCTGGGAGCGGGGGAGAACGAGGGAGCAGGGGCGCCCTCCAGGCCTTCTCTGTGTGGTCTTCCCTGTGGTTGCCAACCTCAAGGTGGTGGCTGGAGACCTGGAAACTGTAGTCTCCCCCCCCCCGGGAGATCTAAACCTGGTTATGGCCCCCGAATAATGTTGTAAATGCGCAAATGGCCCTTAGCAGGAAAAAGGTTCCCCACACCTGTATTACAGCCTGGCTGATCCTCATTTAACATAAAAGGATTCAGTTGGAAGATGATCTATTGATGACCAGATGTTAATCTTTGGTATTGTGTAATTCTGTATCAAATAGTTACTGAATTAGCATTAAAGTATAGTGGAACCTATGATGAGAGAGAGTGGTGGTATTTTAGCAGGGCATGGAAGTTTTACGATAAAGCTTATAAATATTTTTCAGCTTGATACTGAGGTAGCACCTATCAATCAAGTTATTAGAGCGCCTGTGTTTAAGACTATTTGGACTTAAATTGTGTACTACCTTCAAAGGGGATTGCATGGTTACTTGAAACAGATTGGCAAGGGTGCATCCCTTTATCTGTGGTGTTTAACCGTCCTGGTACCATTTCCCATAAAAGAGGAGTACTGTTTTTGGTGTGGTTGTTAAATGGTGCCAAAGTACACAGGAAGCTGCACCCACAAATTGCTTACTGCATAGTGATGAGTGTCAAGTGGCCACATACCTAGATGGCTGAATTTTATGAATCAGGTTTTGATTTCATTGAACTGAACAAAACTCTGCCATGCTCCAGCTGAGCAGGTTTGCAGATCACAGTTGGGCTGCCTGGGTCTGTAGAGTGAATAAGGTAAAATAGCACAGTAGTGTGTTATGTTTTGCATGCCCTATATCTGGGCAGCACATACCCAGAGAACCACATAAGCTGCTATCTATGCTAGGGGACCAAAGTGGTACTTGCCCTCCCTTCACAATACAGCTGCGCCCTGGAAAGAGGCAGCAAACAAAGCACGTGGCCCCTAATGGCTGCCCCTACATTGCTGAAACCAGAGTTGGGCCCCATTTCTGGCATGTGAGAATAGCCCCCCACCCCATGATAGCATTAGAATCTTAACATCTGGTCCTTTGAGCCGTTATCTTCATATTTTAAAAAGCTAGTTTGAAAATGGGATATAAATCCAATATTTTGGTGCATTGGTTTATATGGCTGGAACACAGGAGGCCAAGTTATCTGTGATTCAGACACATGTTCAGTAAAGATATATAAGAAGGTTTTGTCTTGTTTGTGCTCTATTCTCCATTCCTATTAGAATGAACACATGTACATTTATTTATACACATATACAAACTTGTTACCAATTCCATTTGCAAGGCATGGGAATTTTGTTACAAAATTTATTTCCCTGCCATGTACATTCGGTCAAGTTCTTCTATCGGTTAGTGATTAAATAAGAACTTGTAATCTTCATATTTCCTTCAACTGACCATACTGGAAACTCCATCCTATTTTTGGAGCCTGTAACTCATGAGTCTGCATGAAATGTTCAGAAATAGAAATGGCCATAATTTATGAGTTACAAGGTCCATTGGAGTCTCTATTCCCCTACAAGGCTTAGCTACAAAATTTATTGCAAGTTATGCTATAACGTTTAAAGGAATGTAGGCCAGAAATACCTTAATAAAATGATGTCTGATTTATATTGAAAATGTTTTAAACTTTGGCTCTAAGCTAGGACCTTTCAACATGGGCTTACTGTGTTAAAGGGGTTTATATGATTCATCCTTATCTGTAGCAAACAGCCTAGAAAAAGCTGCTGTTCATCAATGGATTACTCATGAGTTAGAAATATTCCAAGTGGAAACATTGCTGGCTTAGAAAAATGAACTATATTGATTATTACAAATATTTGCTAATAGTTCTTGTGCTTAAGAACATTTTAATGGTTTGATATATTGGCACTTTTTAATTTCAGCATGAATTTTATTCCATGTGATAATCTGAGAGCGTATGTCACAAAACTGCCAGTTTTTCAGGTTCTGCACTGATGATCGCCACCATGAGAACAAGAAAGTCTGGAATAAATCTAATATTCACTGATGTGTCTAGAAAGGTTGCCAAGTTACTTCAGAAGTCCCCGTGCCTGGACTAATATTTGATTTGAAGGGAGTCTTGCCTCTGTAGGAAGACAACATAGTTCCCAAATAAAGTAAAATATAGTTAAAACTGTGTTTCCAGGGCCTAAATACTTGTAAGGACAATTGTTTCCATTTCTCAACTTGAGTTCTTAATGTGCTGCATTTTTTAATTGCTTGAATTTAAATGCTTGCTTCAGCTAAACTGGCAGAATGGTCACAGGTACAGTCTTATACATGAATAGCAGTGACTGAGGCAATGAGAAACGTCGATGAGGCAAAACTTATAAAAGCCATCATAAATAATCATTTAATAGATTTATTAACATGCTAATAATGAAGCTTGCTAAATTTCTCTCAGTGCCATCCTAAGCAGTGAATTCTGTAACATTAGGATTGCATCATCAGGCAGTTAGATTCCCAGGAATATAGAATTCATCAAAATCTACTGGTCTAGGACAGGGGTCAGCAAACTCATTAGTCAAAAGAGCCAAATATCAACAGTACAACGATTGAGATTTCTTTTGAGAGCCAAATTTCTTAAACTTAAACTATATAGGTAGGTACACTGTTTATTAACTTAATAAACATTAATTAAAGTTTTAAGTCTTAATTAAACTATAGGTACACTGAATAAAACTTGACATCATACTTAATAGTGATCTTATTTATTGATAAAAAAATAAATTGTAAGTCCCTGCCATTTCCCCCTCCCCGTCTGGAGTCCTCGTCTGGAGGCCTGGTCTACCGCCATAAAAGCCTATTGGTAGCTCTGGCCTCCGGCTGGAGTCCCATTGGGAGGCCAGGTCTACCCATTGGCTTTCTTGGCAGTAGACCGGGCCTCCGGAGGCCCATAGAAGCCAATTGGTAGACCTGGCCTCTGAAGGGGGACTTTTCCCCCTCCTCGGAGTCCAGGTCTACCGCCAAGAAAGCCAGTGGGTAGACATGGCCTCCCAATGGGACTCAGCCGGAGGCCAGGTCTACCAAAGGAAGCCCGCCCCGCCCAACAGCTGATAGGCGGGCGGGGGGGCAGGAACTGCCGAGCCGCCCGCCCAGCAATCACGTGGCTAGAGGGGAGGGGAGGCTTTAGCCTCCCAACTATTGAGGGCAAGGGCAAGGGGGACCTGGCCATTCTCCACAGCGGGGGGGGGGGGAGAGAGACAGCGCTCCCGCTCGCCTGCTCTCTTGGGCTCGCTCTCTCAGACGCGCTGGCTCCGCAGCCCGGCTGCCGGTGTGAGCGGGCACCAGAGCAGGGGCTCCGAACCAAGTTCGGAGAGCCGCACTCAACAGGCCAAAGAGCCGCATGCGGCTCGGGAGCCATAGTTTGCAGACCCCTGGTCTAGGACCTTTTGCTTTTAGAGGAAGGGAAAAAGCCTACAAAAATGACACTTGAATTGCTGAATAGATGGTCCTCAGTCCAGACAGGAAGAAGGGAAACAGTGGAGAAAGGAAAACAGTTGCATCATATGTGATTTATTGTAAGGATCAGTTGTTTCTAGTAGTGTTGTTAGCCAAAACATTTATTTTACAAGAACAGTTACTATCTAATTAATGCTTGAATGCAGCTAAAAATGTCCCAGCATGGCATAGTGGTTAGGATGTTGGACTAGGATCTGCGACACCCAGGTTTGATTCCCCACTCTGCCGTGGGTGACCGTGGGCCAGTTCTACACTCTCGGCCTAACTTACCTGCCAGGGCTGTTGTGCAGATACAATGGAGGACAGAAGAATGATGTAAGCAGCTTTGGGTCCCCATTGGAGAGAAAAGTGGAGTATGAATTAATTAAATAAATAGAAATGAGGTTCTTGAGTGATACTGCTCCATGGGCAAAGTGATCACACATACTGACATGCAGTAACATAAATTGCCTTTAATGTGGCAAATGAAGAAGCCCTCTTTATCAAGGCCACTTGCTTTCCTTCTGTTACCAAATGCATTTGTCTTTACACTGCAGATTTTAGTCTTCCTTTTATCTTTTGTACTTAAAAAAACTACAACATTGAGTAGGATGGAGTAGGAAACCATTCTGTTTCTCCATATTCTATCCTAACAGTAGCCTCTTGTCCAGAGCATAGATTGCACATCAAAACAATCAGATGTTGTGGCACACCCATTTCTTTTAAAACCACCACTTTTCATTATGTAGCCAGAAACTTTGCTATAATCTATTAAACACAAGCTGATTTTTTCCTTACGTTCTCTCGTATGCTCTAGCAACCAATGTAAATTTGCAATATGATCTATGAGAACTAAAACAGAAAGGCATGGAACAGCCTTTCCTTGTTGCGGTCCTTCACCTTAAGGGCTAGTTGTGAATGTAGAATGGATTTGATGAGTAGTGATATTTGTTATTGGCCACTAGATGAACTCATGTCTTTTCAGCAGACAGATATTCACCTGAATTAAATTCCTTAACAAATTGGCTATAGATGTATGTATGCGCATATAGCTTTAAGTGAGTCCTCAAGAACTAGTTTCTGTTTCCCCTTTAAGGCTTGTGTAGGAGGGGCCTCACTTTTGTTTGGTTGTAGTGTGGGTTATGTTCCCTCTCAGCTGAAAGCAATGAAGGGGACCTTTTGTGGAGTGCAATAAGGCCTCCTGTGTTTTGGCTGCAGGACAGGACTTAAAGGGTGAACTGAAGCAGGATAGGTAAGCTCGTCCCTACCCACCACGCCTCAGAGGATACCAAGCTACTTTTAGTACCCAAAACTTAGTAATACTTCCCAGATCATGTCATTATTTGCATATAGAACATCCATTCATATCAATATATGTTTTCTACTTATATTGTTAGGAATGAGTAACAAATAGAGCATAGAAGAAGGAATAATACTCAAGGAATAATAATTCTTGTGATTTTCAAATGCTTTTGTCAATACTTTGCTGAGAACTGTTGCTAATTAAAGCCCCATTCACACATTACAGTGAACACAAGTACAACCTGCCTGTACTTGTATACATGGGACAGAGTGAAAAGTTGGAACAGGCCGGAACGGGCAATAAACAAATAGCAGTGCTCCAAAAAACTATGAGATGTGTTAAAGGCACTATAGAACAATATTTGGGAAACCAGAAGACAGAAATGGCAAGCGTTAATTAACCCTTTCCAGGCCAAAATGCCTATGGAACACCACAGAACAGGCATTAAACAAATAACAGTCCCTTCCCCCACCAAAGTGGGATGCGTTAAAGGCACTCTGGAACAATATTTTGGAAACTAGAATGCAGAAATAGCACATATTTATTAACCCTTTCCAGGCCAAAGTGCCTCCAGAACACCGTGGAACGGTTCTGGGTTTCACTGTGGTGCTGGCTACTGCTCTCGGCTTGGTCTTACTCATTAGCCCCAGCTGGGGGACCTCCAGTAGATGAAACTGTGGGGGTTGGAAGAGGGGTGGGGCCAGTGGAGGAGGAGGAGGAGCCTTTTCTCATGGCTGTTCTGGTCACCCTGTTCACCCCTGTTTCTAAGTCATTGAGAGCTTTAAAGATCTTAGGAGTTTATGATTTCGGAACTACTGCCGTTATAGGAACAAGATGGCAAACATGGCTGGGAACCACAGGAGGAGAGGCATCCTGTGGTCTAAGACAGAAATGAATGATGTTGGCAGTGGAGTTTTCAAGTATGGGCACCTCAGTGTTGCTTGAGGGACATTGGTTAAACTAGCGAGTTCAACAACTTCAGTGATGTCAGAATACTTCAGTGATGCACGAGGTCACAGGCCTGAGAACACATTCCTGGGAGTATGACCCACTGAATAAAATGGGACTTACTTCTGAGTAGATCTGTTTGGCATTTCTGCCATAAATGTCTGCACACAATATTTCGCCCAGGCTTGGTGCTGTTGAGAAGTGGTTTTTCCCGCTCTGAAGGAAGGGCATCTTGATCTTTGGGTGTTTCTCGCCCATTGCTAGGGGTAGGCGGGACTAAACTAACAACTTCCTGTCTCCTGGCGAGGAAACCTCCCCTTCCAGTTCTTCTCCTGCCTTTGCTGGGGTGAGAGCGTTGCAGCCATAGCTGCTGCCTAGGTCTAGTGAAATTAGGTTAGAATAGATTCTTTTCCTTACTTGCCGTACCCAATTGTTTTCCCTCCCTACCCTCCCTCTCGTTTGGGCACGTTTGTTTTTAAAATTTAAGCTCCCGGCTCGGTCGACCATCAGCTGAGCCGCGGGAGAAACAGCTAAGCCACGGGAAAGACGTGGCAAACAAAATGGCTGCCGGAGAAGCTGCATCGGAGGACATCGAGCTCCTTTCTGATGCAGATCAAGAATTGGCCTTAATATCGGCTCCTGCCAATAGCCGCCCTGGCGGACTATTGGAGAGGGAGACCAGTAAGTCATCGCCACCATGTACTTCGGCTGTAAAATCGCTGAAGAAAAACAAGTCTAATGGCGGGGGGAAAGGCGGCAGCCGCAAGCGCCAGCTTAAGCAGAGTTCCGCTTCGACCTCTAAGGTCCCCGTCGGATCCTCTGTTGCACCTTTGGATGTGGAACCCAGGATACCTACAGAGGATAAAGTAACCCACCCTTCTGAGGAAGGGGGATCCTCCAAGAACCCCACGTTTGAACAGGTACATAATATGATAGAGGGCTTCATGGAAAGAAATTTTCAGAGGCTCCAATCTCTTATCCTACCCTTCCAGCATTGTTACTCTCCTCAAAGACTCCCTCAGCCACTTCCTCAAGGGTTTTCATATAGTTGGACATCTTCCCCTGGGTCCTCAGTCATATCTGAACCCATGCTGGAGGAGCCTGGCTACAGCCAAGCGCCCCCTCTAGGCAGTGGCCCACTAAGGCAGCTATGAAAGCAGTGCCAGTTATCCAAGATCAGAGAAATGAAACCTACCAAAGTGATGGTGGCTATTGTGGCGATGTTAAGGAAGGAAGGAATCCAAGTACATCCCTACCCAGACGACCTACTCATATGCGCACTTCAGCGCACCACTCGAGTCACTTCAGAATTGGGTGCCCTCTCTATTCGCAAAGACTTATGTATCTTTCACAAAGATAAAGTCGTGCTACGTACTGATCCCTCGTTCACCCCCAAAGTGGGTTCCCGGTTTCATCAGTCTCAGGAACTTCACCTCCCTTCCTTTTGTCCTAATCCTTCTACTCCCAGAGAGCGGAGTTGGCACACCTTGGACCTGCGTGGAGCTATTCGTATTTACATATCTATAACTGAATCTATTAGAACCGAATTTATGTTTATCTCCATTTCTGCACCCAACAAGGGACTTCACATGTCCCGACAGTCCATCACCACATCCATTAGACAATGCATCAGAGAAGCCTACCTAGCCAGTGGTCTCCAAGTTCCGAATGGGATCACAGCCCATTCACTGTGAAGCACAGCCACGTCGGTCGCATTTTTCAAACAAGTCTCGACTGAAGAGATCTGTAAAGCGGCTACTTGGTCCAACATGACTACCTTCATTAGACATTATCGAATCAATACTATGGCATCTGCTGAAGCAGCTTTCGGCAGACATATTTTACAGCACGTGGTGGAAGATGATGAAGACTGAGTTCCCACCTGTTATTTCATTGCTCTTGGAGATCCCAAAGTTCAAGATGCCCTTCCTTCAGAGCGGGAAAGGTACATTGTTTACTCACCAAGAAGGTCCTTTCCGCTCTGAAGTAGAAGGGCATCTTGCCCACCCGGAGATGGCAACATCATCTTACAAGGGTGGACTGAAGCACACCAAACTGGCCTACGGATTCGATCGGCCTAATAATATTGTAGCAATACATATAGAATGGTTCTAAGTTTATTGTTCAGTTTATTGTTGTTTGTACTCCTTGTTTGTGAGTGCCTTTCCCTGTCTCTTGAGCTTGCTGTAGAATAACTGGAAGGGGAGGTGTTCCTCACCAGGAGACAGGAAGTTGTTAGTTTAGTCCTGCCTACCCCTAGCAATGGGCGAGAAACACCCAAAGATCAAGATGCCCTTCTACTTCAGAGCGGAAAGGACCTTCTCGGTGAGTAAACAATGTACCTTTTTTCTGCTTTCCTACACCATTATAGTGCACTTGTGCTCCTCCTGGGGTTTCCCTGGCTTGTCTCTGATCCTTCCCAAATCTGCTTTGTTGCAAAGTTGTGGGAAAGTTCTCAGGAAACCCTATGGTTGACGTATTAGCAAAGTTCGGGTTTTGGCAGTCCAGCCCTCGCATCAGCCGTTTTTCCTTCCCTGCCCCAGCATCAGTAGTTCCTTCCCTACGACACCACGAGTCTTTTTATCAGTGAATGAACATCGTTATATCATTATAAAAATGTATCTTGTTCTCAGAATTCCCAGCTTTCATTTTTAAGAAGTATTTTTCATTGCAGAGATATAAGGAAGAAAGCATCTCTGCAACAAAAGTAGCTAGACAATACTTTAAAAAAAATGAAAGCTGGGAATTTGGAGAACCTGAGAAACACACTGTTATGTTCACATTCAGCTACTTTTTTAAAAATGAAAGAGGCATGTTCTGGAGGCATTTTGTCTAAGAAAGGGTTAATAAAAGCATCATATTTCAGCATATTTATTTCTAAAATATTGTTCTTTAATGCATCCCACTTTTTTTGTGGTACTATTTGTTTAATGAAGAGCCCCGTGGCGCAGAGTGGTAAGCTGCAGTACTGCAGTCCAAGCTCTGCTCAGGACCTGAGTTCGATCTCGATGGAAGTTGGTTTCAGGTAGCCGGCTCAAGGTCGACTCAGCCTTCCATCCTTCCAAGGTCGGTCAAATGAGTACCCAGCTTACTGTGGGGGTAAAGGGAAGATGACAGGGGAAGGCACTGGCAAACCACCCCATAAACAAAGTCTGCCTAGAAAACGTCGGGATGTGATGTCAGGAATGACCCGGTGCTTGCACAGGGGACCTTTACCTTTTATTTGTTTAATGCCCGTTCTGGCCTGTTTAATGTTTGTTCTACCTCATTACGTGGTGTTCTGGAGGAAAAGGGTTAATAAAGGCACACTATTTCCACGTTTTGTTTTCCAAAATATTGTTCTAGAGTGCCTTTAATGCATTCCACTGTTTTTTGTGGTCTTGTTATTTGTGTAATGGTCATTCTGGCCTGTTCCTTGGTGTTCCGGAGGCATTTTGCCCTGGAAAGGGTTAATAAATACATGCTATTTCTGCATTCTCTTTTCCAAAATATTGTTCTGAAGTGCCTTTAACACATCCCACTGTTTTTTTGGGCTCTGTTGATGCCCATTCCGGCTTTTACCCCGTCCGTCCATTCACCTGTTTGTAAGAAAGAGCCAATGTGTGTTCACTTTCCAAAGAAAACTAGAGATGGGTACCAGGATGTATACTGTATGGGGTTTCAATTATATGTTAAGTTGTATGTGTACACTGTACATAGATTGTATGTACACTCACTGTAACTTGTGAGCACGGCTATACTTGACCTCAGTTTTCATATTGTTTGGTATTGATTGTTTGCCATGCCAAGGCAAGGAATTCATAGAAAAGGGATAGGTTTCCATCAGATTACAGATTTGTATAAACCGTTGCTTTAGCTTTGTGTAGTAACTGCTGCTCCACTGAACTTCTGTAATCTTATCCTAATAGATAGAGGATGGTAATAGCTCATGTTTCTTACGTGTCTTTAAGGAAAACACTTCCTCTTGGTTCAATTGTAGCTGGTTTTAAAATTATAGTCTTTAATGGATGGATTAGGGTTGTCATCTCTGGGTTGGGGAATTTCTGGAGATTTAGGGGTGGAGCCTGGGAAGGATGAGTTTTAGCGAGGGGAGGGACCTCAGCAGGGTAGAATACCGTAGAGCAGGGATCCCCAACTTCATTTAGCCTGACGGCATCGTTGGAATTCTGCCAAAGTGTGGTGGTTGCAGCCACAAAATGGGTGCCACAAGAGGGAGAACCAGCCACAAAATGGCTGCTGCGGCTTACCTGCGTCACACAGTGCTGGCCGTTGCTGCTAAAGTAACATATTAAAAAATCTGCACAGCCAATCAGAAGCCTTGCTGGGCAAAAGCCCCACCCGGCCCTTCACTTTTTAAACGCACTGGATGGATGGACACCAGGAAAGGTGTTGTTGGGTGCCATGTTGTTGGGTGCCACTTTGGGGATCCTTGTCATAGAGTATGCCTAGGGTTGCCAGGTCCCTCTTTGCCACTGGAGGGAGGTTTTTGGGGCGGAGCCTGAGGAGGGCGGAGTTTGGGGAGGGACTTCAATGCCATCGAGTCCACTTGCCAAAGCCGCTGTTTTCTCCAGGTGAACTGATCTCTGTCAGCTGGAGATCAGCTGTAATAGCAGGAGATCTCCAGCTAGTACCTGGAGGTTTTCAAAAACACAGATGTAGGCTAATAATTCACTTTGTCAATATTTTATACATATATAATAATCCTATAAGGTTGCACTATTACTTCATAGCGCCTTTTCAACCAACAAAAGTTAATATACAGAATTGTATATACAACAAGGCAATATTTTGAAGATAATAAAATTCAACAGAAATCAACAATAGGCTTGTAGTGTCTTTCATGAATTATGCATATAATGTCCATAGTTGTCCTTAATTCCAGTTGGGTACCGGATTCCTGTTCTACCCAACTGGAATTAAGGACAACTATGGACATTATATGCATAATTCATGAAAGAAAGACACTACAAGCCTATTGTTGATTTCTGTTGAATTTTATTATCTTCAAAATATTGCCTTGTTGTATATACAATTCTGTATATTAACTTTTGTTGGTTGAAAAGGCGCTATGAAGTAATAGTGCAACCTTATAGGATTATTATATATGTATAAAATATTGACATAAGTGAATTATTAGCCTACATCTGTGTTTTTGAATACTACCAATTTACAGTTGAATTTACAATTTTTTTTGAATAGTACCTGGAGGTTGGCAACCACAAGTATGCCCTTCAAAGTGCCATTTTCTCCAAGGGAACTGATCCCTATAGATCAGTTGTAATTCCAGGAGATCTCCAGCTACCACCTGGAGGCTGGCAACCCTATGGAGCATTACATTTCACCTGCTCTTTGTGGCTCTTCCTCCTCCTGTGTGTTGTTGGTGTGTAAGCAAAATGAGTAAGATGATCTAGTAAGAGCCTAATTCTAGCTGCTGAAGTATGCAAGCTTGCCAGATAAACAGAATTCTAAATCAGTCAAACTGGAAAATACAGTGACATATAATTATTTTATTTGTAAGATGCCTAAATGCCAAATAGCTAGTATTTTAAACACAGAAAAGCAGCGGGTGAGAACAACGTAGCGGAGGAGGGAAAGAAACAATAAGGTTAAACCTTTGCTAATTAAATATATACTTTCATTTCCTTAAACCTTTGCAAACTCCGTTGGTTACAATGAAAGTACTAGTAGATTTAAGATGAGAGCCATAACTATTGGTTTATAAAAGCTTTTCAATTAGTTGAGCGTTGGCACAAAGCGTTCTTTCCTTATACGAGAGATTAATATTTTTTTGTTAAATCTCCCACTGTTAAGACAAAAGGCATTTTCTGTCAAGATTATGATTAATGTCCCTTGCCGATTGTACTCAACATCGTCTTTAAAACAGATTGCAATGCTACCTACGTTTGATCCGATGTAAACTACGTGGATCTCAGTGGGATGTAGTTCTGAATAAAAATGCACGGCTTAGGGCCCCGGCCGATATTTTTATATGGCGTATTGACGCTTCTCCATGCCCCAGAAATTGTTCACTTTTACATCCAATAACTGAAATAATGTTTAAGACGCTTGAGAAATACTGACTGTTATGACATGTCTTGCGGCATATTTGGGAAAAGTAGGTACAAGTGAAATTTCCCCCCTGCCGGTATTTATTCATTTACCAGCTGTACGATGTTAGCGGTGGAAACTCTGTATACAGAAAACACGAAAGCCTTTACAAGGTCCCTTCGATAGCTCAGCTGGTAGAGCGGAGGACTGTAGAGGCGCGGCTTCAAAGCGGGAATCCTTAGGTCGCTGGTTCGATTCCGGCTCGAAGGAGACAAAATTTTATTTTTCGCTTTGGTGCTGCTTGCTGAGTTCTTGGAGACCCCCCCCATCCATCCCATAATTTTAGTGAAATGGGCTCTTCACTTTAATATAAGCACGTTTTCTCCTGTGGGACTCGGTAGGAGAGAGCCGATTTATGTGAGACCAGCAGACGGAGTACATGAGGAACTTAGACCGACGTTCGTTTATTTATTTATTTATTTATTTAATGAAGAAAAGGCGAAGTAACAGCTGTAGGGAGCACCGCTTTCCTTTAGGGACCTCTCTCACAGACACCGAAAAAGAGGCCCGCACCTTCCCCACAAAACCTGGAAGGAGGGGGGGGACTCTCTTTCCCAGTATCCCTTGCGCTTTAGGCCCCCTCCGCTCTGCCTCATCTTCCCTCCACCCCGCCAATATCCCTCCACCTTTCCTCCCTTACTGGCCGTTCCCCCTTCTCTCGCGCCGCCCCTCCGCTTGGCCGCGTGCTGCCCCCAGCAGCCAATGGGACGCCAGTCCGCGTGCGCAGATTCAAACGGCGGCTCTGGAAAAAGGCTGGGCGCGAGATTCGGCGGCAGGGACGAAGGGGAAGAAAAGTAGCCCGTCCAGCGAGTGCGGCGGCGCTCAGAGGGAGCCGCCGGAGGGCCGAGAAGTGGCAGCCCGGCAGGAGGACGCCGCAGACGCCGAGCCCTTCCCCGCCAGCAGGGTCTGGGTTAGAGCCATGTCCCCCGTCCGGGGGGCCGGCCGCGGCTAAAGCGCCGGACTCGCCTTCCGGGGAGGGGGGCCCCGCCGGCCCCCGGCTGCGTGAGAGACCTTCGGCCGGTGACCCTCCCCGCTCGCCTTTCCTCGCCTTATGGTGCGCGCCAAGGATGGCGAAGAGGCCACGCAGGTGAGTGGCCGCACGGACCCTGCCCTGACGCCTGCCCGTCTCCGCCAGGAGGACTCGGCCCGGCCCTCCTGACATCTTCGCGGCTGCCTCTCCCCTCAGCAGCCCTCCCTTCGCCGGCCGCCCAGATCCCCCGGGGCCCCTTTCCAGGGCCAAGTCCCAGTTTTTGTGGGGGCGATCGACTCGCTCCCTTCTCCTCTCTGCCGCACGAGCCCGCCACTCCCGTCTCTTTCCCCGTTGGGAAACTGACCCGGCCTCCTCCTCCTCCTCCTCCTCCTCCTCCTGGCGGTGTTGTGTTTGGCCCTGCCTGACACGCGAGGACTGAAACGGCTTCCTTATTGGCGACCCGGGCCGCCTTGTCACGGCAGCGTGGCCCTGCTGTTCTAGCCCAGCGTCACTTTTCTGACCGCCGTCGGCACACGCGGGAGAGGATAGTGGGGTTGCCTGTAAGCCGAGGCGAAGTTTTCTTGCTTGAGTGGACATGGTGGGAATAATGATTTGTGCTGTTTTTACGGGGAGATGGCAACAGAGAAGGCGAGGCAGGGAGCCTTTCTTTGGCCCTCCGTTGTGGAAAGACTTTTAAAGGAAAAACCGAACCTGCATCTTAAGATGTGTAGTGTTTTTGGGGCGGGGAGGGAGTCCCTCTTCTGTTAGTCCAGTGACAAAGGGCAGTGTGCTTGTTTTTGAAACCTGATTCACTTTTTCTACTTTGGCAGCTTGGTCTGAATTGGTAGCGAATATCTGTGTATATACAGATCAAACCTGATTTGAATCGTGCTTTATATTAGGCACCTCGTCAGCTAGCCGGCTAATATTTCTAGGAGCTCGGACTTATGCTTTGCCACAGTGGCAGGCAGCAACTTTCATTGAAATCAGTGGAATTTACTTCCAAGTAAAATATGGACAGGATCAGGCTATAATCCTCAAATGTGCGGCTTCTTGAATATAAAATGGGATGTTCATAGTGTGAATTTTGTGAATAGTAAGAATGTTCTGACGGATGCATGTTTATTTTCTGATGCAGTTTTAAAGATGTATGGCTAATTGCTATATGTACCGTAGAAATGTAGTCACTGATCAGTGGTCCTGAGGGCATGGCCTCTCACTTGAAATTACTTGACATGGAGTAGCATAACACTGAATGATATGATGTCATCACACAAGCATTGGAAATTAAGTACGTCTAAGTATGTTTTCTAAGCCTAAGTATGGGCTTAGGAAAAAGTAATGCACATCGTAAAGAACAACAGAGAAGGCTAATGTGTATCACTCAAGCATAACAATAAATGGCTTAAGTCTGTGTATTACATTCTTTATTCCTAAGCATTCTGCATTACTTGGTTATATTACTTGTTAAAGTCATGGTTTGCATTGAAGCTCTACAATATAATTTAAAAGGTGCTAATTCTAAGCATTAGAATTTACTTATTGTAAATAAGTATATAAACAGTTAGATACCACAGTACGTACACAAACCAGTTGTCGGACAAGCATTAAAGCTCTTACTCACTATAGCTGTGTACAGATGGTTATCTATATGTCTTTGCCTGTATTAGCTTACACTTCATATATACTGTCAGTGTCCAAAATGTTTTTATGGAACATCCTTTAGAAAGCTTTTAAAGTGGACACTATAAAATTGAAAATTTTCATTCGCTTCTCATAGCTGTTCTTTCTAAAAAATATTTAGGTTTTCATAATTTTGGCCTTTGATGAAAACTTGTTTTTGTCCCCAAATGTTTTGATAGGGGAAAAAACCCTAGCTAATCTGGGCTTTCAATGTGTTATGATGTCATCAAACAAGGGGGCTGAATCCTCTTGTGAAGAAGAAAAAATACTATTCATATACAGGATGGGTCTCTTTAATCCCTTAGTTAACTAATATGATTGATATGGAGTGCTGTTGAATCAAAGATTCTTGTAGATTTGATTATTTTGTTAATGTTGAAACAAGTGGGAATTTTCTGTGAAATAACTACAGCAGCCCCATGTTTACTGACTGAGTTTCTCAGAAGAAAGTAAGAGAATGAGAGAATAATTACGAGAGAAACATACAAAAGTATTTTATTAAGCCAGCAGGTGGCGCATGCCTCTCAAGGTGAACAAAGGTCACAATTTACTCACTGTTTAATTTCTTTAATAAGATGTGACAAACAGAGTGTTGCCATTGGAAGACTGCATCCCAACAATCTATTTTTCTTAAACACGTCACTTTCATGAAGGGGAAAAAGAGTTTACCCTTTCCCGCCTAACTTCTTTGGAATTGTCTCCATGAAGGAAAAGTAATGTTGCCAGTGAAACAGCCTGGTTTACCTGTCCATGTGTGCATGGTGTTCCAGTAACTACCTATTTTAGTTTTTATACAGCAAGAAGTGAGCCTTATTTTTAAACAGAGTACCGTATTTTTCGCTCCATAAGACACACTTTTTTCCTCCTCAAAAGGGAGGGGAAATGTCTGTGTGTCTTATGGAGTGAATGTGCACACAGAGCTGGCTGGGCGCGCAGGAATGATGCGAGCCGGCTCTGTGCGCCCCGTTCCAGCGCGCCCAGCTGGCTCTGTGCGCCCCGCCTGCCTCCCAGCTGGCCGTCGGGGTGGGGAAAGCCGGCTCGCGTTGTTCCAGCACGCCCAGCTGGCTCTGTGCGGCCCCGCCCGCCTCCCAGCTGGCCGTCGGGGCAGGGAACGCCGGCTCGCGCCGTCCCGACGCGCACGCGCCCAGCCGGCATTCACTCCATAAGACAAGTTTTTAGAGGAGGAAAACAAGATTTTTTCTTGTTTTCCTCCTCTGAAAACTAGGTGTGTCTTATGGAGCGGTGCGTCCTATGGAGCGAAAAATACGGTAACTGTTCTTACTTAGTGTTATGCTAAGTTCAGAAACGTCCATACTGTTTCAGATTGGTTCTTGGATATTTCACAACCCCACATTTTGATCTGACCTTATTGATTCTTGCTGTTTGACTTAGCAAGACTTTGCTACAGATGAAGGTAAATCTAGTAATTTGAAAACTCAGCTGGGTTTTAAAAGACAGATATGGTGGGTGTATCTCCATCTCCAGTGAGCTGTTACAAATGCATAGTTTCGCTGTCAATGTTAACTTAATAATAGCTTGCACTTTGCAGTGAGGAAGATGATGATGACCTTCACTACGCAGATCATGACTATGAAGTCCCACAACAAAAATGCATAAAGAAAATTTGTAATAGAGTAAAATGGACACGTGATGAGGTGAGTCTTAACTGATTGAGGGTATTCCTTCTGTGTGGATCTGGCATCATGTGGCTATTACAGGGTTTTTAAAAATTGTGCCTTAACAGGATGAAAAGCTGAAAAAACTAGTGGAACAGCATGGGACGAGTGATTGGACATTCCTTGCTAGTCATCTACAAGTGAGTTAAAATTCAGCTAAGCTCAGACATACATGAAATAGCCTCATTCCCTCTCTCCATTTTTCCTTGCTGGTTTGTGGCATGGTTCAGCCACGGTTTTCGAGTTCTGGATAGAAGGTAAACTGTAGTTTGGTTGACCCAAGCCACAATGTGTAAGATCTTTTTAATTTATGTGTTCAAACTTTAGTTCTCCCCCAGCTGTTCTGATTTAGCAATGATGCACAACAAAAAAATTTCCCTGTTCTTCTGCAGAATCGTTCTGATTTTCAGTGCCAGCATCGATGGCAGAAAGTCTTAAACCCAGAACTGATTAAAGGTCCTTGGACTAAGGAAGAGGATCAGCGGGTAAATAATTTACATTGTTCTGGAATAATAATTTTTTTAAGTACTGTAGGGTTACCCAACAGTGCATTACCTTGTTTTGCTCTATGGCTGTCTCAGACTTAGGAGGTATAAAATGAGCAAAGGTTCATATTATAGATATTTGCAGTCCCATTGTTGTGTACTTAAAAGTTCTGTTGCCCAAATATCATAAATGTGACTGTGATGCTTTTCCTGACAGGCTAACTTCAGCAGTGTCTCTGATCAATTTGCATTCTAGGTTATTGAACTTGTTCAGAAATATGGTCCAAAGCGATGGTCTTTGATTGCAAAGCACTTAAAGGGAAGAATAGGGAAGCAGTGTCGAGAAAGGTGGCATAACCATCTTAATCCTGAGGTAAAAAAATCTTCTTGGACTGAAGAGGAGGATAGAATCATCTATGAAGCTCACAAACGTTTAGGAAACCGGTGGGCTGAAATAGCAAAACTGCTTCCTGGAAGGTATTTTTAAATTTACCGCTGTATACTGTACATACAAATAGCAAATTATTTCTAGATTTGTGAAGTTTATACCCAAATTAAAGCACCTTAGTATCATAGCTTTGATGCAACAGTCATTCTGCATCTTAAGTATTTACTGCTTGCTATGTATCTTTAAATCCTAGCTTTCATGACATGCAAATATAGTAGCATCACCTAACCACATCCTGGTGGCTTGAAATAGACTGAGGGGTGTGTGGTAGATCAACTGCCCTGTGGCCTCTTGGTTTCAGCTGCCAGCATGCAAATATTTGTTCTCTGCTTCTTCAAGTGTCTGGCATGTGGTCTCCTGACACAGAACTTTCCTGGTATAAGCGGTATTATGACTCCCCCACCCGGCATGACGTGCAGCCTCACCTCACTTCTGGTGCAGAATTAGGGTGCACATTATTTATGTATTTAGTTTATACCCTTCCTTTCTTCCCAATGAGGACCCAAAGCAGCTTACATCATTCTCCTCTCCTCTATTTTAAGCTGAGTGGGTGTAACTGGCCCAAAATCATCCAGCAAGCCTCTATGGCAGAGTGGGGATTGGAACATGTGTCTCCCAGATCATAGGAATCCCCCGTGTGGGGTCGGTGGACGCCATGGTGCCTGCCAACACGTTTCCTGGTGCCCACCAGGTGCTTTTAGAAAATGGGTAGGGCTAGGTGGGTCTTCTTCTGTTTAGCTAGTCACATTAAAAGGCATCCTGTTAAACAGAGCATCTGCCTGAAATGTTAAAGAGTTACTATTAGAGTTATTCATGACCTCACTCCCTTACATTTTGTCATTGTGCCCACCATCCTGTTTTAGAATTCCGAAGGTGACCTCAAGATCAAAAAAGTTAGGGACCCCTGCTCTATCCACTATACCACACTGGCTTTCAAATTGTGTCAGTTACTCTAGGGTGAAATGAGAAATAAGAGCCAAGAAATATGACCTTCCAGTGGAATTTTCAGGATTTGTCAATTTGGTGATTATGTGCTGTGTACCTTCTCTATCTCTATTTTTAGTCTTCCTCCTTGTCTACAATTCACCTTTCATTTGGGGTTATGTAAAATCTGGATTTTAGAGGTTATTTTCAACTAGCTGTTTTTTGGAGTTGCATGATACGGTTCAGAAACTGAAGTGGGGTTGTATTCAGGAACAGTAAAATCTGAGTGGTCTGGATGTGAACATATATAAAAAACCGTATTATGGATGCTCTTATTACTCCTGTACAGGGAAGTGTCTGCAAATAAGCCTTGGGCTGAAACAGAAAGTTCTAGTTCTATTTTCTTAACTTGTTTTGTTGATTGATGAAAATAGGTGCATCCTAGACTATTTCCTGCATATTTAATAGTATGATTATGAGATACTTACTGATGTTTGCTTTGTTCCATTGACTAATGTGAGGGGGGCTTTCCAAGACCAGCGGCAAATTCTTCTGCCTCGAGCCCCTTTCTGGCCGTACAGTCCCAGGGCCCCATCCAGCTTTCCCCAGGACTTTTCCATGTATCCTCAACAAATTGTGCCACATTTTCTACCAAACTCTGGGTTGCAATCCAACTCCCCCTGCCCGTTGTACCAGCCCCTACTACATCTTCCCTACCCATTCCTTGTTCCTGGTCAGCCATACCATTTTCCAACCCTGCTGTTAATGCATCCGGTTTCACATTATGAAGATGACCGTGTGCCATCTCCTCCTGCTGAGTAAGGAACCATACAGTTCTGTCTCCAAAGACATTGTTTTATTTTGGAGTCTGTTCACAAGGACATGAATGTCCTCTTTTAAAACCAGAATTAGACTAATGTGAGGGAAGTGTATGTGATATTCTCACTTTCAAAAGTCTTAATTTATATAATTCATCTGTAAATAGGTGTTTGAGGTTTTTAAGTTGTGGTTAATGCTGGCTATTGAAATAATAGGCTTTCCTTTTAATCCAAAGAAAATGAAACTAGCTCTTGGAATGTAAGGAAGCCTGGGGGGATTAACTTTTTAAAAAAGTAAACAGTAGTCACTTTGCCACATAGCAACCTCCTTTTGAAATTTAGGAGACTTTCACAAGCGTCTCTTATACGACTCAGACAGAAAGAAAAATACAGTAAATCTACCTGTGCAGGTTTCGTAATGAATTTTTCCCATTTTTTGTGATAGAAAACTAGTACTTTGCTAAAATTATCACACTGTTTAGAAATATTTGGAACAATTTTTCTTCATTCTGGGAAAGTCTTGAAATGTATTTTTTTATCTTTATAAAAATAGATGTATCCTATTCCCATTGTTTCTACCATGAGTAAGTTACTTAATTCAGTTCCTGAGTCTATGCAATATTTAATCAATATAATTTCTAGGTTTTGGGCACAATCCAGCCAAGTTTAAGCACTTTTATGTCTCATTGATTTCAGTGAGACTTACATCCTTGATCCTATGTGTTTTTACTGAGAAGTCCCACTTTTATCAATATGCCTTGCTCCCAGATAATTGTGTAGGATTAATCCTTTAACATATAACTAACGTTTTCCTGTTGAAGTCGGTATGACTTAAATGTTCTTAATTTTGGATTGGTCATGCCCTGTAATTTTTTTAGGACTGACAATTCAATAAAAAATCATTGGAACTCTACTATGAGACGAAAAGTTGAACAAGAAGGATATTTACAAGATGGAATCAAGACAGAACGGCCTTGTTCATCAAAACTGCCACATAGAACTTGCTCTTCCAATGATCATCTTCATAACCAGAATCAGTTTTATATACCAGTTCAGGGACATGTAAGTTTTCCAAAGATTTTTGTATTTATAATTTTTTTAAAAAAAAACTGTTAATGAGAATGGGAGGAAGGTGAATTTATTATACTGCAAGAAAGCTACAGTAGAAAAAATATTTTATTTTGTTTGGAGGATGCTTAAAAAATTAGATTCTTAAAGCAAATACTGTTATGAATGTACTCAATGTAAATTCCTGAAAGGAGCAGTTTGGAGGGAGGTATATGCATATACACAATTTAAAAACACACCATAAAAGCCTACAGATTTAGATGGCATGTTTTTTGTAGTTTTCGGAACTAAATAGTCAAAATGTTTTCAGAACTCCACAGCTGACCTGTTTATTTGATACATTTTTAAAACTTAGCTTGGCATTTCATCATGGGGCTCTTGTCTTTGCAGAAATTTGATGTTTGTGATGCATTTTGGTTTCTTAATTTAATGCCCTGGGTGTTCATTTATATATCAAAAGATGATCAGTTTTTAAAATAAACCCATGAAAATTTAGTGTGCTACCATTGAAAAATACATAAGAAAATTGTCTAAAGAATGTATAAAGAACAATTATGACTTGTTAGATCCCAGGATACCAGTATATGTCATCAGAAGGCAACTGTATTGACCATGTTCCGACTTCTTCCAACTTTATTCAGGTAACTCTTTTACTGACTTTCTAAACTTAAAAAAAAAAAAAGGGCATTCTTTGCAGCTGGGGAACTGCAAAATGTATTACAATGTAAAGGCTTTGTATAAAAGTATTCCGTATAGGGAACTTCTACAGATCACAGTATATTGGGAATATGACCTGGAACAGTGTAACTGAAATGAATAACTAATCACAATTTCTCATAAGTTATCATTTCTAATTCCAAACTTGGTCCCATGGTACAAGTTTTTTGTTTTGTTTTTAAAAAACCCTATACAATGGCATCACATACAAATAGATGAGGCATTGTTACAAACTTAGGGAAATCCCCAGATTTGCAGAAAAATCTGAAAAGTAAAAAAAAAAGTGGGGGGAGGTCTAAAAACCCCCAATCAAAACAGTAAAAGTGCCATCTGTGCAAGCTTGAATGGTGTTGATGTTAGCAGAGTGAGTGCTCACCAGTTTGATAGAAAGGTGAGAGACAGAGCTGCTCTGAGAAGAAGCAGGATAGAGACCTAAAATAAGCATTTGGTGACAGACTAGGAATGACACTTATTGAACAAAGGTGGACCCCCACTTTCCTATCTAACTAACCTTCCCTTTGCTGCCCCCTGCAGGGGCTTCTTCTCATGTTTTGTACACCTGACTTTCCTTACTACAACAGCTGAGGTGAAAAAATATTGGGTAGCATTTGGCATTGTTAGAGCAACCTTATATGATGGCTGACAATAAGAGGAGGGGACTTGGAAGAGCAGGGGAAGAGAAGGAAAAACAGCAATGACTGGGGCAGGAAGTAGATGGACTGAGCCAGCAGGAGAGAGTGAAAACCAGTTGGGAAGGGGATGGGGAGAAAATAATTTGGAGGGCTGGAAGTGGGAGGGGAGGGAGGGCCAGTGGACTCAGGTAAAGAGATTTCCCTTCCTCTGGTGACAGGTCAAATGGAAGGGAAAGTGGAAGCCAGTGGGGAGTGGGCTCACTCATGAGCCTCCACAGTCTGCACTTGTCAGCCATCTTTGGTGGCTGGTGAGACAGCCCCAACAGCTGCCACTCGCTAACCGTCGTGGGTGGCTGCAGTGGTGGAAACAGTCCCAGGAGTTAAAGAGAGTCCAGCAGCTGCATTCTCACTCCCCTAGCAAAGAATGGAATGTGGCAAAGCAGGTTGATTTTATGTTGTCTGAGGATGGCTGCAATGGTGGGACTGTGGTTGGCAAGCCCCTGAAAAACTGATGTGAAGCAATCATGGAAGCCTACAAGACAAAATGCTATGGGGGATGGGGGTTGCAGTGAGGAGAGAGAAATTGGACGAACTTATCTGTCCTCTGCTGGCAGAGTTTCTCCTTGTGGAAGAGAGAGGTGGGTGTGATCACCCTGTTTCATGTCTTCATAATGCCCCCTTTTCCTTGTGGCTTTTTGACCCACAAGGTTCCTACAGGTCTCAGCATCAGCTTTTTAGAAGTCTGAGGGCTGCTGGAGGAAGAGAGAAATAGGAAAAAATCCTCATTTGTGAGCACCACCAGCTTGTGGTTTGTAGGATCCAATCCATGGCAGCTACCTAGTGAATTTATTATTAGGATTGTGGCCTCAATTGGAAATGGTTTAAATAGCTGTGGTCCAGGGAGGCAAAATTTAACAAATCAAACCTCCATTATTACTTTAAAAGATGTCTATTAAATACAATATTTTGTCTCTTGTTTTAAATATGTATACTTCACCAGCCATTTGATGATGATCCTGACAAAGAGAAGAAAATAAAAGAACTTGAATTGCTACTTATGTCAGCTGAAAATGAAATCAGAAGAAAGAGAGTCTCATCTGTAAGAACTGCTTGAGTAAATGTGCTTTTTTATGGTGCATTGATGAATAGCAGTAGAGCCCATCTGGAATACATTATATGTATGAGCGGCTTCATATTTCTAATTTTCTAATATGTGTCCTGTTCTCATCTGTGGATGGAAATCAAGGGGTATTGATGAGAGAGATTCTTTTTTTCTTCCCTGGGCATGTAGGACAAGGGGGAAAATAGCTGATACAAAGTTTGGGTAACATAATGTGGTACTTCTAACTGTTGCTTAACACTCAGAAGAAAGCATTTATGTACTTTTTGCTTTCCGCAGCTTTCCTTTATCTCAAGGCCAAATTGGGGAGGATAAATGAGATATTCAGAGAGATAGGGGAAGATCACAAAGCAGCATTTACAACAGTTGCTGCAGTGCTTTCTCTGGGTTCATAGGATTCTTACCTCACTATAGATGCTAATTTTCTGCCCCCCTAGCATTTCCCCTCTGTGCTAATCAAGCTAACACTGTGTGCATTATACCTCTGCAACCTGAGTTCCTTCTTTCCAACATTCCTGTCACCTTCTGAATGGGATATAAGGACTCAGAAATATCCATTCCAACTCGTATCTGAGGAAGGGAGCTTTGACTCTTGAAAGTGTATACCCCAAAATCTTGTTGATCTCTAAGGTGCTATTGGACTCCAATTTAGTTGTTTTGGCTTGGGATCCCAAAATTGTGGTTGGATTGTAGCTTGTTAGTAGATTAGACAGGCAGAGTCTAGAAGATATATCTGCACCTCCATTTGATCGGGTTTGAGGCACACTGATTTGTGTTCAGTTTCTCCAGAAGTTTATTTCCTGTGGATTCCAGAAACTTACACCTTCACAGAATCTACTGCTCAGTTGTAATTTACCATCAAGTTCAAAAGCCCTTACTGTCATGAATTAATATTTTGAAAACAAAGATTCCTGTGGTCCAGCTCTTATACATGGGTATGAAGAGCCCAAGGGCCATGTGGCTGGATTACAACAAGCTCTTACCTGTCTCCTGTAACTGGCCATGCTGGTAGGCTCCAGCCACCTCTCATCTAGTGGCCACAGGGCCTGAGCATACAATTACCACTTCTTGCTGCTTCTTAGCCTCAAATACAGGAGACCCAGTAGTGGCCGTAGGGCTACCTTCCATCAGCCCTTCTCCCTACTTCAGCTGTATATGTGGCGTGATCTGGACATGAGAAATCTGGGTACCTATTGCCCATAGGGCTTAGGACCCTGGCTGTAGCTCAGAGGACTTCCCAATCGTGTTCCATGGCATAATGTGCAACATTGTGCCTGTCCCAGTGTGGTGTGGCATGACGTGAAGCACGTTTTAGTATTTATTTACTTCATTTTTACTCTGCCTTTCTCCCCATTGGGCACCCAAATCAGCTTTCATCATTCTCCTCTCCATTTTTATCGTCTCCTCCATTTTATCCTCACAACAACCCTCTGAATGAGGTCAGGCTGACAGTGTGTGACTAGTCCAAGGTCTCCCAGCAAGAACCATGGCAAAGTGGGGATGTGAATCTGGGATGAGAAGCTAATCCGACACTGTAACCGCTATACCACACTAGCACTACACCACACTAGAATATGCATGGATATAGGTACAGGCTAAATGCACAGTTCCCTCCCCCCAAGGGGGGCATCCTCTTGTATCCTGTTCAATTGCATGAAAGTCTCACATTCTGCATTCTGTTTGAGCAAACCGTGGGTTGGGTCACCGTGCCTACCCTTGGTCCAGTGAATTCATCAGAACAAGTAGTGGCCTGCTTGTTACCAGTTCCTTAAAGAAAGGCAACCAAGATGGGTGGTGTATATGGGTGTGTGGTTTACTACAGATGAGATGGGTAGGAAAAAGAGTCGGGCTTCCCTTTTTCTTTTCTATGCTTCAAACTGCCTCTTACTCAAAGTTGTTTTTCCTTTAAAAAATCAATACACAACAAAGAAGAAAAAAATTTGAATGTTGAAAGCAAGCATTTTATTTCACAGTGAACTTGCATTTTTTTGGTCAGACTCTGGAAGCAGTTCAGTTGTGTGTGTACACATGAAGCTGCCTTATACTGAATCAGACCCTTCGTCCATCAAAGTCAGTATTGTTTTCTCAGACTGGCTCTCCAGGGTCTCAGGCAGAGGTGTTTCACATCACCTACTTGCCTAGTCCCTTTAACTGGAGATGCCGGGGATTGAACCTGGGACCTTCTGTATGCCAAGCAGATGCTCTACCATTGAGCCCCAGCCCTTGACTTGCTCTGCATAGCATTTGTTAAAATATTGCTGTATAATTGGCGTGTTTTTGTGAATTAGCCCTGAAATTTAGAAGAGCTAAGAACAATGTTTGTATTAATTAAACTAGGTGAGTTATTTAGTCTTTTTCTGGTTTGAACTTTACAGAATCCCAGCTTGTATAGAGCACAGGGGAAACAAAACAATTGTCTACTGGAGTAGGTGTCTAAACAGTCACAGGAACCTGCACACAAAATCTATCTATTGACATCCTTTTAACCCTAGTGGTTTATTTTTCATGTTTAATTTCAATAAAGCAGCAATATCTTTTTGTATTCTTAGCAAGCTGGAAATTTTTCTAACTGGTCTGGAAGTTTCATCATGGAAGATATGTCAAATACCCTGAATAGCCTTGGGGAACAAGCAAATGACTTTTACACTATAGAGGAAACCCATGCTGCAGGCACTCAGCAGAGCTCTCCAACCAAATATCTGGCTGTGGAGGCAAATGCGGTTTTATCTTCTCTACAAACTATTCCTGAATTTGCAGAGACACTAGAACTCATTGAATCTGTAAGTCTCAAGGCTCTTTTTTCAGTACTTAATTAACACCTTTATTTTTCTTCAGAGTATGTAACAAGAGAAATTTACAATTAATGTACTGGTATGTATATTAGTGCCTTAATCTGCATGGACCAGGCTAGCCCAATCTTGGAAGCTAAGCAGGGTTGGCCCTGGTTAGTACTTGGATGGGAGACCACCAAGGAAGTCCAGGGTTGTGATGCAGAGGCAGGCAATGGCAAACCAACTCTGTTTGTCTTTTGCCTTGAAAACCCTGTGGGGTCACCATAAGTCAGCTATGACTTGACAGCAATTTACCCCCCCCCCCATATTAGCATTAGCATCATGTACAGTGTTTGCTGTCATATACAGCTAGTTTTTTGTAGTTAGGAATTAACTAAAATTCTACAATAATGTTTGAGGAAATACGATATTGACGTGCAATCCTAAACGAAGAGAGCTTTAACTCTCAATAACCTGTACCCAAAAATCCTTTTGGTCTTTAAGGTGTTGCTGGACTTGATTCTAGCTATTATAAAACTAGTAAAATCTGTATATCAGGACAGAAGTTAAATTAGTCAGTTCCTACTAGGAGGAAGATGCACAGCAACATGGCTGATACTGATTTCAGCCCACACTTTCTTTCCAGTTGAAATAACTATTCCTTTCATCAACAGTGTAGCAGATAATTTTTCCCCTCTGTGTTTCTTGGATATGGTAGGATCCTGTGGCATGGAGTGACGTCACCAGCTTTGACCTTTCTGATGCAGCTACTTCCCCTGTCAATCAAGCACCAGTAAAACAGATGCAGATTCAACACAATGTTGGGGCCATGGAGTGTCAATTCAATGTCAGTGTTGTACTTGATGGCAAGAAAACAAGTGATGAAGAGGCAACTGTGTCAACATCCCCAAGTGCAACCAAGTTCAGCAGTCCCCCTACCATTTTGCGGAAGAAGAAGAAGCCTAAAGCTGGACAGTCACTTGTCAGTGAACAGAATGATGACTCATGTAGCAATGCTCCCAATATTGCACTAAAACAAACACCAGTGAAAACACTACCATTTTCTCCCTCCCAGGTAAGCACAAATTAATCAATATATCGAATTCTCAACATGGCCCCATCTGTGAATACCTAAATTCAGAGATTGGGGCTATGAACAGACAAGGCAGATCTTTCTGTGAACTTGAGGAAAACCACATGTCTGCAGAAAATATCTGGGGAAAAATACATTGGGAGTTAACCCCCCCCCCATGGTAGAGCAGCACCTATAGCACCTATAAGAAATGGATACCCTCTGAGAACTCCATGGTTATTGTGGGTGTTGCTAGATGATCACAATAGTATTGCCAGCTTCAAGTCCTGGTTTCTGTAAGTAAAAGGCAGGGATAGGGGGAAGGGGCCCTTTCCAGGGCTGATTTTGTCTCACAGGCCACCCAGCTCCCCTCACCTCCTGCCCTGGAAAGAGGACTCATCAGGGTCAGACTTGGCTGCAACCACTGAGCAACTCACTACCCAAATGACTTGTATGACTCACTTGAGCCAAGCAGCAACCACCTGTTGACTAACTATTTTTTGAGAGCAGCCACCACATGGAAGCTGGTGTGGTATAGTGGTAAGAGTGTCAGACTAGGATTTGGGAGAACCAGATTCAAATCCCTACTCTGCCATGAATGCATAACCTTGGAGCAGTCACTCAGTGTCAGCATACATTGTCAGCATACCTTACAGGGTAGTTGTGAGGATAACATGGAGGAGAGGCAAACTATATAAGTTGCTTTAGGTCACCACTGGGGGGAAAAGGTGGGGTATAAATTAATTAAATAAATAATGCATAAGGCTGAAGGGAAGGTTGTTGAGTGGGAAGAAAAGGAAGCAGAAGATATGGGGGTTGCCAGGAGCAGGGAAAGAGGGAAATAGTGTGGGGGAAAGGAAGTGACCCTGCAAGTCCTTGTGGGTTCTCCACTTTTATTTAGCTAGTAATGCATTTGGTTGTGTTAGCTGGATAGATATACTTTTTGCCCATTACTGAAAATTAGTTAAGTGCAGACTGATTCCACTGTGATTTAGAAGTTATTAAGCCTGGTGATTTCCTCATTCTGTCTGATGGATTGAGTCTTCCCTAGCTAAGATATCTGCTCCCTCCCTCCAAATATTTTGAATTGACTGATGGCAGGAATGACCAGATTGCAGTGCTTTTGTATAGTTTTGTTTCAGCCCTGCTGACTTCAGAGAAAAGCTCAGAAAATATGGGAATGGCTCCTTAAAGCTGTGCACATACAAAGTTGATTGAAATAATTTCAATCATTTGAAGGTGTAATTTGCAGAGATGAACTGCTTTTATCATTGCCAGGGTTTTTTAAAATCACCTGTACCTGGAATGATGTAGTTGAATTTTTCCAGAATGCTGTAATCGTCTCCCAGTGCTCTGCTACATCATGGCTCCCATAAAATTTCTCCCACAAATGTGTGTGTATATATACCAGGAAAAAAAAAGGCTGTATTGTTGAATCCAGTGCATTTACTCTGAAATGGATAAGAGGAAGCTATTTGCTTGACTTGCATGGAGCAATTCATATTCTTTTCTGTCTTATGTGTAGTTCTTTAACACCTGTTCTGGAAATGAGCAGTTTAATGTTGAAAATCCTGCATTTACATCAACACCAATATGCGGACAGAAAGTTCTTATAACAACTCCCTTGCATAATAAAGAAGCAACACCTAAAGATCAAAAAGAAAATGCAGGGTAGGTTGATATTAAATATTTGATTTGGAATAACTGGGGTGTGTTTTTTTTAACAGAAAACAAATAGAGCTGTATTTTTTTTAAATTACCTGCGGGTATAGAAAAAAGGCAAAACAGGTTGGCTTTCCCAAGAAACCTTGTCCCAAAATCATTGCTTTTTAACAATGTAACATCTTTTGACCCTTGTATAGTTTTAGGACGCCTACTATTAGAAGATCTCTTCTGGGTACAACACCAAGGACTCCAACTCCATTTAAGAATGCTTTAGCTGCTCAGGAAAAAAAATATGGCCCTCTGAAAATTGTGGTATGTAGCATTTTGGTCTGTATTTCCCTTACAGTTTGCTCTGAGTTAATTTGGTGGTAAACATGTACAGCAATAGAAGAAATGCTGTTAAGATGTAAGCACGGTCTATGTTGTTTGCTTCAAACTAGTTATGCCTGCTTCATCTTCCTAGTTTTAAGTCGAGCTTGGAGGCTAACTTTCCTACTTCTGTGTGTGTGAACATGTACAGAAATTCAAAAGATGCTTATGCTTATGATGTATAATAAAAAATGCAGCCATTTATTTTTGTTGTCACATTTCTCCCATATTATGCTGCCTGGAACTAGAATGAACTGTGTTTTAAAGTCATAAACTGGACTTCCTTTACAGGAAGTTATTATTCCTTAGGAGTTTTAACTGCAGAATGGAGGACAAGCTTATATTAATCTTCACATTCTGTGTGGTTTTCCAAAATTTGAATCACCACATGTGCTTATAAAGCTGTGTTATGTCTTCATCCGTTGGGATGGTTTCATTCCTGTTATAAAAAGAAAAAAAGAGCATAGGGACATGAAAAAAAGAGCATAGGGACATGAAACTATCACTTCGAATTTGTGTCTTCTGCCATTTTTTTAATTAGTCACAGCCACTTGCCTATTTGGAAGAAGATATTAGAGAAGTTTTAAAAGAGGAAACTGGAACAGATATATTCTTCAAAGAAGAGGAGGAGTCTGTCTATAAGGGCTGCAAACAAGAGGTAAATTTTCCTACATGACATCTTTGGGGTGGCAAGAACAATAAGAACGATTTAAATCCTTTCCTCGTCTTTTAAATGTTGTCCACAGAACCCTTCGGCAAAGAAAGTCAGGAAGTCGTTAGTCTTGGAACCTTGGGAGAAAGAAGAGCTTGGTGCCCAGCTTTTTACAGAGGACAATATGCTAGACGTGCAGGTGAGCAGCATGATTCACAAGATGCCAGTATTTGAGGAAACTTGAAACCTGTTTGCAATTAACTGGAGCTTTGTTGATGATAGCTGAATTGGGGGCGCTGTTGAGCATCTTAAACCAAAACTGTAAAAGTTCTGTCATTCAGCACTTGATTCTCACAGATCTCTCAGCAGTTAGCCAGCACCACCCAGAGGGCAGCTTCCTGTCAGCCACTGTAAAGTGCGCTCACCCCACCCTTGCCTCTCTAGCCAACCAACTTGATGCCTCTGGCAATTACAGGGCTTCTGAAGGCTGGTGCTGGCAGCTCACATCACCTCCTTCTCCCTCTGCCTGCCTGGAACTATCAGAAGCCAGCTATGTTGGAGGGCTCCTGGGCAGCTGGCTTGCTCGTCTGCCTGCGGCATAGGATGGCTCCCTGGCTTGGGGGGAAAGGGGGGGTCCCATCAGGTGTAGAGGCCGTCACTGTGGCATTCCCAATGATGTGGGATTTGTCACTGCAGATTCCTCTGGGTAGGAGAGAAGGGGCAGAGCTTGAGTATCCAGCACATTTGATTTATTCTCCTTGGGGGCTGGATAACAAAGCTTTTATATATTTATTTTATTTACTGGACTGCCTTGTTATGATGTGTTGTTGTAGGACAGATAGGTTGTCTTTTGTTCATAGCAATTGTATGTGTGTACTGTAGATGTTTCAGGCAGATGCATAGCTCATTTTAAATTATAGTTCTTGCAGTTAAAATGACTCCTTCCCCACTAGAATCATATTGTCTAAATCTTTATTTCAAGGGTCATCAGCTTAAAAAGGATGTTAATTAGATGCTTCTAAGGTTACTACAGACTTGCTAGGTACAAATCTTCTAGATGTTATGTCCACTATTTTAACTACATCAGCTTTCTTTATTGAACTACTATAGCACAGGTTATTTTATTACATTTTTTCCCCATATAGTCAGAAAATATCTATACTACATCACTCCTCATGATTCCATTATTGGAAATTCATGACAACAGGGGAAACCTGACTCCAGAGAAACAGGATTCCAGCTCAGCAAAGCTGAATGTAGCAATGAAAAAAAAGTTAAATACTTGCACTCCAAAAAATGTCAAGACAGAAAAGATGCTTCAGGTCTGTATTCAGGTTATCTTGGTATTATAGTTTGTTCTGTTGGACTGTTAAGTATTCTTTGGAAAAAAATTCTAAACAGCAACCATTTCCTGCTTGTACTAGGCATTTCAGTATGATCTAGATAGTAAAAAAGAATGGGAGATTCTTGCATGGCTTTGTAACTTGGAAGCAAAAACAGCCATGAAAAAAAGTCTTGTTTCCCCTCCTCTGTCATGTCCCCTGATGGCAGTGGACACTGAACAACTGCACCCAACTTTCCCAGGGAGAGGCTACCAGGGGAAGGAAAGGAGGAGGTAAAACTGAAGGCAGGGGTAGGTTGGCTAGTGGGCGGAAAGTAAAGAAGGAAGCAGGAAAGGGGAGAGGCTATGAGGGCTGCAAGGGAAAGGAAACAGGAAATAGTTGGAGAGGGGGATGCAGGGGAATATTAGATGCCCCTCGCAAGGGTCTTCTACTTGTATATGTTTATTTTTGGAGATGTGTCTTTTTGTTAGCCTAACTGCTACTGAAGTTTCAGCAAGAAGCATTGTATAATGTTAACAGTATACTACAACCAGATTGTTGGAAAGCCACAATCCAGCACCCTCAGACTAGTGATTCTGTGAGCTGTTTTCTTCCTCCTGCCCATGTCTGTGCACGCAAGGGTAATTCAAGGAGCCATTAGAATGAATGGAAGATCTGTGCAAGACTCCCACATTTCCAACCAGCCTTTCTCTACCAAACCAAAGGGAAGAGGTAGATGGGAGTTGTATACAGACCTGTTTGCCCTGCCTGTCTGTTGGAATTCTCCACACTTGGGCAGTATTCTGCAGTGAACTAGATCATATCTCAATTGATTCTTTGCATACATTCTTGGTAATATTTATAATAGCTTTTATTACAGTCCCAGTATTGCAGGGGTCTGAGGTATTGGGGCAGTTTGTCTAAGGCCATCAAGTAAAATTTAAAAAATGGCTGAATTGTTCTTGTTCGCACTAATTGCTAACTGGATTGTGTGTTACAGACAAATTGTGAATGGGAAACTGTTGTTTATGGGAAGACAGAAGATCAGCTTATCATGACTGAGCAAGCAAGAAGATACCTGAACACCTACACAGCTACTGGCAGCACTTCAAGGGCTCTGATCTTGTGATTGGTACAAATGTACCAATCTGCCTTTTCCTTTTTCCTACAGACTGTATGCTGAATTTTTTTTCAGCGGTGTACATTTTGATTCTTTTAGGATGCCTTATAAGGATGCCTTGTAAGGGAAAACAAATCTCTTTAGCAAATGACAGCTGTCATACGTAAACCTTTTTAAAAAGTGAATTTTAAATGGTCTTTTTAAAACAATCTAAAGGAAATTGTGAAAGAAATAACTTTATTTTTAAACCATTTTTAAATTATTGTTTAGAATATGCTTCTACTCTTTTGTTAAGAAATGTTTAATGTAGAATAGGTTTACAGGTACTTGGGGAAAGTATAACCTACACAACGTCTTGGAAACGCTTTTGCTTAAATGCTCATTTGCTTATGTAGCAATTTTATAAAGAAACACAAAAGAAAGACTGAAAGGAATAATAGAAGGTTGCACTACTAGTTCTAGAGTATGCTGCACAGACTTAACTACAGTGTTAAATATATTTATTGGAGAATGGTACTTCTGAGAACAGAGGTGAAGGGAGAAGTTGAATTTTATTAGGATAAAGCATCAGTATTCATAAATGTCTAACTGAGACCATTGTTGAATGTATTGTACTGCATGTAGGAGCAGGAAAGCTTTTGTAAATTGGAAGGGCATTTTGTGTTTAATTTATTATTTTAAAACTGAAGGCTGCAATCTTACAAAGCATGCACACATTCCTGTTGCGTTGCAAAGCCAGTGGCACACTTACAACATGCAGAGGAATTAGTATTTTAACACCATTTCCTCAGACTATAGCTTCTGGCTCTCCTCCACTTCCTCCATTGTAACTCTTCTTTTGTGTACAATCTCTTTCTACGCACAGTCCATTCCAGTTCTTTGAGAGGGCCTGTGTCTCTTGCTTTCTTCCTCAACTACTTCGGCCAGTGGCAGCTCCTGTTGTCCCTTATTTCCCATATTCACAGCTCAGTATTTATAGGATAGACATGGTAGTCTCTCAGTCCTGAAAAGGTAGTCCGTCCATCTCCTTGGGGCGGTAAATCTGAAAGTACCCTGCCAACTGAACTCCTTTCTTCTCCCCATGTCTAAGATGTGACAACACCAGGCTCAGCCTTCATGTGATAGGAACTGGAATAACTGTGCAGAACATACAATTCAGGGCAGCAAAAAAGGTTTCTTTTTCTTTTTTAATAAGGAAGCTGAGTTGTGTTGTGGAAGGACTATAGAATATTTTGTTCAGTAGAATGTAACAAGTTTTGAAAATGAGAAGCGACCACATCGGTCCTGGTCTCCTCTAGCAAGAGCCCAAACTTCCAGTTCTCACAAATGCATGATAATTGTCCTTCACGCACTGATTTTGAAAAGTTGTGGGGCCTAAGTCTTCTCTGGTTGGGGAAGGGTGTCTTTAAGATGCTTGCAGCTTATCTTGTCCTGCTGTGTCTGATCATTGCAGGAGTATAAGACGGCATGCTATGTTGAGGTCATGGAGAAGCATTCTAAATATAAAGACTTCCCCAAGAGGAAGACTTCCTCTTTTGAGGGCTTGGATGGTTTTTCCCTATAGTCTGCACAGTGTAAATAGGAAAAGGGACAATGTGAGGGATCGTGGTGGAGGATCTGCTGCTATGGCATGGTGCTTGAAGTTCTGTAAACATCAGCACCTCAAAGAAGTCTGTATTGGCATAAATGCCTATGTAGGATTGCAGCCTTGATGTGTAGTCATTTATATGTATGCAGGTTGTCTAGAAGCTGCTGATGTTTTCCTGATAAAGTGACTATAGCAGAAATAAGAAGGCAACTTTTAACCTTGGGGCATAGAATAGCAGCAACATTACATGCTGTGAAGTACATAAGCTTCAGAATTGCACTGTCCCCTTTTTAAATCATGTTGGTCTACATAGTAGTTTTAAATTCAGCTTAGTTATACTACAAGTATTCCAATAACTTAGTTATAGAGGGATATATTTGTGAAGGACAGAAGTGGAGGACCTGCTGTGTGAATTCTTACAATCCTGTTCATAGTTTGACATGACATTTATGCACCTGAGAGAAACTGTGAGTGCATTCACACAGTCTCTCCTCTGTGCATGAGCGCTATGGGTCTTCCAGAACTACCTTTTCCTGCTTTTGTCGGGAGCTGGTGTGGTGTGAACTAAATTGTAGACAGATATAGCTGCAGGTATGCTTGTGAATATGGTAGCTGGAAGAAGCGCTTCTGCAATTGCTGAACTTGAATTATCTGTGACCAGCCTGGGTTACACTGATATTTTCCCATGTAAGCATAGGCTTGTGCATGGCTGTGGGAGGAGCACTCAGAATGGGAACGAGTTCTAACACATTAATATCTGTCCTTGGAAGCCTCAACTACACAGCTCCTAAACTGTTTTTAAAACCAAGTCTTGTATCCATGCTTCACACCGTCACAGGTTAAATAGCCGCTTCAGTTTACCTGCCTTAGACATTTGCACTTATTTTATCCTGTTTGAAGGGATGTCTTGGTTTTGCTTTGTGTTGTAGCTATTTTTAGTTTATTTTAGAACATAATGGTGTGCTGTCAACCTAAATACTGACAGGAGAAAGAATTGTATACTGTAGATGTTAGCTATTTATAAATCTGACACTCTTCCTCTCCACTCCTGGGTGTGCTGCTATAGATAGCAGCAGAATCTGCTTGCTGCTATGAGAGATGGAAAGAGCGAGCATCATATGCACTGTATGTAAATGACAAATAGAATGATGGCATGTTCTCAAGTTAATGCTGATATCAGCCTATTTTGGTGTGGGAAGTAACACAGTTACTAGCAAGAAACGTGATACCACCACGAGCTCTCAGAATGAATTCCCTTGTTTTGTGTGGTTTGTAAAATGTAGAGTACTTTTAAAAAAACAGCTCAAAGCCCCATACCATGGTTATTTATTTATTATTCTAACGGAATATTTATATATATAGAATGTTCACCAAGTTGCCTTCAATAGGCACAAAAAGTTTTATCCAGTTTTAAAACTGTTTTTGCTATTTTTTTCCAGAACAATTCTCTAAAGAAGAGAATAATTCCTCATTATCAAAATGTGAGAAACCAGTTTGGAACTCTCTATGGCATTGTTAGTTTTGGTGTGTTCACTCTTTAAGGAAGCTTCTTCTGAAGACTCCCGATCTGAAGCACGAAGGAGTTAAGTGAATGGAGCAGGCATAGTAAGGCTACAGTCCAGGAGATTACTTACCTAATGACATGTCCATCATAGCTTTTATTTAAAAAAATTGCAACTCAGTCACGTAGCCACATAGCAAGTTACTTCTGAAGCTTAGTGGCAGGGGTATGAGGTCATGTGGGTGAGTGACATCTCCTCCAGGGTGTATATGAGCACTTAACTTGCACCTAAGCCAGCTGTCTGGATTGCAGCCAGTATGCCAGGATCCAAAGGTTCCCCCTTTGTGCATGTACCCTAGTGTGTGCCTTTTGGCTGCAGTTCCCAGTGCTACATGAGCGCCTACTTTGGAATGTCCCCTGATTTTCTGGAGGGGCTCTTAGAGGAAGGGATATGAAAGGTGACAGTAGGATTGGGGTGGGGAGACTCAAGCTGTGTGATACCAGTAAACTTTGCCGGCCGCTCTTTGGACCCTTCTGCTGCTTTGCAGGAGGTATGTAAATTATTCTGTAATTTAAAAAATGGTACCAAAGCCACCATTACCAGCATTTAACAGAGGTCTCTGGTACATAGTACCAACAGGATTTGGTATTGGTTGAAATAAGTGCTTTAGTGTTGCTTTAGCAGAAGAAGGTTTAAAACCTTTGACACATTAGGCATCTCTTTTTTATTTATAAAAATACTTTTTCCGTCTTAGGAATGTTGAATTTTTTAAAGTTTATAAGTAGGATATACATGCAGCAGCCAAACATGTATGTTGGAAACTGACAGCATCTGTTAATACTTATGTTTGTTTTTAAAGTTTTGGCTTTAATTATAAGATGAATCTTGATAAAGTTCTGTTGTGTTTGTTGTTGTTGTTATACTGCAGACTTTCATTTAAACGTATTTTGCATGCAATGCAGGTCCATATTAACATCAGAAATAAAACATTTATGAACCCATCTGCTGGACACAAGCATAATCTGTTTGGTATTTTGTTCCTTGTTACCCAAAATAAGGGGCATGCCTTACTATATCTGTTTCTAACTTGTAGATGTATTAACATTTCCCTAGTTATTAAACATCACTTTCCATTTCCCATTGATGCCTTGGGCTAATGGGAGCAACAGGAACCTGCTTTTGATACAGGCAACTCCATTCTTCCCTCAGTGAAGAGAAGGAGACCGGGGGGTGCTTACTTTGACAGCAGGAAGAACACTTGGGGGTCAGGGTCAAGTGTAAGTTGGTATGGGACAGTGAAAGGTATCTGGGATATGGAAGAGCTAGAATGGAGGAGTGTTGGGGACAAAACCAGGTAACAGATGGGAGATGGAAGACAAAGAGCTAGAATCTGGGCTAAGAGAATGGAAGCCAACAGATCGAATCTGTAGGTGCCCGGGGATTACAAATGGGTAGCAGATGGATGACGAGAGTCCTGTCAAACAGGAAGGAGAGAATGCAGATCTCCAAAGGCCTGCGAGGGCAAACCTGACAGATTCTTTTAAGAGAGAACATCCTAGAAAATAAAATTCAGAAATGCTGAAGATAAAAAAGCAGGGAAGAGTGAAATAAAATGTAAATTGAATGAAAAAGAGATGGATCTTTATTTCACTAAAAAACTTTTAGTTTACACTTGGGACTGATGCTCAAGCAATGGTTTGTAGAGTGGTAAATGGTCTTTTCAAGTCTAAAAACCATGTGTGTGTAAAACTTGGAAACAAGGATGCACCTTTGCTTGCAAGTATTTTAAAGAGGCATATAATGAATTGTGTGCAAGTGTACCTTTCAGACCTGATGAGAGGTATCTGTAAATAAGCGTTGTCCCTGGAGCATTTTTTTTAGAGAACAAAAAGTTCATAAAATGATTCTTGGAACTCTCTCAGCCCTTCCTACCTCACAAGGTGTCTGTTGTGGGGAGAGAAAGAGAAGGCAGTTGCAAGCCGCTTTGAGACTCCTTAAAAGTAAAAAAAAAAAAAAAAAGCAGGGAATAAAAACCAACTCTTCTCCTCCTCTCACTTTTATTTAGATGTAAAACCTGTCTTTAGAGGGGATTATTCTTGAGTAATTGTGCAGAGGGTCACAATGCGCATAGGTTGTGTGAAAATACTCATTGCCCAGCCAGTGTGGGCCATGGAATGTGACCAGTACATCATTTGCCCAGCAGGCATGCAAGTTCATAAAGTCAGAGAGTTTGATTCCAATATAACTTTTTCACCCATATCATGAATTCTTTTGAAATAATCTGATGGGCAGTAAACTGACATTCTTTAACTTCTTTAAACACAAACTCATCAATCACTTCAGTCTGAGCGGAATATTATCTTGGAATCTGTTCAGGGTGGCATCTTTAAAGGTTTTGCATGGCAGAGCACAAGCAAAATAACTTTAATAGGGTTACTTTCAGCTTTTAATTTAGCAGTGAATGCACAGATTTGTAATAAAAAATGTGCAAAGTGACTTGTTAAGATGCAGCACTGCAGTTCTCTGCAGGCCAGCCAGTGTTTAAAAAAAATACTTTTTAAAGATGCCGGAGCGGGTAGAAGGCAGAATCCTACTGTCTACCCTTTAGAGATATGTCATTACATTGTTTGGATTAATGTAAATACTCCTAAATTTCAAGGGAAAGTCCAGCAGAAAATGCAATCTACTGATGTTTCTTATTACATCTAATTCATAGCAACAAGAAATCTGTTTAGAGCAGAGTAGAATAGTTTTTATGAGTGAGCGAATGCAATGTACTCGGAAGTATTAAGCTGAGTGGGATGGCCATATACCCAGAGGCTGCCACATCAGAAGTGAAGCAGATCAACTTGCGAGGGTTGTCCTGCTCTGGCAAGCAGCCAGGCTTTGTGCATGCCAGACACCAGATGGCACACAATTATGAATGCGACAAGCAGATCATCTGGCAGGCACTCTGCAGGCTGTTGAGACGGCATAATTTTTGGCGGGAACAACACTTCCTTTTGACTTTTTAAAAAAATGTTAACCGTTTCAATGGGTAACAGAGTCCTTGTCAGAAGCATGTTTTTCCCCCTCAGTGTGTAAGTGATTGTGGCATGAATGGGAATTTTTTTTTTTTACAATTGTAGTTTGCTTAAGTTCATTCTCCTGTTTCCAAGGCAGATATTGTGTGTGCACTGAAAATGCTAGCCAAGCAAGAGGGGCTTGGGTTCTCTAACAGTTCACTAACAATGGTGTATTCCTGACATGATGAAACATTAATCTGGTTCTTTCTGTCAGTAAGGAATACATTTTAAAAATGTTATTAGCCATGAGAAGCAGAATAAAAATAGAGACACATACCTTCAAGCTAGTTTCAGAGTGTAGCTGTGTTGGTCTGCAGTAGAACAGCTAGATTTAAGTTCAACAGCAACTTAGAGACCAACAAGATTTTTTGGGTATAAGCTTTCAAGAGCCAAAGCTCCTTTTGTCAGATATCCAAGGTGCTACTGGACTTGAAGAATCTAACATAACTTCAACAATCTACAACCACACCTCTCTGTTACAGGCCAAGGAGGGAAGGAAGCAACCAAATGTATAGCATTTTATCAAATGAAAAGAATTTATTCATTTGATTCATTTATACCTCACCATTGGGGACCCAAAGTGGCTTACGTCATTCTCATCTCCATTTTATCCTCACAACAACCCTGAGAGGTAGATTAGGCTGAGAGAGTGTGACTGGCCCAAGGTTTCCCAGCAAGCTTCCATTGTAAAGTGGGGATTCAAATCTGGTTCTTCCAGATACTAGTCTGACACTCAACCACTGTACACACTCTCTGTGTTTCTGTGTGATGAGTGTGAATTTTTAAAACTCCCTTAGAGAATGCTTAAAATTTGTTAGGGTTTTCTTCCCAGCACAATGATTACAATAAGGAGTAACTATATTAGTCCAAATGATCAAATAGCCGTGTGAAATTCTCTCTCTCTCTCTCTTTCTCATTTTGCTGACAGGGCCTCTATGGTTTTGTGACAAGTACAAATTCACCAGTTGAGTTTTTCCTGAGTTTGGGGATTCAGTGAGTTTTTTTTTTTCTTCAGTAGTTGAATTTCAGTTTGTCATGAACAGGAGCGCTGCCATTTCTCTTTTTGTAATCTTATGAAGCTGATGTAATAGTCCAAGGCCCCAAACACCATTGTGGCCAGACTATTGTCCCTTAAAGTAGAGGGGGAAAGTTTGTGAAGGCAGTTAGGAAGACTTAAAGCAAGCAGTTCTCCAAAGAAACGTGAGAGGCTGGTAAGGAGCTTGGCTCAAAATCTTGCGGTGCTGCTCCGCCATCTCCTCCACAGAGTGACCTAGCAGTGAAAGTTTGCTGTTCAGCTCTTCTTTGACAGCTCAATTCCATCAAAAGTCAAGTTGGTCCCTTTGTCAACGGGAAGAAGGCACCAGCTGCAACGACCTTTCACTGCAAGTAGAGAATACCGATGACTAACCTGGGTCTGCAGAGGGTCACTCCTCTGGGCCAAAAGCACTCAGCACGTTTGAAACAGTCTACATTTGGCCAAGACCCCTACGTTAGTCTTAATTGAGAGAGAAACCCGCAGGCGGTTTTTTAAAAACCATCAAAACTATTTGAGAAGAAAATACATAATCTGAATGTGATAGGCTATACGACTACAGAGAAAGTACTGCTGCGTTTGAGAAATGCCTCGTGTGTAAAATGGGGTGGGGGGAAGGATGGCTGTACTACATTAAAGAATCTCCTGCATTTGAATAGTTGTGGGGACGCCCAAATGTTTTGGAGAATCCAAAATTTAACTGAGTACTGTTTCCTAAGTGGTTCCAGAGACATAGGAAATATATGGTAAATTTGGCATTGTGGATAATGGAAACTCAATTATGGTAAGAAGAAGAAAGTCTTCCTAAGGAGCCTTTTCATCACTATGCATGCAGTGGGTTGGATCCAGCCAATTTTTTCACTCATTCTCACCCAATTCCTCTCTTTACTCCAGCCTCCATCTGACAGAGGTCGCCTCGCTCTCCCTGCACATTTTTGCGTAATTTCTGGATGCTGGCTAAACACAAATCCAGAAAATGCAGGCAGCATGGTGTAGTGGTTAATAGTGGTGGTTTGGAGCAGTGGACTCTGATCTGGAGAACCGTGTTTGATCCCCCACTCCTCCCCATGAGCGGCGGATGCTAATCTGGTGAACCGGGTTTTTGTCTCCCCACTCCTACACATGAAGCCAGCTGGGTGACCTTGGGCTAGTCACAGTTCTCTTAAAGCTCTCTCAGCCTCACCTACCTCACAGGGTGTCTGTTGGGAGGGGAAGGGAAGGTAATTTTAAGCTGGTTTGATTCTCCCTTAAGTGGCAGAGAAAGTCGGCATATAAAAACCAACTCTTCAAAACACGCGGAAATGTGTGGGGGAGCGAGGCGACCTCTGACGGTCGGCAAATGCAAGCAAGCATAATCAAAGCAAATCTTCGACGTAGTCGGCGGAGTGACCATGAGGAAACAGCCATGCATAAAGGGCCTTTGGCTCTTGGAGAAGGGCTTGCACACTGCAAGAACTCCTATGTGCATATACTAATTTGTGCGCAGTACGTTTCTGTGTGTACACACACACATGTACCTTGTGTAAGCTCTCTGTCCACAAGAGCTGGGCCTCCAAGTATCAGGGTGGAGGGCAGTTTTTTCCCTCCCCACAGTAGTTCCTTTCAGTACAGCACACTACTTCCTGTTATAAAACTTTCTAAAAACAGAATTAAGTTTATTTCCATTTCTGTCAAGATATTTCCAGAATCCATTGTCAGATGGCAGCTTTCATTCCTGACTACAGGGAAATTGTTCAGCATAATGCCTTAACTGTGTAATTGTTCCCTAGCCCTTCAAAACATTATTTCTTGTCTTTTCAACTCTTCATCAAATGTGATTAACAGTCTTTAAGCTATTGGTTTCCCTGAACAATACGACAGCTGCGAGGAAGGTGAAATGCACATCTGATGCTAAATGCCCTCAGGCCACCTGAGGGGAATTAAACTTTATTCCACAGAATTATATTTAATTCTGCTGGTGAGCTGCCAGACTTGTTACTGTCCTATAACTAACTGCCTGCAAGATGAGTATTATTTTCCTAGGCCTTGTGCTGTAATGATCGTGTTTGTGAGACCAAACAATGTGAATTGGTACAGGTGAAAATCTGAATGGTTAGTAGGCCAGGTGTTAGCAAGTCTCCATCCCCGGATAGGCCTTTAATGCTAATAGTAGAAGATGGCTGTAGTTATGAAGTGAGAGGGGAAAGGCGATAGGAATAGCAACGGTGCGTGCGTCATATAACCGATTTGGGGATGGTGGTGACTCCACTGTATGCCTCTGCACGCTCCAACTCAATAAACGACAGTGGTTTTGTTGGCAGTCCCAGCTGCCATGTTTCCTTAAAAACTAGAAATGTGTATATGAGTGGCAACCGGAGAAAACATGGTGGCTAGGGGTAGAGTGCCATTATAAGCCATCCTTAACTTTGAACCTTTCTAGTATCATAATCATTACCTGACTAGTAGCGAACATGGAGAAATAATTGAAAACCACTGTAACAGACAGAAATTTGAATGGCTTCTTTTTTTTTTTTTTACACAAAATACCAGTGATGTTTTCTTCTGTGCTAGCTGAGTAATTCATGTGGTACATTATGTAAAGGCAAAATGGCATAATGTTTCTTGAACTCTGTTCTGAATAAGTCTGGTTCTGTAGGAGATGATGGGCATTTTAACAGTTCTTACCAGGGATGGCCAGATAAATCTAGGACCCCAAGCAATTTCATGAGACTCTGAGTGGGGCCTACTAAATTTTAATCGAATTATAGTTTTTAAACGGTCCAGATTTACTTATAAAACTTTAAGCTTGGGGTAGCCCTGTTGGGCTACTGTGCTGAAAACAAACAATCTTATGACAAACAATATTACCTAACCCTTTTAAACTTATCCTTGTACAAAGGGAGGCAGATTTTGTACTACTTGAGCCTGGCTCTGCGGGGAAGGGTGGAATACAAATTTAATTAAATTAAATAAATACTTTTTGCCTTAACATCTAGAATATATATCACAGTGCAGTTTCCTTCTGGGTTTTTCCACTTTGTTGACCATAAGGTTACGATGGCTAATGGTCTTTAGAGCTATGTATCACAAAGATATTAAAGTGTTCTACCAATTTAGCTCAGGGGTAGAGCATCTGCTTGGCATGCAGAAGGCCCCAGGTTCAATCCCCAGCATCTCCAGTTAAAGGGACTAGGCACGTAGGTGATGTGAAAGACCTCTGCCTGAGACCCTGGAGAGCCACTGCCGGTCTGAGTAGACAATACTTACTTTGTTGGACCAAGGGTCTGATTCAGGATAAGGCAGCTTCTTGTGTTTATTTTCCAGCTAATGGACAAAGGGCCTTTTTTATATAACCTCTTCAGTCTGTGAGAGTCATAGGAAAAAGCCAGCCCATGGTGAGGTGATCTTGGGAATCTGAGAGTACACACTGGATCTAAATGAGAAGCGTGGCATGACACTACAAATGTCCCAACATTCCCGTGTGTGGGTGGCATGGCCGTGATGGCATCTGGCAGTGGCGATGGCCACTTCCAGCCTAACTGGACCGAGTCAGAGAAGGTATTGCTGTATGGATCGGTGGTGAAGCATGCCAGTGTGGCCCTTGCCACCACCTGCGGCAGCCTAGCTACCACTCGTCACCGTGACTTCTGGCATGAGGCAGAGGAGTAGGCCTTTGACCTGGGACAAATGGGGGGGGGGTACTGTATAAACGCCCTGACCTGGATGGCCCAGGCTAGCCTGATCTCGTCAGATCTCAGAAGCTAAGCAGGGTCAGCCCTGGTTAGTATTTGGATGGGAGACCACCAAGGAATACCAGGGTTGCTGTGCAGAGGAAGGCACTGGCAATCCACCTCTGTGAGTCTCTTGCCATGAAAACCCCAAAAGGGGTCGCCATAAGTCGGCTGCGACTTGACGGCACTTTACACACACACACACTGTATAAACACAAAGCTCCTTTATCTGAATTGAGATGAAAAATTTGAAAGTGACATGTGAGTTAACAGGACTTCAACTACTGCTTGGATTCAATCCACTGCATAAACACAGCAGAAAGTACATCTTAAATCTGAATTGTCCAGAGGAGCCATAGAATAGGTGAGTGGGAAAGTTGTGTGTGGGAACAGCCTCCTGCAAGAAATTCCTGCAAAGGAAGGGGAGGAGCAAATAATTGAGTGGACTCTTTGTGGGGCTGTACAGAGAGGTGTGGACAATGCAGTGCATAACTTATCAAGAGTAAAGTCTCTGGGATATACAAAATCACTTCCAAGCTGCCAACTTGGAAGGCTTTAAGAGGGGAGTGGACATATTCATGGAGGAAAGGAGTATTCATGGCTATTAGTTAAAAAGGATACTAGTCATGCTGCATACCTATCAGAAGCATGCCTATTATCTTAGGTACTGTGGAACACAGGCAGGATGGTGCTGCTGAAGTCGTCTTGTTTGTGGCTTCCTAGAGGCACCAGGTTTGTGTGAACAGACTGCTGGACTTGATGGGCATTGGTCTGATCCAGCAGGGCCTTTCTTATGTTCACTCTGCATGTTCTTCTCCTGAGCTTGAATGAGGTTGGGCCTGGCAACCCTACAAACAACACAATATTGCTTTCTTTTCTTCCCTCCTATTTACTACTCTTTTTGTCTTGGACTCGCCAGGCAAACAGGAACAGGGAAATAGTCCCTATATTCTCCTTGCATGGAAAGTTGTGCTTGGCAAGGATTCAGGAGCTTCTGGATCCCAGGCAAGTTTGCAATCAGCCCCTGAATGTAGATGTTGCATAGCTTTATTAGTGGGAGGGAAAGATGTAACTGACTGCAAAATACTGGATGTTGCCTGGTGGGTTCAGGGTTGCCAACCCTGGCTGTTTGTGTGTCTGTGTGTGTATGCCTGTGGAGAAAAAATTTGGGGAGGAATTGCCCCTAGAATCTGAGGTATACAATAGAGTTTACTCTCTGAAGTAGGGTTGCCAACTTCCAGGTACTAGCTGGAGTTCTCCTGCTATTACAACTGATCTCCAGGTGATAGAGATCAGTTCACCTGGAGAAAATGGCCGTTTTGGCAATTGGACTCTATTACATTGAAGTCTCTCCCCTCCCCAAACCCCGCCCTGCTCAGGTTCAGTCCCCAAAATCTCCCAGTGGTGGCGAAGAGGGACCTGGCAACCCTACTCTGAAGCTACAATTTTCTCAAGGGGAAATGATCTCTGTAGTGTGGAAATCAGTTGTAATTATGGGAGAACTCCAGGCCCCAGCTAGAGGTTTGTAGCTCTAGACAGTTTAAGTTCTCCCATGATATATGTAAACCAGCACTCCAGTAAACTGAAATGTAGGCTAGCCAGCATCATACTGGTATTAGTTATGCAATAACTTTCAGAAAGAGCTGTTGAAATAGGGTTGCTAGGTGCCCGCTGGTGGCGAGCAAACCCCCAGTAAAGTGCCCCTCTGCCCGCCAACCAGCTGAGGGTCGACGGGCAATCATGCACGCGCAGGCCTGCGCGCCAACCGGGAAGCCTCTCCTCTCCCTCCCTCCCTGGGCCTTGTGGGCCGCCTGTTGCAGGCCCACGCGCCAGCCAGGAACCCTCCCTCGCCCTCCCCGAGGCGAGCGGGCCGCCCGCGGTGGACCTGCGTGCCAGGCGGCACGTTGGCGTGTGCATGCATGCACGCACACACAACAGAAACCTCCCACCGAAGGTAAATGGGAACCTGGCAACCCTATGTTGAAAGTCAGCTGCTTCCTTCACGTTTTCAGAGACCTGTTTCATCTCAAATTTGAAAATGAGGGCAAATTGCAGGGAAACACAAGGGAGAGTAAAGCTACCTTCTGACAGTTGGAAACGGCATGCATAATCAAAACAAAGACCCAAAGTCATTGGAGGGGTGACAGCGAGGGAAACAGCCACGCATAAAAGGCCCATGATGAAAAACACAGGAAATAAGGATTCAATAATGTCAGGAAATAAATGTAAGGAAATAACATTGAATTTTTGCATTTTCTTCCACTCCTGCTTTTGTTTGTAGTAAATTCAGATAGAGCAATCTCCCCCGCTCTTTTTTAGAGCAAACAGCCTTATGGAATTTAGTGCAGGAAGAGGACAAACTTTATTTGGAATAATAAAACAGGTGCTTGCTACATTTAAGAAAAGGTGTCAACATTGTCAAAGATTATAAATTAAATTACGACTTCTTTTGAAAATCTTGTCAGATATAGCTGAGTTATAAATTAAATAAATTAGGGGGAAACATGCTTTAAAAAAAATACTGTGATTGTTAGGGAGAAGACATGGTCACATGGACCGCCCCTTCTTTATACTTTTAAAGCTATTCTATAATCAAATACTAAAGACTTCTGAACTTACAAAGTTTTTCTGCTAACTTGTCACTGATATATGTTATGCCTCAGTGGTTTTAAAGATCACTGTTTCTGGTGGCCGAGTTTCAGATATACATGTCTGCACAGAGTGGTGTATATTTCTTTGAGTTGTTTTTAAGTCTTGTACTTGAGAGGGAGAAAAGATAGTTGGGCTTGGCTTAAAGCAGTGGTTTTTAAACTGTATTCTAGAGAACCACGGAATTCCTTAGCAGTTTTTCCTTAAGCAGGTCAGGAACGGAAGACAACTTTCCAGGCTGTTTGCTCTTCTCTACTGATGATTCTCAGGCAAAACTGCAGGAACACGTTGGGTATATTTTTGGGAGGGCAACCTCTTCGCACAGGGCAACAGTGAAGTCCAGTAGGCCTAGCCTGCACAGCGCGTGAACAGAATGTTTGCTCTAGAAAACCTGTTGCAACATGCAGGGGTTTCCTCTGCAAACAAGGAAATGCAAAAAAAGATACCCTGAATGTAGAAAGGCTGAAAACCAGAACCTTTTGTCAGGAATGGCAACAACATATAGGAATGTACTTTACTGGCCCACTGTAGTGGATGTGGGGCCTATTTAGAAGTACGTTCATTCACTGAACCCAGCGACCTGATGAATCCAACCCAAACCAAGCAGGACAAAAAAAGAAACAATATGTTGATTCATGATCTTAGCCAAATCTGTTAACGAGTTCATGGACATCAAAACATGCACAAATATATTCATCAGACTGTTTGTATTGTTTCCTGTTCTCCTGGGCACCTGGTTTTTCATTCTTTTGCTTCTGCCAATTGGGCAAATGATATTTGTGTGGATACGTATGAGCAGCACTTCATTCATTACTGGATAAATGCGACAGAATTATCTCAACGGAAACTCTGTCCTGCGAAAGCAAGGCTGAAGCTTCTCAGTCTGCCTCAAAGGCACCGTTGGTGGCCCCGAGATATTCTGCCTTCTTTTTATGCTTCATCCATATTTTTCTCAGGAGGCTGGGTGTGCCTTGCAAAGTGCTCCCCGTCAAAGGTAAAGTGGCTTCAGTCCTATGAGCGAGGGCTGTGTCATCTTCAGTATTTTTCCATGAAAGCTTTGAAGACCTAGAGCTGAAATTGGGAGAGGTTTAGGCAGATTCATTCTCAGTTTATTTCAGAATAACAATGGGGTGTTTGCTAATTTATGTCATGTTTTACATTTTTTTAAATTTTAAAGTAGTATATAATTATTATATCCAGTTCTGAACTGAGCCATAGAGTATGGATCAAAACTCCCACAGAATAGGGCTATGGACAGACAGGGTATTGTTCCACAAGCCTGGTGGAAATTCCCAGTTTGCAGAAAAACATGAAATGTAAAAAAAGTGGTTTTTTTTTTTTTTTTTTAGAAAACTAAAAAATAATACAAGCAATATATGCTTCTTTATGAAAAGCGTGCCATTATGATTTCACAAGACTACATTATGAGGTGTTTGGCCATGGGGGTTGCTAGGCGACTTGCAACCAACATTGCTGAGGATTTCAAGACTCACAGTCTCAAAGTGGGGGAGGGGGAGAAACAGAAACTTTAAAAGGTAAAAGACAGGATGGAGGGAAGGTAAAGCTGGAAGGGGGAAGAACAAACAAGGTTAAAAGAGAAAGCTGAAAGAGGGGAACTTAAAATGGTAGTTGGGGGGAAGAAACAGTAAAAGGAGACAAGTAGGTGGGTAGGAGAGAAGGAAAGGGGAGAGGCTGCAGGCTCTGTGCGGGGAGGCAAAGAGAAAAACCAAGAGGGAGTGGGAACATGAGATTTTGCCTTGCAAGTTCCCCACTTTTAATTATACAATTATTATAATTGTTTGGTATGAAGCATCTCATAACCAAAAGGAAGACTGCAACCAAGAAATTAGAAGGAAATTGCTACTTGTAAGGGCAACCATTAAGGTAAAGGTCCCCTGTGCAAGCACCGGGTCATTCCTGACCCATGGGGTGACGTCACATCCCGACATTTACAAGGCAGACTTTGTTTATGGGGTGGTTTGCCAGTGCCTTCCCCAGTCATCTTCCCTTTACCCCCAGCAAGCTGGGTCCTCATTTTACCAACCTCAGAAGGATGGAAGGCTGAGTCAACCTTGAGCTGGCTACCTGAAACCAACTTCCGTTGGGATTGAACTCAGGTCGTGAGCAGAGCTTGGACTGCAGTACTGCAGCTTACCACCCTGTGCCACAGGGCTCTTGGGCAACCATTAGGGAACTAGAAAAGATCCTGAAGTGTAAGGAAGTGTTGTGTGAGACAAACATCAAGATAATTCATACTATGGTATTCTGTATTACTATGTATGGTTGTGAAAGTTGGACAGTAAAGAAAGCTAACCAGAAGAATATTAATTCATTCTTGTTTGAGGAGTTTTTTACAGATACCATGGACCTCCAAAAAGACAAACAAATAGGTTCTAGATCAATTCAAGCCTGAATACTCCTTAGTTTTAATGGAAGATTGTATAGATGTTCTTGTAGCCACTCAATTCACGTATGTTTTCTTCTGCTGGTCTATGCCCTTAGTAAATGATTGATTGATTGATTGATTGAATTCTCCCTAGAAGCTAAAATGACTAAACGGAGACTATCATACTTTGGTCATATCATGAGAAGACAAAGATTAACTGGAAAAGACAATAATACTGGGAAAAGCTGAAGGCAGCAGGAAAAGAGGAAGACCCAAGATGAGATGGATTGACTCAATCAAGGAAGCCACTACCTTCAGTTTGCAAGACCAGAGCAGGGCTGTTAATGATAAAATGTTTTGGAGGTAATTAATTCGTAGGGTCACCATAAGATGGAAATGACTTGACGGCACATAGCTAGAGCCAGGCATGTTGACAGCGTAATGGTGGAGAGGGGGCATGGACTTTTTTCTTCCAAGTGCTGCCAAGTTCATTTGGAAGCTGGATGGAACTGGCTTCAGTCATAGTCCTCAGTGCTTCTTTCCCCTTTTTTTCCAGGAATGCTAAGTCCAGCTACAGTACGTTGCTACAGTAGGTGGGAGGATGCAGATTCTTTGTCATATACCCAAATGTTTATAGAGCCCAAACAACTAAATGTCTCACACTGTTGGAACATGAACAAGAATCTGAATATATATCTATACTACAGCTTTAAACTGATTTAATAGTCACCCCCTCACCCTAAGAAACTCTAAAGGTAAAAGGTAAAGGTAGTCCCCTATGCAAGCACCAGGTCTTTACTGACCCATGGGGTGATGTCATGACATTTACTAGGCAGGCTGTATTTACATGGTTTACCATTGCCTTCCCCAGTTGTCTACAATTTACCCTCAGCAAGCTGGGTACTCATTTTACTGATCTCAAAAGGATGGAAGGCTGAGTCAACCTTGAGCCAGCTACCTGAAACCCACTTCCGTCAGGATCAAACTCAGGTTGTGAGCAGAGCTTTGACTGCAGTAGTGCAGCTTACCACTCTGTGCCACTGGGCTCCTAAAGTAACTCTGGAAGCAATCAAATGTGGAAGCTGTAGTTTCAAAAGAGGGGCTAGGGATCTCTAATGGAATTCTCTGCACTCCTCACCAAAGAACAATTCCCAGGACTGGGGCGGGCGGGAGGGGGACACACACATGACATTTAGACTGGTATGAACATATACGTTTCTAGTACAGATATACCCTGAGATACCTTAAAGAAATATGTTGTAAAGAGGGTAATAATAATAATTTTAAAACTTACTCTTCTGCAACACCATCCCTTATTGCTGGTTCTGTGGCTGTAATCCATTTTGCATTGTGGTAGGATCCAGGAGATGCTTGAGGTTGCTAAATTGTATAGGAATGAAAAATGTCCATAACATCTTGGCACAAATTATGAGATGCAAGGGGAAAACAGTGTGACTGTACTTTTGATACCTGGGTAGAAGAAGGAATTTTAGCACTGTATAAACTTTGCAGGTATCAAAACCTAACCCCTGGTAGTTCCGATTAGCTCTTTTTATATATCCATACAAAGTTATTAAACTAGATAGAGTGAAGAGTGGGAGTGGACAACATTTAACATGCTCCCCTTATTCTCAAAAACTTCAGTCTTTGTTATCACTATCTTTATGCTTACTGGCTTTGGAGAGACCCTCCAAAAACAATTTAGCAAGGGATTGTGCTTGTACAATTCTCAGATATTCTTTAGAATACTCTTCATTCAGATATTCACTACAGTTCTTTTTAATAAGCTTTCTCTGGGTCTGACCGTTGCAATCTAGGTGTGCCATTTTCTTCTTGTATCTCTATTGGAAGGACAATCCAACCAAAGTAAACACAATATCTGTTATAAAAAGACGGAGGTTGTTTTATGAACCGTTGTTCTAAAACTCTCGCACGCAGGCTATAACAATCATCACAGTTGATAAACAAAGCTGGCTTTGTATTATGTTTTACTTACCAAAGACTTTACATCTGACTGGTTATTGCCACAGCTGAATGCCTGTTGCTTAGATCTTTCTGCTGCAATGTACAATACAGGGGAGAAACTTAATGGTTTCGTTACTCTGTGTGTGAAATCTTATATGTGCTGAGAACTGCTACAATAGGAGACTTTTTGAGGAACGAAAAGTCTGAAAGGTATATTGCCTAACTAGTGAAGGTGAAACTTGGCTGAATCTTTCCTGTTCTGAACAAGGGTTGCCAGATAAAAAAAGGGATTGTAGTGGTAGAGTGATGTTTGGGGAAAAATCGTGAGAAACAAGAAGTAACCTTGTTCTTTATTTTTTACAAGGATGTTTGAATGTTATATATTATCCCGTAGAGGAACAGCTTTGAATGCTGCTTAAAATAGGCACAACGATTCTCAGTTCAGTTTACTTTCTACAGGTTAATATTCTACGGCATGATTACCATAACCTTGATTTTGTTGGGATCCTTATCAAACCTACCTTTTTCAAAAGAAAAAAAAGCTTCATACAGATGAAAAGTTAGCACATCAACCCGTGTGTTCTGTTTGTTCATGCATGCCATAATTAATTTGTTAGGGTTGAGCTTAGGTACCATGAGTGCAAAGCATTCATGGAAGCAAACCTTCTCTGCCTGCCCCAAGTAGCCCTCTGTGACACCAACAGGTATTTGGGGAGGATGGTGGAGCCTCGTGGACAAAAATCCATGCAATAAGGTGGAAGAACTCCACTGAAGCAAAATTGTTGTTCCTTTCACTCTTCTACCGGGGTTCATCTGGAGGCTCTGCTGGTGGAAGAGGGAGTGTACAACACCAGATTTCCTTGACTGAGGTTCTACTGGAAGGAGATATCAATCTCTCCCAATTTCCCCTCTTCATTGCCGTCATCTCCAGTGATGCCTGGTGAAGATCCCCTGATCCTGAGCAATGGCTTTGAGGAGTCATAGGGTACTGGAGGAAGGAGAAGGCAGAGAAAGTTCTCCTTATGTGGGTGCCTTGTGTTTACATGTTGTGGGATCTAGTCTTCAGTCTGTAGGGTTCAAAAGGATTCTCTGGTATGTGTTTTTTTAAAAGAGATTAATATGTCCACCTTTTTAGAACAGTTACAAAACCTGAGTTACTGCTTAATTTCTAGGGACTTACTGTGTATTTCAGGGCACTTGAGAGGATTAGGGAAGAATCCTTTCTGTCTGTTCTGTAGATGGCTCAAATCTGGCCCCTCTTTATTTTTGTAGAAGACTTGAATGAGATCACCTTGGCGTGACAACAATTCATCCGTCCCCTGAGAATGATAGTCGGGCACTGCTACCACCTATGGGGAAGGAGATGACACCGTCTCATTACCTGTTTGCTGTGGATAGCTTCAATGAATGAATCTACAGAATAACTTGTAATAGTGCTGGATTGTCCGCCTCTTTGCTTGTTAAATAAAACTAAACATTTGCATCTTTGTGGAAAACCAGTAAAAGTGCTGATAACAAGAAGGTATACGTGGAGGGAGTAGTAAAGTGCTAGAAAAAAGTATTTCATTAAAATGTTTACCCAGCTGTTTGGTAGAAATACCCAAAAACAGTTTATGGTTACATAAAAACTTGCAGAAACAATTTAAATGTAAGTAAACACAATTTAAACTGCTGAAACGTTTAAAGCAAAAGAAAAATATGGAAAACACATAAACACAGACCAGCAGTTTTTAAAACCAATCTTGTAGCAAAGGCACCAAGGTTAGTCTGAATGTCTATTTTAACACCAAAAGTTTTCACCACATTCCCAAAAACCATGAGAGAAGGTACAGGCTGTGTCTGGCAGGGAAGGATGTTCCATGGTCTTTTGTCACCAGAAAGACCTCCAAAGGTGACAAAATATACAAATCACACACTAACTTATTTTTCTGGAATAGGGAGTGGCATCCAAACAAGAAAAGTTGGGTCCCTGGAAACTACCTATCCAATCTCTGAAGCAAACACGAAGAGCAGGGTTTCTGATTATGTTCTCTGCAATTAATGTTTTTAGAAAGTCTTCAAAAGTAGCCCCACAGAGAATACAATACAGTAATCTAACCTGGATATGATCAGAGCATAGATAATTGTATCCAGGTCTTGGTTTTCTAGTAAGGGACATAACTGGTGAACCAGTCAGAGCTGATCTGAAGGGAATTGTGCCAGAGATGAACAATATCTGTTATCTTCCAGAATATAAAGATATATATTTTATGTACACAAATAAAATCAGAGATTGTCTCCCAGTTAATACAGACCCCAACTACGGTATGGGGTTGCTTCTTCTACCAATGATACTTCAAAGGATTAGGAATGTGAGTGAATCACTTGTGTCTATGATGGCCTCATGCCATGCTGGAGTAAGTCTGGATGACTTATGTGGGTCAGGAAACCATGTATATAGTAGCACAGTTTAGATCTAAACAGGATTTCATGCTTCTCTAGGTCATTCTGAACACTCAAGGTAAATCTCTAGGATAATCTTGAAGTCACTTTTCTTTTCTAATTGTATCACAGCCACAAATGTGAGTTTGCCAGCTGTTCAGATGAACTGCAGAGTCCTTCCAAGTAAGCAGCACAGCTGAGCAACTCTCTACATATTTGATTACTGTTTTAGCAGCCATTAATTCCTTTTGTCTGGGTTTAACTTGTTCCTCTGCTGTGGTGTCCTGAAATATAGAGCCTAGCAAAACATGCTTTCCCACATCCTGCTTCAAGGCATTTCCCACGAAACCAATCACTGTCTTTTAGAAACATTGGGTTGGTTCCCAAGGAGCCATTCCACTAATGGCCGTTCTGTCCTCTGGTCCAAGGAACATACATTGATGCAAGAGGCTCTTCCATTGGCAGACAAGACTCTTGCGTCAATGGAAATCTCCTTTCACCAGAGGAAAATGCTGCCACTACTTTATTTATAATTATGTGGATTATAATTATTGCCAATTGTCTTCCAACATCATTGTCTCCTCTTCCATGTTAGCCTCACTACAATAACTCTCTGAGGAAGCTTAGGCTGAAGGAGTGTGCCTGGCCCCAGGTCTCCCAGCAAGTTTCCATGGCAGGGTGGAAATTCGAACCTGGGTCTTCCAGATCCTAGTCCAGCACTACACCATGCTGGCTCTCTTAGTGGAATGGATCAGTGGGATCCAACCTGACCTTGCCAAGCACTCTTGTACAAACTGTGGCCCAATTGCCCAGAAACCAGTGTGGAGAAATAAGAATACTATGCACCATTAGTGCATTACAAACATTACTCTTGAAGCAAACCCCTTGATAATTCCAAAAGGCTAATGAAAATTATTTTTATTATAAAACTGTTCATGATTTAAAAAAATGTTCAGAGAAATCATTGTTTCATTAAAGAAAAGTACCCCAGCTTACAGGCTAAGTGAAAGACACTCAAAGATAAGCACTTCTAAGCCCGATTGATGTCCATAGGAGAGAGTTAAGTACTTGCTTAGTATGGATTTACTGACTTAATTAAGAAAATGTTATCTCATTGTGATAATGCCCAATTTTGGGGCAAAACATCAAGCCCCATCAAAAAAGTATCTGATCGTTGACCTTAATGGGATTTATTGAGATATACTGTGTTTTTTTATTCTTAAAGATGTCCTTTAAAACCCTTCAATTACACATATTTTAAAGACTTTGAAAACAAATTTAGCAGTTGAGAGAACACATAAACAGTGATAACACAATTAATAGACGCCATGTTTTGTTGAAAACTGATTATTTAGAAATTCCCTGTAGTAAGAACTTAGATGGGTATTCTTTAAAAGTGATTGCAGCTAGGAAATAGTTAACGGGAGGCATCTGAGGCTAATTCACAGGGTTAGTCATATGACTGTGAAGCACGTAACACTGCCCCAGCTCACACAAGTATTATGGCTGTGGAAGAGGCTGGCAGGTTTCCAGGTGACTGCTATTTTTGTCGTTGTCTAGGATTAAATGAGAGTATCAAGATTACAAGAGTGGAAGACCTCATGTCATCTCTGGCAGAGTTGCAATTCTAATAACAGGTACAGAGGCAATTTTTTAAAGAGTTTTTTTCCTGCTTTGCATCGGAGAGAAAAGTGTACCTTGACATCTCTTCCCAGTTATATGGAAGCTTCTGTTGGGAAATGATGATCCACAGGGCAGATTATGTCACCATGATTCTTTGAACTCTGTACTGGCTGCCCATTTGCTTCCATGTTCAATTCAAAATGCTGGTTTTGATCTTTAAAGGCCTTCACAGTCTGGGACCCTCATACTTCAGGGACAATCTTTTCCCATATACATCTATGTGATAATGTTGGTGGTTGCCCCAAGTTTCTATAATAATACCCTCCTGTAAGGAGGCAAGATCTCTGTCGTTGGCCTAGGGCTTTTCTGTTGCTGCTCCGACGCTTCAGAATAGTTTGCTGGAGTGAGTGAGGAAGATGTGGGATTTACAGCAGTTCATGTAGCTGCGCAAAGCAATATTTATCAACAAGCCTTTGAAATTGCCTGGTAATTGGGGTCTTCCTTGGGCTAGTGACCTGTTTTGTTGGAATGGCTCCCTTGGCTCTTATAATATTTGTGTTGTATTTTAATTTTGATTATATTATTTTATGATTTGATATGCAAGCCACTTTACGTTTAGGTACTAGAGAAAATTGGGAAATGTGCATATATATACACACACACACTAAAAATGCTCCCTCCCTTTTCCAAGTTGTTTTTGAAGAGCTTTTAATGGCTAGTTTTCATGTAATTTTTGGTCTTTTTTATTTCGCTGCTATCTTTATAATTTTATTGTACTGTTTTACTTGTGAGTCAACTTCAGCAGGTCTTTGGAGAGGAGATATATACATTTTCTAAATAAATAAATAAGGGTGGCAGCTTAGAGGGGAGAGGGTTTCTCCCCCCCCCCTTCTCCCCGGCTTTCCCCCTGTCTTTACTGCTATTACGTATAGCAAATTGACCTTAAACACTCATGCTATACTGTATCAAAGCTGTTTTCTGCCATGATCCTAAATCAGGGCATAAATGATAGGTTTACCATCCCAGTATCTAACTGTATTTATTTGCCTATTTTTGCATTTATTTGGCACATGTTTTAGTATTTTTCTCTCCAAATTTCTTTCCCTACAAATAAGCTTACTATGTATGTAGTGGATTATTTTGTATTTGTTACACCAATTCTGATTTTTCTTGGGGTCTAAGAGGAAATGCTACCAATTTTCACCCTATGGCAGCTGGTACTACTGATTGCAAGTAACAAATGACGGAGAAAGTCCTAATTTTTTACATTGCTTAGAGAACCTATTGTGGTATGAAGACTGTGGCATGTCAGTCAGACTTTGGGAACTGATGAGTTAGCAGGGCAGTCTCCCCTGCCCCCCACCAAATGTTTGAGCAAATGGCAACATCTTAGGAAAGGACATTGTTTTTCTACATTTATGTGCTCTCCCAGTAGAAGATATTTCCTCCTCTTCTTCAAATCATCCTTCCAGAATCATCAACTTTTATTCTTTTATTTTATTATTTTAACCTAACTTTGATTTTTACCTAGAGCTGATATTGTATCGAAATAAAACTTGACTTGACATATGTGCAAAGCCATGCCACATTAATCCGTGTTTTAATACATTAAACATATTCCAAATGGTTCCTGGCTTCTCAGATATTTTAAATATAGGACATGAATTTTTTCTTGAGAGGCTATCTTCAAAGCGAACAAAATGTTTTGGGGAAAAAAAAACAAACACAACCCTGTATGTTATTTGTGTCCTTTAATATTTCTTTTTGCACTCTTACATGTGCTAGTTGTATATTATGTTCTTGAATGATCCATTTATCAATTCCATGGGCAACAGAAATTGACTTTTGTAAGGTACATTTTTTCTTACCTTTTTTGATCGGCTGCATTGAGGACCTTTGGTTTTTCTCCTGATGGGACTACATGCTACAAAAAGAACAGAAAGATGATCAGAATGAATGGAAGGCACTGGGTGAGTTCAGTGTTTGACCTAAGAAGGAATTTGAACAGACTGGTCATGCTGAGAAAAGTATGATCGAACTCTGGGCTGTTTGACAACTGTTTCCCCACCATCATGAGATACTATTTGATGACCATCTTGTAGTAGATACACTTGGAACTCTGTATTATGAACACTTTACAGTTAGGTGCCTGTTATCATGTACCCAACTCAACTGAAACAGTTGTTACAGACATACTGGAAACCTGGCAATTATGTGTGTTGGGAGCACATGGTCCTCCCAATATGCACGGTCGCCGTTTGAATGGGACAACATGTGTACATTCCAGCTTCAGACCACATATACCAGAACTTTGGAAACGCAGGGTTCTGAAGCTGGACTGTATGTGCATTGCCCCTTTCAGATAAAAAGGCAAACACGTGTACTGGGAGGTTTGCTTGTGTGTACATGTGTATGTAGTAAGAGCCCCGTGGCGCAGAGTGGTAAGCTGCAGTACTGCAGTCCAAACTCTGCTCACGACCTGAGTTCGATCCCAACAGAAGTTGGTTTCAGGTAGCCGACTTAAGGTTGACTCAGCCTTCCATCCTTCCAAGGTCGGTAAAATGAGTACCCCGCTTTCTGGGGGTAAAGGAAAGATGACTGGGGAAGGCACTGGCAAACCACCCTGCAAACAAAGTCTGCCTAGAAAACGTCGGGATGTGACGTCACCCATGGGTCAGGAATGATCCGGTGCTTGCACAGGGGACCTTTACCTTTACATGGATATGTATACACATAGTCAAGTGTAACGATTGAAAAGAGCTAACATCACAATAATATATACATTATTACTGGTCTCTCTGTCTGCAGCAGCCCAGTAGAAGTGAGAAAGGCTCAGGAAGAACTTGTCTAAATCCATCCGAGTGAAGGAAGGATTTGAAGCTCGGTTACCCAATTGATACATTACAGTGCCTCTGTAATATTACAGTCTTGTACAGATCTTTTCTGATAAATGTGTCTTCTGCGGGAAAGAAATATATACTGTTTTGCTTATTTGATTGCTATTGACATTAGGGTTTCCAGCTCTGGGTTGGGAAATACCTGGAGATTTTTGGGGTGGAGCCTGAGGAAGGCAGGGTTTGGGGAGGGGAGGGACTTCAATGCCATAGAGTCCAGTTGCCAAAGCGGCCAGGGGAACTGATCTCTATCGGCTCCAGATCAGTTGTAATAGCAGGAGATCTCCAGCTACTACCTGGCTTCTACATAACTACATGATATTTGCCTTCAAGAAAGAAATTGTACTCTGACAAGAGACTTAAAAAAAAAAACAAATTTGACTTTATTGTACTGTATTCTGACAAGAGACTTTTTTGAAAAATTTGACTTTATTGTACATATGAACTATTGTTGTCTGTCTTTGTAGGTTTTATGTGTACACTCTGTTTTGTTTGTACATTAATGTGGTAGTTTATAAATAGCTTTTGCACTTTGTTTAAACCTCTTTCGCTCCTGCGTTTGTGTGTGTAAAGTGCCGTCAAGTCTCAGCCGACTTACGGCGACCCCTTTTGGGGTTTTCATGGCAAGAGACTAACAGAGGTGGTTTGCCAGTGCCTTCCTCTGCATAGCAACCCTGGTGTTCCTTGGCGGTCCCCCACCCAAATACTAACCAGGGCTGACCCTGCTTAGCTTCTGAGATCTGATGAGATCAGGCTAGCCTGGGCCAGCCAGGTCAGGGCTTCGCTCCCGTACTGATTTCCAAATCTCATTGATACTAGTAGAGTGGTGTTTATTTTCCCTCTACTACCTGGAGGTTGGCAACCCTAATTGACATGTATATTCGTTTCTGATTCTAATTCCCAAACATCAAGAATCTAGATTTATGTATTTTGACTTCTGCATTATGGTGGCCCAAAAACCTGAGAAGAAGGGATGAAATGTATTTATTTACTTCATTTGTACCTCACCTTTCTATCCAATGGGAACCCAAAGCAGTTACATTGTTCTTCTCTCCCCCATTTTATCCTCACAGTAACCCTTTGAGGTAGGTTAGTCTGACAGTATGTGCCTGGCCCGAGGTCACAGAGCGAGCTTGCATGGCAGAATAGGAAGCTGAACCTCAAAACTGAAATACTTTGTGCTGTTTTCTAACCACTGAAGATGCTGCCACTGTTCCAAAATGACCTTGCAACTGGGATGAAAGTTTATTAGTATACTGAACACTCTGGATGAGTTCATGTTGATTTACAATAAAGTTAATGTACAATATAAATACAAGAAAACAGTATCTGTGTTATAAACATCAATCAAGAAAATATAATATAATATATCAATAAATGCTTCTGTAAAAATACATATTTCTTAGTGCTTCTTAATACATCATACATCATTACCTTTATTAGGCATTTACATCAGCATACAATAAGCAGAGCTGCGAAAATGGTTAAAACAGGTTACATTAATATGTCATTACTTACAAGTACAAACAAACTGCTCGCAAATCCTTTGTGCAGACAGGAGAAAACGAGCTACTTGTTGGGTGACAGAGGGGTTTCTATCAGATAAAAGATACATCACCAACTGCTGATCTAGTCAAAAAGGGCAAGAGTCCAGTAGCACCTTAAAGACTAACAAAAATATTTTCTGGTAGGGTATGAGCTTTCGTGAGCCACAGCTCACTTCTTCAGATACAGCTAGAATGTTGCTGATCTGAGAGAGACTGATCACTCGGCAGTAGGGGTTTAATATAGGTATACTTCGGCTTCATGTAAAGCTGGCAGTACAACAGCACGTGGGTTAAGTGTTCAGGATCCCCAGTCTTACATGGACAATACCTATCAATAAAAGGGATTCCTTTGTATCTTCCTTGTAGAATAGCTGAAGGAAGAAGTGCTTCTTAATTGTTGGTCTACATGAGCTTTGGAGCATATCTTTTTATGGGGGGAGCATATAGGTTTGCCAACCTCCGGGTGGTGGCTAGAGATCTCCCACTATTACAACTGATCTCCAGGCGACAGAGATCAGTTCCCCTGGAGAAAATGGCTGCTTTGGCAATTGGACTCTATGGCATTGAAATCCCTCCCCTCTCCAAACCCTGCCCTCCTCAGGCTCCACCCCCAAAATCTCCGGGTATTTCCCAACCTGGAGCTGGCAACCCCAGGGGCATACTATTAGCATTCTACTACATTGGGACAACTGCAGCTTGCTCTGTGCATATTTTACAAAACAGGAAGATGGAATCTCAAGCAGGGCTACCTTGGCTAATCTCAGCAGCTATGAGGGTTTTACAGAAAGCAGCACATCCTTAGGTATGTAAGATTATAAAAAGCTTTCTATATAAAAAAACACCTTTATTATAAATTTTGTCAGTATTTTAAAAACATTGACACTAAGTTTTAGTAATGTATATCTTGCATGCATTTGGGCAGGGACTGTGGCTCAGTGGTAGAGCATCTGCTTGGCATGCAGAAGGTCCCGGGTTCAGTCCCCGGCATCTCCAGTTAAAGGGACTAGGCAAGTAGGTGATGTGAAAGACCTCTACCTTAGACCCTGGAGAGCTGCTGCTGGTCTGAGTAGACAGTACTGACTTTGATGGACAGAGGGTCTGATTCCGTATAAGGCAGCTTCATGTGTTCATGTGCCTCTACAATAATCCTGAGAGATGCCACTATCACTCCATTCTGTATACAGTGAAGAGGGGACTCCGTGGTAGGCCGTGGTAGGCCCCTGAACCGAAGGCTGAAGGGCCTTTTACTAAAACTCAAAGAACATAAGACTTCTTGGTTTGGTTTTGCATTCCATCTGTGATCCCTCCTTCCTGACCAATGTTTTAATTGTTTTTATAGTTTGCATGTGTATTTTAGGTCTGGTTTTAATTGATTTCATGATGTGTTTTTTTTTTTTTTTTAAAGGAGTGATTCTGTTGTGTATGATTTTAACTTGGTAGCTGCCTTGGTAGCCCTGATGACGGCAAAAAGACAGGGTATAAATTTTGTAAAAGAAGAGCCCTGCTATATCAGTAGGGTTGCCAGGTCCCTCTTTGCCACCGGTGGGAGGTTTTTGGGCCAGAGCATGAGGTGGGCGGGATTTGGAAGGGGAGGGACTCCAATGCCATAGAGTCCAATTGTCAAAGTGGCCATTTTCTCCAGGTGAACTGACCTCTATCAGCTGGAGATCAGTTGTATTAGCAGCAGATCTCCAGCTAGTACCTGGAGGTTGGCAACCCTATGTATCAGGGCAGTGGTCCATTTAGTCTAATAACTATGTTCCACACAGTGGCCAACCAGTTGCCATGGAGTGCCAGCAAACAGGGCAAGAGGCCAAGGCCTTCCCCTCAAGTTGCCTCCTGGCACTGGTATTCAGAGGTTATGGCCTCTGGATATGGAAGTTCACTTGAGTCATCATAGCTAGTAGACACTGATGGACTTCGCCTCCGTGAATCAGTCTAATCCCCCTTTAAAGTCATACATGCTTGTGGCCTGAGTCATGGAAGAGGGACCTTTAAATGTAGCCTTACCAATTGCCCAGACCTGGCGGGCAATTGCCTACCAATTAACTGGGCTGCATGCAGAAGTAGTCCTGTTTTGTCTCAGAGGTGATCCCGCATGTGCATGGCTGTGCCTTGCATGATGATGCTACTTCTGGGTTTATCCCAGAACTGCTGGCATTGCGACGGGAATGCTTTAGCACATCCCCCCAAACTCTAAGGTTTCCATAGAGATTTTGGAGGATTGTGCTAGACTGAGTATCCTGCATGATGCCGATGCTTTCAGGGTAAACCTGGAAGTGACGTAAGCGTGCAGTACATGGCTGCCCCGCCCCCACCCAAAAAAGCTCCCACCAGTGACAAGGGGGGGGCGGGCTGGCAACCCTATTTAAATGAAACAGAGATGCTGGGAAGAGTTCAGAAATATAAAGCTAGTGGATGCCTTTTCATGGCAGTTCACTTGTCATCCTATGGGAAAGGACAGCAAAGGGAAACGACTATTTCCTTTTCTGTAATGCAATTTTAATTATGTTAATGATGCTTCAGATTTTAGACAGTGAGCGAGTGCCTTATCACTATCATGCTTTCAGCTTGCCTTTGTAATCCTCTAGCTGAGACACTGAATGTCTGTAGGCTGGGAAACCAGCAAACTACTCAACTGAAAGAAGAAGAAAGAACTGCATGAGCAGCCTTATTTGAATAGGACTTTAAAGGAACGTTTGTTCCTGGAGGTGGGTACTAGTGATCCCCTTAACATGCTGCTGATAAGTGTCCTGGAAAGAGGTATTTCCCAACACGGCTTCCAGAAGTCCCCAAGTGAATGATGCTAATGACTGGAAATGGAACAATACACCTTCAAGTGTGTGTTCTGCTTCTTCTCCCTGAGCCATCAGCGATGCAATCTCAGGCAGGAAATCTGCATACTAAGATCACGATTTATCATTTTCTGAACGCTCAGTGCTGCCGTGTGCTTAAAAGCGCTGGGGTTCAAGCCTGGATTACTTCTTAATCCAAGATTTATGTGGAGGGCTGTGGTTCCTCACGATAGAGGGGATGGCACTCGAGTCAACACGTACTCGGAAGCACTGCCTGTTCTTAGTTCTAGCTCCAGATTAAGGTGACAAGATAGGAGACAGAGTTCCAGCATTTTATCAGCAACACAGGGCAGGGGATTGCAACAGATGCAGTTTGACATGCCACAGTGCTGTAGGGGAGAGAGAAACAGCACCTGCCAAAATTCCTTCTTCTTACCAGTGGTTACTGGCATAAACTCCCTTGCTTAAACTTGATCATGCTATTTTGGCTGGTTCTTTACTACTTACAAAAATAAATTTTGTAGGATATTCCCTGCAAACTTGGGCTTGACTTATTACTGACTCCTCTCACTCCTAGTCTTGTCTATTAAAAAAAAATGTACAAACTCTGGTTCCAGAGAAGGGGTTGCTACCCTCCTCCCTCAGTAAGTCACCCATGCCTCTCATAGCTGTGTAAAGAGGAAGAAATGGACCAAAGGAACTTTCCCTGCCTTTGCAGCTTTATGCCGGGAAAGCTTTTCCTGTCACACAATTGTTAAAGGCATAGGAGCCCTGCCAGAAAAAAACATGGTAACCTGAAGAAAGTCCACCTGGCTGCTTTGGCCTTGAAGAAAGGGGTTTTTTTTTTTTTTATGGGCCAAGTTCACTGGCATGAATGCATTCCCTCAGAATGTCAGACACAATAAAAAATGCAAGGCAGACTGCCTTTCTTAGCCATGGGAGGGAGAGGTGATCAATGGAGGCTGAGGGAAGGTTTAATTTAATGTTTGTTTCTTTAAAAAAGGATACGGGGGGGACCCTAGCTGTCATGAGTGAAAAGACAGTGGAATTTGAAAACAAGCACATTACTGGGGAAAATTAAAATTAAGAGTGGACTAAATATAGGTTACTCCAAAAAGTTTCAATAATGATGTTTTAGTCCATGCATCAAATAGCTCCAGCAATGAATAGCACATTCATGTGAACATAGTGACAATTCAATCTGCATAATTTTCTAGTGATCAGAGAAAGACAACTGTGTAACCCTGGGCTGAGTTTGCTAAGAAAAATTAGATTACATTGTTTTCCACATAAAGGTAGCTCTCTCTTTTGGCTTAAGGAGCTAAAAAAATTATTGTTCTTGTGACTGCATATGGATCTTTGTCTGAACTGTGCTCTTTGTGACAGGCTAACACTAAGCTGAACTATACATTCAGCCTGAGGACACCCATTTGCAAACACCTCTTTTGATCGTGGGCCACACACAATTGAACAGAGCCACTTTCTGCATCTAACTATTCTGCATCTCATTCTTTTATATTCTTAACATTAAGTATTGTCACCTTAAGGTTCACTTTGAAGATCTAGGAACAAAGCTACATGAAATCACACCATTTGAACACTGTTTATTCCCCTGGAATCGTTTAGATAGCAAGGGGCGGGGGACAGATCACCCCACAGCAAGTACAGTGCAGCTGAGAATGCATCTGAATGTATAATTCTGAAGATCCCCCCCATGCCATTTCAATAAAGCCCAAAGCATCGGCAATAACTTTGATTGACTGGTACTCACATTTGGATGAAATCACAGTAAACACTTCTAAATTTTCATCACTGCAGCTGTAAATCTGGTGCATTTTTTCACCTCTCTCTCCTGGCTGCCTATCAGCTTCATGCAACTGCTCTGAACTTCTGGTAAATAGGTTTCACTAATCCCATCTGGCTCCGTGATCATTGTCCAGGTCCACAAAGGACAGACTGATGCTGTGATCTCATCTCATTCCATATTCTTCATTGCCACGTTTTCTACCCTTGTCTGCCTTTGTATGAATTCTGCTCACGCCAAGGTTTGATTTAGCTGTTCCTTAAAGCCACTGCCTTGCTAGTAATATTTTATTTGCATAGCCCCTCTTATTACCATACAATTTACAGGCGCACCCTCAAGAATAATAAGTAGTGAAGTACTGAAGGAATGTGGACATGTTGTGTGCTGATAGTGAATGATCAAATAAATTATTGTTTTTTATTTAAAAAATTTATTTTCAAAAATAACTTAAGACAAACATACACTTTATACATAATCAATGCGCCCTGCCTGCAACGGGACCTTCATCAACTGCTATTTAGAGCAGATCTAAATCATTCTGTACCTTCTTGCGTTATTCTAAATAAAACTTAAGAAAATATAAGCCCTGTACGAGGCGAAAGATGCCTTAACATTTACTCATACCTTCATACAAGCTATATAAATTGCAATTCTTAATTACTTTATATAATACTGATACTGTATACTAAGCCACCAAGTCAGCATATTTAAAATTTGATTAGCACTACATGATTATTATTATCAAGTCTGGTAAGATGTACCTTTGTCTATCAAAATGGTGCAGTTTAAACAATACAGCATCAAATAATATTTATCGTTATCCTTCAATTCCACTTAACACATGAAGAAATAGACATATTCCTTTCTATAAAATAAGCATCCAATAGTTAATACATGCTGTGAGGCAAACACACAGTTTTATAAGCCAGTGGGCTAAAATGGTCCACCAACGCCTGCCTTTAGCACAGAGATCAACATTTTCAAATATAGATACTTGCTGTTAAGCACTTCAAGCCCACATTTAGCCCTTCTAATAGGTGGCCTGGTTTGCTGATGTGTCTCTTGAGCTCCTGCTAAAACCAATAGACACCAGCTGTAATTCTACATCCACTTACTCAGAAGTCCACTGAAATCACTGCGTCTTTTCCCCATCTTATTAGATTTTATAAATCTTTTTGAGCAGGTTGTTGAGAAGTTATAATGTATAATTATAAATGCACTCTTTACCTGACTGTATATAGGTTAAAGTGGGTCAGAAACACTGTTCCCTGGAACAAGATCTCATAGAAAGAGAACTTGCTACCACTGTCATGATGCAATAAAACGTTTAAAGGAAAATGCGGTGCATTCCTGAAGGAGGGGGCCAATGCTCCACAGGAGCCGGCGTAACCCCATGCTGGTGTAAGTGCCACTTTGCACCACGATAAGGGGCACATTCGCCAGCAGAGGGGGGCACTTATGCCGGCCCTGGAGAGTGACGCAGCAGCGCTATGCTGTAGGGTTGCCAACCTCCAGGTACTAGCCGGCGATCTCCTGCTATTACAACTGATCTCCAGCCAATAGAGATCAGTTTAACTGGAGAAAATGGCCACCTTGACAATTGGACTCGATGGCATTGATGTCCCTCCCCTCCCCAAACTCCACCCTCCGGAGGCTCTGCCCCAAAAACCTCCCCCTGGTGGCTAAGAGGGACCTGGCAACCCTACGGCGCTGGGATGATGGCACAGCCTCCCCGACACCGTTTTGCCAGTGTAAATCCTACGCTGTCATCCTAGGAGACGTTCCTGGGGGGCAAAGCTGCTTTTAGGCACCTTCCTAACCCCTTTTGGCCCAGGAACGCCCCTCTACACCACAGCGGGGCTACACCAGCAAAATAGCTGGCATAGCCTTGTTAAAGTCTATGGGGCATTGTTTTTAAATGCATTTATTTTTCTTTTTTTGTTTGCAGCCAGGAAGCCTCACAGGAGGCTGTGCGGCTCTGCTGTCTACAGCCACCATTGTACTTAGGATTGCTCTGCCCTACTGAGCAAATTAGCCAAAGACTGCTGTTGTATTTTTTACATAACGGTAGAGAGCCCTGTTCACATGTTACAGTGAACACATGTACGACCTGCATGCATATAGGTACACCCGTTTCTAAGAAAGAGCCAATGCACGTTCACTTTATAAATGTAGCTGGGGACCAGTACTAGCATAAATGTGTGGTTTAAATCATATGTTCAACTGTATATGTGTACACAGATTGTACATGTGTTAATTGTAACTTGTGAACCAGAATACAGGCTCAAACAAAAAGAATTTAAGTGAATATCTGCCTCACTTGTTGACCTTAGGGTGATCTCCAAACCGTCCCATGGCAGCAAATCTATTACGGCATGAGGAGGGAATGGCTGTTGTTCTAGAAAACACTGGCATGTTTAAAATGTTCAGAAAGCAATCAATACAATTGGCTCAAAGTTCAATTAGTTTTTGATTTATTGTGCCACATGTTATGCTTGTATGACTGATGCCATTAACATCAGATGCGTCTGGCTTGTTCATCTGTCTCTGTCCACTTCCTCCTGAACACAGACACGCTAAACAGATGGGGAATTTCATGGCCACAAACGGAATTGTTTATCCTTCCATTGTTCTTGTGTCAAGCAATCAAATCAAATCCATTACCGACTAATAAAAAGATCAGCGCCCCATCCATTCAGCGGTGAGCACAATGGAGTTTAGGCAGAGGGGATTTCAAAGCTTTCAAAAATGATCAAAAATAAAAAGGGCTCGCATGGAACCACAGACAAAACTGGAAAGCTGTAACAAATTTAGTCTCTCTTTCTTCCACCTGCTAATTTTAAGGTACTCAGTAAGGAAGATGCTCACAGAGAGCATCCAGATCAATTAAAATCAATGCTAATTTTGCATAACAATAAATTGAATCCTCCCTAAGAAGAAGAAGAGTTGGTTTTTATACCCCCGTTTTCTCTTCCGAAAGGAGTCTCAATGTGCCTTACAATCACATTCCCTTCCCTCCCCCCACAACAGGTTCTCCAGATTAGAGTCCGCTGCTCATGTGGAGAAGCAGGAAATCAAACCTGATTCTCCAGATTAGAGTCCACTGCTTTTATCCACTACACCATGCTAAGTGGGCCTACTATTAACTTATCACTAGCATAAAGATAAACCACAGGTATCTGGGATAGGAATATTGTTTTAGCATGTCCGCAAAATAATATTGCACGAAATAAATATATCACTGCCTGGATAAAACAGCTAAAGACACTTTCTGAGAAGCAGATACTGCTTTATCTGCTGTCAAACAGATCGATCAATTGTGTGAGAAATGTGGCAACTTTTTATACTGTCAAGGAAAAATTAAATGTCATTTCCCCTTTCTAAAGTGTGAAGTGGTTGATGGATAGCCAGTGGCTATTAAATCTAGGGAAAGGATTATGAATTTAAAAAAGGTAAAGGTCCCCTGTGCAAGCACCGGGTCATTCCTGACCCATGGGGTGACGTCACATCCTGACATTTACTAGGCAGACTTTGTTTACGGGGTGGTTTGCCAGTGCCTTCCCCAGTCATCTTTCCTTTACCCCCAGCAAGCTGGGTACTCATTTTACTGACCTCAGAAGGAGGAAAGGCTGAGTCAACCTTGAGCTGGCTACCTGAAACTGACTTCCGTCGGGATCGAACTCAGGTCATGAGCAGAGCTTGGACTGCAGTACTGCAGCTTACCACTCTGTTCCACGGGGCTCCTAATATGAACTTAACTATTGCACAAATAACAGTTAAAAAAAAAAAACGGGATGCAAAGCAATCTGTTCAGTTTATTCAAGGGAAATGTCCAAAAAGCCTATTGACTGTTAGACTCTCAAAATGTAGCCCTGAGTCACAACACAACCCTATCTGGCAGGTCTCTCTGCCATTGTCAGCTGCTTGGTATATTGCTAAGTCTGGAAGGCTACAGCTTTGGGCAGGTTAAATCATCTGTCCTTTCTATATATTTATGAATAGCTGACAGATGAAGGACCATGGGTAAGCACATCTACCTCCTCACCCTACCTATGCACTTTAGAAATTAATTCATAGTTTATGTAACAAGCTAGCTTGACAAATATAGAAACTGCTGCCTTTCACTTATCTGCAGAATAAATACAACCAAATAACCACATAGGGTTGCCAACCTTTCAGTACTAGCTGGAGATCTGCTGCTATTACAACTGATCTCCCGCCGATAGAGATCAGTTTACCTGGAGAAAATGTTCGCTTTGGCAATTGGACTCTATGGCATTGAAGTCCCCTCCCCAAACCCTGCCCTCCTCAGGCTCCGCCCCAACCCCCAACCCCCCGTCAATGGCGAAGAGGGACCTGGCAGCCCTATAACCACAGTTACGCATACAGCTCTGCATTGTTGTTACCTTGCTCTGCTACACAGATGTTATAGAAGCTGCAGGGCATCATGATAGCATTCTCACTAGAAAACATTTATTGGTGGGGATAATAGTAAAGACAACTACTGCAGCTTTTATGACAGAGACTTTTTAATGAAGAATTAGATGAAGCAAATCTTTGGCAGAAGTTACTACGACTGCATCTGCAAACTAGAAGCAACAGAGTTTTATTTATCATTTCCTTCCTGTTGCCAATAGACTGAAAAGGCCCCATATATCCCCCCTTTCAGTTTTTATGCCAGAAATTAGTGTTCGCATGTGTGTAAATATAGCCATACTTTCTAATCTCAGTTTTGCACTGCATCAGGCTTTTTCTAAAGAGAGATGAGCATGTACACACACTCACAGGGTAGAGGATACAGCTGCGTCCACAGCAACACCAACAAAGCCAGACAATGATGGGTGCCCTTCAAGTGCCGAGAAGCAAGTGACACTACAATGGAAAAGGGCAGCAGCACACTGGAGCCCCTGACAATCAATCAATCTTTAAGATGCGTTATCCATTTTAGCTGCAGCTGTAAATCAGCATCTGAATGGCAAGTAGTGAACTTAAGGCCTTTGGGACCAACTTTCAAGTTTGTGTATCTAATTAAAAGTGCAAAATTCAGCTCATAGGTCATTGGGGTGACTGAGGACTCTTTGCTATATGCAAGTGAGACTTCTAGCAATACAAACCCCTTCCCACACAAGGGTGAGTGTGATGGGAACAGGCTATAGCAGTAAAGAATACAGGTTTTCTAGAATAACTACTTGGGACTGATTCACACACTATATTTTTAAGGTGTATCTGTGAAAACCTAATGTATGAATTGAGACAAAGACATCTTGCTGGGATTGACTATAGCAGGGGTGGATCTGGGCTGGATCTGGCCCCTCGAGAGCTCTTATCCAGCTCATGAGCCAGCCACCTCCCCCAGTCCCAGTCTGGGCTGGTGAGGCATAGTCCAACCCGACCAAGGGACATTTATGTTTACGGGGTGGTTTGCCAGTAGCGTCCCCAGTCATCTCCCCTTTACCCCCAGCAAGCTGGGTACTCATTTTACCGACCTCGGAAGGATGGAAGGCTGCGTCAACCTTGAGCCGGCTACCTGAAACCAAGTTCCGTTGGGATCTAACTCAGGTCGTGAACAGAGCTTGGACTGTAGTACTGCAGCTTACCACTCTGCACCACGGGGCAAAAAGATCTGATCCCAAGAAGTTTTCAATGCTGGCTGGGGCATAGGGACCCAGTAGTTTATATACCCAGTATCTGCATAAACAGATACTGGGTATATAAACAGAAATATTCCATCTCCTCCTCCTTGTTCCAATCTCCTTTAACAAGCAATAAATTTACTTCCAGCCCCACATCCAGAATTACTGCTATAAGAGTCCCAACCCAACAATCTTATTGCGCCAAGAGAACTATACAGTCATAAAAAGGCTTCAGTGTTTGACTGGTTGTGAATGAGAAATGGAATAGAAGGCAGCATTTCCAAACTTGTAAAGTTTTATTTTTGTATCTGTAATGCCTGACCCACTTCATATCAGAGACAATGAAATGACAAGCTAGAAAGTCCATTTAGCACACTGTTTTAGCAAGGTAAAAAATCTCCATTGATTGGATCTACTAATAAGTAAAAGCATGATGAGAACTTATCGGATTGTCCCCAGAAATAAGCACAAGAGATTTTAAAAAACAACAACTCTGAATAGTGGGGTTGCATTCATTATCACATCCTCATTTCTTCTGAGTTTTCCATCACCCCAGAATGGGCAACAAAGTAAACTTTAGAGGTTATTGAAAAATATTCAATATTTAAAGCTAATACAGTTTCATGGAAGCTTCAAACAAGGCAGATAATTCTTCTTCAGTTTGGGGACGAGGAGACAACTTAGTCACTCTTTCCTTAAAAAGAAAAGTAGAAGATTAATATAAATGTTTTGGCAAATACTAATAGCTAAGTTTCTTACACAATGGTAAGTAGTACTAAAAGGTTCTCTATTTGTTAGTAATTTACTAAGCTGCAATATGCTCCTCAGTGAGGCGGCCAGTAACCAGCCAGCCTTTTTGTAGTCATCAGTGGTTTAAAACAATTTATAGCTGTCCCTTTCAAGGCTATAGGACAAGGAAAGGAATTAGCTAGCTCTCGGACTTGAATACTTCCCACAGGGCAAACCTGTACAAACATAATTTCTTCTTCAGTCAGACTTCCTTGTGAGCTAACAGATATGACATAGATTTTAAAAGGTAAAGGTAGTCCCCCTGTGCAAGGACTGGGTCATTACTGACCCATGGGGTGACGTCACAACACAACATTTACTAGGCAGACTATGTTTATGAAGTGGTTTGCCATTGCCTTCTCCAGTTGTCTACACTTTACCCTCAACAAGCTGGGGAATGGATTAGAAGGGTAAAAATTTGTTTCACAATATTTCAAATCACCCAAAGCCTTTGAATTCATATATGCTCATTTTATCTCCTTTCCTGATGGTAGTACATTCCTGCAGTTAGAGTTGTGATCTTAAATTTGCACTGAGGTATTTTGTATTGATCCTTATAAGCTGATTCCATTCCAATGTCTCTCCCCTGCCCAATTCAAACCCAAGATAGCAGTAGGGAACCATTCCACAAGTAACCTTGCTTGAAGCCCTCCTATTTAGCTTATTTGTATATTTCATAGTGAAGGAGACTTTGAAATCAATAAACTCATATACTACTTAATGCTACAGTGAATTCTAAATATTAAAAAATCAATACTCATTAATTCAGCAAGATTTCCTTCACAGCCGCCCTAGAAAAATTCTTGGAATGTTGTGCTTCTAACAATCATCAACCAGTTTTGAATGTGTTGATGGACCACTTGTATGACTGGACTTGTCTATCCAATCACACAAGTGATAAAGCATGACAAATTAAACAAGAGAGCTGAATTCTGCCCTGTGATAATTGTGGAGTGACCTTGCTTTTTCCATTCTCCAAACTTCAACAAGAGATGTCACCTCTTTGTACACAAAGAGCCAGCATGATATAGTGGTTAGAGAGTTGGACTAGGATCGGGGAGACCCAGCTTTGAATTCCCACTCTGCCACGGAAACTCACTGGGTGACTGTAGATCAGCCTAATCTACCTCTCAGGATAAAAAGGAGAAGAGGATGATGTTCACCTCTTTGGGTCCCCATCGGGAAGAAACATGGAGTATAAAGTGAAATAAAAATAATAAAAACAATGGAGATAGTTATACTAGTATTTTTGAAATAGAGGTTTCAGAACCAAGAATTTATAAATCAGAGATAATATCTTGGCTTCAGCAAGATATTGCATATTTATCTCATAATTCTACTTTATAGGCAGTAAATTTTTTGTCTGACAAATGGAGTTGTATTAATCAACCTATATTGATGGATTTTTTTTTCTGGTTTCCGATTCAGATGTCAGACAGAATGAATCAATAAAGGTTGATTCACACAACTGGTTTTGACATGGGAGATTCACTTTGAAGTGATATTTCTCTTGAAATTTCTCTCAGTAAGATGTTCCTATGAAAGCTCCCTTATATGGTAAGATTGCAATGTACAGAATATATCTCCAATATGATATTTACAGGGTGTATTGAGTTGTCAATTTAACATGTAAATTCTTATCCTAAGGCCACTTTATAAAAGTAAACCAGATGGAAAATCCCACCTTGTACAGAGTCATCTACTTCAAAAACAGAATCACTCTTAACTTCTCACAGAAAAGTCATATTAACTTTCGCAATTCCTATTCTCTAGACTCAAATGTAATTAATAGCTCAGGTGTTTGAATTCCAAATTAGAATATGGAAAACTAAAGATATCCGAAGAAATATTGATATTCCAAAATAGGAGGCTTAAGCACAATGGGTTTCACCATTCCAAGGCAGCAAACATAAATAAAACCTGGATTCAAAGAACAAAGTGGTACAGATGCAAATTTCATGTTATGTTACTGATACATTACTGGTTAAGAAGCAGGCATGGGGCCCTGGTGTGGACCATTTTTCAGAGTGAAATTGCCTGCACTGCACTGGGTACACCCAAGCCTTTTGCAATATTTCAAGCTGCTATTAGAAGCTCGATATTATTTGTTATTAGCCATTCTTTCAGAACTAAACACATGATATGGGAGAAAGAAATTTCTTAATAGGAAATTTATTTTGCATAAAAAAAGATTACTGATTTTATCAAATATTTACTTTTACTTCTTGTTTGCTATCAACAGAACAACAAAGCTGACAAAGCAAAATATCTGAGTGAAAGTTTATTTAAAAGAAAATGTCTATGCCATCTGTCCTACCTGAGGCAGGGTACCTTTGACTAAGGATGGGATATCTGCTTTAGAATAACCCAGAGCAGCTAAGCCATTGTCAACATTCAGATCAAATAAGACTTTCCGGAGAGTATCTGCCAAAATAAGCCCAGCATCTTTCCTTCTGGCAGTGCTGATATTCGCTCCTAAAAGAAGAGAGAGGCTTTGAGCAAAATAAGAGGACATCTCTTCTCAATTATTGTAGCATCTACTGAATGTACCACTTATGCACACCAACCATTTCTGTAAAAATATCAAGTGAACTTATTTTATTTATGTACAAAATATTTAACTAACAGAAACATACCCATTATCTGGGCGGCCTCCAAGTGACGCTCAGGGCACATGGGTGCTGTGAAAGTGAACACTGCTGGAGATGTGAGCACTACAGAGAGACCGTGTGGCTAAAGGAAAGAAAAGGATAATGCATGTTAATCATAATAATGATACATCAGTAGGAGGATTTGGGGTGGTACCATGACTCAGTGGTCGAGCTCTCTAGACCCTGGAGAGCAGCTGCCAGTCAGAGTAGACAATACTGACTTGGACAGACCAATGGTCTGACTCCCAATAAGGTGGCTTTATGATGCACTTGAAGGTACCTTTAGCAATAAGTATACAAATAAATAACAGATGTATGTAAATTATTACCACTAGAGAATGGTCCACATGATAATCCTTTGCTTTATAATTCTTCACCAAGCCAGAAATGGGATAAGACATGCCATGGCTAGAGGAAAAAAACTATTTTATTATTAAAATATTAGAATTTTGTATAGATAAATTCAGTAAGCAACTAAAAAGTGTAACAATATAATAAATGATCAGAGAAGGTGCAGGCAGCTCTCAGAGGATCTATGAATATTTTGGCTCTGCTCTGCTTGTGTTTTGATTAGGTCAATGGTTAAATTGGTGCTCTGGCTATGATGAAATAATAGCAATGAATAATAATTTGAATACAAGTAAAATGGGGTGCCTCATCCAGAAATGTCTGTGTGCCATAAAATTGTCTGTATTTGAAGGGGAATGAGGCTGATAACCCTTTGAACCTGAATGTAGAAGGAAATGCCATTACTCATTCTGGGAGCAAACGGTTCAGCGGAATCGTGCCTCTTTCGCACACACGACGTCTTGCTCACTTTGAGGTAGAACACCTTCTCGAATCCATTTGGGAACTTTTGAATGTCCATATATAGTGGGGCAAGGTTATGTACATGGAAGGCAGATCTGTTAATCTGTCCTTTTTCTATGCACAAAGGTTTTGGTGTTTCTGTTTCACACGAATGCGCACACATTCACTAATGGCACACAGCCATGCATCATACGTGTAGCCATATCTCTGTTCCTCTCTCACTGACAGTGGGGCCCAAAGTGATAAACCACCAAAGTCCAGGGATACCTGAACAAATTTTTATTTTCACAGAATTATGGACTGGGAAATCAGTGGTGTTACAACTTATGTAAACACATTATATCTCAATGAAATTAGAAACAATAACATTAATTATTAAAATGTTTTCCCCTCCTTTAGCTGTACCAAGGTGTTACACAGATGCTGTTGGTACAGCATTGATCAGATTATGGAAGTATTCTATATAATACAACTCAGATAAGTATTTGATTGCATTCACAGCATCATGAGCAGGACCGTGGAGAGGCAGCATATAAATTCCTTAAATAATACAGGTTGAGTATGCCTTATCCAGACTGCTTGGGACCAGAAGTGGTCCGTATTTCGGATCTTTCCGTCTTTTGGAATATTTGCATATACATAATGAGATATCTTGGGGATGGTGCCCAAGTCTAAACACGAAATTCATTTATGTTTTATATATGTTTTATATACGCTTTATACACATAGCTTGAATGTAATTTTAAAGAATATTTTAAATAATTTTGTGTACATAGAACCATCAGAAAGCAAATTGGTGTGCTGCTAAGGTCCTGTGAGTAATGGCTGCATGCCAGCTCATAAAGTCTGGTTTTCTGGTAAATCTAGATAAGGGATACTCAACCTGTAATAATAATCAACATTCCCCAAATTTGTCCTTTAATATTCTTCTCAAGGGAGAAAATTCCTAACCATTCTTATTGTTGAAGTCAGGAACTACAAAAAAATTAATAATTTTTATTCAAAAATAGGATTTTATCATGCAATCAGATAGTTTTAATTAGGTTATTTTAAAGAATCTATGTGCCATTTTGGATTTCTTTTGGACTCAAAAACTGCTTCTTTCAAGGGATTAGGCATAAATGTTACATGGAGTTTAGTCAGAGATGGATTTATCAACAGTGCTTGACAGAAATCAAGGATCCTATTCACAATCCATCTGGGAAATGGAGAGCCAATATTGTATAGTGGTTAGAGAATAAGATTAGGATCTGGGAGACCCAGGTTGGAATCTCTGCTCTGCCATGGAAGCTTGCTGGGTGACCTTGGGCCAGTCACACACACTCAGCCTAATTTACCTTTTAGGATTGTTGAGAGAATAAAATGGAGGAGAGGAAAATGTAAGCCCTTTGGGTCCTTATTGGGGAGATACGTGGGGTATAAATAAAGTAAATCGATAAATAATATTTCCATCTCAAGACATGCACCAACTTGCTTCTTTGAAAAAGCCAGTTTTTACATCAGAAGTTGTCCTAGAGCACTGACCATATCTTAAACAGCCAGTGCCCATTTTTAAACACTCTGGTTTGCTGTCAAAAGGGTTCTGTTAATTGACAACTGTGATTGTTTATTTTTAAGATATTGCATTTTCACTGCGTAATCACACAGAACAAAATTAGAGCAATTGAACAGCAGCAAAGCTTGTGCCCAACTCACCAAAGATGTACACCAGCGTTGCCAAAGCCAATTCCAGCAAAAGCACTTGCAAGATGCATATTAGCCCTTGCTTCTCGATCTTCTGGGTCCTTGATGGCTCTGTGCATAATGGAAATATTTTACTCAAATAAGCAAGTGTGTGTACAGGGGGGAAAACCACTATGCTGTAGCCTGTTAGAAATGAACTGGTTTATCCTGGCATCAGCTTTTATGGGCAACAAGCCACTTTAGCACATGCTTATAGAAAACAAGCTTTATTTGGGACCTTGTGTGGGATGTAATTCTTGCTTACCTGCTTACATGATGTTACAGAAACCATAGCAGAACAATGTCCAGCAACCATGCTAAGAATGCATCCAGTTTCTTTGAAAGCAGCAAAGGCCATGGTTTTGCCTTTATCATTATTCAAAATCCACTAGTGCAGGAGAAGCTGGCTCTTTGAAAATCACTGGAATTCAGTCTGTGCCAATAATGGTCACAGGAGATGGGGAGGGGCTGTGGCTCAGTGGTAGAGCATCTGCTTGGCATGCAGAAGGTCCCAGGTTCAATCCCTGGCATCTCCAGTTAAAGGGACTAGGCAAGTAGGTGATGTGAAAGACCTCTGCCTGAGACCCTGGAGAGCCGCTGCCGGTCTGAGTAGACAATACTGACTTTGATGGACCAAGGGTCTGATTCAGGATAAGGCAGCTTCATGTGTTCATAATGGCATGATTTCTAGCAAGTGGTGCCCACTGCACTTGTACCCATGAAAGGTTTGCATGTTCCTTTTTATGACTGAGACCTCAATTATGCAACTTTTATGACCTACGCATTTGAGCTTCTTAGCAAGTTTTCGTGTTCTCCTCTTTAAACTTGCACCAGGAAGCAACATCCTCTAAGAGGCACCTCCTGTTTTCTGAATTCAGAAATCCATTGTACGGATTTAACCTATCCTAACAAAATAAGACTCGTTTGAGCTTAGAATGTTTTTCTGTTGGCATAGCATGGGAACAAGTTTTACAGAGGAGATGGAAGGTCATTAGATATTTTACCTTTTAAAATATTTGGCAACAATCCGCAGTGCATGGATGGCCCAGACATCGCTGATAGGGTTACTTCCTTGATAAGCTGGTCGGTTCAATGGATTTGAAGGACAGGGACTGCGTTCATGATAGGGAAGAGCAGTATAGGATTCGAGGGCGTGGCTGGCAGGAGAATGGACAGGGAGAATCAATAAAATGGAAGAATCAATAAAATGGAATTAATTTAGTCTATCCTAGTGGATTAGGAAAACCACTATAAAGAAGGGCTGAGTGAGCGCTCCCAACCGTTCCATGCCCCAACACAAAAATATCCCTCAGTTTAGGCAACTGTTTTCAAGCATCTCAAAAAACAAGTCGAGTTATTAATGTACTATATTAAGTTGATTGACTTAAACATAATCCTCTGTGCAGTTTGTGCCTGCACTGGCCTTGTTGGGGCCGTTTGCTGCTGGCTGTTGTTTCCTGATGTGTATTGCCCTGCTAGGACAAGTCTGAACTTGTTCTACCTTCCTGGATCATACAGTGCCCTGGGGCCAGTTCACAGTCAGGTTCTCCTGTACGACCCAGTCAAGTCTGTTGTTCAATTGCCTTGGAAAACACTTGCTTCCTTCTTTCCACACTGCACTTTCTGCCAAAGAGGCCAAGATAATTCATTTTTAATTTTTCTTTACTATGGGATCTCCTGTAACCAAGTAAATTACAAACTTCAGCACAAGTTACCTAAGGCAAGCACTAAGTTAGAAAACAGAGTTGGGAATGGGAACATGGGGTGGGGGGGCACGTGACGATGGCTGTGTCGCTACATCACTTCCAGAGAAAACCTGGAAGTGACATTTGGTGGCTCTCAGAATTGCCAGAAACTCTAAGGTTATGTTTCTTAGAGCTACCCTATGTAACTTTTAGGTTTTCCCCAGAAGCGATACAGTGCCACAGCTGATGTCACTGTTTTTTTAAAAAAAGGTTTTTCCACTGCTGTTCCTAGTGGTAGTTAACTAGGGCTGCTGGTAGGAGGCCTCCCTCCATAGCAGGAAGCCTGGCAGCCCTGTCAGAAAAGCAATTTGTTTTGTATTTCTTTTACTGCTACATTATTCTTTCTGTATATTCAAGAAAAGTCCTTTGAATAACAGAGAAGGCAGAGCAATGACTTCCCTCAGCCCTCCTGAGGAACAGTGGGTTTAAAAAACCACCTTGGGAGCCTGTTTCTGAGAACCCCTCATTGTGATTCTTCTGGGCCCAACGGTCTTTCAGTACTAATTCTCTTCAGGGTTAGCTTAGTAGGACATTTCTGTTTCAAAATGGGTACTTAGCTTTATCTTGCCATGGTGAGTAATATGCCTCCTGCCAATTTTGCAAAGGATTCAGAGGAACCTCCTGGCCTCCACTTTGAATGCTCCATGAAATGGTGTGTGTGTGTATTAAGCAGAGACCCAACCATCATTGAAGAAAGCAATAAGGCCAGAGCCCCATTTCTTCTCCCCTCCAATGATTCAGGGACAGCAAACCTGTTTGTTCAGCAGTTTTATGCAGCAGTGGATGACAGATTGGCAAAGGCACTTTCACTCATTCATACACCCAGTCATCTGTTTATAGTGATCCAGGCTGAATTCAAGTACAGAGAGGAGATGGAGAGAGAATGGGATAAAGCATAACACTTTTTCTCCAAGAATTTTTGAGGCACTTCTGGCCAAGATGGCAGAGACCTGTGGCATCCTTCTTAAGACCTTGCTGGCAAAAGCTGCAGCCACTTTTCCTTCTGCTACTTCACCTAAATCCAATTTTTCCAGCATACTTTGAAGATTGTCTAAAAGGAAAGTGGGCAAATGTGTCTCATATGCAGGGATCTACAAATTGAGCCATTATCTGTGGTCACCACCAACACCTCTATATTTCTCAGGTGCAAATAAATGAGGGAAGGGTTTATGCTGTTGTTGAGTTAACTTTGTGATGTAAGAAAGTAGTGTGATGTAAGAAAATAATGTGAGACATTGTAGCAATATCTAGTAATATGGGAAAACAAATGGGGAGCATATATCTATACTACAAACTTATGCAAGTTTGATAGTATATGGGGGTTACCACACTTTGTATTCCCAGCGATGTATTAAGAGTTTGAAAATGTTGTAAAAAACATAGCTTTAAAAGGGCTTTTGGATACCACAGCTTATAAATGGTTGGAAGACATCTTCACAGCTAAAGGGGCCAAACAAAGTGCGAACAGTATTTTTTATAACGTTTTCAAACTCTTAATACATTGCTGGGAATACAAGTGCGGTAACCTCCTATAACTGCCATTACTTACACCAACAACTCCTCAGAATTTTAGATGAGGCTGTTGAGAATCCTTTGTTTCACCCCATTCCCCTCAGGTTTCCTTGGGAAGAAGGACTGACTGTTAAACCAATTTAAGTTTGTAGTGTGGATATGTTCAGACAGCAAGAACAAGGAAACTAGTGATAAATGCACAAGAATTACATCAACAAAAAACTCAAACGGTAAGTCAGATTGTCATTCTCTCTCGAAATGGTTTAATGCAAAGCCCTCATCAACATACACGTCCAAAACATTTTAAAATATTAAAAAGATAGGTTCCAATAAGTATCAAAGATACTTACCAAAGCACATCAAAGCCACTGTTGGCCATCACCCGCTCAGGCATATGCATAGTATGCGAGGGATCAATAAGGCCCAAAGAGGGCTTAATGGCTCTAGATGCAATGCCTAAACATGGACATTACATAAATGAATAATTAGAAATAGGGAAAGGATTTTGCAGCACTATAAAAAAAATGCTTAGTAAATGTTAAGCTTGTAATAGAGCTTCAAACACCTGCTCCTGAAAATAAAGGGAGAGAATGGATGAAGTGTATATGATCCCAGTAATGATTATCTAACTTTATAGAAAACAATCTTCCAAAGACCTGTTAAAGGAAAGATATTTACTCTGTAGATATACTCTGGTTATATTGTGCATGAAAAGTTTATGGCCATTTATGCAGGGCTGTTTCCCCTGGGTCACCCACGCCTACTGCTCTCGTGCTTTGTTTTGATTATGCATGCCTTTCCCGACTGTCAGAGGAGCCTTGCTCTCCCCACGCGTTCCTGCACGTTTTGCCCATATTTTCTGGATTCTCACTAAAACAGCATCCAGAAAACATGGGCAAAACACACGGAAGTGTGTGGGGAGAGCGAGGCGACCTCTGACGGTGGGGAAAGGCATGATCAAAACGAAACACCAGAGCAGTCGGCGAGTTGACCACGAGGGAAACATTCCTGCATAAATGGCCTATGAGAAACAATATATCACGGACAAGACTTTTTATTCTTCGACAAAAATGCATAGTTTTTTACAATATTCTGCTTAAACTCGTACGACACATTTTACCGTGTCTCATATATTAAAAATGCATGCAAGTCTGCTTTGTTGTATTTACAGAGATTTATCCACCCTCCCACCAAAAAAAAAATCTCATTGGCCTTATTGAAACTCTTTTGGCTTCCTTTGAAATTCTTCAGGTACCTTGTCCAAGGAAAAAAAAACCCAGCCACTCTGAATTGTATCTGGCATCCTTCTCAGAAATTTCACTAGCCTCATTAGTGATAAGCCTGTCTTATTGTATCAATATTCAATCATAATAAAACAGTCGGAAGTTGATGATTCAAAGCAGTTTGTTTTTATTGGCCAATACACAAAAAGCTTGGTGAAAATTGCCTAAAGTGCAGAGCAATTTCCACACATCAAAGGGTTGCAAGCATGGATATAGACTTCGATAATGAGTGGTTACAGAGGCGTAATACACACGTAAGACCCAACTGCCCAATACTTGGGACCTCTAAATTAGAATAGCCTATAACAGCATTGAAGGCGTTGCAGAGAAAGTTATGATCTCATGTCCACTAATGAGCAAGAAGAGTTTTCAGTGTCAGGTGCTGCTATGTTTTGATCCTAAGCTACTGAAGTTCTTATCTTGGATCCTCGCACTTGCCAAGGCTAACTAAGGGAGTGTTCCTAGCTGGCCCGAAGAGGGAAGGGGGGGCCCAGCTTATGAGAGCATACTAAGATCTTCTATAGCTTCTTTAATTAACTTCTAACAAGCAAAGCTGGGCCTCTTATACTCAAGGCCTTTAACATATGTGTGCTTGGTGTGACTTTATAATGGATGCCAACTTTTATATGCTGAGTCTGGCATATTCCAATGAGGAAATTGAAATTGTTCAAGACTTTCTATTCCTTGGCTCCACCATCAACCAAAAGGGAGACTGCAGCCAAGAAATTAGAAGGAGATTGAGACTGGGAAGGGCAGCCATGAAGGAGCTAGAAAAGATTTTGAAGTGTAAGGATGTGACTCTGGCCACCAAGACTAGATTAATTCATGCCATCATATTTCCTATTACTATATATGGGTGTGAAAGCTGGACAGTGAAGAAAGCTGATAGGAAGAAAATAGATTCCTTTGAAATGTGGTGTTGGAGGAGAGTGTTACGGATTCCGTGGACTGCCAAAAAAACAAATCAGTGGGTTATAGATCAAATCAAGCCTGAACTGACCCTAGAAGCTAAAATGACTAAACTGAGGCTGTCGTATTTTGGTCACGTCATGAGACGACAAGAGTCACTGGAAAAGACCGTCATGATAGGAAAAGTTGAGGGCAGCAGGAAAAGAGGAAGACCCAACAAGAGATGGATTGACTCAATAAAGGAAGCCACAGCCTTCAATTTGCAAGATCTGAGCAAGGCTGTCAAAGATAGGACATTTTGGAGGACTTTCATTCATAGGGTCGCCATGAGTCGGAAGCGACTTGACGGCACTTAACACACACACACTGGCATATTCATAAGTGCAGATTATACTTTATTGATTACAAAGAATATATTTCAAATCAAAGAATCCATTTCTAATACATTTCCCATAGAATATAATGATTTCAGGCATTACATTAGGAATTTCAAGGAAGACCAAAATATTTTAATATTTTCCATCTAACGTGGGTGGTAGAAAGTGAAATCAAGTCACAACTGACTTATGGCAACCCCATAGGGTTTTTAAGGCAAGAGACATTCAGAGGTGGTTTGCCATTGCCTGCCTCCGTGTCACGGCCTTGGTATTCCTTGGAGGTCTCCCTTCCAAATATTAGCCAGGGCCAACCCATGAAAGGAGAAACCTTCAAATTCACTTAGAATGTCACTTTTGGCAACAGTGTGGTGGCAACTTGTTGAAAGCTGGGAAGCCCCAACTGGTGGGATACTCCTGTATCACGTACACACAGCAACCCAGACACGTGCATATTCATAGTACATGTTACATGGTACACATGTGTTGCATGAAATTTGCTACATGGAAGTGGAATTCAAGTAGCAAATGAGTCATGTGTGAAGAAATCCTGAGTTTATCCTAAACACAAGCAAAAGACTAGGACATGCAAAGTTTTTGACAACTCAGTTTCTATTTTTGTTCTCTTTTCAACTGTAGTTTCTAACTCTCATGTGTATTTTACTGTTATAAAACATGTGGGAAGACACTTTTTTTAAAGAGAATTATTGTTGAATATGGTAGAATGGGAGAACTGAACATAAGAGAAAATAATATGCCACAACATTAAAAAAAGAAAAGAAAAAAAGAAAAAAACATCTGGGAATAGAACCAAGGTACAATAGAAAATCCTTACCAGTTTTTACTTTTAGTTCTTTGTAATCAAAAATAGCAACTCCAGTGGTTTCACTTCCAGTTCCAGCTGTTGTAGGAACTTCAAAAAAGAACGGATGGTTATAACATTGTAATAGCATAAATCAGCCTTAACATGTAGACCACATGTTTGGGCTTAATGGACTCTCTAATGGTTAGATCCTATGAATCTGGTCCACTAGAAATGGTGCTTTCTTTAGTACAAGAAACCTTTTCCAATGCAAGGCCCATTGATAGAACAGCCTCTTTTATCAGGGGAAAGCTTTTTGAATTGAGGAAAAGCACCACCACTAGTGGAATAGTTTTTTGGGATCTAACCCATAATCTCTATGCTTGAGGGCAATTTGTGTGAAACTGTTGGATTACTAAACCCACTGATGGCTCATTGAAAGCATTATGCAGAAAGCTCCACCAGTCTCCCAACTGGGCAAATTACAGGGATATACCTGCCTATGACATGACATTTGAAAATTCAAAACTACCACACAAATGTTGCCATTTTATAATCAAAATTTTAAAATGTACTTCTTTACCTGCAATCAATGGCTTGAGAGTGACTGTAACAGGCTTTCCTTTTCCAATGGGAGCATTGACATAATCTAAGAACTCAGACTCAGGGCTGGATGCGTAGAGATTGGCACATTTACAGGTGTCTATTACAGAACCTCCTCCTACAGCAATGTAGGAATCAAACTCCCCCTTCTTAGCAAACTCGATGGCATCCAAGAAGCTTGGAAAGAAAAGAACTTTTGATTTATTTGAAGCTTTACCTTCCTCCACAACTCACAGTGTCATAACATTCTCAAAAACTAAAAAATAAAAATAAAGGGGTAGTAGTTCAGACGTTACAGGACCAGCTGGAGATCACTTACACTGTAGTTTCCTCAACCTTGATATCTGTGAAAATGTATGGTCACGTGGGGACCACACAGCTAACATGGTCAGGAAAAACTCACAAACTCTTGGGTGGTTCTATATCCCTTTCTTTAACTAAAAACAGAAAACTGTACAGATAGATTTGTTCTGCTTGGCTATGGCTAGTGGTCTTAATGACAACTTTAGTACTACAGCATTTTCAGAAGACAGACAAGGAAGTCAACAACAATTAAACGATAATAGATTCGAGTTCAGTAGAACATTAGAGACCAGCAAGATATTCAGAGTATGAGCTTTTGAGAATTAAAGCTCCCTTCATCAGATACCTTTGTCAGCTGACAAAGGGAAATCTGACTTTCGAAACTCATACCCCGAAAATCTTGTTGGGCTCTAAGGTGCTACTGGACTCGAATCCAGCTCTTCTACTGCAGACCAACATGACTACCCTCCTGAAACTACAATGATAGATTGTACAGTTGTAGAAAGGCCACAAAGCAAATAGTATAGTCAAAAGGTCAGAGTAACTGGCTTAGATTCAATGGCTAACTTCTGCTAAGTGAGAAGTCATCCCCCAACAAAGAAAATCTCCTTCCACTGGAAGGAGTCTTCTCATTGTGGGAAGGGAGTCATTGGACCCACTCCCATGCAGAGTTACACCCTTGTAAGTCCACTGAAGTCAGTGGGCTTAGAGGGGTATACTTCTGCTTAGGACAGCACTGTAGAAAGGAGGAGATGGTTTGTTTCTTATAGTGGACCTCAGCTGTTTAGAATGTGTGCTAGGAAGCTTACAATGCAACCTCAAAATGTCAGTGTAGTAAACTTACCACTGAAACAAAAAAGTAGATGAAACTTTGATTTCTGGCCAATGCAAACATCAGTAGCTCATCAGAAACTAATATGCAAAGTGATAGTGTAAATGGAGATCTATTTGGCTGATTGACACCAATGTTTCAGAGCACAAGTACCTCTGGTCTGTTGGTTCCACTCTTACTTTGTCATATATCTTGAAGGCTATCCCATTTTTTGTCAGAGAATCCAGGACTGCTTTCACGGGAGGGAGCTGACAGAGGTTCTTATCTGTCATCACACAGAGGTTTCTGGCACCCATATTCTGCATGTCCTAGTGAAATTAAAAAAAAAAAAAAAAAAAAAGATAAAAAGAAGTCAAAATCCGAAACCAATCTAAAAGACCCAACTACTTCCTTAATTAAACACTAAATATCAAACTTGTAAAATTTTATTGTCGAAGGCTTGTAAAATTTTAGTCAACTAACATTTTGAGAGGGGGTAGTGAGGGTCATCCCAAAATGGCTACCGCAGAAGGCTGAGCCAAATCTCAAATGGCTGCGGCAGGATGAGGCACCACACACAATACCTCTCTCCTTGCTTTGCAAAAGAATCACAGAAGGGGAATAAAAATTAAAGAGAGCCTAAGAGGGGGTGGAGAGAGGGCGAAAGTGAAAGGGGAAATAAAAGGTAAGCTTGAAGGGGGAATATCACCACACACTAAGGAAAGCCTAGGCGCTTACCTCCTGATCCTATAGTGGCTGTGGTTGCGATTGCAGCGGAAAACCATTTAATTTGAATGAGGGCAGCCAATAACAAGCCTTCCCTTACAGTAGCCATACCTACTTTCAGAAAAGCTTGGCAGGCATCAGGGGAAGTACTGGGAGGTGCCATGGCACTCATGGGCACTTTAGGGCACCCATGGGCACTCTGGGTAATCCTGAATTAGAAAACACAGCAATGCACAAAAAACCTGCAAAGTTAACTTGTGCACGATCTCCAGATGACAAAGATCAGATTACCAATCTCCAGACTATAGAGGTCAGTTCTCCTGGGAAAAAATGGCTGCTTAGGAGAGTGGACTCTATGGCATTAAACCTTGCTGAAGTCCCTTCCCTCCCCAAATCCCACCCTCCCTAGGCTCCACCACCAAATCTCTTGGAATTTCCCAACCCAGAGCAGGTAACCCTAAGAGAACTATGAACACAGTGAAATTGGTGAAAGCAGTAATAAACAGTAATATGCATGTACCAGTTTCACTGTGTTCATGTTCTACATCATTACAAAACAGTGATGGAACAAAGAAGCCTGCAGACAGATGTGATAAGTTGCATAAAAATGGCCTCTCCCTGGTGATGTGTTCCCCCTGTCTTCTGTGGCTGGCTTTTACACATTCAGGATCTGTAGAATTTTGAATGTATGGATTATTGTCCATGGTTTGAGAAACATCTATTTGGCCATTTTTGCATGGTCAGTTTTGATGCTCACTCACAGCTCTTTTTAAAAATGCCTATTCACAGTCCCGGAGCAAAAGGAGAAATTCCACCCCCACACTTGCCTGCTCCTTCGTTCCTGTTTGCATAGCCATTAGCATGTGCATAGCTAACGCACCACTATTGTTTTGCATGGTTCCTTCAGGGGATTCTTCTCAGCTTCAGCGGAGCAAACACAAAAGGTCGCTTTAAAGGGGCTCTTAAGTAATGCGAAACAGGTAAGCATCGGCTTTGCAGTAACTTCCAAAATGACAAATGTGAAACATTCAAAAAAATATGTGGGGCAATTCAGCCTGGAATGCGCTGCTAATTACCATGCAAAAATGGCCTTTGTTTTTAAAATGACACACATTAATTTGATATATCTCTACGAAAGATGTATTTTACATAGAAAACATCCACAGAGTCATTTGTCTGCAATGCAGAACATTTGGGTTGCTAAACAGCAGAAGCACATACGGTGCATACGGCCCCATCTTGAGCCCTAACAGCAAGTTTTAAGATTTTGCAGTACAATGTATTTAAAGGTAGGTAAAAGTACCAGGTCATGACTGACCCATAGGGTGACGTCACATCACGACAATGTATCTGTGCACAAATTCACTGAAATTATTCTTTAAAAAAAATGCAAGTAACAAAACTTACAAGAAAGATGTAAAATATCAGCTTACCATTCCCACTTCTTTAGTAACTCCCTCTCCATATCTGATATTGGAAACAGCCATCTGCAAATGTTACAAAATAATACATTTCAGAAAAGTAGCTAGATGAAGCTAGCCTTACAAAAGTAACCTTTCCAAATACCTAACGTGTTTTACACTCAATAAATATAATGGGTTTAAATTAACACAATACAGTTTGTCATATGTACTAAGGATCAAACTAAATGCTTTTTAATGAGTTGGGAACTCTTGCTTTCTCCGCAGCTTCACAACAGCTACAGGGAACTGCTTTTTAAAGCACCATACGGGCCTGATTTGCCTTGGGACCACAGTGCAAGGGGAGAAGGAGCTTCTGCTTTTCCCTGGTGGTGTTTTCCTGACCCCAAACTGCTTGGAGCTGTACATGCACAGAATACCCTTACCAGACTTGTTAAAAAACATACCATGTAGTTTGGCTCTAAGCTTACCTCAAAAGCATAGTCTGTTTTCCCTAAAGCTGCACTTTCTTTACCTGGAAAAGAAATTATATACTAAATTTTGTAAGAAAAGAAGAGATGAATCTGTGTTTAAGTTAAACTGGTAACAATTTAGTGTATTTCTAGGCTATCTTTTAACCCATAACTGGTCCGCACCATACAAGTTGAAACCAAATGGCATTAAATGAAAAACAATTGAAATCATTAAAACAAATAAACCCTCATTTGTTTATTATAAAATTTACTAATGAACTGTGTATTCATTCCTTTTTTAGATCCATATCTAGCTGTTTCACCTGTTTGTTTTGTTACTGTAAATGCCAATAAAGGTTCTGTATTCTGTAAAACAAATAAATAAGAAAAGCTATCCCACCTCCGCTCATGGTGCCAATAGGGTTGCCAACCTCCAGGTAGGATAGGAATGAAAATTGTGATACTTACCTTGTATACCTGTTGGGATATGCTATAAGATTTCATTAGTTGGTCTACTATTTTTATATAGCTGCACAGTTGTTGTAAGTGATTTTGTAAGATGTTGTTGTTTAAAGTCTCTGATATTGCAATTTTGCATTCAATTGAATATGTCTGTTGTTTTTTGGTTGTAACTTACTAGTACACAGAAGTGTCTATTTTTGCTAACCTCCAGGTACTAGCTGGAGATCTCCTGCTATTACAACTTATCTCCAGCCAATAGAGACCAGTTCTCCTGGAGAAAATGGCCACTTTGGCAATTGGACCCTATGGCATTGAAGCCCCATCCCTCCCCAAACCCTGCCCTCCTCAGGCTCCATCACAACTCAGAGCTGGCAGCCCTAGGTGTGAACCATAGCAACCCCTCAGTAGGAGGTAATCTCAGTTTAAAAGGCCCTCAGGGAAGTAAATGGTTACTGCGGACTATTGAGGTTTTTAATGCCAAAATAATCCCCCAGATCTTATTTGGAGCAGGCATTTGGATAAATGGAGTCGCTGAGTCCCTGGACTATATACTTCTTCAGTTCCTGCTTAGCATGGCAGGAGTGCCTAGTTGTGAAGCAGAAACTGCTCTTAGAGCAGAGTTTGCACAGCACTCATTGGAGTCCAGGGATCTCTGCCTTTAACATGAGATTAAAGATTCTTTTTTTCAGAACCTAATGTCCAGGCAGGGCTTTTATATCTTGTGAAGGAAGACAAATTTAGAAGTTCTTGGGAGAGGTGTGTAATTAATAGAGTTGAGTCGCTTGGACTTTCTCTTGTTATGCTTAGGGATATGGATTACTAGGAAGCATTGAAGATGATCAGGATGAAGGTGATTGATCTTGATTGTGCCAGTACATTAAGCTGGGTTAGGTGTGTATCCTCCTTTTCTGCATTTTTCCTCAATTTGATCCTTCCCAGATATTTGAAATTCCTTACAACCCCCAGCCACAGACTGAATGTTTTCTTGACTGCAAATGTTTTGCTGACTGCAGAGATAAGAGGACGATTAGCTAAAATTCCATTTTTAGAACGCTTCTGTGCATGTATATCTGGTGCACTAGAGACTGTAGATCATGTCTTTGAACACACAAACACATGAAGCTTCCTTCTACTGAATCAGACCCTTGGTCCATCAAGGTCAGTATTGTCTATTCTGACTGGCAGCGGCTCTCCAGAGTCTCAGGTAGAGGTCTTTCACATCACCTATTACCTGATCCTTTTAGCTGGCGATGCTGGGGATTGAACATGGGACCTTCTGCATGCCAAGTAGATGCTCTCCAACTGAACCATGGCCTTTCCCTTCTGCACATAAGGCTGAGGTGCCCACTACTCAGCCAGAGCCCTTCCCTGCTTTGTATTTTGTTTGAAAGCAGAACACGCAAAACCCTTAAGAGCTGGGATGATTTGAATCCTGCATCAGATTTGGGCTGGGGGAAAAATAACAACTGCATCTTGCTATTTTGTGAACAATGGTCTGCCCCCAGAGCTTTCTGGATGATTTCTATTTTGTCTAGATACCAGTTCCTCTTGAGCCCTGGGTTGTATCGTTATTATTAGCAGATCTTGATACAGAAACAATCCAAGCTATTGCTAAGTATCTATTAGCTATTGCTAAGATCACCATAGTGATCTCCCTAAAACATTGCTAAAATGAGTACTATTTTGTTGATTTATGAGAAATTGCATAGGCCCATTGTTACATATTATTCTAATGTGTTGCAGATTTTATGAGACATATGTATTTTATTTATTTGGTATTTTGTTTTCCATGTTTTGTTATGTTACATTGGTTTGTCTGATGGACCTGTTGTGATGTATTGGTTTTATGCTTAAGACCTTTGGTCATACAAGCTTAATAATAAAAGGAAAGATTACTGTGGCTGCTTATCTCTGAAGCATAAACCTCAGGGTGTTGATATGGTTTTACTTTCTTCTTTCTTTTAGTATTTCACATTTTGATAGCTCAAAAATATATCACTACCAGCACAGAATTCTGACACATTTTTCCCTTAAGGAAACTTAGGGTGGAGTCCATGGTTCTCCCCTTTTCCAGTTTAGGTACAAAACACTCCTGTAGTTAGGCTGAGAGAGACTGATTAGTCCAGAAACATCCAGTGAACTTTATGGCTGAGTGCAGGTTGGACTCTAGTCTCCCCAGTCCTAAATCAAAACTAACCACTATACTGCATTGTCTCTGTAGTATGTTGGAGGATGTCCCTATGGAGCTTTAGTTCATAGAAGAAATATTTCTTCTTGAGCTTAGCTCTGAGACTGGCAGCAGTTCTACATGCTCTTGAGAGGCTCTCAAGAATAAAGGAGTAAAACTAGGCAAAAATAGTATCTAGGCCTTGTCTCTAGGCGACTGTGTAATATAAAACCTCAATTAAGACCAGAATATCTGTAATTCAGTTAATACATCTATTTTCAAAACCTTCCTGCTTTTCTTTGTTTAAAATAACACACACCTGATAATTAAACTTCTAAAAAATTTTACTTCGAAGACTTCCAAAGTTTCATTCAAAAGTTTCATGCTGGGACTACACACGCACATTTCTCTGTGTTTCTCATTCTGTGTGACTAATATTACTTTGAGGAAATGCACAGACGTTCTTTGGAATTCTTCCCAAGAAACTGGTAAAAATAAATAGTATCATCCTCTAGAGTAGAACACTTTGGATAAGAGAGACAGAAATAATCCCCACAGAAATCAAATGTTGCCCTTTTTACCCCTAGCCATAGACCACACTGCTCCTTCTGTCTGGTAGCTGAATTAAATATTTGCTGTTTGAATTCATGGCCAATGAGTGAAGCCATGCTGAATAGTCTACATATAGTTTAGGGTGCACAGGAGTGGTGACCCAAATAATTAAACACATAAATATATTTTTAAAATCCTTTTTTTGTGTTCTCTATTCAGACTCAGGCCTGCTACCCTTAGCTATTTTTTCCACTGTCTCTCACCAGCCCTGTTCATGGTTGACTTCCCCTAATGGCTAAGCCTGTTGTACTTTCCGTAATTAATCTGACATCCCAAAGACCCTCCAAGCCACTTACACTATTTTCTTTTGATAGCCAATAGATGTCCTGCTGTTGTATTATTTGGCAGAGCTAAGCTTTTGTTAAAGACTTTATTGAGCTTGGAAAATTTTATTATTTCCCTTGGAATATACATGCTCATCAAACATAAGTTGTTTTTTAAAGAGGAGTCACAGTAAAGTCACCCTTTTAGGATCTCATCATTGTGCAGTTTGATTCCCCCACAGCCTACAATTTCTGTCTGCAAGCGCCCAAGTCCACTGCATTTAATGACACAAATATAAAACATGTGTTAATAGTACCGTTCCTTTTATAAAGCAGCTTAACACAGGACTCTTGTTATTTGTGCACTAATTAGGTCATAGCTACACTTTATGATAAAGTATTCTCATGGTAGATATAGGGCAACAACCTGGTCCAGCTAAAACCACACTAACCAGGTTTGATTCCATATTTTCTTCCTGGAACACTACAAGTGACTTCCTACTAGATGACTGCAGTGTATACAGTCCCCAGACCACACAGTCTCCCTTGTCTGTCTACTTTCTTTCTACCAAAAGCACACAGACTTTTAATCTACATAAGCCAGGAGGCAGGAGCTGTAATAATGGGAGGGAATGGGTGAGATTCAGTGAAACAAGCTATCCAGGTCCAACCATAGATCACAAATTTTGGGTTGCCAAGACCAAGCTGGAAAATTAATGGAGATTTTGGAGGTGGAGCCTGTGGAGGGTTTGGGGAAGGGAAGGATCTCAGCAGGCCATAGTACCATAAAGTCCACCCTCTAAAGCAGCCAGTTTCTCCAGGGAAAGTGATCTCTTTTGCCTGGAGATGAGTTGTAATTCCAGGAAATGCCCAGGTTCCTAGAGAGAAACAGTCTCAGAGTCATTATAAGGCTAGTAGCATATCTGAATATCAAGATAAACTTTACAATATTTAAAAAGTGGGGACTTGCAAGATACTTGCGGGAGCAGTTACCCCACCCACCCTACCTTTGCTTCCTCTCCCCTCATACTTTTCTCCCTGTCTCTCCCTCTTTCTACCCCTTTTCTTACTCTCTTTCCTCCATGTCTGTCACTTTCTCTCTCTTTCTGCCCTACACCCCATCATTCTTTCTCTCTCTTTCTGCCCTACACCCCATCAATCTCTCTTTCTGCCTCCATCACTCTCCCACCTGCTTCCTCTCCCCTTCTCACAGCAGCAGTGGTGGCGGCATTCCCGGCAGCCCACCTGCTTCCTCTCCCCTCCAAAGCAGCAGCTCTCCTGTAATCACAATGGATTTTCCGACTTCAGAGATCAGTTCCTCTTAGGCTTGCCAGCTCCAGACTGGGAACTTCCTGGAGATTGGAGGCGGAGCCTTTGGAGGGTGAGGTTTGGGAAGGGAAGCAACCTCAGCAGAGTATATTGCCATAGAGTCCACCCTCCAAAGCAGCCATTTTCTCCAGGGAAACTGATCCCTGTCATCTGGAGATCAGTTGTAATCCTGGGTGATCTCCAGCCCTCACCTGGAGGTTGGCAACCCTAGTTCCCCTGGAGAAAATGGCTCCTTTGGAGGGTAGTCCTTCTGAAGTCCTTCCCCTCCTCAAGTCCTTCCCTCCTCAGGCTCCACCCCTCAAATCTCCAGGATTTTCCCAACCTGGAGCTGGCAACCCTAGGAGGGCTTGGCCCCAAGGCATGCTCCCTCAAAGGCCAAAATAGGCCTGGGAAAGGGTTCTGCCCCCTCCCTCTTGCTTTTACTGACAGAGCCAAGCCTTGGCGCTATGTAGTTGCCTAGCAACAGCCACTGAGGGAATCCATTGCTTAAAGCTACAGGTGCTCCTTTGATCATTTTGGGTTTTTTTAAAACCCCCCCAATGTTTTCTTTTAAGATTTCAGATTTTCCTGCAAACCTGGGCCCTTTTCCCAGTTTGTAGAAAGATCTGTTTTGCCTGTTCACTGCCGCAGCCTCTGGATTTAAGTATCCAAAGATACTTAAGTATCCAAAGATACTTCGCTATTAGAATATAAGATCACACACATTACCTCATATTCATTATGGACAACATTAGTCATATTTAATCAATGCTTATTTGCTTGAAAATACATTGCATATATCTACATCAGACAGAAGTATTTTTTCCTAACCCCCCCCCCCAATGTCAAAAACTAAGATGCATGTGCTAGGGTAGCATAGAGTACAGAAATTAGCAGCCCTCTCTTGGCATTTATACTTATACATTTCATAATTATACCATATATTTCAATTGTAGATACTAAATCACAATAGGGATGCCATCCTCCTGGTGGGGATGGACTGAGCATCCCCAGCTCAGCTTTCCCACCTCCACTTGAAGTGGCGGTAAGAGAAAACAAAATGGCTGATAGGCCTGTGACATCACTTTTGGGAAAACCTGGAAGTTACATCATGCTTCTCTAGGAATCGCCAGAAACCTACTGTACCATTTCCAGCAGTTCCCAGAGGGGCATGGCATCACTTCTGGGAAAACCAGGAAATTACATCAAGCCATTGCTGCCAACTGTCCATGTCCCCCTCAGGTCTCCCACTGGCTGGCCTGGCAACTCTAGTCATGAATTATTCATTGTATGTTTTAAAGCAGTACAGTAAGTTTAGGTCTGAAAAGAAAATCAATATTCTATATATTCTAGCCCCCCCATCTGTTTTTTTTTTTTTAAAAAACACATCACAGGGTTTTCCAAAGGCCTTAAAATTTCCAGCATTCTTCATCTCTTATCTGGATAATTTTTGAATACACACAAAGAAAGATAGCCTTACCTTGTGAATAAGTGTGAGAGTGAGCAGGGCACAGGCACCTAATGAAAAGAAAGAGGAACATGTCCTGTATTGCAATTTTTCACTACAGTATCCTGCCATCTAGTGTCTTAAAGTGGCAATAATCTTCCCTTACTGAAATAATCATTAAGTCTTTTTACGTATTTTTGGATAACTGTTGAATTTGGTTTGAGTGCAATTTAAATAGGACTTCTATGGCCGCAGGCTAGCCTCTTTGGGAGCATCAAAGAGTACTGGGAAAGAAAAATTCCACCCAGCAGCCATTATCTTTGTCCAGAAGCCACTGCTCATAGCTTGGAGACTGCTTCAGCCAGATTGCAAACCATAACTGGGAACCTGGTGATCACTAATCACTAATGTCTGAAGTCTCCTTTACGGGGCAATTTTGCAGATAAGATTAAGGCTACAATCTATGCTGGAGGCCCCATGGTGCTTGTCAGGCTTTCGGAAAGTGATGGGACCAGATGGGGCTTCTGATTGGCTATGAATTTTTTTAAATTGCTTTGGCAGCCACTGCCACCACAGCACAAGGATCTTCACTGTGAGACTGAAAGTAAGCTGCGTCTATGCAATTTTTAAAAAAACAATACGTTAATTTTAAAAAGCATCTTGTTAAACAGAGGTTCTGTGTGAAATGTTGAAGATTTATTACTGGAGTTATGCATAACCTCGCTCCCTGACATTTTCTGGATGGCTCTGCCTCAAATGGCAACCATTCTGTGGTTGTGCCCATCAATATTTATTTATTTTTTCAATTTATAACCCGCCCTCCCCGGCCAAGACCAGGCTCAGGGCGGGGAACATCAAACATATCAATATTAATAAAAGTAATAATTCTAAAATCAAACAGTAAAATCCAATTAAAAACCCTTAAAAACTCTAGATGGCGCTTAATTTGGCCCATAGTGCCCAGAATAAGCAGTAGGTTGCCCCCCCCCCCCCAATAAAGAGAGTAACATAGAACGGGGTGGGGGGTAGGGGATAGGGAGGCCAGCAGAGGATGATACCCGCAGCTGTCTTCAACTGCAGGCCTGGCGGAAAAGCTCTGTCTTGCAGGCCCTGCGGAAATCTTTAAGGTTCTGAGTTAGAGTTCCAAAGGCTGAAAAAATCTGGGGACCCCTGGTTGATGCTGCACATTAAGTGCATTGTTTTCAGAAGGACTTGGGCATAAGTGCCCACATGGAAGCAGATCCTATGATTTTAATGACATTTACTCGCACACAGGGAATGCTTTGGACTGTCGTCTGAACAGTTGGTTGATTCCTTTGTGTTCATTTGTCAAATATGACAGTGACACATAGGGTCACCAACTCAGGGTTGCAAAATTCCTGCAGAATTGAGGGTGGAGGCTGGGGAGGGTAGGGCTTGGGGAGGGTAGGGACAGGAACCTCAGCGGGATATAAAGCCAGAGTCCACCCTCCAAAGAAGCCATTTTCTCCAGGGGAACTATAGTCTGGAAATCACTTGCAATTCCTGAACTTTAGCTCCTCCCCCCGAGGCTGGTAACCTTATTCATATACTACAGAGAACCCAGATATCGAAAGGAAGGCTTAGAGCCAAAGTACAAACGACAGCAACCATGGGTTCATCCTATGGCCGCCAATGCCATTTCAGAAGCATTTATAGTTCTTCAGAAATTACACCAAGGCCCAGATTGAATGTGCAGCAGCTCCAGGCGCTCGTTTCTCCCTTGCACCTTTTCAGAAACAGCCCCCTATAGCTGTTTTGGCACCTGAAAAGGTGGCGGCAGCGGGGGGGACAAGAGCTCCTGAAGCTGCCGTGCCACACAGCTGATCTGGATCAGGGCCTCACGAAAATTTTTTTAACTACAAACGCTTCTAAAATGGTGCCATAGGAGGGCCCCACGGCTGTTGTAACTTGTAGTCTGGCCCTTAGTGTTCCGAGGTAACAACTGAAAAAGGCAGAGTGGGATTTTGCATCCCCAGCTCTCTCTGTTGTATCAGTTAATTACACAAGTTTTCATTCCCAAAAAGCCTTGAAAACATTCCAAAGAAAACTGAGAGCTAGAAACAGACAAAATCAAACAAAGCTATAGTTCAGATGGTTCTTTGGGAGCAGTTCCACAAATTTGCAACAGAAATTCTGTGTATACTTTGATAAAATCCATTATAGTTTTCAAAGTAATTTTGCAGTATCTCTGTTAAAGCACACAGAACAGTATTTTACAATATGAAACATTTCACATGGCACAAAGCCATATTTATTCTGAAAACACTAGTAGGCCTGCAGTTGCGTTTTGCACCCATGAAAGCCTGCCATAGGCCTACATTGAATCTTCTGTGACCAAACTCCTTGCAAACACCAAAGTCCATTTCTATGCCCTCTGAATACGCTTTTGAAACAGATATTTGCTGGCTGTTTCTCAAAGCAACAAGGAAAATGGAAATGGACAGGCTCTTTGAACACCTAGTTAAGATAGCATGTTTTCCAAACCACATCTAGTTCCTGGACATTAGGACCTACAGATTTATCAAGGCCTCTTGCAACAATTATTGCTGTGATTTTTGATGTCTTAAAAGTTTCTCAACCTGGCAAAACTCTATGGGAACAAGACAGCTTTGCTGGAGCCTACCCTGCTGATTCATGATCACCCAATAACGGAGCAAATTCCCATGGAAGGAGCAAACTCACGATGCTCGATGCAGCTGTTTCAGCAAATAAGCGACCCTCTCTCTTCCTCCTGCCATTGCAGCAGCTGCTTGAGACAGCAGAGCATGATGGGAAAGCAAATTCAGGGCCAGCAGCTGCAAACTGTAAACAAAGAGGAGGAACCAGGAGAGCAGTTGCTCTTTCCATCTTCCCGCCTTGTTTGGCAGTTAGATCACTGCAACTTTTCACTGCTCAGGTTGAGCTGCCGAATAGAGTAAGTTCTCAAGACCAGGAAATTGGTTCATTCAGACTGCTTATCCCATTGGTCATTCAATAATTGTAATCAGGTCAAGTTTTAAAACATTCCTCAACTGCTGATATGGAAACACTAAAAGATATAAAATATTGTCGAAGGCTTTCACGGTCAGAGTTCATTGGTTCTTGTAGGTTATCCGGGCTGTGTAACCGTGGTCTTGGAATTTTCTTTCCTGACGTTTCGCCAGCAACTGTGGCAGGCATCTTCAGAGTAGTAACACTGAAGGACAGTGTCTCTCAGTGTCAAGGGTGTAGGAAGAGTAATATATAGTCAGAAAGGCTTCCTGCCCTGAAAAACCTCCAGACAAAGACGACATTCAACAATAGCCATACAGATTAGCTTTGGATTACACACATTAACAGATCACTTCAGGATACAATGGTTCCATATTAACATACCATACCCTCATTAGCACATTATCTTGATACTTACAGGACAATACTTTTGCAGGACAATACTCAGCTCAAACCCAACCCCTTTCTGACTATATATTACTCTTCCTACACCCTTGACACTGAGAGACACTGTCCTTCAGTGTTACTACTCTGAAGATGCCTGCCACAGTTGCTGGCGAAACGTCAGGAAAGAAAATTCCAAGACCACGGTTACACAGCCCGGATAACCTACAAGAACTAAAAGATATAATCCTCAAAATGGCCTGTCTGCTGAACAGATGTCAGAAACTAATTGTTAAGATTTTACTATGCACAAAAAGCTCAACTAATTCTGATGCGCAAAACGAAAAGCTCCTTTAACATTCTTGAACAGCATTTACACAAACTTTGCATTTGTTGCACACAAAGCAATTAGCTGGCATATTTAAGAAACATCAATCCTTTGAGCCATCTTTTATTGCTGTGGTCACACTTGAGTTAATGAGCGCTCTTACCGGTACTTTGAGGAAGGGCTGAAAGTCGAGCTGAACTTGTTTCTGCCCACAGATTTGCTTATGGAAGAGCTGAACCCTGGGCGAAAGGGCTCTCTCCCACCTAGTGAGCAGCATTTTTCAATGCAAGTGGAAACACAGGTGCTGGGGACAAAGTGACTGAAATCTGGTGCACAAGGAAATAATTTTGGCAAAGCCTCTGACAGTGTCCACGTGGTATGTGTAGGGAAAACCAAAGACTTTGGGCTTTGTCTTAAGTTCCTGCGCACAAAAGCTGTTCATGCACATTAGTGGCAATAACTTTGGGTCTGGATATATAATAGGGGCAGACTGTGGCTCTGGTGTGCCCCACCATATATCGAATTTCCACGAGTGGTCCACCCCACTGTGCAGAGGAAACAGCAAGTAGGAGTAGCTGAGGAAAGGGCAGACAATTGTGCAGGAGGCTGGAGAGAATGAAATTCCCCCTCCCTTAATTATTTTAGAGACATTTAACTAAATATTTGCATTATATTACCCACAATTACCTGGAACAGATTTGGCTTGTTACAACTGTTCTGAGCAAGGTTTCTACTCTTAAAAAAGTTGCCCAACTGTTAGGCCTTGTGAGAAATTAGTGGAAGAGTCCAGTAGCACCTTAAAGACTAACAAAAATATTTTCTGGCAGGGTATGAGCTTTCGTGAGCCACAGCTCACTTCTTCAGAAACAGCTATAGAAGAAAATATAGTGCCTCCTAATTTCTAAAAAAGTGGTGGAAAGGGCTGTCAAGTCATGGCCGACGTATGGCAACCCCATAGGGTTTTTTAGGCAAGAGGTGAACAGAAGTGGCCAGAGTCGACCCTGCTTGCCCTCCAAAATCTGACAATATGGATGACTGACCTGGGCCATCCAAGTCAATGCAATGTACAGAATGCATGGCTTAACGTCAAACTCTTTTCATCTCAATTTAATGGAAATAGTCTTGATAGTTATTTACAAAATTTCAGTAACTAAACATCTAAAAACAGTGCCATTTTCCTTGCCTCTCCCCCATTCTGTCCTTCCACCAGTGGCCTTTTGAAAAAAAATAACAGCAATAACTAGAAAGGTGGTGGCGAAACAGGGTGGTTGCCATAGTCTGCCTTTGCATAACAACCCTACTTAGCTTCTAGTCTGATGTGATTGGACTAGCTTGGGCCAACTAGAAAGGCACACATCTGATAACTTCACAACCAAATGAGCTAGAGGTTTCCTTTGTTAAAAAAAAAGGAACACTACAGATTCGGGAGTTAGATTGTGACAACATTATCCTTATAGTACTATTGCACTATAGCAATCTAACATTATCATTAGAGTACTATTGCATTATAGCAATCTATCAATCACAGATTTAAAAAACTTACTGGCAGTGCAGAGTAAAATAGTGGCAGGGGCTGCAGCTGAGCTAAAAGTACAGGCAAAACTGTGTGGCTATGCTGCTGCGACTGACTGTTTTCACAGCACCAATGAGAGCCTTATTGCTGCGTTGAAGCAGCCCAAATTGAACAGGACATTTTTTTTACCATCTCCTTCCACGTGACCCCCATGCACCAACTGTGGCCTACAGGCAGCCATCTGTCAGCCATTCCACCACTTAGGATGGCTTGTCTGGTACCGACCAGGACCTGGGCCTTTTTCATTGTGGCTCCGGCTCTGTGGAATGGGTTCTCTGAATAAGTGAAGAAGCCCCCTACTTGGAGATCTTCAAGAGGCACCGCAAGCTTGCTTGTTTGCCAGGGCTTCTGAGGGAAGTTTGAATGGCAGACATCTTTTAAAGGGGGACAGAAAGATTTGTGTTGGGTTTTTTAATTCTGGTTTTAACTGAATTTTTAAAAACTATTATTGTAAGCTGCCTCAAATCATGAGGAACGGTAGGGTACGTTTAAATAAATGTCACATGAGTAGAAAGCAAATACCCTTTCAGGTAAAAAAATATGGCTGACTAAGGAGTTCACATTACATTTATTTCAGCTTGAAATACTGGAGTTGTAGCATTTTTAAGGATCAACATGGAACTCAGAGGCAGAACCTTCTGCAGAAGGTGTTCTCGACAAGGTTATGCGACCACTAATTACCTTTTCGCAGATGTTTTTTCAAAAGATGTTCAAGTAGACGGGTTTATATCTAATAAAAACCTCAAAAAGAAAATAACAGAACCATGAAAAAATGCTTTTCAGAAAGCATGGGATCAGAACAAAACTGCTCTATAACCAAGCTACACAGCAGACATAGTTTCATCAAGCTTCCCCTTGCCTCAAACTTCAAGATATCAAGTAAATTTCAAGATGGTTGCGTATTATGCACCTGAGCACCTAAACAATCAATACTAAACATGTGTAGAACTTGCAGGCAGTGCAGGTTAGGTTTTGCACAGGGAGCTACTTCATGTGCATGGATAGACTTGGCTTTTTAATTGGGTTCAGAGAAAACATTACCCAAGATTTAGTGCCCAGTCTGTATAACAGAAAAGCAGTCTTCTTCTCGCATAATTTAAATGTACCAGGGTCCCTTAGCAAAATCTGTCATTGGAACAATTCCTTGTGATCAGAAAAAGGTGCAGCAATACAGAATGTTTCTTTGCAGAACACTGACCAAATGGCAAGGGTCACTCCCTATTTCCATCCACACTTCAAAAGAGGAAATTAAAGTCCTCTCAAACTGAGGATTTCTCTAGAACAAACAGGGCTGGATCTAGTGACCCACTTGCTTGTGGTTTCTGTGCAGAGTAACAGCCATAATAATCAGGCTGTGGCAAGAAGGGGGCAAAATCATTCCCTCATCCACCAAAGGAAGAAAGGGTGATCTTGCTTGCTTCCCACTGCTCCCTGCAGCAACCCACCAACACCCCCCCCCCCCGTACCTGTTACTCCCAGGATCCTAGAAATCGACTTTCCCAGGGCTGGAAATGGCTGCTGGGGGGCGGAGCAGGGAAGATCTGTGACTATCAGTACTTTCCACTGACGCTAGACCCAACTCCTAGGTTACAGTTTGTCTTGGGTTTCTTAACAAAATCAACTTTCAAATTAAGAAACGATTTTAGTGAACCCTTTGAATTTAAAATACACTTCTTTTTTTGTGATAAGATCTCATGGTTCAAGCATATGAAATGCTAGCCTTTACCCAAAACGCTGATTAATGCATCTCATAAAAGTTGCACGTGTCTTTGGAGCAACAGCTGTGGCTGAAGAGTCATATTATATCTAACATCAGTTTGCACTAATTATGAATATAAGCTGCAGTTGCTCCTGCATCTTCTTGCAGTCTATAGGCTGTACAAATATTACATACCTTCAAGGGACGCTTTTACCTCAGGTCTCATTAAAACCAAACACATATTAAGATATTATTTTTGTTCCTTTTTATTCTGTATGAAATAGAAACGTTCAAATATTTCAGAGTCACTGAGTTGGAAGGGACCGCTCTACACCCCATTCAACTCTACACCCCTGGCAGTGGCTTCACTTCTTTGGACACAAGGTCAACATCAATCCAAATTACAATCAAATATAGAAAATTTTAGACTGGTGCTGGTATCCGAGCACTGTGTCATTGTTTGTGTCCCAGGAAAGCACCCCGCTCCTCATCAGTTGAAGCACGCCCCTTCTAAGCCGCTCCTTTTGATCAAGGCCACTGCAGTCAGGGAAATCACTGCAGCTGAGGTTTTTGAGGGGCAAGATCCTCACCCCTTTTTCCACTTTTTGAACCCCAGAAAGGCGGCTCTCCGAGGGTGGGAGAGGCCACAGTCCCACTAGAGAAGAAAGTCGCCACAGGCTAAGGCCAGGTTCTCATTTAGGGCTACATCAAGAATTAGCAGCCTCTCCCCCGTGGGAGGAGGCCCTGAGCGGGGCCCGCCCAGTCTCCCCCAGCCCAACCACGGGCTCATTTCTTTCTCCTCTTGCCGCCGAGGCTTGCGGGCCGCCCCTGGCTCCCTCTGCGAGCCGCCCCGCCGCCTTTCTTGCTCTTGGCGCCGGCGGGTCTCTGCTGCTGCCGGCGACCCCTCTTGCCCCGCTGCCCGCGCTTCTTGCCCTTGGCGGCGGCGGCCTCGGCGTCCTCGTGGCGGAGCTGCTTGTTGACGGCGCGGGGGAGGTCCAGAGGCGGCTTCTTGGCGGCCAGGCTCCGGAGCAGCTCCAGCTGGCGCCTCTTCTCGCCGTCCAGGTCTCCCAGCACCGGCCCGAAGCGGCGCTTCCTGCCTGCGGCGGCGCTGCCGGCGACGGGCGGCTCCTTGGGCAGGCGGGGCTGGAAGCGGCCGCGGGAGGCGGTGGCGAGGCGGGCGGCGGCGGCGACGCGGCCCAGCTCGGCGCGGTCCTGGTGGCCGGTGGGGTGCAGCTGGGGGGCGGCGGCGGCCCCGCGGTGGGCGCGCGCCAGGTTGCGCAGGCGGCTGAGCTCGTTGCGCGCCACCCGCTCGCGCTTCTCCCGGCGCCGCTGGGCGAACTGGTCCTGGAGCGGGTCGGCGCCGTCGGGCACCTCCAGCGCCCAGTCGCGCTTGGGGTCGGGCCCGGCGCGGCGGTAGCCCCAGCGGCGGCGCCACTCCTTGGCCGCCTCGTCCCAGACCAGCGTGCCGCGCTTCTTGCGCGTGGGGCGGATCCCTTTGAGGCGGGCGAACTGCTCCCAGCGGGTGGGGGGCCGGGGCTTGGGCGGCGGCTTCTCCCGCGGCAGGCGGGTGGACGGCTCGGGCAGCTGGGCCAGCACCGGCCCCGCGCCCCCTTCGGCCCGCTCCGAGGGCAGCGCCCACAGCCGGCCTACCAGCAGTTGCGTGTTGTCGCGGGCCAAGGCCCGCAGCAGGTCTTCGCGCGCCGCGCCGCCCCGCGCCACGCCGCGCGCCACCGGGTTCTTGTCCACCGCCAGCAGGTTGCCCGCGTCGAACTCCAGCTCCAGCTCCTTGCGCACTGTCACGCTTCGCAGCGTCTCGGCCTCGCGCTCCTCGGCGCGAGCCAGCAGCGCCTCCACCGACAGCGCGGCCATGTCCGGCGCCGCCTCGAACGGCAGACCGCTCTGCCCGCCACACGTGGCGAAAAGACGACCACGCCGGTTCGCGGACGGCTCCAAGAAACCTACTTCCGGTTTGGAAACGGCTGACTCTGGACTTCCGGCCTGTCTAGGCCCTCGTGGGCTTTCCAGGCACTTCCGGCGTGGCAGAGAATTCGTTTGCCGCTCTACCTTCCGGTTCAAAAGCTATAGAGTTCTCCCCACAGAGCGGTAGGGGGGGTTAGAGCGGCGCCACTCTATCGTTGCCGATGGTTGGTTTCCATTTTTAAGAACGGCGCTTTTGGGCTGTGTGGCGAAAACGCGTGGGGAGGTTTTGCCGTGGATTTGCCGCTCTCTAGAGGCACATTTTCCCCATCTGAATTCTCAAAACTCTGCATGGGGGGCTTATTTTTGAGTTTGGAGAATTTGGATGGGGAAAATGTGCACTTAGAGAGCGGCAAATCCAAGGCCAAACCTCCCATGCGTTTTCGTGCTACAGAAGAAATACGATTCTGTGCAGGGAGAAATAAAGCGGGAGTCTAATGGCTCCATAAGGACTAACGCAATTTCTTCCAACGTAAGCTTTCGTGAGTCAGCGCTCCCTTCAGTGCCTCCGATGAAGAACGCTCTGATTTACAAAAACTTATGCTAGGACAAATTACGTTGATCTTTCAGGTGCCACCTGGCTTTTATTTTATTATGCGGCTACTGACTGTATGGGGCTACCCATTTAGAATTACACAGGTAGACCGCAGCTCCTAATAAGTAATTATTATCCTGCGAACGGAGCAGTGGAAGTTGGGGGATGTAGTCAGTTGTGTATGTATTTAGTAGGGTAGTAAGCAAGGGGAGACTTAGGAGCTTGAGTTCCGCACGAAGGATCCTAAACCCTGTTTGTCCTGTATTGTCGAAGACACTGTCCTTCAATGTTACTCCTCTGAAGATGCCTGCCACAGCTGCTGGCAAAACGTCAGGAAAGAAAATACCAAGACCACGGTCACACAGCCTGGATAACCCACAAGAACCTGCTCGCCCTGTTGGCTAAGCAAATGGATCCTATTGGCCCTAAGCCAGCATGTTTCATCGGTCACTGAGAGGGTATTCCCCCCCTATCACGGATTGGGGGGGAGTGGCCGCAGGCGGCCAGGGGGGCATATAAGCAGGGCATGTTCAGTGTGTAAGTTAGTTCTGTGCTGAAATCAAATAAAGCTGTGTTGTTGAACTCTGTCTCTGATCTCGTGAATCCTTCCCAAGCGGACTTCGCATAGTCCTTGGAACTGCGACAGAGTGAAATGTTTTGCGACCTGCGTGCTGGGATTTTTTCCTATTTGGCCCCTCAACTGTGAAAGATAGGCGATAGGTGAAGCAATGGTGAAGTGCCGAGTGTATTCTGCGTTGCTAGGTTGTGCTGTGTTATACCGGTGAATTCACACGCGCATACTGCATGAAGGAGAGAAAGGAACTTCTAAATGCGCTTGAACCAGGTTTCTGAATCGGAGGTGTGCGCCCTCACAATCTTCACAGACTTCCACAATTTCCCATTTTTATCTAGTTGGAGAGTTATGCGGCAGCACTGATGCACGCTACCATTAGGCAATAATGCATAAATACATAATGTGGCTGTATTGTGGTATTCACAGCAAACGAAGACTCCGTTTCAATATGCTTTTCAGCTCAGTCCAGTTGTGGAATGCTGTCAATTACTACCAGATGGTATTACACTTAGACAACTACATTTTTTCTCTGGTATATTTCTTTTGAAAGTCTCAGCAACAACAAAGAAAAACTGTTGTCAAGTTGAATCAGGATAGTTTCACCCCCCCATTTAATTCTGATATCCTCTACAAATTCTGGAATAAGTTAAAATGTTGCAAGTTAAATTAAATGTGATTTTTAGAATACATAGTTGCAGCTCAGGACCAATTTTAAAACCGTTTTTGAACATGTTTCTCTGTTTTCAGGTAGGCTCCATTTGCGGAGCAATACTGTTAAATTACCACAAGATGGTATTGCACTTTGTCAACTAAATGTTTTATGCACACTTTGGGCAGCTGACAGTTTTGACCAGAATAGAAGGCTTTGAGGTTGTTGGTTCAAAGGAACTATGCTGGAGCCTCTGATTGAATAGGTCAGCAAAAAGGTCTTTTGTGTGTTACAGTGCAGTGCTAAACAGAGTTACAGTCTTCTAAATCCATTGAACTCAGTGGGCTTAGAAGGGTGTAACTCCATTTAGGATTTAATTACAGTGACGGGCAATCGTATAATACTATTGGCTTTTTGGCCCAAGATGTTCACATACAATCCAGTTTCCTTTCTCACTTTGGAAGCCTGGTCTGAAATAAATCACAATGCTGGTAGTATTTGTGTAGAGGCAGGATGCAGAAGCCCTGCATACTGAGGCTAGGAAATAGGGTATCCACATTATGCAAATTGTGAGTGAGGACTGTTCCTATGCTTTCCTATGCTCCTTATGGTGTACTGCCCAGCATATCAGTGAAAATAATGCCTGCTCATCATTAGGTCAAGAACTTCTGTTCTTCCTCCCAAATCACTAAAGCAATCACGGTCCCCATGAACATAGATATGTGTACCCCAAGCCTACGACATAGATTACTCCTGCTTCTGGCATGAGTACCCTATGGAAGAGGGCCTGGGATGTTGGACACCTAAAAGGCTTTAGGATGCTGCACTGTGACTTGATTTATTGCAGTCTACCTGGAAGAGGTCTTGACTTGGGTGGCCCATGCTACCCCGATCTCATCAGATCTCTGAAGCTAACTGGGTAGGTCATGGTTAGTACTTGAATGGAAAGTCCAGGGTTGCTACACAGAGGCAGACAATAGCAAACCACATCTCTTCATCTCTTGCCTTGAAAGCCCTATGGGGTCACCATAAGTTGCCTGTGTCTTGATGGCACTTTCCATTGCCACCTGAAGAGTACGGCAAAAGGTAGGGCAGTACACATGGTTGCTGTGATGAACTTCTGCCTCCTGCCTGTTGCCTGCAGTGATCAGGATACTGCCTAGCAAGGCCTTTGGTGATGAAATATTCATTAATATAGTGAACTACAGGTTTTCTTCTTGTGAGTTAATAATATCAGCTGTTCTGTATATCCAGGATCCATAGTAAAACTTAAAAATTAAGGGGGAGATGGAGCAGCCTTAGATATTTTGGACCATTGAAGGTAGGAAAGTCTTTATAGAGTCCTTACTCAAGAAGTTTGATAAGCTCATTCCTCAATGTCCCTCAAGATTCTGCTTAAAAACAACTTCATAAGTCTGTGGCTGATGATCTGAATGCTGATTTTACCATTTTTTAGATTGTAGTTTTTCTTCTGTAGCTTTATTGCTGTACCGTAGTTTTGCTATAGGCTCTAGGTTTCAAACTGATAACAGTAGTTATATTTTTTTTAAGTACTGAAAGAACATTAGAAGATCCCCTCTGGATCATACTGTAGGGTTCATTTGGTCCAGCATCATATTTTAGGGGAGGGGCTGTGGCTCAGTGGTAGAGCATCTGCTTGGCACGCAGAAGGTCCCAGGTTCAATCCCCAGCATCTCCAGTTAAAGGGACTAGGCAAGTAAGTGATGTGAAAGACCTCTGCCTGAGAACCTGGAGAGTCACTGCCGGTTTGAGTGGACAATACTGACTTTCATGGACCGAGGGTCTGATTCAGTATAAGGCAGCTTCATGTGTTCATGTGTTGTTTCACTTTGTTGGATGAATTCAGAGTTGGAGACACATGAATCTCTTTTGGCAAGGAACTGCATAGAAATGGGGCTAAACAGTGAATGCCATCCTCTGAATTCTAAGTAACTGTTTCTTTAATAGAGGAGCAGGGAAAATACCCGTGCCAGCCAATCTGAAAAGGCAGCTAAGGGAAGATCATAAAGGAGAAGGAATTTCCTCAGGTACTTGATAGAGGTAATTAATGATTTCCCTTTGGTTACCCAGTAAGCCCATTTCCAAAAGAGCCATGGTGGCATAAGTATGCTAGCCTGTGGAAAGAAGAGGGAAGCCGAATGGAAAAGTACTTTAAATGAGAATTTGATGGGGCGGGGAACGAGAAGAAGAATAACATCTCCTAGAATGAACGATTTAAATGATTGCATTTCCTTCACTCCAATTTACTCAAGGTGTGAAAAACAGCCTTGGCTAGAACACATTCTTTTTATGTTTTTGCTGATTAGTGAAATTGGTATGGGAGCAAATTGTGGATATTCAGAAGTTCTGGGAGAGAGTGTTACACTACAGGGTATTACAATGGGAAAAATCACATAACACGATGCCGGGTAAATCTTCTAAATTGAGCTTCTACACTAGCATCTGTCTAAAAAGAAAATAATAATGGATACACTCATGCCTCTTATTCTCACAATAAGCCTCAGAAAGATACATTATTAATCTGTGTTTGTATTCCATTTAAACCCGTTTAATTTTTTCAGTGCCATGCAGCACAACTGCAAGTGCCCCCATGGAACTGAAACTTCTGAGTTCCCATTCTTGACTCTTCTAGTTAAGGAGATCTCAGGTAACAGAACTGGGAAAGACCTCCACCTGAGGCATTGAAAAACCATGACCATAACATTACTGGACTAGGTAGGTCAGTGGACTGATTTGCCATAAAGCAGCTTCATGTGTCTGAATAATTCTGCAAGGGAGGTGGAGCCAGTTGTACCTGATGCGATGCCCGTTTCATGCATTTGACCCATGCAATTAGCTCTTGCCCACATGATTGCACTATTCAGATGCTGCATCCTTCCGCATCGCTTCAGCTCTCGTGTGGCTGGAGGTGTGTCTTAAGGGTGATGATGAGATGGCTGGAAGTTTTCTCAGATGGGTCCAATTTGGTGACAATTCAAGGTCTGTTTTTTGCAACATGTATTTCTTAATAATAGGGTTGGATCTCACCTAATTCCCAACTTTGTTCATCCAGGTCCCATCATCCCCAATATACAGTTTTTTTTCTTGGGTGGTCAGATGGCACCTCCTCCTCTATTTTATACCAGTTGAAAAGCTTGTTGGATCTAGTCCATTTTAAGTAGTATTTTTCTTTGGGTGTAGAAATGGGAAGCAAGCTGTGAAAAAAGTAATAGCAGTGCACAGGATATTTTCTCAAGAGGGCAAACAAATGTTTTGTTTTACTAAAAAGAAAACAGCTCAAGGGAAAGCAGATACCTTCTCAACGTCCTTTCTTTAGTTTGTTTAAATGAAATGAAAGTATCTCATTTTCACACATTGAGCATTCTGTTCCCAAATTAAACTAAGCATTTTAAGTATTTCCGGAATGATTTCATTGCCTATTACATATTTATGTACATGATTCAGCTGGTAGTATGGCTGAAGAGCTAAAATACCAGATGAACAGGGTTGCCAGGTCCCTCTTCGCCACCGGCGGGAGATTTTTGGGGCAGAGCCTGAGGAAGGCGGGGTTTGGGGAGGGGAGGGACTTCAATGCCATAGAGTTCAATTGGCAAAGCGGCCATTTTTCTCCAGGTGATCTGATCTCTATCGGCTGGAGATCAGTTGAATTAGCAGGAGATCTCCTGCTACTACTTGGCAGTTGGCAACCCTACAGATGAAGGCTGCTGTTTTGCTAGCTACGGGTTCAATCCCACTGCTGCCAAATTGTTTAACTGAAAGAGGGGTTGCTTTAATGTATTTTCAAGATAGTTAGTGTTTCTGTTGCAAATGTTTGACAGAAGCCTTACTATATGTTTCCTATAGTGCCCAGAAACAATATGTGCATCATTCAAAAAATTAAGAAAATATACTATAAAACAGAATTTGTTATCCCAACCTAAGTGGAGAGACAAAAGTAGGAAATAAGTAACGAGCCCTTAATTTTGTGGACAGTTTTCCTTACTTTCAACTGGCATCGTGTTTTTTTTTTACTAGATCAGATATACATTAGGATATGGTGAGATAAAACATCCTTTTGCAGAATACAGAGATAAAGTCTAGAGGCAGTATAATTGCCACTTTTATTAAAATTAAACATAACTCACTTTTAAACATTGGTATGCTTATATTGAGTGACAGAACTAAATGTACAGTGTTTGCAATTTAGTTTTTACATTATGGTCTGAATTTTATAAAACAGTACTTATTTATGTCATTTTTGTCCACCTTTCTCATTGAGATTTAAGGTGGATTACAGAATTATAAAGACCAGCATTATATAGCCAATAACCAATGCAATAAAATTACAGTTAGAGAAGAATTAAAAACTGTATAATACATTCAATAAATAATGCAATATGAGGAGAAGGAAGAAAAAGTTGAGAAACATTTAATCAGTGTGGGGAGAGCTCTGATCTGCACTTCCGGTACTCAAGTGGAGATCCATGTGAACTGAGGCTGCCTGGTAGTTTGAAAAAGCCTCTGTACATGCAATGTATGAGCTTCCTCCAGCAAGGAAGACAGTTATGCATGTACTGGAAAGAAGGGGAGGGGCTGTGGCTCAGTGGTAGAGCATCTGCTTGATATGCAGGAAGTTCCAGGTTCAATCCCCGTCATCTCCAGTTAAAGGAACCAGGCAAGTAGGTGATGTGAAAGACTGCTGAGACCCTGGAGAGCTGCTGCCCGTCTGAGTAGACAATACTGACTTCCATGGACCAAGGATCTGATTCAGTATAAGGCAGCTTCATGTATTCAAGATGATGATAGTCTTTTTGTTCCCTGAAAGGGTTGTCTTAATGAAAACATTAAACTAAAACATATTACAAAACTCTTGATAGTCAGTTTCAAAGATATCTTAATTTCTTCATCAGTTATTTCATTGCTAGTTATTTTAGCAATTCTACATATACAACATGCACATATAATAGTTACTTACAATCCCCTCTCCCCAGTTATCCAGAATAATATGAGACAATAAATGCTGTTTGCAGCTGTATTGACAAGTAACCAGTGGAACCATTGTAGGATAGTTGCTCCGGGGTCTTGCAGTGTTAGCCATCTGATGATCTGGCCCTTTGAAGTTGTGGTTCGTGATTACTGATGGCCGTTCTTCACATTCCAGAAACAGGTAGCTTCATGTCTGATTGTTGTTTGAGGCAGACGTTTCCAAGAGATGCCAAACCCATAGGTTATTTTCTCTTGTAGCGGCACATGGTCGTAACGCGCATATACCCTGTTGAGTGGCATATGTGACAAATCAATACATTTTCATAGGTTAATATAGATGAACTAGACAGACTAACCTGACTAGATACTGCTTGCAGGGCACCTCACAGTGTGTCATATGATGGCTTGAACTGCCTGGAGAACTGACCATTTGTAGCATATGGTCACATCCTGACCTCAGCTTTACCTTCACTTCCCTACCACCTGCATTCACAGAATTCCCAGATGATTGTGGAAGGTGGTACCAGGGTTCACTGTGTGGTGGAGGCTACAAATGGCCAGGTCTCAGCACTGTTGAAGTTGGCCCACAGAACGTTTTTAAGAGGCTACCACTTAGTAAGTAGTGTTGTGATTCCACCCACGCACAAATTGTTAGAAATATGTGGGTCTAATTAAAAAGCTATGATCTAGGGAAAAATATATATCCTTGTAGGGTCAATTTAAAACAAACAAAAAAGACATGTAGAACAAATACTACTTTATCCAATCTGCCAGCATACAATGAAGCCCTTAGTCATAACTAAAAGCAAGCTTGGCGGGCTTGTTCATGAGGGCTGGTACCTCTTTGTACTATATACACGTGTGTGTGATATCTTAGGAGACACACACTATCAGGCCAAAGAGCAGGCTGCTTCTGGTTCACTCCACTTAGTAGCTAGTATTGGTTTGTTGTCCTTCCCACTACAAAAAGTAGTATTTCATCTGTCTCCCTTCAAACATATTTTATGCTTACAAAGTATGGTGCTTGCAACTTTTCTTCTTATCTTTTTTTTTTTAGAAGTGGGGAAATAATGTTCTGTGTTTTCTGAAGATGTGAGAGAGCAAATCCTTCTAAGTTAACAGAAGCATAGGGGAGGGGATGCTGAACTTTTACCTGAAAGGGTAATAACCAGTAGCTCTATACAAAATTTCCTTTTGTTAAGGAAGGTATATATGGGTGGTGTGAGAAAAGTGAACTCACCTACATCTCAGAAATGAGACAACACAATACTGCTTGCACTTCCCAAAGTGTGGTAAATAAGGGCTAGCATAGAAGAAGAGCAGGTCACCATCTTTAAGTCACAGCATGCCCATGCTTTTAACAGCTGAATGACAGATTCAGCAGTCTTTCCTGTATCTCTCTGGGGAAGCTGTGTGTAAAGTACTGTCAAATCACAGCCAACCTATGGCAACCCAGTAGGGTTTTCAAAGAAAGAGACTAACAGAGGTGGTTTGCCATTGCCTTCCTCTGCATTACGACCCTAGTATCCCTTGGTGGTCTCCCATCCAAGTACTAAAGACAGCTGGCCCTGCTTAGTTTCTGAGATCTGACGAGATCAGGCTAGGGCTAGGGAAATCTACACCAGTTGAATTTCTGGGATATCAGGGAAAGCAGGTGTGCCTTTGTAAACATTAATGGTAGTCAGTGACAGACATATCCCTGCTGCTACTAATAGTTGTGATGCAAGTTTAAAGATAGACTGCAGTGGAGCAAAAGTGTTCCACAACAGAATGGAGTTCTGAATAAGAGGCATAGCTTGTGTTCTGTGGAACCTCGATGTTCTGGAACAAAGAATCAATATTATCTTCCATGGAGCTGTGTGCTTTTCTGGCGTGTGTATGTGTAAAACAGTCCATCATAATAAGGGCGTACAGTAATGGTAACAAAAAACAGGAACAGTTTGCCTTGGGGCAGCTAAGAGAATTTCTGTTGGCCTGCCCTTCTATCTGGAAAATCTGCTTGTCTTGAACTACCTATACTTCCACAGATAATAATCCTACAGCTGCCAGGTCATATTAAAGATTTGTGGTTACCATTCTTGCTGATCAGTTTCCTTCCGCAACCATTCTTTGTCTTCCTACTCTTTTTCTTCCTCCTGCTTTTGCTCCGACCCCGAGCCTTTCGACGCCCGCATCTGCAGACGCAGCGTCTTCTTTTTACCATCTTAACTAGGGTTGGGCCACATTAAATTCCCAAGCAAGAGGGTTCCATGGGTTGGTTGATTTGAGGTTACCTGTTTATTCTGATGGTCTCTGAGTGTGTGAGATGAAATATGGTGGGCTAATGCATTTTAAGGCTCACAGTTTTATGATGTAATAAAGATCTGGCTGCTATCCTACCTGCCAGCACCTGAGGGCACCAGCTGTTAAGTAAAACTTATCATTACAACGTTGAAAGTGATACTTGTTTTCTTCCTTGTGAGCTTCTAACATGCCTCAGATTTACATTTATTACTCAGCTAGTTTCAGGACAGTTGCTGTTGGTAATAACCATTCTCTTTTATGTTTTGCTTTCTCTTCTGTGAAAAGTGGTGGAAGAGTTCAAGACAGACCTTGTAGGGTCAGTTTATTTGCTTCCCGATACGTCTGAACCATCACTGTGTTGCTCTTGTAAACTATCTTCTGTATGTATTTTAGAACCCATTTTGGAATGGGTATTTATTATAGCTGATGTAAAAGGTTTCGAAAGGGCGTCTGGCATCTGCTGCCTGGCACCAGAGCCATTTTACCTAGAGTTTCCAGGTCCCTCTTCACAACTGGCGGGAGGTTTTTTGGGCAGAGCCTGAGGAGGGCGGGGTTTGGGGAGGGGAGGGACTTCAATGCCATAGGGTCCAATTGCCAAAGCGCCATTTTTCTCCAGGTGAAATGATCCCACCCTCCTCAGCCTCCACCCCATAAACCTCCCACCGGTGGTGAATAGGGACCTGGCAACCCTAGTAGGACCCCATCATTCATTTTGGGGGCATTCAAACACATTCAAACACACTTCCACTGAAGGTTTCTCACTCTGTTCAAGAAAAGGTCACAGTTAAGTTGTAATTAAACTTATAACGTGGTCTTTTGTTTGTCATGTCCTATTAAGTCATCTAGGCTGCTAGCAATTACACAAGTAATAGCAGTGCTTATGTTCTCAGGGCAAAATTATGTTAAGAAATGCAAAGAGTGTAGTTAGTAAGTTACATATAAGTGATCTGTGCATTTTAAATTATTTTCTGATTCCTCCCACTTGGTGTGGAATACATTTTCTGGGATGATCAACGGCTGCTCCTCAGAGGCATGTGTGTGTAAGTAGGCTACATTTTAATTTGATCAATGCATGGATTCACTCTTGGCCGTACTTGTAATAAATGTAATAATAATTACATGAAATCTACTACTTTATTTTACAATTTATTTCTGCTCTGGTTTATGTTACTGGTAAGGAAATAAGTACAGGAGAGGCTAGTATGTTACAGTATGCTGGTATGCTGGTTTATGTTACAGCAGAATTGACCTTGTTGATTCTTCGCTTATAAATCAAGATGTATTGCATTTAAGGTTATTTCAAAGCCCATTGGGAGGTAGGTTTGCCAACCTCCAGGTATTAGCTGGAGATCTGCTATTACAACTAATCTCCAGCAGGTAGAGATCAGTTCGCCTGGAGAAAATGGCTGCTTTGGCAATTGGACTCTATGACATTGAAGTCCCTCCCCTCCCCAAACCCCGCCCTCCTCAGGCTCCAGCCCAAAAACCTCCTGCTGGTAGCGAAGAGGGACCTGGTAACCCTAATGGGAGGTAGTGTTGGCCTTGTGTAGAAACAGCACCTCCCCTGGCCAGCCCTAGCTTGAAGGAGCTATTTGCTAGCAGCAATGGGCTACCCAATAGAAATACAAATTTTGGGACTAGCCCTTGCAACAAATCCCGGCACAACTCTATCTTCATATCTGCCCAAGTGACATTATCGCAGGACAAAGTGGAAGTAATGATGGCCATGACCATAGAGAGCTTTAAAAGTGGGTTAGACAGTTTCATGGAGGAGGGGTCCATCAGTGGCTCCATGGTGACTGTAGGGATCCTCCTTATACAGTGGCAGTAAACCTGTGAATATCAGTGCTGGGAGGCAGCAGCAGGGGAAGGACTCAGTCTATGTCCTGTTTGTTTGGCTGTCCAGGGCAACTGGTGGGTGGCTGTGTGAAAAGGTATACTGGACTAGATGGACCACTGGTCTGAATCAGTAGGCTCTTATGTTTTTATGACCCAATAACATTAGTCATACCATCAAAAGAACAGTCACCTTTGTATTTTCTTAATATAATATACAGTATACCATTGTGTGCCAGCAATGCAATTCTGCTATTGATATTTGCCACACTGGACAATCTCTAAAAAAGAGCCTAAACGGGCACAAACCAGACATTAGCAACAGGAATACTCCAAAACCAGTGGAGGTCCTTTTCAACCTCCTTGGACATACAATAATATGTGCTGTTGTAGACAGTACTTCAGTAGACAAGTTTTGAAAGAGGATTCCAGTGACAAGCTGCTGAGTTGGAATCCACATGGAGGTTTGATACCATCCAGTGCAATAGGTACTTGAGATGGCTGGCTCACTGCAAAAAGTAATGATTCCTTCTTACAGATTTATGTACATAATTCAGATTAATCCTCCTTTGCTCGCTCATTATGAGTAGGAAGTGGTTTGCACTCACTTTGCCTGAATCTAAAGTTGCCTCTATGGACTGGAGATCAATTGTAATTCCAGGAGATCTTCAGCCACTATCTAGAGCTTGGCAACCCTATTTGGGAGCGAGTTCTAGAGTGTCACCACAGCATGGTGCCAGTGCTTCTGGGTCATGCTGGAAGTGATGTCATCATGTGGGGAGAATGGTCACTGCCTCCCCGTTTGACTGACATGTTTCCACCCACTGATCAGCTGAGCATTGACTGGCAGTGGCCAAAACTGGCAAGAGGTTGACCGCAATAATCAAACACCTGGCAAGCCTAATTAGTAACCAGTGGACTCCATTTGTGGAGAGAATTTCTCTTTGCTCTCTTGAAGCTCCTCTGCGTAATAACCACACACCTCTCGTAGTCTCTGGGCTTTTCCGCATGAAGTTTTTTTATTGGTTCTGCTCCCATACTACTTTGGTTTATTCCCTGATTTCTGCAAGCATCTTTATGCTTTTAGTTTTTGAAAATGTGATTAAGTGCTGGAGCTAATAACAAAAGCGGCACCATCCACATGAACCACACTACCTGGTGCTCAGCTCTTGCCAGCCCCTCACAGTTCCATCTGGATTGTGTTCCAGAGGGCAGAGTGGCCACAAATAGCATGTTGGGTTTTAACTCTCACCTCCCCATCTTGCAGCCCTGACCTGGATGGCCCAGGTGAGCCTGATCTCGTCAGATCTCAGAAGCTAAGCAGGGTCAGCCCTGGTTAGTATTTGGATGGGAGACCACCAAGGAATACCAGGGTTGCTGTGCAGAGGAAGGCACTGGCAAACCACCTCTGTTAGTCTCTTGCCATGAAAACCCCCAAAAGGGGTCGCCATAAGTCGGCTGCGACTTGACGGCACTTTACACACACCCCATCTTGCAAGCTTGGAAACAACATTAATTCATCCTGAGAGATTGTGACCAAGTGTTGAAAACTCCTGATGTGAATGTAAATAGCAGAACCAGAAGGCGTTGGAGACCGGGGGTGGGGGGGAGACACCTCTGAAGATTTCACATGAAGAAGTGACCTGTAAGTAATATTTATATCCACCCACTCTGTACAACCCTAATTAAGTCTTGCAAGCTGAGACAGATTTCCATTTCACAGAATGAACAATGGGACATAAATTTGGTTACTTTTCTTTAACACACATGGATCAATCAATATCAGACTAAATAACAAGAACCACAATAGGGAAAGGCCCAGCAGATGAATTACAAAGCATTCAATTTTAATTGCACCTTAGGAATCTTGATCAGGGTGAAGACAGAGAGAATTCATGAAGAATTTGCAGCTGAAAAGAAGATGTAAAGATCAGTGAACCAAAATGTAATGTCGGTATTGGTCCTCTTTAACTTTTTACCAGGTTACTACATCCTTCTTCTCCAACATCTGGGGAAAGGGAACAAAGACTGGAATCCTAAACAGAGTTCCCTCATTCTAAATAAATTATAGTCAGTGGGGTTAGAAAGGTGTGACTCTACTTACCTCTATGGTAAAAATGGCTTCTGCCATAGAGTTTTTGCCCTAATACCTGCACATCCCCCCATTGTCAGAAACATGATGTCATTTCCAGTGAGCACTGGAAGTGACATTGATGCATTGCCGATGACATGGCAGGGGGGAGGGACTTATCTGTTGCAGATATGTTCCCCCCCCAGTTGACGGGTGGTACCTGGTAATCCTATGTGTGGTACCTGGCTACTTTTTCTTTTCTTTTTTTTTGAAATTTTTTTATTGGTTTTTATAATATAAATTTTCCATGTTAACAAACAACAATATACGTAGTATTAAAAACTAAATCATAGGTAATGTTGTTATAATTGTTTAAGTACTAAATAAAAATAAAAAATAAAGGAAAATTTATTGACTTCCCCATCACCTCCGTCCGCCTCTTAATAAAGTATTCTATCCCATCGTGATATGGTCTGATCTTAATTATTCTTATATCTCAATTAGGTTTCAATCACATTATACTATCAATATAATTGATTACGTTTCTTTATGTTAACAATGTCATCTAGATCAGATTAAAAGGTATTCTTCCATTTTCCCCAGTCCTAGTTCATATTCACAATATTTCATCCACGCCTCCCATTCCCCCATAAATTGAACATTGTCTTTTTGATTTAAAATAGCTGTAAGTTTTGCCATTTCCACCAGTTCAAACATTTTCATAGTCCAGTCTTTTTTCCCAGGAGTGTCTGCCCCTTTCCATTTTGCTGCACAAAGCAGTCTTGCAGCTGTAGTCGCGTAAATCAAAAAAGTCCTGTGTTTTAACAAATCATCAGGTATCATACTTAATAGCATCATTTCTGGTGTTTTGGGTATGTTTTTTTGTACTATTAGTCTTAATTCGTTATAAATCATATCCCAAAAATCCTTAGCTTTGTCACAAGTCCACCACATATGATAAAAAGAACCAACTTCTTTATTACATTTCCAACATTTAGGGGATGTCACCTTGTAGATCTTTGCAATCTTCTTAGGCGTTAAATGCCATCTATACATCATTTTATAGATATTTTCTCGAATTGACTGCGCATTTATTCCTTTCAGGTCTTTCGCCCATAGTCTTTCCCATTTGTTTAGGGCAATATCATGTCCCACAGTTTGGGCCCAATTAATCATTGTTGGTTTGATTATTTCCTGCTCACAATAAATTGTTAAAAGAAGATTATACATTTTAGAAATCAGTTGAGTATTATTATCTAATAGCATCCTGTGAAAAGATGATTTTTCTTTAGAGAATCCATTCTTCATATCTTGTGTAAATACTGATTTAATTTGATGATATTGAAGCCATTGTAAATCGTCTTTAAGTAACTGGAAGTCTTTTAGTGAGCTTTTCTTTCCTTCCCAGTTAATTAACTCTTGGTAGGTGATAAATTTGTCCAATCTAAGTGGGCGTAATGTCAACATTTCTTGAGGTGATATCCACATCGGTGTTACTGGTTCAAGAATATGTTTATATCTCATCCATATATGAAATCAGGAGGACCTGATTATATGGTTACGAAATGATGCTTGTATCTTAATTTTACCATACCATAAATAGCCATGCCATCCACTTATATTGTTAAAACCTTCAAGATCTAACAAACGCGAATTGGATAAGTTCATCCAGTCCTTTAGCCATACTAAAGCGGCCGCTTCAGCATAAAGTTGAAAGTTAGGTAGTGCTAAACCTCCTCTAACTTTAGAGTCCACCAGATGTTTATAAGCAATCCTCGGTTTTTTCCCTTGCCAGATGAAATTTGATACGTCTTTCCTCCAGGTATCAAAGTATTTAACGTGATATTATAGGCAAATTTTGGAATAAGAAAAGCATCCTTGGTAAAATGTTCATTTGGATTGTTGATATACGTCCCAAAAGTGACAATTTTTTATTTGACCAAATGATCATATCAGTTTTTATTTTGTCCCATAGTTTAAGATAGTTATTGGTTATCAAGTCTTTATTCTTTGCAGAGATCCAGATTCCCAAATATTTGATCTTATTAGCCTTCTCCCAACCTGTGTATGATATAAATTCCTGTTGTTCTGTTTCTGATAAATTCTTAAATATTGTCTTTGTTTTTTCTTGGTTAACTTTGAATCCCGATACATTTCCAAAATCGTCCAAAGTTTCCAACAGTATCTTCATTGATTGTGTTGGATTCTCCAAGATTAACAGAAGATCATCCGCGAATGCTCTCAATTTGAATTCATGTTTTTTAATTTTTAATCCGCGAATGTCCTCCATACTCCTTAGCTTACAGCATAGTGATTCCAACACCAACAAAAATAATAATGGAGACAGAGGACATCCTTGTCTGGTTCCTTTCTTGATTGCGCAGTTGTTGGACATCGATTCATTCACCAGAATTTTTGCCTGTTGGGATGTATATATGGCCGATATACCTCTCAAGAAACGGTCTCCAAAATTTAATTTTTCCAATATCTTTTTCATAAAGTCCCATGAGACCATATCAAAGGCTTTCTCTGCATCCAAAAATACAAAGGCCGCCGTTTGTTGAATATTCTGGTCATAATATTCCAATGAATCTAATAAAACTCTTATATTATCTTTAATTTGCCTTCCTGGAACAAAACCTGCTTGGTCTTCATGTACAAGGTCCTTAATAAAATGCTTTATCCTATTCGATAAGACCGAAGCATAAATCTTATAATCCACATTTAACAGCGAGATAGGGCTATAATTTGAAGTTTTTTCTGGATCTCTTCCTTCCTTAGGTATCAACGATATAAATGCATGTGACCAAGTCTCTGGGGATGCTCCCTTATCCAAAATTGTATTACAAAGTAATACAAAAAAGTTCACTAAATTGTCACTAAATGTTTTATAAAATAGTGCAGTAATTCCATCTGGTCCTGGTGTCTTGTCCGTTTTTTTGTTTCTTTATTGCTTCTTGTATTTCATCCTTTGTAATTGGTGCATCTATCCATTCTTGTTGGGGCTTTGAAAGGACATTCATCTGTATTGAATTTAAAAACTTGTCTATTTTCTTTTTTGAGATATTTTCTTTCTGATATAACTTAGTATAGAATGAAACAAATTCTTTTTGTATATCCGTAGTTGATATACAAAACTGGTCCTTTAGCGGATTGAATTTTTGTTATAATCTTCTTTTGAAATGAGTCTTTCAGTTGGGTCGCCAAAAATTTTCCAGGTTTATTAGCATGTTCAAAGTATTTTTGTTTAGCGGATTTTAAATTTTGTTCATTTCCTCCATTATTATCAAATTTAGTTGGTGTTTAGATACAGAAATCTTCATTTGTATGCCATTTTTCTCTTCTTCATGTAAGGCCATAACCAGTTTTTGCTCCAAATTTTGTAGCTCCCAAAGTATATTATTGGTAAATTGTAGTTGAGTTTTCTTCCAGGCCGTGTGTTTCTGTATCATAAATCCTCTTAGAACAGCTTTAAATGCATCCCAAACTGTATTCAGCGAAGTTTCCCCATTAAGGTTAATTTCAAAGAAATCTTTAATTAAGTCCTGTAGTTCTTTTTGAATCTTGTTATCCTTTAAAAGTTTATCATTTAGTCGCCATCTAAATGCTTGTTTATTGTTCCATTCAAATGTAACTGGATTATGATCAGAAAAAATTCATGGTACAATTTGGATTTTACATAGTTGCGTGAAAATAGATTTACTAGCCCATATCATGTCTATTCTGGAGTGTGAGTCGTGTCTTGCTGAATAAAAAGTATATTCTTTAGCCGTTGTATTCATTGTTCTCCAGATGTCTTGTATTTCCAATTCTGAAGCCATGGTGAAGAAAGTTTTAGGTAAACATCCTTCGTTTTCGTCTTTTGCTTTTGATTTTTTATCCAAAATTGGGAGAGTAACACCATTGAAATCGCCCATCAAAAGAATCTGATCCTTTGCATACTGAGAAATCAGTTCATGTAGTTGTCCATAAAATTTAGCTTTTCCTTCGTTAGGTGCATATATTCCTACTACAATCGTCTTTTGCCCCAATATTTTGGTCTTGATAATTACAATTCTGCCTTCATTGTCTTTGTACAGTAGTTCGGGACTAAGGCTAGAATGAGCATATATCACAACTCCCTTTGTTTTTGTTTTAGCCGATGCAACAAATGCTTGTCCAAGCATTTGCCTATCCAGGTATTTTTTGTGTTTTGTTGCTATATGAGTCTCTTGCAGACAAATTAGGGAGTATTTGTATTTCTGTAGATATTTAAAAATTCTAGCCCGTTTGGTTTTTTCATTCAAACCATTCCCATTCCAAGAAATTACTTTTGCCATGATGTAGTAATTATTGAAGCAAAATATTCAGTCTATAACACAGTGCCTCCTTCTGCTCCCTGTGGTTCTTCTTCTTCTTCCTCTTCCTTTTGTTTCAGGGTTAGTCCTTTAAGCTCTGTCTTGTATTTCCTCAGAAATTTTCCCACATCCGATGGAGATAAGATTGTCATTTTCATTTCTTTGTAGGTAAAAGCCAAGCCTTGTGGCATAATCCAACGATATTTGATACCATTAGCTTTCAAAACAGACACAAATTCTTTGTAATTATTCCTCTGTGAGAGTAAATGTCTTGGTATGTCCTTTAATAATATTAGAGGAATATCTCCTGCTGAAACCGGACTGTCATAGTGGATCTTCATGATCCTGTCCTTGATCCTAGTGTCATAAAAAACAATCATGAGATCTCTTGGTTTAGATCTTTTCATTCTAGCAGGTAATGGTATTCTGTAAACTCTGTTGATGGCTTGGTTCAATTCTTGTTCTTCTATTTGAAATAAATAAGCCAGATTTGGGACTACAGTTTCTTTGTTGTCTCCCATCATGTCTGGAAAATTGCGCAGACGAAGGTTGGTTTCTCTAACTCTCATCTCCATCATTGCTATCTGATCTTTAACAGCTGTCTGATTAGTTTGTATTGTTTCAATCTGCTTCTCTTGGCTTACTAATTTTTTCTTTGTATCCTTGTGTTCTTCCATCACTTTCTTAACTGATGAATCCATTGCTTGCATGTCCGTCTTCATAGTATTCATTTGGGTCTTTACAACTTTAAGGTCTTCTGTAACCACATCTAGCTTTTGGTTAATAGCTTGAGATGCTTGGCCAAGATTTGTCATCATAGCAGTCAGCTGTGTCATTTGTGTAGACATCTGTTCAAACTGTTTAGTTGTTGCCTCTGTTTGCTTGGCTAACATGTCTTGCAATTTCTTTTCCATGGTTAAGGTTTGTGTCGCTTCTTTCAGTTTTGTATAGGCAGGGCTATGTAATGAGCCAGAACGGGGTCGGGATGCAGACATTTACATTGAAGTAAGGCTGGTAAAATACATGTCCTCAATCAGGACCCTCTGATTAGTTGTTGATAGAAAATGTTTCAATGATCAGCTTAATAATTTTTTCGCTTTAAAAAGACCCCTATTTCACTTTAAAACAGCTTTTTAAAGTTTTGAAATACCAGTGAGTTTTGCCGGCCGCTCTAGGTCGGGTCAATCAGGAAGTATTCCGGAAGTTGATTTCACCGTGGACCTTCTACCGCCTCTTCTCGATGGTTATTCCCTTCAGGAACTATTTCTATGTTACTCGAGTGCGACGTGTATCCGGTCCTACGAGTTGCTTCCTGTTGTTGTAAGCCAGATGATAGAGAGGGTGATATAGAGGGTCTTCCGGATTAAGGAGTTCCTTGCTGCAAACGTGGCTGGAGGACCTTTTTTTTTCCCTTTTCTTCTTCCACCGGAAGAAAGAAGTTCACCCTCCCCTTCCCTCAAAAGTACTTCTCATTGGTGGAAATTTTAGTCCATCTTATAGGCGTCTTTCTAGCTCTTTGTTTTAGTTTAAGCTGATCAGCTTGATAAGGCTCCTGCCTCTAATCTTGATGGATTTTATAGGTCAAACTTATCCAGTTCGATTAAGGGAGGGACAAGGATGCTGGGAATGTCTTCATCTACCCCCCAGTTATTCAGTAACATCAGTAAAAGATGAAGGGTTCTTGCGTACTCACTTGAGTGTCTAGAGGTGAGGTTCTTATCTTAAAGTAGTCCTTATGGTGGTTATAAGGTGGTGGAGGGTAGAGTCTTAATGTCAGCCCTTGGCCCACAGAACCAGAAATCACCACAAAGTCATATAGAGTCCAAGCAAATGGCTTTTACTGGTCAATTAGGCATACAGTGCAAACGAATAAAATGACAGCTATGAGAGACTCACTAGCTGGGAGATAATATAAAGCAGAAAAGGCGGGAGATTACAAGCATAGGCTGAATACAGTTTCCCAGGAGCTGAGTTCCCAGGCCTAGGTATGCGACCTTGAGGGCCAGACAGTACAGCGCAGAGACAGAGGCAATAACGAAACCGAGATAGCAGCCTGACATTCTGCTCCCCTCAAGGCCCCCTCCCAGTTCGCAAGGGGGCTGGCTTATCTGGGTAAGCAATGTGAAAGGCGTTGACGAGGTCGGGGGCGGAGACATCCCGTGCGCGCACCCATTCGTCATAGGCAGGGGGAAAATGTTTCCAACGGACTAAATACTGCAGGTTGCCATGGTGAACACGGGAGTCAAGGATCTTGGAGACTTCGAAGTGTTCCTCCCCCCCCACCATGATGGGTTGCGCAGGAGGTGGATCTGGATGCCACTGTGGAGAAGCAACATGGGGTTTGAGGAGGCTAATGTGGAAGACAGGATGCACACGCCTCAAGGATTTGGGGAGAGCCAGTTCCACCGTGACAGGGTTTATGACCCGGGTGATGGGGAAAGGGCCAATGAATTTAGCACTGAGCTTATGGCACGGACGGGTGGAACGGAGATTTTTGGTGGAAAGGTAAACCAAAGCACCCACTTGCAGATCACCCCCGGGGGAGCGATGTTTGTCAGCTTGTGCTTTGTATTTACGCTTGGCCCGGTCGAGGTTGCTAACGAGCCAGGGCCAAGTGGTACGGAGGGCGTGTGCCCAGGAGGCAATGTCGGGGTTCCCCTCCCCCTCTACATCATCTGCAGGAGCAATAGGACTGAAATCTTGTCCATAAACGGCATAAAATGGGCTAAAACCTGTGGATTGATGCATGGCATTATTGTAGGCATATTCTGCTAAAGGTAACAGATCCACCCAGTCATCCTGGTGGTAGTTGACATAACAGCGTAAATAGCATTCAAGTACAGCATTAACACGTTCAGTTTGACCATCAGTTTGGGGATGGTATGCACTAGACAACCCTTGTTCCACTCCCACCAACTTGAGGAAAGCTTTCCAAAACTTAGAAACGAAACCACTTCCGCGGTCACAAATTATCTTACGCGGAAACGAATGTAAACGAAAGATATGCGTCACGAAGAGGCGGGCTAGTTTCTGAGCAGAGGGGATCCCTGCGCATGGAATCAAATGTATTTGTTTAGAAAACAAATCAGTAACAACCCACAACACAGTTTTTCCCCCACTGAGAGGGAGATCAGTCATAAAGTCCATAGCAATCACTTCCCAAGGTTTGCTGGGCGTTTCAAGAGGTTGAAGCAGTCCCGGGGGTTTTCCCTGCGATCGTTTCACAGCGGCACAAACGGGACAGCTGCGGATGAAAGAGTCAATGTCGGAACGCATTCCCCCCCACCAGAACTGTCTGCGCAATAAGTGAAGGGTTTTCAGAAACCCAAAGTGCCCAGCTGTTTTGGCTCCATGAGCTAAATGTAAAACGTCCTTCCGGAGAGCTTTGGGTACATACAATTTCGAGTCCTTGTACCAGGACCCTCCCTGTTCCAAAACACCAGGAGGTAGGGTATGAGCGGAGCGTTCTAAAAGGCACTGGTCCCGAAGGACATTTAAAAAGGACTTGGAGATGGGGATTTTGGAGGGGGGCCCCCGGTCGGTCATGGTGATCTTAGAAACAGTGATGGGGTTAGTGCTTACGTGCGGCGGCGCGCAGACTGCAGGCGGCTGGGCGGCCGGAGGGGTAGGAAGGGCGAGAACGCCGGTCTGTTGCGGTGGCGGCTGGGCAGCCGGTTGGGCTGGCGGAGCCTGTAAGTTGGGTACGGCGTGCTGGTGCTGGGATCGCGTTTGCACAGCCAGCACAGGTAGGGTCCCACGTTGCATAGGGGTGAACAGAGAGTTGGTGGGTCTCTCGAGTTTTACCGGATATTGTGGTAAACGGGAGAGGGCATCCGCGAGAACGTTCTGCTTCCCAGGGACGTGCTTCAGGGTGAAACGGAACTGAGCAAAGAACTCCGCCCACCGTTGTTGTTTCGCCGACAGCTTATGGGACCCCGTGAGGGCAGCTAGATTTTTGTGATCGGTCCAAACCTCAAAGGGGACTTTAGATCCTTCCAAGAATTGCCGCCATAGAGTCAGTGCATGATGAACTGCTGAGGCCTCTTTCTCCCAGATGGGCCAGTTTAATTGAGCGTGCGCAATTTTTTTTGAAAAGTAAGCGCAAGGGTGAAGAAGACCATCCGGTCCTTGTTGGAGGAGAGCCCCTCCCATGGCTACATCGGAAGCATCGACTTGCACAATGAACATTTGATTTGGGTCTGGGTGCCGTAGCACCGGTTCCGAAGTGAAGAGGCGTTTGAGGGCCAGAAAAGCGGTTTGGCATTGCTCAGTCCATAGGATTTTTGCGGAGGGCAAGGCAGCCGAGCTTACTTTTCCCTTAGTTTTCAGTAGGTCTGTAATGGGTAGAGCCACCTGGGCGAAGTTAGGGATGAATCCCCGGTAGAAGTTTGCAAATCCCAGAAATTGCTGTACTTGCTTACGGTTGGTGGGGGGAGTCCAATCGAGGACGGCTTGGACTTTGGCGGGGTCCATGCGAAGACCTTGGTGGGAGATGATGTATCCCAAAAACGTGAGTTTGCTTTGATGAAATTCGCATTTAGCTAGTTTTGCGAAAAGTTGATGGTCACGCAGGCGTTGCAGAACTTCCCGGACCAGAGCCACATGCTCGTTCATAGTTTTCGAATAAATGAGAATGTCATCTAAATAGACCACCACCCCACGATATAGAAGGTCATGTAGGATTTCATTGATGAGTTGCATGAAGACCCCCGGGGCCCCTTTTAATCCGAACGGCATCACAAGGAATTCATACATTCCGAAACAGCTAGAGAAGGCAGTGAGGTGCTCATCCCCTTCGCGGATACGGACTCGGTAGTAGGCTTCCACCAAGTCTAACTTAGAGAACACACGGCCTTCCTGTAATTGTCCCAAAATATCCGATATTAATGGGATAGGATAGGCGTTGGTCTGGGTAACCGCATTGAGCTTTCTGAAGTCAATGCACAGGCGAAGGTCGCCCTCTTTTTTCCGGACGAAAAACGTGGGGGCCGAGTTTGGGGCATTCGAAGGGCGAATGAACCCTCTGGCGAGGTTTTTGTCCAAAAAGTCCCGGAGGACAGTGCGCTCGGAAGCGCTCATAGGGTAAATCTTACTTTTGGTTAATGTGCAGTCCTTTACCACCTCAATCGCACAGTCTGAGGCTCGGTGGGGGGGCAAGGCATCACATTCCCTAAGGTCGAAGACATCTTCAAAGTCCCGGTATACAGTAGGTAGGACCGGAGGTGCTGGGGCAGTGGAGATTAATGCTGGAACGGGCGGATATAGCAGAGCAAAGTTCTGCCGATGCTGGTCGCAGGTGGGACTAGCGAAGGAGATAGTGTTTGTTTCCCAATCAATACTGGGACTATGTCCTTTAATCCAGTTAATTCCCAAGACCACTTCGAATCGTATAGGGGCTATAGTGAAGTCTATTTGTTCCCAGTGGGAACCAATTCCCATCGCTACCCCTACGGTTCGGTGATCCACTGGACCCCCCTGGAAATCGCTCCCGTCCATTTGGGCAAATTGGACAGGGTTTGGCAAAGCCTCAGATTCGGCTTTGAGAGCAGCAAAAGTGGCCTCACTTATGAGAGTGCGACAGCAACCGGAGTCAATGAGTGCTTTGACGGGCAATTGGGGGCCACCTTTATGGTGTTGTAGGACTGCGTCCACGTAGACAGTGGTGTCCACTTCCTTGATTTTAGTGGGAGCATTCGGTTTAGCAGGGGAATCTGCAGAGGTCTGTGGAGACGCTCCATTCACCACAGACCGAAGCCGTTTTTTGACAAGTCGAGGGGAGATTCTAGGTTTAAGGCTGGAGAATTCCATGGGTCTCCTTCATCCGAGGATGGAGAGTTGTCCCCCAATGGGGCACTTGTAATCCGAGACCCGGCAGGGTCATCAGTAGTAGGCAGGGAGGTCGGGTCTCCAACGTGAAGTGCAGAGGGTGTGGGTCTTCCCGGCGCTGCGCTGCGGGTGGCCGCGGTGCCTCTGCGTGGTGGACGACCTCTGGCTCGGGTTGTCGTGCTGGGGCGAGATGCTTCCGGGCGGTACGGGCAGACAGCTGCAAAGTGACCCATTCCTCCGCAAATAAGACAGGCCCCCCTCTGAAACCGGTCTTCCCGTTCCTGGGGCGGGCGTGCGGGATTCCGTGGAGTGGGCAGTGGCGCCTTGGGCTGAGGCTTTTGGGTGCCTTTTTCCCTGTGCTTTTGGCGGACATGGGAAACATAGCGTCGGCGGCTTTCCACTTCCTCGGCTAACAGGATCCATCCTTCAAGAGTATCAGGATCCCCTCGCATGTATGACCAGTTCAGAATATCAGGGTGTAGGGATTCCCTGAAATGATGAATTAAGGTGGCCTCGGGCCATCCCACAATTTTACTCGCCAGTCTCTGAAATTCGTCGGCAAACTCTCGAACTGGAGTGGAGCCTTGCCTGAGTTGTAATAGTTCTGATTTGGCTCGTTCCCCCAGGAAGGGGTCTTCAAACCTCCTCCGCAAAGCAGTCATAAAGTTGTTGAGGGTACGGATAGAGCGGGAACGGGTGTCGAACTGGAGGACCATCCATTCCGCTGCTTTACCCGTTAGAAGGGAAGCCACATAGCGCACCCTGCTATCCTCCGTGGGGAACAATTGCCCCTGTTCCCGCATATAGCTGTCCACTTGATGCAAAAAACAAGGTAGAGTCTCGAGGGACCCATCGTAAGTAGTTCTCAATTTGAGTTGCATCCAAGGTCCGGGTACAGGCTGAACTGGTTGAACAGGCGGACCGGGCGGCGGTACAACGGGAGCTCCGGGAGGCGGAGGCAGCACAGGCACGTTAGCGGGTGGCTGACCGGGGACTCCTGGACCCGGGGGTGGGACGGGCTGTACCTGAGCCAAGAGAGCTTGTTGTAACTGTCGATTGTCCTGAAGCATTCGCTCCATTAGTTCTTGGAGCTGATCGACACGGTCGGAGAGTTCCCGATTCTGGGCACGTAAGAGGTAAACGTCCTCACCTGGACCGCCAGTGCGCTGAGGTTTACTTGTCCGAAAACTCGTGGCCCATTGAGAGGTGTCTTCATAAAGGTTCTCTTCCTCAGACTCCTCTGGGTCCTGACGGCGGTCAGCAAGACGGCGTGCGCGTTGGGTTGCGCGCGATGGAGCAAAAATCGGGGAAAAAGAGAGACCTAACGGGCCCCCTGTTCTGTCTTTAGGACGGGTGTCCATTGGTGCCCGCTCTTTAACTTTGGCAGCGTGAGCCTCAGCCTCCGCCTTAGCTGCTGCAGCTTTCCTATCCGCAAGAACCTTGGCGTCCTCAAGTTTCTGGGCTATAACTGCCGTAACGCGCGGTAGCAGCTCCGTTTTCAGGAGTGCCAGTATGGGATCGGGTTCCCCGCCCAGTAGAGGCTGTAGCCGAACTGCAATTGCGGGCGCGTCGGCCTCAAATGTTGAGGTCAAAAGTTGAGCCAGGGTGGACACCGGGGTGTCCTTTGTACAATCCACAAGGAGGAGAGCTGTGTGAACGGCGAGCCGTTTGGCTTCAGCCTGACAATCGGCTGCATTAGGTACCAGGGAAAAACCTTCCGGTGCAGCTCCTGCCATCGTGGCTCTTTCCCGGGTAACAGCGCTCGACAGAGTTCTAGGTGGGAGAGACTCCCGAGAGATAAGATTGTCCAAAAGTCCGGTCAGTATTTGTAAATCCTCAGCTGCCAACTGGGCATCGTCCAGTAATTGATCAAAATCCTGCAGGTCTAAACGAGTATTAGTACCTTCCGGGGCTAGCATCCAGAGAGCCCCTTTTAGAAATTGCCACTGTGTCTGCACTAGTCCCCGCAAGCGGCAGACCTCTAGGGTAGTCCGAAAAAGTTCAGCGATTATGTCTTGTGACAGAGTAGGATCCTCAGAGAAGGGCTCCAGGGTAGTAGATCACCTGGAGAGCTCCACAGCTCCCATCCAAGTGGCAGGCGAACCCTCCTGGGCTCCAGCCCGGCTAGTAGAATGGTGAAGTTGGGATAGCTGTCATAATGTCAGCCCTTGGCCCACAGAACCAGAAATCACCACAAAGTCATATAGAGTCCAAGCAAATGGCTTTTACTGGTCAATTAGGCATACAGTGCAAACGAATAAAATGACAGCTATGAGAGACTCACTAGCTGGGAGATAATATAAAGCAGAAAAGGCGGGAGATTACAAGCATAGGCTGAATACAGTTTCCCAGGAGCTGAGTTCCCAGGCCTAGGTATGCGACCTTGAGGGCCAGACAGTACAGCGCAGAGACAGAGGCAATAACGAAACCGAGATAGCAGCCTGACACTTATGCCGAAGTTGCGTTTTGGCGATTTCTTCCCTAGGTGCCCTCGCAGGACCGGCGTCCAAAACTCCGAGGGACTTAAAGAAGCTCCCACAGAGTATTTGGGAGGTCAAACTGCTTTTGCGGGCTGCAGGGAGTTCCTGCTATCCGACCCACTTGCAAGGATCGGGTTGGGATGCATATAGCATCTCAGGATTAACGCAAACTTGGATTTCTCCCAGGACAGCCTGGGGAAACGTGGCACTCACCCCCAGCGGCACCACCGGAAGTCCGTACCTGGCTACTTTTTCTTGATACCCACTAATTGTTTTTTAGAAAGTGGGTGCGGCCATGTGGAATTCTTGTCCAGCAGCACTTTTGATTTGCCAGTGAAGATCTGGAGTTTTTAGGGTTATATTATGTTTATTTTAATTGATGTTAATTTTGATTTTATGTATTTATATATATATATATTGGATTTTAATAATATATGTTGTTAGGTGCCCCGAGCCCTGCTGCAGCGGGGGAGGGAGCAGGAAAGAAATACAATAAATTGGCTATGCAGATTAAAATAACATTTTTTCAGTGGCAGCTGCCACCGCAGTATTTGTTCTGTTCTCTTTCAGCCCTCTTTCCCATTGTATTGTAATTACCTCTCTTTTCCTCTGCACTTGGGCTTCCTCTGTGTGGTTGGCTCTGCCTCCTGTGGCAGCCATTTTGTGGTTGGCTCCACCTCCTGGGGCAGCCATTTTGTAGTTGTGCCCACCTCCCTGAATCAGAATTCCAAAGGTGTCTGCAAGAGACAGAACCCCCAGTCCTGCCTCTTAAAAAAACCCAAACCAAAACCGTCCCCTTTGGGTAGTAAGGCCACACACTTCTGCTTCCAGATTTTTGGTCCAGTTAGAGGCAGGTGATCATCAGTGAATGATGTCATGCGCCTGATCTGCAACTTCTTCGTAGAAACAGATGAATTAATATTTAGATTGGGAATCTCAGGAGTTCAGGCAGACAGAGAGACTATGTACAACCCTGGTGAAGCAACTTGCATTTCTGATTTCCAAAATGGGTTTGTGTTACTTTTAGGTTGGTACCAAGTGCATCAGTGAAGTAACAAACATACTACCTGTTTTATGGATGGATGATTCTAGGTACAGTGGTTATGGTTATTGCCCCTCTATCATTCTCTCTCTCAAACATACATTTACCCTATTGCAAATTTCAGCCTAAATATAGTTTTAAAAAATGTATTGTAATATTTGATGATTCACATTATCCAAATTTAATATCAAATTCAGCCAGCACTTTTGTTGACACCTCCTACACAACTATTGAGGCAATGGATAACCTACAATATCCTATCTGGTTATTTTAAGAGTGTCTTCCTATAAGAAAATGCTGCAGAATTCCACTAACAATGTAGCATGACACTATTATAAAAATTGGAGTTTTAATTTAATTTGATTTTGCTGGTTTTCATATTAGGGTCAAATCAGGTTTTCATGAAACAGAACTTGCAGTCTGTTGCTTCCACACTTTAATTCACATGTGAAATTCTTATGGATGCATATACAGAGGATCTTCAAAGAACAAAGGCATGCTTAAAATGATTTTAAACAGAAGTGTCACTCAAATTCTGCCAACTGGTTTCTTTTGCTATTTTGCTGTAGGACAGGTTAGAGAGTGAAATGTGATATAAAAATAGACTTTGAATTGTGTTGGTTGGAGACCAATTTATATTAAAGCATAGTAAAAGTAAGTTTTAATAACTACATACAATATCAAATGTTAATTAAATTTCATTCTTACATTCTTACATTGCAAGCAGATAATCATCATCTTTGTAATGTTAGCCATACGTATGATCTAATCTGGTAAGATGTTTTCAGAATCAACTATAGCAAAGAAAGGAATGTGTAGGAGTTTATAGAATCCACACTTACCTCCCACCCACCCAGAATAGCACGGTCTCTGAGTCTAGCTAGCAGTAACTCTTCTGTTCAAAGTTTGCCTGGACTTCACTGTTTCTCTCTGACACCTCCAGCCCTATTTCTTGAGACAGCATGCTCTAAGTAGATCCTTCTTGGGGCGAGCTGCAAGAGCAAATTGTAGGGGGAGGTCACCCCATCCTTGTTTAACTTGAACTGCCCCATCAGTACCATCTCAAGCAGAGCTGCAACCTTCAAAACTCATTAGCTTCGATGAGTTCAATACCTCTGCTTAGGATGCTTTCACACATGCTGCATAATGCACTTTCAATCCACTTTCAGCTGGATTTTACTGTGTGAAATGGCAAAATCCACTTGCAAACTATCATTAAAGTGCATTGAAAGTGTATTGGAAGTGCATTATTCAGCATGTGTGGAAGTTCTATGTTTCCTACAGTATGGAATATCTCCAAATTGCCTCCATCCTCCACAGAGCTGCTGATGGAATACGGAGTCAACCAGATTCTAATAGTGGATTCTGGGTTCCTCTAGACTCTTGTGGGCTGTTCTGAGTGGGTCTAGAAAGTTTCCCTTATGCATTAGATCTTGCAAGTCTGGCGGGGGCTGCAGGAAAGGTTGTCACATACTGGGAAACAGTTTGGATTTGACCAAATGTTAGTGAAGCTGATATATTGATACAGACCAATGATGATGTCAAATTGTATCCACATGTAAGGGTCTGGATCAGGCCTAACAGCCTTCTGTCCAGGACCAGAACTAATCCAGACCCACCAGCAAAAACAGTCTGGTTGAACTGGAGACCACGGCTATGTATAAATTGCATGGCATTATTAACTAAAGAAGTGGAAATTCTGCCTTCTTTTTGGAAATCTAATGGTAATTAAAACCTTGTTTATAGATAGGGTTGCCAGGTCCCTCTTCACCACTGGCGGGAGGTTTTTGGGGCAGAGCCTAAGGAGGGTGGAGTTTGGGGAGGGGAGGGACTTCAATGCCGGAGTCCAATGGCCAAAGTGGCCATTTTCTCCACGTGATCTGATCTCTATCGGCTGGAGATCAGTTGTAATAGCAGGAGATCTCCAGCTACTACCTGGAGGGTGGCAACCCTATTTATAGAACTAAAATTGTAGAAGGGACATAGGTATTCTAGATACAAAGTTTGATGAAATCTCACTGATTTCAGCAAAATCTACCTACATCAGCAAATTTATATGATTGTTCTATTAAATTACAATCTGCAGCAAGTAAAGTTGTAAAAATACTCTCATTAACAGCTCGAAAAGGTAACGACAATAAAATAATGTGCAGGGAGTGTGGCCAGAGTATCAGACTAGGATGTAGGAGACCAAGGTTGAAAATCCCCACTCCCCAATAAAACTTGCTGGGGGACCGTGGGCCACACATATTCTGTCTCAGCTTAAACTGCCACAGAAGCCGACGTGAAGATAGAATGGAGGAGTGTACACTGCCCTGATCTTCTTGGAGTAAGAGCTGGATAAAAACCTGTTAAAGAAATCATACATAAACCGCTATTTCTGAAAAGGTCTGTTGAAGTCAATGGCACCGCTTTCTTTATTCTTATTAAAATAGTCCATAAAGCATTTGGTTTTTTTCTGACCTGTTCACCCAGTACAAAGCCTGAATAAACCGCATCATAAAGGGCACAGCTCCAAAGAATTGTGGTTTTATAGTTCGGACACCATCTTTCCTCATCTATTCTTATTTTTAAAAACAGCCACATACATTCATCGTTTCAAAGTCATTCATTCAGTAATCTTTTTGTGCTAACTCTGTGCTAGCTGCTGGATAAAAGAGAATTTTTATCAAAACAGAGTTGTACAATCATGAGTAATGGCATATAGACTGATCACTGGTTCTTTCAGTGGGCATGGTAAAGTGCTGGTTCTCAGCAACATTTGAAATATGAGTCTCTCACTTCTGGCCATAAGGAGCTCCAAGGCCATCTTCTGTGAACTAATCAACAGCAGATCAATACTTTGGCCAAGAATGCAGCAAATCATGACAATAAAGAGATACTTGTAAAAAAAGGAAAACAGATCACTTACAAGCACAGCATATTTTCACTTGATAAGGTTATCTGAGAAAAGGATGATTGCTTTGGTGAGTTGATTTATATTAGATTGAGCAACAAAGGTAGAAGTGCAATTCTATGCAGACGTATTCTATTATGTAAGCACATGCCCTGATCTGGATGGCCCAGGCTAGCCCAATCTCATTAGATCTGGGAAACCAAGCAGGGTTGGTTTTGGTTAGTATTTGAAGACTGCCAAGTTAACCCACGGTTGCTCCGCAGAGGCAATGGCAACCCATCTCTGTTTGTCTCTTGACTTGAAAATCCTATGAGGTTGCTGTAAGTCGACTGTGACTTGATGGCATTTTCAACCACCATTGTAGAGTAACCGGACTAAAACAGTAAAGGTAAATCTTTTTTGTGAAGTCAAGAGTCCTGTTCGTAACCAGGAATAGAAAGTTTGGGAATGTGGAAAACCTTTCCCACTTTGAAAATTGGAAATTATCTGCAATATTGCTTGTGAATGACTGCAGATATCTTCCTTTTCAAGTAAAGGTCAGTATTTTTTCCTCTGCAACACATTGTTGAACAACATCAGGAGTTCCCAACCTTTCTCGACTTTCATGCACATTTAGACTTCTGATAGAGGGTGTGGGCAAAGGGACTGGGGTTGTGCATAACTCTGGGTGCCCAGAGAGAGACTGTTGCTATTGAGGCAGAGCTTTTACCACCTGCTTTGTTCCTTTCCTCTCCTCTATATATTAGTTTGTTGCTGCAAAGTTAGGGTTGCCAGGTAGGTGGTTTCGGTGGACAATTGCCTACCAAACTACCCAGCTGCTCCTGAGCAGTGATTGTGTGCGCATGCGGCTGCACGCACAAGATGATGTCACTTCTGGATTTACTTCCGGAAGCACCACATCACCACGGCTGCTTTAGTACTCAAACCCTTGGGTGCTAAAGCAGCTGCGGTGATGCAGCACATCTAGAAGTAAACCTTGAAGTGATATCATTGTGTGCCCGCAGCCGCGCACACACGTGGCTGTCCCAGCCCCACCCTCTAAAACCTCCCGCCAATCAAGAGGGGGGACCTGGCAACCCTATGCAAAGTAGATTTGCTGTATTTTTGTTTGTAAGTATTTATGTATGTAATTTATGGCCAGTTACTTTTTTATATTGTAAGCCACTTTGAGTCTACACTCTGAAGAAAAGCAGGGTAAAAGTATCCAAATAAAAATATACAAATTAATAAAACTCTGATAGTAGCTCTTCAGCATTTCAGACAGAAGTTTTGTTTAACAGGATGCCTTTTAAAATGAACATATTGTTTAAAAATATTTTCTTGCAAATCCACAACGTAAGTATACGTTTTGAACTAGCTAAGAGGCCCCATCTGGCAGTATCTGTCTTCATTTGGCAGGCATCTAACACACATGCAAAAGGGAAAGGAAAAAAAATGCTTCTTCCAGCTTCTTCTCCGCTTTAGACAACCCCTTCTGACATGAGTCCAGGCATTTTCAGCCTGCACTGTTTCTTGAAACAATGACAGTTGGTGCTGAAGGGCTGGCAATAGCTCCTTGCAAATGTGATGTGTATAATAAGAGAGAGACCCTTACCAGATTTTGATAGGAACATAAATTATTTTGGAAAAGTTACCAAAATTTGATGCAGGTGTGTGTTAAGTGCCATCAAGTCGCTTCCGACTTACAGCGACCCTATGAATTAACGACATCCAAAATGTCCTGTCATTAACAGCCTTGCTCAGGTCTTGCAAACTGATGTCGTGATGTTATTATCAACTTCCACCTGAATTATAAAAAATATGTTCAGATTGGAAAGATCTGATGACTTCAGCAGACGTTCCGGATAGGTGCCTTAAGCATTTTAGCCATGTTGACGTATAGTGTTTAGTCAAAAGGAAGTAAAAAGCCAATATAAGATTAAAAGCAATAGACAAGGTTTATAATGTTAGAAATCAGAGCTTTGGAATCTGAAATAATTAGAAGACTAGTAGTGTGACTAGTAAAGAATAGAATGCTTATATAGACATAGATGAAGAAATGTGTGATATATACTATTATTTAAAATTGTTAGTTTCCCTGGGAAAAGCCCAATCCTTATGAGAATGGGTATGTGTATGTTAAAATGTTAATAAAACGTATATAAAAAAGAAAGTCCCACTGTGTTTTTAGAATATCACTCTGCTATTTACATAGGCAAAGTACTTTACATAAAGCCACCATCATCATTACACCGTAAACAGCAGAAATTCAAAAAGCCCCACTTGGCCCCACCTACCCACTTTCTAAAAATGCTTGTTGGGTGCCAAGAAAGGTGTCAAAGGGTGCCACGGTGTCCATAGGCATGATGTTGGGGACCCCTGAGCTATATATTCAGCATATTCACATGGCAGAGTCCTTTTGCTCACTTGAGATTGTAGATAGGAGCTCTTTAAAAAAAACACACACATCTGCCTGTAGGCACATCAACATTAGCAACTTCTAAATTAACCTTGGTGGGTTTTAGCAAGCAAAATGCTTCACGGTTAACAGCAAAAAGCAGGTAGGTAAACAGGAAAGCTGTGTCCAGTAAGGGGTAGGAAATGATAACAGGGCTCATGGGCAAATGTTCGGCTAGGCATTTTGTTGCTGTCCTTTAAGTAGCTGGAATGCCTGGGTTCCAGGCTGTTCTTCTCAGGGCTTTCCTGCCTTGGTTGGTTTTAATTAAAGTCTCTACCTTTAATCTAGTAGTAGAGCTAGGAAACGTTGAGGGCAGCAGAGAAAGAGGAAGACCCAACAAGAGGTGGATTGACTCAATAAAGGAAGCCACAGCCTTCAGTTTGCAAGATCTGAGCAAGGCTGTCAAAGTTAGGACATTTTGGAGGACTTTCATTCATAGGGTCGCCATGAGTCGGAAGCAACTTGACGGCACTTAACACACACACACAGAGCATCCTTGCTCAAAATTCCACAATCCCCACTAATACGGTTGAAAACCACCAGGTGGTGACTGGAGATCTCCAGAGATCAGTTCACCTGGAGAAAATGGCTGCTTTGGCAATTTGAATCTCTGACATCGAAGTCCCACCCCTCCCCAAACTCTGCCCTCCTCAGGCTCCACCCCAAAAATCTCCAGGTATTTCCCAACTAGGAACTGGCAACCCTAGCAATGTCCCTCTGGCTCTCACAGACCTGCTCCTGTGCTGCTGTTCTCTTGCAGACCTCTTCTCTCTCTGTCTCTCTCTCTTTTAGCCCTGACGCTTTATGTAGCCTCTATCTCTCCCCTCAGCTAAAGTCAACTGTTCCTCAGGTCAAAGGCAGAAGCAGGACCTTCTGGAAAATGTAGTCCTTAAATTCAGAATTCATTACACCTCCCTTCCTGTGCTAGTTTTGTTCAAGGGCAATAATAAGCATTCGACAGCCCCCAACACACACACACTGGCAGAAATAAATTATGCACCTCAGGCCTACATGTGCAGCCGAATGAAGGAGTGATAAAATGGCAGACGGCTGAGCAGGATGAATGGACGGTTCTGCATCAAGTTGCAGGTAGATTACCTTTGTCATCCTGGGGTTAGTGGCCAGTTTTCAAACATGTAGCATTATTTTCTGATGAGCTATGCCTGCCATGAACAAAGACCCTTGTCTTCCATTGCAAATAGCACGGGGGGGGGGTTGTCTGGAAATTACTTGGGACAGGATATTCCCATGCCTTTCATTTTTGGCCCAGGAACTCCCACAACCACCCTGAAGCTGGTGGCCAATTTTGAGTCTCCTAGCTGTATTGCCTGTGACAGGTGGACAGGACAGACCGATTCTTTTATTACTATAGATTAATGGTAACAGCAAGCCAAGTGATTTGTTTTGTTATAATATTTGGTTTGGATTAGGATCATATGGGGGGCCTAGGTGGAATTTTTGTCAGGGGACCAATGGTAGCTCTTGGTAGCCCTGGGATTACTGTGTGCAGTTCTGGTCAAAATATCTCAAAAAAGACACTACAGAGCGGGACAAAGTACAGAAGAAGGCAAACAAGATGATTAGGGAATTGGAGTATATTTCCTATGAGGAAAGGCTGGAGTCTTGGCCTGTTCAGTTTAGAAAAGACATGACAAAGGGAGGACACCATAGAGGTTTATCAAATTATGTATGGCATAGAGAGGTGACAGAGAGAACTTCTTTTCCCTCTCCCAAAATACTAGAATTTAGGGCATCTAAGCAAGTTGATGGACAGTAGATTCAGGATGGACAAAAGGAAATATGTCTTTATACAATAAGTGATTAAAATGTGGAATTTGCTGCCAGAGGATGTAGTGATAGGCACAGACAGCTTTAAAAAGGGATTAGACAGATTAATTGGGGATAGATCTATCAGTGGCTATTAGCCATGGTGACTAAAGGTGACTTTAGTCGTGACTTTAGACTTTAGACATGGTGACTCAACACTCAGAAGCAGTAAATCTCTGAATACCAGTGCTAGGAGGCAACATCAGGGGAAGGCATAGACTTCTATGCCCTGTTGTTGGCCCTCCAGAAGAACTGGTTGGCCACAGTTTGAGGCAGGATGCTGGACTAGATGGACCACAGGTCGGATCCAGCAGGACTCTTCTTATGTTCTTATAATGCATCCCTTGGGTTAACTTAATTCAGAAGATATAGCTCTGAGGAAAATTCAGGCCTATTGTTGATGAAAGATATAATCTAAAACTATTTTTGGATGAGAATAACAAAAAAATGACACTGCTATCACAGATATGCTTGTATGCTGGGGAAAAAGAAGACATTGGAGGCAAGTCCTTGAGGACAGGACTTTTTCAAATCCTCTGAACTGTCTGATGGATTTTCCCTGCTCTCTGATTAAATATCTGTGTATATATGATGCATCAGGTATTCTGAGTCTAGGCCTTTTGCATGAAGAAGTTTTGATCTAAAAAATGAGACAAATGGCTTCAATGTAGGAAATGAGATAATAAAAGTGAGCACATTCAAATGACTCCTAAATATTCATAATTAGATCTGTCATTTTGCTAAACCATTTCCTTTGACTTCTGTGGCTCTCCTTAAGCATTCTGTCAGGAACAATGAAAATAACAAAACCTAGAGTGTGACAGAATTAGAAATCCTTTCAGAATCAACATAGAAAAATGAGCTAGCTGATGCTGTATTCTAACTGCCTGAGCAAGAAGCCTATGCAAGTCTCATTGAAAAAGAAGAAGAGGAAGAGTTATTTTTTATATGCCAACTTTCTCTACCACTTAAGGAAGAATCAAACCAGCTCACAATTGCCTTCCCTTCCTCTCCCCACAACAGAAACCCTGTGAGATAGGTGGGGCTAAGAGAGTGTGACTAGCCCAAGGTCACCCAGCTGGCTTCATGTGTAGGAGTGGGGAAACAAATCCAGTTCACCAGATTAGCCTCGGCCGCTCATGTGGAGGAGTGGGGAATCAAACCTGGTTCTCCAGATTAGAGTCCACCGCTCCAAACCATCACTGTTAACCACTACACTACGCTGGCTCTCAGCATGGTGGATGCAAAATTGTGTTTAACTCCTCAAGACTGGGGAGCTGCCTTGTTAGGAAAGGTAGTTTAAAGACTCAATTACTGAAACAGCAGGACTGACTATTAGGCAGCAAATGTGGTGTACCAACACCTTCCTGGCAGCAAATAAGAAGTTGTAAAGCAGACCTGGCAGCCCAACCCTTCCTGGTGCAGGTGCATCGATGAAGGCCCTGATCCTGCCAATACTTGTCTTCTGGACCAAAGCTTAAGGAAGGGAGGTGCCATGGTGCTAGTGTTCTGATATTTGGAGGTAGTCTCTATCCAGAATCCATCCTCATTGTCCCTGAGATCCAGGGACTGTTTTAGGGGATCCTGTAGTAGGGGAGGAGACCTGGAATGGGGAACAGGGGTACATCTTGGAGTCCCTTGATTCAGCAGAGTCCAAGACCAGGGTGATCTCCATGCAGTAGTTCTGTAGTCTTGTCTAGGGCTGCTCTCCTAACCACAGGAAGTAATGGAGTCTAAGGGATTCCCCCTTTTCTTCCGAGGAACTTGTCTGTGCCTACATTGGGACGACCTGATAGCTAAGCAATATCAACCAACCACTGCAATTAATGTGAGCAGCAGGAGTTCCAGTGTGTCAGACTAGAACCTGGGAGACCCCTCTACTCAGCCATACACCCCACTGGTTGGCTTACGACTAGTCATTCTCTTTCAGCCTAGCCTACTTCATAGAGTTGGTGTGAGAAGTAAGAACCATGTATGCCACTGTGAGCTCCTTAGAGGAGGGGCAGGATGAAAACATGACCGAAGAACAGATAAACAGAGAAAGAAAATCCAATCTGAGCAAGTAGCAGAAAATCCTCAGGCAGTGGAGTTGAGACAGGAAAGCGAAATGCCAAGAATGGCAACCTTAACCCACCCATTTGCTTCTCATTGGTAAAGAAAAAGAAGTCAAGCATTTGCTAGTAGAATGCAGAAGTCTTCCTTGAGGCAGATCTCTGATTTTTAAAACAGCAGGTGACTCTAGGAAGTCAGCAAGATGAATTGTTCAAACAGGAATTAAATGGCTCATTACTCTCAATAAATTGTGAAAGAGTCAGTAGAGCTCAATCCCTAGCTGACAGAGAAAGCATCTTTACCAGAGTCCAGTGGAATATGAGGACATCAGGATTTACTTTAGGGGGAAAACAATTTTTAGTTGTGATCTCTCTTGGCATGACTTGAAGTAATGTCCAACTAATTAAATTCAGTGTATTTAGTCATGCTGTCTACAGGTTCACATTAAAAAGTGGTTCACAGCATTTAAGATGTATTTAGAGTTTCATTTTAAATTGTAGAATATGAGTGAATCCAATGCTACTATGTGCTATACCCACTGGTTGGTCTGTTGCTGCCATGTCCTCCTTCTCCTCCACTCCTCAAGTAGACCTGCAGCTGGTTACCTGAGACATGCTGCTTCCATCTTGGGCACCTAGCTGGAAGATGCTTTCATTCTCAACATCAGGAAGAAAGGGGAGGCAAGCAAGCAGGGACAGAAAATACAATAAAAGCTTTGTCATGATGATGGCGGCACTCAGGGGGAATTAGGGCTGCTGGTTAATCAAATGTGCCGGATACTCAAGCTTATTGTTCTGCCTTATACTCTACCTTGAAGAATCTGCAGCGACCAAACCCCACCCCATTGGGAATACCATGGCTACACTCCCACCCCTGGTGAGACACTTCTCATTCCCCCAGAGCTATAGAGCCATCCTATGCAACAGATAGTCAAGCAAGCCCAGGAGTCCTCCAGTATAGCTGGTTCTGACATCTCAAGGCAGGCTGAGGGGGAAGGCGGCCACCAGCTGACATCAGCTCTGCAGTGACCAGAGGCATCAAGGTGGTTGGCTGGAGAGGCAAGAGTAGAGTGCGTACAGTTTATGATGGCTAACTCAGAGGAGCTTGCCTTCTGGGGGATGCCATTTAAGCGTTCTGGATAATAAGGTACAGAGGAACAAAGTCTTTCCTTTAGTGTGCTGCAGGAAGAATGCTTTTTTTCATTGCTTGAACACCTACAGCCACCACCTACGCCTTCCTCCTGATGCTGTTTGGGATGAAAATGTCCTGCAACTGAATCAGCACAGTTTGAATTACTGGCTGTGAGGGGCCTTGCTCCCAAACAGAGGAATAGAGAGGGACGAGGAGGAGGAGAAGGAGACGGTGAAAGCAACAGGGTGATTGTAGAGTACAGGATTGACACAAAAGCTACAGTCAGATGTATATTAAAAACAGGACTCAAAACACTTTCACAGCACTGACCTTCGTTTTGAAGTAAGTCTGTACACATCCTCAATAAACTACTCCATTGCCCCCATGGGATCTTAATGTGGGTGTTTCACATATAAAATGACAGAGCATAGACTGGATCCACATGCTGTTGGATATTGCACTATTGTTGTTCTATCATAGGCCACGATCCTAAAACACTCTCCTGGGAGTAAGCCCTATTGAATAACATGGGATGTACTTCTGAGTAGACCTGGTTAGGATTGCTCTGTGTGGACAAGACATTATTATGTTGTATCCAATAATGTTTGGATCTACCCTTAATATATCATTTGATTACTTCACTGTCCATATATAACTATGGATCAAACAAAATTTAGACATAAGAAGAGACTTTCAGATAATGTGAGGAAACTTGAGTGTGTTAGATGAGGACAGAACAGTATTTTAGGTGTTCTTAAACTATTTGAAATGGTGGAATGGCCTTTTTGTAATGACTGATGCCAGTGATGACTTCATTCATTGGATAATGTTAATTTTTGATAAGTTGTCATTATGCTCCCTCACTTGAACACCACACATTTGGCAGTGTTAAATAGAAGATATGATAACTTACCTTATTCAAATAGACTCTGTCCATGTGATCTGAAGAGAGTTGACACACTATTTCGTATGATGTTGGAATGTCCCCGATACAATTTTTATTGCAATCAATGGATTAGGTAAAGGTAAAGGTAAAGGTCCCCTGTGCAAGCACCAGGTCATTCCTGACCCATGGGGTGACGTCACATCCTGACATTTCCAAGGCAGACTTTGTTTGCGGGGTGGTTTGCCAGTGCCTTCCCCAGTCATCTTCCCTTTACCCCCAGCAAGCTGGGTACTCATTTCACTGACCTCGGAAGGATGGAAGGCTGAGTCAACATTGAGCCGGCTACCTGAAACCGACTTTCGTCGGGATCGAACTCAGGTCATGAGCAGAGCTTTTGACTGCAGTACTGCAGCTTAACACTCTGCGCCACGGGGCTCCTCAATCAATGGATTACCCCTATTTTAATTAAATTACTTGTCATCGTAACAAAAGATAAAATAGTCCCCTTTTTGCTGGTGGATAGAGATCCAAGAACAATACTGGTGGTGGCCAAGTATCTCTTCACCATATTTTACTTAAAGAAATAAAGGCTCCCTATTTACTGCTCAAGACCTTTGGGTCATGGGAGCTTGAAAAGGAAAGAAAGACAAGTTGTCATTTAAAATTCTGATTATATAGAGGGAGAGGAGAAGAGAGTATATTTTTCAACAAGGGGCTAGGAAAATGACCGCTTTCCCTGCATTATTTGCATCATGTATGTATGGAATTTTCAGCATCACGAATTACAAATAGCTGTGAGACAGAAGGTGTAGGAAACACATTATAAGATACAGGATGGTAACAAAATCTTCTAAAAATTATTATGTAAGTAGATGATGTAGCTAGCATGCTAATGAACCTAGCAGCTTGTCTGAAGAAGTCTCTCAAGAAAAAAAAGTCTATAGTAAAGTTTCTGGATATAAGTTAAATTCCAACATGACAGACATAAATGTGGATGAAGAGAAACAAAGATGGATTGGTGATTTTTGTAATATTTTCCAGCAACAAGCAGCATGTAAAATATTTTGGGATACAGGTGAATATGGATTTGGAAGATTGGTTTCAACTAAACCATCTGCCAGTAATCGAGGAAGAACATGGAAGAATTTTTAGAATGGTAAAAAATGATAGATGGGCAGGATCACAATAGTAAAGATTAATGTTCTCCCAAGGCTTTTGTATATATATTTTAAATTTTTGATAATGTTTTGAGGTAGTGGGACAGTTTGTTTGCAACATTAATTAGTGGGGAAAAAACTAGGGTAGCTAAAACGCTACCACAATGAAGAATAAAAAAAGGATGGGATGCTAAATTCATAATCATACTATAACAGTTCCCAACTGACAGGCAAGGCATATTTGTTTATGGATAATCTTAAAGTATCTCAGAGGTACTTAGGAGAAAAAGATATCAATATTTCTTTAGGACCCCTACTGTAGATAAAGAAGGCTGCTTAGGATACATCCTGGGAGCAAGCCCCATTGACTAACGTGGGACTTACTTTTAAGTAGACCTGTTTAGGGTTGCTTCCAAAGAGGAATAGCTCTTAGGAAACTGGCCACACCCCAATAATTAATGCATTACTGAGATCATGGGCTAGAATAAGAACTATGTTGCCATTATCATGTACTTTTCACAATTCAGTTTTGGAAAACCTTGACATTTTGGCAAGTCTGAAGGAAAAGCTGGAGGTGTGGAGATTTATAGATATAATAAAAGAAGGCCTTTAAAAAAGAATATGACGACATTTGTATAAAGATGAGAAGCTGAGATTCCCTTTATTCCAGTTCTTACAGAGAAGTCACTTTGCAATGGCGTATAAGGAAGTGTCATATGAATAGAAAGCTTGCTACTTTTGAACAGCTGAGTGGTAATATAAAAGATACAGAAAAACTTTTATTGCAGTTTTCTAATATTTTCTTAGCTTCAGAATATCAAGCAGAACTTAAATTTAATCCAGAATGGGGATGAGATCTGAATTGTAATATTTCAGAAGAAGTATGGAAATACATCATTGCTCAGGAAACAAAGTGTTCTCTTGCTTCCAACTTAAAAAAAAATCACTATGAGGGCACTATATATATGGTAAAGAACCCAGCAAAACTGGGAAGATATATTTAACTTTAAACAAGAACGGCTGAAAATTTGATTAAGGTGGTATGGATGAAGTTTGTACTTGTTGGAATTGTCCTCAATCTTCCATTTTTGGAAATACGTAACAATTAAAGGTATATTGATCAGGAAATTTAATTAAACCCCCTTTTGGTATGTATTAAAAGATATGTAAGTAAAAAAGATAATTAATGCAAATTTATAAAGAACGTTGAAAGAGCTTCTAAATGTAAGATTGATATAACTTCTGTAGAAGATTGTTACATTTTATGAGTATGGAACGCAAGCTTCATGGTTGAATTGACAGATCTGATTAGATGCAAAGGGATGTACACATTTATTTGAAGTAATATGGACTGAGTTCTTGGCTTGGCTCTAACGGTTGGCATGGTCGGGCAACTGACATTTGGCCCATCTCCTGATGGTGGGAAAAACTACTAGCATTGGAGGTAGTGGTTCATCATGAGGCTCAGGAAAATTGGAGATTGCTGTTCTGATGAAACTGCAATGGAGATGAGAAAGTAAAGGAGCCAAGAAATATGGAAGAAGAGGAAGGGAACCATTTAATGGAGAAGGAAGAAATCTTTGCAATGGTGGTGTGTAATGAGGAAAGAAAGCTTTGATTGGGGTCAACTGAAGTGGGGATTCTACCTCTGTTGGCAGCAACAACCAGTTTCACAACTCACTTGTCCAAAATCTGTTTCCTTAATCTCAGTCCAAATATTTCTTGGCTCTCTTTCTTCCACTTAGGAAATAGAATTGTTTACTGGTATTTTTTTGTTTTTTTCTATGTGTTTCATTGCTCATCTTAAAGAACATTAGCAAAATATTTGAAAGAAAAGTTAATGAACAATTATGATGCTAATAGAAACGATTGAAATAATGTATGTTAATTCATTTCAGTTAAGATCAAAGAAATTCCCAAGGTTATTTTAAACTGCATGCTTGTTTGTATGAATTACAGCAAAAAATATGCGTGAGCAGCAGCCGCACATTTGCCCATGTATTGCTTCTGTTTGTTCCATCAGGAGGGAGAGAAAACTGAAACGACATCACCACATAAGAACCAACAAACCCTTTATCTGAAATGACCCTTACTCCCCTCTTACTCACTGAAGCTAATGCTGGCATACATTGAAATATGTTAGCTTATTGAAATGCATGATACACAGAAGTAAAGAGATGGTGAAAAATCGTGTCCATTACTTCTTTATCAATACAGCTGACACTTTAGAGTGGTCTGTTAAAAAAATGACTTATGCATTAGCTCCATTCATCAGCATGGGCTAAGAATGATGAGGATTGAAAAATCATTTCTTATTCTTTTATACTTGGAGAGTGTTCCAGTCTACAGTTATAAGTGGAAAGGCATCATTTGCTCTTGCTAGGGTTGCCAACCTCCAGGTACTAGCTGGAGATCTCCTGCTATTACAACTGATCTCCAGCCGATAGAGATCAGTTCACCTGGAGAAAATGGCCACTTTGGCAATTGGACTCTATGGCATTGAAGTCCCTCCTCTCCCCAAGCCCCAGCCTCCTCAGTCTCCGCCCCGAAAATCTCCCACCGGTAGCGAAGAGGGACCTGGCAACCCTAGCTCTTGCCCTTGTTCCTTGAAACTAACAGGGTGGGATACAGGGATCATCTCTCCCAAGTCCTGAAAGATCTCCACAGCCCACTAGTTAAGATCAGCCACATAAGCCCAGCTCTTAGTGGCTCTCGCTACCTTCAGGGGTGAGGCAGGTAGCAACCAGAGACAGGTTTTCTTTTCACCTCACCTGTAGAATGCCCTCCTTGAGGTTTACCTGGCACCTGCACTCCCCTCTTTTTGGAGCCAGGCTTTTAATTGAGTGGTTGATTTTTAAAATGCTGTCATTTTAAGCTGTTGTAGTCTGTTTTTATGATGGGCTGTCCCCTCCCAATTCTGGATACCTTTCCCCCCTAATGCTAGTATATTTTGCTGTTCTTTTATTATTTTTATTTTTTTGAGCTGCCTTGGGCAGGCTCCTGGAGAAGTGGCATAAACTTTTTCTAAATAAATCAGTAAATAAAATAATTGCACACACTCTCTATTTTCACTAAAAGTAAGCTGCAGTTATTCCCTAGTACATTTTTTGCTCACCTCAGAGCATCCCTCCTGGCCACCTAGGCTGTTCATGAGTCTCCTTTCAGGCTTGTGGTTGGATTGGGTTCAGGCAGAGATGCAAACTGGCACCTTGTCATAGATGCTGTACGTTGCAGCTGCTATGATTTCCATAATGGCGGTAGTACCCAAAAGTCTTTCTGTCATTCCAGAAATCATGGCTATTACTTATATGCAATTTATTTATTTATATATGAACTTGTGCATTATCTACAGCCTTCACATCAACAATCTTTTCTTGTCCTGTTACCCCAAATCACTTAAAATGGTTCCAGCTCCCCACTTTGTGGAATGTGGCCCTAATTTTATGGAATGAGATCTCATTGGAGGTCAGGAGTAGGGGAGGGGCCATGGCTCCGTGGTAGAGCATCTGCTTGGCATGCAGAAGGTCTGTGGTTCAATCCCTGGGATCCCAGTTAAAGGGATTAGGCAAGTAGGTGATGTGAAAGACCCCTGCCTGAGACGCTGAAGAGCCGCTGCCGGTCTGAGTAGACAATACTGACTTTGATGGACCCAGGGTCCAATTCAGTATAAGGCAGCTTCATGAGTGAGTATACCTGTTTTGCCAGTTCTCAGGAAGGCGAATAAGGCAGTTCTATTTAAGCAGTCCTCTGGATTCCTCTAAAAGAACACCGTGGCACAGAGTGGTAAGCTGCAGTACTGCAGTCAAAAGCTCGGCTCATGACCTAAGTTCGATCCTGATGGAAGCTGGTTTCAGGTAGCTAGCTCAAGGTTGACTCAGTCTTCCATCCTTTTGAGGTCAGTACCCAGCTTGCTGGGGGTAAAGCTTAGATGACCGGGGAAGGCAATGGCAAACCATCCCGTAAATGTGGTCTGCCTAGTAAACATCATGATGTGATGTCACCCCATGGGTCAGTAATTACCTGGTTGCTTGCACAGGGGGCTACCTTTACCCCTTTACCTTTTTGGATTCCTTTTTGGATAGAGGGCTTTTGCTTGAATAGTAGCTGGAGCCCACTTGTTGAGTGTAATGATAATTAAATTGCTGTGTTTTAAATTGTTTTTGGACAAGCTGTAACATTTATTGATTGCTTCGTTGTTGATATTTGTGTGAGCCATCTTGGATCCTCTTGGGATAATGTTGTTTTATTGTTTTCAACAACAACAAAAAGAAACAAATGTTGCACCCACATGGAGGTGCCAGTTTGAACACATTATTTGAGCCTAGTTTGAGCCAGTGTGGTATTGGGGCTAAAGTGTTGGACTGGGAGACTTGGCTTCAAATCCCCATTCAGTCAGCCTTCTTGGGCCAGTCACTCTTCCTCAGCCTCACCTATTTCACAGAGCTGCTGCAATAATAAAATCTATGCTGCTCAGTATGAGCAAAGGATTTCCTACGTTCCACAAACTGGGACCAGATCTGGGCATGCATTCCCACTGCACACCCAGAACCTCCTTGGCTACTGAATGGGGAAATGGGAGAACCCCCAGGCGATATACAATTTGGGGAGGGGCTGTGGCTCAGTGGCAGAGCCTCTGCTTGGCATGCAGAAGGTCCCAGATTCAGTCCCTGGCATCTCCAGTTTAAAGGGACTGGACAAGTAGGTGATGTGAAAGACCTCTGTCTGAGACCCTGGAGAGCTGCTGCTGGTCTGAGTAGACAATACTGACTTTGATGGACCAAGGGTCTGATTCAGTAGAAGTCAGCTTCATGTGTTCATATATACATCAGAACTTCATTGTGCATTAGAAATTCTTCTGGATCATAAATCTAATCACAGCTCTTCCAATGTCTTGTCCAGTCTGACCCAAATTAATGTGTTCGCAGGCCCACAGTAGAACCTGACATAATGAATGAGGTTTCAATTGTAGGCGTCTTGAAATATTGGCTCTGGCACAGCAGATGGGATGATTTTATTTGCTACAATATAGCGATTAGGCAAATGCTGCATCCTCATTCTTCTCATCTGGCATATTAAACCCTAATCAATAGCTCCCTCTCCTCTGTTTTCAGCCTCTGAAATCCCTGGAGAATTGCTCAAAGCTCATTTGTTTTTCTCCCTTACCATTAAATCATATTTCCAAATGCTCTCAAATGACAGCTCCAAAATTATCCTGCTGGTTTATCAAAAACCCACCCACCTCCAAAAAGTGACAGGCTGCCTTATGAGGTGAGACCTTGTTAATCTCTGATTTTTATGTTGTTAAATCATCTCCTTGACTGCTGTACATTTGAGAGTAATTTCAAAACAACTGCCTCCTAATTGGTGAGTAAATATCATCACACATTGGTTATTTTGATTTATATCTCTTGGTTTGCAAAGTATTTTTGCAAAGAAGAAGCAGGAGGCTTCTTGAGATCATAAAGGCTTAGTTCAAAGTTTATTGTTTTGTTTATACGTACGTGCTATCAAGTCACATCCACCCTATGAAGACTCCAGCAAGGGACTTTCAAGGCTTTCAAGAAGCAGAGGTGGATTGCCAGTGCTTTCCTCTGCAGTCTTCCTTGGTGGTCTCCCATCCAAGTGGCCACATTCCCAGGGGTGGGGCTAGACACTCCCTTTGGTTTCCTTTGGACTTTGATGAAGTCCAGGCCGTGATTAACAATCAGGGATGCCAGCCTCCCCCAGAATTACACCTCCTCTCTAGATCAAAGCTTCTTAAACTGTGGGTCACAACCCCATATGGGGTCACATAATTGAATGTGGGGGTATACCTATTTTATATACCTATATACCTGGGGTTGCGTAAAAATTTCTCAGGCGAAAAGGGGTTCTGAGTGGAAAAAGTTTAAGAAGTCCTGCTCTAGACTACAGAAATCAGTTCCCATGCAAAAAAATGGATGCTTTGGAGGGTGGACTCTATGGCATTGTACTAGGGTTGCCAAGTGCCCAGTGGTTGCAGGTAAAATCCCGCCAATCCACTGGGTTGCCCACTGACCAGCTGAGGGCCAGCGGGCAGTGCATGCACGCATCACTTTCAGGTTTACCCAGAAGCGATGCGGATGCTCTGGCAACCTCAGCATTAGAATTACACCTTGGGTCTACATGCAGCTGGTTTATTTGAAGTACTGTGTTCTGTTTTAGGCACCACAGGATAGAGCAGAGTTGTTTTCTGTTGCCCCAGAAGGTCAGACCAGAACCAATAGAGTGAAATTAAATCAAAAGAGTTTTTGGCTAAACATTAGGAAGAACTTCTTGACAGAACAGTTCCTCAGTGGAACAGGAAGCCTAATGTTTAGCCAAAAACTCTTTTGGTTTAATTTCACTCTATTGGTTCTGGTCTGACCTTCTGGGGCTCTCCTTCTTTGGAGGATTTTAAGCAGAGGCTAATGGCCATCTGTCAGCAGTGCTGACTCTGTGAACTTAGCCAGATCATGAGAGGGAGGGCAGGAAGGGATGAGCCAGTGCTTGGCTCTTGTGGCCCTTTGTTATATGCCCAGGGTAATGCAGACCACCACTTTGGGGCCAGGAAGGAATTTCTCTACAGGCCAGATTGGCCCAGGGATCCTGGAGCATTTTTTTTTTTTTGCCTTTCTCTGGTCACAGAGCAGGAGTCACTTGGGGAGTGCAGAGGGGAAGGTAACTGTGAATTTCTTGCATTATGCAGGGAGTTGAATTAGATGACCCTTGAGATCCCCCCCAGCTCTATTATTCTACATTTCTGTGACCTCAAGGATGCATAGCCACCACACCATGATTTCCATTTCTGTAATCTCTCCCTTTCCCTAATCTGTTTCACAATTACACATTTCTGGAGAATATGCTGGATTAATACGCGCAGTGATGAAGACACAGACGACAAAAGCCATCTTTCCTTCCAGACAGAAGAGAGTGAACAGTGACGATAGTCCTGGTGTGGAATGAGCAGAATTCCTATCCATAAACCTTGTTATGCTTCATTATTGGATGAAAGTAGGAAGATTTGAAGGCTGAAAGGATTTAATTTCAAGCTCACTGGATACATTGACTTTCATTACTTGTAAATAAACCTGTGATGGAGGATGCCAAGCCCTGCACATTTACTGGCAATGTATCACTACTTCCATGTCTAAAGAGAAATATTGGGTGACATTTTCAAACTGCATATATTATGGCTTTCAATGTGCATGTCTGTGCATTTGAAATTACAATTTTGAAACATTCAAATTAATACTGAAAAATAGAGTGGAGAAAAGGGACCCATTTTCTGCCGTATTTGGTGTTCCTTTCAGGCAAACTTACTACTAGAGAAATTCCTTGTTCCCCTCAATAATTCTTTGATATCACAAATAGTGGGTTTTCATTTATGATAAATTATAGTTCTGAAGAAGGGGGTTATTAATAACCAAAATCCAAGGGGTCTGATGTGCGTGCATGAACTCTGAGCACATCTGGAGCACTGAATGACTAAGGGCCACTTCATTTATACAATACTGAGAATGCTCTGGGTGCATCCTGACTAAGGATGCAATGAGATGGCCATTTCCCTATTCTTTATGCTTTTATATGTTGTCATTGTCATCAGATTCTGTTTGCTTTATTTTCATTGCTAGACTTTGATGGTCAGGTTTATTGCTTTTATGCCACTTGTATGCCATTTTGTACCCAATGAACACAAAAAAGGACACTGAAAACGCCTTAATTTAACTTGAAAAAGTGAAAGTGAGGAAACAGAAAGCTGTGCAAAAATAAAGGCCCGTGGGATTGTTTCTCAAAAGGAAAAAACGAAATGGGGTCTTAGAACTGATCCAGAAAGCTTTTGAAATTTGGCATCATCCCTGTTTCCCACTGTTTGTGCCCCTCTGCTTGTATCGTGTTTAGATATGAAAAGGCCAGCTAAGCCTTGAGCACAACCAAACACAAAACAGGCTTTGGAAGTCTTCACATTCAAGGCCACAAGCATCAACGATACATCAGGTCACTGAATATGTTATGGTTCTGTTTGAGTTAAAGGTTTAAGTAACAAATGTTTCTTCTCCGAAAACATGCACAATAAATGTCCTCCTCTTTTTTTCTGGGTGTTTCATTACATCATTCTGAGAAAGCTCAGGAAATGCAACACCTCTGTGGTTTCACAGAGTTTTGCTTTTAAAAAACCTTGTACGGCAATTATGGCTATTATTGTATATAACCTTTGCCTCTTCCATTTAAAACATTTCTCTTTGACGAACCATGATATTGTTGAAGATACTGGTTGAGTATTCTTTGTTAAGCTGCTCACTTGCTAATGGACAGGAATCTGTCCTCAATGTGCTGCCCCTGGTTAACAAAAGAACCTGAAGGGATCCTAATCACAAAGAGGAATGTTTTCCTTGATTGGCTGGAATCCATATTGCACAAAGAGACAGATCTCAGAGCTAGTGGGAGGGCAAAGAAAGATGGGAGAGGAAATATGGAAAGTTTCTAGATGGCTTTGTTGAACCCAGGGGTGCAGCCGCGGGGTAGTGTACAAGGAGCTTCCTGAGGATCTGCTCCTTGCTGTAGGGATGTTAATTTGATTCCCCTGTGTTCTGTACTATAAGACTTCTGACACCATAAGCTTACAATGATCTTGTCTGCTTAAAGGAAACTAAACTCAGTACTTTATCTAGAACAGGGATGGGGAACCATGTTTCTGCCAAGGGCCGTTTGGATATTTATAACATCATCCACGGGGCATACAAAATGATCAACTTAAAAATTAGCCGACCAAGCCCCAAGCAGGCAGCTGCCCCAGATGACCCCCCCTGGCATGGGCAAGCAGGCAGGCATCCAACCGGTGGCACACTCGCCCACCTGGTGGCATAGGATGGTCTGTTGCACAAGCCGGGTGTAGCCGTCCAGCCATACGCTGGTGTTGCTCCTGCTCCACATGGTCGGGGCTGGATTCTACAGAGATGAAATGAGGACACACTGGCTAAGAACTCCCTCCCCACACACACATTCTGGCCCTGCCCCCTTTAACCCCTCCATTGTTGCCACCTCCACCCCCAGCCCTCTTGTAATACAGAGGGAATACGTTTCTCCATGGCCCGGGTGGGAAAGGGTTAACACAGTTTCATAGGCGGTCCTAGCAGCTCCATAGCTAATGACTCTTCTGCAAGGGGGGGGGAAAGGTTCCTTTTCTCGGCAAAACAAACTCACATCCGCCTTGAATAGAGGCTATTCCTGTCCGCAGGAGGGAGCAGATTGCCAGTCTTAGATCCTTCTGAGCTAGAGATCTTCCAGGACCCACAAAGGGCCAGACCAAATGATTTAGTGGGCCTTAAACAGCCCCCGCCCCGGGCCTGACGTTCCCCACCCCTGATCTAGAACCTCACTGCTTGGAAATGGGGAGTGCATAACAATATACAAGACAAATTCCACACCATCAGGCAAATGACACACTCTTAATATGTGCTCCTTCCACATGGATGTTTTTCTCCACCTTTGTATCTAAACTGGATCAAGCACATGACACTGACCTCTGATCATTACCTTTTCCAGATGTTCCCAATTCATACTATACTCTGAAACCTGTTTTACTAGGATCTTTTCAGAAAGAAGGCTGCCCAATATTACCATGCTGTTAGGATGGCAAGGTGCATGTTTTCAAGTGTCCCAACCAAATCAATGCCATTTTCTTTTCCTGTTTTTCCATCAGCCCCTCATGGCCACTGATTTCCCTGCTGGAAGGCTTTTTGAGGTCTCAACCCCCCCCCCAATAACAATTACTGTTTTGAAAAAGCCTTCAATATGTCCTCTAGTTATGAAAAGGAAAAAAACAGGGTATAACTCAGAATATAATCTCCAGTTATTGGTGATGGATGCCTCAAGAGAAAGCAGGAAAAACTTCCATGACCTAGGTCAGTGGTGCTCACTCTGCAGCTCTCAGAGAGCCACGTTCAAATTTACCACCAACCTAAGGAGTCATATTACTACAATTGGCCCTGTACTCTATCCCATCAAACAAACGAGCACAGTAATATAAGATACAGCTATTAATACTAAATATGTAATTATAATTTTCTAAATGACTGTAGGGCTTTTTCTCCCCACCACTGTTGAGCCTTAGTCAGCCCTTGTGTAACTGGAGTGAAGAAGAAGGTAAGAAGAGTTGTTTTTTATATGCTAACTTTCTCTACCACTCAAGGAAGAATCAAATCGGCTTATAATCACCTTGCCTTCCCCCGCCCACAACAGATATTTTGTGAGGTAGGTAGGGCTGAGAGAGTGTGACTAGCCCAAGGTCACCCAGGTGGCTTCATGCATAGGAGTGGGGAAACAAATCCAGTTCACCAGATTAGCCTCCACCACTCATGTGGAGGAGTGGGGAATCAGACCCGGTTCTCCAGAGTCCGCCACTCCAAACCACTACACAATGCTGGATTCCCTCTCTGCCTTCTTGATCTCTCCTCAGCATGACCTACAGTAGCTCAGGTGAAAGACTGAGATTGCCAAAACACCTGGAGAAGAGCAATCTGGCTGTAGAGAAAGGGTAAAGTCACCAGGGGGATAGTGCTTAGAAGAGCCACAGGTGGTTCCTGAGCCACTGAGTATCAGTGAGCTAGGTTTGAAAAATTACTCTATAGGTTGACCATTTAGACACCAGGTTATGATATACCAAGCAGCAAATGTTGCCTGTCAGGATACCAAACCGTTCAACCAATTTGTATCAAAAAGCTATCTTTTGAAACCTGCAGGTAGTCCGTATGTGATTTAACAAAAAATTGTTTATGGATCCATGCTGGTAATTATTAAAATAGCCTTCATAAAAGAAGCCAATTCCATTTCCAGACTAATAAGTATCTTTGCTTCTGTGATTGCTCTTGAGTATATTTTACACTTCTTACTGACCTCCAGTCTAAATTTATTAACAGATTTTCACCAGCCATTTGTTCTTACACCTACATGTCTTGGTACAGTGAAAGCAATCCATGCACAGATTCCCTGCTGGATCGGCAACCACATGTGCTTCTTGGGCTCAGTCTCCACATGAACTGTATATACAACACTAAACGGATGGTTGGCTCTTTCAGCACTGACAGCAGCAATCTCCAATTTGGGGATAAAGAATGTAGGATGGCCAATTTTTTTTAAAAAATAGTCAATGAGACTGCTAGGAAAATTAAATATGGGGATGCTTCCTTGGCTTTTCAGTTTCTCATAAAAGCAAGGAGGAAAGGATTATTAAATGGCTAATAACAAGCAACTTGATCTGAACCACTTATGAACTGTGTTTGGACCTGACCATTGAAGCTAAGAATATTAATCAGCGGCCGTTGTTATAATGATCGAGATCTGCTATAAAATGTATCCAGTTCTGCAAGGAACAAAACTTTTAACAATTTTAATAAGGTATTCCAGGCTTCTGATCCTCAGGGAACTATTCTTGAAGATAAACTTCAGCATACCATAATAGTCATACCTTCATAACAAGGCATTTTATTTGTTGATATAATATCTGAAAATACAGTGAAGCCTTGAGAATCTTATACAAAGGCAAACTCTAAGCACTTTCAAAAACAGGGCACTCCCATACTTCTTAATGCCTTCTTAATATCCAATAGGATTCATTCCTTGAGGTAGAACATGGGTAATATGGTTCCTGTTCTTTTAAAAGGAGAATACTTTTTCAAACTATAGAGCTTCCAATTTAATCAATACGGTGTCCAAATGCATGCTATTGTCTGCTTCATAGATAAAAGTAGAGCAGCTGAAAGTGAGAACAAGACGAGATGAGATCTGGATGTTCAGCCAGAGACCATTGTTTTGTACTTACAGATATAACTCAGAAAGCGTTGGTTGACTGGGTCCAGGAAGTAATAAATGACTATCTGAGGGAGGGTGTCATTCCAGCTGCTTTGAATATGAGGCAATTGTGGGACCCCTTCTGAAGAAGGCATCCCTAGACCCAAATGGCCTAAAGAGGGAATGGCAGAGGTAGTGTGTCCTTGTTGAATCTATGGGACCTCTTAGCAGCTTTTGATACCAACAACCACGGTATCCTTCTGGAGGGGCTGACTGGCTGGGCTGGGAGTAGCAAACAGTCTGCTTCAGTGGTTCTGCTCTTACTTGACCATCTGATTCCAGAAGGTGGTGCTAGGGGACTGTTGCTCAGCCCCATGACATTTTATGCTATGGGGTTGTGTAGGGTTCCATCTTATCCCTCGTGCTATTCAACAGCTACATGAAACCACTGAGAGATGTCATCTAGAGATTTGTGGATTTGCTCAACTCTATTTCTTCTTAACAACTAAGCCAGGTAGGACTGTAGACTCCAGGGATCATAACACCCCTGTGCTGGAAGATACGCACTGGTTACCCATCTGTTATTAGTCACTGGTCACAATCTGAAGTGCTGGTTCTTAACTTTAACATCTAAATGGCTTGAGGCCAGGGTATCTGATCATCTCACACACTATCTGCTCTCTGTGCCCCTGCCTTCAGAGGTGAGGCAGGTGGCGACTAGACACAGGGCATTCTCTGTGGTGGCACCTTGCACTTGGAATGCCCTCCTCCTTGAGGTTTGCCTGGTAACTACTTTACTTTCTTTTAGGCACCAGGCTAAAACATGTCTTTTCATCTAGGCTTTTAATTGGGGCAGTGGTTATCTTATCTGCTTTTTAAGGGTCTGCTTCTGTTTTATAGGTAGTTTTTATATTGCTTGTGTCAGATCGGGTTTTTTAAATAGCTTTTTAAAAATGGCTATTTTATATACTGTGGATTTAATTGCAAGCTGCCTCAAGCAGGACTCTGAAGGGAAGGCATAGAAATAAATGTACTAAATAAATAAACTGTTCTAAATAAATAAACTGAAAGAAGCGATTGCATGGTAATCCAGCGTATTCACTGCCTTCGTAGACCTGAAGTCTGCATTTGGTTTTGTCAACAGGAGGAGTTTTGGGGGCGCCAACTATGATGTATTTAACCAACCCCTTCAGCTTTGGAACAGGCTTAAAAGTAGAATGGTCTCCTATGAACAGCTTTAAACAATACTATATTGGTAAACCAGAGTGTTCAGCAAAGTCATATTCTTTCCCCCTTTTAATTTCCCCCCTTTTAATATCATTTCTGATATTTCCCCCTTTTAATATCATTTCTGATACTGCAGGAAATAAAGAGCTCTCAATTTTACTTTATGTAGATGACATCTTATTTAATGTACCCATGTATGTTATAGGAGGCCAAGGGGTATCTTCTGTGAATGGTATTTACACTAAAGTGAAGTGGCAACCTTTGTAGTTTTGCCAGCTGGGTTGGGAAATGCCTGGAGATTTTTGGGGCGGAGCTTGAGGGGGTGGGGTTTGGGGAGGGGAGAGACTTCAATGCCATAGAGTCCAATTGTCAGAGCTGCCATTTTCTCCAGGTGAACTGTTCTCTATTGGCTGGAGATCAGTTGTAATAGCAGGAGATCTCCAGCCAGTACCTGGAGGCTGAGTAAACAATAGTACAAGGCTCAAACACTCAAATAGCAAAGATGTATATTTGAAGGTTACAATAGTGAAAGTGCAGGAAGTGACAAAAAGGAAACTTAACACAAAATCTATACACTAAGATCTAAGGGTCGATAAATATGATAAAGTCAATAATTATGTCTCGATAGAATCTTTAAAAGTTCATAATAAATATATTCAAATCCTTGGAGCAGGAAGAATCCACCTGAGATTTTATATCTAAGAAACTGCTGAATGAATATTTAAGGTATGCTCACTGTATCGGTGTTGATGCATAGTAATCTTTTTTTAAATGTGATGACTTTATTCTAGTTAAAAAGATTGTAGCCTAGAGAATTTTCTATTGTGGATGTTTGTTTCTGCAGGAGAACAGTTTCTGTTTATAACAGAGAGCTGAAGAAGCCGCCCTGAGGGGCGGCGAAAACGCAAGGCATCCGGACCGCGTTCCGTCTTCTCCTGACTTCTGTCTCCACAACGCAAGGATTTGAATATATTTATTATGAACTTTTAAAGATTCTATCGAGACATAATTATTGACTTTATCATATTTATCGACCCTTAGATCTTAGTGTATAGATTTTGTGTTAAGTTTCCTTTTTGTCACTTCCTGCACTTTCACTATTGTAACCTTCAAATATACATCTTTGCTATTTGAGTGTTTGAGCCTTGTACTATTGTTTACTCAGCCATACTTTGTTAGTACTTGTGCATATTTATCTCAGCAGTACCTGGAGGCTGGCAACCCTATGACTAGGCAATTCCCTCCCTTAAATGCTCTAGCCAATTGAGCCCAGTGGGAAAAGTTCTTAGTTAGGTCACAAAGTGACTGACTAATCCTCTGTTCCAAAATGGGTGAGAGGACGTTTGTAGGGGGGAAAACCCACTGAGTTCTAAGGCACAGGCTATTTATAAACCTTATGCTCGTCTCCGGCTGGCCGGCCCAAATGAGGCTGCTAATGCTCCCAGCCACTAGCTCTGTTCACAGGTTATAGTGAATGCACGTACAATTCATGTACCCTTGATTTTTCTTTATACATGTGTTGAATAATTCTCAAGTTAAGTACAATGCATGTGCAGTAGAACATGTGAATGAAATTCCACATTTATCCTGTTACTGATCTCTGGTTTCATTTTTACTCGCATTGGCTCTTTCTTACAAACAGGTGTACGCATGTACATGCAGGTTGTCCCTGTAACTTCTAAACAGGGCTTCGTCCAACTTCATCCCCCATTCCTCCTTCATGGGAGGTCAGAGGAACAGTTCTTCAAAACTTTTAATTGGAATATCATTCTTTTTACACATAAAAATTTCCATTCATGCCACTGAACAGTACAAATAAGAACAACGCGGAGTGAGTAAAATTGATAAATTGTTGGAACACTTTACTTGTGGGCTGAAGAAGTGGCTTGCTTCCTGCAGTAGTAAAGCTGATTTCTGTTTCTGAATGCTGCCTGCATCTTTAAGATGATGGATGCTAGCCTAATAAAGCTTATCGATTAGATTTTTGGTGTCATCCCTAGAAAGAATGGGGTTTAGTTAATGACATCTGTTGACTAATAGATCCCTCTTCAAATGTCAAGGGGGTGGAATGTAAACCATACACAGCAAAGACTTCAGCTTGGAACTTCCTGAAAGCTCAGCTCTAGAGCTATGTAATGTCTGTATGATCTCTATATATTGACTATTATTTATCTGCCTGCTTTTGCTTGGCATTGTGGACTGTTTTGTTGGCCGTACTATTGTGTAAGCCTATTTTTTTTAATTGGTCACATATTTTCTGTAATATGTGTAACACAATGGCTTCGATATAAAACTTTGTAAAGAAAACCCTGTATATTTTAGATTTCTTTTGTCGGATGTTTGTTCATAGGCTTTTTAAACAGTTAAATAGAGGCAATATTGTATAATGGTTACAGTAAGACTTGAATCTGGGAGGCCCAGCTTCGAAGTCTCACTCTGGTCAAACTAGACAATATGTTTGCCCATGAGTCAGGTCAGGATTGTACATGGGCAAACACTGTGTGTGTATCCCTCGAGCTTTCCTTGTGCAACAGCTCCCAGTGTTAAAGAGACAAGATATTTCTTAAACTGAACACAGGCTTGTCTTAATGGCAGAGGAAACTGTTGTGCCTAGAACAGCAAAGAAACCTTCACCGTGTGCATACTTCTCCCTCATGCAGACATGTCACTGCTTTAGAACCTGTCCTAAATTCTCCTAATGGTGGTTTGGATTAAATTAGAGGCCTAGATTACTATTAATTGAATCTATGAATCACTCTAACACAACCTCCAGGTGCTAGCTGGAGATCTCCTGCTATTACAATTGATCTCCAGCCGATAGAGATTATTTCACCTGGGAAAATCGCCACTTTGGCAATTGGACTCTATGGCATTGAAGTCACTCCCCTCCCCAAACCCGCCTTCCTCAGGCTCCACCCCAAAAACCTCCTGCCGCTAGTGAAGAGAGACATGGCAACCCTACTCTAACAGTGGAACAGTATATATTGCAAACAGTAGGGTTGCCAACCTCCAGGTGGTAGCTGGAGATCTCCTGTTATTACAGTTGATTCCAGCCGATAGAGATTAGTTCATCTGGAGAAAATGGCCGCTTTGGCAATTGGACTCTATGGCATTGAAGTAATTCCCTTTCCAAACCCAACCCTCTTCAGGCTCCGCCCCAAAAACCTCCCTCCGGTGGCAAAGAGGTACCTGGCAACCCTAGCGAACACTGAGATTTACCACATCTCAGCAATGTAGTTCTGTGATAAAAAGGTCTTTGCAGACCTCTCCATTTTTCCTAAGGTGAAGAATTTCCCCAGCTGCTTAAAGTTGAAGGAACCATCTGCCCATAAAAGCAGCCTTGATTCCCTTGGTACTTTTGCTAGCAGGATCACCCCACCTACTGCCGGTGTGAAACTACACATGATTAGGGTTGCCAGCCTTCAGGTGGGGGCTTGAAATCTGCTGTTACAACTGATCTATAGCCGATAGAGATCAATTCACCTGGAGAAAATGGCTGCTTTGGCAATTGGACTCTATGGCATTGAAGTCCCTCCCCTCTCCAAACGCCGCCCTCCTCAGGCTCTGCCCCCAAAATCTCTAGGTATTTCCCAATCCAGAGTTGGTAACCCTACACATGATCCTTTATGCAGACTTTGCGCAGGCCTCAGTTTCTGCACCACTTTCCCTTATTCATCTCTGCACCCTGATCACCACCTGGGATCACCCAACGTGCAGCGCTGCTACGTGTCTTTCTTCTCCTTCTCCCCAAACTCTCCCAGACTTTGACTCTCACCAGGATCAGGCTTATAAGTTTTTGTTATCCCTCTTTTATTGCTATCTTAGCAAATTCCCCATTCATAGGTGTTAAAAAGGTAAAGGTCCCTTGTGCAAGAACCGGGTCATTCCTGACCCATGGGGTGACATCACATCCTGACATTTCCTAGGCAGACTTTTTTTTACGGGGTGGTTTGCCAGTGCCTTCCCCAGTCATCTTCCCTTTACCCCCAGCAAGCTGGGTGCTCATTTTACCTACCTTGGAAGGATGGAAAGCTGAGTCAACCTTGAGCCGGCTACCTGAAACCAAGTTCCCTTGGGATCAAACTCAGGTTGTGAGAAGAGCTTGGACTGCAGTACTGCAGCTTACCACTCTGCGCCACGGGGCTCTTAGGTGTTAGGCAGGTTAATAGTTACACATGTGTTTCTCTCTCTGTGTGTGTGTGTGAGATCTATTTTATTATGCCTCTTGACAGTTCTATTTTTCTATGTTTTTCCAATAAAGATTTAAATTGCTCTATTTTCTGCTTGTTTGTTTCCAGGAACCTTCCGGTACCCCTGCCCCATATGAAGCATTACTCAGAGTGGGAGCCCAGTCTACACTAGTCAGTAATCCCTTAATAAAATTTGCCAAAAAGTGCATGTGTTGGACTTGACATACAAAAGGGACACTCTAAATGTTTAGGGCCCTACATAGGTATCCCATTTGGGTAACACTTCTGTGGCAGCTATTTAGTGGTTGCACCCAACCAGGGAGAACCCAAGTCAGAAACTGGGATTTTTAATCAAAAACGTGGGGTGGATCTAACCATCCTCTCAGTAGCCTTCCTCCAACTTCATGAAATTTGACAACATCCCTAAGATTGTTATTTTAGTTGTGTTTTAGGTGCCTTTGGCTGCTCTTTCACAGTGCAATCCTAAGGACACTTTCCTAGGAGTAAGCCTCATTGGCTAGAACAGAGGAAGATTCTGAGTAGACCAGTTTAGGACAGTTCTCTGAAAATGCTACTTTAACAATTGCTACTTTGTTTTAAAAAATTTTTGTAGATGTAAACTGTCTTGAGTATTCTTTATAATAGAAAGGCAGTACCGTATATGCATTCACTAAGTAAATAAAGCAATAAATACATACTTTTCCCCACAAAACAAAACATTTCACGAGTGTTTTTTTTAGGTGTCATTGAAAAGAATTACAGTGGGCATTGCATTAAGTCCAGATATGGTGGCTGCTGTTGTACAATTACATTTACAAGACTGTAATGATACAATACACAAAAGAAAATAAGCAGCATATCCTACAGTTTCACACTAGTCTCCTGAGATTAGAATACAAAAATATATGAATGTATTCAGACAGAAGAAGAAGAGTTGGTTTTTATATGCCGACTTTCTCTACCACTTAAGGGAGACTCAAACCGGCTTACAATCACCTTCCCTTCCCCTCCTCACAACAGACACCCTGTGAGATGGGTGGGGCTGAGAAAGTGTGACTGGCCCAGGGTCACCCAGCTGGCCTTATGCGTAGGAGTGGGGAAACAAATCCAGTTCACCAGATTAGCCTCCACCACTCATGTGGAGGAGTGGGGAATCAAATCTGGTTTTCCAGATCAAACTCCACTGCTCCAAACCACCGCTCTTAACCACTACACCATGCAGACAGACAACAAAATCCTGAAATGACAGGGAAAGACCTTGAACAATTCCACTGGAAGTTCTTCTGTGCCACATCGCTGGTAGTTAATGAGAATCAACTTTTTCCTTTGTAAATCAGGTTACGGCTCTTGCTCCAAGGCCAGAGTCAATTTCTGTGCATTTTATAAAGGTTGCATATTTTACATTACAGGAAAATGTAGGAAAGCACCAAGAATCAGATTCTACCAGAAAATCCACTTGAAAGGTACATTCTGCTATACCCTTTCATTAATTTCAATTCCGAAGAGGCTCAGGATAAACTACTGATAATACAATGGAAACCAAAAGGGAAAGAACAAAATAGAAGAGGAGGCTAGACTTTTAGAGTGGTCGTGTTTTCAACTTTTTTGCTTCCTGGCTGAAAACTTCAATTTCTTTTAATCATAGATCCTGGACAAATGACTTGCTAAATATCCTGGCCGATATATCATGGCAGTGACTCATGAAACCCAGTTGATGGAGCCACATTGGGTGCATTTTTATAAGGCAATATGATGTCAGGAGTGCTTTCCCACGTGGTGTACTACAGTGTTTAAAATACCCACCTCTTGACATTTACTTCTAAAATGAAGTTAACAATTACAAGATTAAAAAAAATAAGTTACATTTAACCATGTACTTGCTTGAAAACTTTTTTGGGGGGAGTATTCTCATACCTCCATCTGTAAAATCAGAATACTAACTCCCCCCCTCCTGTCTCATGGGATTATTGTAAGAAGTGGCTCAGTAAAACTTAAATTTTAGGCTGCAGTCCTAAATATACTGACTAAAGAGTAAACAAAATGGGACTTACTTCTGAGTAAGAATTTGAGTAAAATTTCTCTATGATTCACTAATACAATAAAACCCCAGTTATCTGTAGTGCAGATTTTTAGATTCATTCAGTACCTTTCCTCTTGAGTGATCTCTGCTTAATGATCTGTACTCAGCACTCTCCATAAATTATATGCACAAAAGTGCAATTACTCAACCTTCACCTCAATGCAGCAACTTCGGAGATGGAACACAGCAATCATTCTTATCCCAATAGTGTTAATCTTCTCCGCCCATTTTTTTCCCTTTCCCTTTTCTTTCTTTCATTCTTAATAGGAAAGGAAGTGGCTATAATTCTGCTAATTAAAACAGCAGGAGGAATTCTAAGGAGCCAGGCTTTAACTGTAATTACCTCATCTGGAATCTGACCAGGATTTAGGAGTTCAACCACTTGTGCCGGGTGCTCCAAGATATCTTAATGAGCGCACGCTTATCATGTGTGTCATCTAGGGTTGCCAGGTTGCTTTTCGCTACCGGCGGGAGGTTTTGGGGGTGGATCTTGAGGAGGGCAGGGTTTGGGGAGAGGAGGGACTTCAATGCCATAGAGTCCAATTGCCAAAGAGGCCATTTTCTCCAGGTGAACTGATCTCTGTCGGCTGGCGATCAGTTGTAATAGCAGGAGATCTCCAGCTATTACCTGGAACTTGGCAACCTTAGTGCCAAACCATTCTTTTCAAAATGGTGCCATTGGCACCATACTGGAGCACTGGAGTCACTTATGAAAGGAGCGTGGATGGCCCCACTTGAGGCCTCTAGCACCTTTGACTTCCTCTCCCATTTCTCAGATCCTTCCCAGGTGAAAGAAGTTCCTGCCTCTTTTGCCGTAGCCACTATTTCTCTGCTCATACAAGGCATGGCATTCCTCCTTCCCTACTGCCCCCATGCTCCTAGCAACAACATCCCTCTACTTTAATGCAACAGCCTATGGAAGACTACTGCTTCATTTTTATATCCTTCACCCAATGGGATGCAGGCACTAGGGGCTCAGGGCGGATGACAACATTAAAATTTACAAATATAACAATAAAACATATTAACCATAAAACCATTCCTACACACACACACACACACACACACACACACACACACAGTGCCTACTGCAGCAAAAGATGCCACCGCCAGTAAATTGATCGTGGTTGCACTTTATGGACTATTTTAGTGAGAATAAACTGAATAGTACTAAACTAAACTAAAATGATTCAGTCCAGTAAAGTAGGAGGTGCTTAGTCTAAGCTCAAAGTGAGGGCTGGAATTCTCCCAGCATTACAACTGATCTCCAGACTACAGCGATCAGTTTCCCAGGAGGAAATGGCAGATTTATAGGACAGCTTCTATGGCATTATATCCCTGCTGAGCTCCTTCTCCTTCCCAAACTCCACCATCCACAGGCAATGGCCCCAAATCAAACCCCATCAAATGCCCTGGCAAACAGGCAGGCTGGGCAGCACCTCCTAAATATCTCCAAGGAGGGGGCCCTTCTCACCTCTTCAGGGAGCCCATTCCACAGAGCTAAAGCCATGATGGAAAAGGCCCAGGCTCTGGTCAATGCCATATGGGCCATTCTAAGTGATGAGATAACCAAACCATGGCTGCCTAATGACTACAGTTGGCACACAGGGACATATGGAAGGAAATGGTCCTTCAAATATGTGGGTCCTAGGTCATGAAGGGCTTTTAAAGGTCATAACCAGAACTCAGAAACAGACTTAAAACCAGTGAAGCTGTTTCTAAATGGGCAATGTATGTTCCCAGCAGCTAGCCCCGACAGCAGTCAGACAGCAGTTGCTTCCTGGACCAGTTGTAGTTTCTGGGTTGTCTTCAAGGGCAGCCCCACATAGAGCACATTGCAGTAGTCCAGCCATGAGGTTTCAGAAGCATGTTCTTCAAGGGCTTACACTTCTACTCATGAGGGGTCTAGATTACCGGACCCTGCAGTTTTTTCTTTTACTCCTGGATGTTCCCATTTCAGTGTCTTGTTGGGCTTACAGTCATCCTCTCACCAGTCTTCCTCCTTCTTTGGTGCCACCACTGAATCCTATGAAATAGCCCTAAAGTTTACACTTGACATAAAAGAGGAAGAATAGGTTAGTTTGTGCAAGTATGCCAGATCTTCTTTATGTGATGATAGAATTCAGGGGCTGGGGTTGCAGAATTCTGTAATGTAGAGAATGTAATGAACTTTTAGGTCTTCCCTTCATTTGCTGTACTTTTCCACACAAATTCAGAAGTCTCCTTGCTTGTTTCTTTGAGTCTCATTGGGAAAAAAATGGATACCTCTAATTAGTATTCACTGCAGGTATGTCAGCAAGAGCCTGTATTTGTTTAATCTTAATTGTGGACATCAGGCAATTTAACAGCCGTGCTCCAGTACCTGTAACTTTCGGTGAGTGCTCCAGTATGTTAATTCTTTAACAAATCTGCTTTAATTGACATGGAAATTCCCCACTCCTGATGACTATTCCTTCAAATAGGATAGTGTCAAGATTCTTTACTGCTTAGCTTCTATATTAAGTTCTCAAACAACCCAATGAAATAAATATTTTTTGCACCATCTTCCAATACAGGCTCTTTTATAAATGCCACCCTGAGATCTTTGGTGGGAAAAGAATGGGGGAAAAACATTGTCATCCTATCTGGCTCTCCACACTTGGTCCTTTCCCCCTTCTCTTCTGTTCTTGCTCTCTTGTTCCTTTATTCCAAACTCCCAGAGCTCCGGACTCTTTGGGAACAAGAACCAGAATAAAAATTGAGCCACCTGAATTTACAAAATTTTACTAGGGCTGTAAAATGTGGTTTTTTTTCTCCTTGATAAATGACTGTGCTGCAGAAAGGCATGGTTCCTGGAGTTTGACATGAAGAAGAGTTGGTTTTTACACCCCGATTTTCTCTACCTTTAAGGAATCTCAGAGCGGCTTACAATTGCCTTCCCTTCCTCTCCCCATGGCTCAGTGGTAGAGCATCTGCTTGGCATGCAGAAGGTCCCAGGTTCAATCCCGGCATCTCCAGTTAAAGGGACTAGGCAAGTAGGTGATGTGAAAGACCTCTGCCTGAGACCCTGGAGAGCCACTGCCAGTCTGAGGAGACAATTCTGACTTGGATGGACCGAGGGTCTGATTCAGTATAAGGCAGCTACATATGTTCATATAGCAGCTTGATATACTTTCCAAAACGGAGAGAACAGCAGATAGTCTGTTTGTGCGGTTAAAACATGTTTGTCTGTGTGGTTGTACCATTTCAGACTTCAGGTGAAAAAATCACATTTTTTGAATGCAGTTGAATGCTGGGGTCAAAGTAGGATCCGGGAGGTAGGGTTGCCAGCTCCATGTTGGGGCAGAGCTTGAAGAGGGCAGGGCTTGGGGAAGGGAGGGGTTTCATTGCCGTAGAATCTCTAGATAACATCTCCCAGTGGCTTTACATTGATGTTGAAAAGCATGGATGGAATACAAGACAGAACCCTGGGAAATCCCTTAGGCCAAAAGTCAAGAAGCAGAGCAGCAGTGCCCCAGCACCACACTCTGAAATCTACAGTCGGGGTAGGACTAGAAATACCACAGAACAGTGCCTCCCAGTCCCAGCCCCAAAAGGCAATCCAAAAGGATACCATTATCAATAGTATAAAAAGTCAATGAGAGATCCAGGAGAATTAACAAGGTCACACTCCCCCATCCATCTCCTGGTGCATACCATCTACCAGGGTGACCAAGGCCATGTCAGTCCCACAACCAGGCCTGAAACCAGACTGGAATGGATTCAAACATCCTGTTTCATTCAGGAATACCTGAAGTTGGCCATCCACCCCTCATTCAATCACCTTGCTCACAAATGGTACATTTGAGACGAGACAGTAGTTATTCAACGCTCCTAGATCCAAAGTAGGAGTAGAAATACCACCACCCACTTCAAAGTAGGGGCAACCCCCTCCTCTCTTAAGGAGGGATTTACTGGCTCCAGGACTCAGTCAGCCTGCCCCCCTCAACAGATTTATGCAGCCAGGAGGGTCAAGTGTCATACAAACAGGTGGTAGGTCTCAAACATTCAAGAATCCTTCCCACATCCTCAGATTTGACAAGCTGAAGAGTATCCAACTGGACAGACTGGCATCCTAGGACCATCCGACCCTGTCACTGCTAATATAGAGTCCAAGTCCAAGTTGGATGCAAGATATTTTATCCACAAAGTGTTTGGCAAAATGATTTCAGCAGGCCGCAGAGCAGTCCATCTCTTACTGTAGGCCATAGCCCAATGGGCCCTGACCACCCAGAAGGGTTCCACAGGTCTACACTGTGCAGATGCAATGGTGGCAGAGAAATATTGTTTCTTTGCCACCATCACTGCCACAGAGTAACTTTAAAATGAGCTCTAGACTATGCTTTCTTAGATTCATCCAGAGTCCTTCTCCACTGTTGCTCTAGCCGTCTCCCTTGTCTTTTCAACACCCACAAACTCTCAGTAAACCACAGGGCTGTCAGGACTCTTAGACTTGAGAGAGGGTTCCTAGGAGTGATTTTGTCAATTGCCCAGGTCATTTCCTCATCCCAGAAGTCAACCAGGGCATCAGCAGGAGTCCTGGCTATATCAGAAAGACCCCCCCTCGAAATTCCATCTGAAAACCAGTAATTTTCATCATTTTAACAGGCGCCTCACCCCTGAGGAGTCTTGGTATCCCTGTAAGCCTAAACCCCAGCAAGTAGTGATCATGGCAAGGGGACCACCATCAATCCCCCTGCCTTCAGATCAGAAGGGATCTTCTGGTGTTCCTGCCCAGAGCAGAACACCAAATCAAGACTGTGACCTGGGGCCTTATTTACTTGAGACAAGACCATGATTGTCATGGATACCATGACAGTCTAAGCTGCTCCCAACAAGGTAGCCTCAACTAAGTCCCTAAGATAAACAAAGTATAGAAATGATAGGTTCCAGAAACTTTGTGCTATTTGGCTTCTCTGCATGGGTACCTTATACATCCAGTGTCCCTACCCTTGTCCTGCTCCAGCAGTCTTTTGTAAAGAAAAGACTGAGGGCGAAAACGCATGGTCGCTTTAGCCTCCTTTATTCCCTGTTTCAGCCAGGATTCAGCCAAGATCGAACGCACATTCGGCGAAACGCATGCGTTCAATCCTAGCTGAATCCTGGCTGAAACAGGGAATAAAGGAGGCTAAAGTGACCATGCGTTTTTGCCCTGGGATGCATACATGAACCTTCTTTGGCTGTAAAAGCTCTCATATCCATTCAAATGGAAGGGGTGACTTCTCATGTGATGAAGCAGTGTGGGGCCTGATCTGTTTATTTATTGCAACAGCAAATGGGGCAAACAGCATGCACAGAGGTTTCAGACTCAGTGCATTGCGCAGCACACACAAAGCTCTGAATCTCTCTTACAAGAATTAGGGTCACTGGTCATTCAGCCTTCAATACATTTAGGTAAAGGTAGTCCCCCTGTGCAAGCATGGGGTCATTACTGACCCATGGGGTGACACCACATCCTGACGTTTACGGGGTGGTTTGCCATTGCCTTCCCCAGTCGTCTACACTTTACCCCCAGCAAGCTGGGTGCTCGTTTTACTGACCTTGAAAGGGTGGAAGGCTGAGTCAACCTTGAGCCGGCTCCCTGAAATCGACTTCTGTCAGGATCGAACTCAGGTTGTGAGCAGAGCTTGGACTGCAGTACTGCAGCTTACAACTTACAACTCTGTGCCATGGGGCTCATCACATTTACTTGGGAGTAAAACATCATGGCTTTCAACTTACTTTTCTTCCCATTCAAATGGTCATACATCATTGACATTTTGACAGAATATCTTTTAAAAGAGCAGGAAAGCAATATTTGAGATATTTGCCTAAGACATTTCTATAAGTAACAAAGCAGCATTTTCTTCCGGTTGGGATTACTGCTACCGCAACTCCAATTTAATGTTCAGATATCAGCACAAAAGGTATGCCAGGCCTGCCCAGAGGCTGGAAAGCAGTTCAGGCATGCATGTGCATCACTGCGGGGTGTGTGTGTGTGTGTGTGTGTGTGTGTGTGTCTCATCACTACATGCAGTGACTCTTAGCCATACTGTTCCCACTGAAGGTATTGTATTTGAGCTGAACTTGGGTGATGCTACAGTTTGGCCTGTGGCAAGTCATATGCGTTTGTTCAATTGCAGCTGTAAATCATTTCTTGGTGGTATGGGCAACGAGGAAAGAATGGACATGAATATGCAAACCACTCCTCCATTAACACAGCTGAATGTCATTTTCAATAAATTAAGACTAAGGCAGAAGCATGCATTCAATTGCCCTTTAGTTCCTTGAATAAACACAGAGACTCTGGACTTTCACGGAGGTAGACTACTGTAAGTGAGATGAATCATGTCATACAAACAGTGTCTAAGAGAGAGCTGTATTTTTGTTAGTTCATTTGTGCCAAGGCCTTCAATCAGTATTCTCATAGGATCCCTGTGTGTATATTTAGATGTAAGTGATGTCAAGTGAAGTGCTTAATGAACTTATTTATGCTTACTTAAAAGATCAAACAAAAGGGATCTCCACGCTCAGTACTTCTTTGCTTCTTAAAATCCCTTGGAGGCAATTAAGGCAATTGTCCTTTTATATTGCGGATCCTAATTATTCTGTTGAGCATCAGTTTTTTGAAGGGGGGGGGAGTCATTGGAGGGGGGGAGAAATCAGTTGGTTTGGTCACAAACATGAAATCTTCAATTCAAGGACTTTCTCTAATGGGAGAGGGCATTGAGTCCAGAGCATGAAGGGGTGGCAGGAGGGCCTTTGGCCTTCCCTTCCTTCCAACCTGCTCCACTTTTGACAGAAATAAATGGTCATCGTATGTGTATGCTGTGTGTGTGTGGGAGGTGGGGGCTGTTTGTCCCTCTGCTGGTTCCATTTGTCTGCTCCAGGGTTGCCTGGTCCCTCTATGCCACCGGCGGGAGGTTTTTGGGGTGGAGCCTGAGGAGGGTGGGGTTTGAAGAGGGGAGGGACTTCAATATCATAGAGTCCATTTGCCAAAGTGGCCATTTTTCCCCCAGGAGAACTGATCTCTATCAGCAGGAGATCAGTTGCAATAGCAGATCTCCAGTTAGTACCTGGAGGTTGGGAACCCTAGTCTGCACACCCTGGGAAGACACATGGAACTAGCAGCAGGACAAACAGGCCCCTGTGGTAGAGTTGCCAGCTCTGGGTTGGGAAATACGTGGAGATTTTGGGGGCAGAGCCTGGGGAGGGCAGGGCTTGGGCAGGGGAGGGACTTCAATGCCATAGAGTCCAATTCCCAAAGTGGCCATTTTCTCCATGTGATCTGACCTCTATCAGCTGGAGATCAGTTGTAATAGCAGGAGATCTCCAGCTAATACCTGGAGGCTGACAACCCTACCCTGTGGTCATTTTTTCTCTCTGTTGAAAGCGGTGGGGGTGGAATGGAGGAAAAGCTGAAGCCTGCTGCTGTGCTGGGCTTCAGAACCTCTGTATAGAGAGAGTGACCCTGGGAAAGCAGGAATCCTTCTGGCACAAATCACAGGGAGGGAGAAAATTCAAACAGTCCCCCTTCCTATAGATACAAATGATCAGAAGTGGTGGCAAATAGACCTGCCATCCCTGGAGCCTGAAGGGGTAGCAAGTGGGGTTAATAGGTGCGAGGGCAGGCCCTACCCTTCATCAGGGACAAACTTGCTTCTTCCCATTTACAGAGAGAAGCAAATAATGCTGGATATTTAGATATTTAATCTAGATATTTAACTGCAGATGCCAGTGGAGAGATCCTTAGACATAATCTTTTACTGTAGGTATCCCAGTGACCTAGAAGATTTATATATCATAAAATTATCATTTTGGTATATTCTCTTTCTTTCCTCTTTTGTAATCCATAAGAATGAATTTAGAGGCATTTTAACATGTGCCTATTCAATAGCAATTTTTGGGGGAAATGTCGTTGTCTAAAAACCATCTAGCTAACCATGGTCATTTTGCTGCAGCGTGGTAAATTTGCATACTAGGGATTCACAAACCTCCACTGAGCCATTATTTAGCATTATAGCCCATTTACCTTTTGGCTTCTTTTTGCCCCAAATTAACTGATTGATCATATTCGGCCAATCTTTCAAGGTAGCCTCAGGGATTACTACTGGGAGTTTCGTCAACAAATAAAAAGGGGAGGGGCCTTGGCTCAGTGGTAGAGCATCTGCTTGGCATGCAGAAGGTCCCAGGTTCAATCCCCGGCTTCTCCAGTTAAAGGGACTAGGCAGGTAGGTGATGTGAAAGACCTCTGCCTGAGACCCTGGAGAGCTGCTGCCAGTCTGAGTAGACAATACTGACTTTGATTGACCAAGGGTCTGATTCAGTATAAGGCAGCTTCATGTGTTCAATGGGTAAATTTTGGGATAATAATTTTTTTAACAGCCCAATAGAGGCTATTCGAATGTTTCCCACAGAAACTTATTTTTGATGTCGCTGATTACTGTTTAAAAGTTGCTATCCAGAAATTTCTATATAACACAGCATTAGCTGTCAGCTTAAATCCCAACTTTGAACCTGCATACCATATTTCAGAGCAGTCAGCTTCACCATCTTGACTTAGTCCTAAACCTTTCTTAACCCATTTAATTTATTTGGGATCTGTTTGGTTTCTAAAGTGATGATATCTCCTTGAGACCTCGGGCAGACTTTTTCCCTCCTGAGTCAAAATCCTTTGCTGGGCTACTGTTAAGTAGTCTCCTTGGATGAGCGAGTGTTGGGGCAATAGAATAATGCTTGAGGCACAACAATGAAACATAAGAAAATGTACAGTGTAATAGCTATTAATATATCCTAAACAACTCAAAATACTTTATCTCAAGTATTGTGAAATTCTAGATTTGACTCTTTCCGCACATCTCACACGCCTTCCTCAAAGCTACAAAACATTCTTATTAGATGTTTCCTTTGGGGCAGGAAGAGAAAATGTTTATTGTTACACCTCAGATGAAAAAGTAATTCACAGTTGAATGGCAAGCAAATTAGCAGTTCATTCTGTACCAGCAGGTATCCTGTTAACAACGGTAGTTTGAGTTTCTTGTGTTATTATACAGCTGATGAAGCAATTCAATTTCTTTTTAATTTCCATGAATTAAACATGTGTAAATGGTCTAAAAGCTGTGTTGGAAATGTTACTGGTGTCACACACTTGCTTGAAATTATTTGTTGAAGATGAGGCTTTTGATGGCTCCATCAATATCTACTTTTCTACCTTGTACATTTCATATGGAAAAATGTATTGGCACTCAGTAAAAATTAGCCCTGTTCAGTCATTATGGTTTTGGCACTCCAATCTCACATAATGGAAAAGTGTGCTACCTGTGATCCTTCCAATGTGTGGTTGCCGTTTTGTGTGAATAGGGAAACATATTTTCCAGCTTGGGTATATGCAAACTTGTACCCTAAAAAATCTGGGATTCTTATTATGTATACTGAAGCTGGAAAATATCCCTGACTACATTATCGAGAGGATTGTGTACAGCACGATCTCTCCTTATGTGCAATTGGGTCATCAAAATTGCAATGACCAATCAGGGTTATTGACTAGAAGATCACAAAACATCGCTAATTAGAGGGTTAAGTTGGTGGCCAGTGTTTTGAAAGCATGGTATCTTTCATGTGTGGTGTAAAGTTTGTGGGCGTCTCTTGCTGTGTAGAGAAGCTGGTAGAAAGTGCTGGAGAGGAGTTGGTTACACATCAATGCCAATGACAGTTGGAAAACTTAGGTTGGTAGGATGCTGAAATTCATAACCTCCAAGATAGTAATTTCCAAAACACCTTACTTGTTCCATGCACAGGGCAAGCTAGTCAGGCAAAGATTAGGATCTCAATAAATTGAAAATACAATGCTGTCAGGAGAAAGAAGTTAGTTTTTTTTAAGGCACTGGGGACGGTTTTGAGATAAGCCTGCCATGTAGAAAAGAGCTGGGCTTCATACAAACCCGTTTGGTGGTGGTGGTGGAAAGTGCCATGGTTACAACTAACTTATGATGACCCCGTAGAGTTTTCAAAGCAATTGACTAACAGAGGTGGTTTGCTACTGCAATTGCCTGCCTCTGCATAGCGACCCTGGACAGCATAGCAAGTTCTCTTTTGCTGGCACACACATAGGGAAGGAAACATGGCCACTCCAACCATATTGTCCCTGTGTCTCTGCAGTAGAGGCAACCCTGAAAGGCACTTGGTAGGGGCAAAACAGAGAGAATGCACAAGAACCATTCCATACAAGTGCTTAGATGGAGGGTATAGGTGAGAGATTAAGGAACACCAGTCTTTCTTTGGTCAGATCAGGAAGATGCAGAAACTAGGGGCAACAGCAAGGAAACAAAAGACTCAGCTGATCTGGCCACATGGTTTTATGCTAAGGTCACCTTAAGGTTAGACTACTGTAATGCACTCTACATGGGTCTGCCCTTAAAATCGACTAAGAAACTCTAGTCGGAACAGAAAACTTCGGCCTGGTTACTATCAGGTGCCAGATGGAACATGCACATTACATCAGTTTTGCAGTCAATCCAGTGGTTACCAATCATTAACAATTCAAGGTGCTGGTTATCATCTACAAAGCCCTTAATGGCCTTGGACCCATATACCTGCATGAGCATCTCTCCTGATATGCTCAGCTGTACCTGTTTGTTCATTTGAGCAGTCTTCTGAAGATGCCACCCTACAAATGGGTAGGAATGGCAACTGCCAGTTCACATGCATTCTCTGTGGTGGCTCTCACCCTCAGGAAGGGCCAGCCTGAGGAAGGGTAGGAAGGCTGCCACAATTCTGCTTTTCTGCACAATGTGCAAACCAAACATTCAGGAAGGCATTTTTATGAAGGCGTTAGAACAGTGGCAGAATGAAATAGTCCAGGAGGTTGTGTTAATAATGGAATAAAATTTGTCTACTGCAGTGAATATTTTAGGTATAACCCTGCCTCTGTTGAATTGTCCTCTGTATTTGTTATTCCACTTACTACATTGCTTACGCTGTAGCTCACCACAGGGAGTAGGTTTTTCTTATTGTCTTTTAATTCTGTACTATAGCATTGTTCATTGGGTGTCATACTATATAAGAACGTCGCTTTTATTCTGTAACCTTCCTTGAGTCTTGGCGAGAAAGGCAAATAAATAAATAGACAAAACACAGCATAGGGAAGGAGGCATTCCTCAACAGCCTTAGCATCCTCATCAGCCACATAGAGTAGGGAACAGAAAAAGACATAACATGGTGGAAAGGTTCAGATATAGCATATCAAAGACCCCTGGTTCAAATCATGGAAGGTGATAGCCCCAAGGCAGTTTGAACAGGTCAGATTTTGCCCCATCAATATCACTTGGGGTGGGCCACTCATGTTGATTGGCTCCCCCACACACTCATCATTTTGGCCAGCAAGTCTCCGTGCATTATCTTCTTGCTGTTCTCAGTGGATTTGCCAATGACACCTGGTCCCATTCACCCCAGCAACCTTTGTGCCCCAGCAGTCCCCGCCCCCATGCAAACCGCCTGGTTTATCAGACAAAGGGAGACTGAGTAATCTGAGGAAGGCTTGTGTATCCTGACAATATAACTATACTGTATGCTGCCTTTCTAGCGCTGATTATTATTACAATACATGCATGAGCAGGCAAAGATTAAGCAAGTGCATTTCCCAGTAGCTAGGTGCAGGACTAAAGGGAGAAGTTACATTTGCATTCCTTAAAGAACTGATTGAGATTCCAAAAACAGATTGGAAAGTCGACGATAAGAAATGCACAGCTTGAAAGTCTTTACTTTTTGGCAAGAAAGAGTAGAGCAGCTTGACACATTCTGTGACGTAGTTTCTAATGAAGTCTTTGTAATAAGGCGTTTAAATCAGCACAAGAGGCCTCTTTAGCCCATTGGGGGGAAAGGCAAAGGGCACACGTGGTCGAAATGCTATCAGCCTTAAACAGACAAGTCTCTTAAAAGGAATATAGAACAGAACCCAAATGTAAGTGAGCTCTTTGGGGAGGAAGTCTTGTAGTGGGGGAAATCAATGAATTAGGACAGGGGTCTGCAAACTGCGGCTCCCGAGCCACATGCGGCTCTTTGGCCCGTTGAGTGCGGCTCTCCGAACTTGGTTCGGAGCCCCTGCTCTCGCGCCTGCTTGCGCCCGCAGCCAAGCTGCGGAGCTGGCGCGCCTAAGAGAGAGCGAGCGAGTGAGTGCAAGAGAGCAGGCGAGCGGGCGCGCTGTCTCTCCCCCCCCCCCGCTGTGGAGAATGGCCGGGTCCCCCTTTCCCTTGCCCTCAATGGTTGGGAGGTTAAAGCCTTCCCTCCCCTCTAGCCGCGCGATTGCTGGGCGGGCGGCTCGGCGGTTCCTGCCCCCCCGCCTAACAGCTGTTGGGTGGGGCGGGCTTCCTTTGGTAGACCTGGCCTCTGGCTGAGTCCCATTGGGAGGCCATGTCTACCCACTGGCTTTCTTGGCGGTAGACCTGGACTCCGAGGAGGGGAAAAAGTCCCCCTTCAGAGGCCAGGTCTACCAATTGGCTTCTATAGGCTTCCGGAGGCCAGGTCTACTGCCAAGAAAGCCAATGGGTAGACCTGGCCTCCCAATGGGACTCAGCCGGAGGCCAGGTCTGCCAATAGGCTTTTATGGCAGTAGACAAGGCCTCCAGATGAGGACTCTGGACGGGGAAGGGGAAATGGCAAGGACTTACAATTTAATTTTTATCAATAAATAAGATCACTATTAAGTATGATATCAAGTTTTATTCAGTGTACCTATAGTTAATTAAGACTTAAAACTTTAATTAAAGTTTATTAAGTTAATAAACAGTGTACCTACCTATATAGTTTAAATTTAAGAAATTTGGCTCTCAAAAGAAATCTCAATCGTTGTACTGTTGATATTTGGCTCTTTTGACTAATGAGTTTGCCGACCCCTGAATTAGGAGTTACAACAGTTGAAGGGAGATTCTTGGAGAAGTGGACAAGAGAAAAATGGTCACAGCAGATTTTACTTTTATCACTGGTTCTAACAAAATGTAAAATATGCACAAAATGCCAACTGAATTAAAGTAACTTTGATTAATTTCTTGCAATACAGGCGTGGTGTACTGGTTAAGAGCCAACGTGGCGTAGTGGTTAAGAGCAGTGGACTCTAATCTGGAGAACCGGATTTGATTCTCCACTCCTCCACATGAGCAGTGGGTGGACTCTAATCTGGTGAATTGGGTTAGTTTCCCCACTCTCACACATGAAGCCTGCTGGGTGACCTTGGGCTAGTCAGTTCTCTTAGAGCTCTCTCAGCCTCACCTGCCTCATAAGGTGTCTGTTGTGGGGAGAGGAAGGGAAGGAGATTGTAAGCTAGTTTGATTCTCCTTAAAAGATAATCAGCATATAAAAACCAACTCCTCCTCCTCCTCCTCCTTCTAACTTCATCTACCAAAACACAAACAAAGCCTATTTCAGCATGCCAGGAGAACTAGTGCCTTGGTGAGTAATGTCAAGGAAAGACTGGTTAGCTAGCTGTGGCCTTTTCTGAGCAGAAGAGATCAGGCCTCTGTGGTTTATTCCCCTGGTTACATCTTGATTAGATTAATGCAATGCATTCTATGTGCGGTTACCCTTGAACAGTGTTCAGAATGTTCAACTGCTACCACCAGGATATTGACCAGAGTGGGTCATAAGGACCATATCACTCCAGTCTTGACTCATGTACACTAGCTCCCAATCTGTTTCTGGGCACAATTCAAGATGCTGATGTTGGCTTGGGACCAGCATGCCTGAAGGACTGCCTACTCACTTATTAACCTATCTGACCATTACAGTCATTTTTCAAGGGTTTGCTTCTGAGATTAGGCAGGTGGCAACCCTGGAGAGGACCTTCTTAGTCATGGAACCAAAGCTCTGGAACTCTCTTGCCAGAAAGACTTGTCTGTTCTCTTCTATGTCCATCGTCCAACTCTGGGTGAAGACTTCCTTGTTTCATCTGGCATTCACCTCAGTGATCCTTCCTTCCTGCCCTATGCTTTAATTGCTGCTTTTATGTTTCTGTATGTGTTGGTTTCAATTGTATTAATGATTTGTTTTTGTTTGGTTTTAGTGTTTTGGTTTTAATGGTTTTAAAACAGGTTTTTCTTATGTATATTTTGGCCACTTTGGTGGCTCTAATGATGGCAGAAAGGTGGGGTATACATTTTGTAAATATATTAACTAAATTGAGGATGGGCAATAATTGACAGAAAGTACACACAGAAATAGCTATCAAGATCATCATCTTTGCTGGGACCATATGATAAATCTTCTGGTTGGAAGATGCTCTTGTCAGAGTCTGTCTCCTCACTTCCTTTCCTACTGTCTTCCAACAGATTCAATATACTATATATATTAAAGAATAGAAGTGATCCAATCAAGGAAGAGAAAAACTAGTATGTGACAGCCAACATGGTGTAGTGGTTAAGAGCGGTGGTTTGGAGCGGTGGACTCTAATCTGGAGAACTGAGTTTGATTCCCCACTTCTCCACAAGAGCAGCAGACGCTAATCTGGTGAACCAGGTTGGTTTCCCCACTCCTACACATGAAGCCAGCTGGGTGACCTTGGGCTAGTCACAGCTCTCTTAGAGATCTATCAGCCCCATCTACCTCACAGGATGTCTGTTGGGGGAAGGGAAGGTGATTGCAAGCCGGTTTGATTCTTCCTTAAGTGGTAGAGAAAGTCAGCATATAAAAACCATCTCCTCTTCTTGTACCATGGATACATGATCTAACCAGGTCAAATCCCCCTTGATACTTTGGCATAGTTATATGATTTGAGAAACAGTGCAAAAAATCTTTAATTGACAGTGATGGATCCCGAGCCAACTTCTGTCTTTACAAAATCAAACATGAATAGTAAAAGTGAAGGAAGAACATGAACTCCTGATGGATCTGTATGTTAATTTCTACTAACAATTTAAAGCAATCAAGTTCTTCAATAGGGAATTAAGTGGCAGCTTCTACTGTACTTGAAATATCTGTGCCAATTATAATCAATAAGAACATTATGTAAAACATTAATGACAAGAATATGAACTATTTGAGATATATGCTCCCATATGAACAATTAATTCCATGAAAATAACACAACCGTACAAAACTACAAGAATTTCATTTTATAGGGAGAGGCACACGAGAGCAGAGGAAACAATTTTATAAACTAAGGGCACAATCTACTAGAGAGTTCTCTTGGGCAAGCTCCACTGCAGAAAATGGGTGCTATGGAAGAGCACTAACATGGTTGAAATCTGATATCCATGGATCACAACCCTGGAGAACTAAGAATAGAAGGGGTTGTGGCTTTTTATTCACTTGTTTATTTGTATTTATGTTTCCAAGGTTCAATATAAATAACAATAATGTTAAAGTATCTATCTATCCATCCATCCTAATCTAATCTATCCAAAGAAGCCTGTGAAAATGTAAGGACAGCTGTGCGTTTATGTGTTTCAGCAGGATTGGTGCTCACACACATCTTTCATCATTGTCCTATGGGCAAAGAAGGAAAAGTGAACACAGAATGAATATTAGGTGCCCAAATCAGTTCATGTTTGAGAAGACAGGAGCCCCTTCATGCATTTTGCAGAGACAACACGGACTCACAGACGAAATCAATGGTAAGGTTCCATTCTTAGTCTTCAAGGGTCTTACCATTTTTAGAACTTTCCTAAACGTTGTGGGTACTAGTTCATAAGTGCCTACCCCTGTGAAGAGACCTCTCTCTGAGATGAGTTGAAACTATGCTGCTGCTATTATATTAGAACTGGACTCAGCTGACCAAGGGTTGTGTGTTAAGTACTGTAAGATTCTGATCCAAAACAAACTGAAGCACATCCAGAGAAATGTGTGAGGTGCCCAGGTGCTGTTGACTGCGCTCATCTGATTGCATCTACATGTAGTCATTTTGTTAGCTTAGAGAATACTGGTGATTTCTTTGGAGAAAGGTAGTTGTCTTAAGTCCTACATTCCTGAATCCCTGACATGAGTGAAAGAACAGTGTCAAAGCTCACTGTGTGGACAATCTTATTGGGATTAAAGATGTGGTTCCAGTAATGGGAAAACCCCACCTGCAGCTTCTGAGTGCAGAATATGGTAGGACCTTTATGCACAAGTCCTAGTTGTGTGGGTGGTTTTTCAGTCCTGTTGAGGATGTGTATGTGCAAATGCACTTGTGCATGTGTATCTCCTCTGCTGGAGACTGGTGACTATGTCAGAGTGAGTCCTGGTTATTTCTGTAATGTTTATGGTCACATGTGGCTCTTTAGGATTAGAACCTATCTGTGATGGTTCAACCCTTAAATTAATCTACTTGCATTTTTTATTATCTTCTGGAGTCATCTTTCTGTGGATATGTAATCTACACAGATACAAATTCTTGCAGATAGGATAGCATGTATCATGTTAGTACGAACCTAAGAAGGAACTGGTATATAAATGCTGTGTGTGAACTGCAAAACATTCTGCTGTTTAGGATTCTTTTTTTATTTTGTAGGAGTCTACTTGGCATCTCCATTCAGATGAGCAGCAAAACATATGAGCCAAAACCTTATGGATCTTAGCTGTTGAATTAACTTTATGAACTTTAGCTGCAGGTGTGATCCTATGAATGGACGCAGTGGGTAGATCCCTATAATTGAAGCACAATGTCTGAATTAGTCCCAGGCTGCTCAGCCTAAGCAGTATCATGCCTAGAAGAGTACAAAACATAAGAAGAGCTGTGTTTATATTCTGGTCTGTCCTTACAGCAAGTAAAGATCAATGTGAAATGGATCTTTGTATACATGACAATTGGATGCAACAATCTCTATGATGAGAAGCTCTCTTTCTCTTCATTGTTCTTTGTGATGAATCTCAAGAGACTAGGCTTTCAGTCACCTGCCCCTGTTAAGAAGTGCCCTGGTAGTTGGAACAGATGGAGACTTAGAGTCATTGGCTTCTTTAAGTACTCAAACATCTGAATCTCTAATTGTTTAGCATTAGTCATAACTTTAAGTAGGACAGAGGCAATGCTATATATAGTTGATTGCCTATCCATTCAAGACATAACATATAGGCTTGGATCCTGGGTGATGCAAGTGGGGCTGTGCTGTATAACTCACAGCTTTTCTTCCACCAGGAATGCTGAAGCATTCATAGTTCAGGTGATCTTCTTTCCTAGCTTTGTGGTGGAACTGAACATGACAAAAAACATGGAACTGCTGCTGCAAATCGCAGACCCACTTCATATTCTCCCCTCCCTCTTCATAATATCTAGGGCAACCTACTTCATATTTTCTCAGTTCATTATGCTAGATGTTTCCCCACACCTGATTGGTGGCAATGGGGACATTTGCAGTATTATATCATCCAAACATGTGAAAAGTTGTCCTGAATGATACAACCTGACTCAGGACTGCTATTTTCCAAAGTCCCAAATATCTTGTAATATTTAGTTCTGCCCTTAAAGGCACGAGATGATTGTCAGGTGTTTATCTCCACAGGAAAGGAGATCTAAGCACTGCCACTAAGCTGGATTTGGGTATAGGTATGGGGGAGGTATCCTGAGGGAGTTTTCTATAAAAGGCAACTATAAAAGGAACTTTGTGGTGAGCAATAGGAGGTGACTAGAGAGAATCAAGGAGGAAAATGGAGGAAGTGAGAGAAACAACTTGAATAAGGTAGGAGAGAATGAAGGGAAAGGACTGCTTTTGCTGACTGCATATTCCAGTACAAGATAATAGTTCCCACATGGGGGGAAAATGCATCATCTAGATGTATTTAGCTATCAGGTGTACTCATGCAGTTAATATCTGCCATTCAAACACAGAGGAATTCAGCTGTAAAAAGGTATAGAATTGAGACATATAAAAAGTATTTAAAAGTAAGTGTGGTGAGCTACCTGACGATGACCCATCTGATGGGGCAGAAAACACCCCTGAACCCAGCAGCAAGACTTACCTGGGTTGAGCAGGTTGGGACCAGGTGCAGGAAGGAGCAGCCAGGGTAGCCTCAGCAACAGGGCAGCTTTGGCAATCTGCCTCAGGGAGGCTCAGAAAGCAAGGAGGTTGCAGGCAAGCCTGAACAGGTGAGCAATGGCTACCTGGGTCCAGATGGTTTGAGTCAGGGCATGGCTATGGAGGTCAGAAACTGGCTAAAGAGTAGGGGACAGGAAAGAGGAGGGCAGAGTTTAATACAAGAACCAGGTGTGGAGCTGGGGCTATAAACAGGAGGAGGAAAGGGCTGGAGGGAGAAGGTACAGGAGCAGAAATGGAAGCCAAGCGAGGAAGAGCTGCCACTGGGAGAAGAGTGGTCTCAGAGAGGTTCCTAGGCATATAGGCAGGTTGTGGAACTGTGGCTCTTCTCCCTTGTAAAGTACTGTAACCCTGCGGTGGGTGAAGCTAACCACTCCTTCAGGTACCTGGAGTAGTCAACTGGAAATAAAAACCACCTGTGTGAGGAAGCAGTGACTGGGCTGGTGCTTTCAAGATCCCATGGACCCCAGGTATTGTTGTGCCCTTAATGGTGGGCATCAAAATAAAGAGGCAGCATAGTTTGAAACAGGAGCACAGTTTAATAAGTCCAGGTCTTTCTCTGTCTGGAGCAGCAGTGCCAACAACTTCCTTTCTCCCCGTTCCTGCCCACACACCAAGTCTTGGAGTGGACTAGCGCAGTCTAAAACACTGGCCCAGATTAAAGGAACAGAGTCCTCAAAACACCACAGGGGTGATGTTCCTCTGCCCCCAGAGGGCATCACAATAAGGAAAATGTTAATTCTTCCCCAATTAATCCAGCACGGTAGCCATAACTCTGTATGTATTGTGAGGTGATAAAAACAAATTTTAAAGTGTTATGAGAACACTTCATATGAATTATATTTGTGTAATCTTTGGTAAATTCGTTTTATTCTTTACTGGGGCTCAGGTGCTATGACTATATATGGCCACAAAGAGTTTGTGTCAGAGGTGAGATCTGGGGACCTCTCAGATCACAAATCATGTCTTAGCTGCTATGTTATGCCAGCTCCCTTATATGCTAGTCATAAGTGCTTAGCAAACATTTACATTTGCCTGTTCTGGGGAAACAGGCTTGATCTACCATGTTCTGTTATTGCCAGTTTTGCCCAGGTAGTGGATCTCTAGATAGACATTTCACTGGCCCCACCCTACCTTACCACCTACTTCTACTTTTTTTTGCTGTTACTTTTTGCAGCTTGTCTTTAAACTGAAACTCTGAATATGCAGTGTCAGCTTTACAAAAGTTTGTAGTGAAGTTCCAATTAAATGATGTATCGCTTCGTGAATTATGATTAAAAATTAAATTTATTAAATATTAAAACAAAATCTGTTTTCAGCAACATGAGCAAGTGGATTGACTCAGAAGGTAATATACAAAGTTCTTCATACTTCTCGGCCATCTAGATTGAATTGCATTAGAGCTTGATACTTTTCTTAACTGTAAGCATTTCTGTTCATTGCTGTCTTTTAAAAGTAAGAGCCTAACTACCTGGACTTCATCCTCTATTTTCATCAGACATAACCGGTGCACTCTATTCTGTTATTTTCCCAACTGACATTTGTCAACTGTCATTCTTTAACAGTTATTGACTGTCACTCTTTTTCCATGAAGTTAGTTCCTGAGGGTAGCCATGTTGGTCTGCAGTAAAAAAAAGATTTGAGTCCAGTAGCACCTTTGAAACTAATGAGTTTCAGGGTATAAACTTTTGATAGTCAAAGCTCTCTTCGTCAGACACAAAGACAGGCTCATGTCTAATGAAGAGAGCTTTGACTCTCAAAAACTTACCTTCTGAAACTCCTGTCGGTTTCTTAGGTGCTGTGCGTGTAGTCATGTTACATGTGATTTATAGTGAGCCCATAGGGTTTTCAAGGCAAGAGACGTTCAGAGGTTCTTTGCCTGCCTCTGTGTGGGCTAAGAGAGTTCTGAGAGAACTGTGACTGGCCCAAGGTCAACCAGCAGGCTTCATGTGGAGGAGTGGGGAATTGAACCTGGTTTTCCAGATTCGAGTCTGTTGCTCTTAACCACTATACCACGCTGGGTGCTATTGGACTTGAATCTAACTCTTTTTCCAGATACCAAAAGGTGTCTCCCTGGTTGCAGGATTATCCATTTAACCATTCAGTTTTTATCTAATTTCAGGTACTAGAACGTAACATTCATTCTAAACATATGAAAATATGAAAACATGTATTTCAATCTTTAAAACATATCCCAATTGTATGGTGAAATCATTTCATCAGATCCACAAAGATTTTGAAGGGCAGAAAGTAAAATGCAAGTATTAAGATATGGAACAGCTAATACATTTCTATAGCGTGACTACATATTTGACAAGAGATGGATGGACTCAATAAAGGAAGCCACAGCCCTCAATTTGAAAGATCTGAGCAAGGCTGTCAAAGATAGGTCATTTTGGAGGACTTTGATTCTTAGAGTCGACCATGAGTCGGAAGCGACTTGACGGCACTTAACACACTCACACACGACACACTAATGTATTTTGAACTGTTCACAGAACCATTAAGAATTCATGAACAGCCATGATGGTTGTGAACTAGATGTAAAATTAGACAACTAGATGGGGAGTTAAATGGGTTTCAAAAAGAACTGAAAGAACTGAAATTTAAATGAGAAGAAGCTGATTATCAGAGTGGTATGGTGTTGGTGTACTCGTGGTTTTCCAAAAAGATTCACAAACACATGAATACATGAAGCTGCCTTATACTGAACCAGACCCCTGGTCCATCAAAGTCAGTATTGTCTGCTCAGACCAGCAGTGGCTCTCCAGGGTCTCAGGCAGAGGTCTTTCTCATCACCTACTTGCCTAGTCCCTTTAACTGGAGATGCCCGGGATTGAACCTGGGACTTTCTACATGCCAAGCAGACTTTCTGAGCCACCGCCCCTCAGAACCATTACTAACAGACAACGGAAGTAGTGAGGTGGTGAGCTCCCCTTCACTAGCAGTCTTTAAGCTGTGGCTGGACAAACACTTGTCAGGGATGCTCTATGCTGATCCTATGTTAAGCAAGGGTTTGGACTAGATGGCCTGTATGGCCTCTTCCAACTCTATCATTATCAGGACAATTCTGCACCATCTGAAGATGAGGACAATTGGCAGCCCCCCCTTTTAGGGCTCCACCTTTGTCCCCAATGTGTATCCATGGGAAGGGGAATGTGCACAATGTGATCATCCCGGTATAATGAAGAACAGAACCTAGTGGTTAATTTGTCATCCAGAATTATCACTAAGGATGAGATTGCAATACTCTAATAAGGGTTTAGGCTTCATTTTGACTCCAAAATATCACTCTTTCAAGAATTTACATCTTCAAATTGGTCTGCTTGATTAAATTGAAGGAGCAATTTGGGGATATTCAGTCCAGTGATACTCCTTTTCATCCTCAATCTAATTATTATCCAATCATAATATTCTGGCCTTTGAAAATGTTGTTCTCAGGGATACTGAGAGATTAGAGATACAATTTAGACCTCTGTTGTGACTTTTCACATGCAAAATTTCATGCTCCAAATTTTGGATGAGCAAAGTCGAGATGATTCAGAACACCGTAGACTATATACAGGAGGTAGACAGACATAGAGATGCTACCTTGCTTATTTTTAAGCTAGTTGCTTAATTTTAACATCTAACTAATAACCATCAAAAGTGCCCTTAAGCTTTCAGCTTTTTGAATAGTGGCAGACTGTACAATGATGTTACTCAGTTCTTTTTGTGCAATTTTCTTATTCATGTTTGCTTGCAAGTAACCATGGGATCTTCCTGATCCATAAACACATTCCTTCTATTTAACACATTTTTCTATATAACTGTATAAGTTATAAGTTTCTATATAACTGTATAACTGTATAAGTTTTTCAAAATAGAGTTTTAATATATTTTTCATTGGTAATGGGTAGTCCCCCCCTTTTGTACTGCTGTGCTTTTTTGTAGTTTCTAGTGGGGTAGCCACGTTAGGGACAAACTAGACATGACAGCATCCACGGGTTGGACATGTGAATGCCACCACTATTTTAAACCTATTTAAAAATGCCACGAGGGCTTGATCCTGATCTATCCTGCAGCATGGTGGGCTGAGGCACTCTTATTTCCCCTTGTGCCTTTTCAAGTGCTGAAATGCATTCCCCCCCCGCCCCCCCCCCCCCGGCAGCTGTTTTGACAATTATAAAGGAAGGCGGAGTGGGGAACAAGAATTCCTCATCCCACTGTACTACTGAGGCCCAATCAGTATTGGGTCTTTGTGGCATTTTTAAATCACTTAAAATGGGGGTGGCTCATGGACACCGTCACATCTAGAATGCCGGGCCATCTGCTGAAGCTGGAGGGTGAGAGATTAAAAACAGATAAAAGGAAGTATTTCTTCACACAATGCATAGTTAAATTGTGGAACTCCCTGCCCCAGGATGTGGTGATGGCTGCCAACTTGGAAGGCTTTAAGACTGGAGTGAACATGTTCATGGATGATAGGGCTATCCATGGCTACTAGTCAAAATTAATACTAGTCATGATGCATACCCATTCTCTCTAGTATCAGAGGAGCATGCCTATTATATTAGGTGCTGTGGAACACAGGCAGGATGCTACAGTTGTCTTATTTGTGGGCTTCCTAGAGGCACCTGGTTGGCCACTGTGTGAACAGACTGCTGGACTTGATGGGTCTTGGTCTGATCCAGCATGGCCTTTCTTATGTTCTTATGTCTAGTTTGATCTTCAGTCAGTTGTACCAAAACAAAGCAGTAATCCAGAGGCACCTTAAAGACTAACAACATTTATTCCAATAAGACCTTTTGGGGAGATAACTCACTTCTTCAGGTACAGTGAGAAGAAAATTGGGTTTTTTTCTTCCCATTATACCCGAAGTGGTGAGCTGTCTTGTGAAAGCTCATACTGGAACATATGTCATTAACCTTTAAGGTGCTGCTGGGTTTCTGTTATGTTCTAGTAGTTAGTAATCAATGGCTTTATTCTTTTAGTCTTTTGCAATTTATAATGTCCCCAATATGTTTCAAGTCAGATGGCCCTTTGTCAAAGGAGGCCCACCCTTGTGTAGGTAGATTGCAAGTAGGTTGTAGTTGCCTTCCACTTTTAAGATGAAACTATATGTTACTGGAGGGAATATAATGTTACCATTAGTTCCAAATTTTAGATTCTGGGAATTGTTCAGTAGATAACAAACAGCATGGAAATTCTCTGTAGCTGTTTCTGTTACTCCCACTCCTGATTGTGATTAAGGAGAACCTGACCTTGCCATGTTATAGATTTAGTAATAGCTCTGGGAGGAGACACTTCCTGATTTACCCAGCTGTTTATTTCTGGCACAGAGTTTCCCAATTATTCCAGCTGTCCTCTTCTTAGATGCTGAACATGCTCTGAATAAATGCTGCCTCACCTCATTGCTTTCCCAGTGTTAAAGCATCAGTCCATTAGAACAACATCCATGTGATGCAGAAAAGTGTCCAAGGACCAATTCACAGGGCTACATTTTGGCCTACTTGCTCTGGGGCAGTTCACAGCCAGCTCTTGGTATAAAACACCTCAAGAATACAAATTACTGCAGTGTTCCCATAAGAGGTTTGTTTGATGGATCCCTCAGAAGTTACCAATGACTTTAAGCTTACTAGTGCAAATATAATTAACATTAACGACTGACAGTTCCTAAAGACTTCTCACCCATTATTGAAATTTCCAACTATAATACAGGTTAAACCCTACTAAATAAATGTAAAGGGCAGCTGTTGTCTCTTCAGTTAGGAGCTGTTGGGTAAAAGTCCAAAAAAGGTTTGGTATTTTTAGTCTTGCCTAGTGGAGCACTGTTTAAGACAAGCAAGGAAGTATTTCTTCACATTGTTCATACTTAATATGTGGAAGCTGTGAGTGACAGCCTTTAAAAACAGGTCAGTTACTTAGATGGGAAACAAGTGGCCATTTGCTGTGGTAGCAAAAATTACAACATGAAATTTCAGAGAAGGCAAGCACAACTGTGTCTGCTAGAAGCTGAGAGTTACCAACAGGATTTGGATATGAGCATTATGTCTCATTCTATGAGATTTATGTCTAGACACTATTTGTAGATAGGTTACTGATCTACAATGACAGTTGTTCTGACCTCCATAGCAATCCTGACATATTTATTGCCGTTTTTATTGTCAGTTCTCATTAATTTGAAAATAAAAGAATTTGAGTATGCTTATTGTACAGAATGAAAGTGGCATTTCTTGGGAAAGGAAATATGCCCCCACCCCTTCAAGGGTTATTTGCTGCTCAGTTAGCAGCTCTTTCAAAAGCATTTCCTAAAAAACAGATGCTTCCTCCTGATGATTATATGAATGCAGCCAGTCAGGGTTACTGTCATGTCATATACCAACAATGTCACATAGCCAATCAAAGTTAGCTGCACAGTGGTGTCTTGAAGCCAATTTAGAGTCTGTGTAATGCTTTCTGCCATCACTCTGAATGGCTGAATCGCTGTTTGCAGACCTCTGAGAGAGACAGTGTGTGTGTGTGAACTTTTCAACAACAAAAGAATAGCTCCAGTGAGAGGTAGCCTCACCTGTCCAGCTCAGCTCAACTAATAGTACTTTTTTAACAGTAGGCTGTTTGGCTTGCCTCTGAACTCAGGCTCCCTACTTTATACAACGGGGCAAGATATCAAATGCTGGCCCTTGCAAAAAGTAGTTGAAGTTTTTCATGGTACAGAGGTAAATAACATCACCTTGGTAGTATGGTTACCAGCCTCCAGGTACTAGCTGGAGATCTCTTGCTATTACAACTGATCTCCAGCCGATAGAGATCAGTTCACCTGGAGAAAATGGCCGCTTTGGCAATTGAACTCTATGGCATTGAGGTCCCTCCCCTCCCCAAACCCACCCCAAAAACCTCCTGTCGGTGGCGAAGAGGGACCTGGCAACCCTACCTGGTAAATACCATTCAATTAAGCCACAATTAAAGGGGCAGGGCATTTTTTTTCTCCAAGCAGTTGGCAACAGTAGCAGGAAACGCTCCAGAAGATCCCAGGAGGCATTGTTGTGTCTACAGGGAGCACACGTTTGTCCATCATAGAACAACATTGGGCTGGGAACCTCCCAAAATTTGTCATTGGCCCCAGATCCCATGGCAGCCATTTTGTGGTTGGCTGCATCTCCTTCCCCATGGTGGAAGTTTTGTGGTGGTTCTCAATGTTCTCAAAATTCAAAAAGTGCTTACAGGCCCAACAAGATTGGGGAACTGTGAAGTAAGGGGTTACGTAAATAATTTCTGACCATGAACCAATATGTCGTACTGGCCTTCATGGTCTGGTCTGATAAATACTAATTCACTCAGATGCAAAAGTGGTGGTTAATTTGGAATAATATATTGTTTATTTGCTTTGAGTGTAAAGTGCCGTCAAGTCACAGCCGACTTATGGCAACCTCTTTTTGGGGTTTTCATGGCAAGAGACTAACAGAGGTGGTTTGCCAGTGCCTTCCTCTGCACAGCAACCCTGGTATTCCTTGGTGGTCTCCCATCCAAATACTAACCAGGGCTGACCCTGCTTAGCTTCTGAGATCTGACGAGATCAGGCTAGCCTGGGCCATCTATATTTTTGAACTTCACAACATCAGTAAATTCGTTGTGTGCTCCTAAGAACCATTGATTACACATGCTTAATTTTCCCAGTGAAACTGGTGAGATTTGAAAGTTCTGAATCCTACGCCTGAATATAATTCATTAACATATTCTATATATTGGTTAAAATGTGCATGCTTGACTTCAGGGCAAGCCTGAAATGTGAATTGATGATAAAGATAATAAGCCACATGAGATGACTGGGTAAACTTTGTTGTGATTTAAAGATATGTGCTGGACAATTCCGTCAATATGTGCTCGGAATTGAGATCTTTAGTGTAGTGTCATTGACAATACTATATACAGTTCTGGTTACTGTGACTAAAAACTACTGTGGGGCTACAAAACATGCAGAAGAGATAACCAAGATTATAAAAGGCTGCAGCACCTTTTTGATGCAGAAAGGTTAAAGGCTGAGTTTTTTTCCCATTTACAGAAGGGATAAGTAAGGGTAGGACATGATAGAGACACAAAATCATGCATGGGGTGGTTAGAAAGAACCTTTTCTCCCTTTCTCATAATACTAGAACTTGTGGCACCCAATGATACTGATGAGCAATAGATTCAGAACAGAGAAAAGGAAGTACTTCTTTCCCCCCCCCCTTTTTTTTGCCGTCAAGTTACAGCTGACTTATGGAGACCTCATAGGGTTTTCAAGGCAGAGATGGTTTACTATTGCCTGTCTCCGCATCATGCTTCAGTATTCCTTGGAAGTCTCCCATCCAAATACTTGCTAAAATCAAGTTGTGTGTGACTGGCCCAAGGTCACCCAGCAAATTTCCATGGCTGAGTGGGGATTTGAACCTCTGCCACTGGAAGTAGTGATGACCAGGAGCACAGATGGATTTAAAGGGGGATTAGACAGATTCATGGAGAGTAAGTCCATCAGTGGCTACTAGCCATTATGTCTAAACCACTGAATACCAGTGACAGGAAGCAAAAGCAGAGGAGGCCTTGGCCTCTATGCCATGTTTGTTAGCTTTTGTGTGAATAATATTGCAGCCTTGATGGTGTTGTATTATTCTGTTAGTTTTATTATTGTTATATTACTGTTTCTTGTATTTTTTATTCTGTTTTGTAATAAAATATCACAGTTCCAAATTCACTTGCTGCTAAACAGCCCCATTGACAAATTATTATGAGCAACCAATTACTTGTGTGTGGAGTAAATCTTTCACAAGCGAAGAAGTTAAAGTTTTCAACAGTTGCCAGTCTGCTTGAATTCTTCCAGCTTTCCAAACTGTCGGGGTCAAATCCACCTCCAGTGAAATCTAAATCAGTTTCAAAAGGGTCACACTATGAATGAAATCAATACAAAGATATCCAGGTCCATGCCTATTTTTATAGTTACTGAATGCGTCTGTGTTTATGGCAAGTCTGAATTGGCAAGGAGAAGGACTAAAATTAGATAATAAGATTTTTTTCTATGTAAGCCACATATTGTTATTCTGAGTCAGAACTCTGGAAGAAGAGACTGTTTGACCTCCCCCACCCAGGACAGAATTAATAGAATACCAGTGCTTTCTGTATAGAAGCCCTAAAGTATATCACTGGATGAAAATTCATCTGGAAAAAAAATATGTTCTTCAACATCGCATTTGATTGACAAACTGGCTACCTTCAGGCAATAATTTCTGCAGAGCTTCAGGAAATACTTTCCCCTAAATACTACCAGAACACTTGCATTGATTTAGATGGTACCACTTGATAATTTTGCCAACATAACTGCAAGAAGACAGGCAGCCTCATTGCTGGGACTAAAACATTTCCCTTCACTGCAGTTGCTTGCCTTGTCTCATAAAGGCCAACAGAGGGGTGAACCTGAGGCAACCAGTCCTTTGTCAATTTCAGTCCTAAAGTAAGTTTTACCCAGAAAGGTGTGCATTGCAGAGGGGGTGGGGTGGCCAATTTTAAAATGTGACACAATCCACACTTTATAGCATTTACTTCTATGGACTTAGAAGGGTGTAACTCTGCTTAGGAACCAACTGTTAGAGTCCCATTGAGGAAAAGAAGCTTATCCTTGAAGTACTTCTGCTGCAATGCAGTTAACAGCACAATCCTTTACAGAGTTGCCATTATGGGTTTAGACTGGAATAACTCTGCATAGGACTGCACTGTAACCTTGAGTTCACCATTTTTTTTTAAATTAAGAAAGCATTGCTGAAATAGTAGGACATTGCTCTGTGGGATCGGATTGCCCCCTGCTATTTATTTCTTTGTAAGGAGCTACAAAACAAACATTACATATGCACACACAGATATGCACTCAAGGTGCTTCCTTGTAGGTTCTAGCTTCTGGGAGAAAGCGATGGCTGCAACATTATATTTTGGACAACCCTGGAATAGTATTTCAATTCAGCATTACTGGCTTAATTCCTCCTCCACCTACATTTTCAACATGTCAGTAACCTTGGGCACTGACTATGTTATGCTGCCCATTCAAAAGAAATAAAGATCTTAAGGTAACTCATTCTAAGCACGATCACCATGGGTAGCCGTGTTAGTCTGTCAGTAGCGGTAGAAAAGAGCAAGAGTCCTGTAGTACCTTAAAGACTAACAACATTTCCGGCAGGGTATGAGCTTTCGTGAGCCACAGCTCACTTCTTCTGAACTAAGCATGGTAAGAATCCCCCCCTTTAAAATATGCATGGGTCGTGCTCAGGGGTTGGCAAGCTGGGCTGAGTGGCTCTTACTGTGCTCCAAGCTTAGGCCTGGCCAGAAGCACTGTGGATGATTGGCAACCAGTTGGGGGCAATGCAGGAGGAGGCAACTGGTGAGCAGACATTCATTGTGGCTGCTGCCGGCCAGTTCTGAGCCGAAAGGCTCCTGCAGCACTGGCAGAGCTACCAGGGCCTGGCTTGGCCTGCTTCTAGTTCCCACTGGCCCCCCACGGCAATAACCCATCCTCAACATGCCTGGTAGGTTCAAAGGCGAGTCTGCCTCTGGACCTGATCCAGCCAAAGTAGGTTTGAGAATGGGATGGAAAAGCCCTTGAGCACTGACAGCTTAATAAAAAGAATGGGTCTAAATATCACATGGGACCACTGTGCTGTGGAACACAGGCAGGATGCTGCTGCAGTTGTCCTGTTTGTGGGCTTCCTAGAGGCACCTGGTTGGCCACTGTGTGAACAGACTGTTGGACTTGAAGGGCCTTGGTCTGATCCAGCAGGGCTTTTTTGTTTGAGACACAGAAATGCTCCATCCGCTTTATCATTTCCATTAAAAGGTCAGGAATGGATCGATGTGGGAAATGTTTAAAAGGGTGCATGGCTTCATGGGGAGAGTTTGAAAGCAGCATGATGTAGTGATTAAAAGCTGTGGTTTGGAGCAGGGCCCTCCGATCTGGAGAACTGGGTTTGATTCCCCACTCCTCCACATGAGCGGTGGACTCTGATCTGGTGAATCGGGTTTGTTTCTCCACTCCTACACATGAAGCCAGCTGGGTGACCTTGGGCTCGTCACACTCTCTCAGCCCCACCTACCTCACAGGGTGTCTGATGTGGGGAGGGGAAGGCAAGGTGATGTAAACTGGTTTGATTCTTCCTTAAGCGGTAGAGAATGTCGGCATATAAAAACCAACTCTTCTTCTTCTCCAACCACTGTAGTGCTCTAAGTTTTTTCGGAGTCTCCTGATGCGTGTGCACATTAAGCGCCATGAAAGTCACACCAAGGCCAGTGTCACAGTGGAGACCAGTTTGGAAGACCAGCAGCGCCCCTTGCATCTGTTGTAGCACCATTAATCCTCTTTAAGAGGCTATGCCAAGATATAAGACAGAAACACAAGCAAGAGCCACACAAAGAAGGCTATTTGTCTGGGCAGTAACCAGTGGTACCAAGGGTGAGAGCCAGGCCCAACTTTCTCATGGATCACATCAGAAGGAGAGTACAAGGGGGACTTGGGGGGAATTCCCACCTGAACCTGTGAAGGGCCCCCCTCTAAGATGTTATGTTGTAAACATTCTAGCTATGAGAATTGCCTCCTACATCCGATGCAGAGAGTTATTCCTGTCTAAGCCGCCTCTAAGCCAATGGGTTTAGACTGGAGTAACTCCACGTAGGATCGCACTGCAAGTTCACTTATTCGGAGGAAAGTTTCCACCTTCGGTGAACTCTACAAACTAAGTTCTTATCAAAGACTACAGGTGTTATTCCAGGATGGTGAAAAATATTCACAGTTCATTCCTCTAGGTGGCTGAAATATACCCAACTATTCTCGAGAAACTAGGGAGGAAGAGGGCAGCACAGAGATCCGAGCACCAGAGCTTTCCCTTCCGCCCTGTGGCAAAGCCAGGCACACCTGGGCACTGGATCTCCGGAGCAGCAGTGCTCTGCAAGTCCCCGGCGCTTCAGGTGAGGCGGCAGACGTCCCTGGGGCCTGCGGGCCCTGTGCGCTGGCAGGTTACCATCAGGTGTATTCAGAGGGGTTTGTGTGTGTGTTAAGTGCCCTCAAGTCGCTTCCGACTCATGGCGACCCTATGAACCAAAGTCCTCCAAAATGTCCTATCTTTGACAGCCTTGCTCAGGTCTTGCAAATTGAGGGCTGTGGCTTCCTTTATCGAGTCCATCCATCTCTTGTTGGGTTTTCCTTTTTTCCTGCTGCCCTCAACATTTCCTAGCATGACTGTCTTTCCCAGTGACTCTTGTCTTCTCATAATGTGACCAAAGGGGTTTACTCCCAGGAAAATGTGCTTGAGACAATCTGCTGGGGGCCAGTCGTTTTCCTGGAGGCCACACCGTGAACCTAAACACACTCGCGTGGGAGCCCGATCAAAACTGCCTTCTACATAGAGGCCGATCCCCCCCCCCCCCAATTTCAACCACGTTTAGCTCTCCGGACGAAAGTGCTTCTGAGACGTCGCCCGGTGCTCATGTCTGTGCAACAGATCAAGCAGCGCCTGGCTCGGCCGACGTGAGGATTTCAGCAGGCGTCGGCCGTCGTTCCCTTGGCCTCCCGGCCGAGCCTGTCGGGAGATGGCAGCCCCAGCCGGAAAGGGGGGCCGAGAGCAACGGGAGCGCTTTCGAGGAGGGCGCCGTCCTGGCTCCAGAGGCAGCGGCTGGGTCATCGAGCGCGGTGCTGCCGCTGGCCAGGGCGCTGCGTCGGAATGGCGACGGGACGGAGCTTCGCAGCAGCCCTCCAGCCATCCCCCTGCTTTGCATTGCCTGGGGGCAAGACCCGAGGGGCTGGAAGGGAACGGCGCTCCCTTCCCCCTTGGGATCCAAACGCAGGTTGAGACGCTCAGGCGTGGAGCGGGGGGGGGGGGAGAGCTGAGGATGGTTTCTGGCCAGGATTTTGGGTCGGACCAAGGAAGACCGCTGGGTGGCCAGTCTGCTCCAAGGCTTCCACACACAACATGGTCCTTATTACAAAAACACACTCACACAAACAAAGTCAGAAATGCTTCACTGGAAATGACAGGCACCTTTGGTTCTCTGCTCGCCATCCATCCATGCCTATTTGGGTCCCCCACCTACCTTTCCTACTTTGGTATCGCATTAGGGAATATGGATTACCTTTGCTATTCTGCCTTAGACAAGTCTTGAACTTCAGTCATAAGGAAGGCAGCGGGCCAGCGCCTCGGCCACGCCTGCTGCTTCTTCCTTGCCAGAGACTGTGATGGGGCCTCTTTCATTCCCGATGCCTTTCGAGAGTCAAACGCCTCTCAGAGGCTACCCTGGCGAATGGACAGAACCACGGGGAAAGGGCCAAAGGGTGTGTGTGTGTGTAAGTAAGTAAGCAAGCAAGCGGGGACTCGATTCTGGAAGCGATTCTAGAGGCCGTAGAACCCAGTGGCACCTTGAGGCAGGATCCACTTCCCGCGAGGTCTTCAAACCTTTCCTCTCTGAGCACAGCGGTCTTACTTCCGTCTCTACAAGAAAGCCTTGCTGGAATCAAGGGGCAGCAGATGAGTCCAGGACAGAGGAGCTTCCCCCCTGGAGGGAAATCCCAGCACAGTGGTCCTAGACGGTTGCCTTGCCTCCCCAGCCCCGGGAGAGGTCTGCGCGGGGGTGCGCGCGCAAGGAAAAGGCTTTCTAGAAAGGCAGCGTTGGCTCAACTGGGTTGCCAGCGTGTCTCTGGGAGGGAAGCTTGCCCGCAGCCTTAGGCACAAGCAGCTTCTGACTAAGGCTGTGGGCAAGGGGCCGTGCGGACGGGAATGGCCGGGTGGCCAGCTCTTCCTTCCCAGAGCTTCCCACGCCAGGGAGTTCAGAAGAGGCGTCGTGCCTCAGACCCCACCCGACGACCCTCGCCGTCCACTCCCAGGCACTTTCCTCCTCCCAGACCCAAGTGGAAAGTTTGGGGCCACCTTGACCTTTGATAGTGAGAGGTGGCGCTTGCAGTTGCTCTCTCCCCCCACCCGCCCCGGGCTTGGGCAATCTTCATTCAAGGGTTTTTGTCAATGGGAAGAGAGCCCCGCAGCTCTCCCCCCCCCCCGTCGCGGGCTTGGCTGACGTCACTAACGAGGCGATAAATATCTGTTGATCTAATTGGATGTGAGATTCCGGGTTGTGATCGCAGGACGCGGCCCGTTGCGGCTCCGGAGCGGCCCCCATGATTTATGCAGCAGTGGATCGGGGCACGCAAGCGAGCTGTCAAGGAAGCGTCAGCTTATTAGGCGAGGGCTGCGTGATTCCCGAAGAGGGTCTAACCTATAAAACTCACGCGCCGGGGCTCTGATTCGGAAGCCACCGGATCCCCGCGACGGCAGGAGGCGGCTCGGAGAGGAAGGGGGGAAAGGGGGGAACCCGGTCCACCCGACACTGACGCCACCCGTCCGACTTGACTCCGCCGGCATCTCTAAGGTATGGAAAGATCCGGGTTAGCCGCGCACGGAGACCCCGCAAACTTAGCTCGAGCAGATTCTGCTCGAGAGTTTAGGGCGCCTGCGTGACTCGAGTCTGGGTCGTGTAGACATATGCCTGGGCAAAGGGAAACGAAGTCATCTTGGGATCACGGTGGAAGTGGCTACGGAAGCCACCCAAGGGCGTTGACACTGGGTCGTGTTTCTTCAACCACTCCCGTTGTTTGGAATGGTTTAAAAATCCCTGGGGTCGTTGTGCCGAGGTTTCTGTGTCACCCTGCCCTTGCCTTGGGATCGCCTATCTTCATAAATAGCCTCCCTGATGCTCTGAAGCATGTCCTTCCCACCGGGTGGCTTTTCCGAAGAAGGGGGCTTAGCCCTCGGCGCGAAGAGGAAATGCAAACTCCCCACACCCCCCCCCCCGGTGAGCCCATGAAGGGTTGGGTTGTGGGTTGTGGTTCTAACGATTCTATGCAAGCCTTTGCTTCCATGGAGGGAACTCAGAAAGCGTTCAGGACCAAGGACAGCGGTGGCTGCGCGGGCGGCAAGCGGGACACCTGTGCCTACTTACCCCTGTGCTCACGACTCACACGAACACATGAAGCTGCCTTACTGAATCAGACCCTCGGTCCATCGAAGTCAGTATTGTCTACTCAGACCGGCAGCGGCTCTCCAGGGTCTCAGGCAGAGAGGTCTTTCCCATCACCTACTTGCCTGGTCCCTTTAACTGGAGATGCCAGGGATTGAACCTGGGACCTTCTGCATGCCAAGCATGCTCTGCCACTGAGCCACGGCCCCTCCTCCAGGGGAGACAGCCTGTAACCTCTGCCACTTCCCTTCCCTTCCTATCACTTTGTCCTTTTTCCCCTTTTAGATCTGGCAGCTGAAACATGAAGATCCAGCTGCTGGTCTCTACAGGGATCCTGCTGGTCGCTCTCTCGCCTTGCCATGAGTGCAGAGCCCTGGGCAAGGGCGTCCCCGCCGCCGACGGCGCTCCGCAGCAGCCCGATCTGCCCCCGTCGCTGCCCATCTTGCTCCGCATGGGGGAAGAGTATTTCTTGCGCCTGGGCAACCTGCACAAGAGCCCCCCCGCCGCCTCCTCCAGCGGCGGCAGCAGCCACCACCTAGCCGCGTCTGCCTCGGCCGGCAACTTTTTCCGGGCAGCTGTGCAACAGCTGCAGCACCTGCCGCGCCTGCCCGAGCGCTCGCTAGAGGGCGCCGCCGAGCCCTGGGAAGGCGACGAGGACGGCGGCGCCCCCCGGGAAGCCTGGGCGCCGGAGAAGCGCTCCGAAGAGCCCCCCATCTCCCTGGACCTGACTTTCCACCTCCTCCGGGAAGTCCTGGAGATGGCCCGCGCCGAGCAGCTGGCGCAGCAGGCCCACAGCAACAGGAAACTGATGGAGATCATCGGGAAGTGAAGCCGCCCTCCTCGCCCCCCCTCCGCCCCTCCCCGACCAAAGAGATCCTCCGACCGGCACAGCGGCTCGACGGCACCCACGACCCCCCCCCCTTCCCCAGCGCGGCTCCGGGCCCGTCTCCTCCTGTTTGTTGGCCAGCTTTCTCCATGCAAGGCGGCGTCCGTCCGTCCGTCCGTCCCGTCGACCCCACGCCTAACCTAGCCCTTCCCTAGCATGCCCCGCCTTGCGCCCGAGTGTCTGTCGTCTGTAACGCCCTGTCCTTGCCGTTCTTTTCTTCCCCGTGTCAAGACGGATGGCGTGTGGGGGTGGGGGTGGGGGTGGGGGGGCTCCCGCGGTCCGGCCGCTGGAAGGAGGCGAAGGAGGGAGGCTGGTGCTGCGGGGTGGCGCGCCGGGGAGGGTCGGGGGTCGGTCGGGGGTCTCTCTCTGTGTCCGCCCCTTGGGAACCTTCTCTTCTGCCTTCTTTCTTCTTTGTAAACATTTCCACCAATAAAACATCTTGTCAGCGCCCGGTCAGTTGGGTCGTGTAAGAGAATGTGTAATATTTATATTTTTAATAAAAGCTGCAACGGAACGATGGCTGCTTACCCTTTCCTTGCCTGCGGGTTGTCTGGAGATGCCGAAGGGGCTGGCGGGGCGTCCGGGGCGGGGGGATGGGGACCACCGACTGGAGGGGGCGGGGAGGTAGGGGACGGCCCGGGCCGCCACTGGGCATCCAGCCTGCGCGCAAAAGATGGTTCTGACCAGGGATCTGGGGGCACGGCGGGGCCAGGGGCACACCGTCCTCAACCCCCAGTGATTAGGAAACCGACTCCAGGTCCCATTTGCAAGACCTGAGCACGGCTGTCAAAGATAGGACGTTTTGGAGGACTTTGATTCATAGGGCCGCCATGAGTCGGAAGCGACTTGACGGCACAACACACACACACACACAACTCCAGGTCTTAAACTGAACGCTGGAACTCAGACGTGGGGCGGGTAAAGTTACGATGGTGCCTCTGGCCGTGTGCAGAGAGCATTTCGCCACCGCGGAGGAACTGGTTTAGCACACCTGGCGGCTGAACTGCCAGATGTGGGGTGTGTGTGTCCTCTAGGCACCCTGGAGGAAGGGCGTGGGGGGTATTTTTCGCCGTGGCTGCAGCAGGGGTAGATTGAAAGAGGGCTGCTTCGAAACGTTCATCTGCGGCAGCCAGTCTCCCAAGGACCCGTCAGAAGCGCCAGGATGAACCGGACTAGCCCCGGGTGGTCCCAGGAGAACGAGCAGCTTCTCCCCTTTCCCCGCTGGGGTTTCTTTCCATTCCAGGAACCAGGGGCCTCGAAGCAGCTTAATTTACAGCTACCCTCCAACTTTTTTTTTTTAACCCAGTTTTGAAAATAACTTTCCACCTTTCTTTTGTGCCTTCAGAACCGAAATTTGGGTTCTTCACTGAAATCGTACTTAGGAAATGTGTGTGTGTGTGTGTGTGTGTGTGTGTGTGTGTGTGTGTGTGTGAGAGAGAGAGAGAGAGAGAGAGAGAGAGAGAGAGAGAGAGAGAGAGAGAGAGAGAGAGAGAGAGACCTTATTTTTAAAGAAGAGCTTTTAAAAAAGAGCTCGGCCCCACTAAGGATACTGCGGGGGGTGGGGGGGAGGAGAGCGTCCCTTTCCCTACAAGTCGCCCAGTAAAGCTCTGTGGGGCAAGACGTGGGTAAAACGAACCCAAACATTTCCCCAAAGCCTCATCTATTCAAGCCCCCCTTTCCTATTGTGTGGATGTGATCGTGATGAACAACATTCAACGAGAATCCGTTCATCTTTTCCAGGGCGTGTTTCTGTTGAACCCCTGCTGGAGACTAAAATCCGGGGGCGGGCGGGGGGTGATTTCGGGTCCACCGAGAATGCCCCCCCTCCCGCCCTGCTCCTTCACCAGCTGTGGTGGTCTCTCCGGGACGAGCAACGTCGCCTCTTCCCCCTTTCCAAATGGCAGCTCCGGAGCCCAGGTGGCCAACCCATGTGGGTGGGTGGGGGTCCTGTGTGAAGAAGGCAGGAGGAGGGGACTGGATCCAGGGGGCCGAGATCTGGGAGCTTCGACAGACCCGGCGCAAGGTTAAGGCAGAAGGAGTCAGTGCTCCGTGCCAGCCCGAGGCTTTTACCCCCTCTCCCTCGCCCCCCCCCCCCAGCATCCGGGAGCAGTGCAGGGAGAACAGTTTCCCAGGGAAAGCAGTAAACCGGCCAGGGTGTCCATCCCCATCACTTCTGGTGGCTGCCCTGCATGGACCCACCTGGCCACTGGTTACTGGAGGCAAACGTTCAGCTTTTGCTTGGTCAGGTCGGTGAGCAAAGAGCTCCCCTGTCTAGGGCTCCTGAGGAAGAGAGCTTTAAAAACGTGGGCTGAGACGGTCTGAAGCAGAAAGACGCCTAAGGCCATTTATGCAGGAGAAGTTTTGCCTTGGATTTGCTGCTCTCCAGATGCACATTTCTCCCATCCGAATTCTCAAAACTCTGTATGGGGACTTACCTTTGAGTTTTTTTAGTATTTGGATGGGGGAAATGTGCATCTGGAGAGCAGCAAACCTAAGGCAAAACTCCAGTGCATAAATGGCCTTATTTTCCTCATAAAAGCTGTATATTTATTTGGGGACCCAAAGCAGCTTACAACTTCATTCTCTCCTCCTCCATTTGATCCTCACAACAACAACCCTGTGAGGTAGGTCAGGCTGAGAAAGGGTGACCTAGTCAAGGTCACCCAGTGAGCTTCCATGGCAGAGTGGTGGTTTGAACCCAGGTCTCGCAGATCCTGCACTAATAGGGTAACCACTACCCCCACCCCACCTCTGCTTTTGGTTATATGTATAGAAGAGGGGATTTCTACAGGTTCAGCTTTCCTCTTCCCTGCATGGCCAGCTGTACCTGCCAGATACCAGCTTTGATGTAACAATTTAATTTCCGTGTCCGGTCCTCCTTTACAGCTGACCCCCAACTACATAAACGATAACAATGAAGTGTTTTTGATGGTGTCAAGAGAACTCAGCCTCAACTTTCATTCTCTTTGTACTAGCTTAATAATAAAGTGTCATCAAGTCACAGTGGACTTATGATGACCCCACAGGGTTTTCAAGGCAAGAGACTAACAGAAGTGGTTTACGATCACCTTTCTCTGCATAGCGACTCTGGTATTCCTTGGTGGTCTCCCATTCAAGGGCCACCCCTGCTTAGTTTCTGAGCTCTGACAAGCTCAGGCTGGTCTAGGCTACTCGGGCTGCTAAAAATGGATTAAATCTGTCCACAGTCCCAAGCATAATCTTTTCATTGTGCTCACAGAGAACTACTGTGCAGTTTCTAATTGTCTATAAAAATCCCAACACACAGCACTAAATAAGCAAGCATCCTCTTCACCTTATTTGTCTGCAGTTAATATTGGTGGTGGTGTGGCAGAAGCAGGGGAATATTAAAAGGAGTAGCCAAATCATTAGGACAATTGCTGCCCTTGATGAACTGCTCACACAGTATTCAGTTCTGCAATAAATTCTTAAAAGGCCAGCACAAAAGTTCTGAAACTATGGGACACCCTTGCCTAGAGAGGACACAGCACATTAGACAGGGGAGAGGAAGGGTGCTATAAATCTGGGCGCTCTCTGTGGCACTGCTGGGAGCCATCTGGCTGTTCCTCCTGCATTCTCTGTTTTGCTTCCCTTCAAATTCCCCCCCCCCCCCCGCGCCAAAAAAACACAACCCTGGTCCTCGTAGACTCAGGACAGGATGAAAGGCTAGAAGACCCTGAGCTGGAACCTGGCGATGCACAACTAAAGAAAGGAACCGTTCAGTTCCTGCCCTTTGAAATGGCGGCAGCCCCTACAGGAGAATGGGTTGCCTTTTACCCCCTTCTCATCCTGCTCTAGCCTTCCCAGCAACTGCACAGAACTGATTCACACACCTGCCTAGGCAGACCGACACTGTCCCTTCCCCACCCGCCAGATCTTACAAGAGAGTCCACCAAGCATGGTCAGGTGATGAGAGCTGTTGAACAACGAGAAGTCTAAATATTTATTAACAATAATGCCATTAGTGAGGAAGCATCTAACAATGTTGCTTAAGCACTCACATGAGAATATAAGAATTCCCAAGACATTTGTGAACATGTGTAATGTGTGTTTAACACTTGCAATAACAACAGAGTGTTTATTTTCAACACCTTGCTTTCTGAAATTTATTTTCTTCAAGCATACTCAGGATCCATTCATGTGAGAACTGCCGCTATCATGGGATAGCTCGGTTGCATCCCAGACTGACTATTATCCATAAAGCTTTGTTACATGAACTCAGCATCCATTTGTGAATCGGACCTTTTCAAGTCATAAAAGTTATTTGATATCTGCCGTTACCTCAAAAGACTTGACCCTCAACTGCTTAATTCTTAGCTGTCAGTTCACATTCCCCCCTTCCCTTCTTGTGCCCTTCCCAAATCAGCTCCAAACATCTTAAAGAGTCAGATCCAGGGTGAGAGTTTTCAAACAAAGTTCTGTGGATAAAATCGGATCCTCCATCCCTTTTAAAATACTATTTCTTGTCACTTCCATCCAAGTCATTTGCTGCCTGTGAATTCCTTCAGAATGTATACCAGAAGTCAGCTGGATCGAGAGTTATCATTCATTCAATGAGTTCAACCAGGAGAAAGAGAAGACATGACGAGCAGGCTCTTCCGCTCTTTCATTGCTCCCAGGCGGTCTTTCTCCTTGTTCTTGCGAGGATGGGTCAGACCCAGCCTGTGGGGAAAAAATAGTTACAAAGGGGAACACTGAGAATTCTTTTTTAAGAGCTGGAGCTTTGTTTATTGACTATGCAGTTCCACAAAAAGCAATTCTTTAACAACTGAGAAATTTCCCTTTTCTAAATTTACCCTTGGGAAGGGAAGGCAGCATAGTATAGCCCAATCTCATCAGATGGGAGACCATCGAGGAAGACTATGCAGAGGAAAGCAATGGCCAACCACCTCTGCTTCTCACTTGCTTTGAAAGCCCCTTGCTGAGGTCAACATAAGTCAGTTGCAACTTTATGGCACTTATGTAAGAAAATCTCCCCCTGAGCAGGCCAAGTTCTTCATCGTCCTGATCCACTCCTATTAATTTCCATTAATTTCCAAGGGCAATGAGCATGCTCAGTCCTCATCAGGATAGTTTGGGGAGAGTTTTTTAAACTTTTACATTAACAAAACTATGTTTTCTGCACTTTTAAAGAGTTCCACCACCTCAAGTCCTTGTTTCACTGCCCAACTACTACCCACCTGCAAGTTACATTTTCCCAGGTACACTCTTAGTTGGGGTCACAAATGTGTTCTGGGCACTCTTTATTCCCAGACACGGGCCTCCAATTTGGATTGGGATCATGGTATATGGGGAGAGGGCACTTATATTTATTTAGAAAATTTATATGCTGCCTCTCCAAAGACCTGTTTGAGGCAGCTTACAACTAAAACAATAAAATAAAGCCATTAAAAACAGTGTTAGACCCCCTACCCATGCTGTTTCCCCATACTGAACAGTTGGAGGAGGAGGAGGAGAAGGAAGATGTGACAATGATAATGGTTATGACCACATTGAACAATCTGCATCATTCCCCTGTCTAAGCCCCACTGAGACACCACAACAGACACCCTGTGATGTAGGTGAGGCTGAGAGTGTGTGACTAGCCCAAGGTCACCCAGCTGACTTTGTGTGTAGGAGTGGGGAAACCAACCCGTTTCACCAGATTAGCATCTGCCGCTCATGTGGAGGAGTGGGGAATCAAACCCGGTTCTCCAGATCAGAGTCCACTGCTCCAAACCACTGCTCTTAACCACACCACCATGCTGGCTCTTTTTAACAACTAAGAAATTTCCCTTTAGTGTTTTTGCCAGTCACTTTAGATTTCATGAAGTCAGCCTGAAATCTTATATAGGTCAGTTGCTTTTGATGCTTTCTAAAATTATTAACACTTCCGTAAATTCCACCTTTACCCTGATCTGGCGTAATCCAGCCATTACATCCTTTTTTTCCCTTAACCCTGGAAAACTCAACAGAAGACTCTTCCCTATTTCCCCTGAATATATGATGCTTTTGTTATATAAAACAATACCTCCTCTTCACTTTACCAGGGAGAACCCATTTTATCTCAGTGGTACAGTTCAGGTGTAGAGCTACCTCAGGTTGATAACACCATCATAAAACATATGTACAGCTATCACAGGTGCTTAGGATGAACTGATGTATGGGATACAGAATGGTTTGGCACATTTCAAGCATATTTTGTGAACACACAAGCCTGAATTAGTGAGGAATGATGACCAGTTAGATATTAGTTGGCAGCTTCATGCTACTTAGACAATGTCATGCTGCTATGAGAAAAGTCCTGTTGCTCAACTAAAACGTAGTTTTCTTGCTTCAATTGTACCAGGGTTTTTGACATCTGAGAATGACAAATGCTACCAACCGACAGATGCTGCCAACTGTACAGGTGCAAAAGCAGCACACACGCTCTAACTTAGTTGATCTTAAGGACCCTGGAGGCATTCCTAATCTAAGAAAGTCAGAACACGATGAATGTGTGTCAGCAGGGGCTACCTGACCAGCTGCCACACTGCTGCAAAAATGCTACTGAAATGCTATTTCTTTTGAATTGTGAGCATATTGTCAAAACTATTTGTTGAAGTGTTCAGCTCAATGCAAAATCGGCATTTCAAATAAGGTTGGTTTGAGTGTCAATCACATTCTGTGTTCTGTTGGCAGCACCCTGGAGCATAGCTACTGCTTACCAGAGCTCAGCCCCAGAAGCTGTCAACCTTGGCATGTGTGAGCAGGACAAAAAAGGGTAGGTGTTTGTGTTTGGCTGTCTTGATTATTTTAAATGGGCCTCACTGGGTAACTAATGTCCAGTCAGGAACTTTATGAAAGAACACTAATATTCTTTGAGAGCTGGAAAACTCTCTGACTTGTGTTTGGCAAGTGATACTCTTTAGCTACTGGAAGGAAGGAAGGAAGGAAGGAAGGAAGGAAGGAAGGAAGGAAGGAAGGAAGGAAGGAAGGAAGGAAGGAGGAAGGAAGGAAGGAAGGAAGGAAGGAAGGAAGGAAGGAAGGAAGGAAGGAAGGAAGGAAGGAAGTCCAATGGATTTGGGCAAAGCCAAGACATCCTTATAGTGCAGTTCTTCTCTTAAGGAACATGATGCGGGATTAGCATTTGTGCTGGTAGTTTTAGGGTTTTTTTTTGGCTTTATGCTGTTTTTATTGTTTTAACAAAATTGATCTTGCAAGTCCGCCATGTCTCCTGTCCTCTCTGTCATCCAAAAGAAACCAAACCAGCGCAGCTGCTAGACCTTGCACTAGTCAGGGAAGTAAAAAGCCCTTACGTTTGATTGCATGCACAGCAGATGAAATGCACAACTAGTGAAGTGTTTGCATCCCACCAACCCATTTCAGTACTGGTTGTGGAATTCAAAGCAAGCCTCGATGTTACACTTGCCACTGACACGCAAATCTTCCTAGGCTCACTGGTGTTTTCCACATGGGGATAGGCTTACACAGTCTCCCCATTGCTGCTGTGGCTGCCAATACCGGGCAACAGCAACAGGCTTCCATATAGTGGTGCTTCCTTGTAGTTTCCTTGCTGCTGCAGCACCCCAACCCACCCTTATGGGTTTTCTTAGTTTTTAAAAAAATCAGCAATTAAATATTGTTACGACATAACAATCTGTGTACTGAAACCCCGGCTTTAATTTTTTAAAAGTCTCTGCCCCCTTTTATTACAGTGATATGCCTTTTCCTTTACATATCCGGAATAAAAGGCGTTAGAAATGTACTTTTGAAAACATGCAAAATCTGGGAATTCAGACAACCTGATATACATATTGTTATAACAACACAATAATATTTGACTTCTGGTTTAAAAACAAACAAACAAAAGGTCTCCCCAGTGGCATGGTGAGGAAATGGCCAATGCGGAGATGGCAGGGAAAATGGCTGCTGTGTGGGCAGGACTGAGAAAATCCAACGTTTCCCATCCACATGGCAGCCACCCAAGCCTTCCTGCACTCTTTCCAGGAATGTCACAGCAATACAGATTTCAGAAAGGACAGAGAAAGCCGGGGAAATCCTGGGAGGTGCTTGAACGCACCAGAATTCTGTGGAGAAGCAGGAACCCAGCCCCACTTCCCAACAGCACTGAACTTTCACCCTAAGAGTCAGACCACCCCATAGACTGCTGGAGGAATGGGGAAACTCGCTATACAATATTCCTGAACTCATGCTGTATATTCTACTATGATAAGATACGATAAAGTTTACTGTTTGCGGCCAAAAGCCATTAAAACCTAGTCATAAATAATAACATTAAAACAGTCTGACCAAAAAATACTAGTCATTAAATACGGCTTTAGCCCTTATTTTCTTGGCTGCTAAGGCAAACAGTGACACTCTCTAGGAGACATCTGTATCGGCATCTGAGAGGAGAAAGAACAGCGTCACAGGATCTGAAAAGAGATTTAGGTCACTTAGAAGCGCTGTGAGAAATTTAGTTTTGGGCTCTTACAAATAGAACAGAATAGAATATACTGCATTAGGTCCTCTGGAAATGCGGCTCCACAAATGCATAGATGAGAGGCCCACGGTGTTTGGGGTAACCAACTAGCAAAGCTGTTGGCATGGTTTGAAACCAGATTGAGGTGAAAGCTATTCTGAGATTGTGGAAGGGGATACTGACCAGATATGAAGCTCTGACACGATCCCTTATGTGTTCTATTAAACTATGCAGTCAGGAGAGATCACCAGGGAATGCCATACACTCCCCATCCTAGCTGCTATGTAGTTTGAGAGAAGGCAGCAAAGAGAACCACAGACTGGTGAATCTATCTGTAGAATAGACAGAATTTTGAGATGCTTATCTAATAATACATAGCAATAACAGAGATATTCTTTTTTAAGTACCCCAACCTTCTGCAGCCTTTACTAGGAGCCAGATTTATTTCATAGTATTGGCTACATCTCCCTTCCAATGCTTCTGTTCCAATCCCATTTGAGCTTCATATTGCTGCTTTTAATTGGAAGTAAATTCAATAACAGATTTCCTCTGTAATATGGCCTTTAGCACTGAGTATAAGACTACTCTGGGCGACTGTGCATGAGACGTAAACATTCACAGTGCAATAGTAAGCAGAGTTACACTGCTCTAAGCACATTGATTTAAATGGATTTAGAAGTGCGTAAATCTGTTTAGGATTGTTCTGTCCCTCAACAAAGTTCAAGGTAAATCCAGAAAAGTGGGCTTTTCAAGAGTTATATTTGGTCACGTCATGAGACGACAAGAGTCACTGGAAAAGACAGTAATGCTAGGAAAAGTTGAGAGCAGCAGGAAAAGAGGAAGACCCAAAAAGAGATGGATTGACTCAATAAAGGAAGCCACAGCCTTCAATTTGCAAGATCTGAGCAAGGCTGTCAAAGAGAGGACATTTTGGAGGACTTTCATTCATAGGGTTGCCATGAGTCGGAAGCGACTTGACGGCACTTAACACACACACACATTTATCTCTTGCTGCAATTCATTTTTTTAAAAACTGAAAGGCAAACAATTTTAAAAAATCACGTCGACAACTTGCTGTCTCCTAAGTCATTAGTGCTGCTCCCTGTTTCTATACTCTCAATCTTATCTGCATTTAACAAAGTAAAAAATCTTTCTTCTACACAAAGTTTGGTAACTTCTGTACTCAGTGGGCAAAATCCAGAAGCACATGTCTATTCTACACATACCACTCACACAAGCACAGGCTTTCTTAAAAGTTTTCTTCTCCAAGGTGTTAATTTTACACATGGGGGATTTTTTTTAACATGTTGATGCACTTTCAAAAATGCATTCTGTAGGGTACACTCAACTGCATGATTTTTACTGAATGTATATGTTAGCTCTTGTATAAGGGAAACTGAGTTTGCATGTATGGTATAAGAGATTTAAGCAACATGTCCTTGGATTTTATTGGGATTGTACGAATATAAGGGAAGAACTATTTTAGAATGTGAAGAAGCAAGCGTTTTTTGTAATTGGGTGAGCATGTTGTTCAGGAGAGCATTTTTATTCAGTAAAAGGGTCTACATCATAACAGACTGGTCCGGATAAAGGCATTGTGTTTCTCCTTATGTAATACCATGTTCTGCATTGTTTAACTTAATATTTAATACTTATGTTCTGACAAAGCTGTTTCAAATTTCTGTAATCCTAACCCTATTACATTGCTCATTAGATGTTTCGTTCTATTGATTGCAGTAATTTACATTGTATAATCTGCCTTGAGTTTCAGTGAGAAAAGCAGACTATAAACAAACAAAAAATGAATAAATAATTGTGGGCTAATGAGTTTTAGCCCTGACCTGGATGGCCCAGGCTAGCCTGATCTCGTCAGATCTCAGAAGCTAAGCAGGGTCAGCCTGGTTAGTATTTGGATGGGAGACCACCAAGGAATACCAGGGTTGCTGTGCAGAGGAAGGCACTGGCAAACCACCTCTGTTTCTTGCCATGAAAACCCCAAAAGGGGTCGCCGTAAGTCGGCTGCGACTTGACGGCACTTTACACACACACACAATGAGTTTTAACTCTTTTGTGCATGTGTTAACAAATAAGGAGAAAAATACAAGTCTAATTTTAATACCCTGAGAAAATAATATTTTGCCCAATTTCAAAACATTGACTTTCCCCTATCAAAAACCAATGCCAGATTTTCAAAAAATGGTGGTGTCAAACTCAATATATGCAAGAAAGGGGGGGGGAACCTACATTTTCGCCATAAAAGTTTGAGTCCCATCAAGTTTGACTGCCAGCATCCTTGATAAATTGAGAATGTGAAGTATGGGCTTAAAATTTAGAATCTGAAATAGTTCAAATCTAAGATGTACAATTTTGCATTCAAATCTTATGCATTAAATCTATGTCTGCTCTGTTATGAAATGTTTTACCTGACACTAATTTATCACTTAACACATAGGGTGATTTTAGGTGTTTTAAGTAGTTGGGTACTAATTAGTTGTCAGAAAATATGTAGAGGAAATAGAAATCTTAATTACAAGTTATTTTACAGTGATTTCAACTTTCTCTAAAGAGTTTCTGTTTACATCGTATAGAATATTATGCCTTCGGCAGAAATTCCTGCAGCTGTCAACTTTTATCATAACATTACAGCTACAAGCTCAAAGAATTCTTTTCTTGCGTCTATTTTTAATTCTCTGGGAGCTAACTTAAATTCTTTTTTTATAATGAAATAAATTGTTCAGCTACATAATGGTAGGCAAATAAAAATATGCACCACCAAACACCATCCATCATAAGATTAGTTGTTCAATTCTCAGCAAGGTGGTCGGTAGTGAACTTTTAGCATCCATGGGGACTGAATGTCTCACCAAAATAGATTTTCGTTCTATTACAATTAGAGCACTGTGGCAAAAGGATAATGTAAGGCTGTTTGTTTCACAACCTTAATGATTCCAAAAATAGTCCTCAGCAAATGAATTCAGTGTTCCTATCTCTGTGTTGCCTGGCGAAGTTCTCTCAAGGATATAATGTCAACCATACTTTAGGAATGTTAAACTAACAGGGAAACTTTTCTGGGTGAAGGGGACCCTTAAACAAGACCTTTTAAATATAATAGGAGAGTTCCTTTTGCTTCAGCTCAACACACTTCATTCCATTACATTCTGAATCCAGCTCCAGTGGCTCTACACAAAAATATCCATAAAAGTATGTAACATTTTCATCAGTGATCCTATGTGCAAGACACTTACACTGGTACAATTTGAAAGGCGTTCTGTCTCCCATAGGAATCTTGTCCTTTGTGCCTAGCATATTGGGGGGGGGGGAAGTTGGGCAGCATCAGAAGGGGCTTACAAGGGACCTCTTGAGCAGTCACCTTGAAATCATGTGCCACATTGAAGCTATTTGTCCAATGCTTTTCTAGTTGGACAGAAGGTGGTGCGAAGGTACTTGGCAGTATCTGACAATTGCCTGGTGTATTATCTGCTTTTTGATAGGGCACTAATATGCTATGGTTGCTAGGTAATTGCCAAATACTTCTTTAGCATCCTGAGCTTTGAAACATGCCCAGCAGTTGGGCTTTGATCTGGCTACAGCAAAGGGAAAAAAAGACACAAAAGGAACAAAACTTGATTCCCATTTGCTTGTGGCCTCTTGCAGGTTGGGGATGGTAAGAAGCTTCCATCAGAAGACTTTAGTAATAGACTGGTGACCCTCTAAAAATGATTGCGGTCAATTAACTTTTATTCTTCACACAACTAGAACGGATCTTTTAAAGGAAGCCCTAAATCCACCACTTCCTCTTTTGGAGGTTAAAATGTTAGACAGCAAGTCAGGTGCTGGTTTGTTCAATCAATCTGCCTTCTACTTTCCATTGTCCCACTGTTAACCAAACATATGGGAAGAGGTGGTGATCACCTTAGTATCAGAGATCTATCCCAAGAAGTCTGAAATACAGAGCAGAATTCGAACTAGAGAACCTTTTAAATGGACACTGAGGAGAGGTTGTTTTAAAAAATATAACATTGTAATAATCTAAATGCTAGCCTAATCTAAATAGTATTTCAAAGCACCGATCACTTGGAACACCGGGTTTAATTCCAGATTCACTCCGCTAATGGCAGTGCTTTCCTCTTGCTCTAGGAGCCTTCTCCTGAAAAAGGATGGTCTTCCACAGGCTGAAGATATTCTTACATCAGAGGAAAGCTCCTTGCACTGGAGGAAAGTACTACTGGAAGTGGTAATGGATCCTTGAGATCCAACCCTGAATCTTAAAGAAAGAGAGGGTGAGCCTGCTTTGTAATGAACCACTCAAGTTCCGTGTTGCCCACTGCTATAAACTGATGCCAAAAACTGATGCCTTAAAAGGAGGCATGTCTGAGCCACGTTTCTTGAGAAATAAATGCACTCATGAAACACATTCAGTTTAAGAGTAAGTATGTTGCTACATGATAGAACTGACCAAAGAAAACCAATGGCTCTTAGGAAAACTGCTTCAGTTGAGAGTTAGCCTCATGCTGAAGATCAAACAATGGATGTATTATGCTGAGATGTTAAAGACAGGGTTGACTACAAATGACTGCCCTTGACTTAGGAGAGAGAAGCCCTCTGTGTTACCCCAGCTGCTCTTGTTTAAAATGTATCTTGTATGGCTGTTTTCCTTGCAGTCACCCTGCCGACGACTTCGGGTCTTTGTGTTGATTATGTATGCCATTCCCAAACCTCAGAGGTCGCCTCTCCCCCACCCCCTTGCATTTCCCTGCACTTTGCCTGCATTTTCAAATTTAAGATTAAACAGGTCACTGAAAATGCAGGGAAGTGCAGGGGGAGAGCGAGGCGGCCTCTGATAGTCAGAAATCAACACAAACCAATACAAAAGCCCAAAGTCATCAGAGGGATGACAGCAAGTGTAACAGCCATGCATAAAAGACCTTAGTCTGCCCATCTCTGGTAAGGACACTTTTATGGTGTCACCTTCAACTCACTTTCACTCCAGCCTATGCTAGTATGAAGTTCTTTAGTAGGAGGTGAAGGATGGAACTAAAGGCTGTGTGGGTCAGCTACTGGCTCTGTTTGCAAAATCATGTTACTTATGTGGCTGCACATACTTATTGCAGTGGCATTAATTGGAGCTCCATGGGATGTTTTAAAGAAGAAGAAGAAAACACGTGGAGGGAAGGACAGTTGCTGTTTCTGCCCGTGAGCTTCAATCGTAAGGAGAAAAAACCCTGTGTGAGTCTGGGAGGCATGAAGTTCCCACTGGATGTCTGATGCAAAGTTTTTTGTGTCCTTACCCAACAAGCACAAGGACCATGTAAGGTGTAAAGGGGCCCTCTACAGATGTGGTAGGGGGTCACATGTATTTATTTCAGGGGCTCACATGTTTTTTTTTCACATGGCCTCCCATTCACATATGAAGCATAGGTGGGTCTAAAAGTCTGTCCCTCTCCCCCCATCTCTCAATGCATGCTGTTGCTGTGAGCATTTTGTTTTCCAGACCAATTTATTTCTGACAAGGGAGGAGGATGAAGAAAAAAATCTTAAATTAATTAAGAGGTGAAATAGGGTAGGGGACAGAGTTTAGCTTCCCTCACCAACATGGTCCACTTTCAGTATAAATAGTCTTCCACCCCCTGCTTGACTCATGAATGGAAGAACACATGGTAATCTATAATGTGGTAATCCCTCCATCATGTCTATTTTTGCCCCTTAATCTATTGGCACATCCTGTGTTCAGGTCAACCACATCAAATTGCCTTCCCCTTTAAAGATAATTCACAGTGGGTAGCCGTGTTAGTCTATCTGCAGTAGTAGAAAAGGGCAAGAGTCCAGTAGCACCTTAAAGACTAACAAAAATATTTTCTGGTAGGGTATGAGCTTTTGTGAGCCACAGCTCACTTCTTCAGATACATCTGAAGAAGTATCTGAAGAAGTGAGCTGTGGCTCACGAAAGCTCATACCCTACCAGAAAATATTTTTGTTAAGTCTTTAAGGTTCTACTGGACTCTTGCCCCTTTCCCCTTTAAAGACTGTGATCAAACAACTGCTTAACAGATTGTCCATGACTTTTGTGTGTGTGTGTTCAGCTGCTTTGTATTAACGCACCAGGTACTATCATTAAGAAGTTTGGAAAAATAAAGTGGGTATTAATGTGACAAAGCGAACTTCATACTGACTCACTCCCATTTGTTTAATACCTACTAAGAAATAGTGAGGAAACATCAAGTAGTCTTGTACGCTGTGCATTTCAAGAAGTAGACCTCAAACAGCTGTCAGAAGAAACTTCTCCTTGTGGAGAGAAGGGCAGAGATTCTAGCAGTGACGCAGAGCACTGTCTATGTATGCCACTTAGGAAGCAGACAGCACTTTAAAGTATAGATTGTTCTTTGAATGGACCTGATGAATGAGGCCCATTTCCATTTAAGATTATGACTCATGCCAGAGTTTGCGCCAGAGTTTCATTGGATCAGGTAACAAAGCCTGCATAATTTGTGGGGTTTAGATGCACGTAACACTTGATCATGAATGAATGACTTAGCTGAGCTATTGAAAATATGCTAGGATTGGCGCATAAGAACTGTGGACAGCCAGTGCACATGCTATGGAAGCCAGCTCAGGTCTGTAAGAGCTCCATAAATAGAGCATCTTGCTGAGACATCAACTCCATCAGCACATTCTAATTCCTCGAAGTTACTCAGTAACTGGAAAGTGTCCACAGTACGATGTCAACACAGTTTTTTACTCAAATCTTCTGCTCTCTTTTGGAGTGTTTCTTTTAAAACCTTGGTTATTGTGACTGAAGTGTATGCTTTCGACTCACTTTGGCCTTCAAACTAAATGCTGATATGTAGGAAACACAAAAAATATAATGTAGCTTAGCTTTCAGGCCCAGGACGGAAGACTGAATAATGAAGAGGAAGCAAAGCAATTATAGATTTAATAAAAATATACATAAATGCACCTGTCTTTGTTGATGATTGTTTTATAAGAGAATTCACATCCTCCCCTTGGAGACTGCCTGCACAAGCAATAGGTTGGATCCCACCAGTCCATTCCATTGCTGCCAGCACATTCCTTTACTACAAAGAATGTTCTACCAGTACAAGAGCCCTCCTTGTCAATGGGAGAGTCTTGCATCAAAGGAATGTGACAGTTGAACAGAATGGTAGGATCCAAACCAGTGGGCTTATTCTATTTAATACTGTTATATTCTCAAGAGAAACATTACCAATGGATACTGTTTTAATACTGTTATATTCTCAAGAGAAACATTACCAATGGTCCCTTGCTCATCCTTCCTAAGTACATTCTACATTTGGCAGATCCTTTTGCTCTTGAATAGTTGACAGCAGCCTTAAGAAGGCTTTAAGAAGAGCAGCTTGAATTCACCCATGAATTATGAGAATGACCTTGTATTTCCCTATGCAGATTAGGTGGTAACAGGATCTTTCTCTAGATAATATAATGGTACCACAAGCATGTATTAGACATTGCACAAGATACTAGGAAATGCTTTGGGACATGTGGGTAGGATAAGTATTGCTTCCCTCAAATTTTGCAACGAGCAGTATCCACATATCTGTCACAACAATGGTGGAAGAAGCATTGCATTATACCCAGATACAAAATATTGTAACTTATGTATATATAACAAATGGGAAGTAAATACTGTTTTTACTCAAAAACTCTGATTGTATGGAAAGGGGTGTGAGGTACTGGATCCCACAAGTAAAATGTCCAAGGGAAAATGCTGTTTTGAAAGAAGAAAGAAATAGACTCTCTTTCATATAAAAACCCCACACTTTCCCATTAATTCAGAGGATCACAAACTGTCTTAAGAAGGCAATTTAATAGAGATCAGAGTTCAAGTACTCTTCAGTTTTCAATGAAGCAAAATATACAGGCAGTCAGCCTTAATTTGAATAAAGGAAATCACTGTATCTGCCATTTATCTGAGATAAGTCTACTAAGAAGAGACTGACCTTACAAACCAGAAGATACTTTGTGACTCACCATATATAAACAGTAGGTGTGACGATTACATGCCTGGGAAGGAAGGACAGCTTGGACTAATGACAGTAACACCATTGCCTGGGAACCTGACAAAAATGCTTTGTCATTACAAAAGCTCCTCTTTGGTGCCGCTGAATCACATAAGTAACTTTGAAAGATTAGGAGCTAAATTAAAAAGAAGTCTTCAGGGGCAGGCCTTTGAATTTTAAATATGAGCTTCATTATGTGTAAACCACCACATGTAACTGGTCATTGTTAAATAGGAGAAGTAACTTCCAAAATGGTGAGCATGACTGGAGAAGAGATGGGCAGGGAGAGACTAATGTCCACAACCCTCATGTCCATTGCTAGCAATCTTAAGATAAAGGATAGGTCAAAGTAACCATCCAGCTAGGTCTCCTCCGGGCTGTAGGTACTGAACTAGCTTTGAATTTGCTGCAATTCAGGACACAATCCTTGGGATTAGTGTTCCAACCTCCCCAAGTAGGGTGGCAGGTCTCCAAGGAGACCTCTTGCCCTTCAGCCCCAATTGCTTGTAACTGCTCAGCAGAGTAGCAATGGGGAACTGGGGGGAGGATAGGTGTTGCAGCAATGGTATGATGTCACTTCTGGTCCAAACCTGGGATATCATCACCCCAGCACAACACTCTGGGAGTCCACCAACAGTATATGGTAAAACTATAAAGTTGGCGTGGAATCTAAGAGTTTCACACTGACACAATTACATCAGTTCCGTGTTTGCATTGGAAGTGATGTTGTGGTATTGCTTTTAAAAATATATATTTTCATTAATTTTTTAAACAGAAAACCACCACTCAAACAAACAACAATAACAACAAACCTTTTTGAAACAAACATAGAAACAATATGCTGTGACACCTATTTGCATGTCCCTGCCCCCTAAACCTCCCACTCATTGACCATGCTTGGCTGACAACCTACCACCAGGAGGTTAGAAGATCAGAATCCTACAAGCTAGTGAATGGTTCAGAATTCAGCTTATGCTGTGGAAGATTTCAAGAGTAGGTTGAGATAGAGTGGAGTGTGATTATGATGTGGAGTGGAGAAAGCATAGCTTCTATAGGTCAGAAATGCTTAGTCTAGCTATCTATCACATTTGTATTGTGGCTCAGTCTTGTGGCATACATAGTTCTCCTTTCCCCCATTTTATCGTTATGACAGCCCTGTAAGGTAGGTTAGGATGAGAAAATGGCTGTACCATGGCCACCCAGCACAGTTTTTAGCAGGGCGGAGATCCTGAGCCAGATTCTAGCCTGACACTCTAACCTCTGCACCACTTTGGCTCCCCACTATATGATTCTGCAAGGGGCTGTTTAACATCATATAATATTGATGTGATTTCAGTACATTTCTAACTCGATGAGCAAACCCATCTGACTCACAGACTATTCATGTGCAAAAAATAAAGTAAATGCCTAATTTTCTTATTCGAAGGAAAGCTGAAAGCCTAGAAACTCCATTTCAAATCTGAATCTTGAAACTTTCAGTAAAGCATTTACTGAAGGGGGCTTTAAATGATTCCAGAACTGAAATTTAGAATACCAACTTCAATAATATAAGCATGGTTTATCACTTGCAATGCAAATGCAGCTTGACATTAATTCACAGTCTGATGTTTCAGTCCCATCTCTTTAATGATCTCATTAGCTATTGTGCATTTAAAGTACTTTTACATAACTAGTGGTTGTCTGAGATTCAAATGTAATGTAGACTTCCTTGACATTTGATTCCTTTTACCTCTTGGGCAGACATATATTAAATTTCAGTTCCCAATCCTATACCTGGTAACTGTGGCAGTCATGTAGCAACTGTGGCTACTATAGTGGGAGAAAAATGGCCCTCTGGAAATTCCAGCAAAGGGGATATAGCTACAACTAGATAATATGGGGGAAATTGTGTGAACCTAGCAAGAGTAAGAGATGCAGTTCAGCTACTTTCCTTGCTGAGACTAACATCACCATAGTGAAGTGGTTAGTTAAGGAGACGCTATGAAAAGATATGATCCCAGCGCATGGTTGGATAACACAAGCTACAGCCACTTTGTGGTACCGGTTTGGTCATTGTCTGGATGGATGAAACCGAGGACCTCCAAGGAATTGTGGGAAGGATAAGTGATCCCCCTCTAGGATTCTGTATGCCATAAGCTCTCCAGGGTTTGATCAGGGCCATAGGCTTATTGTATATACAGTATACAAGTAGTTGTAATAGTTTTGTTCCTTTTGGTTAATTTCAAATCAAATCAAATCAGACCTTTATTGGCATAAAAGATATATAAATAAATACATAGATATTGAGGTTAAAAGAAGGTGATAAAATTTTGAACAGGTCTCTTCCTAAGATCATATACGGGGTTTAAAAATTTAAAATGTCCCAAAAAGCTAGCAACTCCTGCGGTAACCTGAGGATAGCTGTCACTTAAAAGAAATCTAACTAGCTCCTTATCAGTGCCGCCAGGGCAATCTTTCAAAAGGGGTTCAATGATCTGTTCCCGTATGGGTGAGCTATGCTCACAGTGTTGCAATACATGGGCCACAGATTCGACTTGTATTTTGGTTACCGTAATTTATGAAGTCATTTTTTGCATACTTGAAGAATCCACAGAAAACCTTACATTTTCTGGGGATGGCTTTGTTATGCTGCTTTTGCGAGTGGTACAAGGCACCTATACAGATACCATTGCATTTTAATGAATACCTACTTTTTGTTTACAAATAACGTAAGTGTAATGACTTCTAGTTTTAAAAGGCAAATTAGAATCAGGGGATTCACTTGTAGAAATACTGTCCATGTCCTCTACTGTTCATCTGCTAAAAGTGAAAATCTGAGAATGCAGGCGTCTAATAAACATCTCTTTGACTGCACATGGTATTGTAACTTCACAGACAGCTACACTAATTTATCTCTAGCAGTTATGCCCCATAGGATCCCACTGGTCTTAAGCAGACAAATCAAAGGATCCATCAGATATCGTAATGAATGTGTCATCATGATATGGTCCTCAATTTTTGTAATTTATTCTAATAAGTAACTTAAGTACACCTTTAAGGCAGTCAGCTATTTGGTTTCATAGAATCATAGAGTTGGAAGGAACCACCCGGGTCATCTAGTCCAATCCCCCGCACAATGAAGGAAATTCCAAACTACCTCCCCCCACACCCCCAGTGACTTCATGCCCAGAAGATGACCAAGATGCATTCCCTTTCATCATCTGCTTAAGGTTATAGAATCAGCATTGCTGACAGATGGCCATCTAACCTCTTCTTAAAAATCTCCAGGGAAGGAGAGCTTACCACTTCCCGAGGAAGCCTGTTCCACTGAGGAACCGCTCTAACTGTTAGAAAATTCTTCCTAATGTCTAGACAGAAACTCTTTTGATTCAATTTCAACCCGTTGGTCTGGTCCAACTTTCTGGGGCAACAGAAAACAACTTGGCACCCTCCTCTATGTGACAGCCCTTCAAGTACTTGAAGATGGTTATCATATCCCCTCTCAGTCTTCTCCTCTTCAGGCTAAACATACCCAACCTTTCCTCATACGACTTGGTCTCCATAGGACTTGGTCTCCAGACCCCTCACCATCTTTGTTGCACTCCTCTGGACATGTTCCAGCTTGTCTACATCTTTCTTAAATTGTGGTGCCCAAAACTGAACACAATACTCTAGGTGAGGTCTAACCAGAGCAGAGTAAAGTGATACCATCACTTTGCGTGATATGGACACTATACTTGTTGATACAGTCCAAGATCACATTTGCCTTTTTAGCTACAGCAGCACACTGCTGACTCATGTTCAGAGTTTGGTCTACTAAGACCCCAAGATTCTTTTCACACACACTACTGCTAACACAAGTCTCCCCCATCCTCATATGAGTCCTCAGGATAAATAAGTTATTAGGACATCAGGATAAATAAGTTATTAGGACATAAATCACAAAGGTAGATGGATACAGGGTTCAGATGCATGAAAAGTTGCATTTTGACAAAAGACCTATAGAATACAAACAAGCAGTAGAAACAGTCTGTGGTGACTAAAGAAGGGACATGTAACATTAGAAGGAGTGAAGCTTTGAGAGGGGGTATGTGAAATCCTTATTTAAAAAACCAATTAAACTATTTAGAGCCTAATTTCCCCCCACTAGGTACTCAGGCATCAAGCAAGTTACATAGAATTATTATATATGGTGAAAAACTTGAGTATTCAGTGAAGGAGGTAGCCTCCCCCCCCTGAAAAAACTACTGATTCTTGGCAGCTGATGGAGGCAGCGGTAGAATTGCTAAACTGAGCAGCAAGTATACCACAGAGATCCACTGGGCCTGACTATAACTTGATTTTATTTCTCTTCCTTTGTGAAACATAGGGGAAAGGGACATTAATCAGAACTGCAGCAACAACATTTATAGTAAAAACGGAGGATGTTGTCATTCAGCTGGTAATGGAGGCTTATTTGTCTAGAGGCTTATTTAAAGTTGGTTATTCTAATGTGACACAAAGACCCTCTTCTCAAAGGACTGTGTAACTTATGCCAACTTTAATGGCCTTCACTTTCTCGACTATGAAGTCTTGGAGAATTGATAAGGGTAGCTGGACAAATGCCCTAACCTGAATGGCCCAGGCTAGCCCAATGTCATCAGATCTCAGAAGCTAAGCAGGGTCCCCCACAGGTAACACAGAAAACTAACATGCCAAAGAGAAGGCAAGGCTAGAACCCAAGCTTTCCATGGACACAGAATTTTTGACATGGTGGAGGCTGAATTATATAACCCCTCACACACACACACACACGCACATATTATGAAGTAGAAATATATCCCGAGGAGATATACCCATGTTTATCATGAATGTATAGATTGGCTTGTACACAGGAGCTTGTGCGCGCACACACACACTCATACATAACAGCTGTCTGCTTTCAGTACAACATATACATCTTGGGAATGAGCAATCAAGCTCACCAATGGCATGATCATTACAACTGCTCCTTCTTACATCTATATTTCAGAGATGCTTAATGCATGTCCATGGGATTCATATGGGATTTCCTACCTTTCCTCCATCTAAAACAAAGTCTAATGGTTAACCATGCAGGACTTCACTCCAGGATGGCATTTCACAAGGAGGGGGAGATAAGGAAGAAAAGCTTTAGGCAGCATGTATTACATGACAGCATGGTCCTTTGAGATGAGACAAATGGGACACTTGTTTCTTAACCATCTACAAGCATCACCAGAGGAACAACTTGTGCTGTTAGTTAAGGATAAAACAAAACAGTTCCTACCCATTAAAGTAAAAATCATGTATTGAATCTGACTCCAGAGATGGTGCAGAATGATAAGAAAAGCCAAAACTGATATGCAGAATGCTAACCCCTGTGAGGAAATAACAAGAAGAATACTTCACTAACAGCACTGCTGAGATTGGTGAAGAAAACATTCCATTTGAGAAGCTCCCCCAGTTTTCTTTTGTGAACCATTTTTGGGTAGTTGCGATGAAAACACCCAGATGTGAAACATATATAAACTAGATCTTTGTTGCCAGATTAGTCCTGGTGAGAAACACATGCAAAAATCCACTTACTAGAATGCTCCCTGCATAAGAAAACCTACTGCATTCCCTTTACTGCTCCAGACGGATCCTATCTACCAGCATTTATTAATTTATACCAGTTTGTGCTTTCCCACAAAGAATATTAAGTATTGTCATTTTGTGAGGGTACTGATGCTATACAGAATCAGAGTTTCCAATATTCCCTGAGAAGAAAAAACTATTAAATTAGTTTAAGTATCTGGTGTATGTATGCTCTTTATTACTAATATGGCATCTCTCCCTGTAAAACAAAATGTCAACCACCTTTTCTTTCTTCCAGCCAGCTTTATCTTCATTTTAGACATTCCTCCTCTCCCACGGTGCTTCATTAAACTACAGGCATCTTATTGCTGCTTTTATTCCTGAGCATTGGTATACGCAAGCTTCTCCCAAAACAATTATTTTAAAATATTAATCCTTAGTGCATGCAGGTAAAAATCCCACAGAAATTATCAGGATGTCCTTTTATATAAGGCATTTAGGATGGCTAATGATGTAACACAAGTGAAGAAAAGAATTATTTGAATAATTTAGATACTATAAATTAGTGAATCTTTTAAAAGTGTAAGCCTCAAAAACTCCACACATGCAAAAGTGAGATTATGTTTATTAGATATAGTGTGTGCAAGTGGCCTTGAGTGCTTTTTTTTTTTTTAAAGTTAGTTTGTTATGAACTTGGTATGCTTCATAAGCAGATTTAAAAGGGGAAACTTTGTAAATATGATAATGGATGCAATCCTCATGTTGCAATGTAACTTTCACTGATCGGAATGATTTCAAGGTATCATTGATGGGAAAAACATTATTAGGTCAGTCTTCGTTTTTGCAGTCTTATTGACTTTGAGAAAGTGGTAGTGTAACACAGATCTGAGGTCATATTACTCTGACTGAATTGAGTTGTCCTGTTTTCTGACCTCAGTACAAACACCACTGGGGGGGGAATGCTAGGTATGTTATTTTCAATGCAAAATTAATTGAACATGCCATGCTTTTCTTGAAATACTGTCAGATATAAAAGAAAAGAGGCCTACTGTGGCTACGGAGCTACGAACACAGAATATGACACTTAGATTCACATGACCAGAGTGAAAGCTGCAACTGCAGAACTTTCACAAATACATGGGGTTGGATCAACCAGTTTTTCTGCTGGTGATAAAAGGAAGGGGGGGGGGTCCTCTAACCACCAAATGTTATGTTAGGCATCGTTGGACCTACATGGACAAAAGGTATTTGGGACAGGGGATTATCCTCTAGAAAGGAGGATAATTGTATCAGATTAAGTGAAAAAGCTGGCTGGATCCAACCCATGGTCTCAGATAAATTACAGATAGGACTCAAAGACAGACAGAATTGTATTTTGCTATTCCACTACCTGCTTGTACAATATAAAAGAAACGAGACATGTGCCCTAAATGACCTTGCATATGGGCAACTGAGGACAGTTTTTATCGGCATGGATCAGGATGCAAAGAATTACTTCAGGTATGTTCAAGAACGTTTGATTTTTGGCACTCTTAGTTTTAAAAGCAACTTACGCCACACCACAAACTGCTTTTTCTCCTGCATTTCAAAAGTGGTTTTCTGAGCAGCACATTGGAAGGTAGAGGGGAGACTGCTCTTTAAGAAATCAAAAAGACTTTGTTTGAATCTTGGCTAGACATCTTAATACATGTCTTAACCTCTTTGCCAGTGTCACTTTAGAGCACTTCTTTGTACTTCATGGTGATTGCCAGACATGGATTCAGAAGACCATTGAAATGACTCCTGATGGTGTGGCTTGGGTGTGAAGATGATGTACATGATACATCAAATCATTCCAAAGTGACTGTTGTAAATTGTGAAATCAGCAAAGGCACAAAATACGGGTTCATTTTCGTTGAGGATACCAGTGCTATAAAAGACCATCAAATTCAGTGACAAAAAGTATACAGTGCGCTAGTTTAAAAAAGGGTAAAGGTCTCCTGTGCAAGCACCGGGTCATTCCTGATCCATGGGGTGACGTCACATCCCGACATTTTCTAGGCAGCCTTTGTTTACGGGGTGGTTTGCCAGTGCCTTCCCCAGTTACCTTCCGTTTACCCCCAGCAAGCTGGGTACTCATTTTATCGACCTCGGAAGGATGGAAGGCTGAGTGAATCTTGAGCCGGCTACCTGAAACCAACTTTCAGGTCATGAGCAGAGCTTGGACTGCAGTCCTGCAGCTTACCACTCTGCACCATGGGGCTCTTACTGCGCTAGTTTACAATATTGTATATATTTAGATTTGAGAATGTGGCTTTCATTTAAAAAAAATCTAAATTATTAGTTTCTGAAATTTCATTGACATTCCCCTTTATATTGACATGTGTCAGAGATATTAGTTTACCTCTTTATTTTGTTTTATGATGATTATTTTTCAAGTAGAGCCGTGACTGAATACAATACTAAACTAAGACTACATACTAACCTGCGAAGTAGCCGCGGGTGTGTTTGCTTCCTTACCACTCACAGCAGAGCTCCCATTGGCTGTAGCTGTCTCTGTCTTCTTTACATTCACCTCTACAGGAACAGAAGGCCCTACCTGCCTGTTTTCGGCCACTGGGACTGTATTTGGATTGCTTGTTTGCTGTGGCTGAACCTTATACCAGCTAGGGTAAAGCAAAGGATCGGTCAGCTCTCCATTTGATTGCATAACACCTTCTGGTTCAGCAGGCTGTTGAGTAGTAACCAGCACAACTTCGCCCTTAATTGAATGTATTAAAAATATATATGAAAAACAAAGATGCTTGCAAAGACACTTTGTCACATGAGAAGAGGCCTGGTATATCTAGCCAAAGGTTCCTCTGAATGAACTAACAAGAGCATTGACATTGTCTTCGGATTTGCCACATTAGCTTGGCTTGGCTTACTGGCAGTGACTGAAGAACACTTGAGGGATCATAGTAGATGATAAAGTGAACAGAGAAAGATGGTCTTGTCACTCTCCACATCTATGTGTTGCTTTTTCAATGTTCTGAGCTGCATCAGTAGTGCCATCACCAGGGCTAGACTTTGAGGCAGAAGTCCAGGCACCCAGTTTACAAGTTTAGCAAGGCCCTCCTGAAATCTAGCTGTAGTTTCGCTCTGAAGTATACATTACCATCTAAAGCCCCCCAACCACCTGCTAAAGGCAGAGTCTAATTACCTGCACCACTAGATTGCTTGCACAGACATTACATATATTTCAGTGAATGCACATGGATGAGGATTGGAGCTTGCTGCTATAATCCTCTCCTCTACATGATTTCATTCTACCCCTTCATTTTTCCTAAATTGTACACACAACAACACACGTGAGATTGTGTGTGTTTTAATGTCAAACTACATATAATGGTGGGAGAGTTATGACTTTAAATAAAGGTTTTCCTCAATCATATGTAAAGTGCGGGCAAGTGAAAGCTCAAAAGAGGGACATTGATGGAAATGTCCTCCTACCAGCTGACACTCCACCCAGAACCTCTCTCTCAGGTCTCCCCCCCCCCACTGCCAAAATGAGATCTCTTCTGTCGTCAGAATATGGCTGAGGGGAAAAGGGAAGACTTGCCCACTGTCACTACTCAGTATGGTCAATGAAGTTGCCTTATTCTGAATCAGACCCTTGGTCCATCAAAGTCAGTATTGTCTACTCAGACTGGCAGCGGCTCTCCAGGGTCTCAGGCAGAGGTCTTTCACATCACCTCCTTGCCTAGTCCCTTTAACTGGAGATGCCGGGGATTGAACCTGGGTCCTTCTGCATGCCAAGCAGATGCTCTACCACTGAGCCATGGTCCCTCCCCAATGTTTGTTTATTGTTTATTGCAATTCCAGTTTAATCTGTGAATTTAAAAAACCAAGCCTTCTCCACATTTTGATCAACAGCCAACTAGAATACAGAGAAAACAATACCATTGACAGGACACCAAATAATTACTTGATTAGGTGTAGTGGTGGCAGCATCTGATGGTGGAGGTGGCAGTGATGGTGCTGAGTTAGTCTGAGGTACAGCCGATGTGTCCTTTGCTGGAGTATCCTGTTGGGGCTGCTGAGATGGCAGTTCAGACACTTCATCCTCCTCACCAGATGACTCTGTGTGGACTTCATCAAATTCTTCACCTTCAACAGCATCTTCCTCCTCATCTTCTTCCTCTAATGGAACACAGAGATGAAGCAAAACACTTGGTTTCCATTAAAATAAAAATGTGCATTCTTTGTAAATGGGGTTAATTCTGAGGTAGAATTCTCCTTAATGTGAGTATTTCTGGCATGACCTCATTAAAGGAAAGTAGTGTCAGAAAGTCAACACAACATTGTGTTCTGTGAAGCCTCTCCCACAGAGAAGAAGGCTTAGAAATTATAGGCATTTATCTTTGGGGAAATCAGTACACAGCGTCTGGAGATGGAAATGGTAGAGGAGTCCTGCTTGTTCTGAAATTAAATAAAATGTTTCATCAGAAGAGATTCAGTTTTCAACATCCAGACATTTATTTATATCAAGTAATCAAGAACAGGAACTTAGATGCATGGAGAGTACACAGTGGCAAAGTTAGGTGATTGTTTGGGGGATGGATTTGATGGGTGGGCCAATATTTACCAATCATCGTCATATATCTAATTCTGGACTATGCCATAGAGGTTATGTTCAGTAAATCTGCAAAGTGGGGCTAGGAACAGATGGAGGGATTTCCCTACAAACCTGAAGGAAGTCCCAGGTTTGTGGAAAAACACTGAAATCTTAAAAAAAAAATACACTGATGTATTAAAACTCCACAAATAATAGAAACAATGCCTATAACTTTAAGAAAAGAATTCCCACCAGGCTCTCAGTAGCCATTCTGGAGGTTGCTAGGTGACCAAAGCAATATTTCTGATCCTTTCAAGCATTGGCTTCTGAAAAGGAAACCATGGGGGATGGAACAGGATTGGATCTGGAGGTAAAACATCCCGGAAATGGTCCTGTCCCCCTTTCCTGTCACGTTCTTTAATGGAGTAGGACTAGCCTGTGGCAGCCTCAGTGGTGGTGGCCACTGAGCAACTTGGCCCAGTTTAGAGGTGACCACTCAGTAACTTGGCTAAGGCTGCCAGGAAGTTTTGCCAACCTCCAGGTACTAGGTGTAGATCTCCTGCTATTACAACTGATCTCCAGGTGATAGACATCAGTTCACCTGGAGACATCAGTTCACCTGGAGAAAATGGCCACTTCAGCAATTGGACTCTATGACTTTGAAGTCCCTCCCCTCCCCAAACCTCGCCCTCCTCAGGCTCTGTCCCCAAAACCTCCTGCTGGTGGCAAAGAGGGACCTGGCAACCCTGGTGGAAATTAAGCTCTTCTGGCTGGGTAATTATATACCATCAGTCCCTATTCCCTTGCCACGCTACGTAGGTGCCTTTATTCAAGGAAATGTTCTCCCATGCAACACTATTGGTAATAGCTGTTGTGCTTCTGTCTAGTCATACAAACAGGTCAAACAGGTTAATAACTCTGGTGGTATACAGGATGTTTGATTCTCAAAAATGGCTGTGTACATCATGAGGGCTAAGGCATCGGATTCGATTAAAGAAGAAAAGTATTTTAAGCATGCTGTGTTAGTCTTCATGCAAGTTTACTTTTGATTATGAGACATGTTACTTTTTTGGAATGTCAAAAAGGTCTCTTCACCATATTCCTGACAGGATGTCTTCACACAAACTATGCACTTCCATAATTAAAAGAAAGCAATGTGATTGTTTTTAAAAGAAAAAAAGAGCACATACCTCTGTAAAAATCAATTTCTCGTATTATCTTTTCTTCTCTGTTGAGGCTGACTGTGAAGTGGCTCAGGTTTTCATAGCCAGGCTCTATTTTTTCCATCTGAAATGCTTTAGAGGCTTCAGTAATTCTAAAATAGAAGCAAAGAGTCATTTCTCTCAGAGATTGCAAAGAAATGGTTTGAAAATTGGTAGCTCATGATAAATGTGGAAAACAGGCATATTGCTTTGAAAGGGAACTTACTTTTGTAGCAACGCTTTGGCATTCTGTGAAAAACAAAATAAAACCAATGGAATTAATCAATCCTTAAATTGTGAATTCCCTCAACCCCCACATACATAGACTACACTTTTAACACACTAATTTCTTTGAAGTCTCAGACTGACTGGAAATGTGAAAGCAGAGCCTTTCCCAGGGGTGTCACACATTTTATTGAATAGGACACATCTCTTTGTGGGTTCTCCTGCACACTTTTATGCATGCTCTCACACAGGCATACAACGGGAGGTAATGCATTGGTGCACCTGGCTGCCACTCAGAACATTTTTCCCAATTCAGAAAATACGTTAATTGTGTTCCTCAGGCTAAGCAATAACTCTACTGATATGCTCCGTTTTCCTACAGCTGTGTATATTGCCACAGTTGCCCTGTCAAAAAATGAGTGAGCTAATAATCTTTTATAAGCTGCAGGGGATTTTTATAAAGGAATAGGACAGATACGTTTTTCAGCTTGGAAAACTCGAGTGTATTTAGCATAACGGTTAACCCAGCCCTGACTCTGTCTATGAGATCTATGAATAGAATGGTGTAGGTGGATTTCCCAGCTCAAAACTGCAAACATAAGGAACACTGCGGTGTAGTGGCATCTCGTTGCAAAGCTGTCATGTTCTCAAAGAAGGGAAATTCATTATGCTCTGATGTAGAAGATGTGAAATAAGGTGGTATCCTTCTTAGTTAGAGACATCTGACCTCACCTGGTGCTTTAGGCCCCAACTCCATTGTGTGGGGGTTAAAAAAAAGTTTCAAAAAAGAAATCAAGTACAAGTTAGACGCTGAATAAAGACTCCAATTAAAATCTGGATTAAACATATCCAGAAATAACCATGTTAGATGTGTCTGCCTTTTGGAGACGTGAAAGCATGCCACAATAGCAAAAATGGGATATAACACAAGCCATTTATCCAGAGATTTTATCAGTACATTCCTCCCCTCACATTATATTTAACAATGGCTCCTATTTTCTGGACCTTGGTCTGCATGCACACCATGATAAATAACCATTTGGAAAAAATGTTATTTGTATTCACCCTTGTCTTTGAGTTTGCTGTTTAGCAGGTGACCTGCTCTATTCTTGTGTTAGCGACATACAGTATCAGAATGAAACACTTGCAGAATCAATGGATGAAAAATTCCCAAGCATGTGAGCACAGATACTCTCAAAGGTCATTACTGGCTAGTGATATGAATACTAAAAATGATACTTTCCAGACAATGGCAAGAAGAGGAGCTATTGATAGTGTGTAAATAAAGAAGGGAAAAGAGAAGTTTAGAATTTGCAAGATAGAATTTTCTCCTTGCTTTTGGACTCTCTCTAACATACCTGTAAAAATACGGCCATTTCTGGTTCTTCCATGAATTGGATGCCTGATTCCACCAGTTTGGATACTGCCTCCAAATGGTCTGAATGCTTTTTAATCAGAGACCGGACATGTTCCAATTTCTCCTCTTGACTCCGAGTGATTATTTGCGTCATCTCACCTTTTCTATCTTCTAGTATGGCATACAAATAATCAAATTTTTCACATAATTGCTCCTTTTGTCTTTTGCAGCATTCCTGCAAATAATGTTAAAGGTTACAATGTCAGCAGTTTTTTAATGCCCAGAAATTCTAGGAATTGCTTTTATCAAATAAAACTTTTTTTTTCTGAATGGAGGCTTCTAAGGGCCCTGAGGCTTCTGAAATTCCTTAGATGAAATCTTTATTATTTAAAGCAGGTTCTCTGGAGAGGTGTCATATCAAGTTTTCTAAATAACATGTTTCAGAGCTGTCGGATAACTGAAGAGATCTTCTCCCAGAGTTTCCAGTCTTAAGCATTCTATTATAACGATAGAGGGATAACATTGTACCATAATGTGCATTCCTGAAGCCTTAGAAACACTTGCCTTAGAAAATACTGGCTTTCATGCCCACGTTAAAATTGTTATGATGGATATGACATATATTTAAAAGCTGGAGATAGGGCACTAGAAGTTAATTATATAGCACAGCTTAATTACATAGCACATTCAAAACTATGAAATGCAGCGGCTTTTAAAGTATTTTTCTCCATAGATAGATGTTTGCATCTATACATGATTATTCTCGGTCATATCATATGAATATGCATTAGTCGAAAACGTGGTTTCTTTCTTAGCATAAATTGAAAACTCCAAAATCCTGTGCTGATCATAGGAGCTAAATATAACTGAGCAGGATCTGTCTGTGTATTTGAAACTAGAAGTAAATAGCCAGACTTGCTCTTTTAGTAGCTGTGCCTTGTTCAGAGTTTTCAGTGAGCTAATTTAAACAAAGGTCAGAAAATATTCTGCCTTAATAAATGAGGCAGCAACCCTGTACACTCAGGCTGTTCAAACTCCATTGAATCCAACAATGCAAAGGATTGCAGCCTACATTTTCCCCTAGAATAAAGAGCAGGCTTCCTCTGGTTCCAGGTAGTTCTTTTCACTTGGTAAATTTCAAGGTCAAACTGACGCCCAACTAAGATGAAGATCATGTGAAATGCATAATAATAGTTTGGATTAAGCTTCTTATGTAAACATTATGAAGGATGTTTTCCATAATCTCTTGGATTATTTATGGATGCTAAACCTATTAAAAATGCAATGAAGGTGGGGGAAAAGCATGAATATCTCCATGGTTCAAATTTGGCAAGATGGGAGCTTGAGTGGGGTGGGGGAGTAGTTATTGTATGTGAGTCAGCATTGGAAACACTAGCATTTGGTCTTAGAAATAGACACTTCTGTCATCTTAGTTTTGTTTGACTTAGTTCAAACTTTAATGTTAAGGAGCCTCTGCATTTGTATCATTCTACATTCCTTAGTTAGCTTACTTAAAGGCTCACTGGTGCCTGCAAACTCCTGATAGTACACAATTTTATCCTTCAAAGCAATGCCTTGCTGACAACAAAGTCTGGCTTTTAACTGTTGATATTCTTTTCCTTCCTGTACTTCATTCAGGTTTTTTTTAAAAAAAGACTTTAGTCCTTGTTTGTTTGATATACTATTTCCTGTCCCTTCCTTTGGTTACATAAGGAAATGAGATGGATTTTTTTCCTGCCAATTAGAATCGCAAAGTGTTAAATTTAAACATCTAGTTTTTCATTTATAACCTTTCATTTGGGGTGGACGTTTAGCTATTTTTGTTGTTTTTCTTTTTTCTTTTAGAGGATGTATGAGAGAGATGGAATATCTTCAGCCACAGTTGAAGGTTCTCCACAGTCTACCACATGATATTGCATTTGTTGCTTAGAATGTCTTTTTTTTTTTAAGTTCTGATGCAGAGATTTCACAACAATATCCTGAATGGCACTTGAAATAGAATTCTGTTATGTCAAAACATTTAAGAAAAGCAGTATCCATTGTATTTGTGAGATGGGCCCCTCAACAACCAAAGGCCTGTTTGATGCCTCCTGTGGGTAGAGTTGCCCAGCTGCAATTCCTTTTCCTGATGCATGTGGGAGATAGTCCCTCAGTAAACACAGATTGTTCTACACCCCAGCTATAACTATCTGTTCCAACATCTCTATGGCCATCTCCTTGCAGCACTGGCAGCCTTGATAGGCAGAAGTGACACAGTCAAGGCACTGATCTTTGCAGCTATGTGACCTGAGATCTTATCTGTAAAGAGAAATGCCACTTCTTGTGCCTGAAAAATGCCATGAGAGGAGTGGCGGGTTTCAGATGCCCTTACCGATGTCTCCAGGGGAAGTGTGCAGAGTAAACAGACCGCATGGTGCTCCCGATTAAGCACTGACACTCTCTAATTGACCCTTATGGGAGTTGTGACTCCTAAAGTAATATGGTAACAAGCAAGAAGTCACACTTGAAGGTCATGCAGACCCAGCAACAGCAGGAAATTAATCTGCTCTGAAGGGCAGATTAGTCGTTTTCATTATATTTTCAGTTTTAGACCTGAATGAACCACTGTAATTCAGAACTAGACACTGCTTGCCAGTCTAACAGCTAAATCTTTTTTTTTTTACAGATGGTCTAATATGCAACCTAGCCAAAATCCTGACAGAATTATATCCTTTTGTATGCCCATCCACTTCCACATGACACAGTCCCATAATACAAGGGTGCGCATATGCGCTGGGGATGCACCATGGCTCAGTGGTTGAGCATCTGCTTTGCATGTGGAAGATTCCATGTTCAATCCCTTGCATCACCAGTTAAAAGGATCAGGTAGGACATGACCTCAACTTGACACTCTGGTGAGCTGCCACAAATCAGCGTAGACAATACTGATCATGACAGCCTACTCCTAGATTGGTACTGCCTACGGCAGAGCACGGTGGTTGGTGATGGCAGGAGAGGAAGTAACTGGCAAGCCTGTGCCTGTTGTCATCAGCAGTGCTGGCCAGGTCTTATCCAGACAATTCCTGCAAGGCTTGGTCAACTCATCTTCCTCCAACAGCATTTTAATGACCCAACCTATCCCTGCAATCCTCTCTTGCAAAGTGGGATCATACCATGCAGAATGGCTCCCACATGACTGGCAAAGATTGTGAAAGAGCCTTAGAGAGCACTACAAATGCTTGCTTACGAACTAAAGTCAGTTTTGGATTCATCTGGAATCATTTCTATAGGATCAGGCTTTTAAGAAGACATTATTTCTGCTGTCAAGAACACCACATGTGGTCCAACCAAAGTTAAGTACTTTTAAGTCCCACAAGAGTTCTCCCACTGAAATAAACAAGTCTCAGTTTTGGTCACTCAACAACAAGAATAACAGCGCATTCCTGAAATGAATGCCTGCGCCGGGCTTAGGAGGCAAACTAGCGGCGTTGCCTCCTAAAGAGGTTTCTGCCTGGCGCCAAAAACGCCAGTTATCTTTACAAAAATAAGGAGTATCTTTATAAAACTAAAAAGGGGTGTGCCCGAGCTGAAAGTGTGGCCGGGAGGCGGAGGTCAGGGAGCAGCGCCCAGCCGTGCAAGCCGGCGCTGGGGCCACTCACGCCGGCGAGCGCCTTCCGGGTGTCGGTGGTGTGGGGCCCTGCGCCGGCGGAGGCCGTAGTCGGCCTCCTAAAGGCTTTGGGCCCATTTTTCAGGAATGTGCCATAAAACGTTTTAAAAAACTTACAAGCACATGCAAAAACAATAAAAACAATGATACCTGAACTATCAGCACAAGAGCAAAAGCAATAAAGGGAGGGGGATATAAAGGCAGACCCTAAAGTCAAAGCTGTGGGGACATTATGGAAATGCCTGCAACTCTAAAAAACCATTGCTCTCAGTCTTGCCTTTCAGGATTTTTTTTGGCCGGTATGTCAGTATATCAACGTATTGGAACGGCGGGCAGGTGGTGCTTCAGTTTTTGATAAGACACAGCAGCAACAAGAAACACAGAAGTGGAGCGTTGTGGCTGGGAGCTCTGCCATTGCTCCCCTCTACACTCATGCACACAACCATCTGCTGCAGAAGAGGCTGGGGCACAGAGAAGGGGGGCACAATACAGGAACGAGAGAAGGCCTTCCCCCCCACCAAGAACGAAGAGGCAGCTGTCCTCCAAGCCTCCTCCCCATCATCGGAGCTCATTCTCCGGCCAGGGTCACTCACGCCCGCCTGCTCGTTTGCCTCACTGCACCCTGAAAGTCATGGTGCCAGGCTATTTTTATTTTGCAAAGGGGGGGAGTCTAAAACACTGTTTGATTTAAAAAAGAGGGGTTAATGTTGAAACGATGGTATACCAGCATACTCTCTCTCTCACACACACACATATGAACTCTCATAATTAGGTCAGCCCTTAATTAGCATCAGCCCTTTGCAAAGCACTGATGAGAATTATGAGTACCCCCCTACTATCTTGCCTCCCTGATCTTTTGCGGGATTGATGCAGGACGGAGTTCACCACGCGTTTAATTTTTGGATCGCGAGATAGAAAAGTGTGAGACATGAGAGGGAGAATTGCAAGACAAAACGACCATGCATTAACAGCCAAAGACTCAGCCTAATGTACCTCACATAGCTGTTGTAAGGTTAAAATGGAGGAGAGGCAATGATGTAAGCTGTTTTGGTTCCCCATTGTGGAGAAAAGTGGAGTATAAATGAAATAAATAAATAATAAATATAGCTGACCATGGGAGGGGACAGATAAAAGATTGGTTGGTGGGTGGGTGAGAAGGACAGAAGGAAGTAGGGAAATATGATATAGGGGCTGCCAGGAGGAGAGAGAGGGGAAAGTGAGGTGCACTCTACAATTCCTTGCAGGTTCCTCACCATGACATAGTGGGGGAGAGGAAAGAACCCCTGCGAGTTCTTGTGGGTCCCCTGCTTGGACATATCTAATAGTTATAACTACAACCTAAAACTAGCTCCATAGATTGTAAACTGAACTACTTACCTCAACTGTTCTGCAGGTTTCCTCCAACTGATTTATAATTCCTTGTATTCTGTCATTACTTCCCACTAATACTGCAATACCATCACTGAGATCAGACTGCAGAGTAACAAGAATAAAATAAAGATGTAAAATAAATATAAAATGGCACCACGGATGATTTAAACAAAAAAGGTCTTATGGCTTATTGTTAGAATGATTTATTTATCAAAAATTTTCATAAAGATATTTGTTAAATGTACATACTTAACTGTTTGAAGAAGCAGGAAAAGCTAATATTGAAAAGCCATAATAAATGGTTTTGCTGAACAATATACATTTGCAATAGATTCAGTTACTGCAAAATACCCTAGTCAGCTAAGTAATCTTCTTATCCTTCAGGAATGTTATGAGACTAAATTCTAAACAGCAAGATTTTATTAACTTTCTGAATTTTTTTTTATGTTCAATTATTCCAATTTCTGAGCTGCTCACAAATTTTTCTGGGATCTTTACTTTGAATACACATTAGATGAATATCTCCTAATAAATGCTGCAATTTGGGAAGGATTACTTATAGCTTTTACATTATATCTGGCTGAAATAGTAAATTATATTAACGTAATAATGATATTAATATTCAAGACACTTTTTACAGAGATCTTTACCAAACTGCATCCTCTTATTAAGATAGTGAAGCCACGGACAGCACTCAAGATTTTTCCCCATACAATGCTTTTACCCAAAGCATCTACCCACCTCTAGTATTCATAAATAAATATAATTATAGATTTCATCTAAACACAGTAGATGTAAAGGGCTCTGCTAGGCTTTGCGCATTAGGTAACCATGTTGGAAACAGTGAGAAACACTTGTGTGTGGGTGTGTGTAGTCACAATGCCTGAAATCTGCTCTAGCAACCATTTGCATCAGTCCTACCGCATGGGGCATCTCACACGCCTGGTAGTTTTGGTGACTGGTATGGACATGGAGATTCTCCATGCAATGGGCCAATTAATGTGTTCTCATGTGTGTGCCAGTTCAAAGAGCAGGCTAGATGGGCACATATTTGGGATATACTTAGAAAAATCAAAAAGATCTTGTCAGTTGACAGGACCACAATGACTCAACTCAATAATCTTGGTAAACCCAGCTGGTTCTGAGTTTCAAAGATAATCGATTCATCATTAACTGATGAATTTTTAAAGCTAGACAAAGAAATTGCAACCCCACAACACTGGTGAATGATCTGAGGACACCGCATTTTATTTTAGTTTCTTGTTTTCAAAAGCAACTACAATTCTACCTGTGAGAAGAATTGTCACTTTTTACCTTTTGCCTTTGGAAAACATTTGTGAGAGGCGCAACCTGGCAATCTTTATGAGCACCAAAAACTTTGCACATTGAACATGTGGGCACTTCACAACTCAGGCAATAAATATTAATTTTCTCATCTTCGTGTTCTTCACACATCGGCTGTTCAGTTTTTCTTTCAGGCCTGTGAATAAATGTAAAAAATCCCAAACAGGAAAGACTACCCATCAAACAAAATGAAAGGCAAAAGAATGAACACAAAAGAGCAGCGTTACTGAGAACAGGGAACTCTGAAAATCAGGAACCCCTGCATCAACTGGGGGATCTATCAAGTCTATATAAACCCTTTTCAGGGATGCATTGTGAATCCTGTCCTCAATCTCCCATCATCCTATGTTGGCCTTCTGCTCATCTTTATAAGCAGATGAGAATAAGAGAATTATTCCAGACAAAATTGATCCTACACTAGAGAAGCAGTTCTTGTGGAGGAAACGAATAAGACTTGCAAATAAGCAGAGGCCTAATATCAACAAGGGCGGGCTTTGGCCTCTAGAGCATCAGGCTGGCCACTGTGGGAAATATGACGCTGCAATAGATGAGCCACTGGTCTGATCCAATAGAGCTCTGCTTATGCAATCTATATAAGAATCAGCAATATCAGAAAAGATAATTTATGTGGAATTCCAAAATTTCTGAGCCTAAATATATTAATCTGAAAAGCAAAACAGCAACTTCAGGAAGGGGTTATAGTAAGCGAGGTAGCACTACTCTCCAATACTTTACCACTGCCCTAGGGTTGCCAACCTCCAGGTACTAGCTGGAGATCTCCTGCTATTACAACTGATCTTTCAAGGCACTGAAGGAATAGGTCCCAAATATGTGACATGTATTTATTTATCATCTTTTACCCTGCTCCTCTCAGCATTGCTATCAAGACCTTCAGCTCAGACCACAGACTTTCAGCTTATAACACAGTCTCCTTTCCTAAAGCATATTTTGAAGTCAGTCTGTTACAGCACTACTTATCCAGAGAAGTCACACTGGCTTCAGAATAGATCCTCTGTATTCAAAACAGTGTAATTCTCAGTCAAAGGTATGGTTGCCAACTAGCCTGAAGGAAAAAAAACCTGTCCTGTCTATTTACTAGAGTCTTAATTAAATGTTTTTTACCCCCATGCCATGAAGTCCTCAGCCACACATTAAACTTCTATCCCATGGATCGGACTTTTCCCCTCCAGGGCAATTGGCAACCTGCTACAAAACACTAGCATCCCTTAGGAGGAATCTTAAGCAGGCCTACTTAGAATCCTATTGAAATCTACCCAGTCAGGTTTACTCCCAGAGAAGGCAAGAAGCCTCTCCCTCACCCTGTTTTGACTTCAGATAACTTGCTGTCATGCTGCCAAATCTCCTTGGCTCTGTAGCACCATCACAGTGCTAAATTGTACAGAGTCACTCTGTTTTATCTTCAACATAGCACCCTGTAGCGAGAGAGAGTTGGTTATGTGATTCCAAAACAGGGTGAGGTCATTGCTCCCTTTCCTTACTTTAAAAATAGAGCTGGAAAAATGGGGCCCAGAAGCTACAAAGAGCCAGTTGCCACTGGGGTTAAGTGAATGTTCCCTTTGCACCATTTTGCAGCTTCCCCCATCAACAAGAAATGAGAGGGACACCTGTTTGAAATAGGGAAGGGCAGCTCAGCTCAGACCTATTTATAAAACAAAGAAGGGAATCTCATGGGTAATCAGCATGGCCAACTACCTGCTACACAGTCCTCTCTGACAGTACCTCTGACTCTTTGATATTGACCACATTTGAAACTACTTATGGGTAACTTTTCTACATACAAAACTCAAGGAGTAGAGGAGAAGAAGCCCTCTTGGTTACATATTCTATGCCAGTATCCATAAATAATTTAAATGTGTAACAGTAAAATGATCTGAGGTTCTTTGTGCCCTGAAGCCTAGTTCTCACAATGAGATGGTAAATCTGTGACTGGACTGTATAATTTCAGACTAAAAATGTGATTGGCTTCTTCATTAGGCTTGCCAGCCTCCAGGTGGTGGCTGAAGATCTCCCACTATTACAACTGATCTCCAGGTGACAGAGACCAGTTCCCCTGGAGAAAATGGCAATTGGACTGTGTGGCATTGACGTCCTTCCCCTCCCCAAAGCTCAACCTCCTCAGGCTCCACCCCAAAATCTCCAGGTATTTCCCAGTCTGGAGCTGGAAACCCTATTTTTCATACAAAAAACTTCTCTCCATACAGAAAAACAGCTGTCAGGGGAAAAGATTCGAATGGAATGTTCTCCCTTCTAGCATTCTAATGTTCAGGCGCTGTTCATCAGAACTAGGTCTTAGGTAAGCTCTTCCATATTCAAAACTTCATAAATAATTGGTCTCTGTACAGGGTTGCCAGGCCCAGGTTGGGAAATACCTGGAGATTTTGGGGGTATAGCCTGAGGAGGGCAGGGTTTGGAGAAGGGAGGGACTTCAATGCCATAGAGTCCAATTGCCAAAGTGGCCATTTTCTCCAGGTGAACATCTTTATTGGCTGGAGATCAGTTGTAATACCTGGAGGTTGGCATCCCTATCTGTGTGAGAGGTACCAGGTAGCAATGTGTCACTACCAGAAACAAAAAGCAGCAGGAAATGAGGAGCAACAAGCCAGAAATACAATTAGCAAATACTGTAGAGATGAACTGAAAATTATCTTCAGGCTTAGTCCATCCTCAGACCCTTACAGTATAGAGCTGCCTGATCTTGGTTACAATCTGGAGAACTACCATAAGAGAACCCCACAGTTGGTGTACACCCACTTGGATTTAATTTCCCCCCTTTAAACTTTACATCTGTCATTCTCATTGCTGGTTTGCTTTGATGCTTGATGTTCAAAAGCGCTGGAATGTCATGGCCATACAAAGAAATCAGTGGAACATACCGTTTGCTGACTTGATGGGCCACAGCATACTTTTTTTCTACAGACCCCTAGATTTGCCTGAGTGTGCACATAAACAAAGGCTGCTCACGTGATGAATTAATTGTGGGTTCACTCTTCAGATGTGGAAGGCAAACACTCATACCAATGTGAGTGTTCCTCCATGCCAGTAATACCACAACACAATAAACCACAGCTGCTGACATTCTATAACACTCAGAGAGGCTTGAGTAGCGTCCAGTAGGGTGAAGCCCCTCCCCATCAAAAGATAAAGCAAACTAAGCTCACTTGTCTGGCAAATCCTGCCTTGTAGTAACAGTTTAAGAAGCCAGGGCCCAGCTACTTTTAACAGGAAGCTGTGAAGAAAGGGAAACTATTTTGCTATTGACAACTGCATTGCTTCCCTCTTGTGTGTTAAAGTTTTAGCCTGTGGTAATGGCTCACACCTGCAGCTTGTAAGCTAGCTGTTAGCTTCAAGGACACTTGGCTTTCCAATCTAATTAAGCAGACTGATACTTCCCTGAGAAGCTGGGAGGGGGGGTGAGTTCACTCATCTAGAGAATGTTCTGGTCAGAACTGGTTTGAGTCATCTGGATGGTTCATTCAGCATGACCTGGTGATTGGAAGAATGGGATCATCTGACCTGAATTCAAGAAATCTATAAGTTTACTCCTGTCCCAGGTGTGTGTGTGGGGGTACCTTTTGACTACTGTAGTTTTTTCTAGTTCCTCTATTGCTGGAGGCCTAAAGTAATCCTGGCTCCTTAGAACTGCTGTGAATATAGTGAATTGTTAGACAAGTAAGACCTCTGTTTGCCAGTGTGCCTTTGCCCGTCTTGTTTGTTTTAATTGTCTTTTGACCCTTTTCTTTAAAATAAAGCTCTTTTATGTTTTTTAAGAGAGTGTTTTGAGTGCTGGACCGACTCTGCTTGGTTATGTTACACAAATCTGGGATAACCTTTGGGCTTGACAGGAATAATGGGCTCTGATCCCATGGGGCCCGTTGCTGAGTCTCACTGTTTTCTTCTGCTTGGTTGGTTATGATTCCTCCCTCTCCCAACTGGCAAGAAGAAAAAAGCTGGAATAGGGGAGATGGAGCTACTCCCAGACTGTGGGCAGCAGTAGACAACTTATAGGATGAAAAGTCTTAGAGTGTCCCAGAACAATCCCATTTGTTTCCATAGCAAGTACAATTAAGCATCGGAAGACAACCCTTCAAGGGAAGAAAATGGGTCAGTTACCTGGTAGATTCCTGCTTGTATATATCAATGATATTTTCCACCAAAAGGTTCCTTTGAAGACCATACACACCATGTCTGTCCAGAACCACTTCGTGTCTGCAAGAGGGGCAGCGGAACCGACCTCCTGATGCAACAGTGGTGCCTCCTCTGGTTGGCAGGTATGGGTTTGAGGCCTGTTCTTGCCAAGCAATAAAATCACATCCTTGTAAAGCTAACTATGCATTATTTCCATTCTTCCCAATTATTCTAAATGCTCTCATTTCAGCATCACAAGATCAAAATATCTGCTTAAGCCATGATCTAATGTTTCCATACACTTACTACTATGACTTCAGTGGACTTTGGATCAAGTCCTCTAGGACAGCTTACTGTAGATTCGGGGCAAATTCTGTCCCAAAAATTCACAAAAAGATACATAACTTCTAATACTGTTTGCCTAATGCCTGCCAGCTAATAATAAAACAACTTATGTTTGAGAGAAAATATGCCATTTTTAGAGGTGTTGGGGAACAACAAGAATGGGTTTACGTGTTAATATCTCGGAATACTTGAAATAACAATTCCATCTACATAAATAAATAGGGACATTTCCAACTGTAAGGGATCTAAATAAATACCAAAGACATTATCTTACCAAGAAAAATAAGGAGAAATTTAATTTGGAAAGAAAAATCTTGCTTATTAAACTAACATAAATGATGACCTAATTATAATATATTATTATGATTATATATTTTCAATCCATTTACAAAGGCTGATTAAACCTACCTGGAAGATATCACTGGCACATTTTCTGCAGAGGTTGTGTTGACAGGGAAGGATAACCACCGGCTTCGTAAATATCTCTAAACATATGGGACAAATAAGTTGCTTCTCTAAGTTATCCATAGTTTGCTGTTCTTTGGAAAAAGACTTATAATTAAGGGAGGTGCTCATCTCCTAGCGATTCCAAGGAGCAGAGGCTCAGAATCGGTTTCTGGATTAGGTCCCCAAAAGAATTCCAAAGCTTGTGTGATCAGATGTCCTTTGAGGTTCTTTCCCTGGAGGACATTGTTTAAACAGAGCGAAGGGAGCTGGGTCTATTTTAGAAGCAGAACGTCATTGGTTGCCATACTTACTTTCTCCATATATGCATCTGACACAAGGACAGATTTAGACAGGTGACGGCTCACTGGTGTGAGAGATCAACATTCCTGACTTTAAGAAGGAAGGAGGGGAAGGGGGAGAGACACTGACAGATGCCACTGAAAGATATGAACCACTCACTGGTGGAAAAACTAAAGTGATAAGCTGGCTGGAGAATGCTGTTGGGTTCTGCCTCAGGCTTCACTGCAACAAAGGAAAACACAAGGCCGGGGTGGGGGGACACTGAATGAAGACAGTAGTATTTGAGAACCACTGGCCCGTTGCCTTTATATTGAGTGCACAGACCTCACCAGCTCTAACCTAGCAAAAGAAGACCAACCCCTCTCCAAAGTATGTTTTGGGGAGGGACTTCAGTGTTTTGGGGAGGGACTTCAATGCAATAGAGTTCAATTGCCAAAGCAGCCATTTTTCTCCAGGTGATCTGATCTCTATCAGCTGGAGATCAGTTGAATTAGCAGGAGATCTCCTGCTACTACCTGGCAGTTGGCAACCCTAGCTCTTAACCACTACACCACGCTGGCTCTCATTGATCAGCAGGGCCTGAGTCTGTATAGTACTGATCCATCCATCAATGAGTTCATAAGTGAGATAACTTCAGCGTGGGATTATCTCATAGTCCCTAAATATTGCTACAGGGAAAACAACATTGCTGTCTAATAATTTTCTATGTACACAAATTCTAAACAATAGCTAGTTGGTAACAGAATTACATTAAATGCATTTCTAAACAAAATTTCCATCTGAACTGGTTCCTGATTAAAGTTCTCAGCAAAATGCTGAAGAAATATTATTTCTTTGGCTACGTGTAGGTGATAATTCTGCTTGGGTTCCATGACCATCGCATAATCCCACTGCTTATTTTTCAGTGCTAGGCACTGTGTGTTTCTTTCTGTTTATTAGACACAGAGATCTCTCAGAACTTGGCACTTGTTCTGAAGTTATTTTTAAAACGACAATTTCCCTGATCATGTCTGGCATGTGAGGCCTAATCTTAGGGCAAAGCCATCTGTGCTGTTACTTGGCAATACTTTATCACACAACTGTACAAGCAGTATGGATCGTGCCTACAAATTTCAGCCAGATATGGACCGCACTTACTGTAGCAAACTGATAGCGCTGCTTACATTCTGTGCATATATTTAAATACATCAGCTCCTTTTCATTGGGCAATAAAATAATTAGATCTTTGCAGAGCATTCTGTACATAAATAGGGTTGCCAGGTCTCCAGCTAGTACCTGGAGGTTGGCAACCCTATCTACATCCGAGGAAGATTGTTTTAAATATGGTTTACTGTATTATATAACCAAATAACCATATCATATTATTGTTTTAATGTTATTCATATTTATATTTTATATGCTAATGACTGTGTGTAATTGATGTTTTAATGATGTGAGCTGATGTGATCTGCTCTGAGCCCAGCTTTGGCTGAGATAGAGCAGGATACAAATTGAAAAATAAATAAATAAATAAAAATAAATAACCAAAACATTTGGTCACACCTGGAACAGGAGTTTCAAGTCAAACACGAACATAGAGCAAATCAGGAATTTCACAATCAACCATGAAATGTGCAGCGGTTTAAGCTATTCGTATGCCACTTTTCTGACATGCTCAAAGTGTTTTCTAAAACATTACTCATACGATGGGTAATATGGTAGCTCAAGATGTATTCCCCTTTGCTCTCTCCCCTTTCTAAAGTGACACCTGTCCTTCTCTTTCCCTCTCCAGCCTGGGCAACAGGACAAGGAGAAGAAGGTAGACAAGTAGGGGTTGGGAAATACCTGGAGATTTTTGGGGCAGAGTCTGAGGAGGGCGGGGTCTGGGGAGGGGAGGGACTTCAACATCCAATTGCCAAAGTGGCCGTTTTCTCCAGGTGAACTGATCTCTATCAGCTGGAGATCAGTTGTAACAGCAGATCTCCAGCTAGTACCTGGAGGCTGGCGACCCTATAGACAAGGGGTGTCAAACATAAGGCCTGAGGGCAGGATCCGGCCCGCGAGCCAGCTGAGGCAGCCACCATCCCCCCCACTCTCAATCTGGGCTGGCGAGGCCTGGCCAAGTCATGTTTATGGCATATCCAGCCCTTGTAACAATTGAATTTGACACCCCTGGTCAAACAAAGGCATAGAGACTCATGCTCTGCACCATGACATGTCCTTGCCTGGCCTCTGGGAGGACTTGCCTTGGAAAGGAACTGTAGCATCAAGGCACTGGGCACTTCCAAGCAGGAGGTCTGGCTATGGTACCACAGATTTCCTTGGCAGTAAAACTGACTGAAACCTGTGGGACTTATTCCATGTAACCAGATCCAGGAAGCATGTTCTTTTCAGCCCTCTTGCTCTTATGCATGTGTACATTTATGCAAATACAACCTATTAACCAACGTATTATAGCACTGAAACTTATACAATGAATCCATTAAGATTTCTTGTGAAATAAAATTAATAAAAGCCTGCTGAAATGTACGCAAGGAAGGTTTGGGAGAGAGAACACTTTTGTTTTAAATGCTTGAGATAATGTTACAGGAAAATTCCACAGTATCACCAATGAAAACAGCTGCTTGTAAGACCCCTTCTGTACCATGGAAACAAAACAATTCTTTTATATTGTGTGTGTGTGTTATACACAGTAGTTGTGCACAGAATAATCAGAAGCCATAATAATTTGCCATAAATTGGACACCAAAACTGGTTGTAAATATGACAGCTACTAGGATGTAAATATAGCAGAAATTGCCAATACCACCTTAAATTTTCAGTTATTTTATTCCACCCAAAGTTCAGAACAGCATTTTCCCCACATTTCTGGCAATACTGCTGCAGGTATGTACTGAACACAGGGCTATTTAAATAGAATGCAGAAGCCAAGATTTCGTCTACTTGTTGTAATGAAACACAAAATTACAGCCTCCTTCGAGCCGGAATCGAACCAGCGACCTAAGGATTCCCATTGCCCGTATCACTTCCTACAGTCCTCCGCTCTACCAGCTGAGCTATCGAAGGGACGCTGGTAGTCCCATTTCCCAAGAGGTACCCAACAGCTCGCACACGGAACAGACTTTTCTTTGCAAAAGTCCGCGCGACGCTTTTTAGAACGCTGCCCAGGATTTGAAAACCCGAAATGTACAGAACAGACCTAGCATTGAGCATTCCAGGACAGCCGGATTGTGCATCCGAATGAAGACCGGAACAACGAAAGGGAGGCGTGGGTCTGAAGAACAACTAACCAGCACAGCATGTTGCAATCGGAACAATCCAGTGCAAAAACAACAACGTATGGGGCTTTTCTAACTGCTGCGGCTCCCGCGGGGCTTCTGCCCGCAGGACCTCGCTTCAGCTCGGTCTCCTCCTTTTTTTCTGCTTCGAACAGGAACCCCCAAAGTCCCCATCCCCCACCCCGGTAAAGCAACCGAACGAGCTTTAGGAACTTGCTGAGTCCGTCTACGTGACTCCGAATCATGAGCATTGTTTCCATGCGTCGGAGGCATGCCCATCTTCTCCTACCTAGCTGATCACCGATGGAGCACTCTTTCTGCAACATTACACAATAGCGCTGTGCAGCTCGTGGGCCAGTGGCGCAATGGATAACGCGTCTGACTACGGATCAGAAGATTGTAGGTTCGACTCCTGCCTGGCTCGGGTTTCTTTTCTTCTTCTTCAGTCTCAAACAGTTGCAATATTGGAGCTCTATTATATCGCCGCTATGTTTAAAACTAAATGTGGCTCGCTATCCTTTTCCCTAGTTGTATTTTGAATGCCATCGATCATTCCAATGACATGTTACTATCTTGGCTTCCTCATATTAAGATTCAGCCCCCCTGCCCTCCCCAGCATACCTTACTTCTGTGGATTGCACCGTTTTTCTAGCCAGATTTAAAGCGTGAAATGAGTTCTTATCGTTATTATTTTATACTTTTAGAAACTATATTGCCATTTGGTTATTTTACAAGTCTACATGCTAATTTATACAGCTGGTTACTTGCATCTTTTACTTAGATATTTATGCCCCACTGATCTCCCACAATGGGGACACAAAGAGGCTTAACATCACTCTCCTCTCGCCCAGTTTAGCCTCACAACAACCCTGTGAGGTCAATTAGGCTGAGAGAGTGAGTGACTGGCCCATGGTCGCCCAGCGAGTTTCCCTGGGAAAGTGGGGGGATTTTAACCGAGGTGTCCCAAGAGACTTCATGATGTTACAGGAGATTCTTTTGTGGCATCTTCGCCCTGGACCTCAGGGGTCGCCGAGCACTTTGGCTTCACCTAGGACTAAGTTTTGTGCAGGGAGCTTAGGCAAGCTTGTTTTAACACCCGTTTCTCAAATCTGCTTTTCTTCCATGCTATTATTTATGTTCTTTACAGCTTAAAAAAAAAAGAAAAAAGGAAGCACTAACGAGCCAGACAGGAGTCGAACCTACAACCTTCTGATCCGTAGCCAGACGCGTTATCCATTGCGCTACTGGCCCAACCGTTGAAATGGTTTAGAGACATTTTTTTTGGGGGGGGGATGTATATAATTGGAGTTGAGCGATGGCCGCACAGAAGCTGATCTCCCAAATGCGAAATGTTTTTTTATACTGCTCGCCACGTCGCGGCCCGGTTGACCCCAAACCTGCGGCACTCATTGGGCCATTGACGCACGGGAGGTTTTGCCTTGGATCTGCCGCTCTCTAGATGCGCATTTTCCCCACCCGCATTCTCCAAACTCTGCATGCATGGGGGCTGATGGTTGAGTCTGGAGACTATGGATGGGGGAGAGGCGCATCGAGAGAGCGGCCAATTCAGGGCGGGACCTCCCGGGCGTAAATGGCCAAAGGCAGAAGAATCAAACAGTATCGTTGCTGCAAGAAGCGAAGGGGACCGCGACCTTGCCGTGGCTCTTAGACCCGGAGCCCGTGCCAGCTGGCTCTGAAGCGCCCTTGTCCTTCGATGCCCCCTGGGAACGGAGTCCGCCCAAGTTTGCAATGCACCGGCAGCCGCCGCCGCGCCTCCCCGCCGGTGAACTCTAGCGCCATCTAGTGCATCAATCGCAGCCCTTGCCGGCCCAACCGGACACTGACAGGCAGGATTCTTTAATGTTATGCACGAACAAGTCCCTTAAATAGCTCAATTCCCAGTGGGTAGCCGCGTTAGTCTGTCTGCAGTAGTAGAAAAGGGCAAGAGTCCAGTAGCACCTTAAAGACTAACAAACATATTTTCTGGCAGGGTATGGCTCATACCCTGCCAGAAAATATGTTTGTTAGTCTTTAAGGTGCTACTGGACTCTTGCCCTTTTCTACTACTTAAATAGCTCAGTTGGCAGAAAATGTTTTTGTTAGTCTTTAAGGTGCTACTGGACTCTTGCCCTTTTCTACTACTTAAATAGCTCAGTTGGTAGAAAATATTTTTGTTAGTCTTTAAGGTGCTACTGGACTCTTGGCCTTTTCTACTACTTAAATAGCTCAGTTGGTAGAGCGGAGGACTGTAAGACTGCGCAGTTTTGGTGAGCCGTAGCCCGGTGGTTCAGTTCTGGCTGGCTTTTCGGTTCCCCCCCTTGTTTTCATTTATCTGTTGTCGAAAGCCTTCCTGTCGCCTCCCATTAGGAGCAGCAGCACAGCTCATATTCAGAACATTCACTCCATCGAAATTAACCACAGGATGTACATTAGAGTACTTAATACTTTTCAAAACTCAGTAGATTGCAGCCCCCTTCTACCCCTTCTACCCACCCCTCTCCCATAACCATAGGACTTCCCTCTTTTTGTGGCAGAGCTACCTGGCCAAACTCCACTTGCCTTGATTATGAAAATGAGTGGGTCAGTTGCTGTGGCTTAATTCTCTGCTCAAGCTGGAGCAATTCAAGTTGCTGCATGTATTTCAGGGTTGCCAACTGCCTGGAGCAAAAAAAATGTCCTGTCCCTTCATCTCTCCATTTTCACACGGTAAAGCTCTTTTAAAGGGAAAGGTAGGGTTGCCAGGTCCCTCTTTGCCATTGGCAGGAGGTTTTTTGGGCAGAGCCTGAGGAGGACGGGGTTTGGGGACAGGAGGGACTTCAATGCCATAGAGTCCAATTGCCAAAGTGGCCATTTTCTCCAGGGGAACTGATCTCTGTCGGCTGGAGATAACTTGTCATAGCAGGAGATCTTCTGCTATTACATGGAGGTTGGCAAACCTAGAGAAAGGACATGGACCACCAACAGTCTAAGCAGGCTGCAAACTGCCCGCCATCTAAAACAGTAATATAAAACAAGGAAAGCCTATAAAGGTGCACTGGCAATCTGCTCCCCAAAACTGGCAGCTTGGATATTTGAATTGGTAGCACTTCAAGTGTTTTCCTTTTCTACTGTGGCCAAAACATGATGAAGAAAAAGCCATGATGTACACAGGTAGATTGTACAATATAAGGAAGATTTATTGTTCATATAATGTAGTGGACAGCAAAGGTCAACGCCAGTGTACACAGTACATTTGGAAACCAGTATAGTAATAAATGTAGCATAGAGCAAAATTCCTGGGAATACAAGGCAGCTAATTAGAGGTGCAAAATAATCTATGCAGGTTTCGTTTGTCTCAGGTCACCTGACTCGGCAAACACATCAGCACAAATTAGGAATAAACCAAGCTCCATGACAACTAATTGAGGCCAAATGATGTTTGGATAAAATACATACATGCAAGAAGTGGAATTCCAGGTTCAGAATATCTGAAACAGGTCCTGCACTTGACCTCTTACAAATTTAAAACCTACTTCTGTTGCAACTTTGTTCTAGATTAGTGACAAGCGTAAAACCAGATTTCTTTTCAAGAAACTGTTCTAGTTTTGCTTGGAGGCAACTTCCTGCCATTTTGTTTGCCATTTCATTACAGCCTAATCTCCTGTCCATTGGGGCTTCCTTTCACCTATATAAACGTGTACAGTTTCAGCCATGATTTTAGCCCACATTCAGCAAATGAAATACTTGCCTCTGAGCTCCTGTTCAGTCCAGCACCACCAATAGATCAGCAACAGGTTTGAGGGGGAGGGCTGGGCATAAACCTTTATTACAAAAGAAATCTCAGTGTGCAATCCACAGTTATACAGTTCTTATTCCTGTTTGTACACAATGTGTTTGTCAACAAACAGGGTTCAAATCCCACAAACTGCAGCTCTTGGGCACTTCCTGGACTTTCAATGCCCAAGTCCAAACAGTAGCAACCTCCTTCTCTGTGCCTGTGAAGAATGTGACTTTCCAAAGAGTGGAAAAATATCTCAGTCAATAAGGCATGTTAACCCATCAGAGGCCAAATGAGATAATAAGAACCAAATTAGATAATCAAAACCATAATGAGAGGCCCTTTACACAATAATCCAGACAAGCTAGCAATTCATGCATAAACTCAATCAAATTGAAAGTATAAATACGTATAGTACTGCAGGATGAAATCCTAAGGACACTTTCCTGGGAGTAAACCCAATTGAATAACATGATACTTTCTTCTAAGTAGACCTGCTTAGGATTCCTCACCTAGGAATGCAATACTGATGCATATTTCTGAAAGTTAATATCACTGATCTTTCAAACAAATATGTAGAGGATTTGGCTACTTCGCTGTTATCTTGGGCTCAGTTATGATATTCTATCAATTGTCACATGACTTATGAAAGAGAGCAAACATCTTTGTTTTATTAAATTGCAGATTGTTAGATATTTAAAGAAGGTCTGTGTACATAAAAGGCTAGTCTGTTGATCTTTCGGTGGAATTGGATTGGTTATGTACAGAACAAGGCCATACAGACAGGTGTTTCAGCTGGTGAATACTGACACAATCATCTTCTGACTACTTACAGTTTTTCGTTTCAATCAGGAACATTTCATGACAAATGAATACAGCTCAGCAAACTCAGAAGCATATTTATATAAGCCTTTTCTCCAAGGACCTAATGCAAAAGTCATTCACTGGCACAAATATCCTTATGTCTTCACAAATATGTACACGTTTCCAAAGGCATGAAGATAACCTAGTCATGTCCATTGAATAGGGACGTGCATCCAGATATTTCTGGTCCAAATATGTATCTTTTAAAAATCTTATAAGGTTTTTAAAATATACATATTCAATATCCAGAGCAATGTTTGGGTTTTTGGGAATCCTGGTAATTGGGTCCCAAAAAATTCTGGAAATATTTGGGAATATTCAGAGGCATTTTAAAGCTCCTGGGCCTGTTTTTATTCAATTATACAAGATTCCCAGGCAACAGGAGGTGGTGGGGGAGGCAGCTGTCCCAGGCAATGGGTCAGATGTTAGTGGGATTGCTATAACTGTCTGCCCAGTCATGACAATTATCTCACAGACAAAGAGAATAAAAAGCAAGCCTGCAGCTTGACTCCATTTCAGGGAAGTGAAGTGTGTGTGTGTGCATGTATGTGTGAGACAGTCAGTGAGTGTTTTGCCAGGTCTGACTGGCTGCCTTGGTACTGGATTGCCAGGCTGGTTTGTCTTGGATTCTCTGGTTTGACATTGGTTGTGCGGGGCTAGCCACATTGGCTTGTGGTTTGCTAGGATTTTGCAGTTATTTCTGTTAGATTTGTTGGTTCTGTTTGCATTCAGAGGCCTTTTGGCTAGTGGTTACTCTTACGTGTTTGGATATTGGTTTCTTTGCCCTGGAGAAAGCATGGATTTTTCTCATAATAAACCATGGATGCAAATAGGATGGCTGGGGGTACCTTGTTCACAGTCCCATAGAGTTGGACCCCTTAATCCAGTTCTCTTGAAACTTGGGGAGTCTTTAATGGACAGGCAGCACCAGATTTCCTGCAATTTCCCTGCAATTTTCTTGTCACTAAACAGCCACTCTAGCCTTCCCTAGAAAGAGTCCCCCATAGGGAATAATGGACCCCCCCCCCCAAAGCCTATGAATCCAAGTTCCAAAATGGTATTGGGGATCTGAATAATTTGGAATACTAGGATGAATACCCTTCCCAAAATATGAACTTTTAAAAGTCCTATTTTTTTAAAGTGCACATTACTACCAGTAAGTCAAAATCTGACTCTGAAAGCAGTTTACGTTGAATGAAATTCACACTTAAAGTCCCTACATGGTTGCAACACTGTGCTGGAAAAAGAAGTGGATGGGTCTACTAATTTTTAATGATCCTAGAACTAAAGAAGAAATAATATCCAAGTTGCCTTTGACTGAATTACTGATTAAATGCAGTTATTTACTTGACTAAGGACATTTTCGCACGTGATGCTAAAGGTGCTTTTTGCATGGTGCATGAGTGTAAAACCATGCACATTCAGTGTAAGAGTGGCTTCTGCTTTATATCCCATGTTAGCCACATTAACATGGGCAAGCAACCGGTGCCTGAGAGGCTGAAAGTGCTTTTAAAGCGTCGTCCTACACATGTTTACTTACTCAGAAGAAGCTTTCACTGAGTTCATTGGGACTTAAGTATGCTTTTGGGATGAGGTTAGGGCCCTAGTCTCATGTGGGAAAATGCTTTAACCAAGTTTACCATTCAGACTTCTTTCAGTAACATCCAACCAGACTTCAATGGCTCCTTGTTTATGAATCTGTATAATAGCTACGATGACTGTCTCCAATAAGCTGAGTTTTCTCACTTGCATTTGTCACTTGCTGAAGTAGAATTGGAGTTTCCCCATCTAAAACAAAGAAGAAAACAAGATTGTAAATTTGCCCGATTTATTATCCAGTTTAAGGTTTCATTCCTTAAGAGACTGATTATGGCCATTTTGTCTGCCAGCTCCACTATTATTTACAATCACTATGTATATCTTCCATGCATTTTTCTAACATGTTTTAAAGCAATTTATGCTGGTGGCTGTCACAGAATTCTGTGCTAAGTGTCATATTTAACTATCAAAGTTACTTAGATATCTTGTTGGATGCCCTCATTCAGTCCTGATCATGGTGGAGCTGTTCTCTAGCACCAAGAACCTGGCTCAAGAGAGAAAGCTTCACTTTTCCTCTCACTGGGGAAATGTTCCATCATTATTTAGAAAATTATTTACAATTATTAATTAGTATGTCAAACTTGTTCAAAATAAGGCAGGATTATTGCTTTTTTCTCTCCTCATAGTGATCTTTTGCACCCAGTTTCCAGTGAAAATCCATGAAGAATCATCTTGTGAATAGGGACAGAATTTATTCAACAGCGGCCCACATTACAGTGTGATGGAAAATGCACAGTTGTGTATCCCAATCCCTAGACAGACAGTTGCAACAGGTGTAGCTGTTTTCAAGGCAAGAGATGAACAGAGGTTGTTGCCGTTCCTTTGCCCCTGTGTAGGGAATCTGTACTTCCTTGTTGGCCTATCATTCAAGTTTTCACCAGGGCCAACCCTGCTTAGCTTCCAAGATCTGATGACATCAGGCTAGCCTGAACCATCCAGCTTAGGGAGTCCTCAGTTAGCTCTGACGTGGTCCTGTACTTCTGGCAAAGAGAAATCCCCATCTCTTCTCTACACTGGCTTTCCTCCTTCTTTGTTCTGGCAGTAAATGCCTTTTCCTTTTGAACTAATGGCCATACTGCCAACGAATCTGGTAATGTCCAAGATTTTAGGCACTCTGCATGGCATGTGTTTGCTAAAGCAATGGTGCTCAAAATACTCAGTTCTCATTTTGTAACATTTGTTTCTAGTGTCATTGTTACAAAAAAGAAATGAAGATGTTGGCAGAGGCTATAATTTACCACCTGTCTGCAGAGAGGTGTCCAGATAATATAGTATTCAGAGCCCAAGAGATTCACCCTGTGAACAGTGCAGGTAATAAGACAAGCACTGGGAAGGGCTGGTACTGTTGCTACAGCTGTACTCTTGTCCCCTGGTGAATAATTACCCCTGGTGAATAATTATCCTCACTAAGGGTCTCAGAGATTTTGATGGACAAAACCCCAACAACAACACTTTTAATCAACTTTTCGAGCAGATGCTTACAAATACTATGGAAACACTGAACTCTGTTCATATAGAAAGATGCTGTCCATATAGAAAGATATATACATGTTCAATTGGGGGAGGAGGGGGGTCCTTTCAACCCAGTTACCCAAAGGTAACATTGCCCCTGATTACTTCCCAATAACAGCAGGAAGCAGTGTTATGTCCCATTTTGATTCTTCCAGTCAGCAGGAGGGACTTGAAATATGATCCCTAAATCTCCACAAAATCATGATATGGACTCAAAAAGTGTAAAAGCTGTAAAAATGTCACAGCTGTCTTCTGACTTACATGGGGAAGGGCATGCCAGTACTGAAGAGAGATGTCTCAGGCATTTCACAAAGATTTGAACATGAATTTCTAGGACATTCAAGTTTGAGATTCCTCACAAAATAAGAGTTGCCACCTGGAATGCATTTGTTTGATCTCAGCTTCAGTGGTAGGCAATTTAAATTCTGCATGAATGCATACATTCAAAATGCAAATCGGTAATGGCCAGTTCTCACCCCACAGGAAACAATCCTATGATAAAGAAAGAGCTCCTGCCACTGTGCAAAGGGTTCACCGTTTTCAATCAAGTACATTGTTTCAGCCACCATCCATTTGTATTGGTTAAAATTCATTCTCTTTGAACTGTTTCAAAGAGACACCTCCCTCCTCCCAGCAGAGTCATTTGCGATTATGTGTTTGTATGTAGACGAGGGTTGACATCTGATTTTCTGGAATGAGAAACACTATAATTTCCATTGTGTTTATTCAAATTGCCTGAGAACAAAATAGGCTTGCATAAGGCTTTTGCTTTTCCCAGATTCATGATCTCAGAATAGGGGCAGTAAAAGTTCCGGTACTCATCTAATATCATCACCTGTTAAGGTTTCCATCTCCCCCCTCCCCCAGGAGAATGCCTCTACACCTGTAATAGCTACTCAGCTGTGCAGAAATTCAGCAGGTACAGCTTTACCCTGGCATAGGAATGCAAGTATGGAAGCTGAAAGAAGTTTCAACAGGCCAGCACTCATCAAAAAAAGTGGACAAGAATGGTTAAGCCCTCTAGCTATTCTGTCTGTCAAGTGTGAACTTGTAAGAGAAACTGACCGTGGGGAGATGGTTAATGGCTTCGAAATAAAATGGTCAGAAAAATTAAGCTTCAAAGCAGACCAGTGGCAAGGAAAGGGAGGCGCTCGCCTCGGGAGCACAATGCTGAGGGGCGCAGAAAAAGTATATCGTGACTAAAATAAATGTTGTGTTGTTATTACTCTTGTTGTTTATGTATTTACCTTTTTACCAAAATCACTCCTATGTAAACATAGCACGGGGGGAGGTGGGCTGCAATTTTAGATTCTTGCCTCTGACACAAAATTAGCTAGTTATGGCTCTGCTTCAAAGCAGAAGTGCCTATAGGCATAAGGGTGCCTGCCAATGCCTACCTTCTTCTCCCCCAAACAAAAAGTGGATTCTGGTTTTCCTCCACCTCATTAGAGCAGGAAGTGCTTCACCTTTGGGATTGCAGGGAGCACCCATTCGGGAAATATGTGCCTCCATCATAGGTGGGCAACTGGCACTGAGCCCCAATGTTTTGTAGTCAGTTGGGTCCCCTCCCCACTCTGGCAGCCATTTCATGGTGGTATAGAATAACTTCTCAATATTCCAGAAAGGCTCATAGGCTCAACAAGGTTGGGGACCCCTACTTTAAAGCGAATCAGTCTTTTTATAGAACGTTTGCTACTGTTGTAGCAGAGTGGCCTAGGGGGTCCTGCCCTCCCACATGTAGGGTTGCCAGGTCCTTCTTTGCCACTGGCGGGAGGTTTTGGGGGCAGAGCCTGAGGAGGGTGAGGTTTGGGGAGGGGAAGAACTTCAATGCCATAGAGTCCAATTGCCAAAGCAGCCATTTTCTCCAGGTGAACTGATCTCTATCGGCTGGAGATCAGTTGTGATAGCAGGAGACCTCCAGCTAGTACCTGGAGGTTGGCAGCCCTAGTCACAAACTAAAGGACCAGCAGCTATAATAGTAGAAACGAGGACATTCTAAGGCAAACAATGCGGAAAGGAAAGGGGAGGGGGAGGGCAAACAGATTAACAGGGACATTAACCTGCTGGGCACTTAACAAACTAACCTGTGCAGGATAAAAGGAATTCAATTAAACACTTCTTTCAATTTAATGCCTTTTTCCAAATTAAAACCACCAAAGCTGAACAGATGGAGTAAAACCCCAGGGGTACGTATTTGAGAAAATACTGTACTTTTTTTTTTTTTTTGGCTAAATAGTACTTCTCCACTTGCCAGTATAATAAGTACCTCTTTCCATGTCAGTCTTAATTTGTTCTTCCAGGTCCTCGGGAGACATGCAAAACTCCTGTTCTTCCCCTGGCGGCTTGGGCTTACACTTGCCACAACAGCAGTTGAAACAGCAGCACAGGCAGCAGCAAAAGTAGCAGCCGGTCAAAAGGCCACAAAGAGCAAACAGGCCCTAGAGGAAACAGAAGAGAGACACAGACTCCGACTGGATTGGTAGGCTGATGGTAAAGGTCCCCTGTGCAAGCACCGGGTCATTCCTGACCCATGGGGTGACGTCACATCCCGACGTTTCCTAGGCAGACTTTGTTTGCGGGGTGGTTTGCCAGTGCCTTCCCCAGTCATCTTCCCTTTACCCCCAGCAAGCTGGGTACTCATTTTACTGACCTCGAAAGGATGGAAGGCTGAGTCAATCTTGAGCTGGCTACCTGAAACTGACTCCCGTCGGGATCGAACTCAGGTCATGAGCAGAGCTTGGACTGCAGTACTGCAGCTTACCACTCTGCTGCGCCCTTTTCCCACACACGGAAGGCAACTGGACAGGATTGTTTTAAAAATTACTTCAGTGGATTTAGAAGGATGCCACCCTGCTTAGGATTGCACTGTAAGCACTATTTCCAGGTCAAAAAGATTTTGGTGGTGACGAGTGCCGTCAAATCACAGCTGATTTATGGCAACCACGTAGGGTTTTCAAGGCAAGAGATGTTCGGAGGTGGTTTTCCATTGCCTGCCTCCGTGGGGGCTGAGATAGTTCTGGGAGAACTGTGACTGGCCCAAGGTGACCCAGCAGGCTTCATATGGTGGAGCGGGGAATTGAACCCGGTTCGCCAGATTAGAGTTTGCCACTCTTAACCACTACACCATGCTGGCTTTTACAAACTGCAAAAGAGACAGATTTGCGGGGAGAGAGAGCCCTGAGCTGTTGAGAGCATGAGCAAGGGTATTTTAGACTGTCATGGCTCAACAGGGGATACCACCTGAAGCCCCTGCCTCCCTCTTCCCCACCCCACTCCTGCCCAGGAGGCAGTGTAGCAAATGCTCCTTCTCTCCACATATTTGAGAGGCATCTTTAAATCCAGCATAGCAGACTGCATGTGCCCATTAAGAATTCCTGAGCCCTCTCCACATATAAGAGCTTAAAAAGCCCTACTGGGCATGTTCAGCTTGTACAGTTGTCAACTTTGGGTTGGGAAAATCCTGGAGATTTGGGGGCACCTGTGGAGGGTGAGGTCTGGGGAGGGAAGAGACCTCAGAGGGGTATAAAGCAATAGAGTCCACGCTCCACAGCAGCCATTTCTTCCAGGCGAATTGATAAGCTCTGAGGAATTACAATTGCAGTTATTTGCAATGACGGTTTTAGAAATGACCATATCTAGCGAAGACACCTTTTAAGAGAATTGGTGCTTTCAGTAACTGTATGGTGGGCAGAAATTCAATGCAAGTGTAACAGTGTCTTGTGTGTAGGCTACACATGCAGGAGAATAAGCAGAGAGAGTGAACCACACCAGACTAGCAAATTCCACTTCTGAATGATCCTGTTCAAAATAATTCTCTGCAGATGTAAAACTAGCATAACAGTCAGAAAGGTTCTACCCTGGCTCTTTTCCTGCTGTGCTGCTTTTCTATCTGCAATGAATTTTTATTAATGTAAAGGACCATTCAAAATTATAATTGATCACCTGTAGTCTGAAGTGGTCCAGTCAAGTCTACCATCATAGTATTCTATTGCCTCATTCCACTGAGTGTGTAGACCAAGTTATAAACCCAAATTTCAGGAAAGTATTTAAGGCAAGGTCTAGTCGAGAATCATACTCAGAAAGAGTCTGAGGTCACAAACCGGCATGATAAAGATCACGTGGGCTGAACTCTTCTGCCCACTGGTGGCTTTGTTAATTGAATCCTTCTGTCTCCACTTTTACTAGCCTCATCAAGGAAAAAGGCTCCTTTAAAACCCAATCTTTCCCCTTGAGAGAGCTAATAATAGCGCAGAGGTTGGTGAGTTTTAGTGAGCAAAACTGGGTGAGGGGTGTTGAGGGTTAAATCCCTGTTCCTGGTGCTGTCTCTATAATTTGTGAATGGAAATCTGTGACCTTCCTCACGTCTGTTTGTGCCCTGAGTCATAAGTAAAACCTGACAGAGTAAGTCTAGACTCTGTCATACTAGAACAACTAGAAGATTTGAAGCATTACAATGTTCAGCTCCACCACTGCATTTCTCAGCTGGAGCACTTTGCTCTTGAGGTGTGTCTTCCCGTTATGGGGCTTTAAAAGACATAGAAATCTATTGGGGAAAAGCTAGGACTCCTAACAACACGGAACACTGACTTTCACTTGGTAAAACCAAAGTGCAAGAGTACTCACAGAAGGAAAAAATAGAAGTATTACAAAATTAAAAGAGAAACCTCTTGTGTAAAATGCCAAGTCTCGTGTATCTATGTTCTATTTAAGTTAACATTTTTTTCTGCCCCAAAGCCGTTGTAGCTCAAAATAGCAGTGAGGATTACACTTTAGGTGTGAGATCTGACACGTTCTTGATGCCTGAGGCTCAATGCATTCGGTCAGAAACTGACTGAAGTGCTAGTGTGTGATTTGTACACCCACAAATGCCAAATTCTTAGGATTACATAATGAACCAGATGAGTAAGACCTCTGATGCCATGAGAACCACAAGATCCATTTACCCCCAGTTCAGCCTGTACCGTTCTGTTCTTCTCCCATCCTCTTCCACCTCAGATAGTCCACTTCCTGTCCCCTACCCCTTCACAAGGCACCAAGTGTTATGTATTACTATTGCTTACGCATACGCCGTGCCATATATAGCCCAGAATGGGGCTAAGTTTGTGCGGCAATAACTTATTAACTGGTTGTCACACCAAGAGGACTTTTCACGTTGAGCCATGAGTCATTTATATTTAGTCATTACTGAAAAGAAACTCAAAATTAACCTGGAGCTCCAGCTTCAAATATAATTAATGTCTTGAGGCGATTAAAGTGGCATCCAGCATATTTAATTAGCAAATGAAAGGGACACGGAAACATCCTTTATTAAGCACTTCCCTCAAAGGGTGTTTCACATTATTATTCTTTTTGCTATTATTGTTTCCTAAGTTAAGATGATCAACTGTTTCTACAAAACTCTTTCTGTTGCTTAAACTTGCTCTAGATCCACATGTCTAGAACTCTCTGGAAGTTCCACTTGGGTTCTGTGAACGCTCCAACAACCACACCAAAAAAGGCTTGTAATATCATAATATCCATGTTACAAAAGATGAGCTAGTTTTGCATTAAAGTACTTACCTTTGCCCACCAGCTAGAAAGCATGAAGTATGTATTGACATTTTCTTCGCCAAATTGTTCTGCTATGTACAGCCCTAATGATCCATACTGATCATATATGTTTCTTTTGGATATGTCAGTTAGTATTGCATGAGCATTATTGATTTCTTTAAACTTGTCTGCTGCTTCTGGGTTATCAGGGTTCTTGTCAGGATGATATTTCAGAGCCAGCTTCCTTAAGCAAGCAAGAAAAGAAGGAGAATGCTGTGAGTAGACAGTTACTGGAACCAGAGGAACAATTATTTCCTGAGCAGAAAGGTGAAATGGAACTGGAAAGCTCAGATTTACAGTTAAAAATCTTCATCACTGTAGATTTTGCACAAATAATCATTATTCAGTACTACATTTGTGTTAGTGAGGTCTTCACTCCAATAGGTCTATGGTTTCTTGTCTGTTTGCATATTCATAGGTTGAATGCTTTGGATAGAAAAGACAGCTTTGCTGAACCTTAGGGGACACCTTAATATTTTTAAACAAGAAATATATCAAATGATTTTCAATAGTTTGCTGTTAAAACAACAAAAAAGCTATTCTAATTAAAATTATATGGATAATGTTACGAAACACTGCATATTTAAATCTTAAAGATTGTATATAACGTGTACTGATTTTTCTCTATAATCGTGAGCACAATTATGTGTTCCTTTAACATCACACAAACTGAGATCTTGATGATTTCATCCTGAAACCATAGTACATATGGGCACGAACATGAACAACCTAATTCTATATGGGTTTCCTTGGAAGAAAATACCGCTTTGCTAATTGGGGAATTACTTCCAAGAAACTATGCCAGGATTTCAGTCCTGTACAAATATGCATATGAGAAAGTCGCTCTGTATACAACAGAGTTTACAGCTGAATAAACGTAGCTAGGACTTGTCCTATGGGGATCATAAATATTTTTGGCTACCACCTCAATAAAGGTCCCTGACAGCCAACCTTTAAAAACTGGCTTGTGGTTTAAGGTAATTTTGAGGATTCCTGTGTGAAGTTGTAGAAATGAATAGCTAAATAAATCAGTGTGAGAAAAAGAAGTGCTAGGGAAAGTGGGAAATCTTTGGATACGAGTATAACACGTTTTTCTGTCAAAATCAGAGCCTACCTCTCCTAATTGAGATTCAGTGGGGAGGATGTGAAAATGATCTCCTGGATAGGAAAAAGAAGAAAAATTTGAAGACACAGTCTCTTAGTGGAAAGAACCTTTTTTGCTCAAACAGTTTCATTTTCAGCCTGTGGAAATGGAATGTGATTTTGTTTCCATATATCACTTAGGAGCTCCAAGCCACAAAGTATCCTTAACCTTCTATCTAAACGCACAAATCTGTTAATATGCCTTGAACGAAAATGAACTAAGTTGATTGCTCATTATTATCAGGCTGTAGCTGCACTAATCAAGAGCAGAAATTAATATAGGATTTAGAAATGCAGCGTCCTGGGAATATCAACTTTATTAAAAAAGGGTGGGGGGAGTGATTTAGCCCTACTGGAATGAGCAGATGTGCTGCTGTGGTGCCTCTTGTAGCACACGGGGGAGACATTCCAGACAGGGAGCCTCCAGTCCTTACAAGGAGTATGGACTTTTCACAACCATGATCTAAGAAAGACTGATGCAGGTGGGGGTGATTATCTGGCATGGGAGGAGGTTTTTGGTGCAGTGTAAGCCTTTCATCCTTTAGGGGAGGCAGATGTGAGCCAGTCCTCTGGGCCTTTTCTTGAATCTGCACAGTCTGGATCTGTGTGTAAGTATGGGCTTGCTTTCACAAGCAACGCCTACATAGGCATTGACACTCAGCTACATTGGTTAGAAGGTATGTGCTACTTAATATTGACCCTCTTCAGTTTTCATAGAGCTCACAAGAGACACGTTTCAAAAACATATATATGCATAATTTGTGGCCTTAAAGTAATGGATCCATACCCATCCCTTGTGTTATTTAATATCTATATGAAGCCACTGGGAGAGGTTATCAGGAGGTATGGGCTGTGAAGTCAACAATATGCAGGTGATACCCATTTCTTTCTTTTCCACCTAATTCTGAGGATGTTGTTTATGTTCTGAACTGGTCCTTGGAGTCAGTAATGGGCTAGATGAGGGTGAACAAGCTGAAACTTACTTCTGGCAAGACAGACGTTCTCTGAATTAGTAGAAAGGCAGACCAAGGACTTCAGATCTTCCCTGTCTTGGATGGGGTTATACTCCCCTTGAAAAGCCAGGTTCGCACCTTGGGAGACCTGTGGTCACTCCCATTCAGCGGTCATCTTAGAAAACCAGGTGGCTGCTATGGCTTGGAGTGTGTTTGCCCAGTTCCAGCTGGTGCATCAACTGTGTCCATTCCTGTGTCAGTCAGATCTAGTCACAGTGATCCATGTCTTCGTTACATCTAGACTGCACTACTACAATGGGCTCTATTCGGGGCTACCCTTGAAGAGTGTTCAGAAGCTACAGCTCATGCAGAATGCTGCGGCTAGACCATTGGTTGGGGCCAGCTATTGGGACTGTATGTCCTCAATACTACAGCAATTACACTGGCTGTTGATCCACTCCCAAGCCCAATTCAAGATGTTGGTTTTTGTCCTTTAAAGCCCTACATGGCTTGGGAATGGGGTACTGGAAGGATCATCTTCTCTCATACGTTCCTGCCCAGGAATTAAGATTGCGAGGAAATTCCCTCCTGCCTGTCCCAACAATTAAAGAAGTTCATTTGGTGGGGCACACAAGAGAAGGTCTTTTCTGTGGCAACCCCACAATTATGAGCCAGCCTCCCTAGGGAGCTGCACCTGACCCCTCATTGTTGATCTTCGGGAAACAGTTGAAGACAGTATTTAGGACTGCACTTTGATTGCATTAGCATTTATTATTGGTGGTTTTTAAACTGTGACATATGGGTTTTATAATAGTTTGTTTTTATTGTGTTTTATAATGTTTTATTTATATTGTAAGACACCTTGGATTCCACAAGGGAGAAAGTCAGCTAATAAATGTTTTTAAACTAACAATATCAAGGTAATCGGACACATTGCAAGTGGAAGGAAGAGATCCATTAAGAGATGATAGAAATGTGGAATGAAGGTGGCAGGAGAGAATACAGCCTGGCAATAATGAAAAGAGATGGGAGAAGGAAGGGGAAATAAAGCAATGTTACAGAGAAAGGAGATGGAAGAAGAAAGGAGTGTTGAAAAGCCTGTATAACAAGATCAAGGAGATCAAGGGAAGGATTTTTTGAAATAGAAAAATAGGTTTGAATCCCTTCTATATCACAGAAGTTCATTGGGTGGCATTGGGCCTGTCACACACTCTCAACCTAGTTTACCTCACAGGATTGTTGTGAGAATAAAATGGAGGATCACAGAACCATGCAAACCACTTGGGGTCCCCATTGGGGGAAGGATGGGATATAAATGAAGTAAATAAAATGCTACTTGCTATTTTTCCAAAACAGGGCTGATATTGTAATGACATTTATTTATACTAAAATTTTGGGTTTACTGGTTTAAAAGTTTCTCCCGAGAATGGGACACAAAGCAAAAATGTAACTAGACAGAAGCATTGAAAACAATGCTTTATTAAGATAAAATCACAAAAATGCCAGAGTATGGGTTGGATCCAGACTAAACTGGCGATTTCTACCAACTCCTCTTCCCTCTGCAAACCCCCCTCATGTCATTCCTCATGTCATCCCCCACGAGCAGCATTTTGTGGAGACCAGTGGGCTGTGGTGGGAGGGGGAAGCAGGAAACTTCCATTCTGGCACTGGAAAATGTAGTCTAGATCCAACCCTGTGTCACAACTGTAACAACAGATTAGGGTGGATCGTGGAAAGGAAGCATAAACCCGCCGAGCAGCACATAATTGAAGAGAGATTTCAGTAAGGGTTATACACAAAGGAGTGGATAGAAAGTACTGAAGATACTTTATAACATGGGAATGCATGTATTAACCTGCCCATTGTAAAGCTACACCTCATTCCAAGGACTTGTGTCTTCAAAACACCACTAGGAAAAGGGTCAAATGAAACACGAAGAGTGCACTGGTGTTGAAGACCCTGTGTGCAGCACCTGTAGCACACAGATAATTGCAACCCTGTTGTGAAAACAATGACCAAAAAAGGGTTTTTCAAAGGTATTTTCCATTCTGTTAACTTTTTAAAAACGAGAGTTTGGAAGGCTAGTCTGCTTATGCGCAAGAATCTTCTGATATCAGGTAATTAGTAGGTGCCCTCTAGTGGCAACAAAAATAACGGATACATTGTTGTGAGGTTTCTCAAAAGAAAGGCAAGGAAACTACGCCAGTCTTTTATCTCATACATTTTATCCCACTTTTCCTCCAGGGAGCTCAGAGTGGCATACTGTTTCTCCCCTCCTCCGTTTTATCTTCACAACAACTCTGTGGGTTAATGAGGCTGAGAGAAAGCAAGTGGCTCAAGATCACCCAGTGAGTTTTATGGCAGAATGTGGATTTGAAACCAGACCTCTCCAGTCCTCAATGCCAGTCCAGCTCTCTAGTAATCGCTAAACCACCCTGGCTCTCTAATGTGCCAGTCCTAAGCGGAGCTACACCCTTCTAATCTCATTGACTTCAGTTGCACTGTATTCAGAGTGGAAATGGGAAGAGTATCTAGTGATGTTCACTCTCATAAAAGATTTACATCTAGTACATGAGACAGTACTAGACACGACTGGACAAATTAAATAGCATTCAACTGAACATTCCATATTATTATTAGTATTATTAGTATTATTTATATAGAGCTATCAGTGTGCATGCATTACACACCGGTGTTTATATACAATATGTTAAGGTGCCATCGCTGTTCATCATTTTGGATAACAACAATGTCCAAGGGAAGAAGACATCTCTTTCCCCCCACCCCGGCATCTCTTCCATATATACTAGCAGAAGGAGTTCAACCCTGATGGCTGCTCAACAACCAACAACTGGCAGTGATATTAAAATAAAGAGATGTTTAAAAGGAATGAAACAGCAAATGCTGTGTTCAAAGAAATAGGAGTGAACAGTGTGGAGATTTTCTTGGCCTTAGTCTAGAAGCTTAAACAGAGCTGCAATCTCACACTGGCTGCTTTGTGTAGGCGGCAGTTCTGCAAGAGCATGGGGAAAGGGAATTCAGCTTTTGGAGAATCTGGGTATTCTCTCCCTTCGAAAAAGCAAGACTCTACTCCTGCACTGTCTACTAAAATCTTAGATGCTAGGGAGGTAGCTGGAAAAAAACCTTTAAAGGCTGGGCTGGTGGCTTCAGTATTCTTACCTATCCCACGACTAGCAAAAGCAAGATACATTATGCAACAGAAAACGCGAAGTTCAGAATCAATCATGCAAAAAAGCTAAATCAGTTAAATTTGACAAATTTGCATGATTTATAAATGTAACATTAATTGACTTCTCTTGGTGGAGAATGTGATTTATCTGAGTGTTTAGAATACACACAGCCTGCCATAGCTCTAAAGGACCACAGAATTTAAACAAATCTGACTGAAGAGTTTGAAGACTAGCAGGGTGCCTTGGGAGAGGATGATGCCTTTACACTTTTCTTTCCAGGGTCTGTTGACCTCTCCTGCTCTTTTCCTCTCAGGGGTTGATCCGCAATCCTGAACACAAGGACTTGGAAGTATATTACAGTTAAATTAGTGGGATTTTCTTCCATTTAACTATGTAGAATTAGAGTGTTTAGTGCATTTTTATACTTGATGCAGCTGTTTAGGAAACTGGTTGACCATGGAGCTCTCTCAGAGCCGCATGTACAAGCTTAGAGGCAAAGTCCAGTAGAAGTTCTGCTCTCTGCTATTATGTTAATGTGACGCTTCTGTTCATTTCAATGGTGTCTGCAAAGGCCAATAACTTGAAGAAATGAGCACTTTAAGGGGAGATCTGTTGGCTCATCTGAAATTAGAAATATTTAGTTAACTGATAAAATGATACCAGTGGCTAGAAAATTGGTACCAGTCTTGGTAGGGAAAAAACCCATATACTTATAACATTTAAATGTCATAGGTGTTGTCATTCTGGCAAAGACCAAGCTAACTAATAGCAATAGGAAATTTGAAGTCAGGTATTATAGGATTATGATACAGCATTGCAAACTACTTAGTTCAGCAGCAGGACTGGAGATTCAGGAAACTAATTCACACAAGTGAAAGGATCAGTTTTTTAAAAATCAAGAAGATGACTCATCATTTTGTCTTGCAAGTATTTACAACCACTCCATTAAGTGTGAATCCCTCTGATATTTCCACTTTATTCAGAAGCGGCCTCTGTTTTTACCTGTAATTGCTAATAAAGATGGATAAAGCACCCTTGTGAGTTTTACCATAGATTTCTATGTAAATCATCACTATTCATGTACAATGCAAAATGAAATCCACTTTACTTTGCATTGTTCCATGACAACTCTCCCCTTCAGGGATTAGAGCATTTTAGTCCCAACAGAATGTGAAATGAACACCAATTTAAACAAGGTAGGGGTCTGCAAAAATGACTAGGTTCAGTGGCAGCCATAAATTTAATTCCGGCAATCAGCTGGGAAAGCTTCTAAGTGCAACCCTAAGCAGAGTGGCACACCTTTCTAACCCCATTGACTTCCTTTAGAAGGGTGTCAGTCTGTTTAGGATTACATGGTAATATAGTCTACCATAGAAAGAATATTTTAAAAACTACTCTAGAAACAAGAGAGCTGCACCATTTCTCTGAAGAAATGGGAGGAAAATATCCAAAGCTGCTGTAAAAAGCTGATTTTATTTTTAGGAAGTTACCCCCCTCCCCCATCCTGCACACACACCAACAGTCTTTTACAACACCTTTGGAAGTTTCCTCCTGTTTCTTAAGAAAGCTGTAAACAGTACAGGGAGACAAAATGGCATCAGTCTATGTTTGATGCTGGTGTGTAACATCTGTATCATGGGTTGGAGGGGAAGGATTGCTTAAAAAAAAAAAAAAGCACCTGCAGTCACTCACGCTTATTGCCTGCTGTGGTTTCCCCTTAAAGGCCTCATGCTAGAAAAGTGAGACTAAACAGATGCACTTACTTTGCTCCTGTGAAACAAGAAATGAGACAGCAGAGACTCATTGGTTAATGGAAACAAGTGACTGGCTACTAAGCGCAGGCAAAATCTGTAGCCTCACCATTGGGAAAAGTCAAACCTGGCTTCAGCCATCAGCTAGAGAAAGAGCAATGGTAGAGAAATTGCCTCCCTCCCCCTGAGTAGCTGCCTGTTGTCTTGGACAAGCTGTTGGCTATGGAGATGGTCCTGACCAGGGAGCGAATCTACACTCAAGAGGCCAAGCAGGCAGGCCTTGTCAGTAAAGTGGATAAGTAGGGTTGCCAACCTCCAGGTGGCAGATGGAGATCTCCTGTTATTACAACTGATCTCCAGCTGATAGAGATCAGTTCCCCTGGAGAAAATGGCCGCTTTGGCAATTGGACTCTATGGCATTGAAGGCCCTCCCCAAACCCCACCCTCCTCAGGCTCCACCCCAAAAACCTCCTGCCAGTGGTGAAGAGGGACCTGGCAACCCTATGAATAAGCTGCTTGATGAAGCCATCAGCTGTGTGGAAAAGATTGCAGGGAACTTTCAAAGACAAGACCACTCTTGCCTTCAGCCAGCACTTGCCAGTGCCAAGCCTCTCCCTACCCTTGGCTCTAAGTGTTTACCTTGCAACAGATTCCCCTCTCTACCTTCTCTCACCTCAGCGATGTGGCAATCTCCTTCCATGTGTCTGTAAGGGAACAGCAGTGCCCTGACTATCTTGATTGCCTGCAGTCTAGCCATGATGTAGGCTGAGGGATTGGGGTGGGTTTCATCGGTCTTTTGAGGGGTTGGAGACTGGCTACGCGGTGAGCAGGTGGTGTTTGCATAAAGACAGAAAAACAGTCTGGGGTGTATGAATAAGACTGGGGGTTGGGGAATGCAATGTCTGCTGCAAGCACCTCGTAGGCCTTAAAGCAGAAAAAAAGATTCTTGGGAGAGAGTTTTGTTAAGCGTTCATGTGGAGTTTGCACTAAAATTGGCAGTAGGAGTTTATTTTCCTGATTTTTGGTACAGGAAAACTTTGCTTCTTCAGTTAGCTTCTGAGCAGCGGATGGGAGTGCAGCAGTCAATTGTCATTCTGAGATGGGCTGAAGCTTCCTGGGAGAAGCTTCCCAGCCCTCATGTTTCTCCACCGTTTCCCCTTCCCCCTGGGAAGCGTCACAGACAAAAAGGCATGCAGGTCAGCAGCTGCCATGGGGTAGGAAATCAGGCGAAATTTCCCTTCTCCCTCTTCTGTCAGTGGAATATCTGTAGGATACAATTCATGCTATTTATAGGGACCTGACTCAGATTTCTCACCTCTTCAAAATTGTCTTTTCTTTTTTCTTATTTTTGTTTGTGGGGAAAATGTTTCTTATAAACGCGTGGGCAGTATCTTTTAAAGTCACCGAAACCAGATGCAGCTTATATGGGGCATTCACAGTTTCCCTTCCCCTAACCCTACCGCACAATATTCCTCAGTTTGCTTTCTCCACATCTTGTTCCACTAATTTAATATCAGGACCTTATAATTATCAGCAAACTCTCATCAGAATCAGAAACACCTTTATTGGCATAAAAACTGTCATGACATGTTAGAACCCAGAACGGGAAATGGATGAAGAATTATTCTATGAAGGAATTGTGGCAGGTATGTACTTTTTTGGAAGGGAAGCCCTACACTGGAAAAACCAAAAAGATATACTTTCACACTGACATTAGCATGTTGGTTTAATACCAGTAAAGACACACAGTGGAAAGCTGGTTTGCGGACCTGTCTTTCACCCAGCTCGATATATTGATCAATAAAGCAAGCTGTAAATTCAAAATCATCCCTCATTGTCTGATTGGACTCTACGATAATTAGGGGAACACATCAGGTTGTTTATATTGTTTTGTAAAATTAAAATAAATAAAAAGCTGTACCCCCCCTCTAAAGAAAACAGGGCAGGCAATTCAAGGAGGTAGTGCACAAATCAGTAATTAAAAATACAGAAATGTTCATGAAAGGGTATGTGGGATGTGATTGCTTGGTGGTGCTCATTGGTGTGTCCCCCTTATAGAAGTGCTCCAACTAGAACAGCATAGCAACCCTTAAAGGTCAGAAAAATAACCTCCTGTCTGTTGTTCACAGACAGAAATACAGGGCAGACCAATTGAACTGTGTACATTGTCTCTTGTAGTAAAATAGGATTGCCAACTCTCGTTTGGGAAGTACTTGGAGATTTTGGGGGGGGAGCCTGTGGAGAGCAGAGTTTGGGAGAGGAGGGGCCTCAACAGGGTGTAGTGCCATAGAGTCCACCCTCCAAAGAAGCCATTTTCCCCAGGGGAACCCATCTCTGGAGATCAGCAGTAATTGCAGGAGATTTCCAGGCCCCACCTGGAGGCTGGAAATCCTAAGTAAAAGTCTTCCACAGTTTTATTATGAATCTCTGAAAGGTGGTGTTATGTATGTATATAGTTAGGCCGGAAAGCAGGGGAAAACCTAGGAGCTTGAGTCCCCAACGAAGGCTCCTAAACCTGCACGCGCCATTGGCCCTAAGCCAGCGTGCGCCATTGGCCCTAAACTGGCACGCGCCATTGGCTACCCGGGGGTTGTTCCCCCCCCATCACGGATCGGGGGGGAGTCGCCGCGGGCGGCCAGGGGGGCATATAAGCAGGGCCGGCTCACTGTGTTCTCTAGTTCTGTTCTGCTCACAATAAACGCGTTGCTGTTGGAACTCCGTTTCGACCTCGTGTGTCCTCCCCACGCGGACTTAACAGTGGCGACGGATCTCAGTTTGAGAAATGCTTTAGAAGCGTCATAAATACCTGTAACATTTCTTGATTTCATCATGGGCTGCCCCTTTCGTTAGACCCAGGATTTCATACAGCGCTTCTCCTGATGTAGATAAAGCTCGCTGCCTTTGTTCAGCCATCTTATCAATGCATTTCCAAGAGCTCTAATGTGCAAGAAAAGATATCACAGGGCTAATGTTTCTGAATGGCTGGAGAGAAAAAAGCATGCCTTGGATAATATAAAGGCTTCAAGCTCTGATTCTCCCTCACCGATGAAGCGAAAATATGCAACAGAATACTGAGATACTATAAAGATCCTAACTAACCCCTCAAATTGTTTGGAAAGTTGTATTTGCTTTAATTTATGCAAATAATAGGGGATTCCATCATATCCCCAGGATCCCTTTTTCAGGTCCCAGATTTTTTTCATAACATTTCCTGCAAATATGGTTAATAGCAAAACTCTGAATTTCAAAAAAGCAGACTTTGAAATTGAGAGATTTCTAGTGGCTGCTGCCAGTTTGTAGGTGGTACAATCTGACAGAAAAGGAACCAGGATAAAAGCAGGGTGAGGGCAGTCAGCTGAAACATAAATTTTGACAAATAAAATAAAAGCAGGGAAAGAACATAAAATTCAGTTAAAAGCCACAGTGGACGAAAATGTTTCGACGTAGTGCTTAAAAGTGAATAATGTAGACTTGTGCGTTTCTTTCATTATTAATTGCAACAATTATGAAAATAGGGTGTTTTGTAATTGTTGTGGTTAATATGAAAATGAAACAAATTTTCTATCTGAACAGCCTATAATGAAAAAAGCCAATGATTTTATTTCATTTTCTTTTTTTCTTTTTTTGTTTGTTATTGTACTCTTACCTTGCTCTGACTCTATTGGTTTCACTTTTACAAGGCAGCCCTGGTTTTCCTAATAAGAGCATAAACTGTGTTCCTTTCAGGGATGTGGGAGAGAGAGGCTCTGGACATTCTTGATAGGATTTTGCCTTCTGCTTTTCTCCCAATGCCTGCCTTGCTGTGCCGAATTTCTCCTTGCGATCAGTGCAGCCCTGTTTGCCTGGTGTTCTCCAAAACGTATCCCTAGGGTCGCCAGCTCTGGGTTGGGAAATACCTGGAGATTTTGGGGGTGGAGCTTGAGGAGGGTGGGGTTGAGGGAGGGACTTCAATGACATAGAGTCCAATAGCCAAAGCAGCAGAAGACGAAGAAGAGTTGGTTTTTATATGCAGACTTTCTCTACCACTTAAGGAAAAACCAAACCGGCTTACAATCACCTTCTCTCCCCTTCCCTTGTGGGATAGGTGGGGCTGAGATTGTATGACTAGCCCAAGGACACCCAGCTGGCTTCATGGTTTGGGAGTGGGGAAACAAATCCAGTTCACCAGATTAGCCTCGGCCGCTCATGTGGAGGAGTGGGGAATCAAACCTGGTTCTCCAGATCAGAGTCCACCGCTCCAAACCACCACTCTTAATCACTACACCGTGCTGGGGATCTCTGTCACCTGGAGATCAGTTATAATAGTAGGAGAACTCCAGCCACCACCTTGAGGTTGGCAACTGTACCTCCCAGACCCACCTAGGGCTGCCAGCTCTGGGTTGAAAAATACCTGGAGATTTAATTGGATTACCTGCGAAATCCTAATCATGGTGGACGCAACCTATTTTGGCCACAAAATGCTTTGCAAGTGAGGCGCAATGAGACTGTAAATCTTCTGGGTCTATACCCTCAGGTACCTGAGGTACAATTCTCTATATAACCCAGAAATATTTGCCAGAGGGGATCCCACGCATCCAATGCTGGAAGAAAACAGAGCCTTCTTTGCCGCCATCATCACTACTACAGAGTAGGCATGACTGATAATGTGTTGTCGCTCATGTCTGGTCAAATTTGCCCCAGGTTTTCCTCTACTTAGTAAATCATGAAGCATTCCAAGTACTGTGCAATGGGTCCTGGGACAGGGATAAAGCAGGGATAACAGGAACACGCCTTCCCTTGATTTGCTCCAGTTCATAGCTAAAACAGCACCCCCATCACTGACAAGAGAGGCAGCACTATGCAATGCTGCCCACCTGTCCAGAAACCAAACTTCAATTTAACTGGAAGACTGAAATGTGGAAGTCCTAGTCTCCATCCCAGCCCTTAGCGGTCTAATGAATAAGATGAGAAGAAGGGAGCTTGCCCTTTTCCTACTTCAGTCTCAAGCCCTTCCCAGTTTCTCCAGGGTAGCTCAAGGATCCTTATGCATCACAGTTGTACTCGGTTGGTTGTAAGGAGGGAAAGCTCACGTAGCGGCATTGGCAGCTGGAATCAGCCCATGGCTCTCATGTAAAACCATCCAATGTGGTCTCAAAACACCTTTGGAATCTTAATTACTGATCCTATCAGATGTTGTGTGAGTGCCATGGTTCACAAAGACTTTCTTTCACATGGCAGGAAATCAGCCCAAACTAAGTACTCTGTTTCAGGTAAAAACGATTATTAGCCTTTTCTCCTCTCTCCTAACTGCTCAGCAAGAAACACGATCCTGCCCCAATTCATGCATTATTTACTGGCCCACGTTTTGCTAAGGATTGAGATTGTTACAAATGAAATTTCCTTATTGCATTCCGTTCGTAAAGTAGACCATGAAGATATGCAATCCACCTCCGCTTCCCCAAACCAATAAATGTTAAACAAAGTGCACACTAAACTAATAACTTTAGGAACAATAATTTCCTTTCCACAGGGAAATATAATGTTATTTTATATTCATTATGTCTTTTGACAACAGGGGTTTTGAAATAAATATATTGATATCAGAGTACTTGGGCTTTGTTGGTATTTATTTACTTTGCCCAAAGGAAATAAATGACAAAAAAACAACATACTCATGAAATAAAATTAAAGCTGGTTTTTGTTTCCCTAAGAATGTGGGGGAGGGTTATTCAGGGTTTTTTAATTATTAAGTTGACAGTTGCAGCTATGTTATTTATTAATAATTATATGTCAGTCACATGTTTAACATGATAGGGACATGGTGACAAGCTTTGCACCCAGTGAAATCAACTGGAACAGGATCTGGGTTAGTGACAGTATGTAGCAGCAAGATAAATATCTAATAAAATGTCTGAGGTGCAGTGGCTTTTAAAGATGTCACTATTCTTTGTTGTCTACATGAAACTCCCTTTGAACAATAATAGCAAAAAAGATCAGCAGTGTAATGGCAGTCTTCACTCTCTTGTAAAGTAGTGATGTTTTACAGTTCATAAAGTTCTAGCTTCTGACACAAGTGGGAGATTTCATGCTAAAACCCAATGGGTTGGATCCAACCACCTTTTCCGGTCTTGAAGAATGGAGGAAGGGATCCACCTTGACCACCAGAGAAAGCGGCACTGAAGATAAATGGGAGCTGCATGGACAAACCCGTGTGGAATAGAGGCTGCAGTAAAGAGGGGAGACTGAGTGAAAAGCTGGCTGGATCCAACACCCAGTCTGCAATCCAATGCATAATTCTTGGGAGTTAAGTCTCATTGCACTCAGTGGGACTGACTGCTCTACAGACATGCCTAGGAATGTGCTGCATGACTACAGTTCTACCCTGTTTCAATTGCATTTATTCTGTTTAACTGTGCAGGGTGGAGTTTAACACATGTATCCAGTTTTAATCCAAGCACCTGTAAAAAAAAACCCCCAGTGTTTAGCTCTGTAGTCCAATTGAAATTGTTTGAGGATTATTTTTTTAATGGCTTAATTCCCTCAAAGTACAATTCTTTAAATTCCTTGAGAATTGAGGTGCTTAAAAGTGCTTGACTTCAACTTCTTGAAAATCCAGTGTTATTTATTCACACACAGCCTAGTCCTAGGCATGTTTACTGATAATAAAGGGCCACTGAATTCAGTGGGACAATACCAAGTATGTGCAGAAGATTGCAACCTTAATTTGTTTCAAGGGTACTACAAGATGTAATAATCCACATGATCACGTTTTTAAAAAAAAATGAATATGCAAGATTATTATGGACGTTCCCATGGGTGGAATGAATTATCTTATTTTTATCATTTTGCAGCATATCATTTAACTTGTGCACAAATACTTTAAGAAGGTATATAAGAATAACATAATATTAACAGTCAAGTGCATTTGACACAACTAAAGCCTGGAAACACACACACACACACATACCTGTTTCTAAAACTTCTGAAACAGACTCCAGTATGTAGCAGGATACTTCATGGGACCTCTGTGTTTCTGCGTTACACAGCTAAGTTATATTTATAAAAGCATCCTGTGTATCCTGAAAGAGACAGAGAAGCAGGAAATCTGAAAAGTAAAACAGTTTTCTACCTGCACCACTCCTCCGTGGAAAAAAGCTGTTGTTTTTCTCCCTGTCTTCCTTCACATATGGGGTTAAACAGGTCAGTGGGATCTGATTACTTTTTTTGTTAATCTAGTATCCAATTGGCTATCCCTTCTGAAGGTCCATGAAAGAGTAAATAAAATATTCATGAGCACAAAGGTTGCTATAGCATGCCCACCAATGATGCCAAAAGGCACATCACATCCCAGTTTGATTATGTTTCATTCCTGGCTCTGCTTTGCCTGATTATAACAGTCTAGCTATGCCTATTTAAAAATCAGTAACCTTATTTTCTATACTTGATCAGGCACAACATTTAAAGGCACAAATGTTTTATTTTTGAATATTATAAAATAGATTAATAAACTGAACAGGATGTTGGGGGTTTCTCCTCTCTCAAAACTGGGTTTGATTCCTCACTCCACACATGAGTGGAGGATGTTAATCTGGTGAACTGGATTAGTTTCCCCACTCCTACACATGAAGCCTTGGGGGACCTTGGGCTAGTCACTCTCTCTCAGCCCCACCTACTTCACAAGGTGTTTGTTGTGGGGAGGGGAAGGGAAGGTGATTGTAAGCCAGTTTAATTCTTCCTTAAGTGGTAGAGAAAGTCTGCATATAAAAACCAACTCTTCTTCTTCTTCAAAACAGAATGCATGGATTGTGACCAAACTGAACGGGTCTGATCAAAGCTTATTTCCCCCTTGCTTGGCAAATTCCCTGAAGAGCCAGCCGAGGTTTTGGCAAAGAAGCTCCTATTAGGAGAAAATCCACAGTTTACGCTCCAAGCTGCCAAGTTCTGCACTGTTGCTATTAAAATACACAGTAGTTTGATGGAAAATTATTGTTAATATACATTATAATTTTATAAATTTTAAGGTGATAATTTTAACCAGAGGTTGTTTTTATTGATCTTATACCTTTATTTATTCAAGCAGTTTGTAATCCTGCAATACAAAATGATCATGTCTAGATACTCTGATGTATTAACAAGTGATTGGTCAATTGGCCATATTAATAAAATCTGATTTGATTTGACCAAACTGAACTGTGGCCACCTTAGGGACACCATGAGAGTTGATCAGTCGTGTGGGGGGCTGAAGTGAAGGCACTGCTCTGGTTAAGCTGCTAGAGGCAACTATGCAAACCTCACCTTGCCTTCACTTCAGAGATGTGTTTTCACCAACCTCCCTCCCCCATGCATTTAGTCTGACAGCCTCCCACACTGCTTTCATGATGGCTCTAAGGAGGCCACTGTTTAGTTTGGTCACAACCCATGCACCCTCCAAAAACTTCTTTGCAATATCTCTGTAGTACCAAAGGCATGTAGTACCTAAAGACAAGTAAGAGAACAGGGAATACTTTTAAACTAGGCACATCATGAGCGCTTGATAGCATTGTGTTCCATAGTTTCTGTCATCTAGGTTTAAACAAGTACTGGATAGAGATACAGAGAAAAGGTTCATCAATCACTCTTATACAAAATTGCTAAGCTGTATACATGTATCTGTGCAGGAAGTAGTTGTGTCAGTCTGTTGCAACGAAGACAATGAGGAGTATTGTGGCCCCTTAAAGATGGATGGATTTATTATGGCAGAAGCTTTTGTATGCCCCAGCCCATTTTGTCAGATGCCCTAACAGATTTATTATGGCATTAATTTTTCCAAAGCCAGAGACCACTTTGTCAAATGCATTTGTCAAAGTGAGCTCTGGCTTCTGAAAGAGTATACCATAATGAATCTATTAGCTTCTAGTTGCCATGAGACCATTTGGGGATAAAGCCCTTACAGATTCCTTCTGCTAGCTGAAGAGTATTCCACCAGTTCAAAGACCCTTCCAGGGAGAAAGGCAGAGTATAAATGAAGTAAATAAAGAAATAAACATGCTTCTTCTGCCCAAGCAAGGCTCCATTCACTTTCGGGAAGCTCCAAGAAAGGCTCTTTCACATATGGGATAGATTTATAGGATCCAACCCTTTGTGTGTTTTTAAAAATCTATTTTACTAAATTCTTGGTCTATGTATTAAGTTTATCTTGTATAGTTCCTCTGATGGATGCATTGCTATATCTAGAAAGAACATATCAGGCTTCTTTGAAATTTCTGTATGGTACCTGGTATCGAAAGAGAAAACCGGGTAGAGAATAGATGTATCAAAAATTTATAGAAGTATAATAGGATATGTTTAGAGGACAAAATAGATTTAAGTTTTTTTAAAAAAACAACAACAACACACCAGCATGGTGTGTAGGTTAGAACAGGAGTTCCCAATGTGGCACTCATGGGTATCATGGTGCCCCCTGGCACCTTTCCACTAAGTATTTTTAGAAAGTAGGTGGGGCCAGATAGAGATCCTGCCCCACAGATTAAAATAACATTGTTTCAGCAGTGGCTACCACCAGAGTGTTAGTTTTATTCTCTCACTTACTCCACTTTCCCAGTACATTTTTTTAAAAAACTCCTGCACTTACACCTCTTCTCTCTCTCCTCTGTGTCCACCTCCCACGGTGGTCGTTTTGTGGTGGTGCCGAGTTGTTTTCTGTTGCCCAAGAAGGTCGGACCAGAACCAATGGGTTGAAATTAAATCAAAAGAGTTTCCGTCGAGACATTAGGAAAAATTTTCTAACAGTTATAGCGGTTCCTCAGTGGAACAGGCTTCCTTGGAAGGTGGTAAGCTCTCCTTCCATGGAGGTTTTAAAGAAGAGGTTAGATGGCCATCTGTCAGCAATGCTAATTCTGTGACCTTAGGTAGATGATGAGAGGGAGGGCATCTTGACAATCCTCTGGTCACTGGGGTTGTGGAGGGGAGGTAGTTGTGAATTTCCTGCATTGTTCAGGGGGTTGGACTAAATGACCCTGGTGGTCCCTTCCAACTCTATGATTCTATTATTCTATTCTATGATTCTGCCTCTCATGGTGGCCATTTTGTGATTATACCCATCACCCTGTGTCAGAATTCCAAAGGTGCCCACTGGCTCTAAAAGTTTGGGGACCCCTGGGTTAGAGTTTCAGACTGGGAGGCCCAGTTTCAAATTCCCACCCTGTCATGCAGGCTCACTAGGTGACTTCAGGCCAGTCCCGTCTCTTTCAGCCTATCATACCTCATAGGGTTGTTGTAAGAATAAAAAGTGGAGGAGGGATAACAATGTTGTAAGCTACTTTGGGTCCCCACTAGAAAGAAAAGTAGGGTATAAATGAGTATGTGTCACTTTACAAACCTAAATACGAATATTTGTAATAGTGCAAAACTATATTTACATCCCACTATATCACTGCGTTCTGTAGAACTCCAGCTCCCTCTGGTGTCATATGGTTGCATATTATTTATAGCTAATGAACATCCTCCCATTAATTTATCTCATTTCAGCTTAAAGTTCAATGTAGGCCAGACAATGAAAGGAAGAACTGGAGACTAGAGAAACCATTTTATTATATCCAAATGGGTAGATAAGCCATGAAGTTTGAATTTTAAGCACTGTTCTGAATGTTATTCCAATTATTATGCTGCATAAAAATAAATCACACATGATGACAACCATATTAATTAGTTTAAACTATTTTACTGCTGGAATATTTTCATTTTTATAGTGGTTTGGGCAGTGGATATTTTTTTGTAAAAAAGAAGAAGTGCTGGTATATATAAGGTTGAACTGATTTCTACTAATTCCCCCTTCAGGATTTGGGAGAGCCACCACCCAGGTGCCAATACTTATTAACAGTGAATACCACCACAAAAAAGGCCTGGGTATGGATCAAGAAAGCAAGAGACAGTAATGGTAATTGCCATTGCCTTTGATTTGGCCATTGGATTTGTGGCCAGCAATTTTGTAACTATATCATGTTGCATATCTGCTTTTTCAGGCTTCTTGCTAAACTATGCCAGATCCATTTTTAGCCCCTAGATAGCTAGAACTTTGGAATCCCTATCTTCCATCTGCAGTAAGTTTCCAAGCACTGAGTATACTGCTGAATAGCCTACATTATTTTCTACCGCTTACACAGAACGAGGCAGAGGAGTTTAGCTTCGGGCAAACCATGTGCTCCATAAGTGCACATGCAAGCTCCACTGTGGTTTAACCAAAGAGGATTTTGTAAGCTCTATTGAACTGGGAAAAGTTGCGAGTATTTGATACATTAACTGATATGGGGTCAGATACTACTAGCTATTCTACTGTACACAAAAAAGAAGAGGGGCAATCTTGCCTGCTTCCTACTCTCCTTACAGCACTGCCTAGGATTGCCAACCTCCAGGTGGGTCCTGGAGATCTCTTGGGATTACTCCTGATCTCCAGACTATAATGATCAGTTCCTCTGGAGAAAATGGCTGCTCTAGATGGTGGACCCTATGCATTATACACCACTGAGGTCCCTCCCCTCTGCAAACCCCACCATCTCCAGGCTCCACCCTAAAATCTCCAGAAATTTCCCTATTTGGAGTTGGCAACCCTATCCCGTGGCTATTTGTCCAAGCAAGCGCCATGACCCTTGGCATAGCCATCCCCCCTCTTGCACCCACAGAAAATTGGTAGGTTTCAAACCATGGATGAATTGCTTTGTGTTGACCTGGATCCAATGATTGGTGGATCTTGCAGAGTGCAACTTCTCTGCTTCTCTCTCCTGCTTCTGCTCCCTGAAATTTCTGTCATGTGGGTCAGCAGATCTTCAAGAACAGCACAGGGGGCAAAGGGTCTGCCATGGGAGGAGAGAAATCAGCAAAAATACTACCCTCTCTTTCGAAGACTGAAGTGTGCTTAAGTCTTCAGACCTGCATGGTTGGATACATTCCATTAAATTTATTTGTTTTTTGTGTATGCTTTCAGATCACAGCTGACTTATGGCGACCCCATAGGGTTTTCAAGGCAAGAGATGTTCAGAGGTGGGTTGCCATTGCCTGCCTCCACGTCACTACCCTGGTATTCCTTGGAGGTTGCCGATCCTGATACTAATCAGGGCCAACCCTGCTTAGCTTCATTAATTGCCCAAAGATGTTATAGGTACTTACTTTCTTCCATTAGAAACTGAATAGTGGCATTCTCACATTTACTACCTACTAGAATCCAAATCTGGGCCAGGGATATTTTTCAGTAATGATCATATACTTTTCCCTTTTGATTCCAGAGATTTGAATAATTTGATACTATTTTTATTATGGGAATTATTTGGACATTAGCAAATTAAAAGACAAACAGGAAATGTGCATGTGTAAAGTGCTGTCAAGTCACAGCCAACTCATGGCAACCCAGAGACGTTCAGAGGTGGCTTGCCAGTGCCTTCCTCTGTACAACAACCCTGGCATTCTTTGGTGGACTCCCATCCAATTACTAACCAGGAGTGGAGCATGACCCCCTAATCCCAAAACATTTTTGCCCCCAGCCTGCTTTAGATACCAGACGTGAGCTGGGCTTTGTACCTGATATATGTGGCAAGTCCAGTCTCCCTTTTTGTTAACAGAGTCAGTGTGGTGTAGTAGTTAGAATATCAGATTGGGGTTACCTGGGTTCAAATCCCACCTCAGCCATGAACCTCACTGAGTGATCTTGGGCCAGTCTTATACTGTCCTACCTCACAAAGTTGTGTGATGAAATGACAAGAGGAGAACCACAAATACCACCCTAAACATTTTGGAAGAAGAGGGTATGATGGATCTCCCTTTGTTTTTAATTATTTCCCTCTCACCAACCACCACCATCACTCCTGAGACTTATGACTGGTCTCTTGTTGTTTTTCTGTTCCACACATAAAATGGTTGGGGGATCTGCCAAAAAACAAACAAATCCTTTCTTTAAAAAAGTCAGAAATATGGAATGAAAGGCTTAATGAAATAAAACTGCTTTATTTGTCTCTCTGGGGGGGAAATGGAAAAGTCAGGTTAGCAAGGTTTCAGAAAATAAACTTGTCTGATAACAAAACAACAGGAATGAGGAAACTTAGGATATTTATAAACAATAGATATTTTGTAACCAAGATGTATCTGACATATTTCAGACAGGAGCTGATCCTTTGGATATAAACTGAAATAGTGTTAACTTGGCAGTCACCACTTATTGGAATACAATTAAACTTCTTGAAACAATAGCTCTTAAGTTGAAGGTACTAGGAACAAAAAAACAAACCCCAGCTTTCTTCCTTAAAACTGATTAGGGATCACCCCCTTCCCTTAGGAGGTATTTCTCTTAGGGAAGGATTTTCAAAATTACTCCCTTGACACACAGGATCCTTCTTGATCCTAAACAAAAGTGTTCCTTTCACTCCAGCTGGCAGCCTCAACTTTCAGCTTCAACCATCAGTTCCCAACTGTCAGTTTCTTTAACAGTCTCTCTCAACTGCCACTTGTAGAATTCTCCATTTTTTTCTTTTCAAACCTTCTGTCATGCAAGGTTCTATGACCAGGACAACCCATCCTTATGCAGCCGTCTATCACAGGGGGGATTAAAATTTATAGATTGTAGCCAGCCAAAATATGAACTGTGCCTTACCTCCATATTTTTGAATGTCAGGTCTTGACCCCCTGCTTCCCCATTTTCCATCCGAGTGATTTCTCTTCCAGTAGGCTATTGGGGAGATGATAATGTTACATTGTGTAAATTTTACTTGTGTCTTGGCTTATTATGTATCCTCATTTGCCTAACAAAATACTCCTTTCCCTTCCCAGGTGAATTGCTTCCACAATGGGACAAGAATTCTTATCTGGTGATAGCACAAAACTCTCCAAATGAACTATGGAGGTGGCTGGATGAGAGGATGACCGGCCGCCCTTCCTTCCCTTTGTGACCTCCCGTCAAACATGCTGCTGTTTTCAGATTCAAACCCCTAATTATTGCAGAAGTTTCACTAGCACTCAGGCTGTCCTCTAATGCAAAATGGTGGTGTTATGATTAACCAGTAAAAAAAAAAAGTAATCCAAGAATTGGAGTATGTCCAAAGCAAATTATTTAACCTTGATAGATAAGCAAAAGCAGCTCGAGAATCATAAAGATACAAATGGCTGATATTTAGTTCAAGGTTTGGCAAGTTACACATGCTTGAAACCAAAGACTGAAATGTAATGTCACTGTAGCAGCTACTGAAAATTACAGAGTTTGGTGAGTGATGAAATTCTGAAATGCCGGTGTTCATGGGTGGAGTTTCACAACAGCAGTGATGCAAAGTGGGGAAGTCCTTTCTTCACGCAAATTGAGGTATAAAATATGCATGACTCCCACTTTTTCTTTTGACTTTTGCAAAGTAGCTTCCCGCTTCAAAATACGTATCAGGCTATCCAAGTTAGAATAAATTCAGATACATTTCATGAAAGTATGTTATCAGACTTCATGACCACTCTGGATCAGTTTGAAAGTTGTAACTTGTGATGGTTTCATGGTATGCAGTTGTCTTTTTCCTGGACAAAATAATAAAATTCAATAGTAAATCTGATGCCAGAATTTATGCTTGTTTTGCAAATGAATGGTATTAAATACTGTAAAAGAAATTACCTAAACAGAAATACTAACAAAGAAAACAAGCACAAAAATACTCATAGTGAATATGTATAAAGAGTAATTTAAAAAAATGGCATAAAATATATCCCTAGTTTTATGACAATCTTGTATGAAAGGTGTTTTTTTAGTGAGACAGGGCTGAGGAGCAGAAAGAAAACAAAAGATACAGCAAAATTATGACACCAACAGTTCTATCCTATACAGAATAACTCCAGTCTAAGCCAACTGAAATCAACAGATTTAGATAGGAACAACTCTGCATAGGATTGCACTGCAGGAAGCCACAACCATATTCATAAAACTGCAATCGGAAAACATCAGAAACATTAAATTAAGATATTCCTCTCTTGGATGATAATTCTACAGTTGGGGCTGTGTCTGAGAAGGTCTTGACCACAGTCCTTACTTGTCAGGCGACGGAATGAAGAGTCAGAACCTCCAAAACGATCTTAGTCCCCAAACATTTCTGAAACTCAATCTGAATATATAGAAAATTAGCAAATGAGTAGCAAACCACAAATACTTGAGAATGTCTTAAATTCTTCTAAGTTCAAAAAGAGCTTTTCTTCAGAAGAAACCTACTTCTGTCTATATACTTTTAACCTTCTCCTTCCTCTAAGGAGTACAGGGCAGCATAAATGTTTCTGCCTTCCCCCTCCTCTTTTTTAAAGCAGCCATGTGAGTTATGCTAAGGGAATGACCCAAGGCGAGCTTTATAGCAGAGTAGGGATTTGAACATGGATCTCCATAGTTCTACTCTAATCCTCTAGCTAGTCTGCCTTACTGGGTCCAGTGGTCTAATATTCTCCTTCAAAAATAATTGATGTTTTTACATCATGAGGGGCAGAGCTAATGACAGTAGTTACCGAAGGAGCTAATCTCTCTTACAAGATTTTACTGATGTACAGAGGTCAAAGCAGTTACCCAGATCTCCCCCAAACACCCCCAAGTCTATACTCTTTGGTCACAAACTGCAACAGACCCAAGCAGCTGAGACAAGAAGGAATAATGGCTATTAAAGCTTACATTCTTTTCCAAGTACATGTACATTCTGATGTAAGACGTTATACCTTCAAAATGCTTTTTGGAAAGAAGTCAGTCTCCTGGGGAGATCTGAAAATCACCCCCTGCTTCCAGCCTTACAGACTAAATTTACTGTACGGGAGTAAATAGATTTTTATAACTGTACTTTTAGCACCTATACAAATTAGCTTTCAGATTACTGTCATTTAAAACAGTATGAAAATATAAATTTGTGCATAAATTATAAGAGGTACAGAAAGAAGTCACATGAAGAAGTCAAAACTGCTATGGGTAGACAGCTATTATGTTCAAATGTTCTTTGCATCTTATGTTGCCCATGCACATTTAAATTTGATCATACAACATAGTTGTTCTGCTAGATTCAAGACCAGTAGTGCCTTTCAGATCGAGGCAGAGCTTCAAAAGTTGAGCTACAAACTATACAACACAACAAAATAATTACAATTATTTGTAGCTCAACCTTTGAAGCTCTGACTACATATTTGGTTGAGTTGTTCCCCTTTTTGTTGTTCTTTTGTACCTTACAGACAAACAAGATTTTCGGGGTATAAGTTTTCAAGAGTCAAAGCTCCCTTTGTCAGATACTGCAGACCAACATCACTACCCTCTGAAACGAAGTTGTTCTATTTACTTTTCTCCAGTCCCTAGCACACCTTTGATGCTAAATAAATGTTAACTACTTGTAGCAATTAGAAACATTCTCTTCCCCAGATTAATTCCTCCACCTCACTTGTGATCTCGTTTAAGTTTCAAGTTATTCATTATGGGTGACAACTGAGGCACTTTGTTACAGTGAAGATGTCAGCAAATGAATAAGAGAGAACATTGTTCAGATAGGCAGTGAGGCTTTAAAACCGGGCAATAACAGACAGCTTTTAAAAATGTAATATATGGCAGCTTTAGAACAAGAGTGAAAGGCTTGGTAAACAACTTTTGTGACTTGCATAGCTATATAACCTACATTTAACTTGTCTTTAAAACACTGGCTCAGAGTAAATTGCAGATTGAAGCTAGAAATGCTGTTTAATGGAAGGAAGAAAAATTTGCTCAACACATTTATGTGTTCTGGCAACAACTCTAATTCTTTATGCTAAATACTAATCCTGGCAGTTACTCAAGCACAGCAATGACATAACACTTTGGACTACATTGAAAGGGCTTCATTTTGTCCATTTGTTGGAAATAATCCCAAGCATATTTATGTAGAAGATCTATTACAATAAATTATACACACATCATGCTAGGACTGAAGTTTTAAACGAGTAGTAAAATCCTGGAAAACACATCTTTTCCCCAGTGTGACGTAAGAATGTAAATGCCTGTTCCAAGCCTGCTTGGGAAAGGATAGCGCTTCCTGTAAAAAACCCTTGGCATAAAATAAAGTGCTCCAATTGCAGGTTGAAGGTTGATCATTGTGATAAAGAAAACAATTTCACTTCATCTAAGTAGTGTTTCCTCTGCTGGAAAGCATTTGCCAAATTCTAAAAAAATTAAACCAAAATTTTAATAGCGTTAAAGTCTCATCTTCAGCATCCAGTTGTACACATTGTTCGAACAGAGTGCAAGTGCATTAGAGTAGGGAGGCACTAATTTTGTTTGAGTCTGTCAGCACTTTTGGAATTCTGAGGACAAGAAGGGGGAACCCCCATCAAATAGCTGCCACCAGGGGAAAATTACAAAGTGACGGTCCTGGGATGCTGGGGTCTATCACAAAACATTTGGAGATTACAAGCCAAGCATCCTTCTAGGATGACGGCATTTCTTGGACTATTCTGAAGCATATGAAAGAAGGCAAATACAAATGCCAACAGTGCAGTGGGAAAGTGACAATTTATTGATGGAATATTCAAAAGCCCCTATATTTTTCGCCATGGCATTGTCAGTGGATCGGAATTATTATATAAAATGAACATAATAGAATCATATTGAAAAACCAGTCAAAATAAAAATACAGAATTAAAAAAAAAACACATTAGGAGAAACTTGAATGAACACGAGAGAATATTATGAGTTGAAAAATCTCAATGACTATAAATATTTTCATATTGCAGAAAACAACACATACACCCAAGCAAAGAAATACAGAGCTTTGTCCACCAACACAAATAACATTATATGTCCCCAAGCATTAAATGTCACATAATAATACATCAGTGAATAAGTTTGAAAAGATATATAAACTTGAACTAACCTCTAAATGTGTTTACCTACAGCACTTTTCCACAGTTGCTGAATTCACAGGAAAAAGAATACAGAAAGCAGCAGGTCTCTTATCTTTGTTAGCTGCAAGAGAGCTGGGTCCTCATTTAACCCAAGAGGTACCAAAGTACCCAATCTATTCACCCTCCTTCCTTTTATCATTATGGCTATCCAGTTTCTGAATGGCCCAGAATGACAGGTCCAGGGGATCATGATTATGCTCTGTGAAATGATTAACCAGAGGAGTACCTGCTTTTTGTAAGACATATGTTACTTTTATATTGAGCAATATGAGTTTTTTGATTTCTCAGTGTTTTCCCAACATACAACTTATGATGAGAACACTTTGACATAAATTACCCGACTGGAGCTAGTAAAGTTCTTATGGATGCATTTTTTTTACTACGTACAGGGTTTATGAAACTTTTCATACTAGATGTGTAACTACAATACATGCAGTTCCCACAGAGAAAATACCCCTGGGGAAGTCTGTTGTGCGTTGATAGAAAGAGGGATGTTACTGCTGACCAGGCACATGCAACCTTGACTTTCTTTTGGAATCCTCCTTCTCCTTTGCTCCCTATATGCAATATCATGGAAATTAAATCTTCTCCCTGCCCCCTTAGCTAAAACTCTGATTCACCTCCTTAGAGAGTTTTAAGGCGATAAAGTTACCACCAGATGAGTCTCTGGTACTCTGAAGAACACCTTATTGTAAGATGTTTCTACAGTGAATCACTTCAGATCAGTTAAGTTTATTCAAGGAAAATGTCCGAAAATGCCTATTGGCCTTTCAAAATGTAGCCAGAGTCTGTTACACAAGGAGACTATAAAACTATGTTGACATAAAAATACATTGATATAAAAAGAGTTAATACATATAGAGTAACATATTACAAAGAACAGTTAATCACAGTTATTATTTAACATATATTGTTGCTGCAATCAACTTTGCCTTCCCTCTTCCCCTACAGAGCCAGACTTGTGTATGGCATAGCAGATACAAAGTGATAGGCATAGCCTTGGCAAGGAATGGTAAATGAAGAAGGGTGGAGAAGAGGGCCTTGAGTAGCTGAAGCAGCCTGTTCCCTCATCACGGTACTCTCAAATTACAAGGAAACATTATCTGGAGCTCTGAGTGAGTGAACTATTATTTTATGTAAAAAAAAAAAAATACAACCCTTCATGCCTTCCCTTGTGCAATTTTGTCTCTTGACAGCTCCACCTGAGTAATTGTTTTGGTAGGAGAAACAGGAAGTGCATAAAGTTTCATGGGTTTAGTGCTTTTGGTTCTTTCCATTACTCATGTTTCTTTGGATTTTTTTTTTACCAGTTTGAAGGATATAATGCCTGTCTGTTACGGGAGTATTGTTTGGAAGGTGGTCTGAGTGCAATACAGGTGCCCTTTCTATATGCACACAGCAGGGTGAGAACAATTTCAGCATGACGCAGGCTGCAAGGATGCCTATGTGAATAGCACATGTTTGGGGCTGATTGTGTCGGTCTTTCCCACAGATCTAGCATTCCGCCAAGAAGGAAGGCAATGAGTCACTGGGAGAGAACTACGCCATTGGCTCTGCCATTCACATGACTGTCGTCCTTGCAGTGTGAGATTGCACCATGCTGCTGCAGCTTCATTTTGTTTGTCTCTCCTCCAACCCCTGGAATCCTAATCTATAGTACACTGTTGTTGTGTAGTATATTCAGGCACATGACTTTCATGTTACTCACTATGAATACATTTTATTGCAATCTTAAGAGGGAGAAGAGGAAGCAACAGCCAAGCATCCTTACACCATGTTGGCGTGCAGCTTCAGCTCTCTTCTACCAGTTGGCAACTGCTGTCCTTCTGGCCAAAAGGAGAAGAGGAAGTAGCCTTACATAGTGCCTGCAGTGAAAAGCAACTTTAAAATTATATTTTAATTAAGATCTGTACTAGTTTTAAATGGATTATATTTAAGCTGCGTTGGGGACCAAGTTTTTGCAGAAAAACAGGATAAAAATATATGAAATAATGCAGAATACACTAGTAATTCAGCATTTGTCTCAGTCTGAATAACAGCTAGCAGTCATTAGTGCCATTGCTAGACTCGGTAACAACTCAGTAAACAAAAAAATGAGGAATTGGATACTGCCTACCTAATGAGAAAGAAATGATGTGTCCAGCTCTATTAGGAGGGGATATCTTTTACTCCGATTCACTCATCCGCCCTCCAGAGGCATGTTATTTCTTTCAGCCTTGTTTTTAGAGATGTCATGTTTACATGCCTCTACTCTAAGGTCTTGTAATCTGAAAAACAATAGATTGCAAAAGGTTGGCATTTTTAAAGGTTCCTGCAGGATCATGGTCCATAGTTTTGGACCACCTACTGGGAACATTCTGTTTCTTGTGCAGATATTATCAAATTCCATTGTGCATGGGAGTGGAGTGCTTTTGAAGAAACTCCCAAAATAACAAATAAAGGAGTGAGATATAATATCTAGGGCATCAGTTCCCACCCTGAGATTGAATGTGACAGTTTCAGCCTGCAGGCTTAGTATCGTAGGCCCTCCAGTCTGTGTGGAATCCAGCCCTATTTAAAACTTCATAGTCTCATAGATTTATCAATGTTCTCTCTTGCTGCATGTCAAAGCTAACAGCTTTGATCTCCCCAATAATTAACCACATACCTCTAGGAACTCCAGTGGTTCTCAGGAGACTGTTAGGAAATGGCATAAAAGACAGCAATATATTACAGTGTCATTAATTTATCTTTACTTTTTTTAACAAACATTTTATTCTGCCCTTCTGCCAAATAATAAATTATAAGATTACATCATATAATCAGTTAAAAACAAAACTAAAATACATCAATAAAACATAGAGCAGGAAGGACAGGTCTATCAGTGGCTACTAGCCATTGTGGTTAAAGGCTACCTCCATGTTCAGAGGCAGTAAACCTCTGAATATGAGTGCCAGGAGGCAACATCAGGGGAAGGCCTTGGCTTCTATGACCTATCGTTGGACCTCCAGAGGAACTGGTTGGACACTGTGAGTCAGGATGCTAGTCTAGACAGACCATTGGTCTGATTCAGCGGGACACTTCTTATGTTCTTATGAAAGGTCATTGTAAGAACATCAGTCCCTAAAAAAGTCTTAACCCACTAGTGGAAAAAAAAAGAAAGGGACAGATGAATATCCCTGGGCAGGAAGTTTCATAATTTTTGTGCCATGACTGAGAAGGCCCTTTCTTGGATTAACCTGAAAGCAGAAGCACCCTAAGCAGGGTCTCAGAGGTGACTGTGGTGATTAGATAGGTTTGCACAGGAGTAAGCAGTACTTAAGGTATACTGGTCCCAAGACAGGTCAACACCAACACCATAAACTGGGCCCAGAAACAAATTGGGTGCCATTGTAGATGGGTCAAGACTGGCTCCTATGACCCACTAGGGTATACAGAAATAATGTAGAAGGCTTACATTTTGCAATACAAGGCTGGAGACAGACAACAGTTATTGAGAGAGTTGAAGGTAGAATGACAAAGGCCATTGCTTGTACACAAATTTCTTTTCTCCTACTAATCTTCTTTGGTCAAACAAATTCTGCAGGTGTCTGACTCACTCAAAAAGACAACAATAAAGGCAATAGTAATGAAAAATGTAAACACAGTACTCTGTGAGGCCTCTGTCACACCACCTTCAATGATCCTAGTCTTCAAAAAAAATCACCTGTCATCAACAGATCTGTACCTTGAAGAAACCATTAGGAACGGACAAGATGTGTTCCGGATGGGTTAGGGGACAGAGAAGAGGCAGTGGGGTACTGTTAAGGTGTAGCAAAAATAGTTCAAGGCAGGATCTTATGAGGAAATTTGACAAGCAACCAAACAGCGACCAATCTCTCCAACACCCAGAGTGCTATGGCTTCTGTAGAGAACCATATTTTTTTTAAAAAGCTTATATCCCAACCTTTTGACCAAAAGCTTTAAGAGGGGAGTGGGCATGTTTATGGAGGAGAGGGCTATTCATGGCTACTAGTAAAAATTGATACTAGTCGTGATGCATACCTATTATGTCCAAGATCAGAGGAGCATGCCTATTGTATTAGGTGCTGTGGAGCACAGGCAGGATGCTGCTACAGTCGACTTGTTTGGGGGCTTCCTAGAGGCCCCGAGTTGGCCACTGTGTGAACAGACTGGTGGACCTTGGTCTTATCCAGCATGGCCTTTCTTATGTCCAAGTTACAAAGTTAGACTAAAGAGTACAAACACAAAACACAGCAGGCTGAAACCAGCCGTCAGCCTCCCTAAAAGATAAACACCATGATGGCCAGTAATTATACCCCGCCGTCAAAAGCACAGAGCAGCTTTCACCTGGCGCCTAAGGGGTAGTAAAACGGGCGCCAGGCGAGTATGTCTAGGGGGGAAGGCAGGAGCATCTTTCAACAGATCCTACCAGAAAAGGCCTTAAGGCAGGTTTTTAAAGGAGAAAAGGGCTACGGCTAGGCGATGAGACAGAAGCGCGCCCGTCCATCCTTTCTTTCTTCCCGGGGCTGGAACTAAAGGCGAGCCAAAGAATCTCTGCCCTGTTCTCCACTTTCGAAAAGTGAAGACATCGCGAGCATCAAAGCAAGAGAGGTTCGTGAGGAAAAACCCTGCCCGCCTGCCCGCCGCTTCCCCTCGGTGAGGGGGAAAGAGAGCGAGAGAAAAGGCTCTGACGTCACGACGCACGGCTCGTCGCCGTCCCCGCCGCGCGCAGGCCCGCCCCGGCTCGTGCCTCCTCTCGGGGCGCGCGTCGCTCGCTTGGGGGCCGTGGCCGCTCGGAGGGCGGGAGGGGCCGAGGAGGAACCCCTGCACGCGCAGCTGCTCTCGTTCTCGCTCTTCCTCCCCACCCCTCCCCCCCTCGCTGGCTTCGCTTCCGGCGCCTCCAACCGACACCACCTGGCCCCTCCCCTCGCGCGCGGGGCCGCGCCTCGTGCCGGACAATAGCGGGGCTGCCGCAGCCGAGCGAGGAGGGAGGCGGCGCGGACGTGTGTCTCACCCAAATCAGCCCGGCGCCGCGGTTTCGCAGCCGCCTGGGCCCGTTCGCCGACGCCAATGAGCGGCGGCACGCGGCCGGCCCGGCTGCGGGGCTGACTGGAGCCGAGGCTCGCCGTCCCTTCTTTCCCCTCGAGGCTCATTTCGCCCCTCAGCCTCCCCGGTGCCTGGGGTGGGTCGGCAGGTGGGGGAAGCAAGAAAGCTCGTCCGCCGCCGCCGGAGGACTCGCTGCCCACCCTGCCCCATTCCCGGCGCCGGGACAGGTGAGGGCGGTGGGCCGGGCCTCGGCCTGGCTTTTGTGGGCGCCCCGGGAGGCGAGGTGGCGCCGGCGGTGCTGCCTCCGTTTCAATGGAAGTATGTTACCAACTGCCGGTGCTGCCCCTGGACAGGCCGGTCCCCCAGCATGTCCTCAGCCGCAGAGGGGCCATCAGCTTCAGCTCCAGCTCCGCGCTCTTCGGTTGCCCCAACCCCAGGCAGCTTTCCCAGGTGAGGCAGCCCCTCTTCCGTGTGCTCAGGCTCCCATAATGTGCAGAAATGTGGGGCGGGAGGAGGAAGAAGCGCCAGGAAGAACTTGCGAATTAGATGGGATCAAAACAGATGCGCACGTAAACCCTCGCGTAGCACGCCGCAGATCGGCTTGCCTCTCTCTGCGGCAACACTTTGCAGGTCTTTTCTGGATTCCTTTACACTTTTGCCTGCGGTGTGACTCGGTGCCTAATGTCCTTTAGGGGACGACAGATTCCTTTCGTTGCCAATATCTTCCTCCAAGGAAAGCTAGAGCTATTTGAGTGATCTGATGGCTGTCAAAATGCGCTTCTGTGCAAGATTGCTGCTGAGAACGGGTGGGATGAGGGTGGGCACAGAGTATACACCTGCACTTTTATTGTCTTAATTATTTAGAAACACAAGTTCTAGTTATTGTCGAAGGCTTTCACGGTCAGAGTTCATTGGTTCTCGTAGGTTATCCGGGCTGGGTTATCCAAGACCACGGTTACACAGCCCGGATAACCTACGAGAACCAACAAGTTCTAGTCTTCAAAAGTGCTTTATTTAACGTTAGTAGTATTATTTATTTCATTTATACCCCACCTTTCCATTGGGGACCCTAAGGAGCTTACATTGTTGCTCTCTCCTCTGTTTTGTCATCACAACAACCTTGTGAGGTAGACTAGGCTGAGAGTATTGAATTGGCCCAAGGTCAGCCAGCAAGCTTCCATGGCAAGAGTGGGGATATTTCAGTTGTATGCATTACTTTTAAATATTTTTGGAAAAGCTGTTTCCTTGCTCTAGAACCAAACAGGCTTCTGCATATTTTTGTTCATTTGAAGCCACTGGGACTTTGATGAACTGCCAAAGATTTGCAGTGAGGTTTGTTTCTTACTTTGTCATAATGTCTAATTCATAATATATTAAAGGATCCCGGCATGAATGATAACAGTAACCAAATTTAACCATAATAAATGTAGGTAGGCGGGGGAATGTGGGAAAATAGACTGCGTTGCTGTTTTTGGCTCTCTCCTCTTTAAATGTTTTGAGAATTGGGTTGCCCATCTGTTATTGCCCTGATGCAGTCTGCTGAGATTTCCCTGCAAATGGTAACAAATCTCTGAATTTTAAGGCATTTGTCCAAAATGGAAATATAAGAGAGTTCTCTTTATTTTTTGATGTATAAGGGTTTTCTAAATTGGTTGATCTACAGTTTTAGGTATTCTAAAGTGGTGAAATTTTCTCTGTTATTGGTCATATGTGGGTGGTCCTTTTTGTAGATGAAGAGAAAATCAACCAAGGTTTTGTTTTTCTGGTGTTTGAATAATGGCCCATAAGAACGTGTTACAACATATGTTGGTTATGAAATACTAACTGTGAAGAAGAACATAGAAATGTTGGCCCAGTGTAAGAGAGCTGTCAAAATAGGTTATGCTTTTATTTATTTTACCGTTGCATTTGGAATGGGCAATAAGACTCAAACATGTAATTATACATGATGAGGAAACATATGTAACAGAATCCTGTTGACATTTTCCCTTTTTATAAAAGAGAAAGAACCTTATGAGGAAGTTTTTTGAGGAGTGAAGTAATTTGGAGGGAGGATGATTAATCCTTTTGATAATCCAGATTGTCCCTTCCCATTTTTTTGTCCCAGCAGGGTACAAAATGCAGCTAACTTCACACTTTAAACCCTGCAGGGGAAACAGCTTATTATCTGGAACTGAGAAATGGCAGGTGGAGAAAAGAATAAGTACCTGCTATCTGAGCTTCTCTGCACAATCCCCCCTCTAATGTTCTCTATGTTGGGTTTTGTTTGATTATTTTAAAAAGAGGTTGGGTCTGGTAGATGTTCTAGCCCTGAAGCATGCCAGCCTCAGCATGTAAGCATCCTGATAGAACAAGCCGTGATTAAGAAGGCATGATAAAAGGCTAGTTTCATTAGATTGGAAATACACATTCAAATATTCTATTAAAGCAGCTTAATGCAGCTAGGTGGTACTGGTATGCATGCTCCCGCCTGTGTTCGAATGCATAAGTTATACCTGCATTTCCTGACCTAGCCAGTGATTTGTATATAGATCTTAGCTGTATTAGGGAGTGCATTAAATAGAATACTTAGGGTCATAATACTTAATACAGTGAAATAACCCCCAGTGGATTTTCATACATATTGAAATAAGGCTCTGAGGATTCAGTCCCAGATACACATCTGTGCATTTCGTGTGCATATTTAAGGTTTTGTTACCTTTGTGGTGCCAACAATAGCATGTAGAAGTTCATTTGTTTGCTAGTGTGAAACTGTTGTGGTGTATAGAGTGTGTGAGAACCATGTGTCTGGTTACTACTTTTGGTAACCTTAATATGATATTGCAAGACGTATAGTTTACTTGAATAGCTTCTCTGGAAGGTACAGATATTACTTTAGGTGGTAGTTCACTGTGATCATACGGAGATTCAAGCTGGATTCTGGGCCTATATCTTTTCTAAACAAGTGGAGCAAATCTGCCTTCCACAGAACTTATATCTTGTAGAAAAATACCTGGAGACTCTGAATCATAAAGAACGATTTAAATATATTTACTTTAACCCCCACTCTAATTAAGTAAAATAACAATTTTTTAAAAGTAAAATAATTTGGGGGAAATTGCCCAGTTTGGAATGTAGATGCTTAGATTGTTGAGTTAATTTTGACTTTTCTTATTGTATTGCCATGCTTTCTCAAATACAAAAGGATTCCCGAGAGACTTAACATCTTTGGTTTCATACGGATGAAAAAAAATAGAAATTTTCCAGTAGCTTTTTGGCACCTTCAGTATTTTCAATGCATTTCAAAGGCAGGTGGTTCCAATCCCTAAAATAAAATAGGCTTCTGGTGAAATAAGAGCGCTTATACCACAATTATTCGATTAGTTTTTCAGGTATCACATAATTAACACAACTACCCTTCTGGTAGCAATCCTCCCCTCCATTTAATCTGTGTTTTCAAGTTAGATTCCTTTTGATAACAGTATCCAAACACACAGGGGAAAAGGCTTTCTTTGAATCTAAGCAGGTGATAAGATTGGATCAGATAAGATGGCTTTAATCATACCTAGGGCTGTGCTCTGTGTTTTGACTGCACTGGTATGGCCTGAATTTATCTGATTCGTTGTTGTAGAGGTTAAGTTGTCTTTGGGGCTTCTTTCCATCTGGCCTCCTTGGTTCTGAATAAAAAAGGATAGCTAATGTACTGTCAAACGTTACAGAGGCTTAAAGTTACATTCATACTTGCAGAGCCTGCAATATAGACTGCTTTTGCTCCCCTAATTTTTTTTTTTGCAGAATCCTCCCCTCCCTCCTTTGGAGAGTGATTTAAAGCCTTTGCAGCAGTTCAGATTTGTGTTCCCAAGCTTGGGATACTATTGCTACAATACATGCAGGAAGCCTTGGAGGTCTGAGCATGCAGTGTGAGGCCACCTTGTGAAGACCAGCACCACTGTGCTGCTTTGAGTGGCTGCAGTAGATAAACTTTGTTAATAAATCATCCACAAGAATTAACTTGTATTATGCTGTGGGGGAGGGGAGCATAGCTCAATGGTAGAGCATCTGCTCTGCATTCAGAAGGTCCCAGGTTCAGTCCCTGGTATCTCCAGTTAAAAAAGGACCAAGTCAGTAGGTAATGTGAAAGATCTCTACCTGAGACCATGGAGAACTGATGCCAATCAATAGGCAGTACTGACCTTGATAGACCAATGGTTTGACACAGTGTAAGGCAGATTCATGTGTTTATATGCTTACTATTTCACACTGAAGAGCAATATCTGAGTCAAGCCAAGAATTTGTCAAACTGCTGCTGCTTCTTACTTTACTGAAAAACTTCAGAAGGCCTACAGGTATATTGCAAAGGACAAAAATGAGCCAGAAAATGAATTGGCATTTACAAGGAAATAGTTCATTTTTAAAAAATATAGGATTATTTTATTGTTAACTTTTTGGGGAACATGCTTGAGACATCAAATTACTTCAGGGGCACGTAGTAGGAAAAAAATAAGTAGAGCTGTCACATGCAGCCGCTTCTGAACTGGCTTCATGGTCTGAATCTGTGCATGTGAAACAGACAAGCTAAGGGTCAAATAAAGATGCAGTTTCCAAATAGTGTAGTTTTTAGTTAAGTTCAAAAGAAAAATATAAATCTAATGGTTACTGGTTGGATCTGCTGCTCTTAATGTAGAACAGTGTAAGTGAGACCAAGCTATAACAAACCGTATAGACCATGGTTAAGAGCTGGGAGTGTCTCTGTGTCATAGACACCCTCTGCTTCTCTCCTACATACATTCCATATTAACTTTCTAGTATTAACCATGGTAGTGTAAAGACTGCACTGACTGGCTTTAAACCAAAGCTTAGTGAGATTAGCATTGGTGCAGATGTAATGCTGCAGCCCGGCTAATGCTGGGAAGAGAGAGGGTGGAATTTACTTAAGAGAAAAAAGGCTGGTAGTGAAAAGAGTACATGAACCTTCAGGATCTCTTAATCTTCTGTGGCTGTAGATTTAGAAAACATTGGCTTGGGATTAGTTCCATGTGTGAGAGAGTCTGTGCCATGGAACATGTTTCCTCTTTTGATAAAACTTCTTTTCTACAACAGCAATGATTTCCTCTTCTCATCCTAGTGCACATCAAAACTTGTTAATAGGATCAGAACCATTGAGTCTGAACTAGCCCAGTAGTAGAAAAATTCCAGAGGTTTGGAAGATGTTTAATTTGCAGTGTGCTGATGCTCAGAAGTTAAACCTCAAACAACTTTCCTAGGTAGTCATAAGGCTGCACTCACGTTTTTCTAGTAACTTTCAGTTTCCCTGAATGGGAAGGATGGCTGATGATATATTAATGGGGAATAACGAATAAGATGCCAGTCTTCTTTTGGAATCAGTTCGATTTTTTAAAAAGTCATTATCTTGGGAGCTGACATATGGGGTGCCACAAGGCTCTGTGTTATCTCCTATGTTGTTTAGTAAGGCTTCTTAATGAGATAGTCTGAAGTTTTGGTGTAGATTATCAACAGTGTGCTAATGACAGTCTGCTGTATGTTTCTCTTAATAAACCTGGTGTCTGAATGCACTGCAGTTCTCATGTGGCTGAGGGACAACAAACTGAAGCACCCTGGACAAATTAGGGGTCTGCAAAGAGTCCCAAGGTCCTAAGAGTATTTCAGCAAAAGCTGGTCTCCTGTCGGCGAAACAGCTGACCATGATGGTCTCCCTCCCAGGTACATCTAGTTAGGAAGCCGGCTCCTTCTTTGCAGACCCCTAATCTGTCCAGGGTGCTTCTTTATTTTTTTTTGCTTTCTGGGGAGGTTTTAAGACAGTTGTTCTACCGAGCTTTTGGAGAAAGCTGGGCAATGGGGGTTTACACTGCTGGTGGGAGCATAAGGTGTTTCAGAGTGGTTTCTAATGTATTTTATATATATATTATTTTCACGTTTAATGTTTTACCAAATTGTGTTTCTATTGCTGTTACCCACCTTGCATCCTGAAATGCTCAAGAGAAAGGTGGGTATATATTTATAATAAATACAATTCCATGAGTGTTCTCAAAATTTTTAACCAGAGACTCTGTCAGATGCCAAAAATTCGGCCTAACAGCTTCTCAAAACTGTGATCTGGTGTAAACCAATATTAAAATATGGAAACTTAATCTGAATAACTTCAAGATTTCTCTGTTTATCTCTTATTTCATGATCATAGGAGGGATACATTTTACATCAAGGTAAAGAAGATTACATTTGTCCCTCTCATGCTGTTCTGTATGTTCTGTGATTAATTGCCTTAATTTCAGTAAAGTTACTTTTTTTGTTATGAATTTGGTGTTGTGGTTATTCTAAAAGTACACAAAAGTCTAACTTGGCCCACATACAAGGTACAAGGAAAAGGACAAGATGCATTCCAAGGGCTTACCCCTGTGTTGGAATATGTGGCCAGGGAAATGCTTGTGATGGTTAAATGAAGAGAGTTTTTTTGGGTAGCAGAAGAACTAAAACTAGATTGCTACTTCTACAGACTGTAGTGATAAAAATGTTCTTATTTCTGTTGTGAGTAGTGTAATAAGGCTGTGGAAGTAAACTACTATTGGCAGTCTAGTGACTTGACAACAAGGCCAACTGAGTAAATTCCACATCCTTCTGGTAGAATAAAAGTTCTTGTTCTGTTGGGCTTCTGTGGATTGCCCTTGGTTCTGCAAAACAAACAAAAAACACCCTGAAGGGATTCTCTGGATTGACATTGGTTCTGCTGGGCCTGCAAAAGTGGCCACCTGCCCTTAAGACTGTTCTGCTGGGCTTCTGTGGATTGCCTTTGGCTCTTAAAAAAAACAAAAACAACCTGTTGAAATTCTCTTGTTTGACATTGGTTCTGTTGGGCTTGCATTGCCACACTGGCCCTGGGTTCTGCTGGGCTTCTCTGTTACACATTGGTTATGTTCGGCTTGCCACATGATTTGTGGTTCTGCTGGGATCCCTGGGCTCCGCTTTGGTTCTGTTGGGCTTCTGTTGGTTCCCGGCATAGAAGGTATTGACTAATAGTTGCTGCAGGCATGTCTCTTTGCTTTTGCCCTGTGGGGAAAAGGCTGTTTCCCCCACTATTGGAAACAATGGAGGACCTTCTTTGGGGGCCCAAAGAATTGGGTCCCCTGACCAATCTTTTTGGAACTTGGGGGTTCTTCTGTGGACGAATACCAGCAGCCCCCCAGATCTCAGGATAATTTCCCCATAGGCTCTAATGAAGCCAAATAAATCCAGATTCCCGAATAAAACCAGAATCTGAATACCATACTATTATTGGAATTCTGGGATATCAGGAGTACCAATATTTTTTCAGTTCCAATATACCTGAATCTGAAAAATACCATTTTTTGATGCACGCTCATAGTTAAGGTGTTTCCTATTTTTGAACACTGATGTAAATGCAGATGAGCATGGCCTACGGTAATTTGGATAAGTTAGGAACATGCTGTTGTTGTCTTCTGTACATGGCTGTTTCTAGTACAAACAGATGTCCTGTGGGCTTGTAAAGACATTGTCAAAGTTAAGTTAACTACGTTTAGTATTTTTGCAACTATATTTAATTTTTGAAGGTTATTAATTTAATGATTGTTTGACTACACATTGTAAATTGTAGACTTAACTCTTATACTGGATGCACAATATTTTTTTATAAACAATTAGTATAACTATATAACTAGCAAAATGTTCGATTGCATCCCTAGGGACTTAACTCTATTTCCCAAACATACATTTACTAATTTCTTACATGATATTTTAATTATGTAGTTTTTGGAATTTGGTATCTTTAGCAGTCAACTGCTTGGTTTCTCACTTGTTTATGACAAGTGTTCGCTCATAGCCGTGGGAAGGGTGATGAGGATTGGGACAGCTGTTATCTAGTTCTGTTGCTTCCGTTATTGCTTCCTGCCTCAAATCACTGGCAGGAAGTCATTCAGTTTTCTTGTGTCTCTACTAACATCAGTATTTTCTTTTAAGATCCTTAATGGCACCAGCTGTAGCTGTTTGCTGAAAACTGTAGCCAGTGTCAAGGATTGCAGTAAAAATTCCTTGACCATTGTCTACCTCCTCCTGGGACCTAGTGATAAAGGCCAAAGCCTGGTACTTAACCTTAACTGAGGGGAGCACTAATCTTTGGTTGGTTAACCTTAGAACATGGAGTGGAGATCCAGTTGCAGTCCCAGTAAACTAGTAGTTACTTGAACATGTGTGTGAAAAAGCCGCTTTCATTTTTAGGTAGTAACATAATACAGAGTATCTTAATTAGGATGCTAGGCTTCTGGGGAATATTACAGTGGCTTTAGTGCATTATTTGTCTCATTAGAGATTTGCTTTTTAATAAACTAACTTCTTAATGGGATTGGAATCTGTGTTTGGCAGGAACTTGCGCTTTCCGCCCCCAAACAATTTAAATCATTAATTTTTAAAGCATTCAGCTATTAGAGTTTTCTCTTGCATTTGTTCAGAAAGCAACAGAGGGTAATTTCCTGTTAATGCATAAAACAGCATGTGACTTGCAAAATTATATGCCATTAGATTTTTAGCATTAAAATATGATATTCTTACCTAAAATTCTTTAATGCTAATATAAAAAATATTACACTGTAAATAATGGCTTGGATCCAAGCTCCCATTGTGCAAGAGGAAATTACTGGTGTTTCATCTGTCTCCCAACCTCTGTCTGTAGTCCTGTCAGTGGCCCCTCTTAAGGATACATATAGCCAGTTTTTGCTGGGTACAGACATTTCAAGCAGAGGTGTAAACGGCTGTGAATGAAAAAATTAGATAAATGTATTGGGAGTAATGTGTTTTTCCTTAGGACTTGTCTTCCAAATTGGAAATTAGGAGGAGCACTGAAAAAAAAACCAACTATGAAATATTTCCTCTTTTGGAATGAGTGAGGGTGCGATTTCCCCTCAAATATGTAGTATGAAAACATTTATCTAATACTGCAGAGTGTTAGGTGATTCCTATGTATCCTGTAGACATATGCAGCATATTTTAAAGAGTATGTTTAGTTGTGATAGTTTGTGTGTGACTGTAAAAAGAGTGGGTTGTTTAGACAGAATTTGGTACAAAATGTGTGTTCTGTTTTCAGTGCTTGTTTTTTATCTACCCCATAGATGGCAGAGATTAATATAAATATACAGAGATGTCATAAGTGCAGTAGCTTGCTCATTGCTTTCGAGTATGGGGTATATTCACTGTTTTGCTTGTAGTAAACAAAGGCATCAATACTTTTAAATTTCATAAATATATAAAAAAAGCAATTGTATATGCTAACCAAGTTGTAAATGATGCATTCTAAGTTAAAACAATGGAATAAATTTCTGTTATACAAAAGTCTCATTTGTTCATACAGATAACATGCACAATGTATATAAGGAAAAAGAATAAAGAATATAAACACAGTGTCACTATCCCATTGAACTATTGGACTAAGCTATTTTTTGAAACCTGAGGATATACCCGTATATACCCATGTATAAGCCGACCCGCGTATAAGCCGAGGTGCCTAATTTCTTCCCCACAATGGGGAAAAATTAGGCACCCGCTTATAAGCCGAGGGTCGGCTTATAACCCCCCCCCACAGGCTTACCTGGGCTCCCGGCAGCAAGTGGCGCGGGCCTGGCGGCGGCGTCACAACCGGGCAAGGGCCGGGGCAGCCTCCCTGCAGCTGCAGAAGGCCGCCCCAGGCCGCCCTCGGCCGCGAGAAGCGGCGGCGCGGCCGGGCGAGGGCCGGGGCAGCCGGGCGAGGGCCTGGGCAGCCGCCCCAGGCCGCTCTCGGCCGCGAGAAGCGGCGGGGCGGCGGGGCGAGGGCCGGGGCAGCCGCCCCAGGCCGCTCGCGGCCGCGAGAAGTGGCGGCGCGGCCGGGCGAGGGCCGGGGCAGCCTCCCTGCAGCTGCAGGAGGCCGCCCCAGGCCGCTCTTGGCAGAAGGAAGCGGCGTGGGCCCGGCGGCGGCAGTAAGTTCCCTCCTCCCCCCTCCCCCCTCCCCCCTCCCCTCCCCTACCGTATTGACCCGCATATAAGCCGAGTTCGGCTTTTTCAGCCCTTTTTTGGGGCTGAAAAACTCGGCTTATACGCGAGTATATACGGTAAAATGAAAAGTGAACATTGTTAGCTTTTTTGTATTTAATAATAAAAAAAAAACTCCAAAAAGATTTTTACCAACCAAAGCATACTATTTCCACTATCTATGACAAAATAAGATTTCAAAATTATAAAAATGAGAAATATTCAGTCTAAAAATAATTGGGGACACTCCCCAAGCATGTGAGTAGAAGTTCTTTTTGCTCATGCAGTGGGATCTTTTTGATCAAAGCCATTGATCTTTAAAAAGTAAATTCTTAAAATTATAGAACCTGTAGTAGAGAAACTGAGAAATTGGTTCTTTAGAATAGGGATGTATTTCTGTAACCTGTTCCAAACATTAATGGCAACTTCTTACATGAATTCCATAGATGGATATATGGTTTCTAAAGCATTATGGTACTGTGCTGAAATTAGTCGTAAAACTGTGGGAACTAGAACATTTGTGCCTTCACACTGCAGTAGGGCAAACAGCATTTTATTTGAAGTAGTGTAGAGTAAACTGGCCTTGGCTAGCCCGATCTCATTAGATCTCAGAAGCTAAGCAGGGTCAGCCCTGGTTAGTATTTGGATGGGAGACAACCAAGGAATTCCAGGATCATGATACAGAGGAAGGCAGTGGCAAAACACCTTGAAAACCATATGATTTGAGCTACTTGTAGTCTTCCTGTGGTCCTATTGCTAGATTGCAAGGGTTTTTCAAAGTGGTATTTAAAAATTTATTCTTCAGAGTGGGACAACTTTTTTTTGAAAATGGTTTATCAGTTTGTTCCTATGGGCTAAATCCATAAAATCCATTAGATTCAGCTTGGTGAACAAATGTCTTTTTGGCCTTTCTGATAGAAGTATTGGCTCACAGGAATCCCTGTTTGTCTTTTTAAATATTGGTTTAATTGTGCCCATGTGACCCTTAGAAAAGGTCAGTAAGCATTCTCAGTAGGCATTTCCAGGGTCACTTGCTGTACATGGTTAGAGAGAGATCCCTTTCATCTTTATTTACTTACCTCATTTATGTCCCACTTTTCCCTAATGGGAATCCAAAGTAGTTTACATAATCTTCCTCCCCTCTATTTTATCATCATGGCAATCTGTGAGGTGGGTTAGAATGGCTTCCTTTCATCTGGTCGGGGGCGGGGGGTGCAAGGTGAAATAATCTGCATTTTAACTATAACTCCAGACATATTTCCCAGTTCTGAAGACTAATTTGAGTAAGCTAGAATTGTTCAACTAAAGGTAAAAATATGATTAGCAAGTGTGTTCAGCTAGAGATCTGTTTCAGTACATATCTTATATGTTGTGTGTGTATATTCATTGGTATATACTAAATTCCCTTTTTATTTAACTGCTTTCTGTGCTCAGTGAATCTAAGTATCTTGTACTTTTTATGATTGTCAATCTACTACTAGAAAGTATTTAATTATTTAAAAGATCAGACGGGTACTGTTTGGGAAATGCACAACGTGTTTCCTGATTTAGAGCTGTGGGTCCAGGATCTCCTGAAATACCATAGGTTGGTGGGAAAATACTGTAAAGCTGGCAGTAGCAATAATTGCAGTAACAAAACCTCATTTGAATTTGATTTACCAGCAGCAATCTGAAGGTGATGGGATAACATCCTTGAGCTTTTCATCACAATTGTGAGATAGTTGGAAAATTATAAGGAAGCTGCCCACATGGTTTGAAAATGCTTGCTCAATAGAATTAGGAAGCAAAGGCTAATGCACTGATTCCTCTTGGAGCCATATGCCCCCCCCCCCCAGGGAACTCTACAATGCTGGAGGACATTCAGAACTTTTGGGGGCAAATGAGGGGGCAGTTATAATTTAGGATTTTCAACAACCCTTTCTTCCTACTTGCAGTGGCTCCTGACAGTCAACAGAGAAAGTTGTTCCCTACGGGTTATCTTGTCCTGAGGATGAAATTCCAGATTTCTTCCTGCAGGGTCTTAATGTGGCACAGAACAATGTGGAATCAAATAGGAATACCTCCAAATGGGGGACAAAAATTAACAAAAAATTAAAATGTGATGAGCTTCTAGAGAGAATAGCAGAAGGACATGGTAATAGCAACAAAGACAAGGTAAAACCAGGTACTCTCAAAACTACCAGTTGAGCTCAATTAAAATTGGAACTTTTTTGGAGGTTGTATTTTTTACGTATCTCCATGTATCATAAATACTTGAAGTTGCTTTGCCCTGACCAGGATAGCCCAGTCTAACCTGATCTTGTCAATTCTCAAAAGTTAAGAAGGGTTGGCCTTGGTCAGTATTTGGATGGGAGACCACCGAGGAATACCAGGGTCGCTTTCACAGAGGCAGGCAATGGCAACACTTCTGAACCTCTCTTGCCTTGAAAACTCTATGGGCTCGCCATAAGTTGGGTGACACTTGACGGCAAAAAAAAAAAAGGTGGCCTTGTCTAGAGTGCTGCTTTTAAGTCCTCTTTTTTAAAATTTGTTGCTTTGGGGGTCATTTGGTGATGATGTTGTTGTACTTGATGATGGGTTATGGATTTAAAGGTCAAGAACCACCAGCCTAATGAAAGCCTTGTCCATAATTGGGGCTTAAAGGCATTTAAGATTATGTAAGAATAGGAACTGAAGAAATTAATAGATCTGGATCCAGGTGAACTGCGTTCAAAGGCAGCTAAGAATGTGTGTGTGTTAAGTGCCATCAAGTCGCTTCTGACTTGAATTCGATCTTGGGCTGTATCAACAGAAGAATAGTTTCCAGATCATGCAAAGTGCTGGTATCGCTTTACTCTGCTCTGGTTAGACCTCACCTAGAGTACTGTGTTCAGTTTTGGGCACCACAATTTAAGAAAGATGTAGACAAGCTGAAACATGTCAAGAGAAAGGCAACAAAGATGGTGAGGGGTCTGGAGACCAAGTCCTATGAGGAAAGGTTGAAGGAGCTGGGTTATGTTTTGCCTGAAGAGGAGAAGACTGACAGGGGATATGATAACCATCTTCAAGTACTCGAAGGGCTGTCATATAGAGGATGGTGCCGAGTTGTTTTCTGTTGCCCCAGAAGGTCAGACCAGAACCAACGGGTTGAAATTAAATCAAAAGAGTTTTTGTCTAGACATTAGGAAGAATTTTCTAACAGAGCGGTTCCTCAGTGGAACAGGGAGGTGGTAAGCTCTCCTTCCCTGGAGGTTTTTAAGAAGAGGTTAGATGGCCATCTGTCAGCAATGCTGATTCTATAAACTTAAGCAGATGATGAGAGGGAAGGCATCTTGGCCATCTTCAGGGCATGGAGTAGGGATCACTGGGGGTGTGGGGGGGAGGTAGTTGTGAAATTCCTGCATTGTGCAGGGGGTTGGACTAGATGACCCTGGTGGTCCCTTCCGACTCTATGATTCATGGCACCCCTATGAATCAATGTCCTCCAAAATGTCTTATTGTTAACAGCTTTGCTCAGGTAATATTAATAGGGATTAGATGTGGATTAGATCTTGGGAATTTGATACAGTTCATTTATAATGGTGTATTACAGGTAGAACAGTGTAGAAAAAGAACTGCTTCTTTTATATGAAGTTCAAATGAGAAAGATTATCTGGCATACAGTACTTTAAAAGGATGGATTAGATGTGCTCTATCTAATAACACCTCAGAGGTTTAATTGTAGTTCATTTCTGTTGCTGCTGTACTGGCTTCTCTAAACTGTCAGTCCAGGTCAGTACTTCATTTTTTTTTAACGGAAGAAGTCTTTCCGGTAGAGGTCTGACTCTCTTCTTGATCCATCTGTGGAAACTGAAACTATTCCCACTGCTTATTGCTCCATGCAGCATTGTCTTCAACAGCTAATAATGGCAAGTTCCATTTCCAAAACCAACTACATGTAGTAAAGTACCAGAAAAATATCTCCTCCTCCTCCTGCCCCCACCCAGTTGCCAAATCATAGTGGTGAGAAAAGGAAAAATAGGATCATGCAGGAAAAGGGGGACAAGTATTACTAAGTAGTAGTAAATCTTTCTACTGCAATATTTTACTATAGGAATTTCATTTTAATGGCAAATCTTGGTACCATATTCTTTTGGATTGAAATACATACTGCATAAATATATGTAAATAACATTGTATTAAAACCTTTCAGCGGTGGTTCTCAACCTCGTTGAAGCAGGACCCACTTCTGAACTTCCTATACTTTTTAGGACCACTTGAAAAGTAATTCCATGCTCGTTTTTCTCTCTCCAGTATAATATGCGAGAATATCACATCAGTTAACACTAACCAAGTGTGTAGTTTCTTCATGTTTAGCATTAATATATAGCATTACTAAGTAGCTGGCCTTATTTTATGGCCATTTTGTACATTATGCAATATGTCCTCATGCCTTCTATAGCCCCCTCCTTCCAGCTCACCTACTTCCTCTCTGCTGATGTCATGACCCACTTTGGGGGCCAGACCTGCAGTTTGAGAACCACCAGCTTTCCGAATGTATCACTACAGTACAGTCCTTAGAGTTGTCATTATATGTAGTTTCTTGTCAAGCTAAATATACTAGGGCTAGGCAGAATAAAGTTGGAAATCCCAAAGCAGGATTACAGCGAAACATCAAGAAAAATAATGACTACTTGGGAATTACACAGCTTTAAGGTTGACAATGAAGAAACTGACGTTGTTCAAGATTTTCTATTCCTTGGTCCCATCACCACCCAAAAGGGAGACTGCAACCCAAGACATCAGAAAGAGATTGAGACTAGAAAGGGCAGCCATGAAGGAGCTACAAAAGATTCATAAGTGTAAAGATGTGTTGCGACCAAGATAATTCATACTATAGTATTCCCAATTACTATGTATGGGTGTGAAAGTTGGACAGTGAAGAAAGCTGACAGGAAGAAAAGTGATTCATTTGAAATGTGGTGTAGGAGGAGGGTTTTATGGATACCATGGACTAGCAAGAAGACAAATAAGTGGGATCTAGATCAAATCAAGCCTGAACTCGCCGTACAAGCTAAATATGACCAAACTGAGGCTACCGTACTTTGGTCACATTATGATAAGACAAGAGTCACTGGAAAAGACAATACTGGGAAAAGTTGAAGACAGCAGGAAAAGAGGAAGACCCAACATGAGATGGATTAATTCAATAAAGGAAGCCATGACCCTTAGTTTGCAAGACCTGAGCAAAACTGTTAATTGGACATTTTGGAGGTGATTAATTCATAGGGTCGTCATAAGTCAGAAGCAACTTGAGGGCACTTAATACACACACAAGTAGAATATTGTCTTGAAAGAAAAGTGTTTGGCCGTAGATTACTTCCATTATAGCTATTTTATGTTTTGTAAGAGAAAGACCCAACATGAGATGGATTAACTCAACAAAGGAAGCCACAACCTTCAGTTTGCAAAGCCTGAGCAAGGCTGTTAATGATAAAGCAGTTTGGATGTCATTAATTCATAGGGTCACTATAAGCCAAAGCGATTTGATGGCATGTAACACACACAATTTAAAAAGTACGCAAAGTTCTTTGGTTTTGCACTGTACTAGTGTATTGGTGTTCCTTTTAGTTGGTAGTTGTATGATCTCATATTCTATTGCAGAAAAGGTATTGAGGTATGGTGCTAAACCCACTTCATACAGTGAGGGGGAAAAAGTATTTGATCCCCTGCTAAATTTGCCTGTTTGCCCTCTGATGAAGAAATGACCAGTCCATAATTTTAATGATAGGTTTATTGTAGCTGTGAGAGACAGAATAACAACAGGAAAACCCCCAGAAATCCAGAAGACAAAAGTCAGAGATTGATGTGCATTATAATGAGTGAAATAAGTATTTGATCCCCTATCAACCAGCCAGGTTAGGGTTAGGGTTCTGCTGTCGACAGAAGCAATCCATCAGATTCCAAACAAGCCACCAAGACCAAAGAGCTGTCCAAGGATGTCAGGGACAAGATTGTAGACCTGCACGAGGCTGGACTGGGCTACAAGACTATTGCCAAGCAGCTTGGTGAGAAGGTGACAACCCTAACCCTAACTGTCAACCTCCCTCTGTCTGGGGCTCCATGCAAGATCTCATCTTGTGGAGTTGCAATGATCATGAGAACGGTGATGAAGCAGCCCAGAACTACACGGGGGGGGGGGGGGAACTTGTTAATGATCTCAGAGCAGCTGGGATCATAGTCACCATGAAAACAGTTGGTAACACACTACGCTGTGAAGGACTGAGATCTTGCAGAGCCCGCAAGGTCCCCTTGCTCAAGACAGCACATGTACAGGCCCGTCTGCAGTTTGCCAGTGCACATCTGAATGACCCAGAAGAGAACTGGGTGAAAGTGTTGTGGTCAGATGAGACCAAAATCGAGCTCTTTGGCATCAACTCAACTTGCCGTGTTTGGAGGAGGAGGAATGCTGCCTACGACCCCAAGAACACCATCCCCACCGTCAAACATGGAGGGGGACATACTATGCTTTGGGGGTGTTTTTCTGCTAAGGGGACAGGACACCTTCACTGCATCGAAGGGATGATGGATGGGACCATGTATCGTCAAATCTTGGGTGAGCACTTCCTTCCCTCAGCCAGGGCATTGAAAATGGGTCGAGGATGGGTATTCCAGCATGACAATGACCCAAAACACACGGCCAAGGCAACAAAGGAGTGGCTCAAGAAGAAGCACATTAAGGTCCTGGAGTGGCCTAGCCAGTCTCCAGACCTTAATCCTATCGAAAATCTGTGGAGGGAGCTGAAGGTTCGAGTAGCTACACATCAGCCTCGAAATCTTACTGACTTGGAGAGGATCTGCAAAGAGGAGTGGGACAAAATACCTCCTGAGATGGGTGCAAACCTGGTGGCCACCTACAAGAAACGTCTGACCTCTGTAATTGCCAACAAGGGTTTTGCCACCAAGTACTAAGTCATCTTTTGCAAAGGGATCAAATACTTATTTCACTCATTATAATGCACATCAATCTCTGACTTTTGTCTTCTGGGTTTCTGGGGTTTTTCCTGTTGTTATTCTGTCTCTCACAGCTACAATAGACCTACCATTAAAATTATGGATTGGTCATTTCTTCGTCAGAGGGCAAACGGGCAAATTCAGCAGGTGATCAAATACTTTTCCCCCTCACTGTATCTATTGCATGTGTTATTTAACAAATTCCATAATTTTTATTGGTATGTTGAAGTTCTCTGTTAATTACCGTGGTAACTATGCTTGTAACGTGGGAGATGCTTGTTCTGTGTATTTGTATGAAGTGCAAAGGCTGATATTAAGGGTATGTAAGTTATGCTATTAATAAACATTTATACAATGCATAAAGTAGTACTGTGAGCGAAGGTTTGCAGAATTAAAGAAAAGGTGACAAATTTGAGAACATGAATGCCTGATATACATCTTTTGGATAATCTTTCATAGGGTGGCTTGAAAGTTCCTTTGCTCTTTTTAGAAACTTGACTTTAAAAAACAGTCTGCATACTTTCCCTCTTAAACTGCTTTGTTGGCAGGCATGGGAAGAAGGTAAAATAGAAGGGAAGTTGGTAGACTGTTGAGAACCTGCAATCCTTTATCTGGGAGAAAAGCATCTCAAATAAATTTTATTTCTGCAGAATCACTGTTTAAGAATCTGTTCCTTTGGAGCATTGGTCATTATACCAGTCTCCACGTTTAATCTGGGACTTGTTCGCTTGCCTGTAATCAGCATACATCATACTAAGGAAAGGGTCAGACCATTTAACAAATTTCAAAACCTAGGATTCAAAATGAATAGAGGTGTACAAAATCAAAATAGCTGTTGCCTAGAAACACAACTAAAGCTGAAGTTCAGGATATGGGAAAGCACAGTCTGGTACCCTGGAGAATGTGGTGACTGTCTTGCTAACATAGACAGAGGGATGTGTAGCAGTTAAGTAGAGAAGGTAACTAAGGCAGTTCAGGAATTGGTTCAGCTGTGGTAGAAAACAGTTGAGGGTCTCAGGCAATTCAGAGAGGAAGGAAGAATGAGTTGAGGAAAGAAAAGTGGTTCCAAAATGTCTGGGAAGTGAACTAGAAAGCCCTCCAGTGCAGCTCACTATGACAGCTTCTAGCCACATTTCTAAAATTCCAGCAATTTGGAGGGCCTCTCTCATCAATATTAACTCTCAGCACGAATTGTCGAAAATACGCTAGAAGCCAGTGTGTCTGAAGCAGAGTGTTTAAACAGAGACTAGGTTACTAGTGCATTGTAAATGTGGTTGTCCATGATTACTTGCAGCATAAAGTCTTATTAGTTTTTGTCCAAGTAATCATTGCTTATCTTTATGAGCACTGTTTTCTTGCATTTTCAGTGTGCCCACTTTTTTTCTTCTGTTTTCCTTACAAGAATTCTTGCTAATTGTTCATGCTCTGTTACCAATCTGATGTTGTGTGTGTGTTTGTGTATGTGTGTAAAATGCTGTCAAATCGCAACGAATTTATTGCAACCGTGTAGGGTTTTCAAGGCAAGATACTTTCAGAGGTGGTTTGCCATTGCCTTCCTCTGCATAGCGACCCTGGATTCCTTGATAGTCTCCCATCCAAATACTAACTAGGGCTGGCTCTGCTTAGTATATAAGATCTGATGAGATCGGGCTACCCTGGGCCTTAGGTACCTAGGTTCTTTGGGCACATTGAAGATAAATTTAGGTTCTTGAAACTGTATGGATGCTTAGGTTCTGGATGCTTTAATTTTGAAATAGATTTGTATATGGGGAGGGGTTACACATAACTCTGGTAAGATTACATCCCTTTGATGAAAAGATAGAGTAACTGAATGGTGTGTTTCCTTACCATTGTGTATGAAATTCTCCCTTTCCATAGTAATCATGCTTAACTGTAGTTACAGACTACATCAACACTGGCATTAGCCATGGTAATTGTTAATCTAGATTACAATCATGTTATTAACTCTGATAGGGTGTGTAGATAGTGATAAATATGGCTCTTTGAGGCTAGAGGGTGGGAGTGGTTACAGGATATGCTATGTAATGTCTGCACTAGATCTGAGTTTCTTATCTTGATTTAGAGAAGCACACATGAATAAGTGTACTGTGTATTGCAAAATCATTTACTGTTTTACTGGCTTAATTTGTTTCCTTGTAGAGACATTCTTGTGAGACGAAGTTAGGATGGTTTTGTAAAATCTAGTTGAGAGACTTCAGGAGAAGCATATCCAGTTAGAACAAAGAATTGAAATAAAGGCAGTGTCCTTCAGGTAGCATTAGAGATTAAGACTATCTTTATAAACCAGGATAAATCTTTGTTTTGTCTTTTTCTTCCAGAGACGTGGGGCAATTTCTTATGACAGTTCTGATCAAACTGCATTGTACATTCGCATGCTAGGTAAGTGTGGTCATTGGCTGCAACATCCAGATCTGTGTATGTGGCTGCTTGCTGTCAAAACAGTTGCTGTGCACTTGTAACTGTAAAATTGTAATTTTAGCACCTTTCCACTTCTTTTATTCTTCTCTCTTCCACTGCTTTCAATAATTGTTTTGTTGTTCATTGTTGGTTTGGCTCTGTTTATTTCAGTAATGTAGTCATAAACAAGTTCTTTACAGGGTAAGGTCCTGAACAAGATCATAATGAGATGGTCAAAGAACATGAGATTATAGGCTCCCCAGTAACCCTTACTTTAACAGGAGGTGCATGCGGATGCTACTATTAAATTTTATTGACACTTTAAATATGAAGCACAAATAAAAGCTGAAAAACTCGACTGCTTCTTACTTTGAAAGTTAGCCTTGATTGCTGTGTGCTTCCTACCTCTTCGAATGCACAATGATTATAGCAGAAACTTTGTACATATGAGATTAAGAATTTGTTTTGTTTAACTGAATTTGAGTGACTCATATGAGCAAATATTTGTACAGGAAAGTTTCAGCTTAAGCTGTAAACTAAATAGTATCATGTGCCAGCAATCTTGAAATAGTGTGGCTACATAGGAAAAAATGAGTGAGAGGAGTTTCAATGTCAAAATTATTTCAGTTGCTTTTCACGAATGCTAACCAGATTTAGGAATGATGTAGTCTTTATCCCTGAAATTTTTTGCGTGGCCATCAGCTCATACTCATATATCTGTTGACAGATTTTGCCTTTGACACTACTGAATCTTGAAATAAAATTACTCTTTATGAATCACTAAAGGTCCTTAACAATAGCAGATCTTGAAGATTAATGTGTTAATACTCCCATTTGCCACTATTTGATTCTAGTCGAATTATCTGATCACCATTAACTTAAGTAGATTTACTGATCTATTGTAATGTTCCCTCTCCAGTGAGAAAAGTAGATCTGTTCCACATGGCAAATAGATGGTGCTGTATAAATGGCGAGGAATGCAGGTGTTATTCCAAGCCATACACTTGTCCTTTCTCTCCAGATTATACAAATTTATTCTTGTACTTACATTGACATCCATGTTTCTGTATTCTTGTCCCTTTAATACAAATTGGTTCTCATCCCATTATATACCCCTACTTTAGAGTAGCACCCTATTTGCCAAAATCGAAAACTTTAGTAGCTAGTCTTCTGCATCGCAGCCCCTGGCCTTCTGCTAATTTTCTTCTTAAGAAGAATGGTCAGAGTTGGCTTCTTACATTGCCTTGGTATCTGCAGTGGTAGATTCTGAAAAAGTAGCTAATGTTCCCATTCTTGGTGAAGAAGAGTTGGTTTTTATACCCCACTTCTCTTTACCTTTAAGGATTCTCAAAGTGGCTTACAATCACTTCCCTTCCCCTCCTCACAACAGACACCTTATGAGGTAGGTGGGGCTGAGAGAGTCCTGAGAGAACTGTGACTGGCCCAAAGTCACCCAGCAGGCTTCATGTGGAGGAGTGGGGATCGAATCCGGTTCTTTAGATTATAGTCAGCTGCTCTTAACTACTACGCCACACTGGCCAACAAAGGTGGTCCAGCTTTGGGCGTTACTTTCTGTGGTACTCTTTCTTTTTTAAAATATAACTTTGCAGTTGAGATGTTTGGTTAAGCATGTCATCCATCATATTAGTACTTCAAAATGAATGGATGTTAACACATATACACGTCTGAGTTTCCAGCATGTAGCCCTGGTTTTGGAAGTAATTTTTAAATTTTTTGATTTTTTCAGGATTTTATATGATAAAGCTTAGTTACGTATTCTTCTGATTAGCAAAATGAAATTGTGAGTCAGGGAGAAATCCAAAGTTAGTATTTAATGTAGATAGCATCATTTGAGGTAACTGGATAAGGTTCCATAACAGTATAAATTGTTAAACTTTGAATGATATGTTAGTGAAGAATAAACAGTATGAGTAATATTAGCTTTCACTGAGATTTGATCTCTTTCTTCCTAATAAAAGCAGTTAAAGGGCATGTTCATCTGGAGGAAGAATCTCATACCAGATGAAAACTTGAATAGGTTCATAGGATTCAACCTTTTGTCAGATGTTTGAACAAAGAGAGAAAATGGAACCACGCCTTACCATCTTGATACTATATGGTAGAGAGAAAATAGCATCTGAACGTTCTTAAGTGAAAGTAATATCTAAAGTGGCAATTGATTATGAGAGGTTACAAATGTATTAAGTCCCTTGGCAGCAACCTATCTTCTGTAGGGGCTATATTTTGAATTGGGCATTGGCCTGAATTGGAAGCAATATAGGCTCTTGATATTGTATGAGCTGATGTCTAAGCAAGGTGCTGTTTGCCATTCCCAATCCCAGGATGAACAGCAATGTCAATAGGAATCAAGTATGTTGGCTTCATCTAGTTCATTGCTGCTGCTGACTCTAAACCACCAGCCTAGTGAAACATAAATGACTGGTTGAAGTGTGTAAGAGGAGAACTGCCAAAATTCCGTTGTCGTTCACACTGGTGAAAGGGGTGTTAAAGGGGCCTTTTCTCTCTGTTTCACCTAATTGAATAGAAGGTAGCTGGGCTCATGCTGAACAGGGTTCTTGAGATTTGGGGAGATGTTTGGGTCAGCTCCTGCAAATTAAGCCCCTTGCTTACCAGTTGTCATTCCCTTCATTAAATGAATATCTGTTCTTAAGACTTATCTGGAGGTTTGATTATGTTTGGTGGTAGGTTTAGAAGAATCAGTTTTTGAATGTAGTTAAAGTAGTGAATGTAGTTAAGGTAGCGGCAGAGAATAAAGAGAGACTGCTAATTCCGTAGTATAAAGCAACATTCCCTACCCTTATCACTGTTCATAACTTTTGTGATGTCACTCCTTCATTCACATGGATCATGAGAGATGCTGAAAGTTTAAGCGGAGGTGGCTTAAAAAGCACAATTTATCAAAAAGCCTATACAATCTCTTTGGCTACCTGTACTGGCGGTCTAACCAGTAATGGGTATTAGACTCTTCCATCCCCTTCTCTGCCTCTACATGTAGAATGTAACAAACTACATGGAGATAGTGGATTGGATCCAGCTATCCCTCAGTTAATGGAATGGAAGAGAGAGTGATTTTGCCCACTTTCTTCTCACTGCAGCCCACTGACTCGTGGCTTTATGAGGATTTCACAGCTCTGGAAATCAACTTTCCTGGAGTAAAAAAATGACTGGGTGGATGGGGATTAGGAAGATCCACAATTTGCTGTGATTGGATCATTGGATCCAACCCACTGGACTGGAGCCAGAGGTACTTCAGTGGAACAAGCTCATACGAAGGGTCTCCTCCACAATTCCCTTTGCAAAGCAGCTCCTCATGTATCCCAGAAATCCTGTGCTGAGGGTTAGCCCCCATCAACAACATGCACTGCATTGGTAGATGGCATTTAACAGGATAATTGGATGAAATTGTATTCTCTTGTATGAGTGCAGCATATCTCAAGTCATACTTGTGCTGCTTCCACAAGATGAGGCAATTTTTGCCTGATTTCCTCTGTTCAACTGCACCTCATAGCGCATTTTGTTTGAGGGTCCCTTGACACTCAGCATGGAATTTTTGGGGCACACAGAGAACTCATTTGGAAAGGGTGGGGTAGGGAAAGAGCTTATGCAACCTCTTTCTACTTGGATATAGATCCAACCCATCATATTTATTTGAATGCTGAATCTCTAAATCAGAGAAGTAATATGAGATGTGAGTCTCAATCTGAAGGAGGATTCAAATATACTGCCTAATGTGTTTCAATAAATGTCTTCCTTGAGGTGATGATACATATCAACAGTATAGCTCAAAATCAGTCGGAGAACAGTAGTACAATGCTATTAAACACTTGCATAATAATAATAAACCCATCAGAGTATAACATGGGTTGAAGAGCTAACATTATTGGGGTGGATCCAACTAGCTTTTCCATTCAATTTAAACCGAATCCCCTGCTTACTGCAGCCCTGTCTCATGTTTTTGTCCATGCCAGTCTCATGACCCCAGCCAGTCTCATGACCCCAGTCAGAGAGGATCCTTACTCCCTTTTTGTCAATGGAAAAGCTGGTTTGATCCACTGTATCATATATGACATATACACCTTTACTAAGTGAAGACATGTAACCTCCTATGCTTGTTGTTGTGAAGAGGAAACCTTATGTACTTCCTTGTCCTCTTCGGAGAAAATGTGATCCAGGTAGCTACTACAGTGTTCCTAAGTAGGGGAGTGATCCTCTGAATGCAGAGCTCTAAGAATTGTGCAATCTGTTTCTTTTCGAAGTAGTAAGAAAAAACTGGGTGTTGTGGCTATGCCCAGTCATTCTAGATGTTATAACACACTTACTGATTCTTGAAGGAGAATCTGATTAAATGAGACTTAAATTCATTGCTTGTAACTGCAAATTTCTGGGGACTAGTTTCTCATTGATCACGGTTGGTTTGCTCTGTGGCAGTATTTCTAGTTAATGGAAGTAGGATCAACTTCTATCAAGTTTGAACAGAAGTGGTCCTTGAGTTTTGAAGTTTTTTTTTTTTGCAATATACTTCCCACCAATCAGTGGAATAACTGTTGGATTATAACATTCAAGCTGCAATATACTCTCGTAATCATCCTTAGTATCATAAATAAAAGTTATCTAGGAATATCTTATTACATGTGGTTGAGTTCATTTCTTGTAACTGTTTGGGATTCTTTCAGATGCAACTGAATTGCATCTGACTTCATGTATGTGGATAGTAATAGCATGAACACTCTATGGCTTCACTTCTGTATGTGGAGTCTTCGTACACTTCATTATATAGTTGCCTTTTTTGCTGGAACTCCACAGATGATAGCAGCATGTTAGATACCACTGTTGATGCCCACATATCTATTACCTTGGAATAATCCTGATAAGGGCAGTTTTGTGGATATGCTTCTGAAGATATACTTGCATAATTGGCTCTGGCAAAGATCCCGGGATATAGATCAGATATAAAGCATCATGTAAAATGTTACATGTGAGTTTGCTTCTTGTCTTTGACGTTGTCTTGTGTGTAAAACAGAGCAAAGCTTAAAAAAAAAACCCTGTGAATTAGCTAAAATATTTTCTCATCAGAGTTGAATAGCAGTATCGGTCACTCAGAATCCAAAAAGGCTCCTGCATGGACAGAGGCAGCCAGTTTTACAGTCTGAAGGCAGTTTCCCCTACTCCATACTGTGTGAGTCCCTCAACTTCCCAGTGCTCTACTGAGTCCCTCAACTTTTTGGGAGTGGCTTTTGGAATAGGGATAGGATATTGGCTGCAGTAGGAAGGTTGGGTCTGAAAGTCCCTGAGTGAATGCAACTCTTTAGATTCTAGTAGTTGCATATAAATGTAATTTTAAATCTGTTACTGTTCTGTCTGGTGTATTACCTGCCTACCAGATGTACTTCGAATGCTTATTTTATCTTGTATAGCAACCTAGGGTTTACCTTTAATTCTCTAAATTATTTTGAGTTTCATGTACACTAAGTACATTCAAGGTATTCAAATTTGATTCTGCAAAGTCGGTATTATGTTTATAGTTACATGCACAAATTAGAATGGCATACAGTATCTTCAGTAACATTGCAGACTTCTCAAAGTAGCTTTGTTCAGAAAATACGATTGGACAGTAGAAATGTAAAACTTCTGGAAATTTTAAATTAGTGGGATGGGGGTTCTGTTTCTTCAGAAAAATTGGCATTTTGGGAAAAATGGAAATATATGCAATACTTTCCTAGCAAACCTTAAACTACTTTTACTGATTTAACAACATAAAATCACCGCTTATAACTTAATTAGCATATAAAATTGTACTATTTGGCATGTTTATGGAATTTTAAAGTACATGAGCTGCAAACTCCTATATCCTATGCTTCCATAGAACATCTATCTTAATTTTTGCCATCTGAGAGGTAGAAAACAAATATTGTAGTAAACAAAAGAAAGTGTATTAATTGGACAGACACTCTGATACAGTCACAATAAATAGCACTACCAACATATTTGAAGATTAAGTTAAACTTCATAGTATTGAAAACACTGAACTCTTTAATCATGTATTATCAAACATATTATAGCATATTAATTGTTGCCAAAATTATTTACCCTGAAACACAAAATATATTCTTGAAAAAGTTCGAGTTTTTTCAGCATCCCCTGAAATTTCAGTTTTTCTATTGTAGAAATTGAACATGACTGAGAACTTCTTCATGTTATATATATTAAGTGAGGAATTTTTTGTCTTAAGAAGCATTTCGTTAATGCTAAAGGAATTTTATTAGATTTTTTTTTGTCAGTGCTCCCCAAAGTGTCTCAAAATTGGGACATTTTAGGGAGCACTGACAAAAAAAGTTTTTCCCGTTGGAAGATGATGATCCCCCCCCCCCAAACAGTCCCCCTGCATTCACATATCTGCCAGGCAGTACAAATTTCAACAGTGAAATAAAAGCAGTTGTTTGATTGGCCTATAGTTCAAATTTAAATATTAATAATATAACATCTTCCTTATATGTAGAGGATTTTTGGGAATCTTTCAAAGCTTTCAAACATAGCTGTGATTGTCCAAGAATTCCCAGCAATAGGGTATGTTAGTAAATGTAAATTCGTATGAATATATTGCATTTTCTTTTTTTAAAAGCTACTTATGTGGTCAGCTTTTTAGTAATAATACTTATTTGAAGTGACTGCTTAGCTGAAGTAGAATTTTTTTTTTAATCTCTAGAGTGTTAATACTAAGTTTTGGTATTTTAATAGGGTCTTGTGTAATATTCAAACAGCTGAATGCAAGTAAGTAATCTTTGGCAACAATTATAATTGTAAAAGTTGTTAATGTAAGATTATTATAGCTTAACTGACCTTTTTGGACAACAGTATGGCTCCAAGGAGCAAAAAAGAAGTTCTGACACTTCTTCCTGTGCAGTGATGTAGCTTAGCATATGCAACTTCATCTAAGTAATTATGCATTTGGCTATATACTGAGGTAGGAAATAGTTTAATGAAGAGCATGCAATTGCAAGTTTGAAAAGTCTTCAATCTTTATTTTGAAGTATCAGCTCTTAAGTCAATAGACATTGAATAGGTTTGTTGTATAACTGTTACACGGCATACATATACACCTTGCAACTGTACTCAGTTGCAATTTTCTCTGTAGCTCTTCGACATGGTGTATTTCACTCTTGACCCTATTTCTAGGAGATGTACGAGTAAGAAGTCGGGCAGGATTTGAAACAGAGAGAAGAGGTTCTCATCCATACATTGATTTCCGTATTTTTCACTGTAAGTATTTAAATAATAGCCGAACAATAATGAAGAATACCATTTGTTTTTGGCTGCTGGACTTCAAGTACTTGACTGGTTATAAAATGGAAATTAACATTTTTCTTAATTTCCTGCAAAAGTAATAATTTCTGCTTTGAGAAATTATGCATTTACAATATGCAGGATAGCACAATCCTTTTCTAAATCCTTTTCTAAATCTACATGATACTATGCTGAAATAGAATGCTTCCTTGGCACAAGTGAAACATCCACATTCTCTAGCATGGTGTATACTTGGCTAGATAGAATGATGGACCTCATTTCAATAACCTTATTCATAATCACTTAACCATTATAGGCGCTAATACCTGTGTACCAATACCATATCTGTATATTGATCATTTATAGAACATGATAATAATTGTCCTGTAAATTCTGATATATAAGTTTGCCTCCCTACCACATGCTGAATATTTATAGAAAAGTCTTTGTGCTTCTGTGCATTCTGGGGTGTTGTTTTATATAATTTAAAATTCCAGCCATAAAACCCCCAATGACTATGTAGCCTTCAATTCTTACCTGAAGAATTGTCCCCCCCGCCCAAGGTAGTGATCTTCAGGACCTTTGAGTCATATAGTCCTTTCTTCTGGGTCAGAAACCTTTCTGGAGCTGCGCCCTTTTTAAAATAACTTTTGGAAAGATTTGCTGAGAAGAGAGCAAGGTCGTGATGCCCCCTGTCTCTCTTTGTATGCATGCTGAGGGTTGAAATAGATGACATCGTGTCCCTAGGGAAATGCTGCCATTTTGTGGCAGTGAATTCCCACATGGGAACTCCTTTTAACAGTGTTGGGGGATGATTCTGGTTGGACCGCTGTGGGGGAGGGCTTGTTCAGTTGATGCCAGAGTTACTGAAGAAAGACCAGAGGGGGGTGGGAGAAGAACTCTCCTCCATAGTCTCTCCATAGTCACAGAACTCTCTCCTGTTGTTGGCGTTCTCACTGTGCAGTAAGAGGGTAGGGACTCCCCAGCTGTTCCACAAAACCAGATCCCTTCCTTGTGGCTGTGGCACTCAAAGAGAATCAAACCCAGTGACAACCAAGCTGGGTGGCCTGTATGCCCAGGAGAGGCTGCCCTGCCCTGCTGCAGCAACAGCAAATAAACAACACAGGAAAATAATACCTCCTGGTGCCATTTTGGGTCAGAAAAATGGTGCATGATGGGGAAGGCTGGAGCCCTTCTTCTCTCACATTATGGTGGTCCTGACCAGAATCAGCCCCTGCAGAACCGTTAAAAGGATTTCCCTAGTGGAAACTCACTACTAAATGGTGGTGTGTCCCAGGGGTGGACTTGGGGATGTCATCTCATCTAGTTTGGCTTTGAGAACAACGGCAGGATGGTGAGGTGAGATCACTTCATGTTGGAGGGGATTCCTCCAGAGCTCTGGCCCTGACCTTATGCTTTCTATCCCCAACTTTTTTAGCTTGTTACTCATAGTCCTGGTCTTGACACCAGGTGAGGGCATAACTCTGGCTCTCCCATTCCTGTCACATTTTTGCACCTCAATGAGTCCCAGGTTTGGTCTTGTTCTAATGAGTCTTGCAAGACAGCTGTTGTTCAGGAAGTTTTCTATACTTTAGCTGATCAGCTGTTCTTTCCTCAAAATAAAGCTTGGCCTAATTAAAAAATAAAATAGAGATCTGAACCTAATTACAGTGCTTTCCTATGATGATGATGTCAGAAAGCAGCATTGCCATAAAAAGTTCCATTGGCAAAAAGCTTTCTTTCTTGTCTCAAAACATTTTTGTGAAGTTTCTTTCTCAATTTACTGCTTTAATATTTGGTAGCATAGACTGTGGCCTGTCCAGGCAATCAGGTATATTTAGATGAAAGCGCTGATAATTGCTCTATATATATATGGCATGAAGGCTTGCTAACAAAAGGGATGAGTCTTGAAGAAGTAGAACTACACACTACCTACAAGTAGTAAAAAGACAATGTAAAGAAAGCTGTTTGAGCAGACGTTAAAAAGAAAATTTTAAATGCCTATGTGAGATACTGTAGTACTTTACATCTTAGATATAATTATTTCTATAATTTTCCTACTAGGTGATCCACTTATGGAAGTAAAATGTGGAATATTCTTTTAGTGGCATAAAAAAAGTTCATATTTCACAAATTTTAAAAATGCTTAGCTGCTTCCCAGGACAGAATGGTGAATGTGCAGATCTCACTTTTTTGTTCTATGAAGCAGTTTTAAATCAATTCTATGCAATTTTTGCTTTGGCAGCTGCTGCTCCTTAATTTATTAAAGTAGTATATATACACACACAAGATTTCTACAAATCTTTATTTGCTGTTGCTAGTGACCAGATGGGGATAGTAACTGAGGAAGAGTGGTATATCCTTTTTAATGCTTAGTGTCCTGGAGCCTCTACCACTGTGTTTTCCATTGTGTGTAAATTCTCCTTCCCCTCCATGGTTTGCAATAATCATAGTATTGCAATTTCATGAAGGATTAGTATGATGAGATACAGCTAGGATTGTTTTGAAGCCATAGTTTGAAGTGGACTTGTAAACCTATGGTTTTGGGCAATCCTGGTCAGCTCTACCGGTAGCTAACCCTGATGATGAGAATCAGTGTGCTGCAGTGATTAAGAGAATTGGGCTAGGATCTGGTGTACTCAAGTTTGAACTCCATTCTGCCATGAATGCCTGCTGGGTGACTTTGGGCCAGCCACGCAGTCTCATTCTAGCCCTTATCACAGGGTGGTTGTTGTGAGGATAAAATAGAGGAGGGGAGAAAGATGTAAGCTGCTTTGGATCCCCATTGGGGGAAAGGTAGGGTATAAATATCTAAAAAGAAATAAATGATGTGACACTTAGTAATGATATTGTTCATATGGCCAATTTGGTGCTGAACAATGTCACACTGAAATCAAAATTTTTATTCTGATTAACAATTTATTTTAGGTGGTTTTGTATTTATTGGGCCTTGACAGAAAGGTGGGATATAAATAAGTTTGAACTGAGTAAATGCTGAACAGCCAGCACAATTAGTTCCACCTACTTGTATATAAGTTGTGACAGAGGTTTAAGGCTTTTTACACTTTCACATCATTTCTGTTGTGAACTAGAGGTTTTGTGAAGATTCTGCCCAACTCCCTTCTCCGTGGAAGGTAAGACACAGGCAAAATTAAGTGAGCTACTGAGGTATACAAAGGAAAACTCAAGCAGAAATGGTTTTGCTACTCATTCTCCATGTGGGGAGAGATTTGGGCTGTGGTAGGCCCAGGGGGAGCCCTAGGGATGAGGTTGTACCCTAGGCTGCCAGTTTACCTATCCATTCTCTGGTGCTTCATACCAAGTACTGATATTGTTAGCTAGCTAAATTTGAAATAACAAGCACAAAACTTGCTGTTATAAGTCACAGGAATAAAATAATTAGTGGATCACCATTTTAATGCATTATTCTTAAAGCTTATATTTTTAGGTAGTTCAGCCTTAAATGGATAACGTTTATTTCTCGATGTTTAAATACTTTGTTCTCTAGAACTTTCCTGAAATATATTAGTACAAGCAGGGGACCTGCAAGGAGTTCAGGAGGCATCTTATTTTCCCCTTTGCCACAGTTTCCTCTTTCCATTCCCTGAAATTTCCCATGGCCTCTCCCCCTTTCCTGCTTCTTTCTTCCTTTCCCACCCACCCACTCACCAGCCTTTTAGCTGCTCCTCATCTTCAGTTATATTTACTTACTTCATTTATATCCCACCTTTCTTTTTGATGGAGACCCAAAGCAACTTCTTTCCCCATTTTATCCTCAGAACAACCTTGTGAGGTAAGTTAGGCTGAGATTGTGTGATTGGCCCAAGTGAACTTCCAGGGCACAATGGAGATATTAACCTGGGTCTCCCAGATCCTAGTTGGAAACTGTAGCTGCTACACCATACTGTCTTTCATAGAATGGCTGCTGTTGAACAGTAGCAAGCAGCCAGTTCTGGGTGAGTCACTCAAGTCATGTGGTAGCAATTCACTTGGTGGTTGCTGCCAAGCTGGCCCCAGTGAATCCTCCCTTAAAGGCTGAAACAGCTTTGAAAAGGGTTTCCCCCCGCCTTCTGCTAAAAGAAACCAAGGCTGGCAGTACTTCTGTGGTTGCCTACCAGTGGTCACTACAAATGGCATTCATTTCTTAATGCTACAAGTACTGTTTCTATTACTGTGTGTGTGGGGGTTAACCCCCAATATATTACTTTTTTAGATTACAGTTTTTTCTGTAAACTTGGAGCATTTTTCAGGTTTCTGGAAAGATCTGTCTTGTCTGTCTATGGCTCCAGTCTCTTGATTTAAGTATCCACAGATTTGGCCATGTTTAGAATTAGGATATACAACTGGGGGGCCTGCAAGACTTGTGGGAGGAATGCCATCTCCCCCTCCCCCATCGCCAAGGCTGGCATGGCTCTAGGCCCCACCACCCATCTTCAAACATAGCTGCAGCAGCAGTGGTGCCTCATGCCTGGGAGCCACTTCAGGTCCGGAGCCTTGCCCAGTGTCTGCTGGGCCTGGAGCCTCTCCCAACATCCACCACTGAAAGCTCTGTTGGTGTTTTATTCGAGAGAGGGTGTTTAAACCCTCCTATGTATTTTGGGAGGTATGATTTCAGGTTTTCCTGCAAACCTGGGGGTTCCCTAAGTTTGCAGGAAAATCAGTTTAGTGCTGGTGTAGCCCCAGTCCAGGAATTTAGATATCAACAGATGGGGTCACATAACTCTATTAGAGATATAGATTGATTATAGCCCCCCTTCAGTTTTTATGTATATGTTAGACAAGAAGTAATTCTGCACTTAACTTTGAATGGATACAGATAGAGATTAACTCCTTGCATTATGGTTTTATAACACAATCGATTTGTGGGGGGGAGGGGCTGCCTGTGAATAAGAAAACACTGTAACATGGCACACAGTTCTGAAATTGTCAGTTGGTCTTGCATCAAAGGCAAAAAGATGGGATGATGACAGGAAAAAGTGACAGCATGAAATAGGCTTTCAGTCCAGTGTGTATCTTTATTGGTAGTATACATTTAGTGTGCTTTATTGGGCCAGTTTGTGGGGTATGTGTGACTGGTGTACTTTCAGGCACCTAATAAATAATAATGTGCTGACCACCATTCTTTTATAAGTTACTTGGTAAATTGTTCTCAGAATTTTAAAGCTGACTGTTGTGTGGGAAGTAGTTGCCTTTTTTCTATGACAATTTGTCAAAACATGCTCTGGTTTCTCTCTTTTGTATAGTGTTTTACTTTAAGCAGTCCATTACAGCACTCAGACTCATGTGACTCTATACCCACACTTAAGTAATTCATTGTGTGTGTGTAAAGTGCCTTCAAGTCGCAGTTGACTTATGGCGACCCCTTTTGGGGTTTTCATGGCAAGAGACTGAGGTGGTTTGCCAGTGCCTTCCTCTGCACAGCAACCCTGGTATTCCTTGGTGGTCTCCCATCCAAATACTAACCAGGGCTGACCCTGCTTAGCTTCTGAGATCTGACGAGATCAGGCTAGCCTGGGCCATCCAGGTCAGGGCAAGTAATTCATTAGGTCTTTGCTAACCATCAACAGCTTGGCACTTAATGTATCCTTCAGACATCAATGAGAAGATATTCCAAGCTTGATGTTGAAAATTTCCTGAGAAACTAGCTGAAGAATGAACTCCAACATGCATAGCAATTCCTATTCATATTGCATGAAAATGCCTTAAATGGGACCAAGAAACTAGGGTTTCAGGCTTTAATTTTATTTAAATAGCAGCAAAGTAAGGCAAAGATCAAGGAATTTAATTTTCTCTTATCCCTGTACCTTTTCATCAGTAAGGCTAGAAATTAGTTGACTAGGATCAGCAAATTGCTAACCGTCCTTGGGCAATATTCTACTGTTTAGGCCATATCCAGAAAATATGAATATATTAAATATTGATGATGTCATACCTGCCAGGGAGATAATTAATTGAAAACTGGTATTATGGTTGGTACTATCATTATGCACATTTCCTGATTATATTAACTCTAGACTTTTTATGTTGGGATTTGACTGTATTGGTCATTCCCAAAAGGGACAAAAATATATTAAATGAGTATTGTTTCAGTTGAAGCCAGGATGCCCTATATAGCTATAAGTGGGGGGCTTGTGGGACTCACAAGGAGAAATCCTATCTCCCCCCCCCCCCGATTGCGGAGTTAGGCACAGCTGCAGGCCCCACCACCTGAGGCCAGCCACAGCGGGGGTGCTGGCTGGGAGCTGCTCTGAGCCCAGAGCCTGGAGCCAGGCCCAGAGCAGCTCCTAAGGGTTGTTGCTGCAGAATCACACTATGTTGCCTGTGCAGATAACTTTTTATTTTGAGGGGAATTTTGAATCCCCAATGTATTTTTTTTTTAATATTTCAGATTTTTTTCTTCATACCTGAGAGGTCCCCCAAGTTTGCAGGAAAATCTTCTTATTGTCAATGTGGCCCCAATCCACAGATTTAGATATCCACAGATGGGGGCCACACATTGCTATTAGATATATTTCTCAGGAATAATTAATTAGATTTTTGGTAAAGCAAGAATTCCATTCTGGTTTCTGGCAAAAGATCACAGGAACTAGCAATGATGCATTCACATTTAGTAATAATCTGACTATTTTTTTTGTTGGTAAAAAGGAAATATGCATAAGACAAATGTGTAACTTCTAGGAGATTTAAAATAGCTGTAGTCTCATACTGTGGGGTTATGGCCAAGTGACTAGGGCACTTGACTTTGGTTGCATTTTTTCCGGCACTGTATAGCTCCCTGTGTTCCGCCCAGCTGTAATTAAGTCCATGCTTGTTGTGATGGTTACATCACTCTTTCTACTGCATATCATTAGAAGGGTTTATAATCATATCAACAATACTGGCAGTTTGAAAAACAGACCTGTATGTCAACAAAATTAATGAATCATCTACTTCTGATCTCTGAAATACCAGGTGAGGTGTAGCATATAAGAATGTGTGTTCTGCCTTTTAAAACACACCATAACTACATTAAATCTAGAAATTGTTACACTTCAGGTAAACTTGCCTTCCTGTCTAAACACATATGTTTCTCCTGTTACTCTCTTCCCCTTCCTTTTTTCACTATTTTTCCTTCAAAGATTTGCTCTTGCTACTACTTTCAAAGTTTGAGAAAACCCCTTCCTTTATATCAAAACAGTGGTTTGAAACCCATTTGTACAAGCCCAGCTTTATCTGGTGTAGACCATGAAATGATGAACTAGAAAATCTTTATTTGCTGTTAGTATGAGCACCTGCTCATTCCTTTCCTCTTCTGTATGTAGTTTTTTTAAAGCTGGTTCTAGAATGAAAGCAAGAGAATATTTCAAACCCTAGATTCTCAAGGTAAAAACTGTTGCTCTTCCTTTTTTCTCTCTTCAGGATTATGGCATCTTTAAAAAGAGGTGAAAGACTTCATTCTGTAGAAATGGCAATGCTTTTAAAGGGGAAGGGATAAGTTATGATCTGGTAAAGATGGGTGTCTTGCTGGCAATGAAAACTTCATTGGGGTGATCTTTTTAACATGTTACCAGGAGCATCATAATTATTTGGTTAGCTAAAAGTAAGCAGTACTCAAATGTAAACTCAGTAGGTGTTAGATCTCAGTAATAAAAATTATCATCCTTCTCCAGGAATAATAATTAGAATACTTTGCTTTTCAGATTTTTAGTTCAATGTCTGAAGGATGTGATATGTTGATTAATGACATGAGAGTGTAGAACTTCACATTTAAGGATGTTACTGTAGTCTTGTGATGAAGAATTAATTGTATCTTGTGTCTTGGAGAAGAGTTGTGGTTTTGATTCCAGAGCTGATAAATTTGTTTCATCTATGAAAGTTGACAGTACAATTCATAAGAAATGCAAAAGTAATACCTTAGGCCTCCTTCTCTTGTTACATTTGCAGTGTGCCTCTTTTCACTGCTACAGGATGGTGGTGCAAGACAATGTTGGTTCTTGCTTGGCCCAAACCTTTTCACATTGCCTCAGTGGCAGAAAGAACTGCAGTTGTAGTTGCTTCTGTTCCAGAAAATTAACATAAGAGGGTTTTAGGTAGCTGCCAATAAAAGGTGGAACAGAATTCTTGTCTATGTGAATGGGAATTCTGTGAATAATAGTAATCTCTTCTTTTCTGGTTTTACTCTGGGTAGGCATCAGTGGCCAGAGTGTTCATAAGAACACCAGAGAAACAAGTAGGGAGAAAGAGAAATGCCCTTTGGAATGCTTTCTGTAACTCGGGCTTGTTGCAGATCTAATACTTCTCAGGTTAAAGAATTGGGAGCAGGTTTGGGGATTACATGTTCCCACTCCCACCACATTCCTATTTGTGTGTGAGTTGCACACTATAACCCCCCCCCACACACACACACCTATTCATATCTGGGATTGTCATAATATTTGGTTGTTAGCCTTGGTTAAAACTATTGCAGGACGCTCCTGAAATTTCTTTCAGTACCTGGGTTAAATCAGTTTTGCAATACAATTCAGGAGCCTCCTAGTCCTTTACACAGTGTGACATTTTTGTTTCAATTTCTTAGAATTTATTTGCTATCTTTTTATATTTTAAAAACAAAAACATAACAAATATACCACAGAATCAATTCGATACTGTAGTTTTGAAATGAATCTTTATAGCGAGTTTTCTAAGTTTATCCAACAATGATATAATCTCAATTGTGTTGTATTGTATCATGTGATAATTCAGAAAATAGATCCTAATAATCTTTTCCAACTGCATTGACAGTAGTTGTTTGGAATTTAAATATGCCGTGATAGTTAAGTATCACATCTGATTTATTTTTGAAGGCCAGACTAATTCGCTGTAGCCAGCACAGTATTTCTGTGGCACAAAGGCTTCTGCCCATGGAGCAGGACTGTCTTATGGAGCATGACTTTCTCAGCTTCCCTGGTAGCCTGAGATGCTCCTTGAAATCCTGTTCCTGGGGGCTGTGCTGGGTCCAACCCAATGTATGTGTGTCGAATGGATAGCTCTTATCACTTAATGATATTGCTTTTAATGAGATAGTAGTATGTATATATATTACATAATAATTTTTTACATTTTTCTTCCCCAGCAAATTCTGAAATTGAAGTTTCTGTGTCTGCAAGGAATATCCGACGGTTACTGAGTTTCCAGCGGTACTTGAGATCTTCCCGTTTCTTCCGTGGTACCACTCTTCCAAGTTCTTCAAACATTTTAGATGATGATTATAATGGACAAGCTAAGGTTTGTGTGTGAAGTTCCAAATTCAAACTACCTTGTTACTGTGCCCTGAAATAAGTATTTATGTATGATAAGGTCTGCAGTTAAGTTACAGTGCAATCCTAAAGTCCAGGAGCTTAGGCTAGAGTGACTCAGTGCAGGACTGCCCTGTAAATGACTTGTACTAAATGTTGGTGCTGAAAGGGAATTATTGCCAGTAACCAGAATGCTACATTTAGCACTGTGGGAAATCGTTCGGATAAAGAGAAAGAGATAAAAACAGTGTTCAAAGGCAAAAGAAATGTTTCTTGTTTTGCAAATAGTGGTAGATAATGAAGCTGAACAGAATAACTTCAAAGATGACTCAATATAACACCAAACAAAATGCTCTGAAGAACTTCACTAGTTGCCCTAAAACCAGATAAGCTGGGAGCGCTTTGTTCGGTCTCTATGATTTAACACTTGGTTTTAGATGTTCTCCCTGCAGTTTAGCTTGTTTACAATGTAGCAGCTGGGTAGCTCTTGGGCTACTGAACGGATATTTCTGGATAATACAGTATACTATTTTTTTCCAGTACTCCTTTGATGAAAGTACTACCTCTTCAGAAAATGACTTAAAATATGGTCCAAGGCCGCTGCTTTCACTCCCTCCCACCAATATAAATTTATGATGTGGAAGAAAACTGGCACAGACGAGGTTCATAGACAAATATGTGCCATTGTTTTGCATGGGTCTGCATAACTTGAACCAAGTCATTGTTTCTCTGTTAACAGAATGCAGATCTTCTGCTGTACAACTTATCTCTATGTGGTAGTATGTTTTTGCATGTGGATCACTCAGGTTTAGAGCAGAAGCCCAGAACCTGAAGGTTTCTATGGGATTCTTGAAACTTGGGGAACAATTCTTGTGTGCTTTTTATAACATTAACAGAGACAAATACACTTTGTAGAATAGGTGTTCATCATCATGGCTTCTCATGTCGGGGCTGTGTGTGTACAGGCGAGCTGTGAAAAAGATTTCCAAAGCTTCCTAGTAGACTAGGAACACCCCAATTCCCTCTGGTGCTTTCCCTCCAAAACGATTACATGAACACGAGGAGTTCTCTTTTTGCTGTCGCAAAGAGAGGATCTTCATTGCTGTTCTGTGTTATTTTTCCCTCACCTCGTTCTTGAGGCTAAGGAGACTTGTTTTTCTTAAAAGTTTTTTTTGTCATCAATACTCATTCTAGTGAGGAATAAATGACATTTAAAGAAGAAACATTTCTGGCTTTCCTCTTTGCCATCATGGTTCAAAAAGGACCTTCTCTGGATTATTCTGTGGCTTTAAGACGGCACTGCTAAAAAGCCCATTCTCTGTGCCTTATCTGCCTGGGGGATCATATAGCACAACTGCCTGCTCTTTCTTTCACCAATTTACCCAGAGGGCATAATTTGAAAGAGCTGGACTCAAAAGAGGTCTTTTTCAAAGGCTTTGGCTGTGCACCAGCCTGAATAAAGGCACCTTTCCCCTCCCTGGCGAGGTGTGGTCTGACAGATTCACTGGCTCTTGCCAAAGTCTTTGTCTGCATGCCAGCCTGAATAAAGGCACATTTCCCCCCTACTTGGCTGTGTCAGCTCTGATGGGAGAAACCTGGAGGTGTTGCCTGACAGAGCCTCCAATTCATAATGGCTCTTTTCTAAGGCTTTGGCTGCAGCCTGCCAGACTGAAGGATCCCCTTCTCCCTCCCTGGCTAATCTCAGTTCCAGAAGCCTGGAGGTGTGGCCTGATGAGAGCTTCTTTTAAAGGTTTAGCTATGCCTGACCGTAGGACCCCTTTCCTGCCTGCCCTTTCAAGGTGAAATCCTTGGAGGCCTTGCAGTTCTTAGCACAGCCTTACAATTCTTAATGGCTCTTTGTAAAAGGTGTATGCATCAGGGGGTATTGTGCCTTTTACTTAGGATTATTTGGACCTTCAGCCCCTGTAGTTTTGCTGAAGTGGGTGGAGTTTCCTGAAGTAGTTCTTGAGAGTCAGCCTAGTGTAGTGGTTAAGAGTGGCGGACTCTAATCTGGAGAACTGGGTTGGTTTCCCCAGTCCTCCACATAAAGACAGCTGGATGACCTTGGGCTAGTCACAGTTCTCTGAACTCTCAGCCCCACCTCACAAGGTGTCTGTTGTGGGGAGAGAAAGGGAAGGAGATTGTAAGCCAGTTTGATTCTCCTTAAAAGGTAGAGAAAGTTGGCATATAAAAACCAACTCTTCTTCTATTTAGTTGTGTTCTGAGACAATAGTTATGCTTAAGGCGTGCTGAGCTTCATTTTACCATTCTCTCTATTGGGACTGCCTCAGTTCCAGGGTTAGAATTGATTCTCTGTTGATCTCAGCTCCAAGCCTTCTTGCTAGTGCCTAGTCAAAAAGCTGACACAGTGACACAGCAGCCTCGATCCACCACCTTGCTGTAGTCTCTCAGCCTTGATACTTAATCCTAAAGGGATTTCAGTATGATTCTAATTCACAATGTATGAAAATGATGTGCATTAACTCAGAGTAAAATATTCTGTTGTATCTCTTTCAGTGTATGCTAGAGAAAGCTGGAAACTGGAATTTTGATATCTTCCTCTTTGACAGGCTAACAAATGGTAAGGAAATTGTCAGGCATGTATGTTATGCCAGCCCCGTACTTTCGATTTTGCTTTCTTATCACTGAATTTGTCTCGTATGCAAGCATTGTACATTCTCCATGTAAACAAAATACTTTCTTGATCTGAGTCCAGTATTTAGTCACAGAAAGCTGAACTTTTTTGTAAATACATCTGATCAGGATTATTCGCCCTTTTTTTGGATACAGGTGATCTGGTCACATTGATCCATGCTACTGTAACCTCTGGACTAGATTATTGTAATGCGCTGTACTTGGGGCTGCTCTAGAAAACGACTCAGGAGCTGTAAGTGGTCCAGAATGCAACAGCCTGTATCAATTAATGGGTGTTAGTTGGACTACTGTTATGACAGTAGTACTACAGCAGCATCATTGACTACCTGTTTGCTCCTGGGCCCAATTCAGGGTGCTGGTTTTGATGTTTAAATCCCTTATACTTGAAGGACTGCCTCTCCCCATAGGAGCCTGGGTGGACCTTAGGATCTTCACAGCATTGTGTGTTCTCTTCTCCTTCAAAAGGAGGTGAGATCTGACACTGCCAGGGGAAGAATGTTTTCTGTGGTATTCTCTATGAAGTGGGCTGTTGGTTGAAGTAGGGGTCTTGAAGCAAAGGCTAAGGATTCGTCAACAACATTTCAGTGGAGTGTAAGAAAATCAGACATGCAGTTATCTACTAGTTTACTATGCTTTATCTCACAACGACAGTCAGCAAATGCTGATGCTGAAATTGATCATAATATGTCTATTAAAGCCAGGTCTTCCACAGCCCATGACTGTCTATTTTTTAAGACCCATCTTGACTGTTTTGTATGAGTTTAATAGGGAATGCTCTCTATGTCTCATCTCCAAATAGGCTCTGTTAAATTCTTTATCCTATCTTGGCAGTGCTGAGTGCTAGCTTTGGTCAGTTTAAATCGTAAATTATTTCACAACTGAGACAAACTTTTTCCTTATAAAGATATCTTAATAGAGGTTTTGTCACACGTACACATAAATGCAATGGTATCATGAATGGCTGAAGTCAAATTAGTCAAGGAATAAATGAACCTCTGAATGATGGCCTAAATAAATATTTAGCTCTTCAGACTTAAGCGGCAAATCGTGCAAGTTGCGAGAATATCAGTTGTAATAGTCCAAAATTAAAATGCAGATTAAAGTACTCTATTTACCAATTTAAAGGCATTCAGACTTAAAATACACAAGAGTTGAAACACTGGATTAGCAAACTTGCAGCCAGATTTGCTGGAAAAAGTCACCCTCCAAATGTTTTCTGAAATAGGCCCGCCCTCCTCAACCTCTCTAGCCAGCTGTTCCCAAGGAGTGGGCCCACCACAGTAAAGGCCCATGATCTCATTGTGGCTATACAGTCAAGTCCTAATGGAATGCACCCTAAGGAGAAGACTGACTGAAGAACATAACATAACTGGCTCAGGGGAGTATACTGGGAAATGTGGCTCTTAAGCTCCCCTGAGCCAGTTACGTTTTTCAATTATTTAATTTAAGGATTGACAGACAGAGATGGTGGGGAAGAAAATGCTGCCTTTTTGATTTGAGCTAGCCCATGACAGTGTAAATATCCCACCAACCTCCTGAAAGCCTCGAGAAGCTGATGCTGAGAGTTGGTGGAAGAGGAACCAAATTTTTTCATGGGGCTTTTTGCTCCCACAGATGCAGTACTGCTGGACAAGCACGAGGTCCTGTGTTCCTTTGATTTTACTGCATGGGTCCTTCTCTAACTTCCCTGTACCGCTTCCCCAAGGGGGATAGGGAAAACTCTACTCTGCAAACACCTTCTGCTGACTCTGCATAGAATCCAGTCCACTGTGTTCTCATTCATTTGTAGCTAGAATGGGTGTGAAGGCAGGAGCAGACTACAATGCAGATGCGCCTTTAGAATCACCGTCATAATGATTACTGTTGGAAATTACACAGTTACATACTGGCTAATAACTTCAAGCTTTCTGTTGTCCATGGAGGAGAAATAAAATACTGTGACCGTATAAGTATAAATGATAAGGAATTATTTAAGTAAGCTGCCAACAGTGAGCTGCTTAAAGCTTGTCTTACAGTTTAAACACTTGGCTTGTTCTTTTAAAGGCTTTACAGAGCAAAAGATGGAATGCAAAAGATGGTGACGGCATATTGTCCAACATAGAAATACCACCAATATGAGATCAGTATTTTAAATATTTTATAAGAACAGAGTAAATCAAATAAGAGAGTTTCAAAACATGTGGGTTCATTTTTTAGTATTGGGTTTGATTTTTCTAGTGAATGAATGTTAAACGTGCTAATGAATGTTAAACGCTAAAGTGAAACTACTCAGGTTTAAAGTTTTTAAAAATTATGTTCTGTATAAGAAGGCAACTAGAAGGAGCTGTGTGCATGAGAGGAATAGAGATTTCCTTAATTTAAAAATGCATTTTGTTGCATTTGTATCTTATCTGTCTTCCACTGTGAACATCTCAAGGGTCTCATGTGCACAAAGGGTTCCCGAGAGTTTCTTCAGAGACTGAACTGATCTGCTAAGCTGTTGCTGTGTCATGTTCCTTCCAGCCATGTTCTTAAATAGTTTAGGTGGACTGTGTGGCTGCATTCACTAGTAAGAGGTGGTAAAATGATATGACTTTTACTTCCTGTGGCTAGTAAGTCAGCTTCCTTTTTGTTGTACCCTGGTTATCTGCATGTGTGCACTCTACTGTCTTCAGTTTTTGTTATGTTGTAAAATCATCTATTAATCATTCTGCCTGTATACTTTTTAGATGTTTCCCGTTAAAAATGTTTTTATTGTTTTTCCTCAGGAAACAGTTTAGTCACCTTAACCTTCCACCTGTTTAATCTTCATGGACTGATAGAACACTTCCAGTTAGATACAATGAAACTCCGTAGATTTTTAGGTAAAATACTTCAACATGTTCACTAGTTTGAAAAGTCTGTTAAGTGTAAAATTTCAATAAGGTACATTCCAGACAAAAACATTTTAGTTCTGATCTTTGGCGGTATCCCAATGTTCTGTACCTCCACATAGAATGAGAATTCACAAAATGGCAGTGAAAGTATGTTGCTCATTGTGAGCAGTTGTCATAAGCATTGGCCAGTAGATGCCATGACTCCTTCCATACAACTATATTCTACATTGTGCTCCGAGCTGAAATAAATGTGCTTAGTGGAAGAGTAGCATTTTTTCAGCAGCGAAGTTACTGTGGTATGGATTCCTTGAAAATGAAATCTGACAGTTGAAGTGCTTCTTTAGGAAAAGTCTGGTTTCCTGGCAGCAACTGTGTTGTTCCACTGTCTGGAAAGGCCCTTGTGCTGATTTTGCTCATGGATCTTTATAAATGCATGGGGGAATTTCCTGTTAAATAGTTTTATTTTGATATATTGATTACCCTCCCCCAAAAGAAGCTTTTGATGCTTTTCAGAACAGCTAATACAAACTTGACCAAGATTGAAAAGACTGGATTTCATCCAGAACTGTATTTCTTATATTTATTTTTTATTCTTATGTTTCTTATCACCTACTTAGTGTTATTTGTCTGTGTAGATAAATATGGTCGCAAATGCTTGAGAGTGTTTTCCCTGAAACAAATGCAGATTAACTGGTGATTAACATGTTCTGTAACTTTCGCCTCCCTGTGTGATTCAGTCAGGAGGCAATCCTGCTTACAGTTATGAGGGTAAAGGCAGTAGGAGCAGTAAGAGGCTACATCGTGGCCAAGGTATCTTGTCTGTTAGAGTGGAAGCGGCAAGCCCTGGTCATGTTTGTTTGTGTTAACCAAGATTCAGCCAGCAGGTTCTTGAAGCTTTTGCTCGGTACAGTTCTGCGTGGCTTATCTCGGCATTATCTCTGTTAATGCATGTGTAGGAACGAACCTGTAGTTGATGAGACTCTTATTTAAATTATCCAGATTGCCTATTATGATTTTTGAGCCTTTGAGCAGTCTTGTCTCTTGATTTCATCCTGTGAACTTTACTTTTTAATGTAAATTGTAGTCTCCCATCAGCCTCTCTAAATATTTTGGGAGGACTGGATTAGTTTGAACTACTCCTTCAAAGGACTTCCTGCTGGAGATCAGTGTATAGTTAATAATGCTTTGGTGAAGAATTTAATTTGATGCTCTGATAGCTTGATCTAGAATAATACAGACCTAATCCTTTTAGCTGAAGATTGTCCTGTTTAATATGCTGTTCAGTCAAAGGGGGGGGGGGACCCAGTATGACCCAATTCATACATTTTTCTGGGGTAATGCTGTAATATTACAGTGGTGGAATGGCACTCTCCCTTCTCTCAATCAAGGAGCTTTCAGTATGAATGGAATCCTCCATGTCAGTTTCTGACTGTGTGAAAGCCTGAGCCATGGTGTTCTTCCCTTTCTGGTTGGACAGAAACAGAATGAACCAGTCATTCATGTATGTAGCTTGGTTTACACTGGAGGAGAGAGGCTAATCTTATACCACTCCTTTATGCTTGATGTTGCAGTGCCTACTTCAGCTGAATCATTGCTAGGGCTATATTTGTTTTCAGGGGAAAAAACCTGCACATGTGTAAAAATCTCAGTTAATCTACCATTGATACTACTTTTCTGTTTTTTAAGTAATGGTTCAAGAAGATTACCATAGTCAAAATCCATATCACAATGCGGTTCATGCTGCTGATGTGACTCAGGCCATGCACTGTTATTTAAAGGAACCTAAGGTAACAATTTTCTCTTACTTATCGCAAACACTTCTATTTCAAGTAAAGGGGTAATGATAGCAGTTCTGTTGGTGCTGAAACTTCCATTTCATGCTGAGTGATGTTTTAAACATTGCTCGAGCGCTTGATGTTTCCTGTGTGTGTATGCACAGGGTGGGATGTGGAAACTACTTTAAAGTGCTTGAGGATCGAGGCTCTGTGGGGCTGGGGTGTTTTTCAATGGACAGCAGCTCTCCATGCCATAGACCACATGTGGCATGGATGCCTGTTGTTTTTATTTTTTAATTAATAAATTACAGGTTTCATTAATAATTATCTTACCTCCCCTGTTGTGTTGTTATAGGGAAATCCCAAATCCTACAGGCTATAAATAAATGAAAAATAATTGATGTGTTTGAAGACCAATTCCCCCCCTTTTTAATCCTGACCTAGTATTTTGTAACCATTAATAGTGAATGTTCATGTGGACATACTTTATATTACAGCTTTTCAAAACTTTATATTACAGCTTTTCAAATCTATAACTCCATGGGATGTTCTGGTCAGTTTAACTGCAGCTGCCACTCATGATTTGGATCACCCAGGTGTTAATCAGCCTTTCCTTATTAAAACGAACCATTATTTAGCAACTTTATACAAGGTAAGCGGAAAACACTCCTCTTTTTTTGTTATAAAGCCCTGGGGCTAGTTTTGCTCTTTTAAGGAAGGAGGGTTATATTCTACTGCTTTTCTGTTAGTGGAAGTAGATCTTTTTCCTGCCTTCCCCTCCCCCCAGGAAATTCCCAGTACCATCAAAAAGACAGTTCTTGGGGACAAAAAACCGTATGGCAAAACTTCAGTTCTTCTCCTCAATGAAGTTACTGTCCATAGTTCCCCTCCTTCCCCTTCTGTTAGTAGAGTGGTGCAGGATAAAACCCATAATTAGTATACTGGACTGTTCATTCAAGAAAATAGTATGTGGCATTTTTAAAAAACAAAACGCAAACCTTTGATACCAACAACATTTCTTTCTTTCAGAATACCTCAGTACTGGAAAATCACCACTGGAGATCAGCTGTGGGGCTGTTAAGAGAGTCTGGATTATTTGCACACATGTCTCCAGAAAATAGGTATGTGTTGGATTGGCCATACACATTCAGATATCATAGTTTGACTGTGCAGTGTAGAATACATTGCAGAATAGATATTTTAGATTGAGGAGAGGTGCAAATAGAGGGTCTTGAAATTACAAAATATATTTACTGTCAGCTTTGTCACTTTTCATTGATTTTCTCAATTTTATCATGTAAAGTATAGCATATTAATACTTGTCATCTGTTGAGATTCACATGTAAATTTCATATATTCATTTGCATTTACAATATGTTTAAAGGGTTTAAAGACTTTAAATAGATGAAATGTTGAGTTAGGGCTCGCTGTTCTAAGAAAGATAATATTAGAAATATAGTTTTATTCATTTTAATCACAAGCTAACCACCAGGGTTGCTTTGAACTTTTTGCAAAATGATCTATGAATTTTACATTTTAATTTGGACGTAGATGGTGACAGTTCATTTTCATGCTGCTTACTTGTATCTCCAATTTCAGGCAGCTGATGGAAAGCCAGATAGGAGCATTGATTCTTGCCACAGACATCAGTCGGCAAAATGAATATCTGTCCTTATTTCGCAGTCATTTGGACAAGGGAGACTTATGCTTAGAAGATGAGAACCATCGCCATCTTATTCTTCAGGTAATTTACTAGAGTAGTAAGACAAAAAATAATAATTTCTATTGAAGAACTTCATTTTTTGTTGTCTATTGCATGATAGTGTTTAGCCACTACACATCTATTTGAAGGCAGCCTGTTTGTATTCTGTAGTTGTATAGTTTTTGCACAAGCATAGTTTGCCAGTACAAAAAAACCTAAGGTTTTCTGTTTGTTCACAGAAACAAGTGCAACACAGGTGTCAAATGTTTTCCTCATTCTGATCCAGCAGTGTTTCTCGACCTTTTTCTGGCGGGACTGTATTTGGCTTGATGCCGCCTCAGTTCTTTTGCTTTGCTGAAACTGCAAAGAAAAGGCACCAACAAGAATGTTTCCTTTTCCAAAAACAGAAAGCATTGTTCTTGCAACAGAACAGAATGCAATTGTTATCAATCTTTATTACATGAAATGATTGATTCATAATTCTTTCTGTTGGATTTTACTGTGGTGGAAATTTGCTTATGCTACCATTAGCAATTCTCCCTTCTGGATGTACACCTTAACGTGGTGAGGGGGTTTGTGTGTGTGTGAGGGAAGCTGAGAGCAATACTGTAAGTGGTCTAGACTCTATCAAGAGACTAAACTCCTAGCAGAGTCACTCAAGACGGAATGGTCCCAGCTGAGACACCAGACGAAGATGCATCCTTAAGGGATCAGTGGCCACATCCGCAGAAGAGAACAGGCAGTTCCAGTGAGGATGGGGGCAGAGGAATCCCTGAAGGTTAGCTACTGGGCAGCAGCAGTAGTGGAAGGTGACACTGGCGGAGGATCTTTCGTAGACAACGGCAGTGCCACTATGGCTAACTCTGGTTAGTACTGCGCAGAAGGCGGCACTGGTAAACCACTTCTGACCAACCTTTACCTTGAAAACCCTATTATGAGATAATCCAAAATGAAAAAAGATATAGTGCTGGAAGATGGGACCCCCAGGTCGGATGGCACTCAATCTGCTACTGGGGTAGAGCAGAGGACAAATACGAGTAGCGCTGTTCTTAATGATGCGATTGGACTAAAGCCGAAAGGACGTTCAGTGGTTGACATGAATAGATGCAAAAGGAAAGTCCGAAGCTGTTCAACACATATAATAGGAACATGGAATGTGAGAAGCATGAATCAGGGAAAGCTTGAAATTGTTAAACAAGAAATGGAACATATGGACATTTCAGTCCTGGGAGTAAGTGAATTAAATTGGACTGGATTAGGACATTTTCAATCAGAAAATTACTAAGTGTTTTATTCAGGGAATGACAAAACGAGAAGAAACAGAGTTGCTTTAATAGTGAGGCAAGATGTAGCAAAGGCAGTCAGGAGCTATAATGCAAAGTCTGACCGAATAATATCAATCAGACTTCAGGGAAAGCCTATCAACATAAGCATCGTTCAAGTTTATGCCCCATCACTTGGGAACATCTTAGGGTGGTGTCATTTGGCTACCTGTTTGATCCATGGTGACTTGGCTGGGATTAAATGGGGAAGCAATTGAGCGTCTGTCTGAGTTCTCCATCAGAGGCCCAGCTAATCATTTAATGGGTCGCATGTTACTGGAGCTGATTGACATCTTCATTGACAGAGGCTAAACAAGACACAATGCCACCCCTAGTCAAGGCAGGACACTCTGCTCAGGCCATTCTTCATACCTGATGAAGATCACAAGTGTTTGTATGGTATGGGTGACCATATTTTAATAACTGGTCCTTAGGTAGTAGGGAGGGCTCTGAATTGAGCACACAAGATCTATAATAGCTGGACCTAATTATTTTATAGGTTAAAGTTTTCTCTTCAAATAAAAAATGTAATTTTCAGGTAAGTGCTAATAAATGAAAGATGATCTGAGCTGTTTGATGTATTGTTTCAAATTGTGACCAAAAGGAAGCCAAAATGAACTCCCTTTTAATCTTGGGGTAAAATTACACAGCAGGCAACTGGAGTGCCTTTAAATAAATGTTCCTGTTTTCATACTAATCCAGTGTTGCATTGATGTTTGAGAGAAACTGATGTGTACCTGTTCCAACATGTTTTCTTCCTGTACCTGTTGGCTGTAATCCTGTCCAGCTGCAGTCAGGTTTCTTAAAAGTGCCATTGTCTGTTTTAGTTTTTTAAAAGTAGTTGGCTTTCTGTACCACCTTGTAAATAATATATTGTGTTGTGCCTTGCATAGTTTCATTGCACCTTGCATAGATTGTGATAAAATTTCATTTGCTAGATGGCTTTGAAATGTGCTGATATTTGCAACCCCTGCCGGACATGGGAACTGAGCAAGCAGTGGAGTGAAAAAGTAACAGAAGAATTCTTTAATCAAGGTAAGTAAAGAAAAACAAGTTATTTTTGTAATGGAATGTGAAATGAAATTTGATAAAGAATTAGAAGTGTGACTCTTACCTGGGATGAAGAATGTATTTGAATTATTTGTAAGAGATGCTAATATATGCACATAGAGTGGCTTCTTCAGATGTTTTAATAGCTGGCACCTTTACACTTTGCATAACACCTGAGATTTCAGCTTGCCTTAATTAAGACTTCCTGGATAAAAAGCTATTTTATTTTAATAAAGGTTTATTTAACTAAATATATTAAAGCTGCAATCTTAAGCACATTTGCTGGGAAGTAAGCCTGATTCAATTTAGTAGGACTGGCTTTGAGTAAATATGCTTAAGATCCTGCCGTGTGAGTTAATAGCTTTGACGCACTGGTTGTTTGCTGATTTATGCCCCCAGTATAGTTGAAAAAAGTGGGATTATATACAATATTGTATGCCTGATTGAGTGCCCATTAGATCAGGCTTCTGTACTTCTGCACATTTGTAACTATATTTTGAGTTTTATGATTCAGCAGATTCCCCCTAAGATTATATTGACAGTTTATATGTATAGTGAAATGACATTTTACTCCAGGCAACTGTGTTAAAAAATGACATTGTTGCAAGGTGAATGTTGAATTTGCTCTCTGTAAACGTTAAGAGGCTGAGATAAAACTACCCCTTTAAGGTAGTCAAAAATTGAATAACCCCCCTTTCTAGATGCCTTCCCAGTTCTGTCTACAAAGGTAGCAGGGTATGGATTCATATGTTCATAGATGTAGCCCAGAAAAAAAAAAAGATTTGGTTCTTGTAGGTTATCCGGGCTGTGTAACCGTGCTCTTGGAATTTTCTTTCCTGACGTTTCGCCAGCAACTGTGGCAGGCATCTTCAGAGTAGTAACACTGAAGGACACTACAGTGTAGTCCTTCAGTGTTACTACTCTGAAGATGCCTGCCACAGTTGCTGGCGAAACGTCAGGAAAGAAAATTCCAAGACCACGGTTACACAGCCCGGATAACCTACAAGAACCAATGAACTCTGACCGTGAAAGCCTTCGACAATATTTTAAAAAAAGATTTGTTCTTTACCTGGAGAAATGAGGGCTTTTAATATAATTTATACTTGTAAAGAGCTACGGAGAAGCTAACTGATGTTGGAATTTTTTGGCATGTCTCGTACAGACTTTGATTTCTAATTATATGTTTAAAAGTAATACTTTCAGATTCTTTAATTTTAGAAATTGTTTTATTGATCAGTATTTCTTTGTAGGAGATGTTGAAAAAAAATACCACTTGGGTGTGAGTCCATTATGTGATCGACAGACAGAAACCATGGCCAACATCCAGATTGGTAACTGCTGATCTATTTGAACATTTATTACAATGTTCATAAATTGTGATATGTTCCATTTTAAATATGTGTGACATATTTAAGCAGTACTATGTTTTTAATAATAATATAATAATAATATATTTTTATATATATCCTGCCCTCCCCTAGCAAAGCCGGGCTCATGGCGGTTAACATCAAGTTTAAATACATTAAAGCATAATCAACAATACAACGTATTAAAACATTTTAACAATGCTGAGTTTAAGATCATCTTCATCTTAATTCAATGGCGCCAATATAATTTCCCGCAGGGAGAGCTGTTTCTACTTCGGCTGCTGTCCAACTTAGCAGAAGTACCTTGGGGAGGGGGGAGTGAGTGGACAACAACTAACAATTAACATAGGAACATAAAGGGAAGGGAAGGGTAGGGGAGAGAGAAAGGGAGGCCAGCTTCCAGATGGTACTGTCGCTGCCCTCAACCATAGGCCTAGCAGAACATCTCTGTTTTGTAGGCCCTGCGGAACTCAGCTAGGTCCCTCAGGGCATGGTTCTCATTAGACAGAGTTCAATTAGGCTGGGGCCAAGGCCAAAAAGGCCCTTTTCTTTTGATTTTTGTTCTGGGACATCCTAGGGTATGCATAAATCAGTTTCCCCCCACCTATGCAAATTACCTCATGTACAAAGACCATGTTCCATGAGCCTTGTCACATTGACTGCAACTGAATATCACAGTGTGAAAAACATTAAGTGAAACAGAGGTGGTCAGAAATTTGGTTTATCAAGTCCCCAGGAGCTTTTATTACCCAGCATGGAGGTAGGAATTAGGATCAGACAGCAGGTGCCATAAGGTGTGCATTTTCCAGTTCTAATCATCGCCCTATCCCAGGTATTGAATGCTGTACACTTCCAAGATTAGGGGATACATTTCCATCTTTACTGTTCAAAGTCTTTCTACAGCATGAAGATGAGGAAGAAGTAAAAACACACTTGATGTATAACATATAGGTCTGCTATTCTCCTTGCCCTGAATCTCAGTAGTCAATTAAAAATTCCTAACTTTTTAAAATCTCCTGTGCCCTGATTCCTTAAGGTCTCCCACCTTTCCTTCCTGTATGCATAAAATAGGAGTGGTATAATAATAGCAGAACTTTTCTGCTATAGCAGCTGCTTTTCTCATCTGGCACATATTCTTTTGCCTGGAATAATCAGAGCCAAATAGGATTTACCATGTCAGTTCAGTCTTACTTTGAGAGGGCAGGTCCATCTTCACAGCAGTCAGTAAACAGGGATGTCTGGTTACTCTGCAAGTCTAAAATGATATAATATCAGTCTGTGGTTCAGAGATCATGGTTTGTCCACCAGAATTGTGCTGCAGTCTTCCATCTCTAGTGTGTGCCAATCCCCACCTGCACTTTGTGGTTTGTAGAAAAGGTAGTTTGCTGTGGCATATCTCGGGTAAACAATGAACACTGCCAACCACAGACAGCCTCAGACTAAAACCAGAGACCCACTTCAAAGCGTGGGGTTTGAAGGCACACTGTAGCTAGTGGTAACCTTAGCTGCCCAGTTCAGATATTAAGGCCACCTATTACTGCAAACCAGGAAGTGCCAGGAGGAAATTAGCATGTGTTACGGGGTTGGGGGAAGAAGAGAAGTGTATGAATCTGCAATGCAGTTTCAATTGCCAAACCATTGTTTGGCTGTGATATTTGTAGCCTGTGATATGTTCATTTTAAACCAAGAATCAAGACAGTAGTGTTTGGCTGTAAAAATTTCAGAAAGGAAGTCCAAATTAAATGAATTTTCTTATAGGTTCTTGCTTCATGACCATGCATTACTACATTTCTGAGGTTGAAGCAGGATATTACATGCAATGCAATGTAATGTAATTATCTTTTCAGTCATCTTTTTACATTGTATCTAATGTAGCTGCTGGAGCTGGGATTTGAAAGAAAAGACTAGCAGGAGAAGGGGGAGGCTATTTAACTCTTTCCCCCTGTGTTCTTGCTGAAATACGTGCTCTTCAATCTGCTGTTGCCACTGCTGAGGAAAATTTGCACATGCTGTTGTTCTTAACTAATTTTCAACTAGCAGTTTATAGTTGCATTTTAAAGGAAACTGTTTTGTTAGTTTTTAATTTCATGTGATGGGTATATACACTAACTGTATAAAATTTATGTATCTGTAACACTTGGCAATTTTATCAACTTCAAGGATTCTTCAAAAGTTCTGTTTGCCTAAGCTTTAAATGACTGGATTCTTGCTTCTATTTAAACACTACTGTTAGTTTTTTGGCTGGAGGGGCTGTGGCTCAGTGGTAGAGCATCTGCTTGGCATGCAGAAGGTCCCAGGTTCAGTCCCCAGCATCTCCAGTTAAAGGGTCTAGGCAATTAGGTGATTTGAAAGACCTTTGCCTGAGACCCTGGAGAGCTGCTGCCGGTCTGAGTAGACAATACTGACTTTGATGGACCAAGGGTCTGATTCATTATAAGGCAGCTTCATGTGTACTTTTTTGCTGCTTTTATTGTTTCATGTGCTGATTTTTTGTGATTTTACAAGTTTGATTACTGATACAATTTTACAATAAAAAGGGATGTTACAATATTTTAGTACAATGCAAATTATCATGCTGCTTATTTCACACTGAGCTTCTACTTAAGGTGGTGTTTTTATCCTCTGTATAAATCTGAGTTAAACCAAGCATCGTAATGAAATTTTGAAACACACTCTTTCTTCTTGTTTTTAAATCCAGTGCATTCTCTCTCTCTCTCTCTCTCTCTCTCCAGGATTTATGACCTATTTGGTGGAGCCATTGTTTGCAGAATGGGCAAGATTTTCAAACACCAGGCTGTCTCAAACCATGCTTGGGCATTTGGGACTGAATAAAGCTAGCTGGAAGGGCATGCAAAGACAGCAGTCCAGCAGCGGTGATGATACTGATCCTGCGTTTGAAGAAATGGACTCTGATGTCATACCTCAGGAAAACCGGCTATCCTGACACCAGGATCTGCTTGACAAACTGCCTCTTGCCCAATATCTGCAGAACAGGGTTCGAGGATATTTTTAGGTCTGACTGCCAAGGTTTCAGTATAAACAATGCCAGCATTATTTATTTCCAATTTTTTTTCTTTTGATCATTTGAACCCAGTTTTTTGTTACAAGACGTGAACATAGAGCAATATGCATATGCCTTGGTTGGCTTTTGCATGGAACCTTGAATATGCAAACCGCAGGCATGATTGAACTTTGATGGGGTAAAGACAAGATGTGTTGTTACGTGCCACATTGTGTGTGTGTGTGTTTTTTTAAAAGAAGTTTAAAATAAGGCCTTCAGAGTTACCACGGGACACGGACGACTCCACTCCATTGGACTTCAGCAACTCCATTCAGTCCTTGTCCAAAATGTGGCAATGTGAAGTGGCCGTTTTTGGCTGCCTCTGGCAGGAACTGATGTTTACAAATGTACCTGGAAACTATAGGTTCTAAACTAACCTTTGTGCATGGCTGTGAAGGAACCACTAACTTAAAAACGACAAAAGATCAAATCTGAAACTGCAGCTCATTTTCCCCTCACTAAGAGAAAAGCCTACCATGTGTCAAAATTTGGCTGTGGTTTTGGGAAATGAGCATTTAACACAAAGCTCAGCCAAGTTTAATCTCCAGTGTCGAATGGGATCGCAAGATTAACAGGCAGAAAATACTTCTGAATCTTGGGAAGGGGAGGTGGGATGGGGTTGAGGAGAGGAAGAGTTCTAATTGTGTGAAGATTCTGCAGTGAGAACATTGCATGTTGTTTTCGCTATTGTACACTTGAACTGCACATGCAAGAAAAAAGGTGGGAATGATTACGAAACACCAGAAACAGCTCAGGGTATTTGCCAATCTGAAATATAGTGGGAGGATGGGAAGTGTGTCCTTCAAAACAAGGGTACAAATGCCCCTTTCGCTGCAGTGTGTGTGTGTGCGTATGTGAGTGTGAATACTTAGGGGGAGGTGGGTGGGGAGGAGGGGGAGATGGGAAGGATTAGACAGGCAAGTTTTTTTATTTATTGTTTTTAGAATGTGACATTTTCATGAGCAGCCACATTGGGGCGGGGGGGGGGAACTAACAGGTTGCTGCAGCTGCCTTAAACTATGCACAAAGCTAAGTGACCAAATTTTGTTGTAGATTGAAAAAGTGCATTGTTTACTTATTCCTCCCTCTACTGAAATGTTACCCGTTATGGGTTTTTTGATGTGAAAAGGAGAAATGTTTTTAAGGACAAATTTTAAGGACTAATTTTTAAACTTCAAGCATTCCTTTTTTTGTAATTTGTTTTTTACATTGTTTTAAGTACTGTAAGCACAACTGTAATCTATTTTGAGAAACTGGTGCTTTCTTTTTGTTCATTTGTATTTCCCTTGTTCTTACTGTAAAGACTGTTTATTCCATTCTGTTTACAGTTCGCAACAGCCATTATTGGGAGAGAGCTTCAGTGTAAAGCCATTGGTTAGAGGCTTTGCCATACTCATTTTAATGTGCCTGTTGCTGTTAACTTTTGATTAATAAAAAAACTTTTCACATTATCTTCAGAGTCTAGCCTTGGAGGTAGGGAAATAATTGAAATCATTTTCTTCACAAGTCCTCTCTGTGGCTCTTTTTTGAGACCTGTTTGAAAACTTGTCTTACAAACCTATTTTCATAGGAAAACTTGAAAGGGAGGGGAAGATGCAGTGACTTTGCCTGGTTGCATTCAGTTTACTTAAAAATCAGATAGTCATGTTAAAATTGCCTGGATTCAAATGCACTGTGCTGGGGGAGAGGGTCAGTGGTTCTTTTTCAAAAAGGTTCCTAGATCCAGCTTTTTGAACTCGACACTTTTCCTCATGAACATCACTGCAGAAAGATTGGGCAATATAGATATGATTTCTGAATTCTGCCAAAGGAAGAGAAGACGTATTTGGCTCAGTGTTCCTATTACTGAGCTGCTGGCTCTTGAAAGTGTAGGGCAAAACTTAGAAACCTGTTTCTGCTAGAAAGAAGGTAGTTTGAGCCTGCTCAACTCTGTGAACCTTTGTTTTACTCATTCAGAGACAAAGTAGACATTTGCTTTTTTAAGGAGTTGGGGTTGGGTTTCCCAGACCCCACTTATGTTTTCTACAGCCGCAAAGCAGCAGTGGGGAATGGTTTATTAAATAAAAAAATAAAGCAGAGCCCATTTGGGCTCTGACTGCTACCGCAGGGAGAGGGAGAGGGATCCTGCTGCCTCCCCCTGCCGTTTTCCATGCTAAAACAGCGCTATTTCCACCAGAGCAGCAAAAATGGCTACGAGCTAGTGGGGAGGCAGGAGTGCTTCCTCCCCCCAAAAGGCTCTGCTTTGTTTTATTTTTTAATGAAACAATTTTATGGACTTAACAAAACATTTAAAAAACCCTCTGCTTTATTTTTAATAGCTGTTTTCTGCAGCTGCTGTGTATAGTTTGGCTTTCAGAGATCTTTAAACAGGAAAGCTTTTAATGGTTCTGAAAGTAAGGCTTTAGCCAGGTTATCTACTGTAGTTTCTGTAACACCCTACAGTTGCAATGTATTGGAAATCAAAAGGCCACTCAGCCCATTTGTTTATCTCAAACCTGGCAGACCAACATACTGCGTCAGTGTATGCAGGAGGTGAAGTGCCGTGGTATGAGGAGACAGGGTGGTATGTACATCTATCCTTATTATTGCAGGGATGTGGCCTGTTCTTTTTTGCTTCCTGTGTAATGTGCAAATATCCCAATGCATTCCACTGCAGAGAGCTGAGGTTCTCCTTTACCCATTATTCAGAAAGTACAAACAGCAGATCCCCGCTTTTGCTTTGGTTACTGTTTCATAATACATGAGATAGTCGAGTGCAGCTGCAAAAAAGGGAATGCTATTCAGCCCTAGTAATAGCCACAAGTCCAGGTGGCTTGGCAATTAGTTTTGCAGTTGTTGACGCATTCTATTTTACATCGTCTCTGCTTTGGGAACATATTAGAAAACAATCTGAGTGGGCTGCTATAATTAAATACCTCAAGCTAGTTCAAGGAAGCTGTTTCCAGTTAGCTGAGTTAGAGAAGTTGCAGGCAGGATGTGGGCTTAACACTGTGGGTGTTTAGCATGAAAAAGTGTGTGGTTGCTCTACCTGGCAAAAACGTTCAGGGTACATCAAGAGTTAATGTACTAGGGCAGCTTTCAACCTTTGTTTTCAGTGTTGTTCTTTTCTGTTTAGGGACACTGGACCTATCAAAGCAGGAGTTACGTCCTGTCCCAATCCCTAGGATTCTCAGTTGCTTACAGCTTCCCATTTCAGAAGGGCTCAGCCAAGCTAGCCTTGCTGCAAGAATCTTGGAGAACTACAATTTTGGTCCAGCTTGCCCTACCATTCCTCTAGTACCTCCTCCCTTATATGCCACTCCTATGCATTCGTTGGCATCCCTTTGGAAAACACTGTAATCAAGAACTGCATTCATGCATCAGAAACCTAATATAATGGGTTTGTCAAGTAGATTAGAGAATAAACCAAGTACACCTTCGGGAACTCATCTACCATGAAGGATTTAATATCATTTTACGATACGTTTTGGTGGCTGGAATTCTGTATTTTAAAGAGTTTTAAACTGGATTGCACTATTTAGTTTTTTTAAAAAACCTTGGAAGCAGTTATTTCTCCCACACTTCAAAAAAAAAAGAAGAAAAAAAAGGGGAAATAAGCTAAAGGAAGAAAATTCAAGGTCTCCTCTAAGACAATTGGCAGGTTTTTTGGGGGGAGGGGTTGGAAATGTGTTACATGTTTTATGAATGGGGCTATAGGCACACACTATGCACCACTAGAAGGGGTATTTCAGTTTGTTTATTAAACTTTCAAACAAGGTATTTAAAACAGCAATGCAAGACTGTAGAAGTACTTATTTCACTTCATTACACGAATCTAGATTGCATTCTGTCTGCTAGACTCAAACCTTCACGTTAGCGACTTGTTTTAGCTGTTTGGCTACTTTTGAACTCTGTTCTTGTAGATGCTTACTTGTGAAATATGAAATATTTTATGATGCAACATGATGACTTTAATTCTTTCTGGGATACTTTAGCTAAAGTAGTTGGGAAGCAAGATACTGATAATGGGTGCAATTTATAATTTATGCAGCTGTTGCAAGAGTACAGTGGCTGGAGGCAAGCCTTTTTACATTCTTTCGCTTGCCCATAGCATTGTTCTACTTTAATTGTCTTGTATAAGATAATCCCTATCGCTGATGGACTTCGATAGGACTTTTATCTACTCAGTCAATTTAACACTTGTAAATTTTAGAAGATGTCCTTACTTATAAAGATGAAAAAAAACCCTCTTTGAACGTTAAGAGCTACTTCAATATCCTCATAGGTACTATTTTAATAGTGCTTTACAACTTCAGGTCACCATTAAAGCAGTGCCCTCTGTTTTTGATTGGAAGGCAGACCTCAGGGTTATACCATGAATGTGTAGTAGAAGTGGAGACCAAAACTCTTAAGCCTGCTGTAGTCCTCTATCATATTCCATGTAGTTTTGTGATTCATTTTTCTGATATTTTCAAAATAAGACCACAGATGTGCCTGTGATTTAAAGGGACTATTTATCTCCGTTCACTAACCCCCCCCCCCCCCAGCTTCTGGATCCCTGTTAGAGGTGCCTATAAATTAAACTTCTTCCCCGTGCCAGTTTCTTATTTAAATTAAAGCCTTGACAGCTGCATTCTCTTAATTTGATTGGGGGGGGGGGAATCACAGAACTGCATAACATGCAGCTCCACCCTTCGATTGCTTCAGGGAACATTGTCTTCTGACCTTTCTAGGAGAGCTGGTATTTAACACAGAGCCTTTACATTTTCATCTTTAAAAGTTACTTTTAAGGTATGTTATGGATAGTTTACATTCCTTGACATAAAGCACAAAATGTGGACACTAGTAAGGTGCTCTTTGGGGTTTATTTGAAGTTTGTCCTCTAGAGACAGAGGAGGGTGGTTGTTTGCTGTTCTCCCAGGCTCTGGCTCCTGCTGCTTGAGGTGAGTCATCCAGAGCTGCCTGCTATTTCCTGATGCTTGGGTTGGAGCCACAGCTCACAGCTGGATAATCCTACAGAAATGACCTCAGAAGTAATCCAGTTTCTTGGGGGTCAGTGACAGGGGGAGCTAATAAGGAATATTAGTAAGTTTGAGGGGCAATCCAGGCTATAAGCAAGAGAGATCCCTATCAACTAAAGCTTGGAGTTGGTTATCTGCCTGTTCAATGATTGTGGATATTATTTATGTACTACACTTATAACCCACCTTTTCCCCACAACAGGGATCTCAAGCAGCTTACACTGTTGTTCTTTCCTCCATTTTCCCCTCACAATTGCCCTGCGAGGGAGGTTAGACAGAGTATGTGACTGATCCAATGTCATCCAGATCCTACTCCATCTTTCTAACCACTACACCACACTGGTTCCTCTCTACCTTTTCCCTCCTCCCAGCAGTCCCTTCTGATCCTGAGGAAGAGGAGTTTTGCAGTCACAAAAGCAGTGTGGAGTAATAGCCAGAAGGCAATGGTGGGTTGCAGTGAGGAAGGGGGAAGAGGGAAAAACTGCTTCTATCAGCACAGTGCGCTGAAGGACAATTTTGTTCCCTTCCCCCTCTTTACTACAACCCAAGGACCACCATGGTTGTTATTCCACTTAGGTCTGGTGCCTCTGGGTATCAATTTCCCTGGGATCAGAAGGGGAAAACGGAAGATCCACAACTGTGCCTTCTGCTGACAGATTGATGGTCTTAACCCTTTCTCTTGAAACAAGGTATTGTGTGAGCACAGTGGCAGCAAAAAAAGCCAGGGTGCTACACATTAACTTTCTGAGTACAGCAATCTGCTATTTCAAGTAAGCACCTGGTCTTCAACCTCTTCAGATTTAAATGACAAAAACTAATGAAGTTAGAAGGCCAGCAAGCAATATTTGGGGTGAGTGTGTGCTAGAGATATGTATATTTAAAATTTTTATATCCTGCTTTTCACCCTCAGTGAGGACCCAACACAGCTTAGAACATTATTCTCCCCACCCCCATTTTCTCACAAAAACCCATTAGGTAGATTAAGCTGAGAGAATGTGACTGGCCTAAAAGTCACCCGGCAACCTTCTGTGGCAGAATGTGGATTCAGATCTGGGTCTCCCAGTATTCTAATCTGACACTCTACTACACCACCCCAACTCTTATGTAAAATTATTTGCCTGCTAGGTAGAAGCTGTGGGTGAGTTTAAATGTGGGTTATCGAGGCATTTTAAAATATTTTTTTGCTGTCAACTTGCAGGGTTTTCAAGGCAAGAATCTTTCAGAGGTGGTTTGCCATTGCCTCCCTCTGCTTAGCGGCCCTGGTATTCCTTGGTGGTCTCACATTCAAGGGAGGCAGCATGGTATAGTGGTTCAGAGCAGTGGACTCTAATCTGGAGAACCTGGTTTGATTCCCCACTCGACATAAATAAGCGAAGAACACGCTTGAAAGGTCCTACCTCCAGTGCCTCCCTCTGCTGCCCCCTAGGTAATCCCACCACCCCTCAGGGCTGGACTGCCCACTTTGTTAGCCACTGCATTAGATCTTCTCAGATGTTGCTTCACACACTGCCACCTCCAATACTGTACCACTGTACTAAGGCCTAAGGATACAAACTGGTCCACAAATATTTGCTCTTAAAAGGTGGCACATAAGGTGAATTCAAAATGAAAACACAAACAAACAGTAAACGTGACTGCTTTTAATTTTGTATATGGTGATACAGGACCAAATATCAATGTCTCTTGAGGACAATTGACTTTGAAGCACCTCAGTTCATCTTGAAAGCAGTCCATAAAATTAACTTTTATACTATTAAAAAAAACATTCTTAAAAGTGTTACATGCTAGAGGGATACGACAATCTCTGATCACACCTCAGTTAAATTTGATCTTAATACTGAGATTTTTGCTCATTATCAGAGTCTGTACTACAACTGGAGCTGTTCAAGTAGTCAGTACTCCGCAAAACGCTAACGTTCAACTAGTGGAGACCCTGAGCTGTGCTGCATTTAGGAAAACTGTAATTATAGAAAACTTACATTTCTATCCACCCTCTTTCAGAGTGATGTTCTTTTTAATTAGCATCATTCAAAAGCCAGTGGATGGGTCTGCTTGCTCCCTGGGACAAATGCTAACCCTTACTGAACTGTAGCAGAAAAAGCAGCAAGAGGGTCTGTGGCCTGGTATTAGCAGAGCAGACCACATGGACACTTCGGAGGACCAGCAGCTAGTGCAAAATAAGTGTTCCCTTTTGTCTTGAGATCTATCAGGTAACTCAGCAGAACACTGTCTGTTACTGGCAAGCTAGGCCATCTGCTCTAGTTTCTGAGACTTGCCAACGTCGACTGTGCAACATTCCAGCTCTTCTGTATCAGCACTGCTTTCCTGTCGAGGTCATAATTACAGGGTTTAGGCCCATTTTTAAAAAAGGTAGTTCAACTTTTGGGTAGTATAGTGTCACTAGATATGTTCCTAGTGTAACGTGTGCTATAGGTAAAAAGCGTGCTTCAATGAAAGCTCTTTGGATCACCGACTAATAAATAAGTTAAATAATAAACTTCCTTTACAGTGTATGGCCAGAGGTGTAATAACTTCACTGAAGTCTTTGTGCTTGAATTACAGGGGCTGTGAATACAGCACAAGATTGGACATCTCATTTTGACATTACTCTTACGTTTGAATTCTAACTAAGGAGTACTAATAAAACTCCCATTACGTTATTCCAGCTAAAATAACTTTTAAAAGCTATTTAATTTCCATCATCCTCTTCACACAAGATGTTTAAAGTTGTCAGTCATGCTTATAAAATATTCATATAGATAAAATTAGTGCTAATGACCTAATACCATATGGGCAATTCTGTACTTAAAAGCTCTTCCATGTATATAAAAATGTCAGAGGCACATTTCAATTCAGGTCCCAAGAAGCTAAATGTTGAATAACCCAGCAACAGAGTTGAAAGAAAATTCCTTCGTAGAAGAATCTGTGTGCGCTAACGTTTAATGGTTTTCAACCAGAGTCTTCATTTTTCCTGTGGTCTTCAGCATGTGTGGTCCAAACTGTTAAAAAGAGCAAGAAAAAAAACATTTGTTAATATTAGAAATACCTTCACACACACGAACCTTGTACCTTATACCAACATATGAACGAAAACTCTTTCTTGCTTTTGTCCCCCCTCCCCTTCCAATTGTCTTTCCAGATAAAATTGATCAAAATGTAATCCATAATGGAAGGATTATCCAGATAGTACATTTTCAAAAATGCTTGGGTCATGATTCCAAATGTTTTTCTGCATATATGGGGACCCTCATCTATCTCTAGTATCAGAGGTGCATGCCTATTCTATTAGGTGCTGTGGAACACAGGCAGGATGCCGCTGCAGTTCTCGTTTGTGGGCTTCCTAGCGGCACCTAGTTGGCCACTGTGTGAACAGACTGCTGGAATTGAGGGGCCTTGGTCTGATCCAGCATAACTTTTCTTATGTTCTTAACCCCATTCACTATCTTCAAGCTGATTTGTTTTGCATTCAACTATGAGCCTGGTTATCAAGTAAACAAATTGGGGCTTATAAGGAACTATGGAGGAGGCAGATAAACAATTTTGATTTCCTCCCTCCAAGAGCATAAGATTGCACTTCCCTGTAGTGCAACTGCCACACAGTACTGACTGTGGTAGTTTGAGGCTAGGTGAGTAGGAAGCTGTGTAGTCTATTTAAGCATCCCTATTTCTGCCATAGGAGCCCCGTGGCGCAGAGTGTTAAGCTGCAGTACTGCAGTCAAAAGCTCTGCTCACGACCTGAGTTCGATCCCAACGGAAGTTGGTTTCAGGTAGCCGGCTCAAGGTTGACTCAGCCTTCCATCCTTCCGAGGTTGGTGAAATGAGTACCCAGCTTGCTGGGGGTAAAGGGAAGATGACTGGGGAAGGCACTGGCAAACCACCCCGCAAACAAAGTCTGCCTTGGAAATGTCGGGATGTGACGTCACCCCATGGGTCAAGAATGACCCGGTGCTTGCACAGGGGACCTTTACCTTTTACCTTTTATTTCTGCCATACTGCCTAATACTTCTGTGAAAGCACCGCCAATATAAGTGACAGAAAAGAATCGCAGGAGAAAAGAACGTTTAGATTATACTCTACAAGCTTGAGATTTTTCATATTTGTATACAAGTAATGCCTTTCTGAAACCATGTAATTAATGCAACCAAGTTTGTTGAAGTGTGAATTTTGTTAAGCAAAAAACTCAGAGTGGTCAGGAAGAGCTACTGGCTGAAAGGGGGATGGGGTAAAAGCAAGAAGGCAGGTGGATATGCTGCAAATACTGAGTGGGGAAGAGTCCGGGGCATATACAGTTAAAGCAAATAGGTAAGCAAAACCTGTCTCTTCTCCCAGAGAGTTAATAAATGTTCTTACTCTCACACAGTACAAAGGAGCAAGTGGCACATTTCTTCCCACAGCTGCTTTTGGGAGAGGGAAAACAAACAAACATGCAGACCAAGATTTAAAAGTGTAAGAAGGAAGATGAAACTAAATTGGCACAAAATCTTAGGTTTTTAAAAAGACACCGGCATTCAAGCAACACGCTGTTAAATGTTACAGCGCACAGATGCTGATGGGGCTCTCCACCTCTGAAATGGCTGGCGGGACCCACATACGCTTTACAGCATAAGAAGAGCAGCTTCCATCTCTTACAGGAGGCATTAGACAAGTACTAAGACAAGGGAAGGTGTGGGACTAAAATTTACTGACCGATTTGAAAGCACATGCCAAAACTTCGGCTGCCAGGTGCCAGTGAATCATTAGCTAGACGCAGCACTTACCAGTTTGGTTTCTGATGCTGGGATTTGCTTTTCAGCATCACTTTGGCTGTCACCTCGGTATCGATAAGCAAATTTCTTTTTAAGAGCTTCAGCTATCAGTGCTGCAGGATCTGCTGGGTCGACGGTTTTTCTTTTTGTATATTCATCTTGTCTTCAGAGTAAAAACACAAGAACAGTAAAAGCATGTTTCAATGCCAGCAATAGATGGGTCTTCTTATTAACGTCTGTTTATATCCTATTCTGTTTCCCGTCTGAAGACTGGGAGAAGCAGCTGCCAGTGCTACAGCCTCTTTCCAACTCAGGGCCCTTTTTGTGTAGTAACAGAATCAGCTGGAAAGAAATGGCACTTCTCTCCATGCCTACATGCCTCTCCTGCCCTTAAAGAGCAATTCTTCCTCCTGATTAGAGCACCTCTGTTTTAAAAGGGTGGGGAAGACTGCTTACTGCAAAACAGGGTGTGCTGCTTTTCCTAGTCCGAAAGCATGCACCGGATGCCAAGAAGGGGCTTCCTTGCTTCCACTGGGGCAACTGCTGATCCTCTTGATCTGGCTAAGGGCTGTAAATAAATTATCTATTCTCTTGATCATGAGGGTCAACAGCTATAATCACTCTCTGCTTTCACCCACAATAATGCAATTGTTACATGTTGTTATTGTGTCCACACCCTCTTACTCAGACAAGGGAAAAAATCTCCTGTGCATTCACCTTTTAACTGACCGCAGCTTTACACTGTTCATATCTTTGAGGATTTCTAGCATGTTTGGTATTTCCGGCTTCTTTGGATCGCCATCTACTGAAGTCTGGCCAGAATTTACTCTTTTCCCTCTGCGCTCCTTAATAAGCTCGATGGCCGAGACGCTCCGTTGCAATGGAGGTGGCGGAGGCAGTGGGGGCGGAGGTGGTGGTGGCGGCACTGCCAGCACTCCTGCCGGAAGGGGAGCTGATGCAACAGAACTTACTCCTGCTGTAATAAAATATGTGCATTTCAATACACTATAATATCACCATTTCAAAAGCAAAAATGAGCAGCATAGTAATGAGATTTTGGAACAGATTGGACAATTAGGACAGCATCTTGCTAGACACCTGTCAAGTCTCCATCCTCTACAGTTTCTACTCCATACAAGAAAGGTGTGCCTCCTAAAATATGAGTTCTTGGTCTCAGACAAGTATGCTGACACCACCTGACCCTCTGCAAATGCGGGTGTAACTATTAAACTGGTCAGCATTATAAAATCTATTATGTCTGGATGTGAAGCACTGTAGGCACAGTACTTCAGCTGCTCAAACCTAACTCCACTTCCTAGAAGCTGCTGTCGGAGATGCACACAAAGGCACATTCCTCTCAAGCTTGCGGCCCTACAGTTTAAGGCCGGGGGGGGGGGCAACTCTAGAGGAATACCACTAGACTAGACCTTGAAATCCCAAAAGGCTGGCAGAAGATTTCATGTCAAGCACTGAAGTCCTTGCTAGCTGGGAAATAGCTCAATGTTTTCTTGTTGCCCTTCCCTTTTACCGCCATGTACAAATTGCTGAGGAAACAAAGATTATTAACTGGAGATAAATGAGACAAAGATGCTAATTACAAAGCAATCACAGAGTTGTCTGCTTCCTCCTGAATTTGTAACAGGCTTCCAAATTCATTAATCAGATCTTAGGCTGAAAGCAAAGTGAAAGAGAAGCGAGTGTGTTAACTGGCAGAAGTGTGAAACTTTTATAAAGTTCTCAGATATCAGAACGGTCACTGATAAGGTCCTTTTAAACAAATGCATGTAATAAAAATCAACAGAAGCCAGATAACATAATGGTATTTCAAGATCACCTTGTGCAGTAGGTTTCTGCAACTATTCAAAGTGAACTAGTACAGGTGAACAAAACTGCAAGATAGGTCAAGATTCCCTATTTTTCAGCCTCAAGGACAAAAGAGGTAAGTGAGCTGAGTGTTAGAGGAGGCCATGAGAGACCCCCAAGGTCAAATTTCTACTCAAGTCAACAACCCGACTAGATGATTTTGGGCCACCCATATCAATCTCCCAGGGTTATTGAGGGGATAAAATAGGAGAGGAGATCTGCGTGCGCCACCTTGAGCTCCTTGGAAGAAAGGCAGGGAGGAAAAAACCTTACAAGTAAGTTAGCTGTGCGACTCATTTCTCTTGAGGTCAGCACTGCTAATTCTAAGACTGTTCACAATTACGTCTCTTGGGTTTACATGACCTGGAGTCATTTTAAAAGAACAGGCTGAAAACAACAAATCTAGTTAAAATTAAAAAAGAGAGCAAATACCTGCTGTCAGACTCTGCTGTTCTTGCAAGCTTACAATTTTGGCTATTTGAGCTCTTAAACTGGCAAGTTCATTTTCTAACACACTGATTTTCTGCAAAGCTTCATCGTTTGTGTTCGCTGTAATGTTGCAGGCTGTGTTCTCTTGCGACAGCTTTGGTAAAGGCACTGGAACACTTGGGACTTTTCCTGGACAGCCTTCCTCTCTAGAGGATTGTTGGGATTTCAGCCAGATGTCTGATCTGTAATTAAGAAGCAATGTTGACCAGCATAATGCCTATTAAACAGCTTAAGGAAACAATGTTAAGAGTTAGTTTACAAACTCTTAGCCAAAGAAATAATTTTCAGAAGAGTAACTATCCTAAGACTACTGATTTTAGAACTGAGGTTTAAGTCAGGAAAGGGGGGGGGAATTCCAGTACATTTTATTCTCTTTCTCAAGTGGGGAAATATTTGCATTTTTGTACCTGCTCCAAGCTTTTGGGGTGCATAAGATGCAAGCTAAATGAAGAAAATATTTTTCTGAAGGCATGCAGAGGGCATTGGGTGGACCCTACCGTCCACAAGTGGAAGGAGCTAACGGGAGAGGATCTTGCCTTGTCACCAGCAGCTCTGTATTTTACTCTAATGGGAGCTGGGAGATCCTTCTGAAGAAAATGCCATATGGTATGTAGGTGAGTGTGTGTCTGAAGGAAAACTGCCCCTATCCTGCAGCTCTAGTGCAGCAAACATGGCTCTGTTTTGCTATGCTGGTGCAAGAGCCCACCTTGGATATGATATGACCTACCAGCACGTCCCCTTATTCCCAACAGTGTAAAAGTGAGCCTGCTCTAACCCAGAAGTAATCCTTTGGACTTCAGTCAGGTTACAGAGTCCTGGCCCACATACTATAATTTAAACCTTGTGAACACCTGCTTTCGTATAGTGCAGCACCTGCCCTCCAAGTACCTGGGGTGTTGAAACTGTCAACTCATCCCCTACACCTACAGGATTGTTTCTGTTCCCTACTATCAGCAACACTGCTTTCCAGATATCTGTGAGCAGGTTACCTAGGCTTGTTTAAACACATTATTTTGTTCATCACAATTTGACTTAAATACTCATGGAAGAAGAGAATTAAGAACACACCTGAGCCTTGTAGAGACTTCACCTTCTTCTTCAGCAATCCATCCCACATCTACAAGGGAGATGACTCGATCTTCTCTGAACTGCTCAGAATTACTGCCTTCAGCAGACTGAGAAGTAAGCTAGAATGTATACAATATTATGTATATTAGTTGCTTAGATCCTTATAATGCCACCTTTCCACCCAACTCAGGGTCCCCAAGGCAACAAAGAATATCAAACATTAAAACCGTGTTTAAAATACAAATACGTATAAAATATTTTAAACAATTAAATAAAACATATAAACACACAAATAGGGAGAACAGCTAATAACAGTTTGTGAGGGAACATCAAATAAAACAAAAGACTCTTCACCCATTCGTGGAAGACAACAGAAGGAGACAGATTAATTTCCCTGGGGAGGAAATTCTAAAGTTTTCATGCCAGGACTAAGAAGGCCCTTTCTTGGGTTGCCACCCATCTGGCCTCAGATGGTGGGGACACCCAAAGCAGGACCTCTGAAGATGACCAGAGAGGTCAGGTAGGTTCATATGGGAGTAGGTATGCTGGCTCCAAGCCATACAGGGCTTTAAAGGTCAATACCAGCATCTAATATTGGGCCTGGAAATAAACTCGGAGCTCCACTGAGACCAGACAAAGGATCAAACACACACAAATCCAATCATTATGAAACAGACAGGAGTGACAACAAGTTCACCTCAGCGTAAGATTCAGTCTGAATGAAACCTCAATGGACAGTTTTTATGAACTAATACAGGAGCTACAGTGCCAGTACAGTTTATATACAAAATCAAAAATATAGCACAATGAATTTTATTGTGCAGTATGGTATTTTTGGATGTTGGGCACTCTACACAAACTTTCCATTAGTCTTCACAATAGGTCAGTAAGCTGTACTTAGAAAAGTCGCTTTGTTAGGAACACTATTTACTGTAATGTGTCAATTACTTCATTAGTTCTCTCACCGAGCATCCAACATTTATTTTTGTATTTCTGAGGAACAGAAACCTTTCCAAGCAACAAAAGGTTAAGATTAAAGATTCAAAACAGTGGGAAATAAAACCCTGTTCAGCCTTCTCACATAGCAATAATGTTTACAGCAATCAGGAACGTACAAGGTCTCTCACTCTTCTCAATGAAAGCCCGGTAACAAACCCTACATTCAGAAACATGAATTATGCAGCCAGCAAGTGTGTGTAGATACCAGTTTGCAAACTGGCCTACACAGCAAGGAAACCACCATGACAGATGCCTAACTGACTCAAGGGTAGAATGCTGTTGCCTAAGCTTTTCCAGGCCTGCACCAAGCCGGCTACAAACAAATGAGATGTTATCTAGAATGTAAAACTGGCATCCAAAACTGCCGGCGTTCTTTTGATGATCAAGTCAAGATTTGCATCCCACACTGTATGTGGCTTTAGTCATCTCAAAAGAGAGAAGTGCCATTATGTCTAGCCACTGGCCATTTCTATTTAATCCAATGTGACTTGAAAGAAAGGGATGATAATTAAGTCATGGTATAGCTTTTTACTGGGTGTCTAAGGCTCATTTCAGGCATACGCCAAACCATGGTGAGCTCTAATCATGCTTTAGAAATGCTTTTACGTCTGCTCAAGCGCTCCAGCCTCTAGAGGCAGAGCAATGGCTATAACTAAGATTTGTCAATCCAGACATCATGCCAAATCATAGCTGAGCTTCCTTTACTGTAGACTGGCATGATGACTTGATTGAGCCCAAATGTAAAAAGCCCTGTGAAAAACAGAATGTGTCCTTTGAAATGGCACTGAGGGGAAAGGTATCAAATGACTGAGAAGAGAAAGACACATTCATTTCTTTTGTTACCTCCAAACAGTACTTCTTTTGGCATATCTACACAAGGCATTTAGCTAGTCCCTTTACTCTGGTGGGTAGCTGAGAAAGTGACTTACCACAGTGCCTGATCTAAACAAAACTGTCTTCTCTGCAAGCATTGGAATCACACCCATCTACACCTGAATTTGTCTGATTTTTATGCAATGCTTAAGTTCCTCAAACCAGACTACAGTTGTAATCATATACATAACTGTTTAAGAGTAAGTGCCATTGAACTACAGGAACTCTTACTACCATGTAAACATACTCAGGATTGGGCTTTGGGAGGATTCTCTTTCCCATCACTGTGGACAAATACTGGCAACAACTTTCCCCACATCTTTAGTTCACTATGTAATTTAGAGGTCCCAAATGTGCTGCCCGTGAGTGCAGGGGGCCCCCCAACACCTTTCCTAGTGCCTACCAAGTGTTTTTAGAAAATGGGTGGGGGCCCGGTGGAGCTTTTGCCCAGTAAAGGTTCTGATTGGCTGTGCAGATTTTTTTAAATGTTACTTTGGCAGCAGCTGCCAGCACAGCACAAGGATTTTCACTGTTTCTGCAAGGTAAGCTGCAGCAGCCATTTCGTGGCTACCTCTGCCTCTTGCAGCTCCCATTTTGTGTCTGTGCCCACCACACTGTGTCAGAATTCCAAAGGTGCCCTTAGGCTATAAAAGATCACCCATCCCCATATAATTCAACCAGAATGTGGAGTAATTTCATTTCTGATTCTTAATACCAGTTAAAGCTTAATATAAGCATGATTCTTAAAAGCAGTTAGAGCTAATTATAAGCATGCACTAATAGTTCAAACAAGATTAAAAGAAAAAGAACAAATCTGACTTACAGTAGGTTCAGTGCACGATCCTGTGATATAAGAGATAAAGATAGCAAGAAAAGAAAGGGAAAGAGAGAAAGTGCTATAGAAAAGTTTCAGTGTAGCAACAATCTAGAAGACATGCACTTTTTGAGTCTGATATAAAGCAGAAGTTTAAAGTTTGAAGATCAGCTACAGTGTGGTACATCGAACCAATTCAGCACCATAACTGAAGAGTTTAGGGCAGAAGAACTGAGAAGCTTCCATCTGGGAACCATACTGCCCATTTCAGATTGTCAAGAGAGCTACACAAGAATTACACATACACAACTCTCTCCTCCATGCCTTTTCCACCTTTGACGGAAATAGCAGCAGAGCCGCTCCAACGATCAGTCATCCACAAATTTCGGACTCAGCAGATAGACATTATTTGTGCTCACTGCCAATCATTTCCCTTCTTAAGACTCTTTTGCACATGTCAGACGGGATGTGCTGGCTCTCCCTGTGGCATTGGTCGCTGAACAGGATGAAACCAGGCTCTCATGCTGGTGCTGCTTTCGCTAAAGCAAATCACTCAAAAGCAAGAGATAACTACACCCCACTCCTCCTCTGCCAAGGAAAGGTCTCGACACCCCTGAGCTCCTCCAAAGCAGCAAAAACTTCTGCTTATTCCAATAGTGCAAAGTAAGATTTCACCCAAGCTCCCCATCGCGTGGGGCACCCCTGACTCATTAGAGGGCCAGGGGCACCTATTCCTAGAAAGTGGATTTGTGAAGGCCTGCCATTAAGAGATGGGAGGGCTTATTCCTTGCTTCCTATACTTCCCCTTGTCCAGCCAGAAACATCTGTGCCTCGTAGACATAACCCTATGAACCCTCTGTGCCTCATAGACATAACCCAGGGATGGAGGAGAACCAGTGGGTAGAGGGAAGATGCCCCCCCCTAGAAAAACCCCATACAACAAAATTCATAACTGCTCACTTCAAATTGTTCTCTGTAAATCACATTTAGAATTATAGCTTTATTCTCAAAGGCATTTTTACCCACAAAAAATTGTTACATCCCACAAGATTTCAGTAAAGTGAAGTGCTACTGTCATATGAACACAATAGAAAAGTAGGATTCATGACTAATGCAGTCTTCCCAGAAAGATTTCCTCCCTCGCACTTTCAAATCTGAAGAGTTTTATTGTATGTATCATCAAACAGCCACTTCAGAGCTGCATACTTTGTATTAAGATGAAGGAGTTCTATTTAAAATCTGTGGGAATGCTGTCAGAAATGAAGCTCAAGAATAAGTATATTCAAAACCAAATTTGGAGGGTGGGTAGTGCCACCCAAGACTTGCCTTACTACTTTAAAAACAGTCTCTTCATTTGGATCTATCTTGGATTTTCATTTAAATTGTAAATATAAGCATATGTTATTGTAGATTTTACATCCCACATCCCTTTCTACTTGTCCACACAACTCAGAAGTGCAAATATACAGCTCTAGCCTAACATTTGGACAGAATGAATATAAAAGATGTATAAAACAGCACATATTTACATTTCAATTATTCCTAATGCAGATTTGAACTACAGGACATTTTAAAAGTTATACGGTCAAACAAATGCCATTTTGAAGTCTCTCCTCTAAACACACAGTAATAGTATTTGTGCTACATAACCATAATGTGCTTTTTTGGCGAATGGCTATACACCTTTTCAAGCCACTACCGGTTCCCTTTTCTAAGATTTCTAGCAGTAATATGAGTAGGAATACAGGTATGTAGAGTAAGAACTACAGAACTATTTAATACACAAAAAAGATGAAAACCTCTACTTCCCCCTCAGTCCATATGCCAAATCCTAGAAACAGTCACAAAAGTCACTTGGGATATAGGTGAAAGAGCCCTGATTCAAAAATAATTATCCAAGTTCAAAACTAGTTTTAGGAGGCAATCAGCCATAGCAATGTTCCTCTTGGAAGTTAACAAAAAAAGTCTGAGCTTTGTTTTGGTAGAAAGAGAAACACAAACAATGTCCAAAATACACAAGATAGTCAAGTAATACTTAGAGCCAGCATGGTGTAGTGGTTAAGAGCGGTGGACTCTAATCTGGAGAACCGGGTTTGATTCCCTTCTCCTCCATATGAAGCCTGCCAGGTGACCTTGGGCTAGTCATTGTTCTCTTAGAACTCTCTCAGCCCACCTACCTCACAGAGCATCTGTTGTGGGGAAGGGAAGGTGATTGTAAGATGGTTTGATTCTTCCTTAAATGGTAAGAGAAAGTCGGCATATAAAAACCAACTCTTCTTCTTCCTACTATCTAGATGCTTTTTAGTTGGGTTTCAGGCCCAAATTTGGAACAAAAACTGCTTTGGTCACCCTGATACATGCCCTTTTACCAGGAACACGACAGGAAGGGAATGAATTTCGTCAGCTGTGGTATACCAAAGCATCGTTTGGCTAGGATTGGTACCTGGGACACTTGGCACCTATGATTTTGTTTGTTCCTCATATTGCCATCAAATTTCTATTTTTGTTACCTCTCCCCCAACCCCCACCCTGGTGACCAAGATGAGCTCTTCACTGCCAGTCAAAGCTGGTTGAAACTGTTCCCTGTTATTTTTTTCTGTCTTATCTGTATTTAAAAGTGCTGTTTATTTTACGTTGTTGCTGTTTAAAGGTTTTGTTAGTTTTAAAGTTGATTTTAAGATGGTAGCTAATGGAATTATTTTTATTCTACGTTATTTTACTGCACACTGATGCAGAGAGGTGTGTCTATAACTGTCTGAAATGACTTTCTTGCTCTCCTCACTGTTGTGACATTTTAGCAGTCTATACTATCTGCTTTCTGAGCTGCCTGCAAACCGAATAGACACATTCACATCCCCTATATCTTCTTGCAAGCTGCTTTTAAATCTGTTGTTTCTTCAAATTGTTTTGCGTTTTGATAAAAGTTCCTAAATACATTCTCAATAAATATTTAGTGAGATAGTGCCAAATAGAAATTTAGTAAAGGATGACATCTTTAAACATTTGGCCTATAAGTATATATGAGCTCATACAGTGTTGGATGGAACATGCTATTTGTTTTTAAGAGATTTGTAAAATTTATTCTGGCAGCTAAGTTTTTAGTAGTGCAAGATATTTAGCACAGGCTTTAACATCATCATGGATGCTAAACCTATATACTCAATTGACTCATTGCAGTTTGGCTCAGATCAAAATAAAGATTATTATACAAGAGAAACCTTACCTGAAACTGAACTCTTGGGCACTGTATCACAGAGAGGTTGGTGCCAATTTTCCTTACAATACTTCTAGAGGGACCATAAGGTTTATTTGACCACAGCAACTGGAGGAAAAAGAGACGTTTTATAATGGTATGATTCAATCTGTTCAATACTAAGAAATAAGCTTGCTTCTTGAAGTGTTATAGTGCAGCTACATTTAAGTCTTTGGGCAAAGAGAATCCTGCCCTGTTTTGACAAGGATAAAAAGGAACATAGAATTCATAGTGCAGCCAGAAAATCATAGCTTAACATGCTGTGGGCATGTACTACCTCCCAATTGGAACCACATATTAGGCTCAATAATGAAAACACTAGCCAGGCCTAAGTTCCATACATTTTGATGGCATGTAAGCGCTGAACATTATATTTCAACCCTATTCATGCCTTGGCCAGGACAGAGAGTGGGATACATATTGAAATAACTAAATAAATATTTAGTTCACTAGGATTGAGGTATAATGGTTTGGATCCAGGCAGTCTTTTCAATGAATTTCACTGCTACAGCTTCTACGACTCATGGCCTTTTTCCATGTGGATCCCATGATCCTCAGCATAACTTTTTTGGTGGTCAAAGGTGACCCTTTCTTCCCTTTTCACAAGTACAAAAGCTGGTTGGATCCAACCCAGTATTTGCCCGCTAAGCCTATCCTGTGTAAATTAATAACTCTCCAACATCTGCAATAAAAACATCCCTGTAATACTCACTGATTCCATAGTCAGTCCAACTAGTTCACACGTCATTCTAATCAGGTGTTTAATCCAGTAGATCATCTGGAATAATGTGGAGTCTTCACAAATTTGTAACCCAACCGTCTCAGCGTGCCAGGATGCAGGTGTTCCATAGTATCTCTAAAGGGAAAAGTGTAAACAAATTATATGCACAGAAAAACTCTAAAACAACAAGGAATTGTCTCTAAGTACATACTCTGAGCAACAGCTATGACTTCAGGACTTTCACTTCAAACTTACAACCAGTAGTTATTGATTATATAAACTCATCTTTAGTTCATTAAAAACCTGTCAATTAGCATTTAGCGTCAGAGTAGTGTCACTTTTTCATCTGAGGCAAATTCTCATTATAAGTCATTTACAGCAACCTACTTTGCAGGGTTGTTGTCAAATAAGAATAGTAACAATGCATTTTGCACATTAAAAATACCATGATGATGCTGATAAAATAGAACACGCATCTATTCTTTGTAAGCCTCGTTTTAAGAGGCAGATAGCTGAAAACAAGTATGGGTGCATTCTGACTGCAATAGAACATTCATAGTTTAAGTGTTTGTTAGTAAAACAGACTTTTAAATATTCCTTATATGTATATAACCTATATGCATAACATACAGGTTCAGTAATATGAAGATAGGTCATCCATGACACAATAGAAGGTTGCCACAACAAACATATTATTGTCCAAATAAAGCTTCAGTGATGTCTTTTATATAAAAACTTTGACAGAGCCTGCAAGCCAGGTCATGTAGAACACTGATTTCATCTTTTTTCACATAAATCCCTGAAGGTATTATCAAAATTCAAATGCAACCCCATACAACAGAAAATTGCAGTTTTGAAATCAATTCTACCTATACAAAACTCAGGTGAAGCTACAATAAAAGCATAAATTATCTACAGGATATTATCTTCAACATAACATGCTTTAACACCCAGTAACATAAAAAGCATTGGATGGCATTTTAACATGGAAAACCCCCTCAAACAACTGGAACAATTATTTCAAACGTGTCTGCACAGATCAAAAAATTATAGTGAATTACTGTGACCTTTCAAGTTTAACATTAAGTACAAGGACTAGCTAGAGTTAGGCGGATGTAGATATCTGCTGTTTTTTAAACATATGGGCAATCTAACGTAATACTGAATCCAAATAGTGAAGAAATCACCAGGCCCAAGACTTTGTTCCCCCCCCCTTTGTTTGTTTACAGCCACCTCCACTGACCTACAGCAGGCTGGTTCCAAAGTGCTAGCCTGAAGACAGGTCCAAAACTTTGCCTATTAGGATCTAACAGGAGATGAAAGCTCAGCAGGGGACAGAAGAGAGAACAGTCCTTGGTAAGTTAAACCTCTCAAGGTCAGCCACTCCTTAAACTGAAGGGAAGAAGCAACTCACACATGATAGAGAGAAACAGGATACAATGGAAAGTGTTGACCTTTTACATTACAGCTGCTAATCACCAACTTGAAAAAATCTGGAAATCAGGCCTTTTGCCTACATTGTTCTCATTCCTTGATATGCAATGGAGACTGAAGACAGTATGTGCCGAGCTGCCAAAGCGGGATGTTATGGGGTTATTTAGTATTTTTATTGTAATTATGATACCATTATCATTGAGCCACACCAAGTCTTTCAGGGAAACACAAACATTTTAAATAAGTATCTTAGAAATACTCTGGATATAAATATCTCAGATAAATAAATATCAAGCCCTGTTTATTTGTCATAAAGTCTTTACTGAGACGCTTGTAGCTTTCCATAGGAAAAGAAACAAGCATATAGTTCACCCACATTAAAATTTAGGTTTCTGACAATGTAATCTTAAGAAGAGTTATACCCTTTTATATCCAACAAAGTCAGCTATAGAAAGGAAAAAACTGGCAACAAAGATGGTGAGGGTTCTGGAGACCAAATCATAGGAGGAAAGGTTGAAAGAGCTGGGTATGTTTAGCCTGAAGAGGAGAAGACTCAGAGGGGATATGATAACCATCTTCAAGTACCTGAAGGGCTGTCCCATAGAGGAGGGGGCCCGGTGGTTTTCTGTTGCCCCAGAAGGTCGGACCAGAACAAACGGGTTGACATTAAATCAAAAGAGTTTTCTGTCTAGACATTAGGAAGAATTTTCTGCCAGTTAGAGCGGTTCCTCAGTGGAACAGGCTTCCTCGGGAGGTGGTGAGCTCTCCTTCCCTGGAGATTTTTAAGAGGTTAGATGGCCATCTGTCAGCAATGCTGATTCTATAACCTTAAGCAGATGATGAGAGGGAATGCATCTTGGTCATCTTCTGGGCATGTAGTAGGGGGTCGCTGGGTGTGTGGTGGGGAGGTAGTTGTGAATTTCCTGCATTGTACAGGGGGTACGACTAGATGACCCTGGTGGTCCCTTCCAACTTTCTGATTCTGTGATTCCATGACTTTTAAAATAATTGTCATTCTCCTTAGAAGACTACTTTTGGCAAATAACATGTAGATCATGCAGACGGTTCCGAGCTACGACCTGGGCAACAGTCCAAAACGGAACACATAAGATATTCAGCGCCAGCTGTTCGTTTCCATTTCTTAACTGTGGTTTTTCATACTGCCGTCATTACATATTCTGAAGTCCTGCCGAAGAGGAGCGAAGCCTACACGCTCCCAAGAAATAATGGGGCTAAACAGGCGGAAATGCCAGGAAAAGTGGAAGGCAGCGGGAAAAGAGGGAAGACCCAACGTAAGATGGGCCCACTCGACAAACGAAGCCACGGCCCTCCGTTTGCAAGACCTGAGCAAGGCTGTTAACAATAGGACGTTTTGGAGGGCATGGATTCATAGGGTCGCCACGAGGCACCTTAACACAGAGACAAACAGGCGGAAAGAAGGGAAAATCAGTCTTGAGAAACTGAAGCCGCTCGCTGCCTCAGGGAAATTTAGTTGCTAGGTCACACAGGGCCCTCCGCCCTCGCCCTGGATCAACGGCCAACGGCTCCTTCCCCTCCCAGGCCAGAGACACGCTTCGCCGTAGGGCCCGACGCCTGGACGGTGAGAGAAAGCCTCGCCGCTCCTACTCACCCCCTCGGCCGCCCGGCCGGCCGGCACCCCTCTTTCGTCAATGGCCGCTACCGGTCCTAACCGCGCACCTCGTTCCCTCGCTCATCGTCCCTCCGCGTTCCACGGCACGAATAGCCAATCGCAAAGCTGCTCCGGGGAAACCCTTGCCCAATCCGCACCTACCTTTCGGGAGGCGGGCATTCATCTCTCCCTCCATGACGGAGGGTGAGCGGACCATAGAGTTAGGAAATATACTGGTTAGGAGGAACGGAAACTCTGGTCACTCCCCGTCGAAGCCATAGAGGCAGAAACTTTAAAGCAGGGGTCCTCAAACTTTTTAAACAGGGGGCCAGTTCACTGCCCCTCAAACACTGTTGGGGGCCGGACTGTTTCGGGGGAGGAGGCGGCAGCGCGAGGGGGCTCTCCGGAAAAGCATCCTCCTTACAAGCCCGGTCATTCCCCCTGTAGTGGTTAAGAGTGGTGGTTGGGAGCGGGGACTCTAGAGAACTGGGTTTGATTCCCCACTCCTCCACGTGAGAAGCGGAGGCTAATCTGGTGAACCTGGTTGGTTTCCCCACCCCTACACACGAAGCCAGCTGGCTGACCTTGGGCAAGTTACAGCTCTGTTAGCGCTCTCTCAGCCCCACCTGCCTCACAGGGAGTCTGTTGTGGGAGGGTATGGGAAGGGGATTGTAAGGCAATTTGAGTCTCCCTTTAGTGATAGAGAAAGTTGGCATGTAAAAACCAAGGCCATTTATTCATGGAAGGGTTTGCCTTGGATTTGCCGCTCTCCAGATGCACATTTTCCCCATCCGAATTCTCCAAACTCTCCCCTGGGGTGGGGTGGGGGGATTTACTTTTGAGTTCTGAGAATTCGGATGGGGAAAATGTGCATCTGGAGAGCGGCAAATCCAAGGCAAAACCTCCTGTGCATAAATGGCCACAAGTCTTTTTCTTCTCCCTGGAGATATGCCCAGCCCCCCCCCCCCCAAGGGGCCCCTACAATTACCTCCAGGCCACAAGGATACCCCCAGGAGGAGAGAGAGCCCCGAGCCGTGAGAACGCTGCCAACTGTGGCCAAAACAGGAACGCCAGGACAGGAAGGGGGCAACTGGGCGGCGTGCGAGGCAGCAAGACGCCTCGCGCACCCAGGAAAGGAGGTTTTGGGCCTGGGAGGGAGAGGGGGAAGGGGGCGACCAGGCGGCACGCGAAGCAGCAAGATGCCTTGTGTGCCCAGGAAAGGGGTTTTGGGCTGGAGAGGGAGCAGGGAAGGGGGCGACTGGGGCGGGAGGGAGGCTTCCAGTTGTGCATACACAGCCAGGAAGCCCAGAAAAGCTCTGGGGAGGGGGGGAAGGGGGGACTGGCTTCCTTGGTCCCCGGGCCGGACAAAAGCCCTCCGGGGGCCGGATCCGGCCCTCGGGCCTTAGTTTGAGGACCCCTGCTTTAAAGCGTGTCTATGGTTTGAAGTGCCCCGAGGAGGAATGGTTCCAGGGCGCCTTCTGTCAGAGCGGCCCCTTTTACAATCACCGTTCAGTAGCGTTTGAACTGCATTTCCCTCCCCGCTCTGCTCTGGGTCAGTTTATATCCACGGCATTAGATGAAGTGATATTGTCGTAACAGTCTAGGACCCCGTTGTATTTCACGAACAATTTCTTCTGGAGTTAAAAAAAAAAAAGTTATGTAATCCCTTGTATTACGACCAGCGACAAATGGCACAAAGCAACGTGCAAGTTTTCAAGTTCTCCTTTCTATATCTGACTTTGGTGGATATTAAAGGGTATAACTCTTCTTAAGATTATTGTCAGGAACCTAAATTTTTAACGTGTGAACTATATGCTTGTTTCTTTTCCTAAGGAAAGCTACAGGCGTCTCAATAAAGACTTTATGACAAATAAACAGGGCTTGATATTTATTTACCTGAGATATTTATATTGAAAGCATTTCTAAAATACTTATTTAAAATGTGTGTGTGTAAGGAAAGGAGGTGGCGGCGGGGGGGGGGGGGAAGAGAGATCACATGCACAATCTTTCCCCAAGTTCTTTTCTTCTACCTGACAAAGTTTCAGCAAATACCATGGAAGACCAGGAAAGTAGTTTTGCAAGGTTCAGACATACGGAAGAATATGGCAAGAGAATCGGGGCGGACTGGCCCTTAGAGTCACTTGGGCAATCGAAAGCGGTGGTGATGGGGCCAGGCAAGTGAGGCCAAGTCTACATACTAGCCATAGAAGTACACATTTTTCTATTACGGACCTGTGACAGCTCTACAAAGGGAAGGGGCCGTGGCTCAGTGGCAAAGCGTCTGCTTGTGCACGCAGAAGGACCCAGGTTCAATCCCCGGCATCTCCAGTTAAAGGGACTAGGCGAGTAGGTGATGTGAAAGGCCTCTGCCTGAGTCCCTGGAGAGCCGCTGCCGGTCTGAGTAGACAATACTGACTTTGATGGACCAAGGGTCTGATTCAGTATAAGGCAGCTTCATGTGTACAAACGTTCTGCTAAATACATGTAAACCAATCATATCCCAGTGATTGCAGAAGCTGTGAGAATTCCCGATAACAATCGTTGGCTGAGTGGATGTGCACGAGACGCCTTACAACTCTCTACCGGCATCTATATAAAGTCTGGGTTGTGCGCAGACGATATGACCACAAGCCCCATCGCGCAATATTCCACCTTAGTACCGGAACCTGGGGAAACTCGCCCAGACGTTCCTGGGAGTTGTAGTTCCTTAAGCCCTAGCCGACTCGGACCCACAATGCTTTGGCTCTCCAGAGCCCAGGGCTCGGCCAATCAGAGGGCAGAGTAACAAGGTGAGCCGTGACCGGTGGAGAAGCGCCCTCCGTTGCAACCAATCGGAGTCTGGGGGAATACGGAGGTGCCCGGGATCAGTGAGCGTCCGCCTTGCTGAGCGAATGGAGCCTCTGGTGGGGAAAAGGCTCTGATTCGCACGGCCTTTTTGCAACGCGCGTTTCCTGAACTGCGTGAAGGCAGCGGATACGTGACTCTGACGGTTTCTTTCCCTGCCGGGGCGGGAGCAGCAAAGCGCCTCCCTTCTGCGCTTTCCTATGAAAGTGAGGGCGGGTAACGGGGATCCCTGGGAGTGGGAAGGCGTAGTGCAGAAAGCAGTTCAGGCGGTTGGGGTCAGGCTGCGAGGGGCAAGAGGGACTAAGTAGACTGAGCGGTTTCCATCCCAACCTCTGAGTTTAAATCGCCGCCGGTGTCTTCTGTTACTACGTCCTTTTCAGGGACGACATTTTCCTGAGACTTATAGGCTGGTACTGTGTGTGCTTTCTCAGATGTAAGCCCCATTGTGTTCATTGGAGCTTACTCCCAGGTAAGAGTTCTTAGACGTGCGGCCCAGCTGTATGCATATTTATTTGGAAACAAGTCCCAGGAGTTCAGTGGGACCTTACAGCCTAGTACTGTCTATGTTTACTGAATATTCAGGACACTAACCCCCAAGCAACATTGCTGGTGTTGAAGCCTTAATGGGTTTTGGTTGTATGGCTTTAATGAAGGAATTGGGTTTGTTTTTTTAAAAAGATGCAATCATGCAGATTGACAGTGCAATTGCATGTGGAGTTACTGCAGTCTGACCCCATTGGTTTCAGTGATTTTAGACTGGATTAACAGTGCCCAGGACTACTATTAATTGGGAATAAGAACAACTTGAATCATGTTTCCATTGATCTAAAAACGCATAGGTAGGTTGAGTAATAATTCCTTCGTTTTCAAAAGGAATAGTTGCTGCTTCTAATATTTGGTGATTGTATACAGTTGCAGTAACATGATAAGGCTTTTTTAGGGGAAGTGTGATTCAGGTGTGATACTTTGCAATTCTGTGCGCTGTTGAATTGGAAGGACTTCCAAGTAAATTCATAGACTTGTCAGACATAAGCCTTTTGAACACAGAAATGTACCATAGAAATGTAGTGAAGTGAAGTGGTATATTTGTTTTTGTGGAATGTGTTCAGTTATGAACATGTTTGCCTTCTCTTGCTTTACTTAGGACCAGATGCTATAGTTATATATAGGGATGTGCACCATTTTTTTTGGTATTTGGGTTTAATAGACCTGAATTTTGTTCAGAAAATCTGAAAAAAAGCCAAATCCCGATATGGTTTCCCCCCCAGCTTTTTTCAAATACCTGAAATTTTTTGGGTCTATTAAACCCTATGGGAAATCTTTGTGGGGCACTGGGAGGTGGGATTTTTTAAAGGTACAGCCACCAAATTTGCAGTGTAGCTTCAGGTGAATCTTCTTAGAAGAACCCCCAAGTTTGATAAAGATTAGGTCAAGGGGTCCAATTTTATAGGCTCCTAAAGAGCTCATATGTTTCCAATGGAGAAAAAGTGGGGCCTCTACCTCAAAAAATTGCCCCACAAAGATTTCCTAATAGTTTCCTTATGCTGGGAACATTTTATCCGTGATTCTCAGCTGTGACGTAGCTCAATGTTACATCAGTGGGGGATCTTTGCGGGGCTCTGGGGGGACTATTTTTCAAGATAGAGGCACCAACATTGCAGCATAGCTGCTGGTGACTCTCCTTACATGAACCACCAAGTTTGGTGAAGATTGGGTTAGGGGATCCAATTTTATGGGCCCCCAAATGGAGAAAAAATGCAGGCCCAGTTGGAGTGACCAAAAATCCTGCAGTTGTTAACTCGTGTACAGGCCAGTGGTCTTCAAATGCTCCACCTTCTGGGAACCTCTTCGATGTTGCCCTTCTTTTTTAGGACCCCTGTGTCTGCCACAGAATGTGCATTTTAAAAGTTTCTAGGCTATGTTCTACTATCACTATTGATTATTATAGGATCTGATCATGGGTTCTCTTGGGCCTTGTTTTTGAGAATGTCTTAGTGAGGAACCCCTGGATTATTTGAGAAACCATCTGACAGACAGCTGTTCTGATTAGGCTCTTGGAATTGTGAATAGGTTGCATTTTAAAGATCCCACATTCTGTTTTGTAGATAATGTATAAATAGCAAGTGAGTTCTATATATTTTTGTAAATGCAAATTTCTAAGATACATGTTTGGTGTATGCACAGGAGTCTTGTAATATATTAGACTACTATTACTGGTATTTCAGTAAATGCCTATAATGATTTATTTATTTTTTGCCTGTGACAGCATACAGCAGTCAAAGAACTTTGCCTTTCCAATATCTGTGCCCAGCTGGTCCATAAATAAACTATGTTTAAATGGCAAAGCCCATGTAAAGACATTACAAGGTCTTTAATCTTAACATTCCATCCAACAAAAAATGACCTGAAAGTTGTTCAAAGTTATCTTCAGTGGATCAGGTGCCTATATTGGCTCACTCAAGGGAACTTTGGGCCCATTTCTTGAATAGTTTGCAAGCCAATAATGAAAGGGACTTTGGAAAGTGAAAACCAGTGTGTGATATGACACAGAAGTGTGTTGTTCAAAGGGATAAAAAAGTAAAAAATTCTGACCAGTGCAATCCTTTAGTTTCTCTGAAATGGCTTTTTAGATCCTCCTTCTATATTAAAATTTAAGCACCAACTCTCACTACTTCTGTATATTTCTATATGTAATTTTGTCTGCTCCCCATCAAGTGTGATGAACTTGGTTCCAGTCACTGCTTTTAAAAACAAAACAAATGTAGCCCAGTTCTACATACTTCACACTTAGGGGTTTTCATTTGTGCTCTGATACTTGTTAATTTGTACCTCTGACCCGAAAGGGTTGTAAGTAATTAGCCCCCTCTTAATTCTATCAGATCAGAAATTCAAGAGACTCCATCTTAGATTACCTTTGTTCAGAGTGAATTTGAGGAAGCTTGTGGTATGTTCTTTCTGGGTACTTTCATTCCCTGAGCAAATACCTTTAATATCCAGGGCTGACCATCTGATACTGGGCATCTAAGAATGTGGTTAAACTTGGAGAAACCTGCTTAAACCAGAAAATTTAAAAAGTACCTACTAAAGATATTTGATGTTAAAAGAATAATGTTATGCTCTTTAAATGTTAGAAAAGCCAAAGTCTGTTAAAAGTGCTGTCCTACGGCCTGATTCTGTTGCTGTAACAGCTCTGCAGCAGTGAAGCTTTATGTTCAACTGGCGTCTTCTACTCCAGTGGCCATTTTACTTACTTACTTTTCGTGCCTGCTGTTGGGTGGAGCTCAAAGGAGTCCATGCGTAGGGCCCCATCTGCCTATATGTATCCCTGTGCTACTGGGTAGCTGTAATTGTGCATCTGGTAGACCGCTCATTCAGCAGGAATGAATGAGTGGTCTGCAGAGGGTTGGTTGCTGATAGCAGAACAATAATAAACCTCACACTACATTCTCTTAACTTGCTGTCTTTGTTTCTGTCGACAGCCAATAGACTGCTGTGTCTAATTTTAATATATTAAAATGGCTATGCTTGTACTCGTTTATTTAAATCTCACAACTTGTTTTTTTTAAAGCCTTGCATTAATGAATATGCTGGTTGAAATCTGGTTTAGTTTTTGAACAGAGTAAGTTAGTGGTTTTTTGTTTTCAGAAACTTGCTTTTCAGGATGATCTGAACAGAATGTGCAAATGGTTGCCCCCACATAGTTTTTTCTTTTTTAAAAAAAGATACTTTACAACATACACATTGAAAACGTATGTGAACAACACAAAGCAAACTGCGCTATGGTTTCATTTGTGTAGTTTCTTTAATAGTGTGATGGTATTAATACAGTTTCCTTTACAGGAGGATTTTTATGTATGACAAGGGAAAATGAACCCCACCATGAGCGAGGAGCCTGATGCACTGTCTGTAGTTAATCAGCTGAGGGATTTAGCAGCTGATCCCTTAAACAGGAGAGCCATTGTCCAGGATCAGGGATGTCTACCAGGGCTTATTTTATTTTTGGACCACCCCAATCCTCCAGTTGTCCATTCAGCCTTGCTTGTAAGTATATTTTCCTTATCTTGCCATCACTTTTGGTGTACTTTCTACATCTTGGTTATCGAAAGCCCCTTGAAATTTGAAATCTGAATTTTAAGTGATCATTCACAGGCTGTTGAAACATACATTGGTGTATTAATTTAAATGCCTCTCTGTAAAATATCTTGCCAGTAACAAAAGTTTCAGAAAGTTAGCCTGTACCAATTTTGTAATGCCACGGCACATACCTGTGCATATAAGGGACCAAGTTTGTATTCGAACTGTTGTTTGGTTAGTCCACTTGTAAGTAACAAATCCCAGCTTGTATGTAAATGTCAGTTTGTGGTGTTCTTATGTCTTCCCTGTATTCTTATATTTGTGGTCAAGTGGCTGTGAGGGAAGAGACCATTCAACAGATTGTGACTTGTACATTCATACAACATGCCACAATTAAAACAAATGGTGGTTAATGAACCTGCTGCAAAACCCCAGTGAGCCAGTGCAGAAAATGGTATAAACAAGTCAGCAGTCAATCCAGACTTAATACTTTTTAAAATGTAGTTGACTTTTTTTATTCATTTCAAACTGGCATTCAGAAAGGAAAAGTGTCTGTATGAATTCAGCACTCCAGGAGCTGCTGTGTGTTCTATAACATCTGACATAAACCACCTTCTCAGATATCTAAATTCTAGCAACATTTTTTTTAATGTGTTACAGACACATGTACTCCTTTATAGGGCTTAAGGACCAGTTGTAAACCCATGGCTTGGGTTCTGATATTTGCAGGTAGAGCTCTGCTCACTGGTTGAATCTTGGCTGTTGCATCCCTGAAAAATCATTCCATAGGGTTTGGGGAGCCAGTGGAACAGGACAGAATGTGGCATGGAGAGCTATTATGGTAAAGGAGAAATTGGTGGAGGTCACCAATACTTGTGCAAGCAGAAGTGACCTTGCACATACACAAGTGAAACTGGATTCAACCCTTAATTTACAAAGAAGGTTTTAAATGATGAAAATACTGATTAGAAGAAACAGTTCACGGTTGTCATAGCAGCAGGCATCCTGTATTAATGCAGTCTAGAAGAGAGTAAACAAAGTTATCATGAAAATAATTCGGTTGCAATCTGAGTACTTTTGATCTTGTGGTATCATTTGTTATCTAAATGCTGCAGGTACAATCTTACAACTCTAGTACAATGTAAATGTTAAAGGGTCTGCAAAAAACCCCAAATGCTGCAGTGCAACAGTTTACCAAAAGTGTTTAAGCTTGTTCCCCAAGGAATAGTTTTCATAGTGCAAAAATGCCTACTTTGATTAACTCAAACACAGAGAAATGCTTCTTCATCAGCAAAAGCACAGAGATAACATGCAAATCTACAGAGTGCTTGGACTAGAACTGGGGGGGCCTGGGTAAAAGCTCATTGTGCCAAAAAGCTAATTCTCTCTCCCCCCACCCACTTCTCCATGTATGCTGAACTGCTTGGAAGAAAAGCAGGATCAAAACCTACATGAATAAAATAATGGTGTGGACAACAGCACAACTAAGAATCTGTGCTGGATAAAAGTAATTGTAAAACTGTCCTTTTCCTATCCGCATGTACCGAATGACGTTTGGATACTGCTTGGCACGCTAAATTGGCATAATTTTTAACCATTGTTCTTGCAGACTTATCAAATATTGTGGTGCATTTTGATACTCTTTGGGGGAAATATTCATAAGGTAATGGATATGGTGCAGAGCGGTAAGCTGCAGTACTGCAGTCCAAGCTCTGCTCACGACCTGAGTTCGATCCCAACGGAAGTTGGTTTCAGGTAGCTGGCTCAAGGTTGACTCAGCCTTCCATCCTTCTGAGATCGGTAAAATGAGTACCCAGCTTGCTGGGGGTAAAGAAACGATGACTGGGGAAGGAACTGGCAAACCACCCCATAAAAAAGTCTGCCTAGTAAATGTCGGGATGTGACATGGGTCAGGAATGACCTGGTGCTTGCACAGGGGACCTTTACCTAATGGATATAACCATAATTTACTATGACATACTCTTTGTTACAGGCTCTCCGCTATTTGGCTGAATGTCGTGCAAACAGAGAGAAGATGAAGAGTGAACTTGGTATGATGCTGAGTTTACAAACTGTAATACAAAAGTAAGTATACTATGCCATCTATAATAATTATGCATAACTCCTATTGAGCTATGTCCTGCAGATATAGCACCTGAGGTGTCATTCTCCACCAAAAGGAACCTTTCCCTGATGCTGAAGGAGAAAAGCATCTCCACTAGCAGAATGGATTAATGGGATCCATCCAGATGTTTCTGCCCTAGAGTTGTTTAAAAAATAATGTAACTGAGAATTGGGTCATGGGTTTGGACTCGGGTATGAATATTTGAGTCCGAGCAATATTTTAAAGGTGGGAATGTCAGCTTTCTTGCAAAAAACCTAAGACAGCATCGAGTCTCACCTCTGACATATTGAATCTTCCAAAATAGGGCCCATTTCTCCAGCTCACAAGACTGTTACCTAGTTGCTCTTGTTCATTTTATCTTTGTCTTCAATGTTGTCAAATGGCCGGCAAACCAATTGGTAAGATTCATACCAGTGCAACCCAATGCAGAGCTAACTCCAGGATTGCACTGTAAAATTCCCTGTTCATTACCATCTTCAGTTTTCCTCAGAGCAGTACCCTCCAAGTCATCAATCTGCCCTGGAAGCAACGAGATAGGTTTGTTCTGTTGATTTGTATGACTCCTGGGGATTTATTTTATTGTTGTTGTGTTTAAGAAGAAGAGTTATATGCCAACTTTCTCTACCATTTAAGGGAGACTCAAACGAGCTTACAATCACCTTCCTTTCCCCTCCCCACAACAGACACCCTGTGAGGTAGGTGAAGCTGAGAGAATGTGTCTTGCCCAAGGTCACCCAGCTGGCTTCATGTGTAGGAGTGGGGAAATAAATCCAGTTCACCAGATTAGCCTCCGCCACTCATGTGGAGGAGGGGGGAATCAAACCTGGTTCTCCAGATCAAACTCCACCACTCCAAACCACCCCTCTTAACCACTACACCACGCTGGCTCTCCCATACTACCTTTAACATACTACCTATAACAGCAGCAGCTAAGCATAATCTTCTGGTTCAAGGTATATATTTTTTGCTGCTAATTGGTTTTGTTGTGTTAAGCTTTTAAAGCTTATATTGTGAGTTGTTATATATTTATCTGTAAACCACCTTCAGTGAAAGGCAAGGTAGAATTCTGATGAAATAAGTTTAGTGCCAAGTGTGTAATTTTCCTGGTTTACTTGCACCCTGAGATACCAGGAGTACCCTCTAGACTAGAGACTTTCCTCTCTTCTTGCAGTTCTGCCTTCTCTCTCTCACTCCTCCCTATCCTTTTTGGAAATTTGGCTGCGTCAAAATTGGTGGTGGACATGCTCATTTCAAACCAGAGTTTACATAATCACTTCAGACTCTGGTGATCAGTTATGAATAGTTTGAAGCCTGGAAATTTGTGAAGAAAATTTGGAAAACAGAGTTTATAGGATTTGGAAAATAGAAGCTGAAGTATTAAATTATATTGATAATGGGTTTGAATTAGAACAACGTTTTCAGGGAAGAAGTTCCTCAGGATAGAAGGAAATCTTATTATGCTCAATCCTGAATTAATAATGATTGTAATATTAAAAAAATTAGTGTGCAACTTTAATGAGACAAAGTCATATTTCTGTTAGTCAAGGCTTATGTTCTAAATAGTCCTTTCAGAACAAACTAATCATATTTGCAGCTCTAAAATTAATGCTTATAAATACGATGGTATTTTGTTAGGAATCCTGGTCTTTTTTTCTGCCTGAGTGTTATTTTTATGAGTAGATTACTAGCAACTTCCTCCTATTGTGCAATGGTTAATTCCACTGCTCTCAAAGGCATTGATTAAGAGATGAGAAGTAAGCAAACTTGTCAGGCTGCTGTTCCAAGTTCAGTATTTCATCCTCTGACTGACAGCCTTGTGCAAGCAGAAATGGCTGTTTGCTATAACACTCTGGATATTTAAAAGCCTCTTTTGCAAGTTATAGCAACAGTGAATTTGCACTCCTGTTGAAAAACAATTTTATTTGTGCCAGGGCTTGTTTCCCCTTGGGGTGGGGGGGAAGAAACCTTTCCCCTGTTTTTGTAGTGTATTTACGCAACTGATAGTAAGTTTGGGCAAGAGCCAAAGGTCAGGGAAAATAGCAGCAATGAGGCTACAGACTGGGTTAAGTAACTTATTTTAGTAAAGTTTTGAACTTGCCACTTCTGATTGAACAGGGCTGTTCAATCACTTGAAGTGTGTCTTTTATTTTCATCTGTCTCTCAAACTTGGATGGAGGGAAGATGAGGAGACAGATGACCTTCCTGTCCAGACTGCAAGCAAGGTGACCCCTTCTGGAGGGCTCCTATTTTTCTGTGGTTGGTAGTTGCATCACCAGCAGGGTAGAAGAACCCTTCAGTAGGGACCAGTAGAGAGGGCTTAAACCTTAAGTTTGCTGTGAATTTGGCTGAACTTTGCTTTAGAAAAATCAACATGTTTATATTTGCTGCTGCATTTTTGAACTTGCCACTTCTGATTGAACAGGGCTGTTACACTTCAAGTTGTCTTTTTTCTTTTTGAATTATTGGATTAGATGCTACATCTCATGAATCATCACTGGGCTATTTCATGAAATGCTTCCCTTGGTGCTGCTTTGTTTCATGAATTACCGGTAGTCATTTCTGAAATAACCGTGTGCTACCCTAAGGAGTTGACCATTTGCCTGAAATGTGCTGCTACCTTTTATGCTGTTATGTTCCATGAATTTATAATTGAGCTGATATGCTTAAGAGTTTACCTTTTTTAAAAAAATCTATAGTACTGCTATTTTTATGTTACTACATTTCATGATTGTTTCTGTTTCTGGTAGTATACTTCAAGAATTGGGCTGAATTTAACAAGTTGAACCTTTTTGAATGAACTGTGCTGTTATCTTTCCAGTGGCTATACGTCATTAATTGATTTCCCTGTTCCTACACCATGAATCAATTCTCTATGTTCCTATGCTGCATTAATGGATTTTCTCTATGCCTTTCTCTATACCTTGCATGAATTGGTTACCTTAGATTAAACTGGGCTTCTATGCAGAGTCAGCATTGCCTGAGTTACTGAGTCTATTGTGGCAACAGATATTTTCATGGTTTGTTGATGAAAACATTCCAAAAAATTACTTGAAGTATTCCGTAATCACTGTATATGCTAAAGGGTGGACAGCATGTTCTGATATTTGCTAATTTTTCACTTTGTATTTTGAGGGGATGAAAAGAATTGAGATTTTTGATCCTTGGACTGAAGAAAATTGTGTACTAATAGAGCTTTCCTTTGGAATTGGTGGCTTTCAAGAAAAGACTAGATATATTACCTCAGAAATTCAGGGAATCTTTGAAACTTTTGGGTTTGGAAAACCGTTTGAAGCTGAGATATTACACGATATTGATAACAGGTCTGGGTTAGAATGAAGGATTCAGGAAAGAAATTCCTCAGGTTATAAGGAAATATGACTAATTTGATCCTAGATTAATAATATTAATACATTAGTTTACAGCAATTTTTAATGAAATCATGTTTCCATTAGTCAAGGTTTATGTCTTAGATAGCCATCTCAGAAAGAGGAAATGGCAAGATACTATCCAGAAAGATAATCCAGATGTATTATTTATTTAGGAAACAAGGAATACTAGAAGTACCTCTCTATTTTAAATAAGTTGTTTATCATGTAGCTTCTCCTAATAAGACTAGAGGTATAATTAGCTAGCTTGAAGCCCATTTCCTGTTTCTGAAAGGGCAGAGGGGAAGTATTAGAATCACAGTTGGTTGTATCTATATACTTAACTCTACTCCGGTATCATTTTCTAAGCACATAATCATGGTAATTGACCTTAAAGGAAGAGGTAATCTTATTAGGGGATTTAAACAGAGGTCAGTAAATTTACCTCTTGCATTTAGATTCCTCTTGCTTTTCAAGCTTGGATAGGGAAACATCTTTTGAAAATGATAAAAATAAGAACATGGGAAGAAAAACAAGCAACATGGTCGAGGAGTAGACAAGAAGGGGCTAAAATTGGCGGAATACAGGGTTGAAGCTTATAGTTGCATACCTGGCAGTTATTTTCACTTTAGACAGTGTCTGAGCATAGTAACAAACCATGAAAATGCTTGCACTTCGTTTGGCATACAGGGGCGAGAAATAATATCTTGTATTAATAGGCAATTTGGAGCCATGTACATTCTTCTGGAATTGCAGAGGAATTTGCAAGCTGCTTTAGTGGTTCAAATCGCTGCTCTGCCATGGAAGCTTGCTGAGTGACCTTGGGCTGGTCGGACACTCTCAGCCTAACCTACCTCACAGGGTTGTGAGGATAAAATGGAGGAGAGGAGAACAATGTAAGCTGCTTTGGTTCCTCACTGTGGAGAATGGTGGGGTGTAAGTGAAGTAAATAATAAATAAATAATTCATCACTAATGGGAGTAAGCCAGAAAACTTATCCAGGCACTGGAGTGGATCCAACCAACTTTTCCACTGTTGTCTTGCCCAATTCCCTTCTTTACTGCAACTGCTGTCTCATGTGACTCTTATCCATGGAGGTCCCATGATCCCTGCATAGCCTTTTTGGTGGTCACCTTTCCTCCCTGGAAAAAATAGTTGGATCCACATCACTGGGTTGTATTCTACTACTCTACTCCAGTAAATCTGGAACCTTCTACCAACTCTGGAAGAAAACTCCACTAGGGTGAGCAGAGTAGTAGAATACAGCCCACTGTGGCATTGTTAGAGTAACTGAAGATAAAAGGTCATGAATTGTCATGCTATGACTAGCCAACTGACATTCTTTCAGCAGGTATTTAGTAGGCCCTTGTGTTTCCTGTAGGCTGCTTATCAAAGGTGTACTCTATCCTGATGGAATTTGAAAGTAAACACCTAAGTTTCAATATTTATCGCCCCTCTTTAGGCTGGTGGAAAACAGCTTTTGGGTACAAACCATTTGGTCCTTTTAAGTGTAGGTGTTCCTAGTGTGATAGCCCACAATTGGCAAATTACTCATCCAGAAGCAGTTGCTGGATGAATGTGATAGGAAGAGGTACTACAGTCTAATACTTGCGACTTGCAAACAGAATTTCATGGTTGCTTCTTCTAACTAAGTTGAGTCCCACCTGGGAAGAAAAGCAGAAAATAAATGTAAATGCAATGCTACTTAAGACTCATTTAATGTTGGACTGCTAGTGTACAGCACTACTTACTGTGCAAAAATATTTCAGTACCAAAGAGACTTCTTGAGTCTTACTCAGATCTTAGAGTAAAGCAGTACCAGGAATGGTTTTAGGCTAAATGACAGTGTTATGGAATATTGCCCCTACAAGTAGGGTAGAATTGCCTGAAGTGAAGTTGCTAATCACAATCCTGAAATCTTTAATATGTCTATCACTCCTCCCCCCTTGTTTTTGTGGTCCAGAGATACAGTGGCGACACCATTATATTATAGATGTACTGACAGCAATGTAGCATGTCAGAGACACTGTGAAGATCTTCAGTTTCTGAGCTAGTAGTTCAGTTATTGCCTCTCTCAATATTGCAAAGTACATAATGAATGCCTCCGGGTTCTCTCTATTTTTTTTTATTTAGGCTTATTTTGTTTTGATAGAAAGTCACTTCTAGGTTGTCAATGTTTATAGCTTCTCTTTTAATATTTAGTACTTTTATGATGTCTGTCTTTCAGTATAAATTAAAATACTGCTGGGGATTTGGGGTAACCAGTACCTCTTGATAATGAGTAACAAATTAATGAAATCAAGATTTTCAATTACTTAGCTGGAAGCACTTATTTTTTCCAAGCTGGTCTGCTTTGGCCAACGGGTCCACGAGCTGAACTGCTTCCAACACCATTTTCCAATTTATTACTTGCCTAAGACCATCAGTACTATTAACCTGTATTCAATTGCACAGGAGTCTTTTATATGCATTTCCCTATACATGCCCTTCTGTGTCTTGCTACCCCCTGGTTCTAATTTTGAGCAATTTTTAATTGCCTGTGATTCAGGAAATTTAATTATTCACTGGCGCTAGAAAAATTAGGATGGATTGTGCGTCTCTTTTAGAAAGTTGCTGTGAGGAAAGAAAGTGGTGTCTTCCTGTGAGATGAGGCTGATTCCGGAACTCCCAACAGCTTGACTCCTCAAGGAAACTTTAATAGAAAACCTGGTGATATTTTTCCGTCTTCCACATTGGGGGTTGGATTTGGATTAAATTTTCCAATGACAGAATGGAATTTTCCTGCCTTTCCCCTTCCATTGCAGCCAGCTGAACTTCGTGGAATTGCTGCTCCTGAGGAATGACATGAGGGGGATCGGCAGGGGGAAAGAGGCACAGGTGGGAATTGACTATTTAGTTTGGATTCAACCCAAAGAGTTTATTTTACAAAATGAGTAGCGCCGTTAAATATTTTAAAAGTTGATGGGCAAACTATCCTGACCTCTTGGGTAATTTGCTGGGACTGTACACACAGGGGGAAAACATGAGAAACAGAAATTCTCAATGAGACATTTGATAAAAATGGACACTGTCTAAGATTCTCATTGCTCTTGTGAGACAGTCACAAACACACAGGAAAGATCTGCTGATAAAAGTTTGAGCTTAAAATATGGAATGAAATACTTAAACCAATGGAAGCCTATCATATTTTTAATGGAACTAATGGCAGCTTATTTTTTTCTGCTGTTCTGTTCCTATACTGTCAAAGAGAAATATTTAACAGAGTGTTGGTATTCCCCCCCCCCCCCGACAGCTGGCGATGTGGTAGAAAGTGCATCAAGTCACAGCCCACTGATGGTAATCCTGCAGGGTTTTCAAGGCAAGAGAAGAACAGAGATGTGTTGCCTTTGCTTGCCTCTGCATAGCAACCCTGGTCTTCCTTGGTGGTTTCCCATCCAAGAATTAACCAGGGCTGAACCTACTTAGCATCTGAGATCTGAGGAGACTGGGCTAGCTTGGGGCGTCCAGGTCAGGGTCTTGCTAGCAGGTGGCTTGCTTAATGCAACTCTCAGGTATGACTAAGAGATTGGTGGTCTGTCCAAACCCTGCAGCTGAATTAGTAAAGTACATTTTTGTTTAAGTAATGGCTAAGTTTTGGTTTGGCTAAGTAATGGCTCATTTTCTAGGCAATGGAATATGAAGTAGGGAGCGAATTGGATTAGGTGGTGTTGCCATAATACAGCTCAGAATGGCAACCCTGTTACTTACAGAGCTAGATTCAAGTCCAGTAGCGCCGTAGAGACCAACAAGATTTTTTGGGTATAAGCTGTTGAGAGTCAAAGCTCTCTTCGTCAGAAGCCATCTGAAAAAGTTGCAATTTATGTGAAGGCTGTTGTGATAATGTTAAAGGTTTACATTGTTATCAAATGCAATAAGATTTAAAAAGTACTGGAAAAAAGCCTTCTGACAGTTAGGATTCATGAAGCTCATAAAACATGAGGGCCAAATGGAAATTTAGAGGGGTAATTACTGTTTTTAAAAGTTCTTACTGAATTTGAAAGTTATTGATTAATCACTGAAAAATACAATAATGCTAGGAAAAGTTGAAGGCAGTAGGAAAAGGGGAAGACCCAATATGAAACAGATTGTAAACTGAGCCACAGCCTTCATTTTATAAGACCTGGGCAAGGCTGTTAATAAATAGGATATTTTGGAGATTATTAATTCATAGGGTCGCCATAAATGGGAATTGGTAGCATATAACAGACATTCGAGTTGTAAATGCACCTAAAGATAGTTAAATGTAATTTTCTTTTTAAAAAATTGAACAGCTAGTGGTAATGGTTTTTAGTACTGGTTTAAAACTGGAAAGATCAGGAAGAAACCATATCAAAAATGAAATGGTAATAAGTTTCTTACATAATTTAATTTACCTAGTAGATCTGTGTTACTGTTGGAAGAAGATAGATTCTCGAGCAGTAGGAGTAACCTAGTTTTTAACCTTGTATACAGTCAAGACAGGTTTTTGTTTCTGTTGTGACTCAGCTGTATGATTGAAAAAGATGGGTACTTTACCAAACTGAGCTCCCAAGATAGCTGATGGAAGCTTACTGTTTGCTTTTATGGTAGTCCTCTTCACACTTCCTCCAAAGAGAGGTTATCCTAGGACAGGGATCCCCAACATGGTGCCCATGGGTGCCACGGCGCCTGCCAACGCCTTTCCTGGAACCCACAAAGTTTCTAGAAAATGGGCGGGGCCAGACAGGGCTATTGCCCCACAAGGTTACTGATGGGCCATGACAGAGTTGACTGCCTGAGGTGATTGGTTTTTGATGTGTGTGAGAGAGTTGACTGTCTGTGCTGATTTTTAAAACCATTGCTTTGGCAGCAGCTGCCACCACAGCACAAGGATCTTCACTGTGTGACTGGAAGTTGTGGCAGCTATTTTGAGGGTGGTCCAAGTCTCCTGTGGCTACCATTTTGTGGATGCACCCACCATGCTGTGTCAGAATTCCAAAGGTGCCCACAAGCTCGAAAAGGTTGGGGACCCCGTCCTAAGAAATATGTTTTTCCCTTACAGAAAAATGCCTTTATAGAATTTGCAAACATGTCATGTGGCATGCTTTCAAATCAGTTACTTGTAGATGTTTCATACAAGAGAGTTGAGAGAAGAGGGAGAAGATAGTTTATTAAAGAACTGAAGCAAAAGTCTAGGCTGGCAACATCCTAAATTCTGATGCCCTCAATTATTCTTCAAGAAGAAATGTCTGTCTTTGGGATGAATTAGAAACATCACATAGACAAATCCCTTATGGATGCGAAATATAATCCTGAAGTCATGAAAAGGCAACATTGCCATCTAGTGGCAGTAATATGAAGTATCCACCAACCCAATCTACTCCTCTGAGAATGTAGTTCAAACTTTTGCAGCGTGTTAAGATTTGTCGGGGAAGGGAGACCAAAATTGATAGCAGTTAATTTCTTGCTTCCTACAATTACTAGGAGACCATAAAATAGATATGAATCTAAAGCTGTTACTATGAAAGAAAATATTAAAAACATAAAAAAAAGAAAGGAAAGAAAATTAGCCAGGATTTGACAGGCTACCTGGGCAGGGACAGTTGCATAACCATTTTGAAAAACAACTTAGAAACCAACTTTAGATGTGTTTAGTATTATTTTATAGGATGGTGTCATTCCAGAATTATGGGAAATTGTACCAAAGCCGAGCCAGTGTAGCATAGTGGTGGACTCTAATCTGGTGAATCGGATTGGTTTCCCTACTCCAACACCTGAAACCTGCTGGGTGACCTTGGGCTAGTCACAATACTCTCAGAACTCTCTCAGCCCCACTTCCCTCACAACATGTCTGTTGTGGGAAGAGGAAGGGAAGGAGATTGTAAGCCAGTTTGATTCTCCTTAAAAGGTAGAGAAAGTCAGCATATAAAAACCAACTCTTCTTCTGATTAGGGCACTCTGTTTAGTTGAAAATTTTGTTTCTACTCTTAGTTCTCAATTGGGATGCCAAAGTTTTTAATATTAGTTTTTGCTAATAGGTAATTTGGTTCTTTGGAGAATGTGTTTGCCTAGCCAAGCAGGCTTTTTACTGTGTTACAAATTTCAGCATTCAAAGCTACTTTGCATTCCATCTCCTGGTGCATGCTCTGCTCCTTTCTTTCCCCCAACTAGAGTTCTTTGATCAGCCAATCAGGGAAAAACCTTGTGCTGTAGTGCTTCAAAACTGCAGAGTGGTTGGAACAAATTGAGTGTCATGTTTTGACCATGTAGCTTTCGCCCAAGTGATGAAGTTACTGGTGGCTTTCACACTGGTTCCAGGCTTTACCGATAATATTACGGAGCTGTATTTGCAAAGATTCCAGGTCATTTTTAAATTGTGTATGGACATGCAAAAATTCATAGGAACTATTCTGGTCAGTCTTAACTTATTTAGGTACCTACATTTTGGCCTCCGCATTTGCCATATGGTTTTAGTTGATCAACCCTTTATTTGTTGCCATAAGGTCTTGTTTTTAATATATGCATAGCACTTTGTAATAAATATAATTTATTGTTTAATTGCATTTAAATTCACCTAACCTTTTGGGTACACAACTTTGTTTGTCAGGTTGGGTCATTCCCTCAGTCTTAATTTGTCCAGTCTTAATTTATGACACAGGTTTTCAAAATGTTATAATTGGTATCAGCTAGTTTTGGATACATCCCAACTTCCAGCCACTGGCTGAGGTGCTGTCTGGGAGCAAGTAGAGGAAGATCTGTGTGCCAATACAAGGACTTGAATGTTTGCCAAAGATTGATAGTCGAGTGAAAATAGCTCTTGAGGGGGTCAGACAAAGATTAAGGGCTGTAAATTCATTACAGAGAAGGGCTTCATCTAGGACTCATGAACACATGAAGCTGCCTTATACTGAATCAGACTCTTGGTCTATCAAAGTCAGTATTGTCTACTCAGACTGGCAGTGGCTCTCCAGGGTCTCAGGCAGAGGTCTTTCACATCACCTACTTGCCTAGTCCCTTTAACTGGAGATGCCAGGGATTGAACCTTCTGCACGTCAAGCAGATGCTCTACTGAGCCACAGCCCCTCCTATAACTCCTAGGCTGTCTGGAGCTGTACGAGAGCCTCTCATTTCAGAAACTGACTCCAGGTCTTGGGGACAGGATGGTGGGTGTGATATTAGCATGAAAGGGTGGGAATGCAGGTTGGCTATACTTGAGAAGGCAGTGCAATGGAGGTGGGAATGAAGGAAGTAGATGGCAAGAAGGGTTGAGGAATATCCTGTCACACAACCTATGCTCAAGAGGCACAGGGTTTAAGACTGAAGTTTTCTGCCTCCTTGATTTTACTGCCCCTTCAGTTTCACCTTGTTTCTGGGGTTATCTGCTACCTAACTACATCAGTGACATTCTTCAGGAAAGGTCTTACTCATCTGTTGAACGTAGTTGACTGATTTTTGAAGAGCCTTTCGGGGGGGGGAAGGAATTGTATGGTTTAAAAGAACAATCTCTGGTTGTGTTGAGCTCTGATATGCTATGGGACTGTGGAAAGGACAAGAAGACTGAATTGGGGCAACAGAGAGATTGTGACTATGGCATCTATTAAACATGACACTTGGGCATTGTCCAAATGATGTTAGAAATGCAGCAATCTTCCATGCAAATTGCAAAGCTATGAAGGTTCTCGTGTGATATGCAGTCCCTTCCTGACAGCCTGCCGGAATCAGAAATAAAGATTGCTCAAGATGTTTTTTTTTGTTTTTAAGGGGCAGCAGGTTGTAATGTGATGTTAGTGTACGTGAAAGAGGCCAGACTGGCAGTATTGCAGGTCTATGGAAAAATAGCAGGATTAGCAACTGGCTTTTTTTTGTCCTCTGCCCCCTTGCTGAATTTCTGTGTGTGATGGCAGCTACCCTGAGGAGAAAAATATGTTTTTGTCTCTGGGAACCTCTGTTGTCAACGGATGACACTTTAATTGCCTAAGAAGTATTTTGTACATATTTCCCAGTAATTGTCGTAAACTCTAATGTATTACAAGGAAGAAGTCACTGCTTATTCACCATCTAAAAAGCTGGTTCCCTACATTCTGCCGCTATCACACTGAGAGTGACCAAGAAAGAGAACCCAGGATGGAGTTATGCCAGTAAGATCTGGCTTGTTTCTGAGCTCTTGGGAGTAGGTTTAGACCCAACTCTAATGGTGTCATGGACTATATCATTTGCTAACTAAATGGCTTCAACCATATCACGTGTCCAGTCTGTGCCTCTTATGTGAGGGTTCTTAGGTGATGTGCATTTGTAGTCTTGATGTGCGCATGCATACAAACATCGCTATGCCATCGCTATGAGGAGGAGTTGTTTTTGTTTTTTAATGCTCCTAACCTGTTCTATGCATTCTATCTGAGCTTCAGTGATGGTTGTTTTAAAGAGCCTCCAAGCATCCAGAAGACATTTGTTCCTCTTTACATTTCTTTTCAACTTCCTTTTGACTAATTTCTCTTAACTTAAATGTGGCCACATTGGACATTTTGGACAACTTTCCGTTTACATGTATCACTGTGATTGCTGTTCCCAACTGGTTGAACGCTTGTGCTTCCCACCAGGTTCAGATCAACACTCAGCGTCCAGCCTAGAGTTGGGTCTATAAGTAACTGTTGCAATGCACAATTAATTGTGGTGTCTAGAAATTTTGTCTTTGTCATGACCAGAATTTACCCAGTCAATATAAGGGTGGTTGAATTGTCCATTAGTAAAATACTTTTGTTTTGGTCACCTAATTAATTCCTTTTTCACTCAAGAATATCCTTCGAGTTCTGGTTGGGTAGATGATGCTACAGCCACAGCTACCTTTTGGGCTTGGTATCTCCACCTATAGTGATTATTTGAAGGGGGATATTCTTCTTACATTTCTAGCTTATTTTGAGTGCCAACCAGGCAACGTGCTATAATGCAGATTGCAAGCCTGACCCAGGCCTGGCTGCTTACTACTGTTCAATAGCAAGCCACCCCATGGAAATCAGTGTGGTGTAGCGGTGGTTAGAGTTTCAGGCTAAGATCTGGCAGACCCAAGTTCGAATCCCCATTCTGCCATAGAAGCTCACCTTGGGCAGTCACACATTTCTCACATGGGAAAGAGAGAAGGAAGCATGAAAAGAAGAGATGCTGTGAGGGCTTAAGGAAAGGGAAAGAAGAAATAATGGGGAAGGGAAAATGAGATATACCCTACAAGTCCCTGTGGGTCCCCGCTTGTTCATATATAAACTCTTCTATCTGGTCTTCCTCTCCTGGCATTTCTGAATAAAATGAAATGTGCTGCTATCACTTTTCTATTAAGCAAATATTTTTCAATTGAAGAGCAATCAGAGAAATGTGTAAAATTACCTTAGTTCTAGCTTTCGCTCCTAATTTCATCTCAAAGGCAACACTTCTGAAGTTTCTGTTGGTTTCATTTATTTTCACCTGTCTTTGGAAAAAGAGTTGCAAAGCTAAATCCGTACCTTTTTTCCCCAATTTGCTTTGCCGTAGGACCACAACACCCGGGGAGACTAAACTGTTAGCTTCAGAAATATATGACATTCTTCAGTCTTCCAGTGTGTCTGACATGGACAATGTCAATGAGATGAATTCTCGGCGTCGGAAAGCTCAGTTTTTCCTGGGAAGTACAAATAAGCGCGCTAAAACCGTTGTTTTGCACATAGATGGTCTTGATGATTCGGTAAGGAATTCTCCAGTATTTTGACCTGTTACTGACGCTGGAGAAGGATGACTCTTTATTTTGCATGGTTTCAATTTGCCTGTCTCAAGCAAATTACTGAGAATCCTGTGTAATACTGAGAATGCTTTATATTAAGTACTAAAATATTGGCTGCAATCCTTACTAGATTCCCATAGGCACAAAGGGAGCTGATTTTCACCAATCCTCCCCATGGGAGACTTCAGTTCCTCCTCTAATCTGTGCCCCATCCTCCAGCATTTTGGGATGTGTTTTGAGCTGCCACAAAAGGGAATAATGAGTGAAATCAGCTCCCTCCTTGTATCCATTGAAATCTGGACAGGATCCAAGCCATTAAGTATAATTATATTATAGATTGTGTTACAAGTTTTTCTATGTAAGAAGTGCGTAGGAAGAGTTTGTATAAATATTGATTCATAATGCAAATTGTCCCAAGAGGCTTACTTCAGAAACGCCATAAATGTGTTCATAAATTACTTCAGAAAGGCCACACTCCATGCTTACCTGACAGTAAATCATCCTGAACTTGGTGGGCTTTTCATTCAAGCAAACATGCCTGGGATTATCAATTTCATTGTCAATTTCACTCACTTCTGGTTTTGGCAATTAGCATATTCCATCTTGGAGTTGACATAGTTCTTTCACTATAGCGAGGTGATTGCACCAAAAATGTCGCTTTCCCTCTTAGGAAAAAAAGGTGTTCAGAATCATGCTCTTGTTTGCATTTAGTCCTAAGGAAATGTTGAGTTTCCTTAGCTGGCCCTTTATCTCTCCCTCTCTTTTGGACATCTTGTCTCATTGTCTGAAATTTCTTTGGCTATCAGCTAACTGTTGTGATAATGAGGTCTCAGTGGAGTCTTTATGCAATGTCAGAATAACTTCTAAAATTTATCCTCTGTTCCCCTGTAGATAACACCCCAGGGCCATGTTCGCCTTTTTATGGCTGCCAAACAGCACGTAAAGCCATTGGAGCATGCTCTCCACACATGCCTGGAGGTCTCTGCATTTTCCGTTTTGTAGCCATTTTAAATGATCTAATCTGATCTGTTGTGGCTTACATTTTTGCCAAGTAAGCCAGTTACAGTCCGGTCTGTATAGATCCAGTCTTCTCCAAGTTGGCTGTTGTTAATTGGATGCATAATGTGCACCCCTCCTCAATTACCTCTAATCCCCATTCCCCATTACCCCTCTTTCTTAACCTAGTTTTAACAGGGATAAGCTATTGGAACTGATTGTTTCCTGACCTGGTAGCTCGTTTGTTTGCCCATCACTGTCTCCAAAGCTTTTCTAAAAGCCAGAAAAATGCTGCCCATTTCTTTTTTGCCTGCCAGTTTAAGTACACATTACACAGTGAATGGTCTGAGGTCAGCACATCTAAACGCAGTCTGTATACTCTCCTGAACACAGCTAATGCATAGCCTTGCAATTCTATCCCTTCATGTGTCATGGCAAAGATGCTTATTTCTAGTTGCTAACAAAAAGTAAGACATGAAAAGCCACATTTAATTCAGAGAGAGCATACCAATAAACATTTGCAAGAAATTGGAGGGAAAGCACATTGGGTTGGATCCAGCCAGGCTTCATTCCATTTCCCCTAATTCCCCCTCCTTCCTCTAGTCTTCGTTGTGCATATCCTTTGTTCATGCTGGTCCCATGATTCCTGCAATAGCCTTTTTGATAGTCAAAGGGGCTTTTCTACTTCCCTTCTTACTTCCCTTCAACAGCAGAAAATCTGGTTGGATTCAACTCGTTAAAGGGCTTAATAGCATCTGTTTTCCTAGTGTTGAAGAATGATTCGCTATAGCCGTCCATTTCCTTAAACTGCTAAGGTGAACACAGTACAGTGGTTTGGATCCAGTGATACCCAAGCAGAAACATAAATGGAGTTTGTGCAGCTCTACTTGTGCAACACCAAATGTTTTCTGCTGTATATGTCACAGTGCCCCAAAATTGGTTGCATGACATCTTGTGCAAGTGGCAATGCAAGTGGGGATACAACAAGACTGTCTTTAATGCAAGTGGCTGTAGAAGTCTATTTCTTGTTTCTGCTGGCGCAAGAGCTCGAGCGCAAGCTGAGATTTAGCATTGCATCCAACCCAGGGCTCATAGATCACCTTGACTTTCAAGTGCAGGCGCTGTCTTAATAGTCGGCACTTGTAAGAATTCTGCTATAAGCCAATATCAACAAAAGAAAGTAGAATACAGTAATTGAATGTCTTATTTTCTATTTCACAGTAATAACAATGGAACAGCTTTTCATTTCAGTTACCTCCTTTTTAAAGCTTTCTGTATGCTTCGCAGTGTACTTCAATGGACAGTGCTGCTTTTTGCTTTGTCACCTGCAAAATACGTCCATTTGCTCATCAGGGCAAAGATTAGACGCTATCGCAGATGCTGACTTCCGCTTCATATAGACATTACCTGAAGGCAAACTTGTGTTAGAACTTTCTGCTTTCTTTTTCTGGACATTTAGGAAGTCCCACCTGAGGAATGACATGAGGGGTGGGGAATCTGCCCCAGGAAGGTACAAATTGCCAATTCAGTCTGGATCTCATCCTATAGTTTGACTTAATAACATTATCAATGTGAGGCTGATTGAAAGCCATGGGAGAAAGGTCATCTCTGCCTCTTCGCACGATAAGCACAGGCTTGGTCACTAACCTGAGTATGGAGAGGTGTGTAGGAGTCAGAATGCTATGCAGGCAGAAACTGACCTGTGAATGACCTCAGCACCCAGGAAAATAGCCACATCTCAAAACAAACAAAACAATAGGGCTTGCTGCTTTGAACTCGTGTGGCCTGCTTCAGATTTGCCTTAACATGCTGATGCAGTGAAAATACTGTCCTTGCGCCAGCTCTAAGAAGCAGCCTATTGCTATGTTGCTGCCCTTTTAAACTGTAAACATATTAAAGTCATACCGGGATAAAGCTGAGCAGGTACAAGCTAGCATGGGTCAGTGCTGCGTTGTTGCACAGTGGGTACTGTCGCTTGCTTTAAGCATAACATTGGTGGGTGTTTTTGTGAGCAGACACTTTCCTCTGAATCAGAGTTCAGTCTGTGCAGAGTGGTGATGTCCATGAGCTGCCACAGATGAGGTAGCTAAAGGATACAGCAACTGCTTTGATGCATTCAGTCAGTATGGATGCAAGGTGTCTGATAAATAGCAACTTAAACACTAACTGCTCATCAATGAGCATTTGAGTCAGTCAGAACTTAACCACAGGGGACTGTTTAGCTGATCATACGGAGAAAAGCAGTCTTTGCTTTTCAGCACTTTCCCCTCATTACTCACAGTTGATTCCATCCTGGTTTGTCTTCAGAGTGTAAGTAGAAATGATGTTTTATTTTTTTTAAAAATATTCGAAGCAATTCTATGTTTACTTGTTTAAAATGGCATTCTGCTTATGTGTTGTGGTACTTTCTTCTCTGAATATGTTGTCTCGCATACAAAGTGACGTTTCCAATTATTTGCATGTCTTAATTTTTAGTCTCGGCGAAACCTGTGTGAAGAGGCCTTGTTGAAAATTAAAGGGGTTATCAGCTTTACTTTTCAAATGGCAGTTCAAAGATGTGTAGTCCGAATCAGATCAGATCTAAAAGCAGAGGTGAGTGGGGTTCCAGTGGGGTTGGGACCCTCTTCTTTGGGGTTGGGACCCTGCTCTTACTGTCCACTTCTCTTTTTCTCTGTGCAGGCATTGGCAACAGCAATAGCATCAACCAAAGTTATGAAAGCCCAGCAAGTGGTGAAAGATGAAAGGGGAGAAGAGGTGAGAGAGCCACTGGAGAATAAGAGCTTGCTGCTGGTAGTCCTGGAGTATAGAAATTCAATGGCTGCATGCAGGGTGCTCCGTGCAGACAGGGGCTTCACCCACCTCTTCTGTGAAACCAGGGAATGCAAGGCCACTATGAAATGAAGTAGTAATGTGAGCTTTCATGCACAGATCATCTCACAGGAAGCACCTGCACATGAGTTTCCCTGCCAATTGTACTTGGCAGGCCTAAAGGCTAAGCATAGGTTCAGCATTTTAGAACTGGGTGTTCCAAAGCAGGAGATAGGAGAACTGTACGGTGGTTTCAGGGAGCCAAGATACAAAATATATTGTGCCTTAATTGCTCCAGGTTAAGCTACTGTTGGTAGAAGTGTATGAAGTCTTCTGAATTAATCAGTTATATTAGCTAGTAACTGCTGGGACAGTGTCTTTATTAAATAGGTAATTAGACCTTGGTCCAGAAAGCCCTACAGCATAGGCGTTTATCTTTATCCAAATGTTCGGAGCAGTGGGTGAAAGTTCAGGAGATGAACTGAAGAGTTAAAATTGGTGATTTAATTTAAAAAAAACAACTATAAACATGCTTCATTGCATGTGATAGCCTGATCAAATGTAATGAAATTATATGTCTCTTTGCTCAGAAGGTCTGCTGTGTTAAATGCACCTACAATCCAAGTAAGTGTGGATAGGATTTCAACCTTAGTCTTGTCAGAGTCTAAAACACATTTAAATATCCTTTTAAAAGGGCCTTGTGTTAGTGGCACGCTCGGGTATGCATTGGCCGCAAGGCCAAAACCATGACTATACGAACCAGGCAATACATTGTTGCTTCCTATTCCCATTAAACAGTTGCTGATTCCATTCCAAGATACTCCCGTGGAAGTGGAGCAGAATACAGACCTCCCGGAATATTTGCCAGAAGACGAAAGCCCTTCGAAAGAGCAGGACAAAGCTGTGTCCCGTGTCGGGTCGCACCCGGAAGGTGCCGCCAGCTGGCTAAGCACAGCTGCAAACTTTCTGTCCAGGTCCTTTTACTGGTGACTTGGGAGTTGAAGCCGAAGGACTGCGCAGACCAACACGGGGGCCCGTTTTCGTTTGGTCTGGTGAACTGCCAAGTGCAACTTGCAATAAGTTACCAACAAAAAGATTTTAGTCCACACAAACATAGGCTGTGTTTTACATTTTATTGGACAGTGGGCCTTTCAGGCCAGTCAGAAGTATGGAGGTCTCAAACGATGTCTTCTTCATTTTCCTTCCCTGTCGCTGTTGTCATACATGTTTTATTGCCTCGCATTTTAATATGGGTCCATGATTAACCAAACATTTTGAGTATAAAAAGCTTTAAGTTAAAATTCTTGCTAAGCCACACAGAGAACCCACTCATCACAAATCTCAGGACATCTCTACAAGGAAATCATTAGCTCCAAGTCTGCATAGATTGAAATGCCTTTTTTTGGGCCTTATTTCTGATTATGTATTTCCTCTGGAAAATCGCTCTAGAAAAAACTCTCTTTGTTTGCCATTTATCTTTTCCTTCGGCGTTTTTTCAGCGCTATTGTTTTTATATTTCACTTATGGCATTGCGATGGAAATGCTTCAGACTTGAACTTGATAGCCCTTAACGTGTCGGGGGGGGGGGGGAAGTCAGCCTATAACCACTCGAGCCATCTGAACTCAGTAAAAAGGAATTCAGATGGAAATCTCTGTGTATCTATGTACAGTAAATAAGCTGTAAGGAAATGCTTGGAATAATGGTTGTGACTGTAGATATGATCAGATACAACGGACTGTAGTTTAAGTCGGTTAAAAAGCTCTGTTTTCAAAAGTTGTAAATTCTGTTCAGGCGGTGCCTTGCTGCAGATTTTGTCTGTGGCAGAAAGTGTGTTGTTGGCCTTAAGCAATGATCAAGAAACGTTTTCAATGAGGTAACCTGGTAACTAAAAATAAAAAGCGGGGGGCGGGGAGGGGAGAGATGGCATGCCTAAGATGCCTCAGTGCTACTGTGGATACACTTTCACCACCATAAACTTCTGTTTCTTGGTGGTAATCTTATATTTTCCCTATTGCCTTTGAAGGATGCTTTTTAATAATGCACCGTGGTGGGTAATGGTCTTGTGACCGCAGGCATGACCATTGGGAATGCTGGTGGTGGAGCTAAAACCCACCTGACGCAAGATGTCCAAGGAAGGTTGAACCTCTTGTCAAAGATGAAGCTGTTCATCGAAGTGCACTAACCTAGTCTAGATGGATGAAGCCAAACCCAGGCCTGAACAGGAAGCTTTCATCGTCTTGTGCTGCGGACAGTATAACAGTTCAAAGCTGGCCTGGATCTTTGCATCTTGTCTCTGTAAAGCTTCCCCAAAGGATAGGACAGGTAAAGTTCCAGCAGGCAAAATATACAAGTAGGACCTATTGAGACTCCCTGTGCTGTAGAAAACGCTCAACCGCTGACCTTACCATGTTTCTTTTTGTGGAACAATCCATACAACATTGGCTATGACGGTGATTTAACTACGCTGAAGCAGAGATGGGCTCATGAAGGTCTGTGTCTTGGACAGCAGAGGTTAATCTGTAGAAACTGTCACATTGTCTTTTTTTTTTTAGCAAGCGTGCAAGAAAACAACCGTAACCAACAATAGAATTTCACTCAGATTTGGCGTCCTTCTGTGTTAAAGAGCTCACTTTCAGATTAGAGTATTTTGTTTCTTTTTTTTTTTAACGTTATCTAGTTTAATTTGAAGTTTACACGCACAGAATACAGGCTTCCTAAGGCATGTATTGCATTAAACATGTATTACTAAGCATATTGCTGTCTAGAATGTTACAGTACCCAAGCGTGTTTGCAAGACTCTCCATTGTGTAGCCATGGGTGCAATGTTTACTTCTGTTCAGCATCTGTCTTTGCGTTTTGCAGTGCCGCATATCCATGTACTAAACGATACACCCATTTGGATATTAATGGTTCAGTACAAGTAGATATTAAAATTTGGTGTTGAATTTGTAGGTATCCTTTTTTTTTTTGGTCAGTATTACAGCTCTTCCGGTTATAGTATCTGTAAGAGCTTTTGAATACTGTAAAATAAAAGTGTAATATAATTAATCTTTTGCAGGGATTTCTTTAAAGCATGTGCTGTCTGCTATTTGAATGTATATGGTTCAGTGTGGTGTCTGGCCATAATAAGCTGAAACACATTTTCTGGCTGTAATCGCAAGAAGAGCCTAAGGCAGTGGTTCCCAAACATTTTGGGCCACTGCCCCCTTGGTTCCACAAACTCAACCCCAGCGCCCTCTACCCTACCCAACAACACAGTTGAAGGGGCCCACTTCAAGCACCACTCTGCTGCCCCCTTGCCTCTTAGTGCCCCCCTAGGTAATCCCACCCCCCAGGAGGTGGTACTGCCCACTTTGGGCACCACTGGTCTACGGCATAGCCCACCTTTTAAAAATTTGGTCCCGTGCATAGAAGTCTGTCACTTTCTGATGGAAGTTCTTGTGGCCATGCAGGCAAACCTCAAAACCTGGTGCTTTGTTAGCAGAAAGGGAATCTGAATTGTAAGCTTATGTAGATGAAGCTTTCATAACTCTGTAGTCCTGGGTTAAGGCTCCTTGCACACTTTTTCTAATGCAGTAACATGGTACTTCTGTCCCCCCCCCCCAAGCCATTCTGAGCTAGTGGCTATGGAGTGTAGTGTAGTCTGAGAGGCCTGGGTTCAAGTTCTGTCTCGCCCTAAGCACATACCATGTGGCATGGCTAACTTCCCTATGCTCAGATGCAGTTTTCGTCTGTAAGATAGGTCACTTTTGCCGGAAGGACTTCCACAAAAGCTCAGTTTCAAATATAGAATGAAGACACCAAAATTGCCAACAAGGTGATTAGCCCTTTACAATATCTTGTAGTAAATAACAAATTTTGTGTTTATAGTGGCAGAACTATAACAGATACACGAATATTGATGAAAACATGTACTTGTGCCATAATTTAATAAGATATGAAGTCTCATTAAGGCTCTTTTTACATCTTGGTGTCAGCATTCTTACAATTCTCATTGAGAAACTGTATTTCCTACTGCAGCATACATTGTTACCGATATTATGAAAATAGTACTTAATATTGCACGGTAGTTGCATTACTGTTAAGCTGCAGAAGCAAACAATATGGATCCTCAACTATTGACTCAAAACAGAAGACCCTGAAACAGCTTTTTTACTATATTTCCAGAAGTGTTTTGTCATTTTGCAAGCAGAGGTGGAGGAAAAAGAAAATGTCTCCAATTTTTTTTTTGATGAAGCTGTGATGAAGCCTTGTTTAAATTAAGCCCTTAGTTTTAAAAGGGGTGTGCCTTAGGGTGGATTTTCAACAGGATGCTGGTCCTTCATAAAAAGGAGTAGCAATGGAGTCTGGATAATGTCAGTCTTTCTGAGTTTTAGTAGCCACAGCCAGCCCTTCCCCCCTGTCAAGGGTGGGCTTGGATTCTAAGCAGTGCAAGTGGACAGGGTGGAGGAAGACTCTTCCTCCCTCCTCCATGCAGCCTTCTTTGCTCTCCCGAGTTGTGCCCCTCTGGGTCCTGAAGGGAGAACATGTGGTGCAAATCTGGGAGTCAGAAGCAGGAACTGGCAAAAATCTCCCCTTAGCAAACAAAAATGCTGAAAATATTGTTGAAGGCTTTCACGGTCAGAGTTCATCGGTTCTTGCAGGTTATCCAGGCTGTGTGACTGTGGTCTTGGTATTTTCTTTCCTGGCGTTTCGCCAGCAGCTGTGGCAGGCATCTTCAGAGAAGTAGCACTGTTACTCCTGAAGATGCCTGCCACAGCTGCTGGCGAAACGCCAGGAAAGAAAATACCAAGACCACGGTCACACAGCCCGGATAACCTACAAAAATGCTGAACATCTGAGGAGCTCCAGCTGTGCCCAATGGGGTGATACCTTTGGATCCAAACCTCTAGGTAGGCTTCTGTCCATCTTCTTGATAGAGATGAGTTTTTTCCCCTTCCTTAATTTGGAGAAGCCTTTGCGTTGCCATGGACAAATCCCTACATTCTGGCCATTCTGTTCCCCGTGCTGTAGAGTAAAACTAATGCATATTTTCTTGACATAACAATGTTTTGGGTGACACACTTGTATGTGGCTATTAATATATCATGCTATTATGGGCTCAGTCTGAGGACTCTTCTGTTAACTGAGGAGCCTCCCAAATGCACCTTTGCTAGAGCAAGACTGCTTTCTCAGCAAGGTTCCTTTCACTGGAGAAAGACTCCTTGCTTAGCAGGAGGAAGTCATAGGCAGTCATAGCCACACAATCTTTCAGGGGAGGGGGTAGATCAGTAAACATAATCATGTGATTAGTGCTGGAGAGAGGAAAGGCAGCATGATATAGCCCGATCTTGTCAGATCTTGGAAGCCAAGAAGGGTTGGTACTTGGAAGGGAGATCTCCAAGGAAGACTGCAGAGGATCTTGGAAGCCAAGAAGGGTTGGTACTTGGAAGGGAGATCTCCAAGGAAGACTGCAGAGGAAGACACTGGCAAACCACCTCTGCTTAATCACTTGTCTTGAAAGCCCCTTGCTGGGGTTGCCATAAATTGGCTGTGACTTGATAGCAGTTCACATGTGCATTCACGCACACAGTGTTGGAGATGCCCATAGCCTTGTGCAGGACCTCCTTACAGCAGGCAGTTTAGGAAGCATGCATTCAATTTCGGAAGTGCTTCCTTGCTTTTTCTCACTCTTCTTCCTCTCAAGATCATCAGAGGTTGTGCGTACCCCAAAGAGCAGCATGGTTTTGGGGGGTGGGGAGAATGGCAAAGGCATGTAAGGCCATAAGCAATAATAGAGCCAATTTACCAAACCACTTCTGGGTCTCCTTTTCCATTTGTGTTTGATCCTATGGGAATGCTTTGGCGGTGGGACTCACATATATGTTCTGATGTTTGGTGGGTCCCTGTACGGCCTCCATGTCAAACTATAAAATGGTAAACTAGTGATGGCAAAGCTGTCGCCTGAGCACTCCAGTCCAGACAGGCTTTTGATGTTAGAGCACCACTGCAAACGCTTCAAAATATTGGTGTAATAGATTGCCAGATCTGTGATTTTGTATGCTCTTCACCTGTAGAGGATGAAAACAGTAGCTGTAGACAGCGTGAGAGAAATGCACCCAAAGAAGTTGGGTGAATCAACCCTCGTTGGCCTCGATGGGGTGTGTTTATTTTGGTGTAGCTAGCAGGGTGTAGCCAACTGTACTCTGCTCCTCTTTAGAGTTCTGTTGTGCTTTTGTTGGCAATGGCAATAGCATGAGCTGGTTTATAAGGACAGGCTTCAAGTCCCCATCTGCTGATGCAGTGTCCTTAAGCACTTAAACATGCACAATATAAAAATTGCCATTGACATTAGAAATGTTTTGCTTTAATGTTCCTCCTAATGCCCCAGAGCTGCTTGAATAGGAGTTACGCCAGTTTGTCAATAGCCTCCTTTCCAATATAAACACTGCTGCTAATAAAACACTAACTGCTTTGAAAGGCGATGATGTGCACTAGTAAAAATGATGCATGCATTTTGTTGTTATGCTGCTCTAAGGCATTTAGCCCGGTGTGCTAATTCATGAAGCAGGTTCCAAATGATGCCCACTCTTTGGCTGGTAGGTCTTTATGGTAGATGGCTGTTATGCATAATCCAAGGTATTTTAACAGTGTGTGTATCTTTCAGAATAGCATTCTGCATTGTATGTTCAGCTCTCATTTTAACTCCAGGGGAGTTTTGTTGCTGTCAAAGAAGCCAACATACTGGTTTGAATGGGTTATCAAAGGTGGAAAACGTCACTGAGAAATCGCTCTAAGTTTTCTGCAACTTTATATAGCATATTGTGTGTGTGTTAAGTGTCGTCAAGTCACTTCATGGCGACCCTATGAATCAATGCCCTCCAAAATGTCCTATTGCTCAGGTCATGCAAACAGAGGGCCACAGCTCCTTCATAGTCAATCCATCTCATGTTGTGTCGCAGCCCGTGGCAATAATTGGCTTGAGCATATGGTTTTCCTCTGGATCTAAATAATAAAAAGCATTCCTTGGGACCTAATGCAGTAATGTGGGGTAAACGTTATGCCACTTATAGCTGTTTTGAAATAACTACACGGCTACAAGGTTAAAGGCACTTCATGCTGCCTGCTTGATAGTTAAGTCTGAAAAGTCGGCATTTGCTTATCTGAGGTGCTTTTCCAGGCATAGAATGGAAGGTCATCTCTGTTTTGGGGTTTTTTCGTCTCTGCTCTAAGATACAGTGTAAAGGACGGAATTATGCCACTGTCGGACGGAATTATGCCGCTGTCCGATAAGACAGTGCAGCAGTACAATAAACCTTGTACTGGGGATTTTGCACTTGTAAACCTGGTGACTTAATATTTTCCCCATAGATGAGTGAAAATGATACTGCCATGGATCCTGATTTGGATCCATGACAGAGGCCTGAAGATTCCTGACTCAGCTCAGATAACCACTGATCTGAGAGGATATAAGGAAGCCTCAAACGGCCAAAAGGCGGGAGGACTGGTAGAGGACAGCTGAATGCTGTCTGGCTGCTAGATCTCCTGGACATCCTCCTAAGATGTTAAACTAGGAAAGCAGAGAGTTGATGGAAGTTGGCTGACGCTGACCGACCTCACTCTCTATACTTGTCTCTTGCGTGAGACACATGAAGTGAGTTACAGAGAGGGCAGCAAGTCTGTCTGGCCATAACTCATTTCTATTATATTCTATCATTTCATGTCTTGCGTGATATGAAACTATACCATTTCACAACATGGAAGTTGTGAAACCTAAACTACAGAACTGGTCCATACAGTTCTTAGAACCAGAAACAGGGAAGAAAGGAGTCAGAGGCTCCCCCAACATAATAGGGGAGGCTTCTGTACTCAGAATAAGAGGCAAGAGATGTTCCTGGGGGAAAAGGAGAATCTCTTTTCTCTGTAATGAAGTTTAAGGCACATATAAAATGCTTACATAAAACATATACAAAATCTATTAGGCCTATTCATGGAGACTCTTAGTTCAGGAAACATATTCACTGAAATTGACAAGCTAGAGAATAGCTGAGTCTTCCATACAAACACTAATACAGCCTTAAGCTTGCACATAATAAATAATATATAAGCTCTGCATTGCTGACTGTTAAGAGATACACATACCATCAGCATGTATGAAGCATTCCTGATCTTGAAAGTGATCAGACATCTATAAACATAGAATGGTTTAAATATAAAGATCATAGTATCTTATCCTCTGCACACTGCAATGGGTAAAGATACTACACTTAGCTGTAATAATTGACTATAGCTCAAATAGCTCTAATTTCAGCTTTCTCTGATAAATAGACTTCAGAACAGTATTTCAATGAACCTGAACTGGCATGAAATACTCAATGAGCTTTGGACTATAATTCTTAAATAAACTAAGAACCAGAGAATCAAAGATATGGTAAAGACATAGAAGCATGGGAAAAGTCTATGTCCTTACAGAAAAGGTTTGCAATATCCTAAATATCAGCTATGCATATGAGCTGGAGAGGTTTTAGAAATAATATAAGGTTGTACTTAATTCACTATAACTTATAGTTTATATTTCAGGTACTTTGGATAAAGAAGCTTTTTGCTATAACAGATCTTTTTCCCATTATGTTTAACCATATCTTCTCTCTGTGAAATTAATCAAGTTTTTACAAGATTCTGTAACTATAGTAATCTGAATGAATCCAGAGATACTAGTTAGAATCTCATAAAGAGAAATGTATTAAAGGTTTAAGGTTAGGAAACCTTACATAGAGAAATTGCTTATAAAGATTGTATGAAACTGCTTGCATATGTTAACATAACTGAACATGTTAAAGAATCATAATGTTTGTACTTTATGACATGTTTTGAGAATATGTATTCACATGCATATATATTTTATGTGAAATAAATGTTATTTAAAGGAAGTCCCTTGTTCATAAATTTTCTGGCATTTCTCAATAGAAAGCCTACAGTCCTTGTAGGAATTATCATTGACTTCTGGCTGTGAGGTCTCGCTGAATAGATAGCTCCATTTCTCAGTAAATGGTACATTCTAGGAGTGTAGACCCCTTAACGCCACAAGCCGTGACAGTTGGGTCTTCCTCTTTTCCTTCTGCCTTCATGTTTTCCTAGCATTATTGTCTTTTCCAGTGATTCTAGTCTTCTCACTGATGTCTTAGATAGTTGTTTCTGTAGCCATTGCTGACATAAGGCAAAGTTTTGGATTGGCTCCTTTTGCATGAATTCCTATTTCTAACAAACACAGATTTCATTTCCAGAACGTTGCGGATTGTTTTTAAAGGTCCTAATCTTTGCTGGTGGTCACACAGCTGGTGGTCCTTATCAAATCCCTGACGAAGAAAGTGGCTGAAGGTGACAAGTTTGTACAGCAGTATAACCATTCTAACCAACATCTCCATTATCAGAGGATCGGGTCCCCTTTTCAGCTCAACTGCCTGCAGGGCAACGCTTGGTGTGAGACTTCATAATCCCACCCTAATATTGCTTGCTCATGTGGAGTCTGATGATAGTTACTGGGTAAGGTCCATGTTCTCTGCCAGCCAGCCTGATGATAAAGTTGAAAATAGACCCTAATTAATGCATACTGTGGGAGACCTGGTTCTGGGCCCCCAAATGACTCCGGTAACAGATTTTTGGAGCCTAGCATCTGTGCACCTCAATTACAGTGATGAAATGGACTTACGGAAGTAGCCTGCCAAGAGCAATGTAACTTGAGGATATAATACGTTCCTCTGACTTGGACCAATAGATAATGTGTACGCGTGCTGTATTAAAGTGTAGGCTTATGGTCATGGAATACCAATTTCTGGGATTGGGGCCAAAAGGCTGACAGTGCCTCTCTGGCAGGAAACCACCGATATTGCCATATATGGGATAAATTGGAGCAGAAGCTCCCTAGCAATGAAAATGCATTTCCATACTAAACCTAACCTCCAGTTAGGCCCTTCTTCTGGAGCTTCTTCTGGAGCTTGTGCGTGTTCTGCAATTTTGCGCAGCCCTTCGTTTTGTTGCAGTGATGCCCTTAGAGGTATTCGTTTTCTTGCAGTGTTTGAATGGTGCTCACTGAAGTCAAAGCTCCCACATTCCAGGCATTTTGCAGACTCCGGAAAACAGTTGTTTAGGAGGGCATTTCTATAAAGGCATTTCATAACAGAGTAATCCAGGAAAATGCACTGTATTTCTACTGATGTTCTACCATGTCCTGCATTGTTTAACATGCCATGTATAATACTTACACTTTGTTCAAGTCAACTCAATTTCTGCAATACCTAGTCCTATTAAATTGCTTATTAGATGTATTGTCCTATTGATTTACATTGTTTGATCCACCTTGAGTAGGGTTGCCAACCTCCAGGTAGTAGCAGGAGATCTCCTACTATTACAACTGATCTCCAGCCAATAGAGATCAGTTCACCTGGAGAAAATGGCCACTTTGGCAATTGGATTCTATGGCATTGAAGTCCCTCCCCTCCCCAAAACCCTGCCTTCCTCAAGCTCCGCCCCAAAAGCCTCCCGCTGCTGGCAAAGAGGGACCTGGCAACCCTAACCTTGAGCCTTGGTGAGAATGGCAGACTATAAATAACGTAAATAAGTGAATAAAAGGCCCTGCAAGCTTGTCACTCGAAATGGTAGGCTGTGCACATTAGCTCCATAGAAATGCTTTTTAAAATGAATTTTTAAAGAGTGGACCCTTATGGTTCTTTAATATGTATAGACATTATCATGAAAAGTATACTATGGGTTGTTCTTAAATGTGAGCTTCTGCTGTTGAGTTGTCCATATGCACAAATGTCCAGGGTCCACTGAAACAATGTACCCTGCAATGGTCAATTTCTGTCATTGAGAATGGAATGCTGCATTTTCCAGACTCTCCTCTCACACTCTAGTGTTCCTCCCAGTGGTCATTCAATGACTCAGAAATATGTCTACTTTGTATACGTCTTCAGTGTGCAGTGAAACCTTTTGGATTTAGATCATTGCATGCTATAATCTAAAACATGAGCTTTAGAGCATTTTCTCCCCAGAAGGGCTTTACAATTAGAAACTGGATAACATGTAAACCACTTCGAAAAGAAGCCATCACTCACTTGGTTTTGACAACTTGAAAAATAAGTTGTGAAACCTCATACCTGCTGTTCTGCCAACTTTACACTAGATGGCAGCATAGAAATATTGTAGAAACTCTTACATCAACTGTGTAGATTACAAGTTTTTGATTGTGGAAGAGTTTGGGTACCCTGGCGTCTTGCAAAAAGCAAACGAGTCTTTCAAAGGCTAGGCCACCTTTTAAATGTTATTTTTTAATGTGGCATTCAATCCCATGTGTTCCTCAGTGGCCCTTGATTGGCTGCATAAAGAGGTTCATCGGGCTTACGTAAATATACACTTCCTTTAGCTGGTACTGATCTTTGTTTTTGACATGAATAACGAGCATGGTTAGGTCGGTGAAGCTTTTTCACCTCTTTTCTTTAAAGCCAGTTGTTTATAAAGTTGTTACTTCTGGAATGAAATAAGATATTTGTCTAACCAATTGACTTGGGAAGCCAGTCAATGTAATTTTGAGTGTACAAAGGTGCTGTTGGCATGCTTAATTCCATTACAGGGCGATTAGGTGGGCAACAAATGCTGGTAGGGAAGAGCACTATCTTCTGGGATGTTTTCCTGTGCCTGTTTCCATTTGAATGACTGCAAACAGGTGAAGGCTAAGCCCTGTGGCCCCTTGGTCAGCTTGGACTCCTTCACTGAGGCCAGCCACAGGGAAAGGCCTGATGCAATTTGCTCAGAGAGGGTTTGTGAGCTGAGATTTGGCTACTGGCTTATCCTGCTGCATTGAGTGCCAATGTTGAACATTAAAGAACCGCTGCGGTATAATGAATAGGTAGTTGAACTTGAACTGGAGATACTGGAGAGCTGTTGCTCGTCAGCGCAGACACTAATGAAGCCATAGGCTGATGGGGTATAAGGCAGTTTCAGCTGTTTATATAGTAGTGGAAAGCATAGTCCAAGTCTCCGTTCTGCTGTGAAAGTCACTGGGCAGTCTGACTGCTGTCTCCTAACTTAACCTACATGCCCATGTGAGGAATACAGGCCCAAAGCACAAATCCTCCTCTTTTTGTAAAAGGGGAGGGTAGAGTGTGTTCTGGATCCACAGTTTCTAAATTATAATTCCCTCTAATATTGAAGTTTATGGCTGAGTGCTTATCAGTAGGGCACAGGAGATTCCCCCAATAAGTAGAACAACGTGCCATCAAGTTGCAACGGACTCTTGGTGATTCCATCTGTGGTATGTTCCAAGCAAGAGATGAACAGAAGTGGTTTGCATTGCCTTCCTCTGCACGGTAACCCGTCTTCCCAGGTGGTCTCCAGTCCAAGTATTGGTCATAAGGGCAGCTACTTCAATACTGAAGTTGTGTTCTTTCTGGGGTATGGCACTAGGCTAGTGAATGGTTGGTTTGAAGCCAACCAGCTATGTTAACTCATCATGCCACCTAGCAACAAATGGTTTTGCCACCATTTGGTTCATCAAATGGCTGCAAATGCACAAAAGCCTCAGTCCCCAAAGTATTCTGTGTTCTCTTGAAGTATATTTCTATTCAACTCTGATGTATTTCATGCTGGACATATGGATGGGTGTGTGTGTGTGTGTAAAGTGCCTTCAAGTCGCAGCCGACTTATGGCGACCCCTTTTGGGGGGGTTTTCATGGCAAGAAACTTACAGATGTGGTTTGCCAGTGCTTTCCTCTGTACAGCAACCCTGGTATTCCTTAATGGTCTCACATCCAAATACTAACCAGGGCTGACCCTGCTTAGCTTCTGAGATCTGACGAGATCAGGCTAGGGATCCATGGCCCTTGATATGACCCCTGCCCCATGACCCTTTTGCGAAATGTGCTTATGGAAACCGCTAGCATTTGCTAGCTTCGCTGAACAGCACTGAGGCCATAAAATGCAGATGAGTTCTGCAATGTAAAGAAATTCAGCGGCACTGAAAAAAAGTGCAACAAGACATTGATGTTCTATACTAGCAGAAGGCACAGAGAAAAATTGTGGGTGTTGCTGACTGTGCCACCAAATATTTTGATACCAATTACAGAGTGGAACAGCTAGGGATGTTTTCAGCACAGTTCTGAGACAGAAGTACAAATACTGAGTCAGATCAAAGAAGTGCGGAAAAGCTCTCGTACCATAACAGATGTATAACAGAAGAGGTTCATGTATAGCGCAATATGAAGCAGGGAGGCCAGGCACAACATTGCATTCTATGCAGATGGTGATGGCTCATGTCTGGCATTTGGGGGTGTAGGCATGGCGGGGAGTGATTCTGAAGCGCTCCTGTTACCTTTGACAGTTTGCCTTGATGTTGTTAGAATGTATAGTGGCTTCAGATCGCTGGTCCATTTCCCTTAGCCCTGTTTTCTGGCCATGGCTGTCTAGGAACCCAGGCTGAGGTCTTTCCCTGATCCTCAAGCTTCTTTCAACTACCAGTGTCTAGGCTAAACCTGATGAATCTTCATGTCTCTTTCTTTCTGTTTCATGCATCCTTTCTTTACTGCTGTGACTAAGCTTCTTTCTCTTCTGACCCCTTTTCAGAAATTGTGAACATTGGTGACCATCTGAGCAGTAGATTTTCCTGGAACCTTCTTACTGTAGGATGTTCACTGCTTCTTAACTCATTGCTTTCTTCCTTCAAATGAGTTTTGATTTTGACCTTTCTTGAGCCTGAATCAAGGTCTGATAGCAATCCAAGTCCACGTCCACTTGATTCATGTCCACTTGATCCAGGACCTACATGTACAGATATATAGGCTGTCTATGCTGTTTCTGACATCAGACATTTCATGGGCAGATGATCAAAGGGAAAATAGGGTCGGGTTGGACCGGGACAATGGAAGAGAGCTCCTGCTCTTGCAGAAAGATTTTTTCTAAATAGCTGAATTGTGGAACTCCCTGCTGCAGGATGTGGTGATGGCTGCCAACCTGGAAGGCTTTAAGAGGTAGCGAAATTAAGTAGGCACACTCAGGAAGGCAAGGAGGCAGCATAACACACACCACCTCAGAACACTACAGAGAGATTCTTTTACATAAGTTACACATATGAGAAGTCTCAGAGAAAGAGGAGTAAAAAGTTACAGCCCTGAATCTATAATGCCATGCATGATCTTTAGAGTATCCAAGGAGCTTAGGACCACATTTAATATATCATGTAGGATCATGATGCCAGAAGTATTTATCTTGTCTATTCAACCAAGGAGAAATCGTGTCAAATTTAAAACTACTTGCTAGTCATCAAAGAAACAAATAAATTAGGAACAGCAGCAACAACAACAACAAAAAGGTGAACTGAAAAGGTTCACAATGGCAATATAAGAGGACATATTTGTACACCCCCAGTCTTTCATGGCTACCACTGGCAACCTGCCCACAGCTCCCATGGCCCACAGTAGTCTTTAATGACCCCCCCATTTTGCTTTCAGTGAACAGAGGATCAATCATCAATGTCCTGTTGTGTAGCTCTGAATCAAGCCTGTCTATGAAGTACTATGCAAAAGGACTGATAATTCACATTGTCATTGTTGTGTGCATTGGACTTTGTTTGCAAGAGAAGCTGTAACTTGAGTTTCTGTCCTGGTTAACATTCTTGCTTGGGTAACTACATCCAGTATGTCTTCAAGCTTCCGCTGTAATTCCAAAGAGGCAATAGCCTCTCCCATCTCTTGTTAAATGGCTGTTGCGTTCTTTATTTTTAGAGGCTGAAGTGAGCCTCCTAGTTGGAGGTAAGCAGTTTTGGATTCTTAGACAAGGGCCCTGCACAAATACTATCTTCACAAGTTAGATTAAGCCTCCTACTTGAGGAGCTGTCAGCCTGAATGACCTCAAAATTAAGCTTTCACAGTTTTCCATCTGCATGAAGCAGGGAAAAAAATCTGTTTCAGATTCCCTGCACTACTTTCTTGCGCACAGAGAAAATTAAAGTCATATACACACCTGCTAAAATGATGTGTGGTTAGAGCCTTTCCAGATAGCAAAAAAGATAAGCCTGCAAGTCTCCTCCTTACAAATATTGCTGGAATATCTTTACCACACTGTTCCTTGTTTGTTTCTTCAAGAGAGAACAGAAATGTTTCGGACATTTTACACAGTTTGAATAGTAATGGGAACCAATGGACAACTTCCCTCTTCTGGTACTCTTCCAGTTTTTATCATCGCTATCTGCTATCTGCCAGCATCTACTGCATTCTGTTGCCTAGACACTGGGAAGAAGAAGATGGATAAATGGCCAGCCATTGACCCCCCTTGTAATTATGTGGCAGCAGAGCTTCGGGGGCGGGATGTTCTTTCCCTGGACTAGCTTGGTTTGACTGCCATATCTGTGAGTAGACCTGTAGGTGGCCAGACAATACAGCCAGAAAGCTCTAATTGACCATTCTCAGCTGGCACTGCTGAGTTTCCTGCTTGAGGAAGAAGAAAAATAATTTGTTTCCATTTTGACCCTTATTTTGTAGTTTGCCTGTTTCATTTCCCTGACTCTTCTGAGAGGTTGGTTTGCCCCATAGCCCCATCTAGGAGGCTCTCTCTGATGTTTCGCCACATTGGTGGTAGCAAGTGCCCTCAAGCCTCAGCTGACTTATGGTGACCCCTTAGAGTTTTCAAGGCAAAAGAGGAACAGAGGTGGTTTGCCATTGCCTGGCTCTGCATAGAGACCCTGTACTTTCTTGCTGGTCTCCTATCCCAGTCCTAACCAGGGCAGACCCTTCTCCGCTTTAGAGATTTGACAACATCCGTCTGGCCTGGGCCATCCAGGCCAAGGCTTTTGCCACATATAGGGTTGCCAGGTTCCTTTTTGCCACCAGTGGGAGATGTTGGGGGCGGAGCCTGAGGAGGGTGGGGTTTGGGAGGGGAGGGACTTCAATGCCATAGAGTCTAATTGCCAAAGTGGCCATTTTCTCCAGGTGAACTGATTTCTATCGGCTGGAGATCAGTTGTAATAGCAGGAGATCTCCAGCTAGTACCTGGAGGTTGGCAATCCTAGCCACATAACACTTATTCATTGTCTAGTCTCAACCTCACATGTAAGCAGATGTTACTTTAGTGTATGACAACACTCAGGGGAAGGGGATATTCAACATTACCTAGAGTTTCTTATTCTCCTTGAGCTGGCTTTGGCTCTAGGAAGGAAGTCTCCATGTTTCCCAACCTGTGGGTCCATTTTCCACTGCTACTTATGTTTCTTTCCTTTTTAAAAAGCCTTTGTAAAGACCTTGTAGAATGCAATAGTCCATCTATATTCTTCAGCGGGGTTTATTTCACCTGGGTGATTATTGGAACTATTCTCTACGTGCCACGAAATTAAGAGAGATTCCATTTGGGGAAATCATATGGAGACTGCAACCGCGCTTTGCCTTATTACCAAATGAGTACAGCAATGCCCTTCAATAATTCTCTAAACTCTCAAATGCCTTGGAAATAATATGCTGGAATATTACTGAACTGTGACTGAAGCACCATTTGTGCTAAATGTGACAGTGCACAAATGATATTCCTCAATAAAAGTTCAAACTACATTAATCTTTCACAGAGGTTCATTGACTAGGAAGATGCCTTAGATACAAAATAAACTGGCAGCAGCTCCCTTTGAAATTACTTCTACACATTTTTTTTTGCTGAGTCTGTTTTTCAGAGGCATATACATTAATTTCTTGCTTATATATATAATTTGCCAATGGGCAGTTTTTTAAAATAATAAGTTATATTGTTTCTTCATCAGAATCAGTAAAAATATCAGGTCTACATTTGTAATATAGAAATCCCTCTTGGACCATGGTATCATTAAATATAATGTGTAATGGTAGGCAGTGTAATATACTTATTTTCATTCCTTTGGGATGAACAGACATAACTCAGTAGCAGATTTGCTCTCCTTGGCTAGATTGAGTTACAACCATTTCCAGGAAAGGGAAAAAGGGTTTTCTGTACTGACAGTTAAATATTCATTCTCATGTTTTCTATACATCCCACTATACTATTGAACATTATGGTTTTCCTTCCATGTCCTATGTACACTGCATACATTTGTGAAGAGGAATTTGGGCAGGCATCTGTTGGAAGCTGTAATGGCCCCAACTGTGCACCATGGGTTGAATCCTACCAGCCTTTCCAGGATGGCCAGGATGCCCTTCTCACTGTAAATCAGTGGTTTCCGAACCTTTTTGGGCCACTGCCTCTTGGTTCCACAAACTCAACCCCAGCGCCGTCTATCCTATAAAAAACATTATTCAAAATAGGGGTTTGCATGACTCACTAAAGAAGATAATAATAAAATTTCAAAACAGTTACAATTAATTGCACATCTATTCAAAATCAAATTAAAACTTTTTAGTTGAAATTTATTCAACAAAACTGATGAACTTGATCCAGTGGTACCAGCTCTTCAAAGTCTGGAAAAAAATTCTGATAGTTTCCACCAAATTTGCCAGCATGGTGCCCTATCTTGATCTATTGTAAATTAGTGAACAACACAGTTGAAGGGGCTCACCTCTAGCGCCCCCTGCTGCCCCCTTGCCTCTTAGGTAATCCCACCGCCCCCCAGGGGGTGGTACTGCTCACTCTGGGAACCACTGCTGTAGATTATTCTTCTCTTCACTATAGCCCCCCCCCCCATCTCATGTGGCTTTCTGTTCATGTGGGTCTCCCATGATAGATCTCTTTCTGGGCTCATAATTAGGTCCCTCTTCTTTCTTGCTCCAACACCAAAGCTGTTTGACTTCAAGCCCATGTGTGTTTGTCACACAGGATGGCTGTATGTTTCCTTCATGGAAATTATCCCTAGGGTAGCAATGTTATATAAGACCCCTAGGAACCTGTTTCTTTGTAATGTATGTTTTGAAATGATTACCAGATATATATATATATATATATATTGGGGGGGCTTATAAATTCCAAATCAAGAATGCTGCTGTTTCAGAAAACATAGCTGTCTACATCTGGTCACAAAATACTGGTCTATGTCTGAAAAACTGGGCCAAAAGTAGAAGCCAGTTCAAAAATCCCTAGAGGTTAGGCCCGTCAACAGCTATCATGCAGGAAATTCAGGTGTCCCCCTTAATTCTTTGAGTAAAGGTAAAGATAGTCCCCTGTGCAAGCACTGGATCATTCCTGACCCATGGGGTGATGTCACACCCTGACGTTTACTAGGCAGACTATGTTTACGGGGTGGTTTGCCAGTGCCTTCCCCAGTCATCTACACTTTACCCCTAGCAAGCTGGGTACTCATGTTACTAACCTCGGAAAGATGGAAGGCTGAGTCAACCTTGAGCTGGCTACCTGAAACCGACTTCCGTTGGGATCAGACTCGGGTCGTGAGCAGAGCTTTTGACTGCAGTACTGCAGCTTACCACTCTGCGTCATGGGACTCTCAATTCTCTGAGTAGCTGCCCTTAAATCTGAAATTACTTAAACTGGGATACTTATGTTGTTGAAGTTCCTCGGAATCTGGGTAGGGCCACTGTCAGACCCAATTCTCATGAACAGAGCTCCTTGAAAGTCAAACCGTAAGGAAACTTCTCATAATGAGCCATGAGGTGTTTACATTCATTCCTCTGATGTAGATTCCCAAATTTGATCACATCACCCTGTTTCTGTTTTGTGGTGGCATGGGTAAATCTGCCCAGTGCTCAGAACATTCTCATGGTGAAGAGCCTGCCCTGTGGAGCAGCCTCCAGAGGACTGGTATAATCCAACAGCTACTCAACAGCTGTTGATTTGCAATGCTGGATGCCCTGGGGGATTCTTTACACATTACAGGGTGCATAGGTTGGATCTGGGACCCCAGCAGTCAGGCATGAGCTGCAGGGTTTCCTCAGTTCCCAGGCGCATAGTGCCCTATTCTGATCACAACCTGAAAAGATCAGGGAGGGGGTACTATTTGGTCCATTAGGAAAACCCAGCTGCACCAGTTTGGGTTTCCCCTCCTGTAGCATTTAAGTGTGGGGAAATGGTACAGGAGGGAGATTGGAGTTCCCTCTTCATGTGTGCCACTGCTGGGATCTGAATCAGGCACCACAAGTGTGGGAACTGAGAAGAACCCACAACTCATGTCTGACTATTACACAGGACACAGAGTGGGGACCCTAGACCCAACCTGTGTACTCCATAATATGTAAAGAGTTCATAGAATCACAGATCATAGAATCATAGAATTGGAAGGGGCCATGCAGGCCATCCAGTCCAAACCCCTGCTCAATGCAGGATCAGCCTAGAGCAGGGGTTGGCAAACTCATTAGTCAAGAGAGCCAAATATCAACAGTACAACGATTGAGATTTCTTTTGAGAGCCAAATTTTTTAAACTTAAAATATATAGGTAGGTACACTGTTTATTAACTTAATAAACTTTAATTAAAGTTTTAAGTCTTAATTAAACTATAGGTACACTGAATAAAACTTGACATCATACTTAATAATGATCTTATTTATTGACAAAAATTAAATTGTAAGTAACGTATCCATAACATTAAATCATGACAATGACTGACAAACATTTAATGTGAACAATGGCCTTGCATCTCCTTGGAAAGTTTGGGTAAGTCAGGTTTGTATGTTGTTGTTTTTAATTTTAGGCACGATTCCAGGTTCTCATCCATAAGACAACTTCTCAATTTACTCTTGATAAGATTCATGCTTGAAAAAGCTTGCTCGCATGAATATGTAGAACCGAAAAGGGAAAGAACAGCAAACGCTAGTTTTTTCAACTGATCATATGAGTCAGGAATACTATTCCAGGTGTTAAAAATCATCATGTCTTCCTTCTCCAGGTCTTTCAAAGCAGACCACTTGTGCTGTGAACTAAGTTCACATTTGTTTTTCTCCAATATTTCCAAATCAGGAAAAGATGTTCAAATTTAGACCTCCATAATTCTTTATTTTTTAAATCCAGCAATTGCATTTCAGAGTTGCCAATGTCAACATTAAAGGGAGAAAAATTTAATTCTGTTACTACTGCATTAAGAGGTTTTTTTAACAAAGGCTAACGTTGCTTTGCTGTTTCTGAATTCCTGAAACCTGTTGAGAAAAGCTTCCCACATATTTAAAATGGTTGTTTTGAAATAGCAAATGTCAATATCAGAATTATTTTCTTGGCGATGTTTCAGCAGGCTTGGAAAGTGAATCAAAGTTTCTCTTTCAAAATCTTGAGCAAAAAGGGATAATTTGTTTTCGAATGAAATAACTTCTAACATAGAAAAAAATGTGTTTCCTTTCCCCTGTAGTTTACAATTAAGCTGATTTAGATGAGATGTAACGCCTACCATGAAATAAAATGTTTGGATCCACTGATCGTCCGTTAGTTCTGGATAGTCATGAACACCCTTCTCAAGGAAAAATGCTTTAATTTCTGTTAATAAGGAAGCGAAACGTTTTAAAATGTTTCCTCTTGATAACCAACGTACCTTGTTATGAAGCAGAAGATCTGCGTACTCACTCTCCATTTCAACTAAAAATTCTTTAAATTGGCGATGATTAAAAGCTTTAGCTATAATGGAGTTGATAATCTTAATCACCAATTCCATAACTTTGCAAATTTCTTCTGGAAATGTCTGTGCATAAAGCGCTTCTTGACGAACGATGCAATGGTAAGCAAGTATCTCGTGATTAATTTTTTCTTTCATAATAGCAACAAACCCTTTTCTTACGTTGGTCATACTTTTCGCCCCATCTGTTGAAATTGACACAATTTTATCGAGAGGAATATGTTTTTCCATGCACTCAATTATAGCATTTGCAATATCCTCTCCACGTGTTTGACCTTTGAGTGGCAATAATCCTAAAAGTTCTTCTTTAGGACCTATAGATGAAATAAATCGTACAAAAGTGAAACTTGCGCTGTATCGTTTATGTCACAAGACTCGTGACATATCAACTGCTATTGATAAAGCTGAGACCAATTTCAGATCTTCGACTTGCTGGTTGGTTATATTCGAAGACATTTTGACTGTTCTATCTCTCACTGTTTTAGTAGACAATGGTAACTCTTTAATTTTTTAAAGAATGTCTGCTTTGTTCTTGAAATCCCGAAATAGCTCTTCGGATGCATTTATAAAACAAGTTTTTATATATTTGCCGTCTGTGTATGGTTTTCCTCTCTTAGCAATCTCTTGACTAACCACAAAACTTGCAAGATTAACATTATTGGAAGATTGCATCCAGTAATGAAATACAGAACTTGATTTCTCTTGACTATTCTGAAGTTCCTCAACTGCTTTGTTCCTTGCATCACCGACAGGATATTTAGTGCTAAATGACGTGTGTTTACTTGTAAAGTGTCTCTCCAGATTTGACTTCTTGTTATGCGCCAAGTTTTCCTTACAAATAAGACAGGTTGGAAGGCCATTTGAGTTTTGAATAAACGAGAAAGTCTCGGTCCATTCAACTTTAAATTCACAGTGTTTGTCTTCTGTTTTTCTTTGCTTCTTCTTTATAGCCATGTCAAATAGTTAGCACCTAAAAAAATATTTCATTTTATAATAATAAAGGCACCAACACAAAATAATTACAATTTTTAAATTGATGACAAAAATACCCGTAGGATTTGCAGCTGGTTGGAAAAATACAGGTAACTTTATGCTTCGAGTAGGTATTTTTGTCACCCGCGTGCGATTTGTGGACGCGACGAGCCTTGCTCAGATCTTGCAAATCTCATGAGCTCATGAGATTCGCAAGATCTGAGCAAGGCTGTCAAAGATAGACATTTCTGAGGACATGAATTCACAGGGTTGCCATGAATCGGAAGCGACTTGACGGCACTTAACACACACAGCTCATGAGAATATTTCTTACATACATTGAGAGTGCATTTTATACATGGACCAAAGGTAGATTTGGCTCTGTGTTCCAAAAGAATTACTACTACTTTGTTACAAAGACTAATCACAACCAAGAGCATTATTTCTGCCACTTAAGTCTAAAAATGAATTTTCTAAGAATGCCAAGAGTTCACCAAGGGAATAATTCAACAACTGACATGGGTTAATATTTATTTATTAAATTATAAAACTGATCACCATTTTTTCATTCTTAATCTCAGACCAGACAAATAGGATCTACAGGGCTGGTGCGTCTTGAACAGCCACCAATTTCTAATGACCCAACTTTTGAAATGAAGAGCCCATTACAAGGGATGCAGTTTCAATATTTCTTGAGCATATTACTATCAACCAAAATAGACTTGTTTTTAATGTATGCATGATCACTTTGTAATAAATATACTTCACTGTTTAATGGAATTTTATTTCACCCTACCTTTTGGGTACCCAATATAAAATAAACTGACTCCACAACAGTAACAATGCACAAGGGGGCAGAAGGGTGGAAGAAACCTGCCCAAACTGATTCCAATGCTTGAGGATCGACTCCCAAGAAAATTAGGAATTCACTCAACTGTGCAGAAAAGGTCTCAGTCTGCTTACAGAGCAATCCTACAAGGGGAGGGGGGTAGTAGAGGCATTCCTAAGTGGCTTGCTGCCTCAGCGCAGAAAGCCAAAAATGTAATTTTCAGGAAACCCCATGAAACTGCTCCATTCAGTTTCATGGGGCTATGCCTCCCTTTTTGCAGGTGCAAGTTCACGCTGGCAAAAGGGAGCATTCCCAGGGTGAAAGGGCTCAGGGAGCTGACTAAAGTCATCTCCACCCCTGGGAACATTCTGCGCAAGCCTTCAATGCTGACATGGCAGCTGTACCGGCACCCATGTGTGGCACTGCCACGAGGCTACCCATCACTGGCATAAGTGGCCTGCACTGACTTTAGTGTCAATTTAGCCGTTGCAAGGGGCACTAACAACGGCGCAGGGGGCACGCCACCTTCAAACCCCTTTTGGCCTCCCCTTTCAGGATTGCTCTGTTAGGGATGCAGTTTCAAACAGTAACTACAATTTTTTTTAATATTTAGGTAGATAAACCATATGAACAACCTACCTTGCCAAGATCAGGATTACCAAAAACTGAGCAGGCTTGAGGACAAATTTCAGCCAGAGCACAGCTAGTCCCCAGATGTCACAATGTCTATTAATGTTCTAAATAGCATAAATTGAAACAAAGTCAGCTCTCTCACATGAAAGGCAGCTACATTTATTACCTGAAGAAGAATACTTCTAAAAACAAGCTCTGCAAATATAATGTATATAAAACACTGGACTAAGGGTTGCTTTTCCACTAATAATCAAGACCCTATGATGGTCAGTACAGTCACTCCTGGAGAGAATAGGCGTGCATCATGATCCCCAAATCCTCTCATGCCTCCGCTTAAGTTTGCCAGTTTATCAGCCCTCCCTCCCTTTTGGGTGCCCGCCACAATGTGGTGGTGGTGGAGGACAAGGGTCTGATTCAGCAGAAGGCAGCTTCATGTGTGCAATGTTGGAGAGCTGAACCATAAATGTGACCCCTATTAAGCGGCCGGTTGGGGTGCCCAATGGCTGGCCTCGGCTCTCCTTCAGAGTTCCCCAAAGGCCAAGCCACTGAGCACTGGGGCGGGCCCCTGCCCGCCTCTCGCTCCTGTCGGGGCCAAATGCGGGGCCAGGGAGGGTGCCTCAGGGCTTAGGCCCCTCTGTCGTTGGAAAGGCCCCCTCTACACTGCAGGGAGCGCCGCGCTCTGGCGCTCCCCTTGCCAGCCCGGGAGGAAGGAGTGCCCACGTGGCAGGGAGGGGGCAGCCACCGGGGCAGCTCGCTCTCTGCCTCCCCCTCTGGGCTGCGGGTGGCCTCAAGAATGGAGAGAGAGGCGCTGCGTGGGGCCGAATGCGGGGCCAGGGAGGGTGCCTCGGGGCTTAGGCCCCTCCATCATTGACAAGCCCCCCTCTACACTGCAGGGAGCGCCGTGCTCTGACGCTCCCCTTGCCAGCCCGGGAGGAAGGAGGGCCTGCGCGGCAGGGAGGGGGGAGGTGGCGGCCGCCGGGGCAGCTCGCTCTCTGCCTCCCCCTCCCCTCCGGGCTGCGGGCGGCCCAAAGAGTGGAGAGAAAGGCACCATGCAGGGCTTCCTCGTCCGGGCAACGCGCGTCCTTTGGCACAATGTGAATTAGAGGCTGGGATGCTCCGTCACAACCCCTCCCAATCCTAAAAGAAAACTTGGGTTTACTGTGCAAATATCGACACGGTGGCCGCTCCCTCCGCTGCTTAAAAAAACCCCAACCCCCACAGCAGGCCCACCAGCATCAGCGGCACGTGGTCGCTGCTTTGTCACGCAAGCGCCTCCTGCGCAGACTCTCTCCCCACAGCAGGCCCACCAGCATCAGCGGCATGTGGTCGCTCCTTTGTCATGCGAGAGCCTCCTGCGCAGACTCTCTCCCACCCCCTTTTGGTACTGCAGTGGTGATAATTCGTCTCGTTCCCCCCGCCCCCCGTCTCAACCGACATTCGCGATCTGTGCGTGGGAAGAGCCGCACTCAGGGCCCAAAGAGCCACTTGTGGCTCGGGAGCCACACTTTGCCGACCCCTGGCCTAGAGCATCCCTGACAAGTTCCTCAGGAACAGCATAGTCTGAAATAGGGCAAGTCTAAAATTAAATTTCTATTCTGTGCAGCCTATAGGCTAATTTTTTAGCCCTCATGATTAACTAACTGTATCCAAAACTACTGGAATTTTGATTGAAGAACATATATTGCACAGATGACAATTCTCCCAGTGGTTGCCTATGTCTTAGAAAACCCACAATCATCCTCATGGCTCATTAATAGATGGCTCCTTCCATTAGGATGCCTCATGTCCTGAGTCTGATTCACAACTGTTAACTGCATCAGATCATGTTATAAATGATGTTATAAAAAAATTAATCCAAGAACTTTTTAGTCCGACTGCGTTGCAGTTTTGATTAGATGACTATAAAAAAAGCAACAGAATATCGGTACTTACAGGAAGCCTGCTGATTTGAAGATATTCAGCTGCTCATAATAAAGATGAGTAACAACATTTTTGTTCACACATGAGCTTTACTCATGGAATGTTGCTAGTAAAATACAGCCCAAATAATCCCTTCCTACACTCTATATTATGAGCTGTATATTGGGTGACAAGAATTTTAATGTGCTAGTGGGCGATGAGTAAATATTTAAAAATATTTGCCTTGATTTTTCTTGCATGACAAAGAAATATATGTGCAGAATATGAAGCTTCCTTTATTCATAGCTTCACTTATGGCTTTCAGTATGTATATCACTATAATAACAAACTATTTCACCCCAGAGTGTACTGTTAAAGCTGCAGAAATAGACCACTCCCAGAAAGGTGCAGGCCTTGGGGGTTTCTTTGCTGGAAAGGAAAATAACAAAGAGAAGGGGGAGGATTTGCAAAAAGCAGGCTGGTGGGGATTAAAAGTTGCTTCACAAGGGACAGAATATTGAGAAAAGCTGAGAGTTGGTTAAAGGGGGGGGTGGCAGAGGAGAAATTAACACACTTAAGCCCCTGCAAGTATAGGGGATTCCAGATAAAGAAATTGTAGGCATTGGGTGCGATTTCCAAGTTGTCCCCTTTTACAGCTCCCACGGATGGACTTTTGCGCAGGCATTTTCAGCACTGGTTTTCTGTATGGCAAGAGGAGCTACAGCAGCTCTTTGTGCCTTTGGAAAACCACTTTAGAAACTAAGGGGCATCCCAAAGTTGTTTGTGATATTTCTTCTTGCTTTCATTACCCACATGGAGGCCAGTCAATTTACCGTTAGATGAAGTGGTGGTGATGATGATGATGGGGACGGGGTGATATAAAACCTCGATCTGTCCAGTAGGATGTTTGGACATTTTCTTAGAACAGCAATTCCCCTGTGTTATATGCTGCCCACAGTCAAAGTAGGAGTCTCTCTAACTCCTCAGAAGATTTGCTAGATATGCAAAAAAATATAACTTTGTAAATTAGCTAAAACACGGGTGGGGGGAGACCTAAAAAAGCGGTTTGATGAGGATAAAACATGGAGCCACAATGGATGGAGTGTTGAGAGCAGTTGGAGGGGGGGGGAAGGGTTTCAGAGGGTAGCCATGTTGGTCTGATGTAGAACAGTTAGTTTGAGTTCAGTAGCACCTTAGAGATCAACAACATTTTCAGGGTATATGCTTTCATGAGTCAAAGCTCCCTTCACCAGACGTGAGTAGGAATGGAGATCTCTTGAGTCTTTATATCTCTGTCAGAAAGTGGGAGAGATGTTGTAAAGAATACTTGTAAAAGATGCAAAGGGGAAATCCTGCCCAAGCTCCAAGGAGCAGAGATCTCACTAGAAGGAGAGGTTTTTTTTAGGTGTGAGGGGTTTCCAGATTGTCTCCAGATGATCTATTTCCCCCCCTTCTGTGTGATTCCTTGGGGCTACCAGATTCTAACTATATATCTAAGAGCAAACTTGTTCATTAATTGCTAATCGCTAGAGGTGCCAGCATACAAGGTAGGAATGTCTAGCTACTCAGGGACTTTCCACGTATATGGAAAAATATGAATTTGTGAATAAAGAAAAAGTGTGTGATGAGAACTAAATGTGCTCCAGAAGGAACTCTTGAGAACATTTAAAGGGGTGGTAGTGGTGGCGAAGGCAGCCCACTCAAGCCCCTGAGATCCTAGAAGATTCTGGAGAGAGAGATTTTGGATATCCAGATTGTTTCTTTCTCTCCCACAGTTCCTTGTGGGCTGTTAGTCAAGAATTTATCAGTTGGACAGTGAAACGGCATCTGTTATAGACAAGTAAACTTAAAAAAAAATTGGTAACTCCACAGGTGTGCAGACAAATATTACTTTGTCAACTTAAAAAAAAAGATAAACCCTCCCTCAGCTGATGAGGACAGACCATCGCCATGGCCTTAGGAAGCATGGGATGTTGAGGGCAGAACAAAAACAAAGAGAGGAGGCATAATTGGCCTGCTCAAGTCACTGAGGGCTCTGTCTATCTCTTCCCTACATTGCCATATAGTTCAGGTGAGCTTAAAATAGAACAAGAAATAAAATCAAGGATGCACAGCAAAAGTCCTCTTCAGGTATAATGTCCACACTTACCATGAAGCCAGCAACTGCATGTCAATGATTGCGCTGCTCCTGATATACCTGGTTGCCATGTTGTTTGACAGGAGCCAGACAGGTATTTTGCATGTGCTTACAGCTTTAGTACCCGTGAACCAGAGCTCTGGAACATACCCGTAGTGTTCCAGTTCAGACAACATAGCAACCATGCACTTTGGGAGCAGTGCCTGAAAAGGGCTAAATTTGCAACAGACTTGAAAACACCAGGGCTACCTCTTCAATCTGATTAATTGGTTTGATTAATTGATATAGAAAGCACCCTGATGAATCAGGAAGCATTTTTTAAAAATTGAAAATATTTTAATACATGTATAGAACCTTAAGATACTGTAGTCCTAAGTGGAATGCTTTGGTCATACAAATGGTTGGGAATTGGACATTTTGCTGTTCACTGTAAAGGAGAAATTTACATAGGCAGGTTATTACATTGACATTGCTACAGACTGAGTCATTGTAATAAGTGCCAAGTGGTCTTTAACAATTTAACGCAAGATTTATTTATTTTTTTATCACTGCAAAGGGTTGAATTTGATGTGATATGTCAGACCTTGAATAGAAAATTACTGACACCATAGACTTTCATGAGGTCTTACTTGCAAAAAGCATAATTATGTTTTCATTTCATGACAACCAGCAAGCTAAAAAGCATTGTAAAGTAAATTTGGGTTTTGGTGTTACTCTTCATTTTGTCTTTTTCTCATGTCAGATATGGCTTATATCTAGGGTTGCCAGATCTCTCTTCACTACTGTTGGGAGGTTTTGTGGCGTAGCCTGAGGAGGGTGGGATTTGGAGAGGAAAGACATAGAATCCAATTGCCAAAGTGGTCATTTTCTCCAGGTGAACTGATCTCTATCAGCTGGAGATCTGTTGTAATAGCAGGGGATCTCAGACTCCAACCAGTACTTGGAGGTTGGCAACCCTACTTAGATCTAACTAGCTTTCCTGCTGGTGAAAAGAAGTGGAGGCAGACCCCTTTGACGACCAAAAAAGCTATGCTGGCACTTGCATGGACAAAAGCCATGTGGCTTTAGTAAAGGGAGGAATTAGGTTAGACTTAGTGAAAAAGCTGGCTGGATCCAACATAGTTCTCCTTGCCCTTTGACCAACTGATTTCTATGAACCTCATGCCCTAGATATTCATAGAGGTGTATCTTCCCTTCCCTTCCCCCCAGCAAATCCTTGGAAAGCCTGAAAAGCAGACGCTGAAGGGCGGGGAACCCCTGTAGACAAAGTGCCATGAGGCACCAATTGCTGAAGTGAGGAAGGAATCAGGTGAAATTCTTTTTCGGCCTTCTACTAGTGAGGGAACCTTGGCTAATCAAGCTTGGCAGAAGGGAGGAAGACTTTACCTGATGGTTCCTCCTCATTGCAGCTCCTCCATGTCAGGTGACAAGGGTCTTGTCAACTTTTCATGGGTCCCAGGAACCTACTGGGGGAAAGAAAAACAAAACAGGGAAGATCTCCTTTTGTGCATGTTTTGCTTTCATGGTTTATACAATCCAACTCAACATAATAAAATTCTGTACACATCTTTAGTTCTCTGTCAGTCACCCCTAATCCAACACTGGGGGATGAACATGCAAAAGGATCTTTTTCTGGTGTTGTACAAGCTGGAAAACTGTAACAGGTGGCTAAACTGTCTTCTTGATTGGAACTCCTGTGCCTGAAAATAATAATAATAAGAGTTGGTTTTTATACCCTGCTTTATCTCTACTGCTAGGGGTCTCAAAGCAGTTTACAATTGCCTTCCCTCCCCCCCTCACAGGCACCTTGTGAGGTAGGTGGGGGCTGAGAGAGTCGTGAGAGACCTGTGACTAGCCCAAGGTCACCCAGCAGGCTTCATGTGTAGGATTGGGGAAACCAACCTGGTTCCCCAGGTTAGAGTCCACCAGTCATGTGGGGAATTAAACTCGGTTCTCCAGATTAGAGTCCGCTGCTCTTCACCACTACATCATACTGGCTCTCAGCTAAGACTGGGATGTAGGTAGCTTCTTCAGTGATTTAAGGCACAGGTTAAAAATAATAATAATGTGATGAGTGTCGATCACCACTTTAAGGTCTGGAAGCAATTTTACTCCAGGCCAGATTGTCCAGAGATCCTAGAGGTTTTTTTTTTTGCCATCTTCTGGGCGTGGAGTAGTGGTCACTGCGGGCATGGGAGGGAGGTAGTTGTGAATTTCCTGCATTGTGCAGGGGGTTGGATTAGATGACCCTGGTGGTCCCTTCCAACTCTATGATTCTACGAGTGTTTTGAGGACTGAGACATTAAAGAGTTTTCTGTCATGCAGCATTGACTACAGAAATGCAGTGCAATTGTGGTGCCTCCCTGCCTTGTAGAAAAAGAAATTCACAGGGAAATGTAAGCCTTATAAACAGCTTCTTTTATTTAGAGGGGTAGATTCCATCTGCCATTTTACCTCCCACTGTATCTCAAAGAGACAATACATTTCTCCTACTGAGTTAAAGTTTCTGATCTCTAACTAAGGGGTCTAATTGATCAAAGTGTTGAATCCTTTGCTTTTGGAAACAGTTGACATAGATTAAAGTACGAGATGGGAGGCATGAAACCATGAATGATTTATTGGAGTGCTCTAGATCATCTCTCAGAAGGTGAGTTCAGTGCCTTCACTTAAAAGATTAACCACCTCATCCTAAAGCGGCAATTACAGCAAGAGTAACCTTATTAGGCAAAACACATTATATAATTTAGAGTGCTAACTCTATTGATAAATCTATTCAGTAAAGCTGAACTCCGGCACCCAACTTACATGGGCAAGTTGTTAACCCTTTTGTCATCTTCTGATGATCAATCATCAGTAGCCTAGCTTCCTAGAGAATTTCCATGTGATTTAATTCTCTTAAAGAGCTTCCCAGCAATTGTACCCATTTGCAAATGCAAGTCCTTTTCACACAGATGCATTTGTCATGGCCTTCAAGGCCACCTGCACCTGAAAGGTGCTTTCTGATCACGGCTTCACAGCAACCTTGCACTAGAGCAACTTTGAGCAACCTCATGAACAAGAATGAGTGGAAGTCCGCAGAACCTACTAATTATAACACTGCTCGAAGTCTTGCACAAATGTTTGTCCGAGTTCCTGTGCAAGTGTTGTTAGAACAACGTAGCAGCTATTTTTCCTCCGATCACAGTACATTGGGGATGCAAAGCGCTTTTCTGCTAATATCATATGTTCTGTGGTGTAGTTGGTTAAGTGTCAGACTAGTATCTGGAAGACCCAGGTTCGAATCCCCACTAATGCCATGGAAGCTTGCTGGGTGTCCTTGGGCCAGTCACACTCTCTCAGCCTAACCTACCTCACAGGGTTGTTGTGAGGATAAAATGGAGGAGAGGAGAATGACATAAGCCACTTTGGGTCCCCATTGGGGAGAAAGTTGGGGGAGAAATGAAATTAAAAAATTAAAAACAACGGCCTTGGCAGGTACAATATTAGTATTCTGTATAAATTAATCAATGATGATATTTGTGTCTCTGGTTCTTCAATAAATGAAGAAATGAAGGATAAAAAAGTGTTTGGGTGGGGGCACATTTGGGGCACAAGGAGAATGTCAGAAAAGGATTGTAGAGCAGACTATGTGCAGTGCTATCTATATACTCCGCTTAAAAGAAAAAAAAATCAAAATTCAGTGCCAACCCCCCACCCCAGAATCCATAGGCTTGTAGAAACTATGCACAAAGTAAATACAAACAGCTTTAATCAGAATGCCTCTCAACCCTTCCCCAGACATCTGAAAGTTCACCAAGCCTGGCTCACATCCTTTGAAGCCTCTGTTTACCACATAAGTACTTGACATTTGAATAATGTTTTAATACACGAAAGCCAACTTTTCAGGAGTCTTAATTCTACAAGTGTTACCAAATTCCAGACTTGTGTAATGTGAAGAAGAAGAAGAAGAGATAATTTTTATTTGCTAACTTGCTCTACCATTTAAGGAAGCATCAAACCGGCTTACAATCATCTTTCCTTCCCCTCCCCACAACAGATACCTTGTGAGGTAGGCGGAGCTGAGAGAGCTCTAAGAGAGCTGTGACTAGCCCAAGGTCACCCAGGTGGCTTCATGTGTAGGAGTAGGGAAACTAATCTAGTTCACTAGATTAGTGTCTGCCGCTCATGTGGAGGAGTGGGCAATCAAACCCAGCTCTCCAGATTAGTTGCAGATTAGTTGCAATACTGTGGAATGCATACATATGGAGGACCCTGCTGGATCAGGTCCATCTAGTCACACAACGGCCAACCAGTTGCTCTAGAGGTCCAACAAACAGGTCATAGAGGCCAAGGCTTTCCTGATATTTACTAGACTGCTGACTCTGAATATGGAATAAACTCTGGGTAAGGTCATGCCCATAAAAGTGCCCTTGCTCTGGGAGTGTCCTGCTTTGCCTTACACATCTGGAATGGAAGTGAAGTTTATTATAAAGATCAGGCCTGTTTTTACCAAGGACATACCTGTAAAGCAAGTGGCAAGTTAGCAATATGGATGGCACAGCTCATGATGATTCTGCAGTTATCCCAATCACTAACATGGAGGAGCAGGAGACCATTGTGGGCCGAAGCGTTCTTTGTGGCATGTTGTTTTAGATGCTGTGTAACAACCTATCTGCTCAAAATAGGAAACGGACCTCTGTGCAAGATGATGGTCCACCTGAGACCGGCCACTGGTAAAATTTACCTGGAAATGCTGCTCCGTTGCATCGTGTTGGCAGACAGGAGCATTCTGCTCAACATGTTTGCCTAGACTCTCATACTCACTCAATGCCCTTGGAATGGAATACATCCTCAAGCAGAAAAGTATAATGAATGGGAAGGCAGAAAGGGATCTAAAAGGGGCTTTCCCCCTCAGTGTAGTTATATGTAAAACATATCTTGGCTGTGTTAAAATATTCCCTAGTGGCATGTCTCTTTCCCCGTATTGTTTCAGTTCAGTAGCCTCAAATTATGACATGTGTCCCTGCCCATGAGAGCTTTTGGCTGAGGCTGAGCAAGCTTTCTGGTAAGACAGATGTTTACCCTTTGGATATATAATAGGAAATCCATCTGATATCTCATTGGTACAAAATCCTCTGAATTCAACTTCAGAGGATTGGTATCCTATGTAAACCTTGGCCTATATTACTTTGAAAATGATCGATTGTTTCAAATTGGATTATCAACAACCTTGTTGTACTTCATGATAAAGCCTGGCCCCTGCATGTGTTGTCACTTTAGGTGAAGGTGAAATTTCCCATTCAAGCCTTGTCTGAAACATCCCTTGTAGTCCTGCAAAAGCAACTTGGTCAGTTCTACTCCTTAGAAGATGGACTAAAGATTCCTATGAGAGTCAGTGGTAATTTTACCTATTGGCTAAACTCTGATTGCCCCTGGAGAAACATGACCTCCAAGAACTTATCACTGCCTATTTTACTTTCTTGTACAATAAAAAACAGTCAGAATTTTCCCAGTCTTCTCCATGTTCAGTACCAACTACTCTGATTTCTCTGCAAAGGATCTGCCTGGAATGATCATCTGAGAAGAATCACATTACAAATTGCCTGCATCTGAAAAGGGAGGGCCAAATTTATCCCTGAAGTAAGTAGACCTGTTCCAGCAAACTGGTGTTTAGGATGGAGCTCTGTCCATTTTCAGTCTTAAAATTTAGGTTGAAGTCAGAGCTGGATTTATGCATAAGTTAAGAAAATTATGGTGTAGGGCCTCAGAATATGAGGAGCCACTAAATTAAAAAAAAAGTATCAAACATTACTAAATTGCTATGCTTGGTAATACTTTGGGGTCTCTTAAACTTGACATAGTTTAGTACCCCACTATGTTTTAATCTGTCCTTGGTTGAAGCACAACACACATTTTCAAAGCATATATTAATATATACAGTGTGCGGTCAAGTCAAAGCCATCATATGACGACCCTGTAGGGTTTTCAAGGCAAGAGAATTCAGAGGTGGGTTTGCCATTGCCTGCCTCTGCTAAATATACAGTAGGTTTCTCTATATCATTCTTTCCCAGTATTTCATGCCAGGTAATTTCTTTCATTCATTTATTTAGCCCTCTTATACTCTGCTTTTCCCTCCAATGGGAACCAAAACTGGTATATGACATCACTCTCCCCTTCTTCATTTTATCTTCACTACAACAACCCTGTGAAGTAGGTTAGGCTGAAGGAGAATGATTAACCCAAGATTATATCCAGTGAGCTTCCATGGAAGAGTTGAGGTTTGAACCTGGGCCTCCCGCATGCTAGTCTGACTTGGTAAGCACACCAGACAGGTTCATGCAATTCTATGTATTTAAACATAGGTACAGTTGGAATGAGAATTAACAAATTAAGCCAAAGTCTTCATCATTTCATTCACTATCTCCAGTGGAGCATAATGAATTACAGGCCAACGTTCTGAATGTTGGAGAAAAGCAACAACTAATTTTCAGTGGTTGTATACAAAGAACAGGTTTGTCAATATCTCAGTTTGCGTAGCTCATTTGTAAGGTTAATATTAGAGTTTTAAACCTATGATACAGAAGGGTATATGTGTGTATCATATACAATGTAATAATGCTTCTTCAGTTTCAGAACAAAGGCTCAGTGTAATGTAGAGACAAATAGTATGGAATAGAAGAAATTAAATGCATTTGACAGTAATTGCCTCCAGAAAAAGTCTGAAGATAAGCAAGGAAAACAAGCAAACAAGATAATAAAACTATGCGTGTAACTGCCATATGCCAATGTTTTATATTAAGAAACAATGCCAAGCATGCTTAGAGCATGACCTTCACCAAAAGAGAGACAGACATATATTTCAAAACTTACCTTGCCTTTTGAAATAGAGAAAGTGTGTTGTTGTGTGACTAATCTTTCCAATTCATGATGGATACTAACGGAGGAAAGAAATGTTAAAGCTGAAAAACCATTCTTTCTTCCCATTTCTCAGTCTACTTGGAAGTAAATGATGCTAATATAACAAGTCATAGTTGGCTAACAAAGTAATTCCCCGCCATATAAATCTTGACTTAGAAAAGATTTGTTCCCATTCATCTCCATGTTTCCTACAAGCGACAAAATGTTGTGATCTCAATATTTTCCCCTCGCTTATTAAATTTCTACAAAGCATAAAATGCAATTGGTACTAGTTTTTATTAATCTTGTACTGCTTGAAAAATTACAAAGATGGTTTCTGGAAAGAAGTTCCACTTCTTTTATGGGGGTTATAGTGCAAGAAGATAGATTGCTTCAAGAATTGGGGAAGTGGAGATGCTAGGTTTATGTCAAAGGTGAAGATGTGCTCAGAGGAGATTACTGGAAATTATGAAGGGGGTAATGGGATCCGAAGTAAAAGCTGCAGACTGGAGTAACACCAGATTGTGCATCCACAATGGCTGTTGCAACCATCTCTTTATGAGCATGCTCAGATCATCAGTACTTGATTGGTAAGAGCTGTTGGAATTCATTAACATAGGATTAGAATGGCCCCTGACCAGAACTTTCCTGCCTCCCCCACTGACCTCCACAAAATGTTGTTTGTGAGGGATGATGAAGAAGAAGAGTTGGTTTTTATATGTCGACTTTCGCTACCACTTAAGGAAGAATCAAACCGGCTTACAATCATCTTCCCTTTCCCTCCCCACAACAGACACCCTGGGAGGTAGGTAGGGGTGAGAGAGCTGTGATTAGCCCAAGGTCACCCAGCTGGCTTCACGTGTAGGAGTGGTGAAACAAATCCAATTTACCAGATTAGCGTTCACCGCTCATGTAGAAGAGTGGGGAATCACTCTGGTTCTCTAGATCAGACTCTACTGCTCCAAACCACCGTTCTTAACCATTACACCACATTGGCTAGGGAAACCAGAGGCATGACATGAGGAGGATCTGCAGCATGAATGGGAAATCATCAGAAATTGCCAGTTTAGTCAGGATCCAACAGATACTTTTCAACTTGAAGCAAAAAGTGTTCAAAAATAAACCTGACAAAGTGGTATCAATGTCCCTCCCTCCCTTTCCATACATTTTTTAAACATTTTTTTAAAAAATGTTGCATATTTCAAAGAAAGGAAAGGTCATTGCTGGGAAATGTTCTAGGACTGATTATGGAGGCAGCTCTTTTTCTTGAGCTGGGAGAAGAGGAATTATGGAGGAAAAGAAGATGGCTTGCTGATGAGCTCAGTCTACATTGGCGGCAGTCTTTCCTCCATGAAGGAGTCTATATAGTTTGGCACCAATATGCCATACACAGAGGAATCATCCAGACAGGTCCAATAAGTCCAGTATTTGAAATCCTTGGAGTCTAAATTTCATTCCGCTACCCAGCCACTATCTAGTCTAGAATAGTTGTCCTGATGGTCATTTGGGAATCTTGAAGGGGGTGCTTCTTGTAGATGGGAACCAATCCAGCACTGAGCACACTCGGATTGCAATCCTACACACACTTACCTGACACTGAATTTAGACATGCTGAGACATGTGCAGTTGGTCCTGTAATAGCAAAGACTTCAGCATGATTGGATGGCATCACCTGATAACATTTGGGATGATTTTATGTTTTGTTTGTCACATTTATACCCCACCATTGCTGTAAAGAATTCAAAGTGGCCTACCCAGGATGATTTGAAGTTTTTCATGTCATGCAGATAAATAACATCACTTAATAAATAACATCTCATTAAACCTTTGCTAAAGGGACAGGTCATTTTTTGTCCAGGCAGTTCGCAACCCTATGCTGTACTTTTATTTCTTGTTGTGCAGAGCTTTTTTGGTTATGATACTCGCACTGAGTGCCGACAATTTTTAATATATATTAGTATAAATTTCCCAAGTGGAAAGAAAGAATGCATTCACCAGAATTCCTCTTTTCAAGTCTATAGTTAACAAAGACTAGAGTGAAGGGAGTCATTTAAGAAACACGAATCGGTAATAAAATTGCCATGAAATGTCTGAAATATTTCCTTGAGAAGCTGGATGATTTTAATGGTACCGCCAAAAAATACTGTTTAACTATCCAATTTCTAAACTCTCTTGTAAAAGGTAGAGACAATATTTATGGAAAAGGCTGCCATTTGCTTTAACAAAGGCTTAGAATACACTTACAAGGAATCCAAGAATTCAGATTCAAGCCATGTTGGGGCTTTTATGTTTGAAATCTCTCCATTAGTTTAGGTGGAAGGGCCATAAAACATTCTGTGAAATCAGACACTGATGTATCATTTTTGAAGGGTGTTAATTTGGTTCTTTAGCACTGATTTGTTAACATATTAATTGCTTGGTGGATAGAACTAAACCATTTTGTGCTCTAGCAAAAAAAAAAAATTGGAATCACTCAAAATAAATTGCTGGATCTATTAGAGCAGTTTGATTTGCAAAGGTAAAATATAATTATTCCATAACTGAAAATGCCTATAGAAATTTCCTGTCAGGCCTTTGGAGCTTCCTTCCCTACAGCAGCTCCCCACACCGCCAGAGAAGTAACACCCAAGACTCGGGGGGTATTTCAGATACTGCCTCAGACAGATGCAGCTGAAGGGGAGAATGCAAAAATGTAAATGCAAGTGTGCAAGTCTCTCAGCGTGCTCCAATGGGCTCTTTGGATGGCATACTCAATCAAATTTTGAAGTCTCCACTCTTTTGGCTCAATTGTCATATTCCATTCTCTTCTAGCCTAAGCAAAACTACTGGGGAATTACTCAACTTTAAGACTGACAATTGAAATTGAAATTGCTCAAGACTTTCTATTCCTTGGCTCCATCAGCAACCACAAGGGAGACTCCCCCAAGAAATCAGAAGGAGGTTGAGACTGGGAAGGGCAGCTATGAAGGAGCTAGAAAATATTCTTGAGTGTAAGGATGTGTCACTGGCAACCAAGATCAAGTTAATGCTTGCTGTAGTATTCCCTATTACTATGTGTGTGTATGAGAGTTGGATATTGAAGAAAGCTGACAAGAAAAAAGTTGATTCCTTTGAAATGTGGTGTTGGAAGAGAGTCTTATGGATACCGTGGACTGCCAAAAAGACAAATAAGTGGGTTCTAGTTCAAATCAAGCTTGAACTCACTCTAGAAGCTAAAATGACTAAACTGAGGTTATCATACTTTGGTCACATTATGAGAAAACAAGACTCAATGGAAAAGACAATAATGCTAGGAAAGGTTGTAAGCAATAGGAAGACCCAACATGAGGGGGATTGACTCTATAAAGGAAGCTACACCCCTTAGTTTGCAAGATCTGAGCAAGGCTGTTAACAATAGTTGTTTCGGAGGAAATTGATTCATAGGATCACCATGAGTTCGATGTGGCTTGAAAGCACTTAACACACACACATGTGTAATTTAAAAGAACTGTCAATGGTAGCATTTAGCTGTTATGATGAAGTTTGGTTTGCTTAAATTGTGGCTTGTGCCACCAATTCTGGTTATTCTATAAGATGTAAGTAAACTGTTACTGTTTATACTTGTGATTTTATATGTAGCCTGTAGTCCAGGCCCAGCATTTTTATCCATTTTATTGTGTACACCGAATAAATATATAAATATATTTTAAAAGATTTTAAAATTCTCAGTTCACCCCCTAGGTTCCCTGTACTTTTTTTGGTTGAGTTTGTGTCCCCCACCCATTTTTGTTGGCTCTTAACCTCTACACCACACTGGCTCTCCTCAATAGACTAGAGAGACGGTTTCATTACTTGCTGGAGCTGAGTGGCTTTCTATGCTAGACCTTAAAAGTGAATACTATCAAGTTGAGTTAGAAGAACCAGATAGACCTAAAAAAGCTTTCATTACTCCACCAGGTAACTGGCAGTTCTGATGATGCCTCAAGGTCTCACTAATGTTCTGGTGACATTTCAGCATATGAAGGAAAATATTATGAGTGACATAAACTTGAAAGGAGCAGTGACTTCTTTGGAGGACATTTTCTCCAAAACAGTGGAAGAACTTGAGGAGAGAGTTATATCTGTACGACAGAGGCTTGTGGACAATGGCCTCAAGCTATCACCTTCTATATGCAAATTCTTTCAAACTTCTGTCAGATAGTTGGGTCAGATCATTAAAAAAAAAAGGAATTTGTCCAGATCCAGAGAAGATCTCAACAATAAAAGACTGGCACAGAACACAGACCCTTCACAGAACTTAAGTCTTTTCTAGGTTTTTCTGGGTACTATAGAAGACAGTATGCAACATTGGCCAGGCCCCTAAATGCATTTCTATCAGGGAAAAAACTGAATGGAAAAAAAGGGTAGATTTTCACCCCGTCTGGAACACCAGTGGACACCAGAGAGATAGGGTGAAAACGCACGGTCGCTTTAGCCTCCTTTATTCCCTGTTTCAGTCAGGATTTAGCCAGGATCGAACGCATGCATTTCGCCGAACGTGCGTTCAATCCTGGCTAAATCCTGGCTGAAACAGGGAATAAAGGAGGCTAAAGTGACCGTGTGTTTTTGCCCTTAGAGAGCTTTCAGTGAGCTTAAAAGTAAATTAATGACCACCCTTGTATTGGGGTTTGCAACCTGGAAGTTACCGTACATTGTACATATTGATGCTAGCCTTATAGGTCTTGTGGCAGCTCTTTATCAGGCACAAGAAGACAAAAATTGTCATAGCCTATGCAAGCAGGGTTTCGAGTCCTAGTGACAGGAGATATCCAGTGCATAAACTTGAATTTTTAGCCAAAATTTTTTCATGATTAGCTATGTGGGGTAAAGTTGAGGTGTTTTTATTTTTGCCTTCAAGTCACACCTGACTTATGGCAATCTTTGATGGAGTTTTCAAGGCGAGAGATGTTCAGAGGTGGTGTGCCATTGCCTGCCTCTGCATCACAACCCTGGTATTCTTTGGAGGTCTTCCATCCAAATACTAGCCAGAGTCAACCCTACTTAGCTTCTGAGATCTGACGAGATCAGGCTAGCCTGGACTTTCCAGGTCAGGGCTAAAGTATTCACTAATAATAACTGCCTCACTTACATTCTGACCACTGTCACTTCTCACATATGAACATAAGAACATAAGAAAGGCCCTGCTGGATCAGACCAAGGCCCATCAAGTCCAGCAGTCTGTTCACACAGTGGCCAACCAGGTGCCTCTAGGAAGCCACAAACAAGACGACTGCAGCAGCACCATCCTGCCTGTGTTCTACTGCACCCAAAATAATAGGCATGCTCCTCTGATACTAGAGAGAATAGGTATGCAGCATGACTAGTATCCATTCTAACTAATAGCCATGAATACCCCTTTCCTCCATGAATATGGTTAGCCATCTTAATTTCATACGATTCTGGCATTAGTTACAAAGCTGGAAGATTAAATTGTGATGCGGATAGGGTTGCCAGGTCCCTCTTCACCACAGGCGAGAGGTTTTTGGGTTGGAGCCTAAAGAGGGCGGGGTTTGGGGAGGGGAGGGACTTCAATGCCATAGAGTCCAGTTGCCAAAGCGGCCATTTTCTCCAGGTGAACTGATCTCTATCAGCTGGAGATCAGTTGTATTAGCAGGAGATCTCCAGGTAGTACCTGGAGGTTGGAAACCCTATATGTGGATGGGCTGTCACATGAACTTCATGAACTTATAACGGATGATAGCAAAATGCTAAAATTCTTGGAAAGAGTAGCTGAACCAAGGCTAGTGCTGAAAGTATAGGCCTGATATCTCAAGCAGACCTTAAGGCTATTTGCCAGTCAAAGAATATATATTGTCGAAGGCTTTCACGGTGAGTGTTCATTGGTTCCTGTAGGTTATCCGGGCTGTGTGACCGTGTTCTTGGTATTTTCTTTCCTGATGTTTTGCCAGCAGCTGTGGCAGGCCTCTTCAGAGGAGTAACACTGAAGGACAGTGTCTCTCAGTGTCAAGTGTGTAGGAAGAGTAATATATAGTCTGAAAGGGGGGAGGGTTTGAGCTGAATCATTGTCCTCAAACAGCCCTGATAACCTACAGGAACCAAAGAATATATAATTTATGGCACAAACTGCTGGCAACAGAGAAAAAAGGGACATCAGAATAAAGACATTGATAGAAACTTTAGATTGTGAAGAGGATGATATTCCACCAGAATTTGAAGATCGTAGTGTATTATTGGGAACTCCTAGACTACCAGGGTTTCATCACAATAACTCCAAAAAATCCAAACTATAAATACCAGAGAACTGTCCTCACTATTGTAGGGTTGCCAGGTTCCCCCTGGCCTGGAAGTGGGGTAGGGTTACCAGATCGGGAAACTCCTGGAGGTTTGGGGAAGGAGCCTGGGGAAGACGGGCTTCAGTGGGGTATAATGCCATAGAGTCCACCCTCTAAACCAGGGGTGGGGAACCTTTTTTCTGCCAAGGGCCATTTGGATATTTATAACATCATTCGCAGGCCATACAAAATTATCAACTTAAAAATTAGCCTGCTATATTTGGTCAAACATTTAGCCAACTAAACTAAAGCATCCATTTTCTCCAGGGGAACTGAACTTTGTAGTGTGGAGATGAGCTGTAATTCCGAGGGATCCCCAGGTCCCACCTGGAGGCTGGCATCCCTACACTATTGTCTATGTTTAGGATTATAAATTGACATACAGCATTCACCTAACTTTATAAAAGGAATGCCTGTGCTCTTTATACATTGGGACAGGCTGATTTGTTTTTCTTTTAAGGCATCAGATGCCGATAGTGCATAGCTTTTCTGATTTCTTCTTGTCCCTCAGATCAGATCTTTATTTTTGGCGGTGGGGGGGGGGGGGGAGAAATCTGTCCCAAGAGGATCACAAATTAGCCTTTGCCAAATAAACCGGCTGGAAATTTAACAGGCAGTTTTCTGCAATGATCTTATTAAAAGATTTTATGTGGGGGTGGTTGAAAAATATGGTCCTGTGTCTTTGGTGCCAAACTTTCAAGCGGTATCAGCTGTCTCTATATAAAAAAAATAACAGAATATGTTGCCTTAATGATCAAAACTGCATTTGTCTTATCACCAGAGTGGGGTGAGTATATGAGAACCCATGCAGCTAAGCTGTTATGGGGCAATTCTGATTTAACATCTCAAAGGGATTTCTCCCATAGAAGTAAAATGTTACATCAGAATTAGCCCTAACTGTCTCAATGGATCTACACTTGGCTCAGATTGGAATTGGACTTGGCAAACTCAGCTATTTTAAAAACAAATGGAAAAGAGCTTGGGGTGTTGTTTTTTTAGCTCCTCTGCAAAATTTGGACCCAACCATCATGTTTCCAAGAACATGATGAGGAATTCAAAGGGGTCAGAAGGTCTCCCTTCCTGCCAAGTTCCACATTTTTAATTTTGATGATAGCTAGGGGGCTCAAAACTGGCAGTACCCTGGACCTGTCTAGACCTCCAGCTTCCCCTTCTCTCCCCACATTGATGATGACCCTGACGGGGAGACCTCCCATCTTCCCTAGCATCTTGAATACTGAAACAGAAACATCGCAGGTGCCTGGAACCCTAGAGAATGCAGTTTCCAGGTAGGGTTGTCAACCTCCAGGTTGAGCCTAGAGATTGCCCAGAATTACAACTGATCTCCAGACTACAGAGACTGCCCCCCACATTGGAGAAAATGGCTTTGGAGGGTGGACTGTAAGGAAATATATAAGCTACTAAGGTTCCCTCCTCTCCCCAAACTCCACACTCCCCATGCTCCACCCCCCCAAGTCTCCAGGAATTTTCTAATGTGGATTTGACAACACTATTTTCAGGCCACCTATGTGTTTAGGCCCCCTGGAATTACATGTCCCTGATCTGGGTCAATGTCGCAGGCATGATATCTAAACTGAGGATCAGGCAAGCTGGAAAGCTACATTTGCCATTATATCTGTTGCCTGGTATGCTGCTGCTGTAGTGTTTTGGAGAGAATAATTTATTGGGGAAATGGCTCTTGATTCATAATGCATATTTCAAATTAGGTAAATGTGAACTTTGGCAACATTGCTAATCATGGGCCAGTTACCATTAGCAGGATCAAATGGTAAAGCTTTTCTTGATGTAGTAGGAAGGCACAGGGTAATGTGAGCTTTTTACGATTGTGTATTTTAACACTGAACTTCCTTTCTGTAGCCTGAAGTTGTACTAGGGTTGCCAGATCCCTCTTCGCCACTGGCGGGAGGTTTTTGGGGCAGAGCCTGAGGAGGGAGCGGTTTGGGCAGGGGAGGGAGTTCAATGCCATAGAGTCCAACTACCAAAGCGGCCATTTTCTCCAGGTGAAGTGATCTCTGTCAGCTGGAGAGCAGTTGTAATAGCAACAAACCTCCAGCTAACACCTGGAGATTGGTAACCCTAAGTTGTACCTTAGTGGTAATGGTGGCGGTGGGGAGATGTACTGGCTGACCCAGTGTACTGAAGGTCACTGAGTATATGCTTAAAGAAAAATCCTTGTAATGCCATTTGAGATCTCGGTATTGGAACTGGTTTGAAATTTATAAGTACCGTATATACTCGCGTATAAGCCGAGTTTTTCAGCCCCCAAAAAGGGCCGGCTTATACACGGGTATATACAGTAACTTTAAGAAATGTTTGGTTCAACAGTGTTTCAGCAGAGAAAAATGATCTTCTGAAATAATTGGGGATGTAATCCATCTCAGTAAAAGTCAGTGTGAGTTTCATCGTTGACTTCAAATGGATGTGGATTGCAATCAGGGTAGCCTCAATATCTGCTGTAGATCAATGCCAGATAGCTCAGTAAACAAAAACCAGCTGTTTGATCAAATGATACAACTCATGCCCGGCATGTGCTTGTGTTCATGATTTGTTTCCAGCAAAGTGCATGCAGGTGTATCATGTGAGCAACCCAACTTGTTTACATAATTTTTGTTCAAAATTACATGAGAGAAAATTTGGAACTTGGGGTGAAAATCTTCATTTATTTCTCCTTCCATATGTGTATCTAGATTCAAAATAAATATAAATAAAGAAAGTGACAGGTCTCTTTCAAGCCAATATTAATTTAATTTTGACCAGTTGTTACATCCTTATCCCCTTTTATAGTTATTCCATGAGGACATTGACATTATTATTCTACTGTAACATTACGCTCAATAAATTCCCAGTAGCACATATTGATTACGATTTTAAATAATTAGTTTGGAATCAATTTTTAGAATGTCTCAGTAGACTCTCATTTGGGAAGCACCACTTGTCATACAGTGTATTTTCTACATAGTTATGATGTAGTGGTTAAAGTGTCAGACTAAGATCTGGGAAATCCAGGTTCAAATCCCTACCCATGCTATGGAATCGTGCTGGGTGACCTGGGCCAGTCACACACTCTTAGCCTAGCCTACCTCACAAGGTTGTTGTGAGGATAAAACAGAGGAAAGGAGAATGATGTATGCTGCTTTGGGTCCCCATTGGGGTGAAAGGTGAGATATAAATAAAGTAAATAAAATTTCCATATGGGAAATCTTGTGTGTCTTAAATGTAGATCATTGTGAATTACAAAGGCATACATACTTACTTTTCTGTGTTTGTCTTCTGTGTGGTGGCCTCCTGCCAATCAGAACTTCTTTCCATGTATCTACGTGGCAAATTAAAGATTTGATTTGTCATATGTGATGTTACAAACATAGGGGATATGTAATTTTCCTACACTGCCATGATATCCACGTAGAAAATTCACGAGACACAAAGAAGTCTGAACACGAAGTTCTAGACCCAGAGAATCAAACATGGCAGGATATATGAAGTGTTCCGATAACTCTGTGGTCAACCAGTTATCATCAGATTTATTAGCTCTTTATGACACTGTTGTCAGGCAGGTCACCGAGTGAAAATGAGAAAGGGAAGAGCACTTTAAAAGATCTATGGCTACCCAGAAGGGAGATTGCTGTATTATATGTACATGAGGCTTATGATGGCTGCAGCTGCAGGGAAAATATGAGACGACCATTTCTGAGAGGGGAAAAACAATGACATGTAGGATCTAGGAGAGCCAGCGGTTTTCGGATGCTCCTAAAGATAACTCTAATTTATCACATATACTTACAAATCCCACTTCCACTTTTCTCACCCTCACAGTCATTAGGTACATCATGCCTCATAGTTAATTCGAACAGACTATAAAGATATAACCTCACTTTTCATGTGTCAACATGGTTCCCCCAAACAGCTGCACAACCTCTAAAACATTCCATATCCCTTTCAATAACAATAATTATATTAAATAGAAGGAATTTAGGAATGTACATGTGGATGAGTGTGTGTAACATATATTTTCAGAATAAACTGTGCTTTATTTCTCTCTGTAGCAAACCATATTGCTGATTAACCACTGCTTTCATAAACTACAAGTGGGCCATTTAAACTGTTTCACCGCTGGTTAATGTACTGTATGGTGATCATTTTTCCCCCCTACAGCACCTAAGCCCAGTGTTTTGTTTTTATTAGAAATTCACCTACCCTTGTCCGCTGAAGAGAAAAAGAAATTACACTGTAGAGCCTCGCGGCACATAAAACGGCAGCGATTCCTAAATAAGAGGAGCCTGAGAGAGGAAGCCTCTGCCTGCCCGGGCTGTAATGAAATGCATGACTACAGGAGATAATAATAATTGCAGCAATAGCTCGTTACAGCTCCCCGATGATTTGGTGCTGTCAGGAGTGCACTGTCCTCTGACATCCCAGGAGGTGAGAGGCATCACTGACTGCAGGCCCTGATTGGTGCGGTGAAATATCGCTGGCAAAAATTAAAAGGTCTTGGTGTCAAAATAATTCATGATATGCATATCTTCCATTCTGATGAAACGGCTGATATCCGGATTAGCGGGATAATAAAACTGATCAGGCTACAGTTAAACAATTTGAGTTGGAGGGCTGTTCATTTTGTAGGTGTCACTTGTCAGATCAAGGGGTCAAAGCAGAATGAAGGGCTCTCCCCAGTAACCTTCTGATGATTTGGATCTGGAATGTTCCTCATGATTTGTCCAAAGTTTTCATCACGGCACTGCCGAAGAGCATTACCGCAGCAGGCTGCATTCTGACATTCAAATCCCAGGAATGACAGGTTATTAGGAGAAGAGAACCGGCTGTACATACATTAAGCCCCATATCTTTGACCTGTAATTTGAACTGATAGTGATATTGTAATTGAGTGAGTAAAAGGGGGGGGGGGATCTTTATTAAAACACCAGAAGATGAAGAAAACGTTTATTTTCCAGAGATTTATAGGTTCATAAAATAAGCCTTTTGATGATGCTTTATTTCACCACTTTTGAAACGCTGGGACGATGTGCTTAGTATTTATTTGGCAGAACAGCTATTTAAAAGAACACTGTCTCCCAGCTTGTTCTCCTAAACCTGCGTTTGCACAGATGGAGAGATGTGTGTGCAATACTGGAGTTCATGTACAGGAATTGATCCAAGGTTGTTTGAATACAAGGCACCTATGGAAGATATTGCACCCATTTAATGGGTATGGCTGAAGATCCCTCCTGTCTTTTTTCACCACCACATTTCTGCAGTTTATTAGTGTTTTAAGTCATGATTTTAAGGGAAAATGTGAACAGGCTCCATCTTTGGAGTAGATTTTACCTCTGAGTATTTAATAAGATGGTTTCACGATAACTACACCTTTGAAAGGTAATTATCCTATAAGTTGCAGAACAATGGAAGCCAGGTGGAAGTAGCCCAAAGAACTGTTCAGTCATTACAGGAAAGGTACATTGTCTCTGGGTATTTCAACCCAGGAGTTAATATCCACAAATAGATCCCATGATTTCTGACAACTGGCTAATATTCCCTTTCCTGTATTTCACAGTGTTAACCAGGGCCGATCATGGGAGTGGGTCATTTGGTCTGGGCCTCAAGCTCAAAGGCGGTCTCAAATATAGACACTTGTTAAATTTTGGTATTTGATAAGTTTTGCAACTTGTTTTTAAGCATATGTCACCAGTTTTTATTTTTTATTATCACTAAGGGCCTCAAAAGCTGGAAATGGCCCAGGGCACTGTGCACCTTTGAGATGGCTTAACTCACAAGCATGCTCAGATATTATATAAATCAGAAGTAAACAATGGATGGAATGCAACTGCCTTGGGGCCAGTTCAGAAGATACGTGGTCCTGTCCGCAGTGGGGAGAGAGATCACTCCTTGCTTCCCCAGGTGTAGTCTGATACCATTGGTTATTGATAGGCAAGGTAGTTTCACGAATAGATCCCATGATATCTGACATATCCAGCACATTTAGGCTCAATCTTTTAATTAAAATTCAGGGATCAGCCACATATATGGGGCATATGCATAGATTTGAACCCATTCACACATTACACCACTGAATGGACTGCTGGTACCCATACAGATGTGCAAGGACTCTGGGTGATTGGGGAGGCTAGTTGTGCCATCCACTTGTCTCACTCCCCATAGCACCTAGGGCCATGTTGCAGCCAAACTGGCTCATTGATGTCTGCCAGTGGTGAGACTCACATTCACTTCTTAGTACAAAAGCTGACTATCACCTACAAGTCAAATTTGCTTTGGAATTAAAATATGGATACAGATGGTATGTCAATTAATACATTATCAGATACATTACCACCTTTGAAGCTAATAGCATGAAAATAATTAGTCTTCCCTTAATTAATTTCAGGGAAACTAGAATGTCAATGTTAAATTGTTTCTATGGGACAAATTCAACACTTCACTTATATGTTGTTAATGGAAGAATTTATCAGATTTACAAACAAGTCCACTTCAGTTGATCAACACAATTCTTCTTGGGTCCCTCTTCTATCCTGCACAGGAGAACGTTATGTGTGGCTTGTCAAGGGTTTCAATGAGAGCTTCAGCGAGAGCAATAGAGCAGCCCACGTGGATTCTGTCTCTGCGAGGGAGCAACATTCGGCAATGTGCTCAGTCACTTTGAGAATATTTGAATGGCAGGATATACAATTTAACAATAAAACAATAACAAAATTGTTACTGGTAGGGCAGATGTGAGCAACGCCCCAGCACAGGTCTACTCTTTCACCGAGCATATATAAAGATAACAGTGAGCTGCATTACAAGGTGTCCTGACTTGGAACTACATTCCTTTCAAATTATTTGTCTGTTTATCTGTCTAAATGTCTGTGCCACTTCTCTAGAGCACCTACTTGAAGTAGTTTATATAAAAAAGCCACACAGTTCTTAGCAATTTTTATTGATTTTTATTAGTCACTATTGTTGTTTTAATGGTCATTTCTTTTCATTTAGTTATGCCTTTGGGGAGAAAGGTGATTTAATGCAAAACAACATTGGTTGGATTTCCAAGCTGATATCTTTATGCTGCAGTTTTCCAGGCACTCAATTCTACTGATATCAGTACAGCTACTCTAGAGTAAGTAATTGACTAAGAGAAGCTAAGCCTATTGACTTCAGTGGACTTAGAAGGGTGTAATTCTGCTTGCGATGATACAGTAAATATCTTAATACAATATTCAGCTATGCATATTTGGGTAGAAGCAAACCATAAAGAACAATAATTTCGAGACCGTTGAATGTGTTTGGTTACACATTTAGCAAAATATGGTTCAACTTAAATTGGTTCTGCTAAATTGGCTTAAATTATGGGAAATATTGATTCATCCCTGAACACACAATGCCTTTGCCTACTTTGTGATTTAACTTCATGAATTAAGCAAAGCCTCTTCCTGCTTTATGAAATCAAGCAACTCCTTTGCTTGATTACTAAAATGCATAAGATTTACAATGATCATAGACTAGGCTGTTAAAATACTTATGTTTATTCATGGCTGTATTCATTTTAGCACAAGCTAATATTATATGAAGAAGATTTTTTTAATTTCCAAATTCAGTCATAAATTATTATTTATATTAGAAGAAAATTCATAAGAGTATATGTCATCTAAGCAACTCATCATATGACTGAATAAAGAAGAATGAGGCTAATTTTTGATGGAGAAATAGGTAGAAATTCCAAAATAAGTTATTTATTACCTCCCCCCTTCTGAAAGACTCAACAACATGAGCTAAAACAAGAGCTAAAACAAGAACACTGTACATTTTACTCATTAAGAGCAGTTGTATAAATTCACCCACAGGAAAGTTTAAGAACTTTAACAACAGCAAAGATCATGAAATTCAAAGTTAATCAGTGTCAAGTGATCCAGAAAATTTAACAGTGTCTGGAAAGAAGTCCCCTCATAGAGTCAGAGATGTGTCCAGCCATTAAGGGCAAAAATGCATGGTCGCTTTAGCCTCCTTTATTCCCTGTTTCAGCCAGGATTGAATGCTTGCGTTTTGCCGAACGTGCGTTCGATCCTGGCTGAATCCTGGCTGAAACAGGGAATAAAGGAGGCTAAAGCAACCAGGCGTTTTGGCCCAAAGTGTCAGGCTGTTTCACAACATGGAACAAGGTGTACATCTTTGTGTGAGCACAGAGTAGAAATTTAGTTTATTTTTCAAAGCCTAGGACTTGTTAAGTGTTTTGTTGCCTAGAAATATTGTTAATAATAAAAATTAAAAACTGAAACATAAGCAAATGTCTGATAATCTCTAATATTAACTGAGAGTATCTAAACATTTATTTTGACAGCAAACAGAGTTGTAAATGAAATTCTGCTTTGAAGAATGCATCTTTCTTACCCTTGTTAGCCTAATTATGCCTGCGATCTCTGATCCGAATAAACTGACAGTTTTCTTTTTGTGGCCTGAATATTTAACTCTTGTCTGTATGTTTTTTTGTGATTTCACCAAAATTACTTTAATCTCAGCTGCCTTTTTTTGCTTGTTTTAGCAACTACAATTTTCTGAGCTGGATATTATTGTTTTATTTGTTTTTCTGTCTGCAACATGCAGAACACTTTGCAATCAATAAAACTAATAGACTCAACCCGAAAAACCACTACAGAGTCACTTCTGCCTAAATTAAGATAACAGAGACAGCAATACAGTCTCTTACTTTAACCAATTGGAGCTGGGGAAAGGCTGCTTCAAATGGGTCAGACTTCCCATACAGAACGCCCTTTTATACAGGAAGCAACATGGAAACCATATGTAGATGCAGCTGCATGCAAGTTTTTGCTCCGTGTGCATATGGTGAAATGGATATGGCTACAATAAATGTGCATGCCACTTTGTGCGCCTTTTTAATAGAAGTACTGACCATGTGGTTAATTTGACACATGGGAAGCAGCTCTAACTTTCCTCCATTTTGACCTCTGTGCTTAAGGCTGCCTGTGAGAAGCTTAAAACTGCAGTGTGTTTGTTGTGTAGCGTTCTGAGCCTACAGGGTACTGGAGTTCATATCCAAGTGCCAGCATGGTTAAACATATCCAGAGCTTGATTTCTAGAAAAAGAGAGGGTGGGGCTCAAATCTGTGGGAAAACATCATTTTCTGGTCTGGAAGTTCTTTCATAGAACTGGAAAGTTACTCAGTGGCAAGGAAAATAAGTCTGCCTCTCTTCAGGGTTACTTTCCTCTTTTTTTTTTTAACTTCATGGGGCTAAGCTCAGGCATTTAAAACAGATGCCAGGGATGAGCTCTGGTAAGCCCTGGCACAAATTAAACCTTACTTGTAGCCATTTTTAATTTTTTTCAGAGCTGAAATGATGTTTCAGCAATGGCCTGTCTCAGGTGCCAGTATCCTTTGGCACATCACTGAATTACCAAGCAATCCTGATGTTCTCCAGAAAATGAACAAATATGTCTGAGGTTTGGTCTGAAGGTTTCGACCAGGTACACATCCCCATCTCCTTATGGCAATATTATTTATTTATTACCGACAAGTCTATCGATGTTTACTGTACTTTTGGGGATCTACTTGCAAAGTAATTCTTTGCTACTTTCCCTCTCCCCGACATAAAGTGCAGGAATCTCACAATTTTTCAATTGTAGTATTTATTAATATATAGCATTACTAACCAACAGGGTGCATTTAATGCCTACCTAAGCACAGGCAAACCCCATTTTGACACCTAGGCTTCCAAAGTCTCCTCTCCCAGATCACACTATTCCTCCTTCTCCCTCATGGCTTCACTACCCACCTAAGTGTTGAGGCCCACTTTTGGACACCCGGACCCACAGTTTGAGTACCACTGATTTAAAGGTAGGGTTTGGCAGGACTCACATGACTGGGATGGTCAACAAGATGTTCAGTCTTACATAGGGTTGCCACCCTCCAGGAAGTAGCTGGAGATCTCCTGTGATTACAACTGATCTCCAGCCGATAGAGATCAGTTCACCTGGAGAAAATGGCCACTTTGGCAATTGGGCTCTATGGCATTGAAGTCCCTCCCCTCCCTAAACCCCACCTTCCTCAGTCTCTGCCCCAAAAACCTCCCACCGGTGGTGAAGAGGGGCCTGGCAACCCTTGTCTTACCTTAGGGGTTGAGGTTGGCCTCAGAATTTGTGTTTTGCATCTTGCCTTTCTCTCCCTGTGAGGAATCAGCGGTGACAGAAAGGGCCCATTTACTGGGTAGTCTTTTACCCTGAATCCACTTTGGCTGGGTAGCCTGTTCCAGTCCTTCCTGGGACAGGACCACATTTGAGAGATTCCCCTCTGCCCTGGTCCAAATCAGTTTAGTTTTGTTCGTTGTGTTCTTCAATAAATGGGGACCATTTTAATCTTGTGTCTTTGCTGTCATACAACGGTTCGGGGGTGGGGATGGAGAGACTGTCATGCACAGGGAAACTGATATTTTGAAGAATAAATTATTTTATGTGAAAGAGAAAACTATACTTTTTAAGCAGATATCAATCCCTGCATTTCTGATGCTTAATCCCAGGTGAATTGTGATTAAAGGAAGGCAAGGTGTGTTTTCTAAATTCATTCACATTCAGCTTCATTTCCCATGTACAGAATTAGAGTTTATTGAAAGGGGGCAAAGGTGATGAATAGAACCCAGTCAATATATCTGAGAACCCAAATAATATGTTTCTCTTTATTTTGATTAACTGGAAATAACTACATATGTGATTGTCACATATGAGTCTGCAAACGCATACCATTTCCCCTCTATACGTCTTAATTTGCATTAATACTAGTTATATAACTTGGAGTTGTTTAATTCTGTGACTCAAGTTACAAAGCTTATTTGATTCCCATTATGGGGTCTATGCTTTTTCCCATTTTAATTTTTCATTAGGACATAAAAATAGTCATGGGAATGCAATGTATTTCATTATGTTCTTAGAGTAAGGGGAAAATCTAAATTGGGAGAGCATCACTGATTTTCGAGCAGAGTAATTTATTCTGCAGTATTTAAATGCTGCAATTTTCACACTCAGGCACATGCTGCCACATCTATCTTTCCCTGGGACCAGTCTCTGTCTTGCTCTTTCCTTTTCATCTGTTTTTTTTTTTGCATTTTTTTCATAAATTCGACAGATGGCCTCTTGATGAATCCTTGATAATACTGTCATGTAAAGCAGCTAAGGCTGGAAATCATCTCACAACAATTTTTCATTGCAGAGAGAAAATTGAACAGAGACAAACATCGCTAAGTCCCTAACAACAGCAACCAAAATCCACTTCTTGTAAATAAAGAGGACAGGCTTTCTTTGTAATGCTTGGGCTCAACCGCCAGTATCCTTGTAATGCCCCTTGATTTTTTTTAAATGCTACATTTAGTTCATTTTTCAAAGCCTAGGACTTGTTAAGTGTTTTGTTGCTTTCATATTCAGAGCATTTTCCAGGGCTCTTAATATGTTCTTCCTCCCCAGACCCCTCCTCCTAGGTCTTTTATAATTGTGGATCAGGTGAAGTTTGCTTCCCTTCATTTCAAGGTCATGCACCACTAGGGCCATTTTCCTGACTCAGAGGGCACGTAATTTCACAGCCGTGTAGTCCTCATTAATCCACCCTGAGTGGGTGCTCAGGAAGTTCCAGATCACAGATTTGTTTTTGTCTTGTTCTCTGACTCAGTGCTTCACAAAAGGATTAGATTAACCCCCTCTTGATTGTATTTATATTTTACAGCATCAGGGTAGAAATAAAGTGATTTCTCCTCCTCTTCCTGCCCACCTCCTTCTTGCTTCTGGGACTGACACTGCAAATATGTTAAAACAAGCCTTGCATCAGATACAGAGAACAGAGTCTATTTGATCCCAGGGCGATGCTGAAGATGTAATACCTGATCTCTCCTCCTTCCTACCCTCCTTTGCTTCCATTTCCTACTTAAAGACCATCCATGCCAAATAAGGAGGGGCTGGACCATGGCTCAAAGCAGAGGACAAGTGTGCCGAACAGGTGTGAGATGATGCTCATACATGAGCTTACTTCACATTGCATGAGAAGGCAGCACTGTTCTTATTCACAATCCCGGTGAGCTAACACTGACAATTATTCTTTTCCTCATCAAATACATGTTTGCAACCTGGCAGGAGGCTACCAGAGGAACTGAGAATGGTAGATAGCAAGATATACTGAGGTAAGTCTAAGATAGGCTTGCCAACCTCCAGGTACTAGCTGGAGATCTCCTGCTATTACAACTGATCTCCAGCCAATAGAGATCAGTAGTAATGGAGAAAATAGCCACTTTGGCAATTGAACTCTATGGCATTGAAGTCCCTCCCCAAACCCCATCCTCATCAGGCTCCGCCCCCAAAACCCTCCCGCAGGTGGTGAAGAAGAACCTGGCAACCCTAGTCTGAGATACGGTAGAAATATTCTGTGATTCCTAGAAGATAGAGCTAGAGGCTTAGTTCAAAAATTCAATTGTAGTTCTTTATTTAGGAACATATAGGCAACCTATACAGTACCAATAAGCACCAAAATGGTGGACCATGGCTGCTTTACATGTTCTAGATATATGGAGTTGACAATATTGGAACTTTATTGTTTGTGCCACCTCATGTGTGGTAGACATGGTATGTAAAATTTTAGGTACATTCTTAATTTGTAGTACTTACTAGTAATCATATAATAATTTTTATTTACAATATACTTTATAATCTAAATTGTTTTATGCTGGCTTTTATGGATGAACTGAAGCAAGAGATAATGACTTGCTCAAGGCTCTAAAGCAGTCTATGGTAGAGATTGAATGTCGTCTCCCATATCGACGTCCAGTTTTCAAGAAAAAGAAAATGACCTTTTCAAGCTTATCTTGACCATTTTACTTATTTATTTACTGTTTATTTACTTCATGTATACCCTACCTTTCTTCCCAATAGGCACCTCAAGCAGCTTCCATCCTTTCCCTTGGTTCCATTTTATCCTCATGACGACCCTGTGAGGTAGGTTAAGCTGAGAATGTTTGACTGGCCCAAGGTCACCCAGCAAGCTTCCCTAGCAGAGTGGGGATTCAAACCTGGATCTGCCAGGTCCTTATGCAGTACTCAAACCATTACACCACATTGGCTAAGAAATTGTGGTTTTCAGCTATATGGTCCCCTCGTTCTGGCATTTTACAACTGAAATATGTTACATGAGCATGACTTCCAGGTAGGCAGGTTATATGCCTCATGACTGTGGTTTCGAACTGTCAGGTACCACCAATATTGTGGATTTGAACGTCTGGTAAAAGGATTAATGTTTTCCCATATTTTCAGTGTCCTCAGAAGTGTTCTCAAATTCCATTGTCCAAAGCTTGAAGCACCAATATAAAAAGGGTCTCGTCTCCAGTAATTGCCCTACTGACCTATGAAGGCAGGGGCATTCAGAGAAAGGCCTCAGAAGAAGATTTTAATTCTCATGACAGCTCCTTCAGGAGAAGAAAGTCCTTTAGATAGCCTGGTATAGCCCATCTGTTTAGCTTATATCCTGTCTGTGGTACAGGGTTGCCAGGTCCCTCTTCGCCATCGCCGGGAGGTTTTTGGGGCGGAGCCTGAGGAGGGCAGGGTTTGGGGAGGGACTTCAATGCCATAGAGTCCAGTTGCCAAAGCGGCCATTTTCTCCAGGTGAACTGATCTCTATTGGCTAGAGATCAGTTGTAATAGCAGGCGATCTCCAGCCAACACCTGGAGGTTGGCAACCCTACTGGGGTAACATTTTAAAGGTTTTAAAAATATAATTTCTACCTCATCTTCCTGCTTTCACAAGGGCAATGAATGCGACTCACAAATTAAAATATACATAATAAAATCACATTTGAAAACCATGAAACTCCCCTCAAACCCAACACACGCCATTAAAACAGAGTTAAAATACACACAAAAACATAAAACAACATTGGGGAGGAAGGAGAGATCAGTGAAGGAATGCCAAACAAAACAGAAATGTCTTCCAATTACTAGGAATTTTTTGGTACAATTACAAAGTAATATAGCAGATGCCACAGACATGTTAAGTCAATGTTAAGGACACAACTACATTTTGAATATCTTTGCATGCAGCAATAATACCAGTTCTAAAAGATATATCTATGTTTCTCCACCCAAATCTACAGCTGAATTTTCCATAACTGATTATTTCCCCCCAGGAGTCTGGCTGTTGTTTTGATGTCTGTGAATGTTAGGCTATTGGCCTCAATTGCCTTTGGAACCAAAAACAAAAACTGTAGATGTTATATGTGAGATGGGTGGGGAGGCATATTAACCAGGAGAATCTGTGAATTCCATTCTCAGGGATGTGAGACTCCCAAAACACAAGCCTGCTGGTTCTCCTACAGTTTTTCTCTTAATCTTCATTGGTGGACAATGCCCTCTATGCCGGAGCTCTTAGTTCCATTTAGGAATATCATAGTCCTCTGCCTGCCTCCTCAAAGGCCACAATTAGGGTGGACTCAGATTACAGTGCAGAGAGTTCAAAGATTATTCCAAGACTTCTGCATCTTATCCAAGCTTGCCATCATTGCTTTCAAGAAAGTTTTTGGATTTTTAAAGCACTTAAATGCAACTGCTAATGGAAATTCATGATTTTAAATAATTTACAGTTCCATCTGGCTAGGAACACCAGGTGGAGATTGCAGATCAGGATGAGTCTAACTGAAGTGAAATCTCTGCTTAAAATATTAAAGGTAAAACCAAACATTTTTAGTGTCCACTGCAGTGAGTCCTTATGTTTTCTCTTGAATCACATACCTTGCAAATGTGGGTTGCTACTCTTGCTCAGAGAAGGTGCTTGGTGGCAATGCAGAGTGGAAAGTGAGAGGAAACTCTGTAAAGATGAGTTCAGTAGAAGGTGTCATTAAGGATTTCTTTGATCATTAGCCATTTCTGATTTTCTTTGTTCCGTGATAAATCCATAAACACGTGTATAGAACATCTGGAAAAGTCAGAAGGGCAATTTCTAAGGATTTTTGATGGTAGATCAGAAACCTACCAAGCGTTATAGAGGAAGCAAACTAGTAAGGCCCAGGCTAGCCTGATCTCATCAGATCTCAGAAGCTAAGCAGGGTCAGCCCTGGTTAGTATTTGGATGGGAGACCACCAAGGAATACCAGGGTTGCTGTGCAGAGGAAGGCACTGTCAAACCACCTCTGTTAGTCTCTTGCCACGAAACCCCCCAAAAGGGGTCACCATAAGTCGGCTGCGACTTAACTGCACTTTACACACACAGCTAAGGTACCAAGATTGTTTTAATTAACTGCAGGTTTAACAAGCGCTTTGTCTTTACCTCTACTTTGTATTTTACATTTTCCTCTTCTCTTGCATATTAGCCTTCTTTCAGCTCCTATTTTAGAGGCAGTGGCTCCAAAACCTATTTTTACAGATGTTTTACCAAACAGCATCATTGGCCTCACTCAATCCTTTCTTTGCTTATCAAGCCCTTACCTTTGCGGCTTTGTTAGATACCCCCCTAGTCTATGTTTTAAAGAGTGAATAATAAATCCCATTCAGACAGTTATATAATGGCAACATGAGGTTTGTTGATATCATAGTTGGAATACTGTAGATCCTTGCCCAGAATTAGTTCTTTAATATATTTCCATGTAGAATGGGTCACGGGAGAGTTCATAGTCTTTTCTGAGATGATTCCAGAGATGTATCCAGAGCCTAATCCTATTGGCCTGATTTAACTACATTTGTCGAAGGCTTTCACGGTCAGAGTTCATTGGTTCTTGTAGGTTATCCGGGCTGTGTAACCGTGGTCTTGGAATTTTCTTTCCTGACGTTTCGCCAGCAACTGTGGCAGGCATCTTCAGAGTAGTAACACTGAAGGACAGTGTCTCTCAGTAGTAACACTGAAGGACAGAGACACTGTCCTTCAGTGTTACTACTCTGAAGATGCCTGCCACAGTTGCTGGCGAAACGTCAGGAAAGAAAATTCCAAGACCACGGTTACACAGCCCGGATAACCTACAAGAACCAATTAACTACATTTCTTTGAAATCTATGTATAGGTTTGGTCATTAAAATAGGAAAAAGAAGTCCCATCCACTTCTTGTAGCAGAGAGGGAGACAGAGAAAGAAAGAAAGAAAGAAAGAAAGAAAGAAAGAAAGAAAGAAAGAAAGAAAGAAAGAAAGAAAGAAAGCGAGGGAGGGAGGGAGGGAGGGAGGGAAAGAAAGAAAGAAAGAAAGAAAGAAAGAAAGAAAGAAAGAAAGAAAGAAAAGGAGGGAGGGAGACTGAGAAAGAAAGAAAGAAAGAAATGGAGAGAGAGACAGAAAAAGAGGGAGAAAGAGAGGGAGAGAAAGAAAAGGAGAGAGAGTGACAGAAAAAGAGGGAGAAAGAGAGGGAGAGAAAGAAAAGGAGAGAGAGTGACAGAAAAAGAGGGAGAAAAGATAAAAGCCTTTCCCCCCCACACCCGGCCACGCACGCAGCCCTGCGGCCCGGCGCAACTGGGCAGAAGCCTTCCCCACTCCCTTCCCGGCCACGCATGGCCCCCGGGAAGCCTAGAAAAGAACGGGGGAGGGGGGAAAGGGGGACTAGGTGCCTCGGCTCCACGGGCCGGATAAAAGCCCTCTGGGGGCCGGATCCGGCCCACAGGCCACATGTTTAACACCCCTGCTTTATGCAATGTGATCCTTCGCATATTTACATAGGAGCAAGTGCTACTGAATTCTATGGCACTTGATCCCAAGTTCATCCACATAGGTTTATAAAGGATACAATTAAGAGCCAGATGTTGGGAAATGTGTGAAAGCTCATGGGCCCTCAGACTTATGAAACTGGCCTTCGTTATTCCAAAATATAGCTAGAGAACAGTGTTGTATCTTTCTGTTGGTTAAAAAAACTTGTGAGACTTTGGAAGTATGGATGGAAAGGTATTTCTAAAAATACATTCCCTCATCTCTTAAGAGCCATTATTTTTATAAACAGCCCTTCCCATATCTCATTAATAGTAATTCCTGTGCAGTCTTTGGAGGCTGAGACATAGCTGAGAGCTCTTCATCAGTACACATGAAAGAATATGTGTCTTCTAAATTTGCATCTTAAGTTCCTTTATTATGAGAATGTACAATAGGTGACTTTAAATGACCTTCTTGTTTCCATCCCCTTTGAGAAAACAAATAGTAATCTCCAATCCAAAATTCACTCGACACAATATCATTAAAGGAAAGTAAACGAATAACACATAGATTTAAATGTTTACTGGTTTGTGTCAGTGTTGGGTAATACAATGAATAATTCATATCAAACTAGTAGAATGTAGCATTTACATAAAATAATACTTTGCAAATTTATGGTAAGTACTAATTACTTGCCTTATTTGCCATGACTATGATATTAAATATTCATAAAAATGTGATTATTTCTTTGATTTGGCAGGCATTTAGATTTCTCTACAGCTTTTCACACTGCTAATTTTAATCCAGTAAATTATCTGGAAGAAAACAGTATGCAGCCTAAAAAGAGTTCAAAATTCACTCCCAACATTGAGCGCATTAAGGACATAATGATCCATTAAACCCAAACTTCAAGAAGGTCTTGCAAGAAACTGAGAATTAAACAAAGAAATATGGAGACCATCATCATTATTTATCAGATATATTTATTAGGAGTTTTCTTTTGCACTTTTGCAAATGTTTATATAGCTATATATAAAGATTTGGTTTTATATATAATATATATATATAAAGAGAGAGATGAACATTTTGAGAATGCCTCTGTAGTGATGTCTGTAACTTGATGTTTGATTGCCTTATTCTTTCTCTAGTTAATGGAATTGGATTGGCTATATTTGCAGCGAGAAGTTGTAACCTTTCTAGTTTGGCGAACTGGTCTGGAGAAGAATTTCCAGACTCTTTAATAGAGGCTTAAAGGGATGTTATTTACCAGGTTTACCAGGCTCTGGTTTGAGCTGGCAGTGATACCATACATACCTGGTCCCCTGTTCATAGTGATGCAGGTGTAGAAGTAATAGTAGTAGATTAAGGGGATATGCTAAATAAAAATCTTTGGCACTTCCCTCAAAACATTGTGTTCCACGCTACATGCTTCAGAGTTGTTTCATGTGTTTATGAATTGCTAGGTGAAGAGAGTGGTTTTTTTGTTTTGTTCTTTTGCAAATGAGATTTTCCAAGAACTCAAGTTATACAAAAGATGGTTGGCAGTTTAAACCCAAAGTTCTCTATTCATTTTCATTGCATGCTTCAGTTGGTTTATTTAGATTAGACAGTTTCAGGTCAGGACAGTTGTACAATGGAGAGTCTAAAGCCACTTTCCCTGCTCACCATGGCCCCAATCTCAATCAGGTCCCTGCACGTCTGGGAATGAAGTTCCCGGTAAGAAACTCCCAGCGGCTAACATGACTTCATAACATGTGAATTGGCCCTCTGTCTACAGTGTACCAGGGGCCCTATTTTCAATCCCAGCATACAATATGAATCATATCAAATAAAAGTATAGTAAGAGATGACTTTGAGCATGAGTAGAGGGTGTTTCTGTCATAATTCAGTTACTGTAGCCAACTCTTATAAATTTGGATTTTGTGTCTAGGGCTTTCCAGGATAGAGAAGCTTTTACATAGGTTTCATATGATGTTGATCAAGAAAAACTGGAGAATAACAACTGCATAAAGCTCTGTAAAACCTACGCACACAACCACTAGCTATCTTTTCATTTGATGATCTAACAGTCCGTCAAGATCTTATAGATGAACAGAAGCACAAAATCCTCAGTTCAACAAGAGGCTTACCAGATACATTAGATATGAATTCAGAGAGTAGCCTCTGCCCAGTAAAATCTCATGGGGGGAGGGAGGAGGGGAAGCAATTCAAAACCCAGCCTGTTCAGGTTAAATCCAGACCTCTGACAAGTGTAGGCCATATGGAAAATCTCAGTTTCTCTCTTTGTTAACCATCATCTATAACAAGCCATTCATTTAAACATTCCCTGTTGTTGAAAAACATATTCCCTCCCTTTACATTCTCTAAGGGGTGGGGGTGAAGACTGGGGTAAAGACTGCTGTGTTGTGATCCCATAAGCTGTGCGGGGAAAGGCCATATTCTTAGCATCAGAGGGAAGCCAAATGAAAATGCCATAGAGGAGGTCAGAACAGTTCACATGGCACATCAACAGCTGTGCGCACCATCTGATAGATCCAAAGGCAACCTCCGAGCTGTCTGTACAATATGTGAAGCTTACCAGAGATCTAGATGCTGCTGCTCACAATGCCATTTCCCATAAAGGAGCTTGGAGAAATTGGCATTCTGCTTGTACATGGACTACAGTGCCAGAGGTGGGCTTTGCTGATGCATATGAGAAAAAGTGTGTGTGTGTGTGTGTACCCGAAAGTGAAAGAGAGAAAGAGAGTGAGAGAGAGAATGCAAACTGGGAAATGTGGCTAGAGCAAAAGACATTGTGTTTTGTTCAAAATAGTGGCTGCTTTTTGTACATCAGCTTCTGCTACATAGACGTTCCCTGTGTTGGAAAAACAGCAACAGGGGCACAATCTAGCCAAGGTTAAGCACATTTTCCAAGTCTCCTCTTATATTTCAATATAAGAGAAGCATGTCTGGTTTTCCCACTGAAATCAGTGATATTTGACAGCGTGAATTTTAGGTTGGTCAGACACCTGTATTTTGTGATGTATAAAATGACAGTCTTCTGCATATTCTTCTTGGGTTAATTAGCCAATTTGCCTAGACATTACCTTTCAGCCTCCTGAACTAAAGATGGGAAAGCGGGGGCGGGGGCTGGAAAAATTTGGGGGGAGTTTTTTCTGAGAAGTCCCGGCTTTCAAGTGAAAAAACTGGAAGTATCGGGGGCACTGAAAAGGGTTCCTTGTAATGTTTGCTTTTTTGGAATGACTTAAATGCTTTGTAAGATATGGGCATGGGTAGCGTGAAGATTTTAATGTAAGAATTGACATCATTATCAAATGAATATTCTTGTGGGTACTGTAGACCTAAACATATTTTCAAGCATATACTCATTGCTTACATTCACTACTGTGGGCTACAAATTAATATGCCGAGAACATCTAGTGGTGTGTGACCAGGATGGACAGAGGTCTTTAGGCAGCCTGGATGACAGTCTGTCAGGGATGCTGTAGATGTATAGTCCTGCATTGGACTGCCAACCTCCAGGTGGTGGCCGGAGATCCCAGGTGGTGGCAGTAATTGAAACTGATTTCTAGGCTGCAGAGATCAGTTCCCCTGGAGGAAATGGCTGTTTTGGAAGGTGCATTCTGTGCCATGACACTCCGGTGAGATCTCCCCCCTCCCCAAATTCTGCCTTCTCCAGGCTCCACCCCAAAAGTCTCCAGGAATTTCCCAACCCAGAGCTGTCAACCCTTTCCGCTCAAATTCCCTACGATTCTCTGATAATACATTATCAAATAGTTCAGTGTTATAAAGTTTAACTCATAGTTACTAATCCTATGGAAACTGTTGTGGCTGTTTCTGTCCAAATGATATGCTTTGTTGACTATGACATTTGTGTTTTCTGTTTTTAACTCTCCCCTCCTCACCTTTCAGATGGGAAAAACTAAGATACTGCTAGGGATGTATAGGGTGCAGCAGTATGCTTTATTTTTCTGGTTAATATTTATTTATTTATTTATTTATTTATTTATTTATTTATTATATTTATCTAAAGATTTATTGTTTTAAAAATAATAACAATGAATGGCTGCTATTTCCAATACATTATTAGGCAAGCCTGGCAGTTGCAAAGTTGTAATTAATGCTTTTCAAGTGATTATCCTGAGGAATTTTGTGAGACAGTACATGTTGGTTTTATTGATTTGTAAACCAGGGGATGGAAAGATAAAATCACAAATACATATATAAAAATCAAGTTATGAATTTACCCAACTGGCTGTGCAAGACCAATCAAAACCAAAGTTAAAATTCTTATTTATATGACTCATGAGGTGGAATGGATATTGTAATCACCAATCTGGTATGGACTTAACAAGTAATAGCAGTGACAAAGTGCCCCTGTGACCTGTATAAATGAGAGTTCAGTTCTGTTGAACGAGATGAGTGGACAAGCATTTCCATGGCATATCAGGCATAGTTCTTTGGGTGTGCTAAAATGGCTATTTAAGCACTTTTCAATGCCTTTAATTTTTCTCCCTAAGTTTAAATAATGTAAGGGAAGTGCATGCTATATTGTCTTTAAATTTTTAAAAGTATTATTCCAATAAAAATAATTTCTGCATAAAGCCTTGAATTTATTTGAATATAACATTTAAACCTTGGTTTTATTGTTATTTTCCTGATCAAGTACTTCTGCTCTAGTGTTTGTTGCTACTGGGACATGAAATTAACATCAGGTACTTTTAGATGTATTCACCAAATATAAATCAAAATAAACATATTATATCAGATCATGCTCAATTTAGGGCACTGGAAAATTTTCCAGTTCTCATTTTTATAGAAAACCCACATTGCTGTGGGTGATACACAAAGACAACTGCCATGACTCCCTGTGATCATCAACAGCAAGAAAAAGTAATGGTGTAATCACAGAAACGACTGCTAGCTGTCTTTCAGCCCATCTGAAATTTCGGCGTGCAGAGATGGCAAGGAGGAAGAGCTGCTGCAGTGCCTCCTAAGAAGTTCCCCACACCCCGAAAGCATGGAAAAAGCCTTTAACCAGGGTTTTTTGTGTAAAATGGGGCAAAAAGCCCCATAGAAAATAGCGAGTCTGTGCCTGCAAAAAAGCAGGCACAGCAATGCTATTCTCGGTGCTGGTGTCCAGGGCTGAAAGGGGACAGGAGGCTGCCTTATGGCAGCTCCTCCCCCCTGAATGCCCCGGGAATGCCTCCCGGGATGCCAATACACCCCCCGGAACGCTGGCAAGGGCCTTTATGCCAGTGGGACGCTGGCAGAAGGCCCCGCCGGCTTTCCGAAGCGCAGCCATGGCAGCGTCCGGAGACTGGTGTCTGGGCCTCCAGGCTGGCGCTGAGACTACTAACGCTGGCATAAGTAGCCTGGGCGCCGGCGCAGGGGGCCTGAACACCGGTGTGGCCCCTTCCTGGCCTCCTAAAGGCTTTCACCCTTGAAGGTCAGGAATACGCTGTTTGTGTTCCACCTGCTTCTCTCTAATGCTTCACACCATTGTGTTATCCCTGCAAGTAGAAATGCACAGATAAATTAAGTGGCACTTGAATGTCTGAACTGACTACCATTACTACTATTGCTTTTTGGTTGCTTCTGTCAGCAAATGGCAACATTATTTGATGTGGATCTGGAGGGAGAATTCAATAGACTGTCACCTGGGTAAGTGCACCGTTCTTGAAGAAGAACGTGCTGTGAAGTTGCAAGTGACTCTTGGCGACCCCATCCCAAGGGTCTCTCCAGGCAAGAGACAAGATGGGGTGGGTTGCCATTGCCTTCTTCTGCATACCAGCCCCTGTCTTCCTTGGTGGCCTCTTCCAAGTACTGACTATGGCCACCCCTGCTTAGCTTCCAAGCTCTAATGAGCTTGGGATAAAATGGGCTATTTAACTGACTCTTACTTAAGTTGAATGCCCTCTCCATTTTATCCTTTTAACCTGTTTTTGTTGGTGGTGCAAGAAAGACATGTACATTGTATACTTATTTTCATAGTCTCACTGGCCCAGTAGTTCATGTGTCTGGAAAGGAGGCATATACATTTCCTAAATCACTGCATTTCTTTGTAATCTGTGCACACAAATAATTTTTACTCCTTGCAGGAAACCTGCCTGCTAACCCAGTACTGGGAATGAGGGCAGGCTAACCTTCACTGAAACATGTCCTGGAAAACTGAATATAGGTTGAGTATCCCTTATCTGAAAGGCTTGGGACAAGAAGTGTTTTGGATGTCAGATTATTTTGGATTTTGGAATATTTGCATATATATGAGATATCTTGGGGATGGGACCCAAGTGTAAACACGAAATTCATTTACGTTTTATATACACCTTATACACTATCTCACCAGAAGTTTCGGATTTCGGATCATTTTGTATATCAGATTTTCAGATAAGGGATACTTAACCTGTATTACTTTTTCACATTTAAATAAATAGTTGCCATTGCCATTCTGCATGACATGGGGAAAAGGTACAGTTTGCATCTGGGATGAAGACTAAAGGTGTTCCATCCTCCTGATGACCCTAGCCACTGAGAATCAAGCCCTCTTCTACTGGGAGCTGAGCTGAGTGTTCCCACAGGACATTTTCAAGGACTTACTGGGAAGAGGGGGGGGGGGAAGTTGCTTGAAAGTCCCCATTAGCTTTTGCTTTGGTATCATTTTGGAAAAGTCTCCTCCCTTCCTAACAACAGTGATAACATCAAGCAGCCAATCCTGGGTAGTGATGATGCTGAGTATAAACCATAGTAATGCATGGGGACTTTAAAATCTGTTAGTAAGGTACTAATTAAAGTACCCCTCCTATTTGGATCAACCCTACTCCTATCTACTTAACTTTGCCCGTTCATCTGTAGAACTCCAGCCTGGGCCCCATTTCTTCATCAGAATATATGGAATGACTTTGCAGTGTTTTTAGCATGATTAGACACTCTTTTAACTCTTTTATTCAGCTGCCTAGAGAGAACTATCCTGGTTAACAGACCAAGTAGAAATCTTCTTAAAACAATAAAAATTTTTTTAAAAAATAATGTAACAATTAAAGAAAAAAAAGCTGTTTGTTGCTTTCTTGTAGGCTGCCAAAGCTAATGTAAATTGCATTAAGTGCATTCTAATTTGTTTCTTGGGGTAATGGGAATGACCTAACATGTACGGCCTCCTCCTTAATTTGTCCAACCCTTTCATGAAAATTAGTTGCAAATGCTATGAAAATATGCTGAGATCCTTTATTATGTGATTTCCCCCTTATTTTTCTTCTCCCATTCATTCATTCGATCATCGTATGCTTTTCCTTGGTAAATGAACTGCTCTGCATGTCCCCCCCTCCATTTTGTTGGCTTGAACTCTTCAATTGCCTCTTAAATTTTATAGCTTTTGCAAGAGACTCAAATGTGCAGGAACATGCCACTTTCTAAATTATTATGCTTTCTTTACCTCCACTTTACTTCGTATACCTATAGTTCAAAACGTAGTACAGTTTTATACATCTCTCTCTCTCTCTCTGGTCAATTCCATACTAACAGACAAGGGACCTAATCCACTTGGGATGTAATTCAGTTGACTGCACTGAATTTAAAAGCAAATGATCTTGTCTCGCTGTGTCTAGCTTAGGGTTGCCAAGCACCTCCAAGTAGTAGCTGGAGATCTTCTGCTATTACAATTGATCTCCAGCTGATAGAGATCAGTTCACCAGGAGAAAATGGCTGCTTTGGCAATTGAACTCTATGTCATTGAAGTTCCTCCCCCTGGTGGCGAAGAGAGACCTGGAAACCCCAGTCTAGCTCTTATAAGAGTGAAAAGAATTAGTACTTGAAGGCTTGTAGAGATTATCATCATATATACAATGATAGAGAAATCCGGATTTAATGAGATATCCTTCTACATAAGAAGAATTATTGGGTCTACAGCACACTTTCTAATTGCAACAGTTATTTTCAATTATATTGTTCTTTAAAAACATTTAATGAGAGATTGCACTTATTGGCCTTCATGAGACAGGCCTACTGTAGCTCATAACATAAAGCAAAAGAAACTGTTTGCCACTGATAAATATTGGCAGGACCAGAGAAACATGAATGGGTAAAAGGAAGGACCTCTGATTCTCTCACAGGCTTCAGGCTGTCTTTATTTCACTTTCCTTTCCTCTTCTAAGCCCTTTATCTTTATTTTGACTGTGACAAGGATCTATTTTTATCTTAGATAAAATTGCTGTTACCTGCCTTAAGCTCAGGTGATAGGGTGAGGATCTAAATAAAGAAATGAATTCTTGGCTGGGTTAAACTTTATACAGAGATTACAAATAAAGAAGTGATTGTGGTTCACAGTCCAGTGAATGGCACGGAAGTCATAAACAGAGACACACCTTTCTAAGCCCATTGTAGTAAAAGGTTTAGAAGGTTGAATGTGTTTAGGATCACACTGTATGGAGCACATGATGCTGTTCCTCTGTGGAAGCTGATCTGGCTGTGTAGACTGCCTAGATGCAGGACAACATGGGAAGAACAGAAGGGGGACCTGCAAGCTGTTGCAGGGGGCATCTCATTCCCCCTCCCCACTATTTCCCTTGCCTGAAAGCCCCCTTGTCTCGCTTCTTTCTCTTCTTCCAATGCACCAGCCAACCTACCTTTATCTGCACCCCACCAACTCCAGCTTTTCTTCCTTGCCTCTCCCTGGCAGCCTCCACCTCAGAAAAGTGGCTCACTCACCCAGTGAGCTTCCACAGCAGAGAGGGGATTTGAATATGGGTCTTCCAGATCTGTTTGAAACTCTAGCCACTATATCACATTGAATTTTTGTAGGAGGGAGGGAGCTGTTGCTGAACAGTAGTAAGAAGGCATTCTTGTGTGAGTTATGCAAATTAGGTGGTAGCAAGTTGCCTGGCCCTGATTGCTGCCCGGCCTGGCTCTGCTGAGTCCTCCCTCAAAGACCAAAACAGCCTTGAAAAGGGCCCTGCTCACCCCTGCCTTTTACTGATAGAAACCAGTGCCTGAAGGCTGGCAATACTATCTTGTTGCCTAGCCATTTGCTTCTTAAAACTATAGGTGAGGTGTCAGTTATTTTGGGTTTTTTAACCTTCCAGTGTATGTTTTTTATTTCAGATTATCCTATAAACCTTAATGCTTTTCAGAATGGTAGAAAGATCTGTCTTGTCTATTCATGTTTCCAGTCTCCAGATTTATGTATCCACAGGCTTGGCCATGTTGAGAATTAGACATGTGAAAAGTTCTGAGCCCTTTGAAAGAAGAGCAGGATATGTTTTATATAAAAAATGGTGGAGAATTTCCCTTTCCTGCCTCAATATTATATGCTATGGTATAGCATATTCCAATAGGTTTAGTATACTTTACAAATATAACTAGCTAGAATGTAGATTTGGCATAATTATAGCACAGTGGACACTTTGGAAGCTATACACATAGTGGTTTTATGCCAGCATCTGAAATACTTATTTATGTATGGTTCTATTAATAGGGAATGTGATTGCAATATGTCAATTTCTTTAATTGAGCAGCTCTACTATACTGATTTTTAGAATAATGATCAAACTGGTGTTTTTAAAAAATGCACACACACAGATAAAGTTGAATTCTTTGCCAAGGGATGCACCATTTTAAAAGGAATTAATTTTTCCCCTTTTAAACCAACCAGTCAAGCAAAAACGGGGAGTGAGATCATTTGTGCAGACTATTAGCCAACATAGTAGTTGCATCTCATATTAACCAACATAATAGTCTGCATCTCAAAAGAAAGGTATTCCTAGATTTTGAACTGGTAGAGAAGTATTCCATGAGTGACCTGTGTTAATTTTTTGGCTAATGACTGATATCGTATATTGTATGTTATCCTTTATTTGTGTTTTCATTCAGTAGAATGCACACACAAGTCAAACACATGTTGAGAACTAGAATGTCAGAAGGATTTATGCCCATGTGGTATACGCAGAGGGGTCTCTAGGGCTTCTCTTATCTCCCAATCTTTTCAAAACATTCACAGTACAGGAATTTAACCCTAGCTATTCATGGCTGAGAAGCTAATATTTTGCCTGGTCAATACCTTGCACTCACAAGATGTGATCATCAGGAGGTAGTATGTTTAAACTGATGCTGTGTTTGAGGTTCCTTTTGCCAACAGAGTTACAGCAAGAAATGAATCAACTTGTTTCTAGGATGTCCTTTATTCCTTCAAGTGGAATAGTATGTAGTAGGCAGTCTGAAATACTGGCCTGGATTGGGGAATTGACTTGTCCCAAAGACTGCACATCTTAGCCTGGAGGGTAATCACCATGGCAAAAAAGAGGAGGAAACTGCCTTTATGTACGTCCTGGCTGAAAGGGGTTACTGGACAAACTCATTTTTTAATGATTCCTTAGGGGACACCAATGGAGGGAGCCAATAAAACTTGGAGGGTTTGGTCAGTGATAAAACAAAAGGGTTGCGCCTTTCAATTTTGAATGGGCAGTGGGTATAGGTTACAACTTTTCAGAAGCTGCTATGTCAGAAAGAACCAAAACAAATATTTATTGTGATCCTAAGGATACTTTTTTGGTAGTAAGCCCCACTGAAAAACATGGAACTTACTTAGAACTTACTTAGAATACTTAGAATATTTAGGATTCTTCACATTGGCTAGAAGGACTACAGCACTGGGAATTCACTGTTTATGTTTTCTTATTTTAAATATATAGTTGGCCTGACAAACTTTAAAAGACCACTTATTGCATCCACAACAGAGATCCGAGGTTTGTTTCTATTTGTGGGGCAGTCCTCCTCAGTGTTTTAATAATTACATTGTTGTTCTAATAAATTTAAGACACAACCAGTCTCTGCTTTGCTGTATAGTACCGCTGCATGAGAGAGATGATAGAATACAAGCAGTGCTCTTTCAAAGCTTGGTTGCTTTTAAATCACTCTTTTATCAGAATGAATTAGGATGCACAAAAAACCTTACCCAACTGAACAAGAAAAAGAACAAAGCAGTGAGGAATGGTTGGCATTCTGCCTAAGGCATTGGTCTGAAAGATCAGTTTTGACTCTACTGAGTCAAGGAGCGACTGGGATTTAGTTCTTTATCAAGAGAAGATAATGTTCCTGAATCCCATGACTCCGTCCGACACAGCCTGGGACATCAGGTTCCCTCGTTGCACAAGACCCATAAATATCCTCCTGATTTCCTTCAATAAGCACGAGTTAGAGGTTAATGCGGTGGGGATGTTTGATTCCCTGCTGTTTTAAATAATTTCATGGGAAACCTAATGCAGTAGGACACGAGTTTGGAGAGGTTATTACCCTCATCAGATTATAGCACTTTTTCCCTATTATTTTCTACCAATTTCCCAGCCTCATCGTTCCTTTCCCTCCATTTACCGCAAATGATTCTTCAAAACGACACTCCGTGGTTGGGTGGAGATCGTATTGGAGAAAACTTAATCCCTAATCAGTGGCCTGTCAATGCTAGTAGTAGTGTGAATTTTTCTTCCCCCTTCTGCTTGCTCAGATGTAGAAATTCATTGCATTTGTTGTCATTGAAAGCATATTCCCTGCCCTCTAGCATGACTGTTCAAAGATAATCACCCTTGCATCAGTGGTGGACAACACAAAGGGTCATAAGATGCTGGATAAAGCAAAACTGCATGTTTAAAGAATTGCTTATAGTGATGTCATAATGATACACTCAATGCAATCTAGCCACTCCATCTTATTGTGTGTGAGGGTTGACCTGAGGACCAGACACAATGCTCAAGCATCACTTGTGTTGTCGTAAACCTGATCCAGTGTGGTGTAATGATCATAAAGTATAGAATTTGTACTGGAAAGATATGCCTAGCTCATTGCGTGACTTCAGTACATCTTAACCTAGATGTTCAGCAGCCTGAACAGCCCACACTAGCCTGACTTTGTCAGAACCTGGAAGCTAAACAGAGTTGACCACGGTTAGTACTTGGATGGGAGATCACCAAGGAAGATTAGAGCTACTGTGCAGAGGAAGGCAATAGCTCTTGCTTTGAAAACCCATAAGGGGTCACCATAAGTCAGCTGTGACTTGATGGCACTTAATTAATATTCACTACCAGACAGGAATGTTCTGAATTTGGGGGAAAAACAGGTATGTTATCCTGACCTCCTTAGAGGAAGGGTGGGGTACAAATATGATTATTAATAATTCTCTTATATTTTCCTAGTCCCATGTTGCTTGTACAGAGCTCTGGTGCAGATCTTGTCTGGAGTTTCATTGTTGTACACATGGAAAAATATGGAGCTTTCAGGACAAATCTTGTATTTGCTGTTAGCCTTCAGGAAAAGTTAAGTTTTGCACGCTCAAGTTTTCCTGAATGCTAACAGCAAATACAAGTTTTGTCCTGAAAGCTCCATATCTACCTACTACTATCCCACATGATACACATTCTTTTCAATGAGGCTTGCACAGAAGTAAGATTAATCAGTTTTGTACACTCATTAATCTTACTTCTGTGCAAGCCTCATTGAAAAGAATATGTATCATGTGGGATAGTAGTAGGTAGATTATGTTCATTAACTGTAAACAACTTCTCAGTGTTTTGCGTTTGTTTTATATTTTTTAAAACTCTGTAATTTCTTTGTGACTTAATATATACTTTGTTACTAGTAAGATTACTGGCAAAGCTCAAAAGATCTCTTTGATCCAGAGGAAATCTGTACGAATCCCACAAGGGGTTTGGGAAGCAAATGAAAAGTGGCGGGTAGAAACTCTCTGAAGTGTGATTGCAAAAGCTGGTTACAATTAAGCAATCTGAAATTTTTATGAGGTTCTAGTTGGAGGGGCAAGTGAGAGGTGGGCCAAGCTAAACAACCACTCCCCAGTGGTATTAGTCAGAGGGAAGTGGGTGAGGTTCCCTCAGCCTGTTTTGCCTAAAGGCACGTTTAACTGGCAAGATTGCATAAAGGGCATTAATTGGCAGATCTTGCAGCAATGGTGGGGCTGATGTAGTCAGGTAAAATACTGTGCTCCAAACAGAAAGGACTTCTGCTTGTAGGGAGCTTCTGTGCTTCCTACGGACCCTATTTTAAAATGCATTTTGAGATTTGAGCTCATAATGTGAATGACATTCAGTGAGATTGCCAATGCTGGTAATTTACTTTCATCTTCACATTAATGTGGGCCCACCTGTGATGAATTGAAAACTAAATAAGCACATCAGTTTTAATTAGATATTTCATAGGCTGGATTTAGTTAAACAGCAGCATTCATTCTTATTTATTAAACTCTCAAAAGAGGTCCAGATTCTTCACAATACAATTCTTCCTTCTAATTCCAACGTCTGGGCTGGTTTTATTTAAAATTCACTTTCATTACAGAGTAATTGTGTATATATTATCATGGATGATACCTTAACATACTTTACCTTGTTGAATTCCCTGTCAAGGTGGCTACAGCACAGTTTTATAATGCCATCCTAAACAGTTACATCCTTCTAAGACCATTGATTTAAATGGATTTAGGAGGATATGACTCTTAGAATTGCATTATTAAATAAATAGATTTGTTTCACTTTTTCAGTTTTACTTATAAGGTTTCAGTTCTTGATTATTAGTAACTTTGGGTACAGAACTAGGACTTGGTAGTTACTTTAGATTAACAAATATGGCGTAAGTGAAAAGGCAGGAAATCATATTAACAGAAATGGGTTTCCAGCTAGAAGGAACAAATCTCTTAGTGAAAGAGCCTAATATTTTCTGGCTAGAATATAAAATATACAGCTAGAAACAAATGGGTTAAACACATTCTGCTGATACTGACACTACAATAACAAAACCTGCTAGAGCTGGTTAATGATATGTCTGATACTTCAGAAAGTGATACAGTGCTTAAATGTGGAATCAAAACTGTCAGGAAGCTGGGGTTTATTCAAATTGAAGATCTTCTGGATGGAAACCTGTTTTGTTTTCTGCAAAGTTAGGTTCCTAGCACAGTGGCGGATCTACTATGAAACTAATGAAGTTTAAGCTTCAGGGCCCTTAATCCTGGAGGGGTCCTGAAACATTTTTTAATGAGTGAAGTTTTCAACAAAATTGATGCAGTTCGTTTGTTCTTAAAATAAGGCTATTTTAGTGATAGAATCATAAGCCAATGGGATGAAGTACTTAATATTGACCTTAGAATATGCTCTAATACCCATTACTGTCCCTGTAATTGGTCCGATTTGAAAGTTTTCTTGAGGACTTGTAGCACCCGAACCCTCAGCTGTATGGGCTGTATCTATTCATAGCCTACATTTTGGCAGCTGGATCCTTGAATCCTTCATTGGTGCACGGCTTAATAGTTCTATACTCAGCCCTTAGGCTAGAGCCAATTGGAACCATAAAAAGATATCTGAATTCTCAATTCAGGCTGCACTCGTCTCGCTTGTGCATTTTAACACCAAACATCAGATTTTCACTTCTTTACCCTAACAATCCCCCTCTGATGACCTTCTGCCTCTCTGTTAGAGAATGAACCAATACATCTGCCATAGAACAATCTAATTGAAGAAGATAGCAGCGGTGACCCAGACCTGGTTGCGAATGGACCCCCATAACAGTTCAAGCTTCAGGGTCCCAAAAATTTAGGTCCACCACTGTCCTAGCAGGGTATGTGTCTCATCTTTATTCTTCTTGTGTCCCTCTTCAGGGCAGGAAAGGATCTGGAAGTAATCTGCCCCCAAATGAAAACCTCTGAAATGACAAAAGTTGTTTTCACTCTAGCTGTAGAACCTGCAATTGCCATCATCCACCCACACAGTTTTCATGGATAATCCAGATTAAGAACACTTTCCAGGGAAGAAGCCTCACTAAATGTCCAATCCTGTTGATTGTATTTGATTTACACTATGTAATCCACCTTGAGTCTAAGTAAGAAAGGCAGACTATAAATAGATAGCTAGATAGACAGACGTGAGTAGGTTTCAGACTGAACCTACTCAGGGTTGCTTTGTAATTAAGAACCCATTGTATTCCAGTGTTTTCCTTGCTGTTCTTACATCTTTTATTTATGCTTGGTTTGTGGTGACTTTAAAAAACAAACATAAAATGCAATAGCCACTTCAGGACGTCCAATATGGACAGCCAAATTACATCTGAAGTTTCTCAGGGCTCCTGTTCCATTATGTTTACCTTCTGCTTATATTTTTATTAATGACTGCTTGTTCTCTTCAGCTAGTGGTGTCATTCATGAATGAATTGCTAATTATCAGAGCTTAGTTTGTCTGTTTTGGGAGATATTAGGTGCTGCTTTTTCACTCTGCAGCCACTGCCAATCTCATTTTAATTTTTTTTAAAGTATTGTTATAGTGTGAACCTTTTGTATGTAGTTGGTCTTCATTTATTGATTTTATATCTTCAATATGAATTTACAAACATAGACTATTTTGTATTGTGAGATGTGATTGTTAGGATGTGTTTTGTTTTACAAGGAATAAAATTAATATAATTATTTTTTTTAAAAAAATGAGCAATTGATTGAAAAACAGTACTTAAGAAGCTCTTCCCAGAGATCAAGAACTGATAATTAATCATTGATTCAGGAATGCTTTGGCTACAGGAAGAAGCTCATTAGGCTGTAAAAAAGGGAATAGAAGGAATAAGAAAGTGGACCTTTGGATAAATCCAATGTGAATGTGTAAATCAATAGAGAACAGAGTGCTATAGTGCTGTGTGAAATCCCAGTTTTTTAAAAAAAATTAATTATTTATTCAATAAAATAAACAACAGCAAAATAAAACAAAAAAACCACATACAGCAATCTTCATAATTTAAAATACAATATATATATATGTAAACTTAAAAAAATATTTAACCAAATTTCTATATTACAGCTTATTTCAATATCCTCATTCATACTACCACACTGAATACATGGTTTAGTCCTCCATAAAATAGCTAGACTGTCATCCCAGCACATTGTCCTTTCTCACCCTTGATTATAAGATTTTCCATTTTATTTACAGTTTGTAACCATTGCTCATCTAAGCTCATTGTATCACCATTTTTCTGATTTGTTGTTAGCTTAATTAATAAATATATTTCTTTTACTTTAACCAACCATTCCTCTATCTTTGGAGTCATTTTTTGTTTCCAATGTCTGGCAAAAGTAATTCTAGCAGCAGTTATCATGTGTAACCCCATACATTGTTTATTTTTAGTTAGGTTAAGGGCTAAATTTAACAAAAGTATCTCAGGTTTACATGGGATATCAATCTCCATTCCAACAGACAGATATTTCACTATTTCAGTCCAGAAAGTCATAGCTTTCTCACATTTCCACCACATGTGTATGAAGTCTGCTTGTTTTTTATCGCAGTACCAACAACTATCATTTACTAATTTGTAGATTTTACTTATTCTAATTGGAGTTAAATACCACATATATACCATCTTTTTTTAAAAAAAATTTTTTTTATTATTTTTCACAATATAACAGAAATAAACATATCTCAACAATATACTCAGTTGTAACTACTTATAAAAAGAAAACTCATTACTATTACTGAGTATATGTTATCTATACTATACAATACTATCTACTATATATGACTTCCCCACATCTCCTTCAGTCACTAATTTTACTGGTTAACACTTTTGCATTTCAAATTAATTTCTAATCCTTATTTTCTTTCTTACAGACTTGCTTTAAACTATCTATACTACTTCTATAAGCAGTTTCAAGTCCTACATGGTTATAATATAATCATTGACTCTATATAGCAGTCTATTATTCTGTAGTAAAGGGATTAGATCAATACATAAACAAATTTTCCCGTTTAAAAATTAATAGAGTAAATCCACCATGCCTCCCTTACAACCCTAAATTAAGCATCATCTTAGCCATTTTCTTGTTTTGGGAGGAGATCTGCCAGTCCTTCTTCATTTCCCAATTTTTTTCCATTTTCCAGTGTAGTAGCTGCAATTCTGACCTCTGAAAATATGAAAGAGGATCCCGATGATTATATCCATTGGCGTCTTATTAAATTTTCCTGCAGCATCTTGATAAAATCCTTCATCATGTCTCTCTCCATTGCTGGCTGCCAGGAGATGTTTTCTTGGGATAATAATATTCCTCCTGCCAACAGCAACTCAGACAAGTAGAGTGTAGACGTATTGAATTCTCTCATGTTGCTTTTTCTTATTGCCAGCTGATCATTTGCAGCCACCTCTTGGGAGTTAAATTGTTCTGATTCATTGTCATGATTTTTGATTTTTATCTCCACTTCCATGTAACATTCAGTCATTATCTCCATAGTAGGATCTTTTATTTCCATCGGCATAGTCATTGTTATGTCTTGGGTCTTCATATCATAGATCTCCTCAATAATTGTGTCCAGTTTTCCGTTGATTGATTGATATAAGGTATTCATCATTCCAGCTAGTTTGAATCATTTGGTGTGAGAACGCTTGTTGTTTTTTAAAGACTAAATCTTGTTGCATTGCAAACATGTCCATTTGTTTAAGTAACATATCTTCCATCCTTTTATTTGACATATCTGCTTGGATTCTTATATGAAAACGGGCTTTGTAATTTTCAAGAGTGGCATGGTCAGAAAAAGGGAAGTAGACAGGAAACTGCAGTATCATAGACCCTGTGTCATCTCCACTCGGTGGTTAAGTGGTAGGAGCAATTTGATGGTTGCACCGGGGAAACTCACTTCCAGTCTTACGATCTGTCCTGTCTTTTCGATGGTAACAAAGCCCTTCTTACTATCTTCCGAAGAAGTGACGTGACTGGAGGGCTGATTGAACCGGAAAGAACCAGAAGTGTGTGTGTGGGGGAGTTTTCACCTCACTCCTTCCCCTCAAAGCATTTAATTGGTAGTTGTAAAGTCATTCAGAAGTCCCATTTATTGCATCTACTCACTGATCTAATTGATAAGGTCTTTGTCGGTTCGTTTAATGACGTTTATTTATTTAAAGAGTCTCGTTACGTTGGGCTGGGAGACATAGTTTTCGTAGGTATTTTTATTGTCGTTCAAATCTTCTCAATCAAGGTAAAAGCAAAAAGTGTCTTTTTACTCACTCTGACTTCCAAAGGTGAGGCATCTTGTTCTTTTCATAGATTCTTTGATGTTAATGGATAGAGGAGGTCAAAGCCTAAATCCAAAGCATCGTTCGTGGCATTGGTAGCCCCCTTGGTGCCGGCGGGACAACATCCAAATCTCCGAAAGGCTTAATGAAAGCTCTCTCAGAGAATATGGGAGTCAAACCACTCTTGACGGCTGCAGGGGAATTCCTGCTTTCCAATCCACTGTTTAGAACTGGGTTGGAGTGCTTTTTTTGCACCCCAAATCTAAACAACTCTTGGTGTCTCTCGGGAGCTCCCAAGAGACAATGGGGCTCGGACCAAATGCTCTACCGGAAGTCATCACATATATACCATGGCCACATATATACCATCTTAATTAGATTTTCTCTTATTTGCAAGATAACTGAGAAATCTAATCCCTTTGAAAAAATATATTCCCTTTCTTAATCACTCAATGGTTTATCTAAGTAAATGTGAAATCCCAGTTTCAATTCTGTTTCCAGGTGATTGTGTGAAAAAAATGACTGACCAGTGCAAAAGTGTCCTAGTATGGGAAGCAGCCCCAAGTAGGGAAGAGATATCAACAAGTATACCATACTGTGACAAGATGAGGCGCCTTGTGGGCAACCTGTAGCACTTGGGCCCGTAGCAAGCTGGGTAAAGCTCTAGGCTCCATTGGTCTTGTTTGCCCCAAGCACATGCCACACTTGCAAATCAGTTCTGCAAAAGCCATTTATTCTGGTCCTCATACAGGTAGGGCGAGGAAGTGGTTCACCCCTCCTGCCTCATTGGTCACAAATCCCCCTTGCCACACCATCCCTTTCACAAGCCTCTGCCTGCTGCTTGTAAGACTTGCCTTAACAACCACCAGGCTTAGCCAGCCTGCTGCCCCACCCTCTCTCAACTACTGCTAACCATTACTGACTGGGCCAGGGCCAGGGCCAGAGTTGTTAGCCCACACCATCTCCACCTCAGTGTTCCCTGCTGCCCAGAGCAAGCCTCTCAGAACTTAGGGTTGTCAACTCCTACTTTATAAATACCTGGAAAATTGGGGGTGGAGCTTGGGAAGGGCAGAGTTTGGAGAGGGGAGGGATCTCAGAAGGTATCATGCCATAGACTACATCTTCCAATGCAGCTGAGCAGGTAGCAGCCTCCAGTTTGGGCACTTGTTATGATGTCAACAACCCACAGTGGGCATTTCCCTCCATTAAGAAGTCATGTACCTTGCCCAGTGCTGAGACAGCAGTGCCCTGTGCCTCTGCTGCCCTCTCCTCTGAAAGCAGACCCATAGAGTTCTCAAAGAAATATTCCCAAGTACAAGTACATCAGATGCAGCGTGTCCAACCAGTGATTGCTAGACCTCTTATGTATTTTATTGTTCTTTTAAAATGTGTACTTCAAACCTTAGGATAAGGCCATGAAGTTGTTGTCATTTTATCTGACCGTAATGTTAGGGAAGGTGGCATGGGATAGCCCTATCTCATCAGATCTCAGTCAGAAGCTAAGCAGAGTTGGCTCTGGGTAGTATTTCGATGGGAGACCACAAAGAAATTCCAGGGTTCTTAAGCAGAGGGAGGCAATGGCAAACCACCTCTGTTAATCTCTTGCTTTGTAAACCCTACTAGGCTGCCATAAGTCAACTGTGACTTGACAGCACTTTATACACACAAGTAGCATTGGTATGTAGATGGCAGACCACCAAGGAAACTCTGCAGAGGAAAGCAATGGCAAACCACCTCTGCTTCTCACTTTCTTTAAAAGCCCCTTGCTGGGGTTGCCGTAAGTTGGTTGTGATTTGATGGCACTCATGCGCATTCATAATGTTCGACTGAGATGCTGTTGTATCCTGCAAGGTCACTTTTCTCAGCATTCACTCAAATCCTCTCAGGACTATGCTTGGCTTTCATTTTGTGGGGATAATTCTGTCATTTATGAACAGGGCTAAAATGTCCACTGAGGACAAGACTATAAAAATGAAACCTCTTATTCTGTGCTTCCTGCTTTCTAGTGTTGTAAAGATATTTTACCTTAAAATAGTTTATGGCTGAATCAATACTGGTTCTCTGTGCAGGAGTACATCACCCACAATTTAGTACCCACTCCTCTCAGCTTTTCAATTAGAACTTTGAATCACATTCCTTGATTAGGAACAAGCAATCAATCATAATTAATTAGTTAAAATGTTCAACCGTTAAAATCATTACCATTAATTAAAATAATTATCTCTATTTTGGCTGCACTTCATTACCATTTCAGGGAATGATAACTGTACCTTTTGCTCAGTCTAGGATTGTGGGGACTGAAAGGCATGAGGAGGTGATACACTTCCTCCTGAGATGTGCTTTCTCTGCTTTAGTTCTCAATTTTATGAGGACAAAGGTTATTAAGGGTGGACCTCCATGTTATGCGTAGTTCTGTGATTGTTTTCCCATTTTAAAAACAATAAAATGTAGCTACAAATTCCATGATTTAAAGGGGAAGACCAGTGCAGAACAATCTGGAGTTATCTTTCCTTTCAGACAGATTTCCCGTCAAAAATCACTCCCAGCTACTTTATTTGCTTTGTGGGAAAAGTACCCAAGGACCTACACATTAACCCAGCAAGAGCAAAAGCAGTTTGAGATAGGCAATAACCAATGTGAAAATAGTTCAAGAGGAAAGTTAAATAACCCCTTTCCTCCTTTACATTGGAACTGTGATGATATGTTTTTGTTAGGTTCTAATGGTTGTTATGGTATCTTTTTTTTCTTGTGTATGTTTTTTTAATGTTAGCCACCTTGGTGGCCCTGATGAGGGCAGAAAGGAGGGGTATAATTTTGTGAATGAATGAATGAATGAATAAATAAATAGAGGAATTTTTGAAGCTAACTAGGGCTGTTGATTCGGTTCATCCCGAACCGAAAAACAGCTGAATTTCCCCTGATTCGGTGGTTTTTAGTTTGGATGGAACCGAACTCAAAAAAGGTGGGAAAACGGGGAGCCGAATTCAGCGAGTTCGGGGTGTTCGGAGAATAAATTCAGCAAATTCGGGGTTCAGCGCAGCAGCATAACCGTCAGTTAGTAAGCAGCATTCTCCTGTGGACAAGCTGGGTCTTCTTTCCCACCCTTAATGTGCATCTCTGACAATGGGGGTTTGCAATTAGCAGAGCTTGCCGCCCAGCCCAAAGCTCCCAGCCCCGACAAACAGCTGAGCTGTGGGGAGCAAGGGCAGGGCAGGTGCGAAGAAGACGGAACAGAAGACATCCACAGTAAGACCCATTTTGGGGCTTTTCTCTGTAATTTTTCTCCTGTGTGTGTGTGTGTGGGGCGAAGCAGAGTCTGTGTGTGTGTGGGGAGGGAGCAGTTTCTGTGGGTGGGTGGGGGAAGCCAAAGGGGGCTTTCACCTGTTCTGCGGGGGCAGGGTGTACCCCCTGTTGGAACAGACGACATCCACAGTAAGACCCATTTTGGGGCTTTTCTCTATAATTTTTCTCCTGTGTGTGTGTGTGTGTGTGTGTGTGTGTGTGTGTGTGTGTGAAGCAGAGTCTGTGTGTGTGTGGGAAGGGAGCAGTTTCTGTGGGTGGGTGGGGGAAGCCAAAGGGGGCTTTCACCTGTTCTGCGGGGGGGTGTACCCCCTGATGGAACAGAAGACATCCACAGTAAGACCCATTTTGGGACTTTTCTCTATAATTTTTCTCGTGTGTGTGTGTGTGTGTGTGTGTGTGTGTGTATGTGTGGGAAGCAGAGTCTGTGTGTGTGTGGGAAGGGAGCAGTTTCTGTGGGTGGGGGGGAAGCCAAAGGGGGCTTTCGCCTGTTCTGCGGGTGTGTGTGTGCCCCCTGAGTCTCTCTCTCCCTGGTTTGAGGGGGGGGGGGCTTCAGTTGTGTGTCCTCAGGTTTTCCCTCATTCATAAGTTCGGTTAGGTCTATTTTGATGCTCAAAACCGGTTTTCAAATTGTGACTTAAAGAATGCATTTGCCTGGTCCTGAGTCCGATGCAAAAGGGGAAATTCCACCCCTCCTGCTCCTTATGCATAGCTAGCTGCCTCTGTCCCTTTCCATGGTTTGCAAACTCCCAGGTGTCAGGTGTTTCTTTGCATGGTTGCAAACATGTTGCTTTGCATGGTTTGCATGGTTGCAAACATGTTGCTTTGCATGGTTTACATGGCTGCAAACGTGTTGCTTTGCATGGTTTGCATGGCTGCAAATGTGTTGCTTTGCATAGTTTGCAAACTTCTTCGCACCTGCCCCGCCCTTGCTCCCCGCAGCTCAGCTGTTTGTCGGGGCTGGGAGCTTCGGGAGTGGGTGGCAAGCTCTGCTAATTGCAAACCCCCCTTCTCAGAGATGCACATTAAGGAGGGGGGACCCCTTTCAGAGCCCATATCTCAGCCCCCCCTGACCCAAACTTTACAGAACATGGGGGTTCTTGCAATAAGGGTCCCCTCAAGCTATGCTGAAAGTTTTGGACCTCTACTCCCAAAAATGCCCCCCAGAGCCGCGGAAAGGCGCGATTATGTTTTTAATGGCTTTATTCGGCCAAATTTGCCCCCGAACTCCGGATCTCATGCCGAATTGCACGGATCCGAAGTGGGGGAGTTTGGACTTCGGCATTTCCCGAATAAAAACAGGCTGAATTTTGCCAAATCCGAATTTTACCAAAAAAAATTTCAACAGCCCTAAAGCTAGCACACTGAGGAAAAATCAGAAATAAAAGCCGTGTAATACCTTCTATTCAGTCCAATCACAACAGTACAGCACATTGTGCAGGCTTTGGAGTTCTCCAGAAATCTTCATCAGGGTGATTTTTGTTTTTGCTGTGGACCAATGGAGCTACCTCCCTTTCCCCCCTAAACTGGGGAAGTTTCCAATAAGGTTGTCAAAGAGGAAGCAGTTTGGAGCATTTCTGAGATACTGTTTGTCTTGAACCAGAAACACTTATCTCAATAAACTAAGACAAGATTCTTGCCTGTAAGATTTAGTTTGAAGTAAAAAGAATTCCTATCATAGAGAGGGATTTCAAAGTTCATTTCTAGAACAAATGAACTCTGATCAGCCTTCAAGCTTTTGACTTTGTTAATGTCAAAGTTTATCTGAATAAGACTGCCAGGCCGTGTGTGGTTCGCCCTTCTTTCCCAAATGATCCTCACTCATTTTGACTTTGCACAACACTGAAAAAGAAAGAAAGAGTTCTGGACCTGACATATACTTATTGTGAACTTAGAAAAATGCCTCAAGTGCCAGTCCCAGAACCTGTTTCAAAATTTGGGGTCTCCTGTTTTGAACATATCTGTTAACATGACATTCATTAAACAGAACTTCTTCACTATGTGGCGTAAGCAGATAGTCCATAATAAATTAGCTGGTAGCCTGATCCTCTAAACTGATGGGACAATAAAGTGGCTTCTCCAGTCTTAGATAACGGTCCTACCATTTCCATGGAAGAGCCAATGTAGTATGGATCGTGACTGGGAGAGTGATTTCCAGACTGTTCTCTGCCTTGAAGCTCACTGAGTGATCTAAGGCCAGTTCCTCTTAACTGAACCTACTTTTAACAGGGCTGCTGTCTAGGCTCAGTGGTAGAGCATCTGCTTGACATGAGGTCCCAGGTTCAATCCCCAGCATCTCCAGTTAAAGGGACTAGGCAAGTAGGTGATGTGAAAGACCTCTGCCTGAGACCCTGGAGAGACGTTGCTGATCTGAGCAGACAATACTGACTTTCATGGACTGAGGGTCTGATTCAGTATAAGGCAGCTTCATGAGTTGTTCATGTGAGGAGGGGAGATTTATGTACAGCACTGTGAGCTAAGCCAACCACTTGGGCAGGACCTGCTTTTGGCACCACTGCTTAGTTACATCTTCCAGATTAGTTGTATTATCTTGGTTAGCTAAGAATGGTTATCATGCCAGCTATTTTAATCCAATCTTAGCACCCATTAAATGCTATTTAAAAACAAGATTCATCCTGAGATTCTCAGGATGCTATGTTCTACATAGGAGTGTGCATAACAAAATTTCCAAGCTGACAATATACTCAGAAGTCACTGGTTCGGACAATTATTGTTATTTTCTGGAATGGTAATATTAATCTAAGATTCGTAGGTAATGCAAACTCCCTCCCGAAATAATCTGTGTCATTTTTCATCTTTGGGTGCTAGTAGCTGGCTACAGCATGCGCTTGTAGTTTGGGTTCTATTGATTTCCCAAGCAATGACATTTCTGTCTTCCAATTAGATCGTTGCAAAGCAGGAACACAGAGCACTTCCAGCCAATCACCTTTGTGTGGCTTCGGAGAGAGTCACCTACTTTGGCGGTCTGTAAAAATCAAATCGCCTTTTTTCAATTTGCTTGAAAATGAGTGGGCATTAGATTAGAGGGAGGACTGTGTTCTGTACACATTTGGTGTCATTATCTTTATAAACAGACCCTCATATGCATTCCTCATTGAAAATAATGGTTCCAAACTCCAGAACCACACAGATTCAATGTCCTACATGAATATAAGCAATCATGGTAACCTCACCCTCACCCCGAAGCCCACATCTGAGAGTTTGTTTTTCGACATGCATCCCTAGTTCTGTTCTCCATTCTCAATAATGGTTCACATGTTTATATAGTATGGTTGTAGAACTGTCATACACAAAGTCCTTTTTATGACATGCAAATCTCAGTTGCATTTCATAGGTATAATTGATTCTGAAGTGCATGTATATTGCTGATCCATGGTAGAATGTTGATGCAAATCAAATGGTGTTATACGTTGCCATGAAATACATTGCATTCAGCTTCCTGTTAGCTTTTATCAGCACAAAGAATGAGCACCAGTGATTCTTGGACTCCCCCTCCCTGCATGTGATGAAGGGAAACAAAGTACGGTTAGTTGCATTATCTGAATTGGATGAAACAGTAAACTGTAGTAAGTTCTTATGACTAAAAGTCTAGATTCCATAACAGGATTAAATTGCAGTTTGGAATCCTGCTTTGTAAGCAAGAAACAAATACCAGTTTGGCATTCTATCCTATTTGGATATCATAATAAACTGCAGTTTGTTCCAAATCTGACAATGCCTCTATCAAGCATAAGGAGAGGAAGGAGGGAGACAGGGAAGGAAGTTCATGAGCTCAAAACTTCTGCTTGTTCTTGTACTATAATTTGTTTAGTCATCTAAATACGACATCATGTCCTGTCCAAATGCTTTGTGAACTATTTTAGCAGACCCTTGTATGCTGTGGATCCTAATGCTTGCCCTGAAAATCTCATTACAATATGTAGAAACCTAGCATGCTTTATAGCTCTGTTCATCCAATTTGATGTGTATGCCAAAGTGAAAAGAACTACTTAAAGAATTAAAGAATTAGTGTATCATTGTATCTATTGAGCCTTATGTCACAGAAAGACAATGGAATGAGAGCTTCATCTGTTGAAGTCTGAATTAATGATGAACACAATCAAGATCCCTTTGTGCCTGATTCTTTTCCAGCTGCATGCAATTACACAAGAGGCATCAAAGGAGTCTATTCATTAGCTGGTAATTCTGTGCAACTTCAAAAAGAGCTCTGATAGGAAAATATTTCCTTTAAAAAATAAGATTACCCATATTGCCTACAGGATCTTGGATTAATTGGGGGAGAAATTAGACAGGCATTCTGAAAATACACATCCTCTATCCTGAAAATAGTCTTCTTAGGTAGCAAATGTGTGTTCAAAACTACTTTTGTCCCACTTAGAATGTTATGTATGTCTTCTTCCCAAGTTTTATAAAAACATAACTTTCTGTAGGTAAACTAGTTAGACTACAATAGATGTTGACATACAAAATCACCTCTAGTCACTCATGTCATGTAGTGACAATGGCCTGTCCATTTCACAGACAAAATATCCCTTAATTTAAAATTTTTAAAGATACTGTAACACAAAATGACAAAGACCAGTGGAGTCTGAAGGAAGACTGCCATATTGCCTATGATTGTCTGCCACTCCATGAGGAGGATTCCCCCTTCGGGGTGGCAAATGCTGAATCTGGTGTTCACTGCAAAACTTGCAAGTCAATCAATGATTACAGCACTGCATTCAATGACGATATAAGTAGGCAGTGGCCACCTTAATACTTTATTGTTTCTTCCCAGGTGACATTGACTCTGGCTCAAGTCCAGCAGCCTGGGGAGGGGTTGTGGCTCCGTGATAGAGCACTAGCTTTGTATGCAGAAGGTCCCTGTTAAGATGATAAGATAGAAGGTGATCTGACAAACCTCTGCCTGAGACCCTGGAGAGTTGGTGTCAGTCAGAGTGGACAATAGTGTCCTTGACAAAGCAGTGGTCCAACACTGCTTCATCTTCCATTCCAAAATAATGGGTGATGCTGGTCATGCAATGGGAAATTGCCACGTTTCTCTTTCCTCCAAGGGAAAAAACCTGGGGACACAGTCCTGCAATGCTAGAGAATATTCCTAACAGTCAAAGTAAGAAATTATAAAATATAAGTGGGAACCTGCAAGGGCTTGTAGGAGGCATCTCATTTTCCTCTTTCCACTATTTTCTCTTTCTCTTTCCTGAAAGCCCCCCTAGCCTTCCCTTTTTCCTGCTTCCTTCTCTCCATCTAGGGTTGCCAATCTCCAGATGGGGCCTTGAGATCCCCTGAATCACAACAGATCTCTCAACTACAGAGATCAGTTCCCGTTAGGGTTGCCAGCTCCAGGCTGGGAAATTCCTGGAGATTTGGGGGTGGAGCCTTGAGAAGGTGGGGAAGGAAAAAACTCCAGCAGGGTATAATCGCACTGAGTCCATCCTCCAAAGCAGCCTTATTGTCCAGGGGAACTGATCTCTGTGGAGAGCAGTTGTAATTCTTTCCTTCATCCCTTAGAAGCTCCTTGATCCATTGATCTTGAGCAGCATAAATCTAATGTTTGAGTTTTAATTCTGTGCCGGTGCTGCTGTGCGGCTCCCCAAAACCAGCGTAGGTGTTAGTGCCAGCTTAGCTGGTGCAAGGGGTACTAATGCCGGCCATTGCTCTGTGAGTCCACTACAAGTTGTAATTCTGGGTGATGTCCAGCCCCAACCTGGAGGTTGGAAACCCTAGTTACCCTGGAGGAAATGGCTACTTTGAGGGGGTGCAGTCTATGCCATTATACCCCTCTGATGTCCCTCCCCTCCTCAATCCCCAGCCTTACCAGTCTCTACCCCCCCAATCTCCAGGTTTTTCCTAACCTGGAATTGGAAACCCTATCTCCTTCCCACCCAACAGCCAACCTACCTTTATCTGCTCCTCTGTCATAAGCTTTCCCTCCCCCCTTCAGCCTTTACCTAGGAAAAGTGTGGCACAGTTTTGTGGTGCCAGCTACTGGGCTAGGCCCGTTTGCATGGTAGGGAACCCTCAAGGACATTTGGGGTGGCACTTCACATTCCCCTGTGTCCTGCTCTCCACACTATTTCCTCTTTCCCTCCTCCTGGCAACCCCCAAATCTTCTCACCTTTCCCTGCATCATTCTCTCCTTCTCAGCCACTCACCAACCAACCTTTTATCTACCTTCCACCTTCAGCTGCATTTATTATTTATTTATTATTTATTATTATTTATTTACCCCATCTTTTTCCACAGTGGGGACCAAAGCAGCTTACATTATTCTCCTTTCCTTTTTATCTGCACAACAATCCTGTGAGGGTAGGATAGGATGAAAGTATGTGACTGGGCCAAAATAACTTAGTGAGCTTCCTCAACAAGATAAGGATTCAGGCCTGGGTCTCCCAGACCCTACTCGGAAGCTCTAACTGGTACACCACGCTGGCTTTTATAGGATGGCCGCTGTTGAACTGTAGCAAGCAGCCAGGCCTAGTTGAGTCATGCAAGTCAGGTGGAATCAAGTCACCCAGAGGTTGCTGCCAGGCCTAGGGTTGCCAATCTTCAGTTGGGATCTGGAGATCTCCCAGAATTACAACAGAACTCCAGACAACAGAGATCTGTCCCCTGCTTTGGAGGGTGAACTTTATGACATTATGTTCCGATGGGGCCTCTTCTGTCCCCAAACCCTGCCCTTTCTCAGACTCCACCATAAAATCTCCAGGAATTTCCCAACCTGGAGCTGTCAACCCTTTTCAGGCCTGGCCGCAAGATGCCCTCCCTCAAGGGCCAAAACAGGCCTGGCCAGGGCTCTGCCCCCCTTTTACTCATAGAAACTGAAGCCTGGAATGCTGTGGTCGCCTAGCAGCAGCCACTAAGGGAATCTCTTGCTTAAAGCTACAGGGGCTCCTTTTATCATTTTTGGGTTTTTTAATCCTCCCAAAGTATTTTTTTTGTGTAGATTTCACATTTTTCTGCAAACCTGGGGCTCTTTTTAGGTTTGTAGGAAGATCTGTTCAGTCACCAGATTAAGTATTGAAAGATTTGGCCACTATTAGAATGTAACATTAAGAAAACAAAAGTTCACCAAATAAACTGGCTCGTTACTGGAAATTCTGCATAATTTAAAAAACCTATCTTTAAATGTTGACTGATTATCTCTGGCAATCTCTCATTTTCCCTAAGGTGTCATACGTTTGGGGTAGGGTTGCCAACCTCCAGGTAATGGCTGGAGATCTGCTATTACAACTGACATCCAGCCAATAGAGATCAGTTCCTCTGGAGAAAATGGCTGCTTTGGCAATTGGACTCTATGGCACTGAAGTCCCTCCCCTCCCCAAACCCCGCCTTCCTCATACTCCACCTCAAAAACCTCCCGCTGGTGGTGAAGAGGGTCCTGGCAACCCTAGTTTGGGGTGTTTTTTTAAAAAAGGTCTGGGCACTCCTGTGGGGAAAGGAAAAGTACCCTCTCTGGTCTACGGTCAGAAACAAACTATAAGAGGTTGATGTGCCTACCAGGAAGTAGGTAGGCTTGAAGTTGCATATGCAGGAACTTTTTGACTGAGGGGTACAATCTAGCATAGGATCCTTGACTTGCATTCTTTAGTGGCACCATCCTTTCTACATGTTTGAATTGGTTCATTTTTCTGAATGTGGAATGGGATTTATATATTTGTCCCAGAAGGCATAAGGAGTGTGTTTTCATCTGCAACTCATGCTCCAGTCTTTTTGTTGCTTCTCTCACAAGGTACACATGAGCACATGAAGCTGCCTTATACTGAATCAGACCCTTGGTCCATCAAAGTCAATATTGACTACTCAGACCGGCAGCGGCTCTCCAGGGTCTCAGGCAGAAGTCTTTCACATCACCTATTTGCCTAGTCCCTTAACTGGAGATGCCACGGATTGAGCCTGGGACCTTCTGCATGCCAAGCAGATGCTCTACCACTGAGCCATGGTAATTTAATGTTATCTCTCTCACAGGTGATCCAGCAGCATATGGATGATTTATTTCTCTTTAGGTCTTTGTCACATGGTTATTACCGTCTTCTCACTGTTACCATATAGTTTGCAATAATGTAACCAAAAGCTATTCATAAGGTTAGTCATAGGCCCAGGATTGGATGGCAAAATGGCATGCTAATGATATTGGCTTCATTAGAAGGTATGCTACTAGTGTAGTACAAAACCCTCTGTAATAGCCATGTGGAAGTTACATAAGATACTGGGGGGGGGGAGCAAAGAGGCAGCCACAAGATGGCAGCAACCATACTTCTTTGAATGACATATCAAATGGGACTCACTTAAAAGTTATTTTCTCACAAGACAGCTGATGTTACATGACCATCACAGCAGGTTAGTGTTGTTACATATTGGCTAGGGGGTTAAACCCAGTTCATCCATTATCAAATCTTAGTGTGATGTCTTTGCCTATTGCTCTCTTTGGTCCCTAATTATTTGCTAGCAGAATTCGAATGCATGAAGGTTTCAATCAATGATGTCAAAGAGGTCAGTTGTCCCTTTTGACATTTAGCAGATAGTACTCATGTACCTGCCCTGTGGCGCAGAGTGGTAAGCTGCAGTACTGCAGTCCAAGCTCTGCTCACAACCTGAGTTCGATCCCGACGGAAGTTGGTTTCAGGTAGCTGGCTCAAGGTTGACTAAGCCTTCCACCCTTCCGAGGTTGGTAGAATGAGTACCCAGCTTGCTGGGGGTAAAGGGAAGATGACTGGGGAAGGCACTGGCAAACCACCCCGTAAACATAGTCTGCCTAGTAAATGTCGGGATGTGACGTCACCCCATGGGTCAGGAATGACCCGGTGCTTGCACAGGGGACTACTTTTACCTGTTTGTAACTCACAGTGGCCTACATCATTGCAGATAAGCTAAAGCTCTTCTATTATAAAACACTAGGGACAAAACTGCACATCTTCAACAGAGTCTGCTGCAGTCTGCTGCAGTCGACTTGTTTGTGGCTTCCTAGAGGCACCTGGTTGGCCACTGTGTGAACAGACTGCTGGACTTGATGGGCCTTGGTCTGATCCAGCAGGGCTTTTCTTATGTTCTTATGTTCTTAGAATGTTCGAATAGACTGGACAAAAATTTACAACCAGATTCAACTGAAGAAAAACAATATTATTGATGTCTATAAGCCTAGCTTGAAACAACAACAAAAAAAAGTGTGCGCTGTGAGAGACAAGTGGTTTGCAATATTCAGACAGGAAAGAAAATAAGTGGGTGGGTGCATATTGGAGTGAGTAGAACATTTTGTGCAGCAATGTGTTCCTCCTTGCTGAATCCACAATTCATGAACAAATACTATAATTAACATATTGCCATTATCAATCAGTGTAACTGAATGCGGGATTAGAATAACTGGCAGAGTTTCTGCGTTCTTGTATACAGTCCAGTCCAAGCAAGTACAATATGGCAGTGATGCAAAATGACCGTTACAGAGGGCAGAACTTGGTATTCTGGGTGTGAGCCTTCTTTCTCCCCATAAGCCCCTTGGTTTCTATTGATTCCATTGGCCTCCATTCAAGTTAAGTTGGCATGTGTTGTTGCTTAGCAACAGCATGCAGTCTACTTTTGTACTGTCCCATGGAAATGCTGCCAGTCTGGAACGTGACATTCAACAGTATGGCTCTATTAAAGGGAATCTGTCTAGAGTACTTCCTTCTTCCACCACTTGGGTAATTCCAGGTAGAGACTGTTCTGTAATCGTGTCCTGAAATGACCCAAATATGCAAAACAGGTAAGGCAACATCTTATTGCAACCTTCTTTTCTTGATGTGAGCTTTCAAATTATTCTGTAAGCCAACATATATTAAATCAATGTCATGCGTGTAACCTGATACTAGTCATGCCCTGCAGCCACTCAAGTCAGCTGAACATTATGTGCAGACAAAGGGGCTGGGAAGATCTTTTTTCCCCTCCCCACCCAGCCTCCTTTTTGATTTCTGAGCATTCAGCCTGATGAAGAGTTCTGGAGAACTCATAATCTTGCACATTGTGTTGTGCTATTTTTGGTTGGTCTTCATAAAAGGTGTCACATAGCTTTTGGTTTTGGATTTTGCCATAGAGTAATGCAGCTGCCTTTTGTGTTTTGTGTACTTTGGAAATACCAGTGTTTAGCCCATAAAGAGAGGGAGTCTGCAAATGGAACAAAAAGAGCTTATGAAGACTAGCTAGGAAATACCATTCCAGTTTGGTTTACATTGACTCTTTGCTCAATGCATCTACTAAAATTTATCTCCAGTATTGTTAACTTGTTAACGTAAGGACTATTATATTTATCCTTTGCGCTTGGCTTTTTAAGGAACCAGTGTGTTCTTTCAGTCTCAGAGGGACATTTGATCAACTACTAGTTTTCATATTTTTAGTGGGATAGCTTCATTTCACTTTGGTTCCTTCTTTCTAGATTGCCATGCATACAATCCGATTTGCACCCACTTAAGTCAGCTGGGGCCCTGACCTGGATGGCCCAGGCTAGCCTGATCTTGTCAGATCTCAGAAGCTAAGCAGGGTCAGCCCTGGTTAGTATTTGGATGGGAGACCACCAAGGAATACCAGGGCTGCCGGGCAGAGGAAGGCACTGGCAAACCACCTCTGTTAGTCTCTTGTCATGAAAGTCCCAAAAGGGGTCGCCATAAGTTGGCTGTGACTTGAAGGCACTTTACACACACAAGTCAGCTGGGCATTCTCAAGATCTCTGAATTCCAAGCTTTCAATGAAAAAGTAAGTTTCTAGCCTCTTCCCTTGTGGAGATATGCCTTTTCCCTTAGATCTCTATGAGGGAAAGCGATAGAGACCTACGTTTTATTTTAAAAAATGAAAGCTGGGAATTCGGAGAACCTGTTTAAATGATCATTACAATGCTACATTGATACATCAATATTTTAGGGCCTTAAAATAATAAAAACTGAAATCACTCGTCTTCAGGTCAAGGGTGGGAGAGGGAGTGCTTTGATTATGAAAATAGTCCAATGATTGAAAAGTGGGCTGTGGGTGGGGGGCTGAGATTGGGGGCTGTGGCTGGGACAAGTAAAATTGATGGAAATGTTCTGCTCAAGGAAAAAGCTGGTTCAAAATCGGCTTCCAGAAAAAGATTGGGGTGAAAGGGGTTTCAAAAGAAACAGAAAAAACCCAGGGAACAACAACAACAAACCCGAAGTGAAAACTGAAGACACAAAATTGCTTGCAGAAATCAGGGGATAAACTAGGGTTGCCAACTGCCCGGTTGTGGTGGGCAATTGCCTGCCAATCAACCAGGTTGCTGGTCGGCGGGAGTAAGCAGAAAGAGGGGAACGATCCCCTGCATGCTCCCAAGAAGGCTCCAGCCTCCTGTTTGAAGGCTGGAGCCTTCAAAGCCTTGCGGTGCACATGCTCAGAGCGCAAGCACAGGGGGCTTTGAAGGCTCCAGCCTCCCCTCCATGCTACAAGCCTGATCAGGCTGATCAGGCTTGTAATGTGGAAGGGAAGGCTGCAGCCTTCCTCCCAGCCCTGCTGTGCGCGTGCTCCAAGTGCACGCTCAGCAGGGCTAGGTAACCAGAAGTGGAGTCGGGAGCGCGCAGGACTCCCTCCACCCAGCCCCCGCCCAACGGAAGCTCCAGCCCTAGGGAAGTGGGGACCTGGTAACCCTAGGATAAACCAAAGCAGTAGGATCCAGAACCAAGGGAAAAAAACTATATGGAAGAGCCCTGAGTCACTGCTCACCAGCTTACATTTTACAAATAAGTCAGTTACAGATTCAGTTTTTGTGAGGAGCAGAAAAAAACAGAAGAACCTTCTGCTTTCCCTTCTCTTGTACACGAAACTCCTTTGCAGTGAGAAATCTGTGAGCTCTTGACTGCCATTCAACCCCTGTGCTCACAAAAGTTCAGTTTAACAGGCATCACACAACCAAACTCAAACCAAGTGTTTACTGTCTTAGATCTCACAAGAGCCTGGTAGAGTTGTGTTAGATGAACATATGAAACTGCCTTATAGTGAGCCAAATCCTGCCCGGTATTTATTCAGTCTGGCAGCTCTATGTCAGAATTGCTACCCAAGCACGCCTGGAGATGCTGGGACCTCTGTGTGCATAGCATGTGTCTACCACTGATGTACTGGCTCATCTCAAAAAGTGCACATGGTTGGAAAGACATCTGGATCACCTGCGATAATTTCATAACAGTTATGTTCCTTGGGGAAAAGATTGGATTCCCACAAATAACAGCTCAACATTTATCATATGGGAAGATGTTTAAAGGCTACAGCCTGTGCAGATTAAGTCTGCTCCTCCTAGATGTTTCTGTGAGCCCCTGTTTTGCACACAATAAATATGAGTCATTCATGCTGCTAACTGATCTGCTACTCCTAAGTTCAGAATGGACTCATTTTTCTCTTGGGCCAACACAGCAAACAGCTATCCAGACCAAACTAAAATGACTCACTCATTCTCTTCTGCTGATAGCCAATTCAATAAAAATCAATGGAGACTTGCAGGAATAATTACAATGACTTAACAGTATGCATTGCATTTCTTCACTGCTTGAATAAGTTTCTTATTACTACCAATAAAGAAGAACCTGCCTTATCTGAACCTTGCTTATCTAGATCTTGTGATTATCTGAATTTACAGTGTATAAATTCCGCCTTAACTCTTTGTATCATGTACTCGTTCATCTAAATATCCAAAGCACTGACATATCATCTAGGCTAAAGGGATAAATAAAATTGTATTGTATTAATACTGTTCATGGGCAGCCGTGATAACTGCCTTTTGAATATTTATACATATGCAAACCTCATTTGCACTATGACACTTACACAAAATAATACTGGATTATGCCCATTCTGTTTTAATTCAGCTGCAAGCTTATTTCTGTTTAGTTTTTGGTTGATATTGATATAGCAATCTGAACTACATATTAGTCAGGCTTCTTTAGGGAGTTCATTGTTCTTACAAGACTTGTTTTGACACAAAGCTTCCCTTCCCAAATAGGTTCTATTGTCTGACTCTTTGGAGCAGGCCCAGTTTGTTAGAAAGATTGGTTGTGCAATATGGAGCAGACCATTTGGTGTACCCATTCTGGCCCATGGCCATTGGCAGTGGAAATACCTGATGCTTGCGAGAAAAGCAAAACATGTTCCGAAATTGCTTTCTAGGACATTAAAAAATTCTTATAGACCCTGCCAGATAATTAGTTTATGTACTGAAGGATATTAATGGAGTAGGATTTTTACCCATGAGGAAACAATATTAACAATTCTGTTTTAAAAAGCTATTGCCCTGCCCTTGAAAACTCACTCTCCTTATGTAACGTTGCAGTGCAGTAGTCACCTTTCTAAAATTTAAAAAACTGAATAAACTGTATATCCCAGATCTTTTTGAACTGAATTCCACAATATGAAGCCCTGATATTGCTTGTATGAGAATGGGCTACACCTTATGGTCTCAGAAGTGGTTAATTAATGAAAAGAAAGGTATTAAAATTCTAGTCATCCTGAAACCCTTGAGCCTGTTAAAGATATAAGGTGAGTTGTAGCTTCTCAGTTGTGAGGCTAGGGTTGCCAGGTCCCTCTTTGCCACTGGCGGGAGGTTTTTGGGGTGGAGCCTGAGGAGGGCAGGGTTTGGGGAGGGGAGGGGCTTCAATGCCATAGAGTCCAATTGCCAAAGCGGCCATTTTCTCCAGGTGAACTGACCTCTGTTGGCTCCAGATCAGTTGTAATAGCAGGATATCTCCAGCTAGTACCTGGAGGTTGGCAACCCTAGGTGAGGGGAATATACTCTCCATATGTTCCAAGACACCTGTGATATACATTTCTATTTTACATGCTCAGAGGCTTTGGATTCTAGCACTGAACACAGGTTATAAGGCTGACTGCCAATATATTCTGGTGTGTCAGACAACCAGTGTGGTGTAATGGTTAGAGGCCTTTTTAGTGGTAGGGAAGCTCTGACTTAAATCATCACACAACCATGGAGCTCCATGCATGACCTTCAGCCATTTGCTTTCTCAGCAGAGTTTACATCATAGTTTTGTCTTACGCATCTTATCCTCACTACAACCTCATGCATACTTCTCCAAGCTCCTTGGAGAAAAGTTAGGACAATCTGTACTTGCAGATCCTCCAAACACTCTGCACATGCTTACAGAAATCATGTTTTATTCATTCTTCAGAAGCCCCCAGGGCCAAGTGCCATAGAGTGAAGAAGCAGGATCTTCAGATTTAAGCTTAAATGTACCCTGTTTTTCCTTTTCAAGTGTTGCCGTATAGACGAGAAAGTTTTAGGAGCCTCCTGAAGGCTCTGCACCCTGTATAGTCTACTTCAGCAATGTGATTCGTCTCTATATGGATGCTACAAGCCTAACCAGCCACAGCCATTCAGTCATGAGGTGTCTAGTGTAAAGTAGAAATTTAAATTTATAGGAGAGACATTAATTTCCTACAGAAATTATGCATACAAGATTCTAGTTGGACTGAGCACACATCTATGAGATTCTTTGAAGATGATAATTCAGTCATGATGATGAATGACTAGATAGCTAGAATCACTTGGTAATGACAATACATCTAGACAGATCCAAGATAAATAAACCAGAACCCACATTTAGCTGTGCAGGACTCTCCCTTGTTACATGGGCTGGAATGATCCATTATAGAGATGATAATGGCTCCCACTGAAAGTAGCATCTTCATGTTTCCTCTGATTCTCTTCCTGGTAAGGTCCAGTATATGCAAAGGAATTATATGATATCATGTGAACTTTCCAAAACTTGATTCACTTCATTAGCTTACTTCTGTTGTTGTGGGGCAAGTAATCTCCATAACTTCTGCCTTCTGTTTTACTGAACAGAACTAATATAGGCCATGGTCGTTACATTTCTCCAACCAAATGTATTTTAATTTCTAAGTAGGACTCCTTCATGAATAGAAGAAAGCAGATATGTCAGTGCTATTATATCATGATTATGAGATGATGATTTCCAGTTCTCAGCCTCTCAGTCCAATGTGTGCATATCATATGCAGATTCATTCTGCTGTCATTCAAAAGTTCCAACTTTGCTAGAGCTTCCTAGTGCCTCCCTGTCAAGAGCAGATTTATGCTTCCTCTTTACGTTTCCATGCTTGCAAGGATAAGAAATGTAATGATTTACTGTAATTAAATCTTCCTCTACTTGCTTTATCACGACAGATCTTAACTATACATTTTCTCTTTTCCACTGTCTGCAAGATGATGGAGATGACAGAGAGGAAAAGATACTGCACAAATGCCTGATGGCATATTAATCTCAAATTAATCTGAAAAACATTAAAATTAATCTCAAAAATCTAATGAAGCTCTCAGTCTTTAGGATGGAACACTACAGGAAAGGCAATACTTCTTACAGGGACAACCTCTGTTGGTGAAACAGAAAGTAAGCTTGTAAGTTTCATAGGATCCTTATCAGAACATGGTGGATGGAAGTAATTTTAAACTGTTTTTTTGATGCAGATCTAAATAGATCAAAACCAGCAACTATTTATCCGGAATTAAGCTTTGTCACTGGAATAAATGGGACCAAAATGTGAGTCTTAGAATTTAGCTCTGTCTAAACACTTAGATGATAAGTGATGTACATTTGGGAAGACTTAGGTTGAGGATCCTGGGAGAGGGAAACAAGATACATATGTCTGTATGTCATTGCTAGAAGTATTTGAGCCAAGATGTGTTTGATAGACATTTCCTAACCCCAGTGAAATGGGGAAAATCAGTGGGACATAGCTGTCCCTGGGTATCAACTCCATAGACAGGACAGGGACGGAGATGCTGGTGCAAGAAGGCATAGAATCAAATAAGCTAGAAAACAGATAGGGCACTGCTTGAAGTTTTTAATATATGATTTAATTTTAAATTTGATTTTATGCTGTTCGTGTATTTATTAAATTGAATTTATTGTTGATAGCTGCCTTGAGCCTGACATTGGTTGGGAAAGGTGGGGTTAAATAATAACAATGATAACAACAACAACAACAACAATAATAATAATAATAATGTCCCAAAGTGTGGACATACTATGAGCAGCTTCACCAAAGTCTGGTGTGTGATCTCAGGACTGAGAGGGAAATAAGGGAGGCAACGAAAACTTGGTTGCCATACCTTTCAAAAGGTTACTAGAAACAGTGCAGAAGAGGGCAACCAAGAGGATTAAGGGGCTGGAACACCTTTCCTATGAGGAAAGGTTAAAGAGTCTGGGGCTTTTCAGCTTGGAGAAAAAAGACTAAGGGGGGGCATGCTGTCTAAAAAGTTAGGTATGGACTGGTGAAAGTGGATAGACAGAACTTTTTCTTCTACTCCCCAAATCCCAATAAATTCAGGGCAGACAAAAAGTAATATTACTTCACTCAAGGTGTAAGAATTATGGAATCTACGGTTGGTGGATATAGTGATGGCCATTAGCATGGATAGTTTCAAAAGGGAATTGAGACAGATTCACGCAGAATAGGCCCATAGGTGACTATGGTGCCTAAACAAAACCTCCATGTCTACAGGCAGTAAATCGCTGAATACCAGTGCTCGGAGGCAACATCAGGGGAAGGCCTTGACTTCTATGCCTTGTTCATTGGCCTCCAGGGCAATTTGTTGGCTGATGTGTGAAGTAAGATGCTGGATTAGATGGACCACTGGTGAGATGGAGCAGAACACCTGTCATGTACTAATTTCAGCCATTTCATAGCATGACAGCAAGCTTTCAGTTCATCAGAGAGATGTTTATGCTTTCTCCTGCTCCCTTTGGAACTGGCACTTCAACACCCAGAAATCACTTACACTTATTTCCACGTACCTGTTCCCTCCAACTATTTGTCTCCCAGTGAAATGTGGCTTCTTATCCTCTAATGCTACCACCACTGATGCCTTAAAGACATGATGGTTAGCCTTCAGTTTTCTAGTTTACGGCCCTCGTCCATTCCTGACTCAATACTTCTCAGTCGAATCTGTATTATACAGTTCCCCTTTTATATCCATATTGTTGTCATATATCACCCTACTGCCTCTCTCTGATTCATCCTTTTGATGATTTGCTGGGTTTCTTCCTGTCTAGCAACATCTCCATTTGTTCCTTGGTGATTCTTGTTCTTATCTTTAAATACTATCTATGCCCTTGTCCCCTACCTTACTGCTGTATATACTAATACAGCCCTGCCTGTGAATTTTTCTTCTCTATCTCCAGCATGCTCAGCCATCTAAAGACCTTCTGTCTCTTCAATTGATTCCATCCTTTCTTCCTTGCTGGCTCTTAACCTGGAATTCCCTCCCAGAACACCTCAATGATGTCATCTTGCACTTTTTTCATGATCTTCATAGGAACCCCTTTCCTCCCGTTAGTCCTCAACTCCCACTGAAACGAAACCTAAATATGGGTAACAGTTGAACACACATTCTTCTGCATTTTGTATTTGCTTCCATGTTTCACCCTTTCCAACTGTTGCCTCCTCATTGTAAAATTTTAATTAAGTTCCTTGAGGCAGAAATCTGCTTTTTGTAACTGTTCTGAAAAAAACTCCATGTGCACTGATGGTGCTACAGGAACAACTGCAGCAATAATTGTTTAAGTGACATTGATTAAACAGCAAAGCTTTTTTTTTTACAATGCAGTATTTAATATTATAGATCCAGCGGATAATGTTATAAAAGTATGAATAACTTTCAGGCATAGGAATATGATCATAAAAGGCTTTTCAGGAAGCCTAATGGCTTTGATTTCTTTGGACACTAACATGAGAAATATGGGTGAATGACAAGGATTCAATCATTGCATCACTTTCTTGTCTGTCTGTCTGTCTGTCTGTCTATCTATCTATCTATTCAATTTCTATCCCACCCTTCCTAACGAAAGTTAGATTGAAAATCTAATAATAAAAACATATATATATATATATATATATATATATATATATATATAAAAAACATTCATTAAGAATTAAAACCTAACTTAACTAGAACTATCTAAAAACTACTTAAAAGATGTTGCCTAATAATTCAATTCCCTTTGCATTATTATCACCCCACTGGGAGAGGAATCCTCGTATGGATGAGCAAACTCAACAGCCACACAGCAATGAACAGCTGGGGATGCACAAGCACTAGAAGGGTCCAGCAGGGGAGGCCAATTGATGTATTATTAAATATCTGGTTACGGCTCTCATAAACCCATACAGGAGTTAATGGGACATGGGAAGTTCTTGCATTCTATTGTCATACCATAATAATCAGATTTTCAAAACTGTTCTCGTAATTTTCATCTTTATCCTGCTTTTGAACTTGCCTAAAAACAATGATATGGTTGTTAGAATGGTTGGTCATAACATCCCATGTTTTTCATGGATACCACAAAGGACACACCTTAAAAAGTGGTAAAGTATGATGGGAACATGAATGACAGCCAGTGCAGAGCCTCATAGCTCCTAGGATCAGTCAGTCAGTGAACCACAAGTGTCAGCAGTCCACAGTCCAGCAGAGTTAGGTGTGCTTAAGTTGACTTTGCTCTTAATTGCAGCCGCTGCATATTGAAGACCTTGTATACTACAGGATATGTACAAGAGGAGATGAACAACATGGACGTGTATTGTTATTAATACTAGTCTGATCCATCTCTGCATGAATAGGTAAGTTCACTGTTTTCTGCAAGAAAAAAACATCATGTATAAACAAGGTTAGATAATTAATAGACAGTGTATTATGTTCTTTAGACCCATGCATCACTGTGAGAATGATAATTATAATGATTCAGGTGACATAAGGTACTGAGTATGATAAACATTCTGGTGTACAAATTCATCAGTGAATAAAAAACATTTAATCGTTACATTTCTAATTGAGACTAGCCGCTAAATCAAAGTGCAACCAGATAGGACTCGTAGGAAGTCATTATTGTTTTGACCCTGAAACCATGGTCACTTTTTTATGTGCCCAAGAGGGAAGAGTGGGAAAGCAGCTATTTGGCCTAACTGCCAATGAGAACTGATGGACGCGCATCATAAAACCTGATCAGGGAGAGAGAGAGAGACAGGGTTTACACACCTGAGGGTCTCCTTGGTACAGAGATGAGCATTTCTCATGAGGGGCAGGATTCCTAACTTTGGATTGGGGTGGTGGTGGAGAGGTTTTCACCAAAGCAGGCAGAAGTTTTAAATCTTCTATTGTTTGGTGTTCAAATACGTTGCCCGGATGCAGTGACCAGTGGGCCTCATCCTCCTCTGTAACTGCAAAGCAAGGGGGATGTGGATGTGGTGGCTCCAGCTAAGGTAACTGTCTTGTAACGCAACTTAGACTGATGTTTTCATTTTATTTCCTTAGATCTGTATTCTCCTACAATGATAGCTATCTTCCATGTATATATTTTAGTTTAATTTTTAGGAATAAAGCTTCTTTTCTGTTTAAGAAAGCAGATTGTGTCTAGAATCCCACCCTTACACTGAAGACCGCTCATACTCTCTAAGGACATGCGCACTTGGGGGGAGCTAAAGTAGTTGGCAGCTCTGCCTTGCACTTGATCAGAGGAAGCCTTACCAGGGTCCCTCCCCCAAAGGCTCTGGTTACAACATGGTGGTGGCAACAAAGAGGAAACATGCTTTTACATGCAGGCAAACACGTAACACACATGTGAGAACACACAGACCCAGGGGGAGACAATTATTATGTTCTGTATTTTAAGTGCTACTTATTGGAATCTTTAGGGGTATGTATGTGTTCCCCTGTGTCAGTCAGGTTGCAATTTCCATAGGGATTTGAAAAATACATGTAGTGCTACATCAACTGACTTCTATAAATTGCTAACACTACTAAAATGGTAAGTAGGGTTGCCAACCTCCAGGTAATAGCTGGAGATCTCCTGCTATTACAACTGATCTCCAGCCGATAGAGATCAGTTCGCCTGGAGAAAATGGCCGCTTTGGCAATTGGACTCTATGGCATTGAAGTCCCTCCCCTCTCCAAACCCTGCCCTCCTCAGGCTCCGCCCCCAAAACCTCACACCGGTGGGGAAGAGGGCCTTGTCAACCCTAATGGTAAGGCAAAGGAGGAATGAGAAGACTGGGAAGAGTTCCTTTACAGTTGAGCAGCAGAGAACATTTCAGGAGGTGCAGGTTTTTGAGTATGAAGGATAACCAGCATCTGCCAAAATGTTTTCTTCTACGCAGTATCAATAGATTCTACAGGCCTTTTCAGTAATTATATTTCTGGTGTTCCTACTCTGGAAGAGTGCTTTATGTACAATGTGCTCCATACACACAATTGCCACTTGTCTGAAAAGGATAATGCACATTGAAAAATATATTTGCTTCCTTGTACTCCATCTTTCTCCCCAGTGGGGACCCAAAGCAGCTTACACAATTCCATTATCTTTTATCCTCACAACAATCCTGTAACTTTAGTCTGGGTGTGTGTGACTGGCACAAATCTGGTAGCTAGTTTCAACATGCCCTTGGGAACTTCGTCAGTATAGTCAAAGTGCTGTTTTCTGTTGCTTAACTGTGACACTGCATGAAGAAACTACATGAGCCAGGCCTCTCCTCATGGTCAAGGGAGAGGTGGGTGGCTGGAGAGAGAAAGGGTATTGTATCTCTGTAATCTGAGGCCCTCATTGAGGCTTGTCCAGAAAGGGGCCCTGGAAGATGTGCTGGCCCTGGACCCTGGCCTGGGGAAGCAGACTCTGACAACATTCTTCCACCTATTAAATCATTCATGCCATGGGCTAACATAATGTCTGAGTATGGCAACCTAGACTTTACTCACTTTTTCTTCAGCAAAGCAGGTTAACATAATATAAGAATGATGACATGACATTTTCATCCTTTTGCAGCATGCATTTGCATGGAACACCTGGGTAAGATCGTGAAGAGACTGGGATGTTAAAATAATACTGCTGCAAGATGAGCCATTAAGGTTGCCAGCTCCAGGGTGGGAAATACCTCGAGATTTTGGGGGTGGAGCCTGAGGAGAGTGGTGTTTGGAGAGGGGAGGGGCTTCAATGCCATAGAGTTCAATTGCCAAAGCAGCCGTTTTCTCCAGGGGAGCTGATCCCTGTTGCCTGGAGATCAGTTGTAATAGCGGGAGATCTCCAGCCATCATCTGGAGGCTGGCAACCCTGTGAGCCATGTGCCCCCTGCAGTGCTTGGACTTCCACTGTGGTGATGATGATATCCCTGAGTGTAGGCTTGCCCCCGCAAACCAGGTCTGGAGTGCTGGCAGCACTACTTGGCTCTGTTTGCTACTGACTACCAGCGGCCATCCAAAGCTATGGCCTACCAGGAACCTTCCCAGGAAGTTAAAAAGACCATTCCACCCCTGGGTATGACATGGAGCTTTGGCCATTGTCACTTTAGTGGCTGAATCAGCAGGGCATAAATCTGATGGATTAAACAGAGAGAGTACCTGACATCTAAATATATATATAATAGGCATATACATGAAATCGGCACGATTTATGTACTAGTTAAATTGACAAATTGACATTGTCAGATTTTGAAGGTTTTGTGGACCAAGCATTTAACTGTCCATCCATCTGAAAAATAAGAAAGCTTCAATATTAAAGAAACTCAAGGTGTAAGTTGAAAGAACAGAAGGAATATTGTAAAAAAGGTACAGTATTCTTAAAAGAATACATACTGAGTTCACATCTGAAAGTAGGGATATATTGAATGAAACTATTACGATTCAAAAGCCATCACAAGATATAAAGAAAATGAAAAAAGATAAAGCCCCAGACCCAGATGGACTTACAGCAATCTGTATTAAGTGCTTGGAAGAAAATTTGATAACACCAATGCAAAAAGTTATGATTGAAATAGCAAAGAGAAAATATTGCTGTCATCTTGGCAGGAAGCTTATATAACATTGATACATAAAGAAGACAAAGATCCAACACTGCCACAATCTTACAGACCCATCTCATTGCTGAATGTTGATTATAAACTTTTTACCTCAATAATGTCAGAGAAACTAAGGAAATGTATAATGAAACTAATTCATACAGATCAGACTGGCTTTGAACCAAAAGGATTCCCAACCCAGAGCTGGCAACCCTAAGTAGTAGTAGTAGTAGTAGTAGTAGTAGTAATAAACAACTTTATTTATACCCTGCCTTCCCTCGGCAAGCTGGGCACAGTGAAGCTAACATAATATAAGTGTACATACGATGAAACAAAAGTTGAAATACAATCTAAAATCATACTAACTAATATTTTGTTCAGATGGAGCCTAAAAACTAACCCATCTTAGGGAGAGTGTTATAATAAGATGGCCGTGTACCAAATAATCACCATCAATATCACACAGTCTGGGTGGGAAAAGGATGGAGACAGAGAATACGAGAGGAAGGAAAACACAACAGGACAAAGAAAGAAGAGGAAGTCAAGAAAGGAAAAGGAAAGCAAGGAAAAGAAAGGACAACAAAGGAAAGGGAAGGGGACAGGAAGGAGAAGGAAAGGGAAAGGTGGCCAGGCTAAGATGTAATGCCATTCCTATCCTCAACCATAAGCCTGACGGAACATCTCTGTCTTACATGTCCAGCAGGGCACGGGTCTTATTAGACAGAGAGTTCCACCAGGCTAGGGCCAGGGCCCTAAAAAGCCTTGGCTCTGGTTGAGGCTAGCTGGATGATTTTAGGGCCAGGGATCACTAAAAGGTTTGTTCCAGTGGAGCATAACACTCTTTAAGTGGTATATTGGGAGAGGTGGCCCTACAGATATGATGGTTCCAGACTGTTTAGGGCTTTAAAAGTCAATTCTAAAACCTTGAACCTAATCTGGTGCTCCACCTGGAGCCAGTGCAGCTGGCGGAGCACTGATTGAATATGGGCTTTCCATAGGGTCTCTGTCAGGACCCGTGCCACCACACTCTGGACCAGTTGGAGTTTCCAGATCAGTCTGGAGAGCAGCCCTGCATAGAGTGTGTTACAGTAGTCCAGTTGAGAGGTGACCTTTGCATGGATTGCTGTGACTAGATCACTATGAAAGAGGTCAGCTGTCTATGGAGATTGTCTGTGAGGGCGACCAGCATGGTCTCTGTACCGTTACCAGGCTGGAAGCCAGATTGAAATGGGTCCAGAGCCTCCAGGAAAGCCTGCAGCTGCTCTGCTGTCCCTTGTTCAACTACCTTACCCAGGAACAACAAATTCAATACCGGTCGGTAGCTGGCAGGATCAAGAGGATCCAATGATGGTTTCTTCAAGAGAGGCTTCACCACTGCCTCCTTCAATATTCCCGGGAAGACTGCTGAAGTCAGGGACAGATTAATAATGTCTTCCAGGGAAGCTCGTATCCCCCTCCTGCACTGGCCTTGACCAACCAGGACAGGCACAGATCAAGGGGGCAAGTGGGTCTTAGTTGGGTCTTTTTTCTTTCTCTTTTTCTTCCCTTCTTTCTTTCTTCCCTTCCCAAATTTCCCTCTTCTTGTTCCCCTGTGTACTTTGTGGGCCTGTAAACTCTCATAGGTTGGTTGTTCCCACTTACTTGTTATTATCTTCAGACCATCCTCACCTTCAAATGGTATTACACCCATATAAAGTGGCTATGTAGCATAGGCCACCACCTGAATCTGTAAACCATCAACTGGGATTTTATAATATTAGATTGGGATGATGTTTTGAAACATATGTGGTGTTATTATATATATTGATGTTGGAAGCTGCTCTGGTGTGGGGTAGAAATAAAATTAAATAAATATAAACAAACAAAATATACTACAAAGTAAAGAATCGGGTGTGAAAGCTGCAAAACAATGCTAGGTGGTTCAGTGGAAGAGCCTCTGCGCTGCATGCAGAAGATCCTAGGTTCAATCCCCAACATCTCCAGTTAAGAAGATGAGACAGTAGATGATATTAAATATCTGTATCTGAAATCCTGGAGAGCTGCAGCATATCTGAACATACAACACTGACCTTGATGGACCGATGGTCTGACTCAGTATCAGGCAGCTGCTTTTGCTCATGCTCTTGGCCCCTCACAAAGCCACTAAGCCCAAACCAGTGTTAATGAATAAGAAAAGCAACTGGATATAAGTAAAACCAAGATCTCAATCTCTCTACATTTCTGCAGAAAACTAAATATGAGCTCTTCAGTGTTTGTACTCGTACCAACAGCAGATTGTGTATATGACAGCACAGGCAGAAGAACAAGCTTGGATGCCCAAGCTCTCCGTTCTGGCTAGCAAATAACCTGAACCACAACACAAATTGTCTTTCTTTGAACTGTTCTGTGATGCATGTTTGAGCAAATTGCTTTCTGTTGTTGTGCCAAAAAATTTTTTAATGCCCAAAGATGCCTCCCCCCACCACGTCCTTCTTCATGACAGGTTCAAGAACTTGTTGGGTCTATAATGAAAGGCAGACCACACTCCCTGTCATGTCAAGAACGGTGCAGTCAGGGAAGTCGACATGATTTCATGGCTAATGATTCACTTGCTAATATCAGTGCGGGCTGCAGCGAGGATAACCAAGTTGAGCTGTCTTAGATCAAATGATTCAATTAGGCCAGCTGTCCCTATTTGTCATGGCTCAACTCGCTTTCAAATTACCTTTCCAAAGTGCATACGTGCCTTTGCATAGAACTTAACAGCTCAACTGTTTTTAAAAAGTGGCTACTTAAGCAAGACTGAGGGAAAGTTGCCCTTTCTGTTTAGGCAGAGTTGCCCCTCTTCCAGTAAACAGTTGCTCAACTAACCTTTAAACTTTAAGTTTCAAAAGTCTGACTGTTGTGGTAAGGTGAAACTCCCAGTAACCCCCAGCAAGGGGGACTGTTCAGCTGCTTTTGATTCTCTGACCACCCCACTTTAGAAAGGTATGTGGCAGGATAGTAGGGCAGCCAACAGAAGACCGGCTGAACTTACAAACTCAATCAATCAATCAATCAATCATTATTAAAAACAGTCATAGACTAGCACAGCTCTTCACAATTTACCACTGAAAACCTTAGTATTACACTCTACCCACAGGTTTATACAAATAGTAAAAAAGTTATTTGCACAATTTGCAAACTATATAGACTACCCATTTTAGTATACTCCGGACCTGAATTTTAGTATACTCCGGACCTAAATGGCTGGGATGCCGACTAAGCCAGGGGGAGATAAACATAGAATGAACCTCTTGGTATAGTGGACAGTGCAGTAGAACGTGTTCCGTTGTTTCAATTTCCTTTAAAGCTAAGGGACATACTTTATCCTCCAAGGGAAACTTTCTGTATCTCCCATCCATGCTTGGCATCTAGCAAGGGTGAATGCTTTCCTGTATCTGAAGATCTCTAATTGGGAGAGGTAGGCGGCATGTACAAACTCACTAGTGACATCATCGGAGGGCAACATACATGGGAGGATGAAGCCCAGACACTGGAGGAAGCAGATAGATCACAAAATGGTCTATCTGGGCAGGAAGGAGCTTGAGGGAAATGAGTTAAGCCCCCTCTTTGGTGGCTGTATTGGGGTGTCTGTTAGTATGTGCTGTAGAATCATCCCTGTTTCTGAGACTGACTTCCTTGATCTGAGGCAAGGAATCAAGGAAAGGAACTCAGCAGTGCTCCTAACCTGTCCATAGAAGGATGTGCTTCCTATGTGGAGATCAAAGTTTTCCCACTGACCTGCGAAGTGAAGACTGTTAGGTATTTTAAATACTGTAATAATTCAGGTAACATTCCTGAAGATGTCAGAATTGCATATCTTTTAAGTCGCTTCAGATTTATTTCTATACACACACACACACACACACACACACACACTTACAATTAAATAACACAGTATATTTTTAAAAGCTATTAAAAACCATCAGACATAAGCAGCATAAAAACGATCCACAAAACAGAATCAAACCATTAAAACTCTCTTAAGGTAAAACCCATTATTAAAAGCTTGACTGAAAAGATGAGTTTTGGCCTGGCACCTGAAACAAAGTAAAGTAGGCACCAGGCGAGCCTCAAGGGGGAGGGCGTTCGAAAGGCAAGGTGCCACCAAAGAAAATGCCCTGCCTCTAGTCACTACCCAACTCAGCTCTGAAGGTGGGGGCAGAGCAAGCAGGACTTGAGAATAGGGTTGCCAGCCTCCCCCCCTCTTCTCAGGGAGCCTCTTCCACAAAGTGGGAAGGACAGTGAAGATGTCATTGGGCTCTGGTTGATGCCAGGTGGGCTGCCTTATTGGGAATATTTGGCAGGGTATGAGCTTTTGTGAGTCACAGCTCACTTCTTCAGCTACCCATATCTGAAGAATACGAGTATCTGAAGAAGTGAGCTGTGACTCACGAGTGCTCATAGCCTGCCAAATATTTTGTTAGCCTTTAAGGTGTTACTGGACTCTTGCCCTTTTCTACTGCTAGAGATAGACTGACATGGCTACCCATCAAAATCTTTGGGATATAAGCTTTCCAGATATCTGACAAAGGGAGCTTGAATGAAAAGTGCAGTTGGCGCCTATGGATTTATGGGATGAGATGGTCTTTAGATGTGGGCTCTAGGCTGCGAGGACTTTAAAGGTCAAAACCAGCACCATGAATTTGACTCAGAATCAAACTGGCAGCCAATATAGCTGTTTTAAGATTGGCAAGATATATTCCAAATGGCTAGCCACTGGCAAAAATCATAAGCAGGCTCCTGCTTTCTGAACCAGCTGAAGCTTACAGGCTCTCTTCAAGGGCAGCTCAATGTAGAGTACATTGCAGCAGTTCAACTGTGAGATATTACAACAGCATGGATCTGTTTGGCCAGATTGCCTGAGTCTAAGAAGGTAAGAGTCGGTGAGCCAGATGTAGATGATAGAAGGTACTCTTGGCCACTACAACAATCTGTGTTTCAAATAGCGTGGTCAGCTCTGTGAACACTCCCTCTCTGCCAATACCAACTTCACTCCATCCAACACAAGTGAATCTAATCTTTCTATAACATCAGCCTTCCTGACCAGAATAATTTATTTCTTGTGTGGATGCAAGTGCACCTTGTTCTGCCTTAGCTACTCACCCTGAATTGGGCCTGGAAACAAATTGGGAGGCAGTGCAGATGGAACAAGACTAGGGTATTATGGTCCCTACATCCTACTGTTGCATAACACTACTCAAGTCAACATGCTGGCCATAGTATTCTGTACAAAACTTAGGTTCTGGACAATCTGGACAGTTATGAAATTTGTTACTGATGTGAATCTGCTGTTTTATATGTTTGTTATGCCTTGGTTTATGTGTTGGTAAACTGCCATATTTTTTCACAATGTATCACTGTAGCTTGTTTGTAAAACTAGTGTTGCCCATTGGATAGATTGTTGCCTTGGAAATGTAGTGATGTTGCATTGGCATTGTGTTGGTGCTGTACCCTAAAAAAGTGCTGCATAGATGTTGGGCAACAGAATTTTGTGATTGCAATGCCAAGCAAAGCAAAGCTTACTATTGTTCTTTGACAGGGTGGCAGGTAGAGGAATTATTTTCTCATTTCACTGCAGGAGGAGTCAGGATTGGTTACTTTTCCTTTCATTTTAATGAATGTTGATATGTAGAATGTTTAGAATTGGATGCTGGTAGCCTAACATAAAATGCTGGTATAAGGAAAGAAGTGTTAATCCACAGTCAGAGCTGAGTATGTCTGCACGTTCCTAAATTGTTGGTTCAGTTTCACCATCAAATTCACCTTGTGCAAAGACTTTGTGCTAAGCCTTGGCTTCTCTGGTGTCCAAGGACTGTACCAGTGCTGAAGGGTGAGAAAACTTAAGTCACTGGAAGTGTCTAACCTGTGCTGGAGAAATAGGCCAATGAGAAGTTCAACCTAGAGGTTTCCCTAAATGCATGGTTGCAACCAAAAAGGGCAACCTAGCTTATTGTTTCCTCACTGTAAAATCTGCTATAACTTACCTAATGTCATGATGTTCTGCATTTTCTTTCCCATCACCAGTATCAGAAGAGACTGTGAAAATCACCTCATAATCTGAAAAAAAATTGTATGAATCTGTCTAATGGCCATGTGATGTTGTCCTGTCAAGCCACTGGTCCACTCAGCCCACTTTTATTAGCAGCACATCTCCAGGGTTTCAAGCAGGGCTTATCTCCTCACCGTTGGTTTTCTTTAAACTAAATCTGACTCCTATTCCAGTTCTTGAAGCCAGAGAACAGACAAGAAAATCACCAAACTTGGTTTCTCCATGACTTATTTATCAGTGCTGGAGTTAATCAAGCCCCGTGTGGTAGTGATAGAAATACCTGAAGAGCTGGACTGGCAAATGCTTGCATCTGATTCTGAGTCTTCTTACCTGTTCATCTGGGCTTTGTGCTTTCATTTCACTTTTCTTATAATAAATATTTATCCTGTCTCATGGTTCCTGCTTACTGTAGGTTGTTCTCCTTAGCCTGTTTTAGTGTGCTCTAACAGCTAACTGGAAGATTTAGGGGAATTTCACGTGAACAGAGATTATGTCCCTTTGGAGCTCAGGTTGCTGAATCTATTACATGTTTTCAGTGTTCCTGTAAGATCTATGCTGAGCAAAGAACTAATATGTTAACTCTGCTTATGGCTACCTTTCCAACCCACTCTGCGGATTACTGTCTGTTAAATCTCCTTTCGAGTCTGAAAGGAGGACTACAAAAACAGAAGCAAAATGTATCTCACAGTCAGGAAAACATGGTGAACAAGTCCTGAAGCCATCTGGACTGATTGGGTTCAGAGGACTGTGATCTAATTCTCATACTAGGCTTACTGATATTTTCGCTAACTTTTCAGATGTACTAGTTCCATCCTTTTATTATGTGAATTTTTGATTATAAATTGTGTTTATTTGTATACTGTATGTTACTGAATGTTTGTATTGGGCCCAGGCTGAGTAATTCCAACAAGCCATTGTACTTTATGGACAATTTTATTGATAATAAACCTGGAATTTTAGATGGTTGAGATGCAACCCAGGAAAAAAAAAAGTGCAAACAGTTCTTTAAACTGAAAATGCCAGGAACTGAATCTGGGAGCTCAGACATTAAGGGCAAATAGTTCACCACTCAGCTACTTCCTTCCCATTAGTGTCATTCCATTCCTCAGCCTTTGGCAGCCAGGGATGGCGTGGCCGTGGCACTGCTGTGGCGCCTCCAAAGCTGTTCCCCAGCTGCCAAAAGGCTTTTAAAAGCCTTTCATTGCCTTTTTAATTTTTAAATGGGGCATTTTGCCCCATTTAAACTTTCTGTTTAAATGTCTTGAACTTTGTGTTTAATAATTTTGAAAAATAATAAAAAATTATTTTTTAAAAAAGAGAGAGAACAGCAAGACTACGCCAGCAAAAAGTTGGCACAGCAATGCTGTTCTCTCCGGCAATGTACCGGGGCAAAGGGGGTCAGGAAGCTGCCTACTGGCAGCTCCCCAGCATGCCCTGGGAACACCCTCCAGGATGCCGGCGCGGGTCTTTGCACCGGTGGGATGCCAGCGGAAGTTCTTTGCACTGGTGGGATGCCAATGGTGCTTCGGCAGCACCGGGAGGACAACGTCCGGGTCCCCCCGTTGGTGTTCATGCCAACCTGGATGGCGTAAGTGGTACAGCTGCCCTTTCCTGGACTCCAAAGGACTTTTGCCCTTTCAGGTCAGGAATGAGCTGCAGGCCACCCTGACTCTTGAAAATATCTCTTGTTTTTTGGGGGGCGGGCAGAAACTATAAAATGACTTCAGGTATAGCAGGAGATTGGACATATGCAGTGAGATGATCCCCTCCCCCACTTTTAGAACACAACTCTGTATTGTTATCACTATGTAACCTTTGATACCTGCAGTTTAAGAGAAGTTTACTGTGGAGCATAAGGACTTGCTGTTTATGAAACACCAACCCCCCTCTTTGGCCTTGGTTGCAGTGTTCTTTGGATCTAGACCAAAGTCTGTATTTTGATCCTTTTTTTGATCTCAGGGCTTTTACTTTGCTCTTGCTGTCTTCACCAAATGTAGCCCTTTGCAAATGTTTCCTTTAGCCGGTTTCTGTCAGCGAGGGCATGCAATCGGACCCGGGATAGCGAGGTGACTTTCGTTTCATCTCTCCTTCCCATGGGAAGGAAGAGGCAACAGCCAAAAGGCTCGAGAGATCTCCACTTCAAAGTGACTTCCTGATTGTAATCCTGCTCTGATCTTAAGGTGTGAATTCTCTCTCTTGGTATTGGGGAACCGCTGATGTTTTGCATTTCAAAGATGTTACTTGTAAACATGCTAGCGTGTGTACGCTATAAGAATACCCTCCAAATGATTTGGCGCCATTGTAACGTTGTGTTTCATAGATTACTGTACCCTTCCTTTCAAATAAATTCTACTTTAACTCTCTGCTAACGTCTGGAGTAAAGTTGATGATTCCTGAGAGGCAACGGAGTCCTAGAATCTGACAGTACGTTACAATCCCAACCTTTTTTGTTTTCGGGTCAGAAGTAGTATTAGGATGTCTGTACCACCCTCGGGGCCGCTCAACGCGGGAGAGGAAAGTCGGCAGACTCCCGCTGATATTGAGGTTGGCCAAGGAGAAGCGACCCCGGAGCAGCGCCCACCCGGGCCTACCGATGTCCCTGGGAGGCTGACGTGGACCCCCCGACTCTCGGGGGCCGGGCAGCGGCAGAGAGCAGCGTCAGAACCAGGAGGCGACTTCTACCGGGGACCGCTGGCCGCTTGGTATGGAGAGGGGGAAGGGTGGAAGGACCCCACGCTCGCTCACACCCCTACCCTCACGGCAGAAGCGGCCACTCTGATACGCGGACAGAATCAGATGCTCGTTCTGCAGAATCGGGACCTGCAAACTCAGCTAGACACCTTGCAGCGGGATCTCGCAGCTGTTCTAGGGGCAGTGAGGGGGCTTGGACAGCCTGTGCAACCACCCCAAACGGATTCGCGGCCGACTACAGGACCGCTCGTTGTTGGGGAGGCTCCCACGCCCAGACGCCCTACGGCCAGAGACCTGAAGGTATCTTTCGACGGATCCAGCTCACAGTTGCCTCACTTCTTACTCCAAATTTCCGGCTTCATGAAGGACCAGGGGGAGACCTTTGCCTCGGAAGAGGCTCGGGTCAGGTATGTGATCAGCCTGCTGGAGAAGGAAGCGGTGGAGTGGGCAGTGACAGCGGCAGAGACTATGCCTAGGGTTTTGGCATCCCTGGATGAGTTCTTGTCCGCTCTGCGACGCAGGTTCGAAGATCCCCACCGGGGGGAAAAGGCAAAGGTTGCCCTGCGTCGTTTGAAGCAGGGAGCCCGCTCAGTAAGTGAGTATGCACAAGACTTTTTATCTTTGTCGTGCAAGATACGGGAGTGGAGCGAGGCCACAAAGGTCCAGCATTTCCGCGAAGGGTTGCGGTGGGAAGTGCTGGATGGCTGTTTGACTTTGGGAGATCCAGAATCGGTGGAGGAGTGGATAAGTTTAGCAGCTCTGGTAGAGAATCGCAAACTTACCCTCCAGTTCTCCAGGGATCGTCCTTCGAAGACAATCCCTATCCCGCCCGCGAGAGGGGACAACGCAGTAGGCCCCCGGCGAGAGGGAAGACATCGAGGAGTCTACAGTCTCGACAGGGCGCGTCGGTTCAGGGAGGGAGCTTGCCTTCAGTGTGGGAAGATGGGCCATTTTGCAGCAAAATGTACCAACACGCCGTCAGAAGGGACGAGCAACAGGGCGACACAAGAGCGGGAGGCGACACCACCTCGGAATCTGGAGCACAGGAGAGCGGAGGGGATGAACGGTCGCCGTGGGGCGGCGGCCCTGCAAGCTGAAACCTCATCGGATCTCCACAATCGTTGTACCCGAGATAGTTTCCGAAGCCCCTCACCGGCAAAAAACGAGGACGGCCTTCTGTGAGGGAACCGGCACAGAGGGCACCCGCGGAAGAAACCAAACCGGCTCCATGTAGGGTGAGTGATCAGGGAGAGACATTACTGATACCTGTGGTGTTACGAAACCCCCAAGGGGGGGAACCTGTGGCTGTTGTGGCTATAGTGGATTCCGGGTGCTCCCGGACCCTAATTGATCAGGCGGTGGTAGAGCGTCTGAAAATTGGGACTCGAGAACTGGACCAGTCCCTACACTTCCATCAAATGGATGGGAGTGACCTGCGGGGGGGGCCGGTTCATTTGCGCACTCGCAAGATGTGGTTGGGGGTGGGAAATCACTGGGAACAAATCCACTTCACGGTAGTTCCTAAAATTTCCTACCCGGTGGTGCTCGGCATCAATTGGTTGGTGGGGCATAACCCGAGCATTGATTGGGAACAAAGGCAGGTGGTATTTGGAGCTCCCCAGTGCGAGAGACACAGCCGGGATGATTTACCTGGAGGGGAAGGGGGAGACGCCGCTGCTTTGGAGACGCCCACGTTACCCCCAGAGTATAGTGACTTTTCCGATGTATTTGAAGGGACGGATTGTGATTTATTGCCTCCTCATCGCACAACGGACTGTGCCATCGAACTGATTAAGGATGTGAAACCGTCCAAGGCTCGAGTTTATGCCATGAGTCCTCACGAGAAAACAGTGCTGCGAGAATTTCTGGACAAGAACTTGAAGCGGGGTTTCATACGGCCGTCCAAGGCTGCATTTTCTTCTCCCTGCTTCTTTGTGAAGAAGAAAGGTACATCTGATCTCAGACTGTGTGTAGACTACAGGGGGCTTAACGCGATTACTGAAACTAATGCCTACCCCCTTCCCTTAATCCCGGATCTCCTGAGTGCGTTACAGGAGGGTTGTGTTTTTTCGAAAATTGACCTGGCGGAAGCCTACTACAGGGTCCGGATCAAGGAGGGGGATGAAGCTAAAACAGCCTTTTCTTGTTGCTATGGTTTGTTTGAATTTTTAGTCATGCCATTCGGTCTGTCTGGGGGGCCCTCGTGCTTCATGCAATTAATTAATGAGATCCTACACGACCTCCTATTTAAAGGTGTAATAGTATTTCTCGACGATTTATTAATTTACTCCAAGGATCCCGCAGAGCACAGAGAGTTGGTGCGGGAGGTGTTGAGTCGTCTAAGGGACAATCATTTGTATGCTAAGTTATCAAAATGTGCATTCAACCAAGACCAATTGTCGTTTTTGGGTTATGTGATATCTCCCCAAGGGTTAAGCATGGATCCGGAAAAGGTGCAGGCAGTGTTAGGATGGGAACCTCCCAGAACTCGCAAACAAGTTCAGCAGTTTCTGGGGTTTGCGAACTTTTATAGAAATTTTATTCAGGATTTCGCTCAAATAGCCTTGCCTATTACTGATTTGCTTAAAACCAAGGGGAAGGGGCAAGAGGCCACCTTTGCACAATACCAGGTACCTTGGACTGCCAGGTGTCAGGCGGCTTTCGAAATTCTTAAGGAGCGCTTTACCTCTGAACCCATTCTGGCGCACCCAGATTGCTCCAGGCCATTCACCTTACAGGTAGATGCCTCTGACAAGGCGATGGGAGGCGCGCTCCTTCAGAGGGATGATCAAGGGAGACTTAGACCCTGCGCATATTTTTCTAAGAAGTTCTCTGGCCCTGAACTCAATTGGCCAATTGGGGAAAAAGAGGCAATGGCGATTAAACATGCACTCACGGTTTGGCGACAGTTCCTGGAGGGGGCTGCCGAGCCCTTTGTGGTATGTACTGATCACCGCAACCTCGAATCTATTTTGGGTCAGCGGAAGCTGTCAGCCAAACAAGTGCGTTGGTCTACCTTTTTCTCTAAGTTTAATTTTACCATCAAACACATGCCTGGGAAAGAAAACTGCTTAGCAGACGGACTGTCTCGCATGCCGCAATATGAGTGTCAGGTTGAGCGGCCGGTGGGTTCTCTTTTCACACGGGAACACCTGGGTTTGACTCCAGAGGGGAATAGTGCAGGAGTTCTGACCAGAGCGCAAAGCCGCGCGGCGGCACAGGACTCGAGTTCGAGTTCCCCTCGTGAAGTGGTCGCTCCCACCTCCTCATCCCCAGCAGTCCCCGGAGAACTCTCAACCACTACCGCTGGGGAGGGGGGGGGAATCTCCCAAATAGAGCGAAGGGACCAGGCTGAAGGGCCGGTACCCACCCCCTTGCCGGGGTCGGATGTTGCCATTCCCCGCCTCTGGGCAGTTCCAGAAAGCCTCCCGGAGGTAGTCAAGAAAAGGTGGGGGGAGGCTCTTCAACGGGAGCGGGAGGAAGAATCTATCCCGTCCCAGATGACGGACAAAAACGGTATCTGTAAGAACAAACATTACGTGCCCAGGGAACTGAGGCGGGAGATATTGGAACGGAGCCACAGTTCAACAATAGGGGGACATTTTGGGTTTGCTAAATCCTTACACCTAATAAGAAGACAGTTTTGGTGGCCGGGGATGCGCCAAGACATCGAAGTATTTATCAAATCCTGCCCTGTGTGCGCAACTAGTAAACGTTTGATGGGAAAACCCCCGGGATTATTAAAGCCCCTAGAAACTCCCGAGGCACCCTGGCGAGTGATTGGGATGGATTTCATAACAGACCTCCCATCCAGTCAGGGGAAGACTGTCCTGTGGGTAATCACGGATCTTTTCTCTAAGCAAGTTCATCTCGTACCGTGTGAAGGGATGCCATCTGCACATAAACTGGCTCGCTTGTTTGTGCACTGCATATTCAAATTGCACGGATTTCCACGGAAGGTCCTGAGTGACAGGGGCTCCGTGTTTGTGTCCAAGTTCTGGAAAGCGTTTTTAGGAATTGTAGGTGTGCAGTTGGGTTTGTCATCTGCCTATCACCCCCAGACGGATGGGCAGACCGAAAGGGTTAATGCGGTGATGGAATGTTATTTGCGTTGTTTTGTTAATTATCACCAAGACAATTGGGTTGATCTGCTGCCACTGGCAGAATATGCCTACAATAACTCGGTGCACTCTGCAACCGGGGTGAGCCCATTCAAAGCAGTTTATGGAATGGATTTTGGACCATTAGGGGCTGTACCCACCCCGCCAGAAGGCGATCCCCCCGAGGTGTCTAAATGGGCTCACACAGTGAGGAACACTTGGCCCTGGCTTGTAAAAAACCTGGAACAGGCTAAAGATAGGTACAAACTACAAGCAGACAAACACAGAACACCTCAGTGGGAATTGAGGGTCGGAGAAAAGGTGTATCTTTCCACTAAGAACCTCAGGTCTTTACGCCCGTGTAAAAAATTGAGCCAACGGTTTGTGGGCCCATTTTCTATCTCCAGAGTTATCAATGAGGTTACGGTAGAGCTGGAGCTACCCAAATCCTTACAAGGGGTGCACCCGGTGTTTCACGTGAGTCTACTAAAACCCTTTCTACAAGCACCAGAATGGCACCCCGAACCCGAAGCGGCAACTCCCATCATGGTACAGGGCGAACGGCACTTTGAAATCTCCAGGGTGCTCGATTCTCGGAGGCGCAGGGGCCGACTGGAATATCTTGTGCGTTGGAAACATTTAAATTCCAGTCACGATGAGTGGGTGTCCGCTGTTCACGTACAGGCTCCAACCCTTGTAGCGGATTTCCATCGCCATTACCCGGACAAACCAGGAAATCTGGAGGGGGGGCCTTTGGGGAGGCGGAGTGTCAGCGAGGGCATGCAATCGGACCCGGGATAGCGAGGTGACTTTCGTTTCATCTCTCCTTCCCATGGGAAGGAAGAGGCAACAGCCAAAAGGCTCGAGAGATCTCCACTTCAAAGTGACTTCCTGATTGTAATCCTGCTCTGATCTTAAGGTGTGAATTCTCTCTCTTGGTATTGGGGAACCGCTGATGTTTTGCATTTCAAAGATGTTACTTGTAAACATGCTAGCGTGTGTACGCTATAAGAATACCCTCCAAATGATTTGGCGCCATTGTAACGTTGTGTTTCATAGATTACTGTACCCTTCCTTTCAAATAAATTCTACTTTAACTCTCTGCTAACGTCTGGAGTAAAGTTGATGATTCCTGAGAGGCAACGGAGTCCTAGAATCTGACAGTTTCCTAGGAAGCATCACTACCCTCCCCACCAAATCACAACTAAAATCCCTTGCACAGAGTTTGGCATCTGTACAACAAAGACTTGCAAAGTGCTAATGGTGTGTGTTGTGCTGTATAAATCTTTGCCGGCAAATGCTATATAAAGCAGAAGTGAAATGTGTAAAAACAGCAAAAATATGAAAACTGTAAAGATATTTATTGTGCAAAAAGAACCAACTAATGTGTGCCAGCTCAGCCAGTTGCCTGAGGGTAAATCTCTTGATGGGGTAGCGATTCAGCTGTCAAGGTGCCTGAGTGGACTTGTGGTCATCATAATGATTGGCTATGGACTGCAATTTTTTTTTTTTTTTGGTACAAGACGGCAATAAACAGAAAAGGTCAAATTTATTCAAATGAATCAACCACACATTTTGGTAAAAATGCAGGCAGGCTCATTAACTCAATTCACATCTTTTGTGTCAGGTTCCTAACATACCATACATCTGGAAAAATGCACTGATTTGTAAAAGACATAATGTACTGTTTCTCCAAACGTTTTGTTTATGGTATGTGATAAAATAGGATACATCTTTTAAAAGAAGATGGAATCTTGCAATTGGTTGAGCTATATTACGCAAGTATCAGTCTGTGGGGGAAAAAAATTCCTACTGGACAAGAAGAACAGTGTTTTAGGACGCTCAAGGCGTATCTGAGAAACCTGCTTCCAAACCAAAAGAAAACCAGATCACGGGAGCAATCCCAGATCCTGTCTCTGAATGGTTTAGGATGCCAATTAAGCCATACGCTAGCGTAACAGGAAGTTAGGCAAGGAAGGGAAACTGGGAGCACAACCACAGCCCTGGGAGACTATCAGCCATTCAATGTTAAATTGTGATACTGCTGGCCAAACACTCAACCCTTCATGACTCATTGGCTTGCAGGATTAGAGCTCCATGGAAAAAAATGTTTGGTGCTACAGTGAAGTCTTATTCATTACTGTCCTTGTCAGTGTTACTAGCCCCCCTCCCCGGTGAGGGCAGGGTATACCCTACCACCAGTTTCCGTTACTCACTGCCACTCTGAGAAAATTTAAAAAATGGTCATCAGGCCAATATTGTAATGTCACTTCTGGGGAAAACCCAGATATGATGTCATGCCTCTAGGAATTGTTGGAAACTCTATGGAAAACCATAGAGTTTCCAGCAATTCCTTCAGAGGACTGACATCATTTCCAGGGAGAACCTAAAACTGATGCCATGTCATTGTTGCCACCCACCCCCTCCATCTCTCTATCTCTCTCCCCCCCCCCCCGGTCTCCCATGCCTGGCAACCATTGTCATGTGCCTCTTTTGGCTGTTTGCAAACAGCCATCCAGCAGGGATAGAGACTAGGATGGACTCCATTGAATGAAATCTAATAAGATTGCTCCCAACCAAGCTTGCTAGGCCCTCACTGGGGGCAGGGGATCCCCTACTCTGGGGGCACTCTCCTTGGCGCTAATCAGCTGGCCAATGAGGACTTCCTGGCATCAAAAGGAGGCCAAGGCTTGCATCACCAGCAGTGTAGTGATGTCACTTTCTGGCACACACCAGAAGCGCAAATCATCATGTAGCTGACATCATCACTTGGCTGAGGCCATCATATTTTGGTCACATTATGAGAAGACAAGAGTCACTGAAAAAGACAATCATGCTAGGAAAAGTTGAAGGCAGCAGAAAAAGAGGAATACCCCATGTGAGATGGATTGACTCTGTAAAGGAAGCCACGGCTCTTAGTTTGCGAGACCTGAGCAAGGCTGTTGACAATAGTACATTTCGGAGGAGAAAATTAAAGGAGAATTCATAGTGTTGCCTGAGTCGGAAACGACTTGACAGCACTTAACACACAACACACATGGCTTCAAAATGTTTGGAAATTTTTCTCTCTTGTTAGGCTGCATGTTTTTCCCCCAGGAAAGGTAGTTAACCTACGTCCCCTAGTTTCTATAAATATGCAGCTGGAACTTCTTTGGCAACAAAGACCAAAGCTGACTGGTTAACAAAGATCCTCTTCATACACTAAGATGTTTTAATTGTACACTTCAAAATGTAAACGGTGCATGCAGCAATGGGTTTGTTGCCACATATATCATATAGGCATATTTTGGGAGCTGTAAATAGCTTCAGGTTTTTTTAAAAACTGATACTTCCTGGGCATTCCTACAGCCACTTTCCTGGGAGTAAGCCCCCTTAAACAGACTTGAATAGGATTCTGAGTGGACCTATTTAGGGCGGCATGGTCAGTAGCCAATTGGAATGTTTCTGCGCGTGGTGTGGGGGAAGTAGCCCTGTGTGTGCTCATTTGGAAGTAGCTCTCGATTGCTTATGCTTAGCCATCTTGTCCTGAGCTAAATAGTTATTATTTAATTAATCAGATTGTCAAGTATGGTCTACAAATGATGCATTCAATTGAAAACTGAACTGTGCTTTGGGAGATGCCAGTTTTTACAAGAGCCCATCTTTTCTGTTAGCTGGTGCAGATGCTCCTAGTTTTCAAAATCAACTGTGTTGCCATCCCTTTTACAAACTGTCAGCGAAGCAATTATATGCATTAAAAGGGATTTTTCCCCTTTTGTGCTCCTAAGGTGGAGGCAAATGTGTTTAGTGGGTGGTCATCAGCAAGTTGCAAATAACATTGTCTAGGAACTTAACAACACTTGCAGACAGAACCCTTGGTGGGTACATTTGTGTCTCAATATGCTTGAATTTTCTTAACATGAAGACAGCTTTGACTTAAAAAAAATTACACTGCCAATGAAGAGGTGGGGGGTAGGGAAGCAATCGTTCCTCACGGAAGCCTGAAGATTTTGGAGGCTTCTGTTACTGAAGGCCTCGGACCATTCATTTAATTAGCCAACTAAATTAACACTACAGTGCCACAATTCAGGATTCAGCGAATGCAAGACTACTCAAGCTGTGGATGTCACAGCACTAAGGAGTTAATAGGCAAATTATGTAAAGTCTTAGTATTCCACAAAATGAAATGTGCATGTGAAATAGAAAAAAAGAAGAAGAAAAAGATTATATTTGTCAGCTGTGCTACCATATGTTGCTCTGGCGGAAGCGCAACACAATGGTGACAATTTTCTGTTTCATTGAATGAAGATTTGTTTTGATTCCCATTATGCAGGAATGTCTTACCTGTAGCAGTCTCTGACATGATCATGGTATTTTGTGAACATGTGCAGAATTAATTCCATATAGAGCTTAAACACATCATACACATACAGAGGTTTGTGTAATGTATAATGAAAGTCTGTGTCATGCTGACAGGCTAGCTCTGTGTCAGGCTGACAGACTACTCTCAAGGTTAGCTCTATCAAAGCTAACTACTAAAGTTACTCTGGCTTTGTCCTTGAAGGGGCAGAGCTGAGCACCTTCCCTTGAAGGGGCAGTGTAAAGTCACCTTTCTGACTCAGCTGCCAGATGTCAGAATCTCAAAGGCCTTTTCAAGGTCTCAATAGCTGAAACTGTGCTATTGAGGCATTTAAGTTCTCTTAAAGATAAGAGTAACAGGCTTACTTGCTCTTCTGTAATCTGCCCAAGGCTGTCAGTTACTAAAAGATGTTACACAATGACCAAATGTAAACAATGACTCTTTGCAAGTGACAATGTCAGCTATAATTGTGTTTCATGAGTTATATAGTTAAACGTTGTGCTACAGATTTCTAAGTAGTCTCATTTAATGCGTATTGTCCTAACGAAGAGGATGGTATAGAAATTAAATATGTAACGTGATCATGTACCTCAGAAATGAGTATTTATACTTTAGGCACAGAGGAATGAAGGGGAAGGATGTCCATATTTGGACAATAAGATATCAGAGGACAGGAGCAGATGCCACTAAGCTCCTGGTATCTGATAAGAGAGAATAAAGGTACCCTTTTGAAGGATAAGGAAGAGGGGATAAAGGAACACTCTTAATGGGTCTAGAAACAGCATAAATACAGCTGCAGAACAGCTAGCACTTTTAGAGTGTTATGACTGGCAGACTGCAGCTGTCTGGAATGACACTTCTCCATCTCAAAAGGCTTGAGATGTAAAACATTGGAACTCTGGTCCTTGCGTGGATAGTAGTTCTCAGATATCTTGAATTATCAAGATCTGGATATTTCAACATATCTTACTTACAGTCTTCTTGTGAGACTGCTCTATTCCTAGAAGAGGATAGAGACCCTTAGAATTCCTATTCTTTGAATGGGAATCTAAGTGCAGTGATCTTTCCATGTATTGGAACACTGAGAGTCCATCAGATTTATGGATTCTTACAAACTAAGCCTATTTGGCTTACCAATGCTAAAAAGCATCCTGAACACAGGGCTAATAGCTAGACCTCTGAGATTGTGTCAGAACGTCCTCTACTTAACAGAGGGACTTCTGAACCTCCTCAGAGCAAGAGACCAAAGAAGGGAAAGGAGACTCTCTGTACTCTGTGAGATATGCACAAATGCACATACACAGATTGGCACAGTCAAAGAGACTGTAAACAGCTTTAAGCTAACACATAGTATTTATACATTCAGCATTGCTGTCTAAAACTAGAAAGAGCATGCATAGCATGTACATACACAATGCCTGATCTTAATGATGATCGGTTAAGAATATTAATAGAAGTCTTTAAAGGATTCAAGACTTAGCAAATACAGATACTCTGGGATAACTTCATATGTTCTCAAAAAGCTTAGACTCTTAAAGGACTCCAGATGACACAGATGACACAGCAAGGTATAGTGTGTCTTCTGTACAGAAATGTTATGCTGTTTTGAATGATTTAAGTTAGGATGCTTCTAACCAAATCTTTCTCCAAAGAATTAACCATATTTTGACAGGATTTCTGTAACCTTATATTCTGAATGAAAGTGCATTGCACTAAGGATACTTTATGAGTATATTCTGACTAAAATACTCCTTTATGGAGGCATAGAGAATGTGAATGATTACTTGCTACATAAACATGTTTAAGACTAATGATGTCTATCCTTATATGATATTTTAAGGCTTTGCAACCAAAAAGCATATATTATATAATGTAAATAAATGTGTTTTTTATATACTTCTATTCTTGTCCATTATTATAAATTTATTGGCGTGTTCAAGAGATGTCCTAGGAACAATAACAAGTTTCTAGGAACCGTTGATTCCGGTCTAGTGGTGTCTCGCTGAATAAGATAACATATCCCTTCTCAGGAAGAGGTCCTTTCTAAGAGTGTAGGCACTTAACGGCCCGAACCGCGACATTACCCTTTTCCCAGTCCCATCCACACTTACCTTTCAATGAGTGCCTGTATAGCATCAGCATGTTCTTGGAGGTAATAATGTGATGCTTTATATAATTATCCTTTCTCACCATAGTTATTTGGGAGTAAGTCCCATCAACATCAATGGAAAAACAACCTGCTCGCTAAACCCATAAATCCAATAATGTGAGAATCTGTTACTGCTGTGTACTCTGAAATCTTTGGGTCTTAAAACAGTGGGAAGGAGATGCTAAAAGTGATATAGGATGATACTGTTTGGTTGCTCTTGTCTTGTTTATATTGAGTTTATGGTTTTGCTTTACTCTGGCCCGGGCTGAATTCTTTTCAGTGTTGTCATTGCATCTTTTGCATGACAGTTCCAGTAGTGGATAGAAAGGCTTTGATGAGGGATCGCTCCAGTGCATGGTTCAGTATCTTGACAGCAGCACAGGCAGCTGGATCTCCTGGTGCATCTGTATCTTCACAGCGTTATTTTGCTGTGAAGGCAAAGAGAATACTTTGATGTCACTTGCTTATGCCCAAATTAAAAAGGGGTTTGTCCCTCCCATCTTATGTTTCATATATCTCATTTAGTTTTTTTTAATGTGTGAGTGTTATCACCCCTGTGTTAATTCAGTTGCCTCAGAATTTTCGCTCAGCAGTGACTGAATTATCTCTGCTGTATATCAGTCAATAATACTACTATGCACTTATTACTAGAAGCTTTGTGGCTAAAGAATTGGGTGGTTAATTTAAGTCAGTTTGCACAATTCAATATCACACACACTTCTTCTTTCCTGCAAACAGTATACAACCTTAGGCCTACTTCCCAGTTTTTCCTCAGGTCCTACTTTGGCCTGGTTCCTCCTTTTTGCGCCACCATGTTTCAGTCACAGTTATTTCCTCAGACTGCTACTTTGCAGGCCAGTGCCAGTATTCAAGAGCTGGGGCCAGCTGATGTAATTGCAGTATAACCCCTAGGGTTGCCAACCTCCCGGTGGTGGCTGGAGATCTCTCTCTATTACAGCTGATCTCCAGGTGACAGAGATCAGTTCACCTGGAGAAAATGGCTGCTTTGGCAATTGGACTCTCTGGCATTGAAGTCCCTCTCTTCTCCAAACTCCGCTCTCCTCAGGCCCTACCTCCAAAATATCCAGGTATTTCCCAACCCGGAGCTGGCAACCCTGATAACCCCCCCTTCATTCTGCCTATATTATTGACTTCTCAGGATTTTTAACTGCCCCTTCTCTCACAGAAGTTGTACTGCAAACACCTTAGCTCCCTGAACAACTGAGTATTCCATGCTACCATATCACTCAGCCAATTGGTGTAAGAGACTCTATTCCACAAGCACAACACAATTTGGTTAGGCTGCTCAAAGCTTGTCATATATATTCTCATTCCTAATAGCAACCCTGTAAAACAGGTCAATATCATTCCACTTTTGCAAAGCAGGGGTGAGGCCAATGTTTACGGAAGAGGGCAGGTGCAACTTCTTGATTCCTTTCTCTTCTCTGCTAGACTAGTGCTCATCTGCTTCTACATATTTGACATTTATCTGCTATGCACTTTCTTTCAGTCTCTGCTCTGAGACTCCAAAGCAGACTTCATTTTAGTTGCTGCTCTTGCTATACATTTCTCTCCACAGGTCAATTAAAACAGATCATGTCACTGTAGCAGAGGGCTTAATACTAATAGAACGGCATAATTCCAGCATTCCCTGTCACATTCATTTCTGTTCTAAAATTTACTTATTTTACTGCCACTGCACACTGAAAAGAGGCTCTAATTGGAATCTCCATAATGAGCTCAGATCTTTGACTAATTACTTTTTTCTGAATCTGAGCCATTTAATTTGGGATAAAATTCCTGCTAAATAGTTGGGGACATTATTAATAGCTAAATCAGGTATCTTCATTGGTGCCTTACTGAGCTAATTAAATTAATTATAAACTGAAATGATCTTTTAAAATTAAGTGTGTGGGGCATGATCCATCAAAACTTAGTCACAACTAAATTCCATTTTACTTAATGAAACTAAAGTGCATTGTTAAAGCCCATTCATTCCAGTGGGATTTAGTCATCACTAAATGGGCCATGGGTAATCTGGTCTGAATTTCATGTGGTGCATTTGCTAGTTTCAAGTGACCATTGTGCAGGGATGACTGTAGTGTGAACCAGGAGAATTAAGGATTACAATCTAAATGGTTGAAAAGTTCTAATAAGAAAGTACCATGTGGCTATGTGCCAGCCTCTTTGGGTCCAGATGCATGGGAAATGTCTTCCAAACATCTTCCAAATAAAAGGGATTTGTCCATTCAGGGACAAGTCACTGTAGTCATAGACTTGGCAACATTCTGGGGTTAGTGGGTGCTTTTTCTGTTAGGAAACAAGAGAATAATCATTCAGCTATATGGAATGGGGGGATATGTCTTTGACAATTTGATTTTTATTTATATCAATAATTTACATCCTACATTCACAATTCATTGAATCCATAAGTTGGCCAATAACATAGCATAATTGTAAAATACAGCAATAAATATCTAAAATAAATAAGAACATTGTAAGAGGCAATGGAACTATTGAGTGGCATATTATTAAAAATAGCTAAACAGTTAATAGCATAAATAATTCTATTGTTTATTTAAGTGCTGTTAATAGGGTTGCCAGGTCCCTCTTCACCACCAATGGGAGGTTTTTGGGGCGGGGCCTGAGGAGGGCGGGGTTTGGGGAGGGAAAGGACTCCAATGCCATAGAGTCCAATGATTGAAGTGGCCACTTCCTCAAGGGGAACTGATCTCTATCATCTGGAGATCAGTTGTAATAGCAGATCTTCTGTCACCACCTGACGTTGACTGATCTTTTGATCATAATAAATGTTTATGTTGTTGTTTATTTATTTCATTTATACCCCACCTTTCTCCCCAATGGGGAACCAAAGTGGCTTAGATTGTTCTCCTCTCCTCCAATTAATCCTCACAACAACCCTCTGAGGCAAGTTAGGCTGAGAATGTTTGACTCAGCAAACTTCCATGGATCTCCCAGATCCTATTCCAGCTGTCTAGCCACTACCCCACACTGGCTCTTTACTTTCTCCCTCAATTCTCTCATTAAGGAGCTATGCATCATCCCTCTCTCCAGTGTCAAAAAGTTACATTCAACCAAGGCCATTCTCAATCCACGCACTTCTCTCAGTCTGTGTCCATCCTTCTTTCTCATACTGAGAGGCTACTAACAAGTTACATGATACCTGCAATGTCACATGACATCTTGCATGTAGGAAATTGAAAAGCAACTATCATAGATCAACAATACAAAGGGAACATTCATATTATTGTAAACAAAACTTATTAATGGACACAATTCACTTGTTCAAGTGTGTGCCATAAAATGTTGGTTTTAATGATTGATGATGACATTTTAAGTTAAGTTTAAGTTACTGTGTAGTGTTGTCATCATGATAGTTTAAGCAGGTTCTCTGAATTCCCAGCTTTCATAAAAAAAGAGTAAGCCTCTAGCCTCTTCCCTTGTGGAGATATAAGGAGAAAGGCATATATCCAGGAGGGAAGGGGACAGAGACTTACTTTTAAAAATGAAATCACTCATCTGGGGGAAGAGATGTTGATATCAGTCCAACCATTGAAAAGTGGGCAGGAGGTGGGTGGTACAAAGACAACTGAGAGAAACATTACATGCTAGGTAAAGCCGACTCAAAATCAGTTTCCATAAAACCATCACGATAAAAGTGATCTCAAAAGAATTGCCCCCCCCGGGGGTGGGGGGTGGGGAAATGGGACAAAAAAACTGAAGTGAAAATTAAAGGCACAAAAATGCATGTGGAAATCAGGGGATAAACTGAAGCAGTACGGGGCCAGAAACAAAAAAAAAAAAAATCCCTTGTGGAAAAGCACAAAATCATTTTCAATCCTCCTACATTCTTCAGCTGGGCTTTTGATTAAGCTGCCTGGCAGATTTTAAAGGGTAAAGGTAGGAATGTTTTATTTCCCTTTCAGTTATCAGAATTCAAATTTGTATCTGAGCATGCAGGTACTAAATTTCATGAGCAAGAAGCAGTTGACTAATCTGAACAAGAATAAATTGTGTGCTACCGTAGGATAATCAAATAATTTCCCTCTTGGCTGGTATGTTATGATGATCCTCTTTTGATAGGGTTAATCTAGGGGCTTTCAGTTTAATTGCAATTAATTCACAAAGAATAGCTTTTTATTTTGGTGCATTTTAGTACGACAACACTCCATATTCTACTAAGTGTCACAGTTTTGTAAATGCAGTGTAGTCTTTCTGCTTTGAGTTCACCACCATTTCTTTATCTTTGCTCCTATAGGCCCTTTTAGGTCTTTAGTTGCTGATGATTCCCATTATCTGTTCTTTTCTACGACCCTGCCTACATTCAAACACTCATTCATTTATTTGTGCTCACAGACCAATTGGTCAGAAGAAAATATAGGAGAAAATAAAATACATAATTGTTAATAATTAGTTACATTATGAGAATGCCATAGACAGGAATTTTGCCAATGCAAAATGGAGATCAGCATCAGGTAACAATTTAGCTACAATCTTCACATCTGGAGCTGGGGTCCATTTTTGAATGTACATTACGATCCACTTATCTTGAGCAGTAGCATATTTGTTACAATCGATAAAGAAATGCCAAATTGTATCTAGTTTTCCAGATTTACAATCGCAAAGCCTCTCAAGGAAAAGGACCCCTACAAACCTGCCAGATAGTTCCCCTAACAGGAACATTCAGACAAACCAAGGTTTGCCGATGATGGCTATGAATATGGCTTACTGTCACGTTCATGGATCCTTCCTCCTCTCATTGGCAGATCACTGCCTGATTTTGGAAGTGTTCAATTCAACTCCAAGTTGTCATGCTGTCCAAAATGCAGGCACCTTGCTAAACTGGAGTTTGTTTCTTCTTCACAAACCAAGATTCTCAAGCAGGATTAAACTGTTTTGAAACCTCAGCTTGTATGGAAGTAACAAACTCCAGTTTGTCCGGGTGCCCACAAATGGATGTCAAGAGAAACTGAAGTTATTCTGAGGATCTCTGAAACCAGGAAGTTTTCATAACACTTCATGCGTGAAAGGTCATGACAGGAGAAGGGGAGAATTTATGCCCATCATAAATAAAATCTCAGCTTGCTCATGACATCTGAACAGAGCTTTGGAACAGAGTCTAGTGTGCTTGAGTCCAGTCTATGCTATCTGTATGCAGAAGGTTTCCATAAATGGATTAATCCTAATTGGGAACACAGACTTGGGGGGGGGGGAACCAGTGACACCTGCAACCAGAGGGAGAGGGTCAGTGTGCATACATATGCAGTGCCTCCTAAACAAAATAGCCCCTGCAGGCAACTAGAAGAAAATATTAAACTTTATATTTAAAAAGTAAACTCATATTCAAAGTTAACATAAAAATGTATCCACACATGCAAAATACGTGTGTAAAGTTTTGATGATGAATAAAACTTTTTATATCCTTAAAGATGTCCGCATATATGGAAAGAGTGTTATCATCATAACATATTAGAAAATCATGTATCCATTCAGAGGTAGGCTAAGAAAAAATATTTTATGGGAGATATCTACAGAAAACATGAGCCTGCGCTATTTTTCCAACTTCCTGATTGCTATGGTTTTATGTTAGGAAATCCAAACTATTGTTTCTCATTTGTACCAGCAAACAAAGCCCCTGCTGGTAAGTATCATTACAACGAAAGCTCCCACTGAGTGAAGTGATAATCATATTCGTATTGATGGGCAAGAGAGACGCTGAGACAATTTTTTGGGAAAATCCTAATTGAATTATTCTTGTAACTGACAGGATCCCATTATGCTTTGTCCAACAGTCAGTGTTGTGTAGTAGTTAAGACTAGGACCTAGGAGAACCAACTTCAGGCCCCCTCTCCCCCAGTGCCATGAAGTTTGTTAGGTGACCTCGGGAAAGCCACTCACTGTCTCTGCCTAAGCTACTGCATACTAATTTGGCCCATTTTCCTTTGATTTGCCTGAGTCAAACCCTTCATTTTGGAGCAAGGTGGTTTTTTTCAATGCATGGTTGTTGCCAGAATAAAATGAGAAGGGGAGAACCAGCTAAGTTGCCCTGAACTCCTCAAAGGAAGAGCAGGATAAAAATATACGTGACACATCATATCTGGGATTGCCCACCCCGGTGAGCAGCTCCCTTGGAGAACTGCAGAGGGAGGAGGGATATGGGGGAAAGAGCAAGCAGGAGCAAGGGACAAGACTTAGGAAGGAAAAGCTACCTACTAGATAGTGGGGCTACCTACTAGGAGACCTTGGGGGTCCTACCTTCAGGGACAAAATTCACCACCAGGTGGGGCTCCAGACCACCCAGTATTTACCAGGCAATGTGCCAGAAATTATCATCCTACTTTAAGGACTTGCTGTGGCTTCCCTGAGACAGACACATGACAAGATACATAGCTTTGATACACAGGGATCAGTCAGCTCTGAATTTAGGCAACAATAGAGTGCATGTTCGGAAAACTTTTGTCATATCACTGAATAAATTGTCCAGCTGTGTTTTGGGTTTGCTATGAATTAGCATCGGGAACTTTGTCTTAGCAGAACTGTAATTGTTGTGAAAAGATCTGTGTGGGAAAAATGGCAACTCGGATGCTGAATAAAACTGCCAACTGTAAAGGCAATGGATCCAGCCCACTTTGTAAACACTTATATTGTACAACTATAGTTACAATCCAATATGGTAAAGAAAAAAAATGCAGGTTTAGTAATGTCACCAAATTCAACATTACTTAGTTTGATATATGAATTTGTGTAGCTTACACCACTCAGATGTATTATGAACCTAGCACAGCTGAATTTCCCCCGATTCGGCTGTTTTCAGTTCGGATGGAACCGAATTCAAAAAGAGGTGGGAAAACAACGAGCTGAATTTGGCTAGTTCGGGGCGATAGCCAAATCAATTCAGCAAATTCAGGGGCTCCGAATCAGCAGCATAACCGTCAGTTAGTAAGCAACTAGCAGCATTCTCCCTCGGCCAATGGTGGCCAAGCCGGGTCTTCTTCTGGCCAATCAATCGCGGTTGAGTGCATCAGCCCAGCTGCTGCACAGCCCAGGGAGAGAAAGAGAGAGAGTCTGTTTGTGTGTGAGAGAGATCCCCATGGGGGGGTGCGTGTGCACATTCGTGCCTTTCTGTGACTCTGGGGGGCATGTTTGGAGGTAGAGGTCCCAAACTTTCAGTGTAGCTTGAGGGGACCCTTCTTGCAAGAACCCCCAAGTTTTGTAAAGATTGGGTTAGGGGGTCCTGAGTTATGGGGCCCGGAAGGGTTCCCTCCATCTGCCCATTGCAATAAAGCCATTACAAACACATTTGTGGCTTTCCGTGGCTCCGGGGGGAGCATTTTTGGAGGTAGAGGTCCCACACTTTCAGTGTAGCTTGAGGGGACCCTTCTTGCAAGAACCCTCAAGTTTTGTGAAGATTGGGTCAGGGGGTCCCGAATTATGGGGCCCAGAAGTGGTCCCCCCACCCATCTGCCCATTGGAATACAGCCTTTAAAAACACATTTGTGTTGGGCCGTACCATTACCCTGGCCCGGGGGTCTGACTAAAAGACAATCTCGAGTTATGGGGTCCCCCCCTCATCCAGCCATTGGAATGAATGGGAGCAAGCAATCCTTAATGTGCATCAAAGAGCGGCAAATCCAAGGCAAAACCTCCCGTGCATAAATGGCCAGAGTGTGTGTGTGAGAGTCTGCTAGAATCGTACTGGATTACTCCTGAGTCCTGACTCCCAGTCCCTGCTCCTGATGGAAGAGAAGAAATCCACAGTAAGACCCATTTGGGGTCTTTTCTCTATAATTCTCTATAATTTTTTTCCTGTGTGTGTGTGTATGTGGGGGGGGGAGATTCTGTGTGTGTGTGTGTGTGGGGAAGCCAAAGGGGGGTGGGTTTACCTGTTCTGCTGGGGGGTGGGCTTTATTGCCTCTGTGTGGGACTGTGCTTTCAACTGTTTTCACCGGCTGCCAACTTCATGTGGAGTTAACTGTGGGTCAGTGAGTCTCTCTCTGGCTGGTTCCTATTGTTTCCAATGGGCTGTGCAGCTGCTCCTGTTGTTTCGAATGGGCTAGCCTGTCATTCGTTTTAGTACATCCCCTGTAATGTCAATGCAAGTCAACCGACGTTCCCCTCTCCCATTATCTTCAATAGGCTGGGCAGCCTCTCCCATTGCTTCCAATGGGCTGACTTGTCATTCGTTTTAGTACATCCCTTTTAATGGCTTTATTCCAATGGGCAGATGGGGGACCCCTTCCAAGCCCCATAACCCGGGCCCCCCTGACCCAATCTTCACAAAACCTGGGGGTTCTTGCAAGAAGGGTCCCCTCAAGCTACACTGAAGGTTTGGGACCTCTACCTCCAAAAATGCCCTCCCGGAGCCGTGGAAAGCAGCAAATGTGTTTTTAATGGCTTTATTCCAATGGGCAGATGGGGGACCCCCTTCCGGGCCCCATAACTCGGGGCCGCCTGACCCAATCTTCACAAAACATGGGGGTTCTTGAAAGAAGGGTCCCATCAAGCTACACCGAAGGTTTGGGAGCTCTACCTCCAAACATGACCCCCTGAGTTGCGGAAAGTTTCGAATGTGTTTTTAATGGCTTTATTCGGCCAATTTTCCCCCGAACTCCGAACTTAGTGCCAAATTCCACAGATCCGAATCAGGGAGTTCGGACTTCGGCATTTCCTGAATCAAAATAGGCCGAATTTTGCTGAATCTGAATTTTACTGAAGTAAACCCAGAAGTGACATCAGTCCTCTCTAGGAATTGGTGAAAACTCTATAGTTTTACCATAGAGATATAGCCAATTCCTAGAGAGGCATAACATCACTTCTGGTTTTCCTGGAAGTTATGCCTCCCAGCTGGGAGGCGCAGATCTCTTTAAAGAGCCCCCCGTTCTCCTTCAGGGAAGCCCCGTGAAGGCGCGCACGGGAGGGGAACAGATCTGCGCCTAACAGCTGTTAGTTGCAGATCTGTTTAAAGGGCCCCCCTCGCGCCTTCAGGGAAGCCCCACGAAGGTGCGCGGGCCCCCCGAATTTTCCACCAAACTCCGGATCTCGCGCCGAATTTCACGGATCCGAAGCGGGGGAGTTCAGACTTCGGCACGGCCCGAATTTAAAATGGCTGAATTTTACCGAAGCCGAACTGTTCTGAATTTTTTTCCCTACAGCCCTAGCCTGTGCATTGCCAAATGCCAATGATGTTGTACCATCAATGGTATTTTAAAATAAAGTTGTCTCTAGTGGCCACTTCATGCAAGTCATTCCTTGATAATATTGAAGTAATTGACAAAGGAAATGGCTATGTGAACTTGCCATTTATGTGTTTCTTGACAAGCATGACCATGTGGATTACTTGTTTTCTGATGTCTCTATTGGAACCACTCGGCTTTGCCAAACAGTCCTGATCAGTTTGGAAGTAGATCTTCGAACAATTTCTGCAGCTGTGTTGTACAGTGCACTCTTACCTAGATAACAAATGGGGCAGGTGATTCACTGGCCAATTACAGGTGGTGTAGTCTCATGGGATGGAACGAGTGTACACTCCTAAAATGACCAGCGAATCACCTCCATAATGGTCTTTTTGTTGGCATGATTAAGAATTCACATCCTTCGGTGGTATAAATCACTGTCGCTTCAGAACTGCACATCATTAACTTCAACTTTGGGTTATTATCTACTTTATAATGAGGACAACATTTTGTTATGTAGCTGTGTAATACTTACCAGAACTGAGGCCTTGATCGTTCTATTAAATGATCAAGGCCAGTCTGAGCTCCTTGTAGGAAGGGTAGGATAAAAATGTACTATTTTAAAAAAAATTGGTCCCTCTAGCCCTATATAGTCTACTCTAACTATCAGTAGTTTTCAGAGGTCCTAGACTAGGTCTGAGATTCCTGTTGGACCTTTTGTAAGCAAGTGCGTGTGTTCCTGACAGAGCTATAGATTGTCCCATTTTATTTAGCCTTTAAAGACTGTTGTGCCCTTCCTCTGCTGCTTTTGTACTGAGCTTTGTCTTTTTCATACATCACAGCATACCTCATTTTAGGAATCAAAGCCAAGAGAGCTTGGCCCTTTCTCTTGTGGTAGGTTAACACATTCATAAATTATTTCAGTTTGCAGTTCACCTCGTTGCATTTCTTTGTTACATTTACTCAGCTTGGCACAGATTGACAGAAAAATTCATCTGATAAGCGCATAAGGCAGAACACTTGGCAGCACACCTTCGTGACATGTAGAGACTGGCCTCATGCTCATTCCAAAAGGGCGCACTTGATGTAGCCCTGTACTCTGCTGCTATATAGGTTTATTTATTTATTTATGTGACAGTATTTCTTTCATTGCCACTCGCATTCAGAGAGATCTAGTGTAGTGTAGTGGGTCAAGGGTCAAACTAGGCCTGGCCACGCCTGGATCCAAATTACCACTTGGCCATGAAGCTCACTGGGTTACCTCAGTTCAGTGACTTTCTTTCAGCCTAACTTACATCACAGGATAGTGAGATGAAATGGTAAGGCTAAGAAGGCAATGCCACATGTACTGCTCTCTGAGCTCCTTGGAGAAAGGGGGAGGGATGAAAACGAAATCAAAAGTACCAATGTGTCTCTTTTGAGTATTCTAATACTTGTCTTTCTTTACAAAACCAACTCAGTTTCTTAGTATAAGATTGCTTTGATGTTTTTTCTATCAGTCATAGCATAAATAACTAAGTCTAAATATGTGTACCACTTTCCTCTGCTGATTTGTAATATTGTAGTCAATAATCTCACCCTGCATGCTGTCTTTTTTGTTCCAAGAACTTGTGCTAGCAGCTTGATTCATTTCTCAAATTCATCTTTACATCTCCTGTTCACTTTGATAGCTGCAACAGTGGGAGATAGGAATGGGGCTATTGTTTCAAACTTACAAGAGCACTGGAATAACGAAGGCCCAGTGGACTGAAATCCCTTTAAGTTGGCTTCATCAGTACAATATGTTGCTGTGTATTAACTAGCAATGGACTTCGTGCAGCACAAAACAGCCTTTCATGCTTGCTACTGCAGTTCCAGGATGTGGAATGGTATAGTACAGCCCAATCTCGTCAGATCTTGGAATCTAAGCTGGGTATGTACTTGGGACCTCCAAGGAAGATTCTGCAGATGAAGGCAATGGCAAACCACTTCTGATTAATCACTTGCCTTGAAAACCCCACCAGGGTCACTATAAGTCAGCTGCGACTTGATGGCACTTTACATACACATTGCGGCCCACATAGAATACAACATGGTCAAGAGAAAGAGGCTAGAATGGTTTTGTTTGACAAAATGTTCAATTACATCCTGTTAGAAGATGTGGGTGAATTGTAAGTACCCTCATAGTCTGGAGTACATGAATTTAAGATTGCAAAATATTAGCCTAAGTGGTGGCGAACCTATGGCATGTGTGCCAGAGGGAGCACGAAGAGCCCTCTCTGTGCGCACGTGCGCCATCGCCCCAGCACATCTAGAGAGTTGCAAATCCAAGGTGTGTGTTTTGGCCATTTGGTCTTTACCCTTGCCCGCCGGCCACGCTAAGACCCTGCGGGATCCACCTGGGCCTGCCTCCTGCCTTCCTTTCCCCCCTGCTTCCCGGAGCCTCCCGATGGGCCTCAGAGCGACCGAGTGGCTCCGGAGCAGCAGCAGAAGTGGGTGGTGGTGGCGGCGGGGTGGGCATGGAGTGGCGAAGCCGGGGGTTGCTGCTGCTGCCACTGCTGCTGGCCACCCTGGCTGGCGCGCAGTATGAGAAGTACAGCTTCCGTGGCTTCTCGGCGGCCGAGCTGCTGCCACTGCAGCACGCCTATGCCTACGCACTGGAGCAGTATGAGGGGGAGGGCTGGAAGGAGAGTATCTGCTCCCTGGAGGCCAGCCTTCACCTCCACCACCTGCTGCGTGACAGCGAGGCTCGCTGCCACCAGGAGTGTTCCGGCGGTGGCAGCAAGGTGCCTGGGGAGCCCTGGGTCAGGGAGCCGGCCTTTGGAGAGCTGGGCCCCAGCTCCACACCGGATGAGGGGCTGGCTGAGCTGGAGCTCTTCGGGCGCATCCTGTGGTGCGCCTCCTGCCTGCGGCGCTGCAAGCGCAGCCTGCCCGACTTCCAGCTCCGCTACCCACTGGCCGAGACCCTGCGTGACTTCCAGCGACGCACCCCTTACCTGTACCTGCATTACACACTCTATAAGGTGAGGGGCGCACCCCCGGAGACTGTCTGGCCGCGCTATCCTGTGCAGAGCAACTCCCTAGCATGGGATGAAGTGGGGATGTTAATGTATGAGTTGTTTTTTCTAAACTAAAACCTCAGTATTCAGGTTAAATTGCCGTGTTGGCACCTTTGATAAATAAGTGGGTTTTGGGTTGCAGTTTGGGCACTCGGTCTCTAAAAGGTTCGCCATCACTGGAAGGGTTTAAAGATGTTAGCTTGTCTCTGGCATCATTAGGAACATTGGCTACATTAGACTTGTGGTGTGGGAGGCTCAGTTTTTTCTTTTTTTCCCTATGGATCCTTTCCAGTTAGTATTACTCACCAATATGAACTTGGATGTGACAGTTGATTTATGCCCAATACTGTTGGCAAGAATTGCCAGTATTTCCTGAATGCCTGAAAGTTGTACAGCTTTGGTAAAAATAAAATAAAATCTTCACATTGATTTCCTGACTCCCTTAAGTCCAGTTTTCCCTTTGGGAGTAAAACTGTAGAATGGGTAGTCTCCAATCAGTTTCGGGTCTCCAGATGTGCTCTTCTGCATCCATAGTTCTGATCTGACTGTGCCCATTCCTAGCAACCAGAGTTTTGTGTGTTTTCTTGTTCTATTTGATATTTGCTGATTCATATATGTCCTTTTAAAATTTTGGTCTACCGAACATACTCGACTCAGAGATAAACTGGGGCAGAAAAACACAGAGTAAACATGTCATCATTCTGGGGTTATAAGTATTTTATTTTTTTCAGCCTGCATCTCTGCTGACTGGCCACACCTGTGTTGAACTGATGACTTAGAATGATCCACTGATGGATCTCCATGAAGAGATAATCCCCCTGATCAATGAATTATTTACATTTTGGAACATGCTCAGTGCTTCAAGGAAGGAAAGGATTTCAGCAGTTTGAAAATGTTTGGTTTCAGGAAACAGACTTTGTAACCAGCTGGAAACTTTTCTGTTCTTCTAAACAATATATTGCCATCTGCAAAACTCACTACCTTGTGTTTCACCTGTCTCCAGACCATTTATGAAAAAGCACTGCTCTCAAAACAAATATTTGGGGCCTTCCATATTTAGTTCCTTCTATTGTGCAGAATATAAATTGATTCCTCCGTTCTGCTTCCTGATTTTTAACTAGCTTCTAGTCAATGAGAGATTTGCTGTTGTTTTCTTACCTTACTAAGTTTTCTTAGGTGCAATCAGGAAGGGGAAGTTTGGCCTTAATAGCCATCAAGAATTCTCTGAACAATCAGCAAACATTCGATTTTGATGCTGTTGTCCAGGATTTAGGCACCATAAAGTAACTTTTTCCTAGCCTGCATCTGTGTTGGCTGTCCATACCTTTGTTATGTGATGACTACGAATGTTGGCTAAGGTTTCCTCAATGGGTGTCAATTGTTAGGAAATAATCCCCTGGTAACACACTGTTCCTCCTAAAACCAAAGGGAGTTCATGCTATTTATACATCAGGATATATTAAAAGTGGTATAAAACTGTTAAGTAAAATACCTCATATGCGGTGAACATCCAAACAAGAGCTCCTCCTTCCTTCTGTCTATTTGTTTGTGGAACATAAGAGGCTTGGTGGGGCCATAAAGAATCACAATATGGCCAGTTGGTGAGGCGATCCAGTGGGATTGCAGAGGTTACTCCAAGCCCCAGAACAATTAGCCATCTGTTCAAGATCAAATACTTACCCAATGAAAAACCAAACAGTGGGAAAATCAGACAATCCCTCAACATGATTTTAAAATTCAAAAACATTACAAAATGCAACAGCATGCTTTGACTTTACTTTTGGATGGGAAGATTGCTTCGTTTATGAACTATTTTCTGATCTAGGCAAGAAGGCCCTGGCAGTGATTCCAGTGAAAAGATAAAGACTGTAGTAAGCCATCTAGGGAAAGTTATCTAGTTAGATGACTGGGTTTAACCTTGTAGTTACCTCTGAATATGATTTGCATAAGAATTATTTTATCCCTCAAGTAAAAATACCCATTCCAATTCACATTCCTTTTTATCCCCTTCTAGCAAACTGGTTGTTGTGTTTTTCAGCACTCTGCACATGCTCTGATACTGCTCAGAGCACCTAGATTTGAGCCCAGTAGCAAATTAGAAACCCAGAAGATTTTTGGGTATGAGCTTTTGAGAGACAAAGCTCCCTTAATCAGAATACTCTCAAAAGCTCATTACCACCCCCCCCCAATCTTATTGGTCTCTAAGGTGTTACAGGACTCAAATCTAGCTGTTCTACTGCAGACCAACATGGCTGCCCTCTGAAAATATGCTAAGAGCATGTGCAGAAGCAAAAATAACAAAACAAAACAGGAAAGCTATCCTCAAAGCCAAGCCTTTGTCAACATTTTCTCTGTTGCTAATGCGCATGGTTTGTTAGCAGAATCCTGAGGCTTAGGTGAAACTCAGCACCCCTTCTCTTGGTTTGGGGCAAAAATTCTGGGTTTGATGGCAGCAAACTAGTACTCATTTTTTCCTCTTTTCTGAGGCAAAACCCACTTTGTCAGGTGCATTCAGTACAGAGAGGTGTGAATAGATACACACAACAACAACAACTATAACCAGCAGAAGGGACAGGGAAAGATAAAGAGAGGTCAGAAGTCCCTGTTTTCCAGGACACAGGTATATTGTATTACATTGCAGAACACAGATGAAAACCAGGTACAAATGAACAATGGAATCAGTAGAAGTCTGGACCTCTTCCAGCTATTGATGAATTAGCAAAATATGATGTATTTGAATAGTGTTCATAAACTTGCTAGGAGAACAATCACTTTTAGTAATGAATGTTTAATTCATCACTAAAAGTAATTGTTCTCCTAACATGCTTATATACACTATTCAGATTCATCCCAGTATTATCAAGCCTGCATATGAATTCAAACTCAGAACCTTGTCACTGGACTCTCCCTTTGAAACATTTCTAATGAAATACTTCAGTCTTTAAGTTTATTGTGAAATGTCCTGGGATACTGAAATATTTCCCTTCTGGTTTCTGAGTGTTGCAATTTTTAAAAAAAACATTTAACGTACTCTCTTGCATAGAGACTGATTAGGATGGCCAGTGTAAATGGCAGAATAGCATGGGTAGAACATGATAGAATATATCACACGAGAAATTGTCTAGGTGCATAAACCACTGATTATATGGTTAATGGTATGTGTCATTTGGTCCTAATAAAAGGTATTCTGTGGATTGCATTCTGGGATTTTGGATTTTATTTTTGGATCAGCATAGCTGCTAACAAATTCTTTCTTAATATTATTGAGACTTGTGATAATGTCCTAAGTGAGTATGGCGACAGAGTCAGCACTAGGGTTTGTTGCAAGAGCAACCCCCAAAATGATTTAATATCTTGGGATACACAGCCAATTTTGGAAAGCGGGCTGACCATGCATAACCAGCATTACATGGCTGAAAATACTACCAAACTGAAGGCTGTGCCCGATGCTGGAATTCAGAAGGAGGCCGAGGACAGCACAACCTCACAAAACCTTCAATTAGTATCTACCCCTCCTGAATTATTGTCGGAAGTTGATAACATGGAAGAGTGTATTCAGGAGACTTTTGTTGACCTATCCAATCAAGATCAACAATGGATTATGGATAGACTGGACTGCCTGAAGGAGGAATTAGCAAAACAAAGATCACAAAAACGGTCATTTACCTTACGGCCACAAGAAACAATGGACACGAAGTGGGACTCCCTTTCAAGAGCGGAATCAGTGCAGTCCTCAAGAGGCCATAATGTGGGAACGATAGAGATGCACCCAGCCCTATCACCGAATAGTGATGCTGAGATAAATAATCTGCAATGCCCCAATAATGGCTGTGTTTGTTCAGAACACAACAGGGCCCTAAATACAATATCTGAACTAGACTGACTAAATTTTAATACTAAAAAAGGGTGTAGAATTCAGGGTCAAGTTTGTCACTTTATATCTTGGAACATTGCTGGCTGGGGAAGCAAAAGCAGGGATCCTGACTTGCTAAACTTTTTGAAGGGTTTTGATATTATTTTTTTACAGGAGACCTGGTCTCTTACTAATATTTCTTATTATGGCTTTACTTCATATGCCCTCCCAGCTCATAAAACTAATATCAAGGGCCGCCCTAAAGCAGGCCTGTGTTGTTTGGTTAATAACTCCTGTAAATTTAAAGTTAGGCAACTAGATACTTGTCCCCCTTTCGCTCAGGCATTTCTCTTACCCACCAAGGAACTGTCAATTATATTAGTTAATATTTATATTCCCCCTTTTATTGACAGTACTGCATCCTCATCAGTTTGGAACACAATAAATGCCTATCTGAACAAACTTTTAGATTCAAGACCTGAAGCTGCCCTTTTACTTGCCGGGGATTTTAATGCCAGGTTGGGCCATAATAACATGCAGTTAATTAATTTTATGAAATGGGATGCTGAAGATTTCATACCATTCCCATTTTTAGCCCCTAGGTCATCAAAAGACTCTGTTATAAATCAGACTGGTCATCATTTGGTGGAACTTTGTGTGAATTTTAATCTATGTATACTGAATGGTTCTTTACAATATGATCCCTTTGGCCAGTACACTTATATCTCCCCGCGCGGTTGTAGTGTTGTTGATTTTGCAGTCCATTCAGCTGACCTAAGTGATCACATTGTCAATTATGTAGTTGGCAATCGATCAGAAAGTGATCATCTACCCTTGCTCCTGACTTTTAAGACTAGTTGTGAACCTGCCAAGCCCTTTTTGTCGAACCAGGATCAGGATCACACTGTCAGCAAGTATAAGAGGATTAAATGGTCTCCATCTACTGCGACCCAAATTCAGCAATGGATACATAGTGATACTGGGCAGCAGTTATTTAATGAACTACTAAATGCTGAAACCCCAATGGTGGCATTGTCAATATATAACAATATTGTTGACAGACTTGGTGACTTTGCTCAACCAATTAGTCATAGGTCCTCTAAATGCCTAAATAGCACCTGGTTTGATGTTGAATGCCTTGCTGCATAGAAAGAGCTTCGCCATCTGTTTAAGTTGATGCGTTCAGGCCTGTTACCTTGGGTCCCTTCAGTGTACTGCGAAAAGAGAAAGGGGTACCAAATTTTGCTAGCCGGAAAAAAAACATGCTTTTGCTATGGAGAAATGGTCGCAGTTATTCCAAGCATTTAATAGTAAAAATAGCAAAGCTTTCTGGTCACTAATTTCAGGACTTAATTATTCGGTTGGCGCCAACTCTGCAAGTTTAATTCATGCTCAGGCATGGTTTTTGTACTATTCTAATGTTTTTAATGTGAAGTCCCCAGGGGTTTCTATCAGAGAATCTTTTATAGCCCCTGATGTACCAGAATGGCCTCCTGTCACCTGTGACGAGATGAGAGAACATATTATTAGCTTAAAATTGGGCAAAGCCCCGGGACCCGATGGTATTCTTGCAGAGCTCCTAAAGAGTAATTCCGATTGGTGGGCCCCGCCACTCGCACACCTCTTCACACTTATAGACAAATTTGGTATCCTCCCAGATTCGTGGCTGAATTCTATCATAATACCATTGTTTAAGAAAGGTGATCCCAGTAAACCAGAAAATTACAGACCAATTAGTCTTTTGTCTATTATAGGAAAGCTCTATGCCAAGCATCTCCTCAAGAAATTATCTGAATGGATGGCCCTTCATAATCTCCCAGGGAAAGAGCAAATTGGATTTTTACCTAACCATTCTACAACAGATCATTGCACAGTTCTTGCATTTTTGGCAGAAAAATATCTTAAGTTCCCTAGAGGAAAGTTATATGTTGCTTTTATCGACCTTCAAAGAGCGTTTGACACAGTCGATAGACAGATTTTATGGGAGAAACTATGCCATATGGGCCTTGACCAACGCCTTTTGTTTTTATTACGTAACCTCCATACATCCAATACCTGTCAAGTTAGATTCGATGAGGGGAGCCTTTTAACCCAAAAAATCCCGGTGACAAAGGGCGTAAAGCAAGGCTGTGTACTGGCACCATCCTTATTTAATTTATTTATTTCAGATCTCCCTGCTTTTTTAGCTAATACTGATGGTCATGCACCTAAGCTAAGCTCTGAGAAAGTCCCTATTCTGTTATATGCGGATGACGCAGCAGTCCTATCCCTTTCAAAGATGGGTCTTAAACGTTTATTAGCTTCTTTTATCCTATTCTGTAAACGGAATTCTCTATCTATTAATTTTGATAAGACCAAGATCCTGATCTTTTCTAAGACTTGGAAGCAATCAGTTTGGAAAATTGAGGGAAGAGAAATCGAACAAGTGAAAACGTTCAAATATTTGGGGGTCTCTTTTCATTATAATTTAAAATGGATTGCACACCGTAATCAGTCCCTAACCTTGGCCAAAAATAAGATGGCTGCAATAACTCGTTTTTACTATAAGAAGGGTAACCATTTTGTTCCGGCCGCCTTACAGATTTTCCAAGCCACTGTGATTCCGCAACTTTTGTATGGAATCCCAGTTTGGATCCAGGGTTTTAATAAAGAAGTGGAGCGTCTCAGGGCAGTTTTTTTGAGACGCATCCTTGGCGTCACAAACTCTGTTTGTTATTTCTCTCTGTGCGCTGAGCTGGGACTGCACACGATAGAATCTGGTGCTTGGATCACTACTATCAAATACTGGTTACGCTCTCATTTTCGATCCCCCCCAAGTAGTTTATTGGCAGCTTTACATACTGACTCAACTGTTTCTAGATGGTCTCGGCTTATCTTAAATAGGATCAGATCACTCGGGATTGATCTTGATTCCTTGTCCAATTCCAGTGAATTATATATTTTTAGGTCAATCCAAAAAAGGATATGGGACAGTGATTCCCAAATAATAAAAGCCGGCGCTGAAGGTATCTGCTCCCCTCGTTTTTTAGGCCTTTCTTATCAAACAAACTCTATGGCCCAGTATTTTTTTAACTTAACTATACCCTCTCACCGTAGAGCATTTTTGTTGGCCAGATTTAATATATTCCCTTCAGCTGTTGTTAGTGGTAGATACAAGGGAATACCACGTGAAGCAAGATGTTGTAGGTGTCAATGCAAAGAACCTGACACAATACAACACATTCTCTTGTACTGTCCACTTTTCACACAGCTTCGATGCAGTTTAATTAGCTCCCTTCCTCAATTTACTATTGCAATGACTACTGGAAACAGCCCATTTATTGGATGACAAAAGCTTTGAAGTTACCACTCAAGTAGCCGAGTTCCTGGCCAAGGTCCTAAAGGAGGGAGAAAGAAGGAGGGGAACTCTCATTTAATTGTTTATTATAATATTTACCGATGAACTGTGTATTTATTCTTTTTTATATCCATATCTAGCTGCTTTACATGTTTGTTTTGTTACTGTTAATGCCAATAAAGGTTCTGTTTTCTGTTTTCTGTTTTCTGCAAGAGCTGGTATCTGGGTTTATATGCCCACTGGGTGGTCCTTTGTTGCTGGTGAGGTATTGCTTTGGGTTGGGCAGCTATCAATAAATTAGGCCTATCCCCCAAGGCCTTTCCAGGTAGGGTTGCCAGGTCCCTCTTCGCTACCGGCGGGAGGATTTTGGGGCAGAGCCTGAGGAGGGCAGGGTTTGGGAACGGGAGGGACTTCAATGCCTAGAGTCCAATTGCCAAAGCGGCCATTTTCTCCAGGTGAACTGATCTCTATCGGCTGGAGAGCAGTTATAACAGCAGGAGATCTCTAGCTAGTATCTGGAGGTTGGCAACCCTACTTCCAGGAGTGGTTCTAGATCCCTGATGATGTGCTGGAAAGATTTTGGCTGTGATCTGTAGGTAGGGTTGCCAACTGCCAGGTAGTTTGGAAATTAGCACGGGTAAAAGGTACACAAATGCACAGAGCCAAGTAGCAAAAATGCAAATGTTAATAACTCCGGAGTTCAACACCTGTTTTGTATTTAATTGGAAGCAAAGATTGAAGGTTTTTACTAAGCTAGTATCCCACTTGGGAACCTGTGGACATTGCTGTGGCTTAATAGTGTACCTTTGTGGACTTTGTTATATTCTGGAATTACCATTACATGGATGTAAGTATATAACAATTTTATATTATATGTACCAATGTGAATATAGATATGATAATATTTTTAATACAAGTATTTATATATAGGAGATAATATGGGGCTGAAGAAACCAAGGTGAAACGGCCGTCCCCCATCTTTGGATTTATATTCACTGGATTCACACCAGATGAACATATTATACAATTGGAACAAACCAACTTTGATAGACTTAAGAAGAGGACTTTTTTGCCTGGTTATTCTATAATCCATGTATATATTGTACATTGTGTAGTCACTGCTGTTAGTGTACATTGTATAGTCACTACTGTTAGGTCTATTTGTCTCACACTGCTGTCTTTGATGTTTTGCACTTATTAACATTTGCATTTTTGCTACTTGGCTCTGTGCATTTGTGTACCTTTTACCCGTGCTAATTTCCAAACCATATGGTATAGGCACGGGAGTGCTTTTGTTTTGTTTATATTGAACTGCCAGGTAGTAGCAGGAGATCTCCTGTTAATACAACTGATCTCCAGCTGATACAGATCACTTGGAGAAAAATGGCCGCTTTAGCAATTGAACTCTATGGCATTGAAATCCCTCCCCAGACCCCGCCCTCCTCAGGCTCCGCCCCAAAAATCTCCCGCCGGTGGCGAAGAAGGACCTATCTGTAGGTGACATTAAGAGGTATTCTGCTGGTTTCCTGTTTGTGTATAAAGTGCTGTAAAATCGCAACTGACTTATGGCAACACAGTAGGGTTTTCAAGGCAAGAGACAAACCATTGCCTTCCTTTGCATAATGACCTTGATATTCCTTGGTTGTCTCCCATCCAAGTACTAACCAGGGCCAACCCTGCTTAGGTTCTGAGATCTGACAAGATCAGGCTAGCCTAGACCATGCAGATCAGGGCTCATGGGTCCAACTCTGTCTCTTCAATTTTCCAGATAGGTGTTTGTATCTGTCCAAGGAACTGTTGGTGCAGATGCTACTGTAGACATTTTATAGTGTGATGTGGTTGTTAAAGCATGTAGGTAAATATAATGAACAACAGGTTTCTGGTATAAAGTGGTATTTATTTATTTAATTAATTTATACCCTAAATATTGTCGAAGGCTTTCACTGTCAGAGTTCATTGGTTCTCGTAGGTTATCCGGGCTGTGTAACGTCAGGAAAGAAAATACCAAGACCACGGTTACACAGCCCGGATAACCTACGAGAACCAATTTATACCCTCTTTTCCCAATGGGGACTCAAAGCAGTTTGCGTCATTTTTGTCTCCTCCATTTTATCCTCACAACAACCCTGAGAGGTAGGTTAGGCTGACAGTATATGACTCGCCCATGGTCACCTAGCAAGCTTCCATGGCAGAGTGGGGATTCGAACCTGAGTCTCCCAGATCCTAGTCTGACACTCTGAAGTCTGCACCACACTGTCCATTATTTAGTTGAATAGAGGTGCCCACAAATGGGACCTGCCGGATTGACTAGTCCAAGATCTGACTGAGAATGGAATGAAAGTCATTGAAGTGCTGGTGGAATCGCCTAGTAAAGTCACCTATGGTGAATATAATGTATTTGAGCCCTCAGTAAATTACAGTGGAATATATGCATTATTTCTATTGAAAAGTGAGTTGATGTGAAGTGATAATGAAAACTCTTGTCATGGTATTGGATTTGTGATTGCCGCTTCACCCCTAGAAATCATCCCTTGATGGTACAGTGAAAGGATGATGCAAATAAATACATGCAATATGAACTCACCTACAGATTTTAAAGTGTAACTGTCTCGGGCATGATATACAAGCTGTCTTAATTTTGTTCTAGAAATATATTTTGGTTCTTTAGATGCATGTAAACAGTAGCTGCTCCTAAAGCAATTGTTTTTTTTAATTTATCTCTGATGATAAGTCATGGGTCTAATATTATCTGAAGTCATATTTAATAGGATTCAGTGCAATTAAGAGTGTTCAGATCTCCTCAGTCATAGCAATATTACTGCTGTAGTTACTTGACAGAAGGCATTTTAACCTATCCTTGTTTGTGTGCCCCATCATACCAAACACAACAACAACAACAACAACAACCCTATGCCACATACAAAACGGTGAAGGAAAGAAGATAGTTGTTGATTACGGTTGTTAAACTCAAGTGCTGGAGAGATTTCATAGGCTCTTGGAAGAAAAAGGGAGAAGCTTTTAACAACATTATCCCTTTCTAGCTAGTGCTTTAAAAGCTTACATTATTTACATGAAACAAGCTGAAAAGGGTGGGGTGGGGGAGGGAGTAGAGGAGGAAATCCTTCCTTAGGTAACCTCAGAACAGAAGAACTTTGTGCATTATGCAGCCCAGGCCATGCCAAAATGCAATTTGGAGGGTGTCCAGCACTTCATTGGAAAGTAATGGTTTTCACTGAACTGAGTTATGACCAGCTGTTTACAGACAGTCTGTGACATACTGATAGAGCAGAACACCGTATGTTGCTTTCCAAATCAAATGATACAAGAAGTGTGACAGAGTGGAGAAACATCTGTCATTAGCAATTTTCAGCACGCTTCACTAATTCTGGACAAAATACGAGTAATGAACTTACCGCAGGAAACTTCAAATACTACCACTGTTGAAACAAGGATATAAACAGCTAGTTCTCTTAATGGCATCTAATTTAATTCATTTGCAGTAAGAAACAAACAAAGAGGGTTATTTGCTTTTGATCATGGGTTAGCTAGTGGCTGTGATGATCACAAACATTTGTTCTTCATCCAAGATTTTTTTTTAAAGGATCAAGGACCTCAACTTTCTTAAAGCTAAAACAGAATTATGTATTTGAGTTGCCATGTATGGAACCAGTTCTTCAAGCTTTATGGGGCATTCGACCATTCGACCTCTGGATCCTGGGTGCTTAAAGTTATGGTGAACAAGAGAGCATTGGGGCCAGGGGATGTAATGGTCTGAGCAGTTTGCAAACTGAGTGCATATCTAGCCTCCTTCTACATGGTTACTGGATGGAACAGACTGCATTGTGCAATCAGTATGGGTTTTCACTTTTTTTAACTGTCCTTTTTAGTTAGCATGTCTTTGAGGAGTAAGTACAAGCATGCTCAGCAGTCCTGAGGATGTATCCTAAAACTTGATAACCTATCAAGCAATTTCATAGGGTTGCATCAAAATCAGTAGAATATAATGGCATTATACAGGTAGGGTAGACAAATATTTAGGTTTAGGGTATTAATGTTGGTCATTCTGATTCTGAAAGGATCCCATGGAAAATCCTCTTTGCATGGGTACAGTGTCATTTAATGGTTGTTAGTATGCTTTATTTGGTGTCTTTCAGAATCTTTAATTTTTTATTTTAGAGAGCTGTTGATCAGCAAATGAATGACTGCTTTGACCTTTTAATATCACACACAGTCGTTTTTTATCTTGTTGACAATTGTTTGTGATATCTGCCGTCTAAACTGAATATTGCAATTTGCTGAGGGCATTCTTCCTGTGTTGTAATACTGAAATTGGTTTTGTTAAATGCATTTCTCATACAGAGCTGGAGTCCGTCCTTAGCTCTATGGTAAGGGGGCAAATGTCTGAAATTGAGGCAATCAGCAGCAGGAGGAGAAAAGGTAAATAAAAAAATTAAATGATGAGCAGTTATGCCGCTTATCTGAACTTTCAACTAATGTTCATGAACAGCCATAATAGAATATGCAGGGCTAGATTTAGTTCAATCCATTGGTGTTCCACCTGGGGGACCTACTTTGGAATGTATCCCAGACCAGAGAGACTGAAAACCATTCAGAATTGATGACTGTAAAATGAGTGTAGGGGGGTCTTTGAGTAGCTGCGTAATTGCAAAATTATTCATGATTAAAAAACAACACACCCTAATCCAGAAATCATTGGCTGTTGGGGGGGGGGGAGTTTAACTGAAGCGTTTTCAAACTTATAATGGTCTGCCTGCAAAGAAAAGCAAAACAGGGAAAATTTAGGTGCAGAGGAAACCCACCGGTACGTTGGATCTGGGATAATAAAGTAAGCAGACCCAAGCAATTCGCTAGCACTAGCGCTATTCTTTACATAAACAGTAAATGTTTAGATTTTCCTGTTCACTGACTAACAGCACACATATCATAAACACTAAGCTGTTAGAGTACGTTTCGTGTGTTGATTCACTTTAACAGTTGTTAGTGTGAAGACAGGAAAAGAAAAGTGGGTGTAATGAGACCATGTGCAGTATGCTGTGAAAACAGAGGCCCTTATTTGGCATAATGGGTTGCACCATAAGGGCCATAAAATTGTGCATGTGTTAGTATCATTTTAATTATTACGGGTGCCACATGTTAAGCAGAATAGCGGAACTACTAAAACAGCTTCAAAATCCTTACTGCTGATTGCTGCATTTAATTACAAATAGGAACATTTGGAGATAGGTCACCATAAAAACCCTTCTGTTGTCAAATGAGCTCAAATCTGATTTTTGTAATTATGTCCTTATACTGTGGATCCTGTTGAATAACTATTGGGAATAACGTTTTAATAAGTGCTGACTGAACGTCGGAACATCTTCTTTCCCAAGAATATTTCTAAATGTTCTGAGCCACTTAAACCAAAGCACCATTGATGTGTTTTCTTGATTTGGTCAGATCATTCTGATTTCATGCAAATAATCTGATGTGCCATGAAGTATTGGTCGACCCTCCCTATAAAGCATAAAAGTACTGTGTTTTCAATTATTATTTCTGTTTGCTTAGCTCTTTGTAATATGCCCAATACTGTGACACTCATTATACCAGTACATGTCACCCACGGTAGAATATTATAATTATTCTTCCTAAGGCAGAGTTTTAACCTAAAAAGTGACACAGTGTGTTGATCTGTCTTCTTTTCTATTACAGCAACATGTTGCTAAGATTGCACAGTAATGGAAAAATAATGTTCTCCATTAATAGCAAAACAAACATGGTAAAGAAGTGAAACTCCCTGTAAAAGGTGTGTAAACCACTTATATGCTGATGCATTGGGAATAAATTGCACTTCTTTATCTAGATACCTTTTCAACTGTTGCCAGTATTATAAGTAAAACTTCCAAATTGAATGTTAAGGCAGGGAAAGGCCTAATTTGGATGATGATAATTGTAATGTGCAAACTAAAAGATCAATCAAACTAATAGATGATTTTCCATTCTTGTCTGAAGTGGGGGCATTTTGCTAAATAAACAGGTATGAACCACCCATGGCAATAGAGAGTGCCATCTTAAGCAGAGTTATAGCCTTACAAGTTAACTGAAATCAATGGTCTTATTTATAGCTTTTTATTTTTTGGCATCTGTACACAACAAGTAAAGCCAACCGCCAGGTGGTGCCTGGAGATCGCCCAGAATTACAACTCATCTCCAAACTACAAAGATCATTTTTCCCAGACAAAATGGCAGCTTTGAAGGGTAGATTCTATAGCATTATACCCCGCTGAGGTCCCTCCCCTCCCCTCCCCCGGCTCCACCCCTCAAATCTTGAGGAAGTTTTGAACCCAGAGCTGGTAACCCTAATCAGCAAGTGAAAATGAATGTCTGAAGTATTTCTCTATGGCTTCTAGCAAAAAATATTGCGTGAGTCATTAAGCATTTCTTTAAACATACTGTACCTTAAAGAGCTGAAAACCTACATATTTGTTTTTAATGTGCACAAAGACTGAAAGAACCTTACATAGCTCCTTAAAAAACGAACCCTTTCTAAGATCCCAAGACTGCTGACACCATCCTATCAAAGGAACATTTAAGAAAAGTATCTCTAGCCAATAACAATGATAAAAGATATTTCTGAGTGCTCCTTGCCTTAGAAACACCCCCACATATATGCCCTAATTTCCTTACTCTCGACTTTCATAAGGATTGGAGTCTAGTAGCACTTCAGAGAGCAACAAGAGTTTCAGAGTGTAAGCTTTCAAGACTACTTGTGTCAGACACAATAGAATAGCATAGAATTGGAAAGCTTTTACTCTTGAAAGCTTACACCCTGAAACTAGGGTTGCCAACCTCCAGGTGGTGGCTGGAGATCCCCTGCTACTGCAACTGATCTCCAGCCGATAGAGATCAGTTCACGTGGAGAAAATGGCCGTTTTGGCAATTGGACTCTATGGCATTGGAGTCCCTCCCCTCCCCAACCCAGCCCTCCTCAGGCTCCGCTCCAAAAATCTCCCTCCGGTGGCAAAGAGGGACCTGGCAACCCCACCTGAAACTCTTTTTGGTCTCTAAGGTGCTATTGGACTCCAATCGAACTGTTCTATTTCAGACCAGCATGGCTACCCTCTGAAACAACTTTCATAAAGGTGCAGATGAATGAAGGCATCTCTTGTCAACTATGTCTTTCCTGTCCTTGGCATTCTTCATCTGCTGCCCGGTGTCCTAATGGAATCATCAGACAACATGGCTGGTTGCTCTATTTGGTACCCAAGTTTGTAATTTTAGAAAAAGTCAAAAGGGACTTTTAACATAGTGATAGAGTTTTAAAGCTCCTGGGTAGGATTTAATTTTTAGTATTTGTCAAGGAGAATTGTAAATTGTAAATTTGTTTATAGGTTATGTTTATCCTGCAGTTTGTGTTTGGTATATACCATGTTTATTGGCAAGTTGCTACATGAAGTTGGTTGTATACTGAGGAGGTTGGCAACTCTAGTCATCAAGTCATGTATTATTTTAAAAGAGTTGTGTCAAAGTAGATGTGCTGCTTTGGTGCCTGTGAAATCAGCGCCAGTCATTAATCGGTGGCATCCATCACGCTGGCACATGCTCAGAGCAGCCTATATTGAACTACAGTTTCTAGGTAACTGCATGAGAAAGTGTAAATCTGGGCTCAGAAAGTGATCAAGTGCATACATTGTCTATGAGTGCCATTGGCCCTCAATGAGGAAATCTCATTAGTGCCTTAAAATAGCTTTAAAAAAGGAGAAATTCCGTTCAGTTCTGGTCATTTGCTACGTTGTGGGAGCTCTGAACAACCTTGATGTTTGTGGAGACAGAGGATTCCTTAAATCCAATCTTGCTGTATTTGCTGAAATACATCAGTACAAATGCAATAATATTGCAGGCGATTTTAGTGTAAACTGTAAACCTGTCATTTAGCTCCACGAGCAAAGCCATCCGCAGACGAAAGAAACAGTAAACGTCTGTGATATTGCTGTACAGATTCCAATGGCAAATTCTGCCAGCTTTGTTGTCATTTGACAATATAGGGCACAGAGCTCCCTCATCCACTCCTTTGTCTGCAATATATAGGAGCTTTCTGCATTCAATATTCTGACCCAGGTTTATTATTTTAAATTGAGATGGCTTGTAACACACAAGCCTGTCCCACTGACATTGATCTATGAAAGCAAAGTGTACTTCCCTCCCTGCATAGTAGGCAAAATAATATTTACATCTCTTGATGGACCCGAAACTGTGTATATGCTCTATTTTCCTCCTTTATAGACATATAGGAAAAATAATGACTGAACAAATCCGGCTACCCAAAGGTTGGGTGGAAAAGAACTCAATTATATATAGAAATGACTGTTTATCTGGTTGCACAGCTTGTATGGAAGGGTAACACAGCCCAGAAAAGAACAAGTAGAATGCATTGCATGGCATGGGCTCTGTAATTTTATAGACTATATTGGGCACAGAGTCAAATTGGAATACAACCCTATATACATACCTGGGTTGTTATAATACTATTTTAATATTGTCATACTTGTTGCATTATGTATATGCATGCATAATAAGTGATTTTATTAGACCACTGACAAAGGCCAGGGGGCCGAAACACGTTTGGATTGTGGTTTCAGTATCAACCTGTATTAGTTGCCATTTGTGCTTTCTTTTAATGTAATTTTTTAATGTTTTTAAAAGTGACATTAGCGCCTTAACATAAATACATTTCTATATATAACTGAGTTATTTCCCACCCAACCTTTTGGGACCCTGCTTTGTTTATAGGTTGGGTTCCCCCCCTTTTGTTTCTGTGAACTTCAAATCCAACAAACATTGGGATATGTGTTGAGGACTGTGTTGTTGTTTCTTCTTGTTATTTATAATAGCAGAAATGGCCCGAGAATTTATCTGGTACTGCTGGATGCATGAACATATTAAAATATATACACAAAAGGATTAATAAAAATAAATTAGAATAAGACAACTATAAAACATTACATTTATGGGCATATGAACATTTGCAGAAGACAACCTATACAAAATAAACCTGGGATCATTTATCAAATGTCAGCATGATAGGCAAATGAATCTCCATGTAAAGAGGCAATATAGTTCTAAAAAAGATGCTGGGGAGGAGCCATAGGGTGAAGCTGAAAGAATCACCATTTTGGAGTTGGGATGTGATGGGAAAGACTTCTGTTCATTGTCTGAGGCTCAGAGAACTTGATCCTGCCCATGTAACCTACTGAGCATTCACCGTTGGATCTGAAATGGCCCCAGACTTCATGTAAGCATCATTTCCCTTCAGGTTTCCTAGGTATTCTAAGATTAGTAAAATGCCCATCATTATGACCCATGGGGCCTAAATAGATGGGGATCTTTCTGTAACAACAATGATCCCTTGTGGGACCATGCGTCTCTCCATGTACTCTGCATATAGGCAGAAATTGCACCTGCCTTAAGAGCTTCATCCCTGGGAGGCAAACCACGCTGCATCAGGGAAGGAGGGTAAGTTTTCTGCAATCACATCCTGAAGTACAGTACTTTACTTTTCTGCACAGCAAACCACAGCAGAAGAAGAAAGATGCAAAGGGCTGCACACAGGAACACCAGTAGGGAAGGAACTAAATGTGCTCTCTCTGCCCCTGTTTATGCCTGAGATAAGGATCCAATTTAGCTCCCCCGCTGTGTCCCAGATAACCTTGTTGCACACAGAATGTAATATTATGTTGGGAACAGGCAGATTTTTTTTCTTGTGGGTCATTGCTGTATCCAGATAGTTATGGCTGGTGGCAGAAATGTTGGAGTTAGGGAAATGTATAAGATGGCATCAGTGCTAGAACAGCTGAAGATGGAATTACCCAGGAGGATAATTCATGTATTGAAAAGAGAACAGATGTCAACAAAGACAGCTTGTCTGGTTGTTTGGATGACTGTTCTGTAGCATGTACTGAAGGGGAAGGATTTTCAGACAGTCTGTTTGTGAAGTTCCATGTGGCCTGTCCTAATTGTTTGTTAAAGAGAGGTGACATTTTGTTGTAAAATACATTTAAGTGTGCTTATGAGATAATAACCCTAACTCTGTACAATCAAGGGCAGCTCAAATTCTTCCTGAAGCCACTTAGGCATCAGCCTTGCTCTGCTTCCCATTCAGACTATCAGTTAAGGCTTCCTATCAAGACATAATTATATGTCTTATTGCTACTCGCAATCTTGATTCTCTCCTTTGAGACAACTTCTAAAAGCCCTTTGGAAGGACATGCACATTGTAAAACACCACTTGTAAAATGGAGACCTGTTTTTACTTATACATGTTTATGTTCTCTGGATGGCGAATAGAAATGCTACAAACTAGACATGAAACAGAGACATCTGTCAGTGACTCTAAGGGAAATAGCAGCTGCGCAGAGTCCCGTTCTGCATTGAGGCCCTGGGGAAGAGGAGGGTAAGGGATGCCAGCCTCCAGGTAGGACCTGGAGATCCCTCGGAATTTAGGGTTGCCAGTTCCGGGTTGGGAAATACCTGGAGATTTTGGGGGTGGAGCCTGAGGAGGATGGGATTTGGGGAGGGGAGGGACTTAAATGGGGTACAATGCCATAGAGACCACCTTCCAAAATGGCTATTTTCCAGGTGGTGGCTGGAGATCTCCTGGGATTACAACTGAACTGATCTCTGATCCCAGGAGATCGCCAGCCGCCACCTGGAGATTGGCAACCTTACTGGAATTACAGCTCATCTCTAGACTACAGAGATCAGTTCCTCTGGAGAAAATGGATGCTTTGGAAGCTGGACTCTATGGCATTGTACCTCACTGAGATCCCTGTCCTCTCCAGGCTCCACCCCAAGTCTCCAGGAGTTTTCTAACCTGGATCTGGCAACCCTGCCTCCTATCCCCGGCCAGTGGCCAGGAGGGCTGAGGGTCTATGCCAGTGTGGCTTTGCCCATGGAAACTGATCTTTTTGCGCTGATTAGCTCTGGAAGGGGAAAAGGCAGGCAAATAAAAGCTCATGGGTCCTGCATGGCTGGCTTTGAACATGGAGAAGTTCTATTTATGGATCTCCTGATTTGGCTCATAGTCTTTGTTGTGGATGAGGGGAGCTAAATCTTGCCTCCTTACCTTACGTTGCTGTGCTCTTTTCTCTCAATCTGGGTCCTATACCAGAAGTGTGCCAACAGAGCAATGCTTACAGCAATAGAGAACAGTAAGGTAAGGACAGAGAGAGCAAGCAGCATTTTGTCTCTCTTCCTCTGCATGCTTTGTGGCTTGCAACAATACTCCCATCAACAGATGAATAAATATTCAAAGATTTCTTAGTCGTGTTCAGTTTGTTTAGATTTTGGGATGATTATTTCTTACACTTATTTCACAAAACTTTTAATAAAAATATTACCATTATATTAAAAAACCCTCTGCATATGGGGTTTTAGCCATAGAGTAGGGATCAGCAACTGCAGGACCCCTGTGTGTGTGAGTGTGTGTGTGTGTGTGTGCGCGCCTTCAAGTCATAGCTGATTTATGTTGCCCCTGTAGGGTTTTCAAGACAAGAGACGTTCGGAGGTGGTTTGCTATTGCCTACCTCTGTGTAGGCTCAGAGAGTTCTGTGACTAGCCCAAGGTCACCCAGGAGGATTAACCCGGAGGAATGGGGAATTGAACCCGGCTCTCCAGATTGGAGTCCACCACTCTTAACCACTACAACCACACTGGCTCTCACAAGACCCCAAGCCAAATCTTTCCCAACTGTTTTACTGTATGAGAGTACAGTAATTTGATGCAAAAATCATGAACTAAATGCCATGGGTTAGAAATACATTGACAAGCAATTGCTTATTTCACTGGCATGTTCTATAAACTTCTGGGTAATTTGAGAAATACATGGATCTAAATTCCAGTGTTATTTGCACACTTTTACTTTCTCCTTGTCTTTTCATATTTCTTTAGAGCCATATTGCCTGATTCCTGTTCCTTATAAGTGTGAAAAGATAGAAGAGCTTGCAGAATCTGATGGCCTGGAGATTAAAAGTCTGAGGACATTTCAAAATGGTAAAGGTATTATTCTCACATGCACTTTTTTTTACTGAGTGTGAAAAACAGCAACTCTTCAACCGGAGGTAGTGTGAAGTAGCTTCCTGTGAATGATATGCGGACATATGCAGAAAGCCACACACATAAGCACACGTGTAGGTTTTGCCCCTGATTTTATGATCACTGGAAATGTTCTGAAAGGGAAAGGAAAACTTGGAGGTTTCAAAAGTTTAATTATTTGCACAACCATGTGGTTTTGTTTCTGTTATATTGAAAATGTACTGGGCTCTAGAATGTTCTCTAAAGCGTCATTGACCGTTGCATTTCAGTCTTAAGATCACATATAGAATATGAAATGCAGAGAGACAAATGCACAGTTTCCTAGGGTTAAAGTGCTGACGGATCCAAATTCATGAATTTTTGAAAGTTACTCTAAGAACTGGTTTTGAATTTCACAGGTTTTAAAACCAACCCCATAGTCCATAGAAGATTGGAACTTAAATTCAAATTAAAAATATATCTCTTTTGTGTTGTTTTTAATGAGAGGAAGTGACCGTGGGTGCATGACCTGTGGGATTTTGGATTTTTCCCCCTTTGAATAATAGATTTCAAGCTATTTCTGATTTATTTTGCTCAGTTATTGAACAGTTTCCAGTTTAATAGGCTGTAGTTTGAGAAACCCAAGTCCAAAGCCCACCTGAACATGCAAAAGTGGCATTGCGGTTCTTTGGATCTTATAGAAAGTACTAACATCCAGGAGAGAGCCAGCGTAGTGTTGTAGTTAAGAGCAGCAGACTCTAATCTGGAGAACTGGGTACAATTCCCCACTCCTTCCCAGGAAGCCTGCGGGGTGACCTTGAGCCAGTCACAGTTCTCTCAGAACTCTTTCAGCCTGTGCAGAGGCAGGCAATGGCAAACCACCTCTGAATGTCTCTTGTCTAAAAACCCTATGGTGTCGCTGTAAATCAGCTGCTATTTGACAGCAAAATCACACAGACACAACATCCAGGAGAAGTGATGAACACTTTTCATTTATGGCATTTTATATATTTATCAACAGTTTCAGCTCTGCTTTCACTGTTGCTTGTTTACATTTATATAATTTATACATTTAAGTTTTTAATAGGTAACATATACATTATTTGCATGTAAATTGGACATAAATTATACATGTAATATATGTATAAATATTTTGATTTACCAATTCAGAAATAACATTCAAGACAAAATGATGACTCGTGGGTTCAATTTGCATAAGGCAGAAGCAAAATCAAAAACAGGACTCATCAGGTTGACTCAGCAACCTGAAACACATATTGTGTGTTTCTCTGAAACACATATTGAATCTGTGCTCAGATTTGACAGCTGAAAGAGGAAACTGCTTATAGCACTTTGTAGCTGAAATCTTGAGCACAGTTAAACACTGATTTTAATGATAGGATGAAACATGATCATTTGTATTTAGTCATGCAAAGTCTTCATATATTGGAAACCTCAGGCATGCTCATACTTTGACACGGAGCGGATTGGTCCTTAAAAGAACTGGGAAACATCCCTGTGGGCCAATGGCCTGGGGACTGCCCCCTACTGGGGCCACACCAGCACTACTCAAGGAGTGGCCCTTGCCTTGGGCAACGCCATCACTGCCACATGTTAGTGGCTCCCTCATCAAATGAGGTGGGAAAGAGCCAGTTGCCATTTCATTCCAAGGTGGGTGGGACCCTAACAGTGCCAGATTTACCTATAGGCTTGGCAGGCTGAAGCCTAGAGAGCCTCAAAATCTAGGGGGCCTCTGAACGAGGTGTATAATATTTTCAACAGTGTCATAGCCCTTTCTTACACATGCTGTCATAATACACTGATGAACTTTTGCACTTTCACTTATATGTGAGACAAAGCCACCAGCTTACAGAAGAGTAGTCACTATCTCATGCAGACCTTTATCAAATTATATGCAAGGGAAAAAATCCAGACGGCCTTCCCTAATGTGGAAGCAACCTTGCGTCTATTTCTTAGCTTAGTGGTCACTAACTGCTCAGATGAGAGGTCTTTTTCAAGCCTCAAAAGAATTAAAACAAAATTAAGAGACACAATGTCTCAAGACAGGTTGCCCGCACTGAGCATTCTGTGCATTGAAAGTGACAAACTTAGACAAACAAATTTTGATGAACTTTTGGATGATTTTGCTATGAGAAAGGCTAGAAAAATGTTTTGTCTTAGTGTATTGATTATTGTAGTTTATTTCTTAATATGTATTTTTTTAAAAAATATATGTATTTTACAGAATATAACAGTAAACTTACAATTTCATTTCCCTAAAAATTCCTGCTTATTCCACAAAATGTTTACAAAGTTTGGTTATTGCAAAGGTTTTTCACAGTGTTAATTTTAACATTTATGCTCTCCCCCCCAATCACCTTCAATCATAATATAAAATCAGGCAGGACTACAATGTACTGTAGTGGTTAGCATGTCAGACTAGGATCTGGGAGGACCAGGTCTGAATCCCCCACTCTGCCACGAAAGCTTGCTGGGTGACTTTGAGTCAGTCACACACTTGCAGCCTAATCTACCTCACAGGGTTGTTGTGATGATAAAATAGAGGAGAAGAGAATGATGTAAGCCAATTTGGGTTCCCATTGGGAAAACTGGTGGAGTACAAATAATGTAATTAAATAAGAATGATTAAGACCAGATATTGTTACATATTGTTCTGGTCAACTGTATATTCAAACCTAAAATTGCCTTTATATTGCCTTTATGTATACTCTGCAAAATGATATTAATACTGATTAACTTCCAATAAAATCTAACACGGTTCTACTTTTACTCATTTATAGTAGCTAAGACATCATTATAATATACCATATTCTACATTTATTTATCGTGGACCAGAATGTCTTCTATTGTCACCCTTATTTATGTCAAAATCTTTCGTTTGTAATCCATACTGTGATTCGGTATTTCGCAACAGCCACAATCTTGTATTCCCCAAATTTATAATCCAAGATTGTTTGATTTGTAATCCACATGTTTGGTTTATTTTCATCCAGTTTGTAATCTGCAGGTTTACAGCCCAATATTGTTCAGTTTGTATTCAACGAGTTGAATTTGTAATTAATAAACCACCTGAAACTGCAAGGCACTTTGCAAAATTTGTAAGTGAATGCTGCAGTTTCTGCCCACAGTTTCTCTAGTATAAAAATAAAGCAAGCCATTTAAAAACAGAATAAAGTTATCCATAAAACATACCCAAGACCTTAAACAGACTAGAAAACAGCTAAAAAGATAAAATGTCCTCAGTTAAAACCATGGGGGGGGGGGGAAATGTTTTTGCCTGGCACCTAAAAGGTAATACGGTGAGCACCAGGTGAGCCTCAAGGGGGGAGGCATTCTGAAGACAAGGTGCCACAACCATAAAGACTGTACCTTTATGAGAACTCACTCATAGGTGAGTTCTGTTGGACTAGCCGTGGTTGGAACACATCCAGATCCTGCATAATAATAATTGAGATTGAACTGCATTTTAAATTTTGCATCCCTTTCTTGTTTTTTTTCTATATCTGTCATAGCCAATAAAGACTGATGCTATTACTTCCTATATGGAAAATCATCAAAATTGCCAACAAATGTTGCGTTTGGGCTCTCTACAGCTACCACACTTTCGTCAGGAAACTGTAGAGGCTATTTAAACAGATGAAAAGACAGATGAGAGAAGCGTATCAACTGGCATCAAACTATTCTTCAACATCTGTTTTCTGGGGAAAGTGCTTTGTCATCAAGTCCTTAGCGGTGCTTTGGTCTCAGGTGATGGGTGCTGGCCAGGAATTTTGCAGAGTGGGAAGAGCATGGCAAAGTACGAGTATATCAGAAGAAGTGAATACTATGGCACTCTGTAGGAAGGGGTAAAACTTTTCCCATGTGAAAGTCAGGCTAAAGTACAAAGGAACTAATTTTCTTCACCATAACCCTCTCCTTCTATGCCATTTGATTACTAAAGAAGGTACCCTGCAACCTTGTCCACATGACGGATGCTTCTAATAGTTGTGTGCAGGAGAAGAGGAGGGCACCACTTGCCTAAGCAACAGCGAGGAGTGGAATAGGCCACGTGTTCTTACAGGTGGTTTCGGCAGGGAAGTGACAGGGGTTGCACAGTGCAGAAGCCCATAGGGGATGCCCGCTGCTGATGTCATCAGAGTGGATGCCTGCTAATGATGTCACCTGTTTACTCTGTCTATGCAGTTCCATCTGCTTCCTTCCTCTGCTACTGAGGCCACCAATCAGGATATTGGTCCCTTCCTCTTCTTAGTTACAAGAGTTGCTACTATGAGGAAAGTACTCAAAATCCAGAGGAAGAGAGAGAGAGTTTATTCGTTTAATGAAGCAGAGTCTCCTGTGATTACTCTGGATGATATTGAATATACAGTTCAGCCCTCTGTAGCAGCTGCATCAGCCACAGGAGAGCCAGAACTCGGAATCTGGAGAGGTGCTAAGGAATGAATGTCCAGAATTTGGGAGGCCATCTGGCAAGACAGAAAAAAACCTCTGTCGATAGTGGTGTATGATTAGGTGAGGATAACTTAACCGGCATCTTTTTACAGCTGTGATAAATATGAGTATGCTTAGTGGTTAGCATCAGGAATATATGAATTTCCTACACTTTATAATTTAAGATACTTATCCAGGCCCGTTTACGCACTAGCAACTTACTTCGTAATTGCAACGTGTCCAGTACACAAGAATCCAACTCGCTTTTAAATTTCTGCTCGCACTGCTCTGCCTTTCTTCGCTGCATGTGATAAGCTGGGAGCAACGGGCTCCCACACATGCCCAGTCGGCTCTGGAAGCAAGAGGACGGCGATTGGTCCAGCTTCCCTTAGGGAGGCGGGAGGAGTGGGGTGGTTGGCTGGCAGCAGGAAGTGGATTCAGCACTGATTGCATGATCCCACTGTAAGGCTCCCCGTGAGGAAGTCGCTTTATTTTTTTACTTCGCCTAATAAGCGGATCCTCTTACTGCGGAGAAAGTGCGCTCTGATGACGCTTCAGAGATTTTTCGAACAGAGTAAGTGCGGACATGCAAGAAAAGCCCGCAGAAGCCAGCGCCGCAAATGGTAAGTGCGGACACGGCCCAGTCCTTACGCAGTCCCATTCTAGTCCCTTACGCCCTCTTAGGGCTGTCGGTTCAGTTCAATCTGAACTGGAAACCGGACGAATTTCCACTGGTTCGGCTGTTTCCAGCTCAGATGGAGCCAAACTGAAAAAAGGCGGGAAACCGCGGTGCCGAAATCGACACATTCAAGGGACCGTGGAACAAATTCAGCAAGTTCGGCGTCCCCCGAACCTGCCTTTTCCTGCCTTTCAAAGAGCTCTCTGAAGGCAAGCAAACTTGCCTTCCAGGAGAGACAACCAAACCAAGCAAGCAGTGGCCAATAGGTGGCCAAACTCTCAGGTGGGATTCTCACATTTGAACCTCTTCTCTGAATTGGCGAGGAGAAGAGAGAAGAGATTAAATACACCTGGCTGCGAGTCCGACTCTGCTCCTTCCATTGCTGGCGTTTGCTGCTGCTGCTGTGCTGAACCTTGGGCTCCTGAGACCTGAAGTGACCTGCTTAGGGCTGTCAATTCGGTTCGTCCCGAACTGAAAAACCGCCAAATTTCCCCCGATTCGGCGGTTTTCAGTTCAGATGGAACCAAATTCAAAAAAAGGCGGGAAAACGAAGAGCCAAATTCGGCGGGTTTGGGGCGCGCCGAATAAATTTGGCAAATTCAGGGGCTCAGAAACAGTAGCATAACCATCAGTTAGTAAGCAGCATTTTCCGCAGCCAATGGTGGCCAAGCTGGGTCTTCTCCTGGCCAATCAGAGCAGGGATTCTCACTTTTGAAATGGCCAGGAGAAGAGTCTAAAAACTCCTGTCCTCCCCTCCCATCCTGACTGTATTCATTTGGTGGCAGTGCTGCTGAGAGATCCGATTCCTGACTGGGCCGAGCTACTGGTGCTTACCGGAATAGGATTGCTGGAAGACATCCACACAGTTTGATTCTGGGTTTTTTTCTCTATACCTTTTCTCCTGTGTGTGTGTGTGTGTGGAAAAGCAGAGTCTGTGTGTGGGGGGGGAGCAGTTTCTGTGTGTGTGTGTGTGTATGTGTGTGTGTGTGTGTGTGGGGAAGCCAAAGAGGGCTTTCGCCTGTTCTGCCGAGCGGGGTGTGCCCGCTCGCCTTTGTGGGAGTGTGTGTTCTGCTTTTAAAGTTTAAAGTTGAGTCTGTGCGGCAGCTAGCGAGTCTCTCTCCGCTCGTCACCCGCGCCTCCTCCTCCTTGGTTTTTTTCCCGTTTGGGGTTGAGCCGCGCCGTACTGATTTGAGGGTTTTTTCCCCCACCAATTCTGCCTGGGTGTGTGTGTGCCCGTTCACCTCTGCGGGAGTGTGTGCTGTGCTGTGCTTTTGTTTTTTGCCCCTAGCCTGGTGTTGAGTGTGACAGTGTGGCTTGCATGAGTCTCTCCCCGGTGCTGCTCTGCACCCACGCCTCCTCCTCTTTGTTTTTTTTCCCGTTTGGGGCCGAGCCGTACTGGTTTGAGAGGGGGGGACCTTTATGGCATTATTCCAATGAGGGAATGGAATAAAGATGCACATTACGGATGGGGGGACCCCTTCCGGGCCCCATAATTTTGGACCCCGTGACCCAATCTTAGCAAACCTTGGGGGTTCTTGCAAGAAGGGTCCCCTCAAGCTACGCTGAAATTTTGGGACCTCTACCTCAAAAAACGGCCCACCACAGAGCCGCGGAAAGCCGCAACTGTGCTTTATGGCTTTATTCCAATGAGGGAATGGAATAAAGATGCACATTAAGGATGGGGGGATCCCTTCCTGGCCCCATAACTCTGGACCCCCTGACCCAATCATCACCAAACATGGGGGTTCTTGCAAGAAGGGTCCCCTCAAGCTACGCTGAAATTTTGGGACCTCTACCTCAAAAAATGCTCCGCCACGGAGCCGTGGAAAGCCGCAACTGTGCTTTATGGCTTTATTCCAATGAGGGAATGGAATAAAGATGCACATTAAGGATGGGGGGGGGGACTCATTTCGGGCCCAATAATTTCAGACCCCATGACCCAATCTTCACAAAACTTGGGGGTTCTTGCAAGAAGGGTCCCCTCAATTTGTTCCTCAACAAACTGATTACATCACCAGAAAGTGATATAGTTCCAAGAAGAAGAATGCTTCTACAAGATGTGCAAAGTTCAGTCCTCAAAAAACAAAATGGCATCTCTGGATTAGTGTCCGTTTCGCAATTATTGCTTCATCAGTTGGTTTCCATCTTATTTCATGCAAATAATATTTCATCAGTTGGTTCATACTCGTTGCAACATATGAACCAACTGATGAAATATTATTTGCATGAAATAAGATGGAAACCAACTGATGAAGCAATAATTGCAAAATGAACACTAATCCAGAGGTGCCATTTTGTTTTTTGAGGACTGAACTTTGCACATCTTGTAGAAGCATTCTTCTTCTTGGAACTATATCACTTTCTGGTGATGTAACCAGTGTGTTGAGGAACAGAAATTGAAAGGAAGTGGTTACTTCTTCGTTATTATTTCTTATGTTCCTGTGTGAAAAATACTTCTAAAATTGATGAAGATACTTGCTATTTGAGTGTATGTTATAATTGTGTCAGTAAATATCGCTAAGACTTGAGCCCTCGTGCTGTTATTGTTTGAACCTCCAGGTGGTGGCTGGAGATCTCCCCCTATGACAATGGATCTCCAGGCGACAGAGATCAGTTCCCCTGGAGAAAATGGCCACTTTTGCAATTGGACTCTACAGCATTGAGGTCACTCCCCTCTCCAAACCCTGCCCTCTTCAGGCTCCACCCTCAAAATCTCCAGGTATTTCTCAACCTGGATCTGGCAACCCTACTCTTAAAGCCTTCCAAGTTGGCAGCCATCATCACATCCTGGGGCAGGGAGTTCCACAATTTAACTATGCGTTGTGTGAAGAAATACTTCCTTTTATCTGTTTTGAATCTGACGGCTTCCAGCTTCAGCAGATGATCCCGTGGCCAGAGGGAGGCATCCTGCCAACCCTTCCCGATCCCTGTCTGTGCTTGAATGAGCAGTGGAAGAAAACACTGCATAGTGGCAGAAGGAAGTTGCTGCTGAGGCAGCAGTGCCTTTCCTTGTACGCATAGCGGGTCATTTTGAATGTTGTGTTTCACTGGTCTGCATTCAAAATGGCTCCTGCTGTGTTTGACCTCTGCCTAGTACTCACATCTAATAGGAAAAACTGAGAAATACTTTTAAAATAAAGTCAGGGGAGATGACTGGCAGGAGGGGAAAACACTCATTTACCTAGTTTTGATAAGCAACAGGGTCCTGATAAAATTAATGACCAAGCTGGGTTTTTTTCTGGTCAGTTGGCAACCCAGGTGACAAGTAGCCCCACCAGTTACATTATTTTATTGTTTAGCCATGTGTTGGTCTGTGTCAACACAGATTGACAAAGTCATAGAATTTTACTGGACAATTGAAAACTCATTTGCACATTTTATTGCAGTCCATCATTGCTTTCATTCACAGTCCAGAGGCCTTCCATTGTTGTGAATAACAACTGGGAACAATTTCTGGCTATGGTCAATATAGAGGTTGCAGTCTTCTACCGACAGGTGTTCTTTGCTAATTGCTTCCATTAGTTCCTCTTTATTGCAAGGCTTCATCGCCCGATGAATGTAGTGCTTCAACAAATACCAAACTAGATCTATCAGCTACAGTGTGTGGCATGATAATCAGGGTTTTCTCACCTCCGTAATAAAATCCCCAAATCATATACACAGTATTTATTACACAACAAAACACGTATTTTATTGAAAGTGGTATTTTAATCTGAAAAATCTATTGGTGTATAATCTAAGGGACCAAAAGGTAGCCGACCATGTCTGAGAGTGTACAGACAGGGAGAAGAAAGCTTGGTCCTTGCTCAAGGTACAGCTAGTAGATGACAAAAAGAAGTACTTGACTTCACAGGGAAGTGTGGTTCTCAGAGAAGCGTCCATAGGAGGAACAGAAAAGCTCCCACCAGTGGTGAAGAGGGACCTGGCAACCCTACACCATGCCTCCTCTGCAGTTGCCACATCCCTGGGATCCATTGGGCCTGGTTGCCAGCACCTGCAGGACCCTTCTTGCTGCAACTACCCCTGGGTCGCCTTTGACTGTGTGGGTGAGGGTGGGGTGGGGTTGCCAGGTCTCTCTTCACTACCAGTGGGAGGTTTTGGGGGCAGAGCAGGGCAGAGATTGGGGAGGGGATGGACTTCAATGTCATAGACTTCAATGTCATTTCCAAAGTGGCCATTTTTTCCAGGGGAACTGATCTCTATTGGCTGGAGATCAGTTCTAATAGCAGGAGATTTCCAGCTAGTACCTGGAGGCTGGAAAGGAAAAAGACACCACTGTACTAGTACCACATAGGTTAGGAAATCAGTACAGGAGCAAAAGGATAAATGTTACCAGTGCAAAAACTTGTATTAATAGCTACATAAGACTCTAGTAACCAACAAAGTGATCTCTACAGTAGGCTATCCGAATATAATACATTCACAATAGAAAAAGTCTTTCTATGGAGTGGAAAAGTTCATGTGAAGTGGTTCAATGCAGGAGTCCACTCTGCATAAGCCAGAGATACAAAGGGATATGGCCGTTTCGAATTCTTCACACAAGTCATGATTTTGAAGCTGATATTTTATGAATGATGAATGAACATTAAGGATAAATATTGTAAGTATGTTTTATGTTTGTATATTTGTAATTTGTATGTATATTTGTATCATATTGTGTATTGTAAATATCTACATGAAATATTTTTGTATATTAAGGATTACAAGTGGGACTGAAAAAGAACTTGTGTGAAGAATTCGAAACGGCCGTATCCCCTTGTATGTCTGGCTTATGCAGTGTGGACTCCTGCGTTGAACCACTTCACATGAACTTTCCCACTCCATAGAGAGACTTTTTCTATTGTGAATGTATTATATTCGAATAGTCTACTGTAGAGATCACTTTGTTGGTTACTAGAGTCTTAAGTAGCTATTAATACAAGTTTTTGCACTGGTAACATTTATCCTTTTGCTCCTGTACTGAGTACCTGGAGGCTGGCAACCTTCGGGCATGAGCATCGCATCTGGACATGTAGTTACTTGCAGGGTTTATTTTATACTTGATTTATTTGATACTTTATTTGATTTGAATGTTTATGCAAAGAGGGGCATGTTGAATCTTTAGAGCATGTTGTTTTTGACTGTAAAATCTACAAACATATTCAGGATACTTTGATTGTTCTAATAATGAAGGGCTCTCCAGGGAAGAACAGAATTTTACCTTTATAGTATGTTATCAGAAGAATCAGGAGATGACTTTTTTAAGGTGGCAAAACTTGGGCGGCTGGTCTTAAAGATCAGGAAACCTTGGTCTACACAGGTTCAAGAAGGATCATAAGCAGATATTATTATGTATCTAATTAAAAATCATCTTCATATGTTTTTAGTATTATTTTATTATATATTTTAGTGATGACGAATGATTACCAATCATATGGAGATTGATTGGAGGCATAATATTTATATTTACAACCTATGTAACACTTTTACTTCTATGTATATACCATTCGGGTCTAGGACTGTAATAAATAATTACTTACCTGTAGACTTTATTTGAACTGAATTCATGGGTGGGGGAGGCGCTTTCTATAGAAGGCTTGTATTATGGAATGGCCAAACAGGTGAGGCGGTCGTGCCAGGATGTTCTCTTTCAGGGAGCTTTTTATGGAAAATAAAGTTTCTCCTCTGATTCTATTTTTGTTTATGGCTATGTGGTACATTTTGTCTGTTTTTTTTTTTCTTTCAGGTGTAACTTTATTACGGGCTACGGTAAACTGCCGTGAGCCTGTAGAGAAGGGTGGGAAAGAAACCTTTCAAATAGTGAAATGAATGAAATCTTTCTTAATAGACATCTGGGCAGGTTCTCCCATTCCAAGCATTATCTATCACGAAAATCTTCCTTCAGCCATCCACAAAACTGCCTCCTTGTCTTTGATATTCCAGGAGAATCTATGACAAACTAAGGAGATGGTGTTTTGTGTCTATAACAGCCCTGTCTGCTTTCAGAGCCAAACTGGACCTGACATGGAGTCTCCTGCCAGTTTTTTTCTACTTTAAAAGGCCTCAGGGAGTTCAGAGCAGAGCAGTGATGCTGGGGGAAGGGAGATTAACCCTTAAGCCCCGTGCTGTTTCCCTTATTCAGATTCTTCCCTCAGAAGCTGATACCCACATCCTGCCTGTTCTGTGAACCACCAGTTGAAATATCACTGGTTATCCGAGTGTCATCTGATGAGGGAAAGTAAGGTAAAATGTATTGGGGGGGGGAGATTTAAATAGGCAAAATGTTTCAGGAAGCAAGGGCCTAAACATTCCCCCTGAAGGGCTGCTGCTCTAATAGACTTTGCAGTTGCCAAGGCTGTTTTAAAGTGCAAAAATATCCCTGCAATATCTGACCACGGCTGTTCTGTGTCATGCCTTTCAATGGTCCTCACTCCTCTCTAGTTTTTTGGCTTCACAAGTTACAGTGAATGCATGTACAATCTCTGTGCACATGAGTTTTCCTTCTATGTACATTGAGTTATTCTCCTGTTACATGCAACACATGTACAGTTGAACATGTGATTGAAACTGCACATTTATCCATGGACTGGTCCCTGATAAGTAAACATGTTTATAGTGAACACATGTTGGCTGTTTCCTACAAAGGTATATACTGTAACGCTGTTCACTGGAGCATGTGAACAGAGCTTGGAAGTCACAGGAGAGAAGGGAGATTGTTCTCTTCTCTTCCAAGTGACTAACAGAGTTTACAAGCTGAGTTCTTGAGGAAAAGCCATAGTATTGATCCCGTATTTTTTTATAATACTGGTTCTTACAACACATAAAAAGGCACGGTTACAAATAGCTGCAAAGGTGCAGGCTTACAGTTGCCTGTGCCAAAAACTGAGAGATTTGTCACTCAGTGAAATTAGTGAGCTCCTGTGGTGTGTGCTTATTACTGAATGAATTTAAAGTGCTGAAGGTGTTCTGGAACAGCTGCCCGTGTGGGGGAATTAGTACTTGTGTGAATGAAGAGAACCGACGGTTGGGAATCGCTGGAACCTTGCGTCTTCCTGTCCCCTGCCTGTCCAGAACTCTTTTGCTCCCTTTGTGCCTGAAGCCAAGGACGAATGGATTTGGGGTATGGAAATGAATGGAAATCAGTGGCACTCCTCGGTTTGACACATGGCAGGCGAGGATTCTGTTGCTGCATCAGGGCAAGCTACGCTGGGTTGCTTTCGCTTACTGCCTCCTGTGCAGCCACCTGCCAAACTTGCCCTGCTTATCCAAGTGCCGTCTGGCATTACTGGAGCGTGAGGGGCAGGGCCTCCCCGTGAAGGTGGAGTATGTCGGCATTACAGGACAATAGAGCCTCCTGGTCCAATGTGGCCAGCACCCAGAAACAAAGCAGGAGGCATTTAGACCAAGGATTTAAAACTGAGCCAAGTTCTACCCACATGTAGTGCCTTAATTCTGTGCAATTGTGTGTCAGGGATAAAACCTTGACAGTGTAAAACTCCTGTATTTACTGACAGATGCACAATGCCACAATGCAATCATTAAGCTTTAAGGATAACACAGAGTCTGAAGCATGTATGGGCCATGGTATTCTACTGGCCAGTACTGACCACTCTTATTCTAGGTATGGACTGGATTTGTGGTCTGTGTTTATTTTAGCTGGTATCAGAGGTATATAATTTTGAGCAGACCCGGTGTCAAAATCAGCCTCTTCAATCAAGTGTTGCCAGATCTGAATATCCAGACAGCCATGTTGCAGTCCTTCACGCTTTTGACAAATATATTTGGGAGTGATGCTCACATATTTTCAGCATGTCTGAATTCTCACTATATGTCAAGGGGAAAAATATAGAGGCTATAACTCAGGGGACCTATTGCAAAGAATTAACTTGAATATTTTACTGCTAGACCAACTGCATTCAACATATATAACACATGTATCAAGTAACTCCTTGATTTAAAAATAGTCACTTATCCATGAATAAGTTTTGTTTTGGATAGTTTTTATGTAAAAGTTAGGCTTTATGGAAATAGGGGAGGGGGCGTGGCTCAGTAGCAGAGTATCTGCTTGGCATGCAGAAGGTCCCAGGTTCAATCCCCGGCATCTCCAGTTAAAGGGACTAGGCAAGTAGGTGATGTGAAAGACCTCTGCCTGAGACCCTGGAGGGCTGCTGCCGGTCAGAGTAGATGATACTGACTTTGATGGACCAAGGGTCTGATTCAGTATAAGGCAGCTTTATGTGTATGTATGTGTAAAACATTCGCTTGCTTGCTGTTGCTGTAGTGTTGCCTATTCTGGTTGGGAAATTCCTGAAGATTTGGGGGTGGAGTCAGGAAAAAGTTGGGGTTAGGGGAGGGGAGGGACCTCATCAGGATATAATGCCATATAGTCCACCCTGCAGAGCATCCATTTTATCCAGGAGAACTGATCTCTGGAGATCAGTTGTAATTCCAGGAGACCTCCAGACCCCACCCGGAGGTCAGCAACCTTACATTGATATTGTCTGGTTTGTGAAAATTGTTATTTTTTTATACTCAGTCACTGATATATTTGCAGATATGAAGAGACATTTTGCAGTGCACAAGTACTTGTGAGACGTTTTCCAGAATGTGTGTATGTTAAGTGCCATCAAGTAGCTTCTGACTCATGGTGACCCTGTGAAAGTCCTCCAAAATGTCCTATCTTTGACAGCCTTGCTCAGATCTTGCAAATTGAGGGCTGTGGCTTCTGTTATTGGGTCAATCCATCTCTTGTTGGGTCTTCCTCTTTTCCTGCTGCCCTAAACTTTTCCTAGCATGACTGTCTTTTCTAGTGACTTTTGTCTTCTCATAATGTGACCAAAATACGATAGCCTCAGAATGCCAACATTAAAAAATGTGCTAATCATTTATGGATTTCACACATTAACAGATCACTTCAGGATACAATGGTTCCATATTAACATACCACTCCCTCATTAGCACATTATCTTGATACTTACAGGACTATGATTAGCACATTACCTTTGATACTTTTTGCAGGACAGTGATTCAGCTCAAACCCAACCCCTTTCTGACTATATATTACTCTTCCTACACACTTGACACTGAGAGACACTGCCTTCATTGTTACTCCTCTGAAGATGCCTGCCACAGCTGCTGGCGAAACGTCAGGAAAGAAAATACCAAGACCACGGTCACACAGCCCGGATAACCTACAAGAACAGATGAACTCTGACCATGAAAGCCTTCGACAATGTGTAGCATTTTATATTTTGTATCTATGCTCCATTTTCCAGTCATATCAGTGCAAAACAGTATGATACTATCCCCGAGTTATGCCTGCTGGGCAACATAGGCTGTCTGCAAATGCTGTTGTACTGGATTTACACTGGTATAACATTATGGTGTACTGGAGTTACACAGTTCAGGCATAATTGGTGTAACAGCAGTGGACAGTCTATGGACTCTCTGTGCAGGCCGCCTCCTAACAATAAGAAGAAAACATAATACTGATTTTTTTAAACAAGAGATCCAGAGGGAAAACTAGAAGAAATTACAAGCCAGTTCTCCTAATGTCTATTCCTGGTAAATGGGTGAAAGTGGTGGCGATTCTTGGAAGAGGAATTGTTAAGCACAGAGGAACAAGCGCTACTGAGGAAGAATCAGCATGGCTTCTGTAACAGCAAGTCCTGAACTGGTGTTGACTGATCAGGAAAGAGAGCTCTGTGGCTGGTATTTACAACTATCACTTGCTGTCCATCTACCCAGGATGCCCTTGAGGTCTCTATTATGGGAGTCAGTATCAGCTCTTCCTGATTGCCTGGTTTGTGTATGAGTATGAAAGAGATATAGAGAGAAGAGAAGAGAGCATTGTGTGGATGATATGTGATCCTTCACTTGCCTCTGTGCATTGACTGGTGCCACCCATGCATGTCCATCGTGGAGGTATAGTCAGTAAGCATGATTGTGATTGTTGTGTGCTGACGGTGTTGCCATTAAAGCTGTGGGATTAGCTGTTGGTGATGCTGTGTTATTTATCTCTTTTTGTTTTCTGCTCTTTTGCTGAGAGGGCATAAGATCATGACAACATTAACAGAGATTGCATTGAAGTCACAATCATATAGTGGCTACTAGCATAACAGGATCATCGGACCGGGCTGCCCAGCCCACACTTACACTCACTCGCTTACCTGAAAGTACATCATATTAAACATAGCCAGATTTGCTTCTGATGCAAACTGATCAGGCTGTTGGTAAATTAATTATTGCTGACTCTTTACTCCGAAGTACCTTTAAAAAATGAAATAAATTACCTCAAAACTATGCCCATCAAAAGATGCAGAACACATGGCAGAGATCTCTGAAATTAGACATTTTCTCTATGCTGTATTAATGGTGAACAGCTTTTATGCAGTTTTCTAATCATTCATATCAGCAGCTATACTTTGACAGAGACTCTGAAGACACACTGCTTATTTAGACTGATGAAAAAGGCAGCTGCACATATGCTCCAGGGTCCTCAACATAACTAAAGAAAATTATACCCTAACTCTAGCTGTTTAAGATAATTCTCCACAAATCTCCTTAGAACAGTAAGTTTTCCTCATGATGTTTTCAGATGCTTTGGGGGGAAACAAGATTAAGCACAGCTACAAGAAGTAGTATTGCTCAGTGGTGAGAACTGGGAGATGAGAAGCCTAGGTTCAAACCTGGGTCCAGCTGTGAAACTTGCTGTGTGGCATCAGGCAAACCATTTCACAGAATTGTTGAGAAATACTGCTTTTGGTTCCTTGGAACACACGTTCGCACATAAATACATACTTACAAAAGCCCAATGAAATTTATGCTGTATTTGAAGGGCAATGGAAGCTGAAAGAGATGGCTTCCTCTTAAAATGGCCTTGCCAACACCTTGAATACCTTCTGCAATTTTTAAATATGCTTGAAAGAAACATGTCAGATCAGTAGATGCTATATAATGAAATGTTTTGAAAATAAAAAACGACAACACCTCAGATTGTATATATAATAAATATAAAGTTACTCATAAATATTAAGTTACTCATTTATTGAGCAGGATCTATACATCTTCTTTCAAGGTGGCCCTTCTGCTTTGGGTAAGGCACAATTTCCCAGCATTCAAGGCAAAATCTTATATTGCTGGTAAACTCTGCTATTCGTGTTATATGGCCAGAAAGTTCCGGAACTACAGGTAGAGTACCCCTTATCTGGACATCCCATATCTGGACTGATCTGAAAACCAGACCCTTCAAGCCAGCGTGCAGGCAGATCTGTGCTGCCTGCTTCCAATGTTTCCTCTCACCTCAAAAAATAAAATACAGTGTACACTGCATCATAGGTGGAGACTGAAAGCCTGACGCTGTTTGTTTGTTGTTGTTCTTGTTTAACAGCTGATACAGGTATTCTGGTGAGATAGTTACACCGTTGCTTTCTGGTGGTTCATTGTACACAAAATTATTTAAAAATATTGTTTAAAATTAGGCTATGTGTACAAAGTGTATATAAAGCATACATGAATTTGGGTCCCATCCCCAAGATATCTCATTATGTTTATGCAAAAATTCCAAAATATTCCAATACGCGGAAATATCCAAAATATGGACCACTTCTGGTCCCAAGCAGTCCGGATAAGGGATACTCAACCTGTATCACTTATATAGACACATCTTGACTGCATCCACATATCATTGGATATTGCACTTTCTTTACACAATAGCAGTCATTTGCAACTGAATTATCCTTTGCAGACAAGGCAATCTGATGGCAAATGATTGCTGTAGCGCAACAAGACTGCAATATCCAGTGAGGTGTGGATACAGCCCTACTGCATGCTTGAAATAACATGTCCAGGGTTTCATCGTTGAATAAATGCCAAGCTATAAGAGATACTCAAGACATGCTGGGTCCCAGACTCAGATGTACACTGGGGGAGCTCACCTTAAAAGGTGCTTGTTCTCTCAGTGCTGCAAGGCAGGGGGGAGAAAGAGCTTCCAGTTTCCCTCCCAACCCCCTTTTGCCAGCAGAAAGGGCAGTGGGGAGTGCTTTTTGCCCCTTTTCCATGGCTACATGTGCCCTTCCTAGGGGCAAGAATTGAGGGGAAAACACACTGTGGGAAGGAGTTGAAGAACAAAACAAAGTTTGTGCTTTAATCTACCTGGTGTAGAAAGAAACCAGCAAATCAAGGTTCCTTGATACATGGCAAACACTCTTGCTGCAGCTTGTGTTGATATTTGTGCATAACAAGGAAGATCATGACCATTTTCTCAGTGTTGGTAGGGTTGCCAGCTCTGGGTTGAGAAATCTCTGGAGATTTGGGGATTGGAGCATAGGGAGGGCAGCGTTTTGAGAAAGGAGGGCGCTCAGAAGGGATGGGAGGCCATGGAATCTGCCTTCTGAGACTCCAGGAGAACTGATATGTGGTCTGGAGATAAGTTGTTAGGAGGAATCCAGGCCCCACCTGGCAGTTGGCAAACTTTTTTACACCAAGTCGCAGCTGACTTACCATGACCCCCCCCATAGAGTTTTCAAGACAAGAGATGTTCAGAGGTCATTTGCAGTTGCTTGCCTCTGCGTAGCAACCCTTGACTTCCCTGACGGTCTCCCATCCAAATACTAACCAGGGCTGACTCTGTTTAGCTTCTGAGATCTGACGAGATCAGGCCAGCCTGGGCTATCCAGGTCAGAGCAATCGTGGTTAGTGGCATTAGTGAGAAGGCAAATTAGTTCAGTATATGGGTCATGGAAGGAAAGAATCCCTTGTAGAGCATCCTGCGTAGGGGCTCCCGTGTCCTCTCAGTCAGCACTGGACCTTAAGTGGCTTGCGCTGTGCTGTTAAAAATAAAGCAGGCAGCCCTGAAGTAGCCGCCGGCATGCTTGAAACTGCCCTCTGCCATATTGAGCAGAGGCTCCACATAATCCCCCACATTTTAAATAGAACGACTCAAGCTCTGTATGTGTGGTAATAATCTGCACATGAGTGACTGCTGTAATGCTGGCTGCTGCAACGCCAGCAGGGAAGTAAATGATCGCTGCTGGCACACACAATAGACCTCAGCTTTTGCCTTGCTCGAGTTTGCAGCAGAATGAGAATATTCAGCAAAAGGGGGTGAGGTTGGGGGAGGGGGAGGGAAATAACCCTGGAGGTTCAACAAATAGTGCGAAGTTATTATTTTTTTTAAAACTATCCTTCTCCCCGCACACAGGCACCATACTTGTCTCTCTGCCAGACATGACAGGAACGTTAGCAGCCTTTTGCTTTTGACCTCTCTAGCTTTTAAAGTAGGTGGCAAGACATATGTCACTGGAGCCGTGGTGTGTCAGGGAAAGTGTTTTTTTCTTTTCTTTTGCATGTTCCTATCCTCTGGTTGCCGGTTGTGTGTGGTTTGATATTCAAATGAATCTGTCAGTAACAAGAATCTGGTGCTCAGGCCTGATGACATTGATTTGTGAGCATAATGCTCAACTACGGGATGTGTGACAGATAAATTTTATCAAAATTAAGGCACAATTAAACATTTCATCTTCCTAATTACTGGCTGTAGATTCAGCCTGATGACCATGTGCTGTAAGAAATCAGCGACCATTACACATTTTAATGGAGCACAGCTGTCTTACAGCTTGGTAATATTTGCACAGTGCCACAGAACTGTAATTTATGATAAAAAGAAAAAATGTGTATTGGCTCTCTTTTGCCAAAACAGATTAAGGATTCATATACTTTAATGAGATTTGGACCTAGTCTTGGATTATCATTATAAATGATTTATGTGCATGTTGGTGGACTCCTGTAGTTTTGAGTTGATTTGTGTTTTGGTCGACCAGTATGTAATTCTGTCTTGTCTTGCGTGCCAATGTTTATACTTTCTCCTTGCTCTCTTTGCCTCTTTTTTCCGTGACCCATAGTTAAGGGGATACAGGAAGGCTAAGAAGCTCTGGCAATGTTTTGTAAGCATCTTCCTTTGTTACTGTGCTGTTCTCTTTGGAGGTCAGGCTGGTAGATTCTGGGTGAATCATAGAGCAACAGGACTGATCATTGCCTGAATTTAGCTAGCATTTCTAGTTGACAAATACCTATCACAGCCTTATCATAGATCAGAATCAGGAAGCAAGAGGAAGCAAACTCTGCTACTTGAAGAAATCTAGCATGTCATTCACACAAGGAAGCTGAAGCAAACAAGTTCCACAACAATTTGGAAGAGAAGATGAAACATTCACTGGGTTCAGCTAATTGCCTGTGGGGGGAAAGGAGAAAATCAAACACAAACATGGTTTTGTTAACAATTAATTGCATAGAGCTTCATACTTGATTGATTTCTTATGCAGATGTGTATGGATGTGTACACTCCCTCTATGCTGTCCAATGTGACGGTCGTGTAGTTGCCTATTTTACTGCATGTCCATACACTGGCATGCCATAGTTGGTATACTAAAATAGTACATGAAGCAGAACATCGCCATCTACATTACTGGTATTTGTTGAAAAGTATGAAGTTGTTTCCTTGGCCAATTTTATATTTTGTGGCATTTTCACATGGTGCCTTTTTGAACACACGTGTTTGCCACTGGAATGTAGAAACTAGCCTGGCTACAATGTACATACATTAAAACTTATTCTTGTCCTTTTACTATCTAGTACTAACAGCAGGCTTTTTTGTGTCAAGTGTGAAAACACCCTTCATCGCTTCAGTTTTTGTTAGTATAAGAAAATGTTAAAATGTTTATGGTCTTTTGAAGTGTATAATCAGCACAGAGGTGATATGGATAGTTTCAACACCCATTAATCAACTGAAAAGGACAGGAATGATGTCAATGTTCTCTCTTTTGCACCTTTTTGTTGTGGTTTTGTTTCAGAGCATTTGGCACTGTGATCATATTTGCATTATTTTGAATAATGTACTCAGTCTAGGGTTGTATTTCTAAACTGAGGGTGGCAGAGAAAGATGTGATGCTACATCTCGAACGCTATGCTCTTTGCATCCTTTATTTCACCTGAATTTGATTTCATTGTGGTTATTTTATATTTCCCCCTTCTGGATGCACACCTTAACGTGGTGAGGGGGTTTGTGAGTGTCAGGGAAGCTGAGAGCAATACCGTAAGGGGTCTAGACTCTATCAAGAGACTAAACTCCTAGCAGAGTCACTCAAGACGGAATGGTCACAGCTGAGACACCAGACGAAGATGCATCCACCCCCTTAAGGGATCAATGGCCACATCCGCAGAAGAGAACAGGCAGTTCCAATGGGGATGGGGGTAGAGGAATCCCTGAAGGTTAGCTACTGGGCAGCAGCAGTAGTGGAAGGTGACACTGGCGGAAGATCTTTCGTAGACAACGGCAGTGCCACTACGGCTAACTCTAGTTAGTACTGCGCAGAAGAAGGCACTGGTAAACCACTTCTGACCAACCTTTACCTTGAAAACCCTATGATGAGACAAACCAAAATGAAAAAAGATATAGTGCTGGAAGATGGGACCCCCAGGTCGAATGGCACTCAATCTGCTACTGGGGTAGAGCAGAGGACAAGTACGAGTAGCGCTGTTCTTAATGATGCGATTGGACTAAAGCCGAAAGGACGTTCAGTGGTTGACATGAATAGATGCAAAAGGAAAGTCCGAAGCTGTTCGACGCATAAAATAGGAACATGGAATGTGAGAAGCATGAATCAGGGTAAGCTTGAAATTGTTAAACAAGAAATGGAACGTATGGACATTTCAGTCCTGGGAATAAGTGAATTAAAGTGGACTGGATTAGGACATTTTCAATCAGAAAATTACAAAGTGTTTTATTCAGGGAATGCAAAAAGAGAAGAAACGGAGTTGCTTTAATAGTGAGGCAAGATGTAGCAAAGGCAGTCAGGAGCTATAATGCAAAGTCTGACCGAATAATATCAATCAGACTTCAGGGAAAGCCTATCAACATAAGCATCCTTCAAGTTTATGCCCCAACTACAGATGCTGATGAGGAAGAAATTGAAAGTTTTTATGCCAGTGTTCAGGAAGAAATTGATCACACACCTAAACAAGATATGCTGATAATCATAGGTGATTGGAACGCAAAAGTAGGAAACAAAGCAGAATCAAATGTTGTTGGCAGATTTGGGCTAGGAGCACGGAATGAAGCAGGAGAACGCCTCGTAGAATTCTGTGAAGACAACAATCTGTTCATTGCAAACACATGTTTCAGGCAACCAAATAGACGATTGTATACATGGACATCACCAGACGGCCAGTATAGAAATCAAATAGATTATATAATTGGAAGCAGAAGATGGAGAAGCTCTATTCTCTCAGCCAAAACAAGACCAGGAGCCAACTGCGGTACAGATCATGAATTGCTAATATCGAAAATAAAGATAAAGCTTAAGAAAAACACCAAAACATTCATAGAACCAAAATACAATCTAAGCAATATTCCGGAAGAGTTTAAAGACCATGCAAGGAACAGATTTGCATTACTAAGTTCAAGTGAATGTAAACCTGAAGAACTATGGGTGGAAACTAGAGATATTATCAAGGAAGAATGTGCAAAGACTATTCCTGTAGCCAAAAGAAAAGAAAAACCTCGATGGATGTCTGAGGAGACTCTTAAAATTGCCAGAGATAGACGAGAAGCAAAAGTAGAAGGTGACAGAAATAGAATCAAAAGTCTAAGTGCAACGTTCCAGCGACTAGCACGTAGAGACAAAGAGACCTATTATAATAACCAGGGTCAAGAAATAGAAGAGAACAACAAAAAAGGAAGAACAAGAGATCTGTTCCACAAGATCCAAGAAATCAAAGGGAAATTTAAAGCACGGTTAGGCATGCTGAAAGATCAGCATGGAAATACATTAACTGAACAGGACAAAATAAAGAAAAGGTGGGAACAATACACTGAAGAACTATACAGAACAGATGAAAGGATAAAAGATTCTTTCCAAGAAGAATCTTTTGAAGAAGAACCTACAGTTTTAGAAAGTGAAGTGAAAGCTGCATTGAGAGCAATCGGGAGAAACAAATCCCCAGGAGCAGATGGGATATCAATAGAGCTATTCCAAGCCACAGAAACGGAGTCCATCAAAATCTTGACAAGAATATGCCAACAGATATGGAAAACAAAACAATGGCCCACAGACTGGAAACAATCCATTTACATTCCAATTCCCAAGAAAGGAGACATCAAAGATTGCAACAACTATCGGACCATTGCATTAATTTCTCATGCAAGTAAAGTGATGCTCAAAATCTTACAGCAAAGGCTGTTACCATATATGGAACGAGAAATGCCTGATGTTCAAGCTGGTTTCAGAAAAGGAAGAGGCACTAGAGATCATATTGCAAATATACGCTGGTTACTGGAGCGTACGAGAGAATTTCAGAAGAAAATCAGCTTGTGTTTCATAGATTACAGCAAAGCTTTTGACTGTGTGGATCATGAAAAGCTATGGCTGGTTTTAAAGGAAATGGGTGTGCCACTACATCTGATCGTTTTGATGCGCAACCTGTACTCTGGACAAGAGGCCTCAGTTAGAACAGAATATGGAGAAACGGAATGGTTTCCAATTGGCAAAGGTGTCAGACAAGGATGTATTTTATCTCCCTATCTCTTCAATCTATATGCAGAACATATAATTAGGAAAGCTGGATTAGATTTAGATGAAGGTGGAGTGAAAATTGGAGGGAGGAACATTAATAATTTGAGATATGCTGATGACACTACATTATTGGCAGAAAATAGTGAAGATTTGAAACAACTATTGCTGAAAGTTAAAAGAGAAAGTGCCAAAGCAGGACTACAGCTGAACATCAAGAAAACAAAAGTAATGACTACAGGAGAATTACACAACTTTAAGGTTGACAATGAGGAAATTGAAATTGTTCAAGACTTTCTATTCCTTGGCTCCACCATCAACCAAAAGGGAGACTGCAGCCAAGAAATTAGAAGGAGATTGAGACTGGGAAGGGCAGCCATGAAGGAGCTAGAAAAGATTTTGAAGTGTAAGGATGTGACTCTGGCCACCAAGACTAGATTAATTCATGCCATCATATTCCCTATTACTATGTATGGGTGTGAAAGCTGGACAGTGAAGAAAGCTGATAGGAAGAAAATAGATTCCTTTGAAATGTGGTGTTGGAGAAGAGTGTTACGGATTCCGTGGACTGCCAAAAAAAACAAATCAGTGGGTTCTAGATCAAATCAAGCCTGAACTGACCCTAGAAGCTAAAATGACTAAACTGAGGCTGTCGTATTTTGGTCACATCATGAGACGACAAGAGTCACTGGAAAAGACCGTCATGATAGAAAAAGTTGAGGGCAGCAGGAAAAGAGGAAGACCCAACAAGAGATGGATTGACTCAATAAAGGAAGCCACAGCCTTCAATTTGCAAGATCTGAGCAAGGCTGTCAAAGATAGGACATTTTGGAGGACTTTCATTCATAGGGTCGCCATGAGTCGGAAGCGACTTGACGGCACTTAACACACACACACACATTTTATATTTAAAATGTCCAAGTTTCAAACATACCCAGCAATTGCATTGAAATTATGATTGACTCCTGAGTTAATGTAGACCTGAAATTAAAATGGATACAGCAAATACAAGAAAAATTAAATTACACTGTTAATAAGAAGAAAAATCCCATCCAAGGCTGGTTTATTTCAGCATTCATATGCTAGAATGTTTCATACTATACCAGGTTGCATATGCTTGCACACTAATTCTCAATTGCCGTATGCAGTTTGTGACAACCATCTGCTAAGACCTCCCTTAGAATTCTTTCTCCCACTCAGCCCAGCTGAAATGAAAATATGGACCAAAAAACACCCCCCAAAAAACTTCTGCCAGGAGATGAAAAACTTAATTGGGGACTCGAAGTTATAGTGTCTCTTGGCATTAAAATGTGCCTGCAATTTATGCCCTGCTTATACAATATGGCTCAAATGTAAAAGTATAAAACAAAACCCTGCTTCCCATGACCATCTTGGATATGATGGAAAGTTAACCATGACAGATGTTTACACAGCACACATGTGGTTCCTGATGATTCTTCTGAATGATTCTTAGACTGTAGGGTGGCTTCGGCGGGTTTAGTTCAAGAGGCAGTTATCTCTTCTTCATAGGCTCAAGTAGCTTACTTACCTATTATGTCTTACTCCGCTGACTGCTCTTTTAGTCTTCTCACATCTATATTGTACTGCCCTGTGCAAATTGTTGGTTATAAAGCCTTGCTGCTGATGCAGTGGTTGTAGAGTGAGCTGCTACCCTTCCCTTTCCAGCCTCTTCCATCAATGCATCTTTTGTGTTAGATGCAGTGATTACCTGAAAGTGATAGTGCTAGGGCATAGATTCTTGTGTTCCTTTTCCCCATAGGAAATACTTATCATTTCTTATCTGATTTAGGTTGGGAGGATGCCAGGTAGACTGCACAAGGGATTATTTCCTGAGATGTGGCTGCTTTCCTCCCTGGAGATGAGTGCAGGGAACAGTTTCTGTCCACTGGGAGGACTGTGGCTAAGTGTTAGAGCATCTGTCCCAAGTTCAATCCCTGGCATCTCCAGTTAAAAGTATCAGGTAGTAGGTGATAGGAATACCTGAGACCTTGAAAGTTGCTGCCAATCTGAGTAGGCAATACTGATCTTGTACCAATGGTCTGATTCTGTATAAGGCAGCTTTATGTGTTCATTGGTTGGCTCAAATCCAAAAGGCTCCAAGGATGCTCTGAAGGCCAGCATGAGCAACAAGGGCAGCCACAGGTCTCTAGTTCTTATCTCTTTCCACAACATAGGTCATGTTTATCATTCCTCTTTTACAGACAGTAAACTGCGGCTGACAAGCACTGATTTGGCTAAGGTTCAGTGTAAGATTCTGAGTATGGACTGGAACTCATGTTTTTAACCATAGTGCCACCTTTTCTTTTCACACGTCAATGTGTTATCATAAGCTGAACCAATGGGAAATTTTGCAGCTTACTCACATTCCTTCTCTTAATTATACAGTATAGTAATCTTTGCTTTAGCAATGTGTGGGCAATGTGTTTTCCCATTGTGTTTGCAATGGAATTGTCCATAGGTTCGTTTTTAGGCCTTCATTATACCCATGGTCTTAAGCATTATAGCTGATGGACTTTCTGTCAAGGCTTAGTCATTTAATCAATGTGACAGCATTGTACAAATTCTGAACCCCAAAGGCTTTGGGATAAGTTTAATGCTGCTTCCAAGTAACGTTCAACCCACATGGCTGTGATCCCTGAAGTATTTTCTGCAGAAAGATGCCCTTGCTGATATAGATGTGCTCAGCATCTTGATGCGCATCAAAGTCTAAAGAAGAGATTAGTTAAACTGGAAAGACTGGTATATGATTTGCATGTGTAAAAATCTGGGTTTTGTTGAGATTCTGTGATGAGCCTGAATTTGCCAATGTGAGGTACCTCGTCCTTGCAGCTGGAGACACAGTAATGGAGTTGGTCTTCTAGATGTTTGTTTCACGAAACCTGATGCCAAGTACCTTTAAAGATTCTAAGACTAGTGTGAACACTCTGCCCTTTCTATATTTGCTGTTACCCTTGGCTGTTTATGAATACACGAACACATGAAGCTGCCTTATACTGAATCAGATCCTTGGTCCATCAAAGTCAGTATTGTCTACTCAGACCGGCAGCTGCTCTCCAGGGTCTCAGGCAGAGGTCTTTCACATCACCTACCTGCCTAGTCCCTTTAGTTGGAGATGCCAGGGATTGAACCTAGGACCTTCTGCATGCCAAGCACATGCTCTACCGCTGAGCCATGGCCCCTCTCCTATGTATGTGCTGCATGGGGCTAGATCTCTCCGTTGGTTGTCAGTTCTTTGCCTACATTGCCCATTTTGTTCCCTTAGACCAGGCGTCGGCAAACTCATTGGTCAAAAGAGCCAAATATCAATAGTACAACATTGAGATTTCTTTTGAGAGCCAAATTTCTTAAACTTAAACTATATAGGTAGGTACACTGTTTATTAACTTAATAAACTTTAATTAAAGTTTTAAGTCTTAATTAAACTATAGGTACACTGAATAAAACTTGATATCATACTTAATAGTGATCTTATTTATTGATAAAAATTAAATTGTAAGTTCCTGACATTTCCCCTCCCCGTCCGGAGTCCTCGTCTGGAGGCCTGGTCTACCGCCATAAAAGCCTATTGGTAGACGTGGCCTCCAGCTGAGTCCCATTGGGAGGCCAGGTCTACTCATTGGCTTTCTTGGCAGTAGACCTGGCCTCTGGAGGCCCATAGAAGCCAATTGGTAGACCTGGCCTCTGAAGGGGGACTTTTTTTCCTCCTCGGAGTCCAGGTCTACTGCCAAGAAAGCCAGTGGGTAGACATGGTCTCCCAATGGGACTCAGCCGGAGGCCAGGTCTACCAAAGGAAGCCCGCCCCGCCCAACAGCTGATAGGCGGGGGGGCCAGGAACCGCTGAGCCGCCCGCCCAGCAATCGCGCGGCTAGAGGGGAGGCTTTAGCCTCCCAACCATTGAGGGCAAGGGAAAGGGGGACCCGGCCATTCTCCACGGTGTGTGTGGGGGGAACACAGTGCGCCCGCTCGCCCGCTCTCTCTCTCTCTCAGGCACGCCGGCTCCGCAGCCCGGCTGCCGGCGCGAGCGGGCGCAAGAGCAGGGGCTCCGAACCAAGTTCGGAGAGCCGCACTCAACGGGCCAAAGAGCCGCATGCGGCTCTGGAGCCTCAGTTTTGAGACCCCTGCCTTAGACAGTCATGTTTGTTTGCTTGCACTGTTTTCCAGTTCTTCAATCGCAGTCCCACTGCATAGTAGACTACCTTGTGTCTTAGTGACAAAGGTGGGCTATAAATGAAGTTATTGTTGTTGTTATTTATTTCCTCCATGTTCCAGCAGTCGAACTTCACAAAAGTAAGGCTGCCAACATAATGATATTGTAATAATGATGCAGCTCTACTACATTATACCATTGTGTTCACCAGTGCAATGAGATTTTGCAATGAACCTTATTCAGTGAACATAACACGAGGATAGGATCACATTGTTAGACAGATAATAAATGAAAATAACTGTACTTCAATGGAATATTTTCATCTATTTACTCATAGTGAAGAAACGAAGTTTTTTTTTAAAAAATTGTAAATTTACTCTTTCAGCACAACTAAAGGGGTTTTATGATTGTCAAGCATGGAAGTCAATAGTCATTTGATTTGAATGATGGTCTCAGCCTTATTAACATGGAAAAGAGTCAGATAGTCAAGCTGACAGTTCCTGCTGCTCTGAGTATGGTAGAGAGAAATTGTTTATATTTTTATGTAAGGGGAAAGGGAGCATTTCCTGTAAAAAAAAAGAAAAAAAAAAGAGCAACCTTGATTGAACCAAGAGCAACTACTGGGCTGTAATGAGGACTTCAATCAAGAAATTGCATTGTGTAGGTAGCACATTGCATAAATAAGCTGACCTGTCAGGTTTTGAGCAATTTATGGAGCTGGTCAGCCTCTATTCTGTGCAGGGTTCCCCCCCCCCTTTGGTTGTTGTTGCAAAAAGATGTAATGGCTTTTCAGCGCACCATAAGCACAGTTGTGACCACAGGCTCACTTGTGTCATTTTGCGTGCAGTAATGAAGCCTGACGAGTGGTCTCCTGCTTGCAGATCGCCGGCTGTTGTCCTAAAAATGCAAACCGTTGCCTCGGGCCATGGAATCAGGAACAGGCAAAGGACAGTGGCACAGGCAAAAGCCTCCCCACTGTTCACCCGCCTCACTTTAGCACACTATACTTGGAATGCAGAAGAATCCTCTTTATCCTTGGACAGAAGGACGCCACAAAGGAAGGAAAGTGAGACAAACAATGGCAGGAAAACCTCTTCGGAAATCTGGCTTTGGAAAAAATGCTGGGCTGACCTTTAAATGAGATATAACATAGTTTATTTGGCATTCCCCATTAACACTCTCTCCCAGTACAAAGTGGTTTAAAGTTGAACACAGAAGAGGCATTTTCAGAATTTTTCATTGTTAGGGTTGCCAGCTCTGGGTTGGGAAATACTAGGAGATTTTGAGGGCGGAGCCTGAGGAGGGTGGGGTTTGGGGAGGGGAGGGACTTCAATGCTATAGAGTCCAATTGCCGGCATTAGCTTCCCAGAAAGACCTTCCAGAGTGTTTTTCACGTAGGAAACTACCGGTACTATGCTACTTTACAGCATGATAGACAGGATAAAATGTCTGTAGAATTATAATCCATAGGACAAAATTGGGATATCCTTTTTTTTTTTTTGCCTGACATGTTGGGTAAGAGAGATCCTGAAAATCTTTGAAGAACATTTAGTCAGAAAGGTACAAAGCAAGATCTGTGTGCATTTGTAAGTATTGCAGATACTCCAATTGGAACAGGATTATTTTTGTGATATTCAAGACTAGTCTGAAACTGCCTGTTTATTCTGCATTACTGTTTCATTTTCCTGGGAAGTAGAAGGTGGGAGGGGGAAAGAGGGTACTTTTAACCTGCTTTCCTCCACTCAAAGTAGATTCAAAGCCGCTTGTGCGCAGTAATGAAGCCTGGTGAGCGGTCTCCCTCATTGGTGGTGGAAAGTGCTGTCAAGTCACAGCTTACTTATGGTGACCCTGTAGGGTTTTCAAGGCAAGAGACATTCTGAGGTGGTTTGCCATTGCCTGCCTCTGCATGGGCTAAGAGAATTCTGAGAGAACTGTGACTGGCCCAAAGTCACCCAGCAGGTTTCAAGTGGAGGAGTGGGGAATCGAACCCGGTCCTCCAGATTAGAGTCTGCCACTCTTAACCACTCTTAGTCATCAACAGACAAATCCATGTTGGACAGGAGGAGCGGAGCAGGTAGCAGCAGCTCTGCCCTTGATGTAAGCAGTCTCTCTCCTGGCGTTTCCTTCCATCCAGGAACCTTGCAGGGGCTGAAGGGGAAGAGCCTTTGCCAGCCACAGTCTGTATGGGCACCAAGACTCCCCTAGGGTTGTCAAGCCCCTCTTTGGCACTGGTAGGAGGCTTGGGGAGGCGGAGCCTGAGAAGGGCAGGGTTTGGGGAGGGGAAGGACTTCAATGCCATAGAGTCCAATTGCCAAAGTGGCCATTTTCTCCAGGTGAACTGATCTCTATCGGCTGGAGATTGGTTGTAATAGCAGGAGATCTCCAGCTAGTATCTGGAGGTTGGCAAGCCTATACTCCCCAGGCAATTACACAGGAGATATGTATGTAACAGAGGTTTTGTCCAGTCTGAACAGTTGACCCTGCACTGATCAATGTGCCTTCTTTGAGAGAGCTTTAAGATACTATAAACTGGGGCCTTGTTCTTAGATCTAACACTGTACCAGCCACCTGCTAAGCAGAGGCAAAGGCTTTGCTTGTTCATGCTGTAAAGCTTAACTGGGGATAGAGGCAGAGGCTTAGGTTTGCCAGTGCCCTCTTCGCCACTGGCAGAAGGTTTGGAGGGGGCAGATCCTGAGGAGGGCAGGGTTTGGGGAGGGGAGGGGCTTCAATGCCACAGAGTCCAATTGCCAAAGTGGCCATTTTCTCCAGGTGAACTGATTTCTATCAGCTGGAGATCAGTTGTAAGAGCAGGAGATCTCCAGCTACTACCTGGAGGTTGGCAACTCTACAGTTGCTTGGGGACAGTGTTCCTGCCCTGTGACTGGAAAGCGAAGGCTTTCCTTGCACTTGCTGGTGAGCAGGCAGGACAGTAGAGGGGTTAATGAAGGTCCAGGCTTTGCCCCATCCTGGTGATGTTAGGAAGCTTGCCTATTCCACACACTGAAGTTTACAACTTTTCTATTCCTGCCCTTCCATCCCTGATAGCAAAGAGCAAACACTCATACACATGCTCAGCCATGCTCCAATACAGGAAGGCTGGGAGAAATGGTCACAGCAGAGGTAAGATAGGGAAAGAGTTTAGTTTCCGTCACCTGCGTGCTTCAGAGTTGTGAAAAACGAAACCCTTTGCCTCCTTCAAGCATCCTAGGAAAGATGCTGATATGTGAATTCACTTTTCCCTGCCCCTGTTTCATGTGTGAGAACCTTAATAGCCTGTAGAAACAGGGATGCTTTCCCCCTTCCTGACTGTGGGACAGACTACACAATACTGAGTCCCCAAGTCTGCCATGGGGATGCAATACCATTTTAAAGCCTTAAAAAAATTAAAATCACTGTGGGGTGTATGATCCTACTGGGGACCTTGGCATAGGGGGATGTAGGGCTGTCTCCCCCCGGTGCCATTTTCAGGAACTGTGTGGCCCTCATCCCCCTTCACTGTGGTCCCCTGAAGGATCTGGCTCCCAAGCCGAATTTAAAAATCAAAGAGAAAAACTGTTAAAATGGTGCTGTGTTCTTGTGGCAGACTTGGGGACACAGTATTGTGTATTTTAGCTCTGAATTATGGGAGGGGAGGTGCGAGGTGCAGTTCTTGAGAGAACATCCCTACTGTGTGAGGAGGGAAAGTCACACACAGAAAGGTGATTTCTATTAAAACTAATCAAATAATGGTTCCATTGATTTCCTAATGTGTTTCCAGTATTAAAGAAGTGAATGACCAACCAGAATTCAACTTTTCCCTCTTCATGCACCTCATCTCCATTCATCCTCCTCACAGTACTGTTCCTCAGCCTATTAAATGTAAGAATCTCAGTTGGGGGCGGGGGAGGCACAGGTTGCCAAATGCTGCTCCTGGGAAATGGGGAACCCCCTGGATACCTTGGTGGGAATCAGAGGTCTCCTGTTGAGGGGCGGAATTGATGAAACAGCCTCCAGGCCTGGCACCTTCAGAAATTCTAAGCAGGATTTAAGCCAATATTTTCACCTGGTGCCTGAGGGCCAAACCAGACATGCTGTTTCCCTTTCAACTACAAAGCAGCTGTGGGGAATATCTGCTAAAAAATAAAGGAGAGACAGTTTGGGTTTGGAACACTAAGACAGGGAGAAGGGCTCTTGCCTTACCCCCGCCATCTTCTTGTGCCAAGACTGTGCCTGGGGGAGGGGGGTATTTCCCTGGTATTGCTCTTCCATGTGGAATATTTTGTGGAATGGGCTCTCCTTTATTATTGAACAGACATTCCCACAGCTGTTGTGTGGCTGCGAGGAAACGGTGCTGGGTACCAGATAATCCAGACCCAAGCCGATAAAACACAGTACATCTAGTTTGGGTCTGAAAATCAGTAAGGCCCTTGCCAGAAGAGCTTCAAAGGTGAGGGCATTCCAACCTGGGGGAGGGTCACCACTCAGAAAGCCTTGCCCCTAGTACCTCTCCTCCCACTTTTCTGTGGGCAACAGACAACACGCAGAGCTTGTGATAATAATTTTAGATGGTGAGCAGGATAGAACAGGAGAAGGCAGTCCTTCAGGTACCTTGGGGACAAGATGTTTAAAGGTGAGCAACAGTACTTTAAATTGTCCCTGATAACAAACAAGTAACTGGTGCAGATCTATCAGCACAGGGGTAAGATAGGGATATGACTGCAATGTGGTTGCTTTTGGACCAGCTGCAGTTTCCAGAAAATTTCAGAAGTGGCCTCATAACATTACCAACGTCATAACATTACCAACATTACTCTAGGCCCTGCCTAGAGATCTGGAATTACAACTGGAATCTCTAGACTACAGAGCTCGATTCCCCTGGAGAACATGACTGCTTTGGACGGTGGCATTATACCTAGGGATCCCCCAGAATCGCAGCTCATCCTCAGACTACAGAGATCAGTTCCCCTGGAGAAAATTGATTCTTCGTAGGGTGGACTGTATGGCATTATGTCCCACTGAAGTCCCTGGCCTCCCCAAGTTCCATCTCCAAATCGACAAGAGTTTCCCAACCTGGATCTTTCCAACCCCCCCCCCCAAATCTCCAGGAAGTTCTCAACCCTGAGTTGGCAACCCTATAAGGTGCCTTACAGTGCTGTAACGATGTGATCAGGGCTGGGATCACTATGGCAAAAATCACTATTTTCAAAGAACAGCCATACCTGGAATATAAACTGAAGCTGGTAAAAGGCACTATGTGCCAAGAAAGAGATCTGAGCCTACAGCAGCAGGCCAGGGTCCAGCAGTATCCCCAGGCTACAAACCTGTTCTTTAAGGGCAGTGCGAACCCTTCCAGGACAGGCTGACTGTGCAGCCCTCAAGCAGATTCCCCACTGGACAACAGCACCTCAGCCATGCCTGGACTCAGTTTCAAGTTACTGGCCCTCATCTGTCCTACTACCTTCTCCAAGAATTTTAGCCACAGAAGTTCAGGAGCACAGACTCTGGCTAGAAACCACAACCTTTTGGTATTTAGTGCATTTCTGTCAAAATGGTAACTACTATGTATTTGTGTATCAAGCATGGACTGTTCATATTTTCATATTGTCAGGTTTCCCAAAGTCAGTCAAGCGTCTCACTTTAATATTCAGTCTGTGACATAGAACAGGGTTCTTGCACAGTCTGAAAGGAAGCATCAGTTTTTGGTGTATTGCATCTTTAGGTTCTTCATGGATAAAATTTGTCATTGTCATCATCCTCATCATCCTATTGATTAATTGGGCATGAAGCACACAGGGTCTTCTATATAGCTCTTGAAATCTTCAAAGTTGCTTTTAGAGACTTTTCAGGCTATGAACGGTGCCAAGTTAATGCGGTATTAACACACTATTTTGAGCATATATAATACAACATGCTTGTACTTTTGGGACAGAAGCTATTTCTATGGATACAGTATGCTGAACAGACACAGACCAAAGAAAACCAAAATAGTTCATTCTGTGCTGTCAAGGAAACAAGCTGCTCTCTCTGATTAAAGATCCTCTGCTGAAAGTATATGAAAGCAGCCTCCAAGAGGGCAGGGTAAAGTCAAGTTTGTAGGGAACATTATGTCTCTATTTTCTGTTTGTTCTGCTATAAGGTGATGGGTGCAGTCTGCATTCGACTGAGTGCCTAGTTGGTATCAATATTGACTCTATATGGAAACAGGATCCACAACTACTGAGATGTGCATGTAAATCCTTTGGAAATGGGACGAAAGTGCATAGAGCTTCCTTGGGATTTCACTCTTAGCCTGTTTATTGATCGAGAGTATTTTTATCCTGCTTTTATCCTCAACAGGGACCCACAGCAGCTTACAAAACATACCCATACAATTTAAATGAAGAGTAAAGAGACAAGCAAAAAAATAATAATCAAATATGTATTCAAAACTTCCTGATCTGGGCTGGTCACACTGTGTCGGCCAATCAGACCACAGGCTATGAGTCATGGGCTAAGAGCCAAGGCCTAAGAGTTCTTTGGCTCTTATCCTTCCGCTCGCACCCAAGGACCCATGCCCTCAGCCATGTATGCCTGCAACGGGAGAGAGACAATCAGCCTAGATCTTATAAATTGGTATTAATATTGATTCACCAACCAACCACTTAGTTATAGCTCTATTTAAACAAAAGTCTCCTTTACTCATGTCTCAAAAAATATTCTGAAAAGAGGAAATATTTATAGGTGATAATATAATGTCTATTTTTTCAGGCCGGTATGATCCTACATGTAAATAGAATAAACTCTTGTTGCTGCTTTCACACATGTTGCATAATTCACATTAGTGATCAATTGCAAGTGGGTTTAAACAGTGTTTAAACCCACCAAGAAAATACAACAAATGCTACGATCAGCAAAAGACAAAAGAGACCCCCTCACCTCTGCAGGAGTATATCGTATACCTTGCAGCTGTGGAGAAGTTTACATCGGGACCACAAAACGCAGCATACAAACAAGGATAAAAGAACATGAAAGATACTGCAGACTTGGCCAACCTGAGAAATCAGCAGTGGCTGAACATGGACTGACACAAACAGGACACAGGGTCTTATTCCAAGACACTGAAAGACTGGACAATTCTACCAACTAATTTGTCAGATTGCACAGAGAAGCCATTGAAATTCACAAACATCAGCACAACTTTAACAGAAAAGAGGAGAGTTTAAGAATGAATAAGGCTTGGCTTCCTGCCCTGAAAAACCTCCAGACAAAGACAACATTCAACAATAGCCATACAGATTAGTTTTGGATTACACACATTAACAGATCACTTCAGGATACAATGGTTCCATATTAACATACCATACCCTCATTAGCACATTATCTTGATACTTACAGGACAATACTTTTGCAGGACAATACTCAGCTCAAACCCAACCCCTTTCTGACTATATATTACTCTTTCTACACCCTTGACACTGAGAGACACTGTCCTTCAGTGTTACTACTCTGAAGATGCCTGCCACAGTTGCTGGCGAAACGTCAGGAAAGAAAATTCCAAGACCACGGTTACACAGCCCGGATAACCTACAAGAACCAATGAACTCTGACCGTGAAAGCCTTCGACAATAAATTGCAAGTGGATTTTTCTGTTTCAAGGGATTGCTAAAGTGCATTGAAAGTGCATTATCCAACGTGTGTGAAAGCAGCTAAAAAGCTTTCTCAAACCGTGGCACTAGTGGAACATCTAATGTAATGTAGGGTTGCCAGCCTCCAGTTACTAGCTGGAGATCTCCTGCTATTACAACTGATCTCCAGCCAATAGAGATCAGTTCACCTGGAGAAAATGGCTGCTTTGGCAATTGGACTCTATGGCATTGAAGTCCCTCCCCTCCCCAAACCCCGCTGTCCCCAGGTTCTGCCCCCCAAATCTCCCGCCAGTGGCAAAGAGGGACCTGGCAACCCTAATGTAACAGTATCACTAGAGTCATGGCTTGGTGACTGTTGTGGTGATGAAGCTGGGTGGGGAGAATGGGTCATCAGAAACTATCACCCATAAGCTAACAGGGAAATCTTGGTATATATAACATGGATGGCAGCCAGTATATGTGCTAATAACTGCTGATTCACAGAAGAACCAGAATGCAAACCACCTTCATCCTCTTTATGCCCCAAACCTGAAGCAGATATTTCACCGGTGCATGATTATTTTGGAGTTTAGAGTTATAGCTTTGATGCATATTCTGTTATCTTTCAACAGTGTGGAGTGTCATAAATTGGAACTAGAAATTCATCTAAAAAATTAAGAAACATTCAAGAAATGCCTATAGAATTTACTGTTCTTTCCCCCTTCCCTTATTCTCTCTGTTAGCATGTGCAAAAAGGACATTATGGTCCTTATTGGTGGCCCCTTAAACACATGCTTACTTGAAAAAACAGGACATTTACAAATCACACTTTAAAATGTTTCATTAAAAATGTAGAGATGCAACCCAACCCCCATAAAATAAGCTGGGAGTCAAGACTATTCTTAATTGACTTGAAGTGTCTCTTATCACAGCATGGGGTAATAATCGAGTAATGTCCTTAATTTTAAATTTCCTGGCTTCAGTTATTGTATGGACCAACTTCTTGATTATGACAAATCTTTTTTTTAACATATTGGCTTTTTTTGGTATACTTGATCTGAATTTAATAATTTCCATGTGTGAAATCAATTACGTAAAAAAAATCTATTTCTCTAATACTTTCTGCTCTTTAGTACAGCACAGCTTGGTCTCACTAGGTACGTCTTGTTGAAAGTATGTCCATAAATATGTCCCTTGCAGCACAGAACAGCTTGTTAACTTGGCAGTGTTCTGGAGTGTGCCTTCAAAAGTTTGCTTTCAGATGTGATAGTCCAACTGTAGGACAAAAGTTGCCATAACTTTTCTTCTCTTTGGAACAAATTAGACGTTATTTTTCCCAGTGGTATTAGTCTATTTGTCTATTTTTTTTTTAGATGATGCCTTTGTTTCTATTCTTATTCAATTGATAAACTGAAACTACAGAAGGCTTGTACACATACTGTTGAGACATGTAATCTTATTGTGCAACACAAAAGTCTGCTCATATTTCGTAGAACATTTCACTGGATCTTTGTCTTTTGCCCCTTTATCATGACTTAACTTTTGGTCTTCAGTTGTGTTTGTTTCTGCTCCTAAATGTATCGTTACGCTACACAAATGACAGCACAATGGCTCTGAAAATAGAAGAAGGAAAAGAAGAGTTGGTTTTTATATGCCGACTTTCTCTACCACTTAAGGCAGAATCAAACCGACTTACAATCGCCTTCCCTTCCCCTCCCCACAACAGATACCCTGCGAGGTAGGTGGGGCTGAGAGAGTGTGACTAGCCTAAGGTCACCCAGCTGGCTTCATGTGTAGGAGTGGGGAAACAAATCTAGTTCACCAGATTATCTTCCACTACTCATGTGGAGGAGTGGGAATTCAAACCCGGTTCTCCAGATCAGACTCCACCGCTCCAAACCACCACTCTTAACCACTACACCATGCTGGCTATAGTACAGTGGACTATAATAACATGCGTTTTTCACTTTTTGTCACATCATTGGTTGATTTTCTTGATTCCTATGTATATATGTATCCCTTATTGTAATAGTGTTGCATTCAGTATATAATTTCATTTGTCTTTTCATGTATGTAAATATGCTATGTGTAATATATAAGTGGCTTGCATAGAATACACTTTCACACATTAGTATTTTCAGGGCTATCGTACTGTCATTTGTGTAGCATATACATTATATCAGATTCGGCACAGGTTTGTCCTAAATGTATCTTGCCATAAAGGTAAAGATAAAGGTCCCCTGTGCAAGCACCGGGTCATTCCTGACCCATGGGGTGATGTCACATCCCGACATTTCCTAGGCAGACTTTGTTTTACGGGGTGGTTTGCCAGTGCCTTCCCAGTCATCTACCCTTTACCCCCAGCAATCTGGGTACTCATTTTACCAACCTCGGAAGGATGGAAGGCTGAGTCAACCTTGAGCCAACTACCTGAAACCAACTTCCGTCGGGATCGAACTCAGGTCGTGAGCAGAGCTTGGACTGCAGTACTGCAGCTTACCACTCTGTGCCATGGGGCTCCTTGTATCTTGCCATATTGTCCCCCAAATCCAGTTCCTGGCAACTATTCCATGCAGCGTGATCCAAGCCCCATTTTTGCATCATTTTCCCACTGTCAACACTGTTGTAAATTTGCAGTAAATCCATGGGTCCTATGGGATGTAATTTCTGGCTTTCCATGCTGAACATGTGCCCCCAAACCACAGCTACTGGCTACCACATGGAGATTGAAATCATGTGGGCACTGAAAAGTGCAGGAAGGTTCAAATGTGATTGTAATTCACCCATCCTGCATGGCAATCAATGGATTCAGAAACTGTTTCCAGTACATTTAGAACTGCCTTTCTGCTTCTGACACATGCATACCAGCAGTGGAAGGGAAAGATTAAAAAGCGCTTTCAGTGGCACATTAGAATTCAGTGAAATGAAACTTTACACATTTACGAAGAAGAAGTCCCATTGAGCTGACTGAGATTTTCTTCCATGGCTGCTGGAAGGAAGGAACTACCTACTCCCTGTTTTGGGAGAGAATGTGTTTCCATCAAAGGCAGAGCTGTCACCCTGCCCTTCCCCTCTTGGTCCTGGAAAGTGGCTTGAGGGAGGTAAGAAAGGAAGGAAAGAATTCGTTGCCTGCCTCCTTGTTTGGGGGAGAGAGAGTTTTAGTTAAGGGCAGATCTGTTACCACTGGCTCTGCCCCCTTTCCCATTCTGTAGATTAGTTTGTTGTAGGCAGGTATTTTAGTTTAGTAACTTGTATGTAATTTTTGGTAGGATGTATGATTTTCATCTGTTGTTGGTCTTTTTTGATATTGTAAGCTACCATGAATCCTCATTGAGTGGAGAAAAGAAGGTTAAAAAGCACCTACATAAATAAACGTGCTCAAGATCTTTCTAATATACTCAGCAATTGGACTGTGTTCTCAAATTTCCATTTGATCTATTTGTGTTTTCAGTGACTTTTAACTACATTAGAATTGTGATGCAAGATACTCTGAACTGGGTTACACTTGTTGACAGAGTAGGGGATAAATACCCCTCATCATCATTATTTCTTTTCGAGGAGGTCTCATTACTCCTCTGGGCACGCTCCTTGGAATAAATTAAAAGCATCCACAGAGAGCAATTTTGCTTTGGATTTTTTTTAATGATTGCCAAAAGCTGTTTGCTAGGATAGTACAGAATGTTTACAGATGCCTTAGGAAGAAAACAGCAGAATGTGGAACTAATTGTGTTTATTCAAGATAATTATGAAACACAAATGACCATTACTTACAACAAGTCCCCTGACAACTAGAGTTTGGCTCATGGGACTGAGATCAAACTAGGTGGAGAGAGGCTTCAATGCTCAGTTACACTATTGACACACACAGGATTAAATTATTCAACTCCTTTCTTAGAACATTTTTAAAGCAGCTCATATACTAGGGTTTCTGCCACATACTAGGGGAAAATGCCCTTTTCCAACTAACATTAGAAAGCTCTTTTTTTCTTTTAGACTACTGAGGCAATCCATTTGGTCACCAGTATGCAACGCCTGCTGAACCAGGCCAATTTCTGCATTGCAGAGTGATGCTAAAAGAGCTACAGCCAATTTACACATTCAGATAAATCACATGGTACAAACTTCTTGGGATATCTTCAAATCTCAGGTGGAAATATTTGAATATTCCTCTCTGTAAAATGGTTGCATCTACCTGAAGAAAACTAGTCTGCTGGGTTAAAGGTTTGGCTGGATTCTCCATGCATGTGGTCAGATCCTACAACTAGGTGTGGTCTGAGATTCAAGTATTTTGAGCTGCTGTTACTCTCAGTAATGCACCTGTACAGTCCATAGAAAGTGGTACTGCAGATGTCTCCTTCTGGCTTGGGGAATTGCCTGATAATGTGGGTCAGCTTCTGTATAAATAACAAGGGCAGGATCTCACCTTACAACTCTCATTAACACCACCATGATTACTGGTGAGCTTTTATTGAGTGTCATTCATATGCTTGAGCATATGACACAATTATGTCAGTGACACAATTATTGTCAAGAGTATTTATAATTTGTACTAGAAGAAGATATTAATAGGGAAGCAATCACAGATTCATCAAGAATAGTGGGGAAGGGGAGTTAGATTGTAGTGAAGGGATAGGTGAATCTAGGGTAAATCACAAAGCCTTATTTGAGGAGAGTTAATTCACATGCACCTGCATGCAATATGCATATTCATTCTGTGTGAATCATGCATGTGTGAACAACTTTTATGTGTTAAAGCCAGTGTAATGTAGTGGTTGGAATATTGGACAAGGACTGGGAAGACCCAAGTTCAAACCTCCCTGAACCACAAAGCTCATTGGTTTATCTTGGGCCTTTCACTCGCTTTTTCTCTGCTTAGCCTACCTTGTAGGGTTGTTGTGGGACTAAAATGGAGGAAGGGAGCTCTGAGCTGCTTGAAGGAAGGGTGGGACAACCCTCTGTTTCTCATTTACCTTGAAAGCCCCTTGCTAGGGTCGCCATAAGTTGGCTGCAACTTGACGGCACTTTACACACACGTGCACACATGCTTCGTGTAATTGTATAAAGAATGGGAGAGTGGGTACCAACTTCTGGGATGTGCATCTCATGGTGCTCCCTTTTCTCATTTCTTCTCTTAAAAGATCTTTCAACATGGACTCTGTTGTAAAAAAAAAAATCTGTTACGTTAAAAAATGGGGGGAAACACAAAAATGTGAATTCTATGTCCACACGTTCCCAACCAAATACAGTTAGGGTCCAGAAGGCTTAATCAACTGCTTGTTGATTATCAAGCTGTGAGAAACGATTCTGCTCTTCACTCAGTCAGCAGATGATCCCCTGCTGTGGTTCTGGGGTCAAAGTCCACTGAGAAAGGTGGGGGAGGTTAAAGATAATAGGACTCTGAATGTCCACAGAGAATTTGGGTCATATTCAAAGTCCTAATTACATTAACTGTTCCCATTGTTTGAATAATCTGAAACAGTGCAAGTAGAATATATCAGACACAGACAAATACGAGTTTACAGTACAAATGCAAGATTTAAAGACTTTCTAAGTTAGATGCATCCTTGCTTGGGTTGGCAAAATCTCTCTGTATGTATTTTATGTCTTTCCTTTTGGCCGACTCCTGATTTCCAAGGTAGCTCATAACATAACCACCACCCAATAAAATGTAATAATTTCCCAGCTTTTAAAACATTTTACATTTTACAAAACAATCCTATAGTTGCAATTCTGTCCCCTGGACAAAGATCAGATTGCAGCAAAATCTCCTGCAGTCGTACGGCACGGTGAAGTTATGATGGCACAGTGACATCATCATACTGTCATAACCTTGTAAATACTATGCTGTACTAAGCTAGTTTAACAGTGATGATGCAAGAGAGAAGAAACTGGTACATTAGGGTTGCCAGGTGGTGGTGGGCAAACCCCTGCCAATCCACCTGGCTGGCTGCCTACCAACTGAGGATCAGCGGGCAATGAGTGCACGCGCGCCTGCCCGAGGCAACACGACGCTTCCGGTTTACACCTGGAAGTGCCGCATCGCAATGGTAAAGGCCTTGTTGCAATGCGGCACTTCTGGATGTAAACCAGAAGTGCTGTGATCGTGTCAGCGCAGCCGCTCGCACGCAATCTCACCTCCACCTGAAAAACCTCCCACCGGAGCAGAGGACCGACCTGGTAAGCCTATGGTACATTGAGGGGAGTCATATGGAGAACTGGATGAATGGCCCACGTAATGTAGATCCTGTCCTTCCTCAGAACCAAGTTCAGTCACCCCTAGGGTTGCCAACCTCAAGGTACAACCTGGAGATCTCCTGCTATTACAACTGATTTCCAGCTGATAGAGACCGGTTCACCGAAAGAAAATGGCCGCTTGGGCAATTGGACTCTATGGCATTGAAGTCCCTCCCCTCCCTAAATCCTGCCCTCCTCAGGCTCCACCCCAAAAACCTCCCTCCGGTGGTGAGGAGGGACCTGGAAACTTTAGTCTCCCCAGTTGGCCTAATCTTTAGACAGCAAAATCACAGTAGTTAAATATCCATCCTTTGAAATAAATTTAAAGCAGCGTCTCCATCACTTCCTCCCTCCCCAACCCACCAGTCACAATGCTGCCAACTTACTCTGCCAGCAATCATGGCATAGCGATACCAGTGAGAACCAGTAACTCAAGGGAAAACTTTCTCCCTTACCACCTACCCTATACACTAACAGTGCTATCCTAAGCAGAGTCACAGCCTTCTAAGCTCATTGACTTTAGTGGATTTGAAAGGACGGAACTTTGCTTAGGATGGCACTATCAGCCAAGTCCTGAGGTGGATGTCTGCTGGTGGAGGTGGCTGGACCATTCCTTAAGGGGAAACTGCACAGGCATCCCCAGCAATTGTACCATCATGCCCAAAAGATGTCAGAGGGGTGCAAAGGTGCAACTGTGATGTACAGAGAGGAATTAACCAACCACAGGGCAGCAGCCAAGGGGAGCTGGCTCTAGGGACATGTGAGGAGAGGGGAAGGTCCATGCAGTGCCAGGCCATGTCTGCAGACCCCATCCCCTTAAAGGCTCAGGCCTCTGCCAAACAGAACAGAGGTAGCAGCACAGGGAGGGGAAGGGGCCCCCACCACCCCACACACCATTACCCTCTCTAGGCCCAGCCCAGGATAGGGTTGCCAGTTCCGGGCTGGGAAATATCTGGAGATCCTTAGGAGGGCGGGATTTAGGGACGGGAGGGACTTCAATGGGGAATCATGCCGTAGAGTCCACCTTCCAAAGCAGCCATTTTCTTCAGGTGAACTGATCTCTGTTGCCTGGAGATCACTTGCAATAGTGGAGGTTGGCAACCCTATCCCAGGAACATGGGGCCAAACTTGGTTGCCTGGTGATCAGTGGCAGAAGCGTCTCACAGTACCATAGGTATACTACACTGGCATTGCAGCTGATTGCTTCCTGAACACTCTCCAAGATTACATGGAATATATCCCTTCGCAGAGGCCTTGCCTTATCTCTTTTAGACTTAGTTTAGAAGAGAGCGGGGTCTTCTCAGTAGTTGCACCTTCCCTTTGGAACTCCCTCTCTGAGGAAGTGGTCACAGAAGTGCCATCTTTACTTTCTGTAAATTAGTCAAGACTTTCTTATTTCAACAGGCATTCAGTGGGTGAAGGGGACACTATTTTTAATGTTGGCCTGTTATTCTATTCTTCTTGCAGTGGTATTTTACTGCTTGAAGGGCAAATTAGTTTATACTTTTGTTAGTAGACATTGTATGTCTGTACATATACACAGAATATGAATATAAGAAAACCCCAAATAAATAGTTGTAGTGCTAAAATACATTTAATTTAGGTTTTTGCACTTACAGTTACAGTCAGTATGGTTTAGCAGGAATGCAAGACCTATTCAAATGTGGCCAACATTTCTTACAACCTTGTGTGGTTTTCTGACCAAGTCATTCTTTCTCTGCCACCCCACTGCTCAAGTTTCCTGCTTGTTGCAATGGAATAACAGTGACCTATCTCTCAAAGTTGTTATGTGCTCAGAAACAATAAATATTATAAAGAAGATGGCAAATTAAAAGATCTATGCAATTGACAGTAATGGTCTGATATCTTTGATGGAAAGCCAAAGAAGGCCAAATCAAATCCATATTATAAAATTGGTTGGGCTTTTGTTTTGTTTTGGAGATGCTAAGTGAACGAGAAACCCATTTCTTATTGACTTGCCACAATGAAAGAATTGAAGCCTTAATTTATAATTTATTAATTTGTAATTAAAGTGGTTAAAGAATGAGAAGTGCTAACAGGTCCTTGGTGACTGATATGCCTGTAAAAGCTGAATTGCTACCCCAGATCATTTATAATTTTTATTAATGCTCTCATTTCAAGTTTTAACTATAAAGGTCACCAACCAAAGACGTAATGTAGATGTGAGTATGAAAGAGTTTATTGTTTAACTTTTAACATTTACTTAGCTGATTAGTAGCTACAAATCTGACGCACAGCAGGCATAAATGCACTTATGCAGAGTTTAACGGATTAGTTGCCCACTGTCGTAATCAGATTAATCAGAGATTTTGAGCACAGCATATAATTCTTGCTACAAGAGGGGATACTTGATAGCCACATGGTAGCCTAACTTGAAAGAGAGTGTTCGGGACAGACCAGTTGATGTGAAAGAGGTCTCAAAACATTCACCATTACTGGTTTGTTGTAGCAGTGTTATCCATGCTGAAATTATCTTCTTTCTTATGCTACTTATATAAATCTGGATCACCTGCATTCTCTAATGCCTACATTGTAAGAGGAAGTCAAACACCAGCTACTGCATGTTGAATACAGCAGTGGTACATTGTGGTGCATTAATGGAGGTGGGACTACTGAAATTGAGAGCATTTGTCATCACAGACTTAGGCCTAGATTTGCCAACTTCCAGGTACTGCTGGAGATCTCCTGCTATAACAACTGATCTCCAGCTGATAGAGATCAGTTCACCTTATGGTTGCCAGGTCCCGCAATCAGCGGGAGGTTTTTTGGGCAGAGCCTGAGGAGGGTGGGGTTTGTGGAGGGGAGGGACTTCAATGCCATAGAGTCCAATTGCCAAAGCGGCCATTATCTCCAGGTGAACTAGGGTTGCCAACCTCCAGGTAATAGCAGCAGATCTTCTGCTATTACAACTGATCTCCATCCGATAGAGATCAGTTCACCTGGAGAAAATGGCCGCTTTGGTAATTGGACTCTATGGTATTGGACCCAAACCCTGCCCTCCTCAGGCTCTGCCCAAAAAACCTCCTGCCAGTGGCAAGGAGAGACCAGGCCCCTTAAAGTGGAACCTGGAGTTCTCTTAGAATTAGAACTGACCTTCAGACTACAGAGATCAGTTCCATTGGAGAAAATGGAAAGCAAACTCTGTACTATAGCATAAATTCTAGGTGGAATTTCTCTTTAAATTCGACTGTCCACAGGCATTGCCCCCAAACCTCTTCTCAAGCCAGAGCGGCAACCCTGTGAATGCCACAATGTACGTTAGTTTCCTCACTAGGGTGGCCAGGTCCTCCCTAACCACCAGCACAGGGTGGGGTAGGGTTGCCAGATCCAGATAGGGACACTTCTGGAGATTTGAAGATCGAGCCAGGGAAGGACAGGGATCTCAGGGGGGAACAATTCTACAGAGTCCGCCCTCAAAAACATCAATTTTCTCCAGGGGAACGGATCTCTGTAGTCTGGAAATGAGCTGTAATTCCAGGGGATCCCCAGGTCCCACCTGGAGGTCCCACCTATTCCTCACATTGGTTGTGATTCACAGCCCTACACATGCACTCATAGGTTTTCAGGGTTTGTGTCCGATTCAGCAACCCCTTAAAGACCACCATTTCTGGCTGCATCGCTACCTGGAGGCATTCATGGCTTCTGCTGTTAGTATTTGTGTAAGGAAATTACAAAGACTGCAACACGTCCTGTGAATCAAAGCTGCTACTGGCTTCATTTCTTTTGCAAAATCCTATGTCATTATTAGTTTCTTTGTTTTTTTGCAAGGGGGGGGGGAGATAGCAAGGAAATAAAAAATAAAATAAAATACAGCATTTTTTTTGCTGTGGGCACAATATTAAATACCTTTTGGCTTTAACAAAGTAGCCCGTGGCTTACATTCAACAGAACATTTCTGCACATGGAAATATTTCTGCCCAGAGAGATTGCTCATGTTGCCTCCCCTCTCCTGGTAAAGCAGCATATAGGGGGAGGCAGTTTGAGCTGCAGCAAAAGAAAGTCATGCTCTGCGGGTAAAAATCCTGCCATTCTTGGAAATGCTCTGTTGGATCCAAGCCCATATTTCACTCTGTGTGCGTTTGTGTGAGGGGGGTGGAAGTAGCAAGAGAGAAGAGGGTTTTCCAGTCACAAAAGACATAGAATCGCCAAACTGCAGGAATATAATATATGTCTAAGAACTTTCTTGCATCACAGCCAAGAAGTACAGGGCAGGCTGCTGTTGAGAAATGAAGTTTACTTAGGTACCAATTGCACCTATTTGGTTGGCACATTAGTATCTATTTTACTTGGGAAATGGAACACACAAATGAGCAAGTACGCATTGACTTAGGAAGTCTGATCCTTTTAGTATCTAAAATTGGGATGATTGCCACTGTGTGGGAGTGTGTAAAGTGCCGTCAAGTCGCAACCAGCTTATGGTGACCCCTTATGGGGTTTTCAAGGCAAGAGACTAACAGAGGTGGTTTGCCAGTGCCTCCTTCTGCATAGCATCCTTGGTGGTCTCCCATCCAAATACTAACTTGGGCTGACCCTGGCTGACACTAAAAGTGCACAAAATAGACATTCAGATTGTAGGGAAAGGTATATTTAAAGCTGATAAATTTGGGGATTCTTTTGTGCCCCCTCCCAATCCCTTGAAAGTAGTTTACTTGTACTTCCTGGTCAACACACCAAGTGACTCTTTTTTTCTCTCCTTTTTTTTGGGGGGGGGGGCTTTCAGCTGAGTGACAGCATTTACATTCTTCCTAACTGTCCTTAACTCTTTTAGAGTACATTTCCCTTATCAAGGCCTGCATGGGAGGGGCTTCAGTTCTGGTTCTCGGTGCGTAGGTTGTAGTTCCAAGTGTATGTGTGAAGCAATAAAGAAGCCTGTCCCCAAAGGTGCTGGAGCCTCCTGTGGGCTATCTGGACAGGTAAGCTTGCTCCTACACACTAGACCCCAGAGGAGACCACATTTTCTTCTGCAGGAATATTTTCTGGTAGCATTAACTTCAGCAAAACCATAATTCCTGTTGGCAGTTTGGGATGGTGAAAAATGAGAGCAATTTAAGAGAACCTGTCTTTAAAAAAAGAGGCTCACAAGCTCATAAAAAAAAAAAGCCTGGAAGAATGAAAAAGACAAAAAATGTAAGGCGGTAGTTGGTGTGTGTTTGCTTCTGTGGGATGAAACAAGAGAGGTTTTCAAAAACCATGGGGTTAGAATTTCTTGTAAACTCAAAGGTCCCAGTAGAAGCCCAGCTGCCATTAAAGCTTCTGGACAATTTTTCAAGGCAGCCTCACATAGAGCACATTACAGTAATCTGACCAGAGTGTGATCAGAGCATGGATTACCATGACCAGATCACTGTCTTCAGAGAATGGCCATAGCCGGTGTGTCACCTGAAGTTCATAAAAGACACCATGTGCCACAGAGAAGAGCTGGACTTCCAAACATAAGCCAGGATCCAGCAGCGCCCCCCCCCCCCCCGCTACAAACTTGCTCCTTCAGAGGAAGTACCTCCACAGGCTGACTCCGCAATCCTTAAACCATTGACCAACATCCCCCTCCGTCTTGTCATGGTTGAGCATCCATTTATTGTCCATCACCCATCCCATTAACATCTCTGCTTTTGATCCTACTTCTGGGACCATACAGAATCCCAGTATAGGGACACATAAATTCCAGCGTAGTGGCATCTCTCATAGTTAGATTGTAAAATTGCCTTGCTAGGCTTCTTTAGGCAGACAAGAATAAATATTACTGAAAATCTGCTTTCAACATTTTAATAAAACCACTGCATTGCTCTTCCATCTCCCAGCAAACTCCCCCCACCACCAATTTTGTTATTTCAGTTTCAGATTACGTTGATACTAAGTATTTTTCTTGATTGGATTTGAATTTTACACAATTACATTTCTCCTTCTACATCCTAAATTCCATGGTCCTGTTTCATGCTGCATGAAATAACAGCATAGCAAGGACCCACTCATTTCATCTGAAGAAATGGGCTCAAGTCCATGAAAGGTTTTGTTAGCCTTCAAGGGACCACACGATTCCCATTAGTTTTTATGCTGCAGCCTCTCCAAATCTGACATTTAGGGATTTTCATAGCATTAATAATGGGGACAGTAACATCTAAATTATTTCTTTCATCTCTCTAGCCTGAATTCCAAAAGATCTGTGTTTTTGAAATGAGAGGCAATAATAATAATAATCACCATGTGTTTTAGGAAGATGCTTGCTATTGGAAGGAGGCCAAACTTCCACTCTGAAAGACGTTCCAGGCTTGGCAAAAAAGAAGGAAAGGAAGAAAGAGAAACCCCACCACACTAAAATGTGTGTCAGCCATGGTAGTTTTTGCAATATAAAATGCCAGTGAAGTGCATCACATCCTATCACAAAGTATTATAACTAAGGACTACAGTTTATGAATAAAGGAACAGTTGCCCAGTGTTGTGTATGGTATGATATCGGCTGGATTTGACAAGAAAATAAGCACAGCAGACATGTGCTTGGATGCAGTGGAAGATTTCCACATGACCTATAGCCCTTGTGCAAGCAGAAAAGCATCTTGTGCTACCTTAAAGTTGTTGTACCCTTACTTGCATTTCCAATTGTGCAAGACACTGTGCAGATAATAATAAAGATCAACAAGTATCGTAGTATATCTAGCATTATTGCTTGTGCAAGCGTAACTGCACTAAGTGTGCTTAGATTTCTGTTTGCACATTGCTGGATCTAACCCTATAATTCTCAGAAATGGTACTCTAGAGTAGTGCTATTGAACTCAATGGGTCTGCTCCATAAATAAATGCAAGGATTGTGACTTTGATACAGGGTGGTTTGTCTAGACCAGTGGTTCCCAACCTTTTTTTGACCAGGGACCACTAGAACTTTTTTGTTCGGTGCAGGGACCCCAAGGTTCCAAATAAAAATTCCGAGTGCCAATGCGGCAATTTAACCTGAATACTGAGGTTTTAGTTTAGAAAAAACAACTCATATGTTAACATCTTTTGCCTTAAAAGAAAAACACAATAGCAGAGCTTTCAATGATACAAACAACTTTTTATTGAAAGGCAAATCCAAGGCAAAACCTCCCATTCACAGATGGCCAATAACCCCCCATGCAGTTTTTTTGAGAATCTGGATGGGGAAAACGTGCATCTGAGTGGCAAATCCAAGGCAAAACCTCCCATTCACAAATGGCCAATAACCCCCCATGCACAGTTTTGAGAATCTGGATGGGGAAAACGTGCATCTGAGTGGCAAATCCAAGGCAAAACCTCCCCACAAACGGCTGGGAGATAGGAGGACGAGCGAGGGGGAGAAGACACGGCCCTATAAAGAGGGAATGGGGTGGAAGCCGAGGAGGATCGCCACAGGAAGGCAAATCCAAGACCTCCTCCTCCTCGCTGCTGCCGCCTGGGCTCCTTCCTACCTTCCCTCCCCGGGGGGCCTGCCATCCGCCCGTCCTCAGCGCCTCGGCCTCCTCTTCCAGCCAAAACCAGCGGGAAAATCCTCCCCTCTGATTGGCTGCTGCCGCCACCCGCCTTGGTGCCGCCGGCCCTCGAGCGCCGCGTGCAAAACCTGGCCGCGCTGTGAGGAGAGGGAAAGGGGGGAGGAGGAGGAGGAGGAGGAGGGCACTTTACCTCACACACGGCCCCTGAGCCGCGGCCGCAGCTCAACTGAGAGAGAGGGAGAGAGCTGCGTGCCGGACCCCTGGTGGTAAACTTTGTTTCGCGGACCCTTGGTTTAGTTCTCGCGGACCCCTGGGGGTCCGCGGACCACCGGTTGGGAACCACTGGTCTAGACCGTAAAAGGACAGCTTAGGTATCTGCATGTTTGTGTGTGCCCTTTTCTGTTTCTGTTATTTCTACTCCCCTTATAAGGGGTGATAGAGGCAGGCTTCTGCTGATGCAGGTGGGATGCAACAGGCCTGTTCATGACAGCTCCTCTGAGATATTTGCAAGGCTTGAGGAGGTAAAGCTTCTCCAAGTCAACGCTCCGACTTCCATTCCATCGTTGAACCTGGTCGGCAAATCTAGAACCGAAGCCTCCTCATTTTTTGCCTTGAATTACTGGTTCTTGAGTCACGTGTACAGGAGCTGTACTTTTCTAGTATGCGATTTCTGTAAGGTATACAATTGTGGGGTGAAGGACTTTTGCTCGGAGCAAACATTCCCCTCCTCTAATTGCTACATTTAAAACTGGTAAGAAGGAGCTTCTTGATCCATATAGAATGTAATAAACTGAGCATGTAGCCCTCCAGATAACCTTGTTTTATATTTAATCAGAAGCCCCTGCTAATACTATCTATTTGCAAACGTGTCTCTACCTTGTGCTGACAGTCGGGGAGGGGAGCGGGGGGGGGGGAGGAGGAACAGCTTTGTGAGAGAACGGCTTGCCTGTCTCCTGCTTCAGCTGATGGAATTATTGTTTATTTTTTTAATTTTCAGAGGTAGGTTGATGACAGCTGAAGAAGACTGTATTTGCTGAACAGTGGCATGATGGTAGAGAGGAGCGGGGTTCCTGAGGGAGATCTAATGGTGCCTCTCCTTCCTGCACAGAGATAAAGACTTATAATAAGCGTGTATGTTCACCATCTGGCTCTGTGCATGTGGTCCTTATGGAGGCGAAAGCAGCACAATCTGTAAATGATCAGGAGCCATCGCACTCTCTCCAGAGAATCCACGATGCAATCAAGGTGACAGATGGCATGGCCACTGCTGCGGCCTCATGGAGAAGATCAAAATCACCTTCAATAAACTCTGACTGAAATGGGCATGAGCACCTCAAAAAAAGTCAGTTTGTCAGTCAAACTGCGTCAGCAAGCTGCACTGGGGCGGGGGGGGGGAGAGGGAACGTAGCGGCCAGTTCTCTGTTTTCAATCGTTTCCGTCTGACTGAGCCTGAACTATGATCTTTCTCAAATTGTCCTTTCTGTTTAGCTGAAGCAGGCCAGCAAATTGCCAGATTCATCGCTTTATTGAAGGAAATTGAAAACATGATGTCCTCAATTCAACGGACAAACAGCTGGCAGGTGTTCTGGACACCCAAACGCCGAAAACAGACTTGTCATCTTTAGGATAAGTTCAGTCGACTTCATCGAGTTTAAAGCTGAGATCGATAATACAATTATAATTTATGCAGAAAGGGGAAAGCGTTTAACCGGTGGTGCTTATATGGCTGGAAGTGAACACTGTATTGTGGTCTGAATGCTGGATTGTTCCTCCCCCACCCCCGCCCTGTGTAATTCATCCACTGCTAATCAAGACAATCTTTATGTCCACTTGGGCTCGGTATCTTTATAAACTATGTATTTTAGGAGTTTATAGGGTCAGATCTGTGGCCTGATGTGAGATTCTGAGAATGCTGCATTACACTGTTTTTACAATGGTACTCAGTACCTGGTGGAAGCTGGCCAGATCCTGACTAATCCTGCAAATTTGCCAACAAGTCTTGGACTTGGCAACAATCGAAAACTATCCATTTTGTATTTACATCCATAGATGTACCTTCCATTTAATACTCAGTTCCTCTTTAACTGGCATAAGATGAGCCAATAATAAGCATTTTCTGTCCTTCTGGAGTGGCATGTGTTAGCGAACATAGCACGGTGAGGGAACACAACAGCCAAAAATCCAACTAGCGTTTGTTTTCAAGAGCTGCGCTCTTTCATTTCAATGGAGCTTCAACACGAGAATTTCCTTCTGGATGGTGTCCACCTCTGTGGGGCTAACAAGACATTTCAGACAGGAAACAGATATAGATTGTTAAAATAATAAAGGGAGTGTAAACAGACCTTCAGCCCTGCTGCTTCCATCAAATTCAGGGCACTCCCAGCTGTTTTCAGGCAGAAACAAAAAGTCAAGATCCAATCATGGATCTCAAGTATAACATGTAGTTTGGTCCTTAGATACACATCCAATGCATTTCCAAGTTTGTTTCTTTACATCATTTATACCCAACTTTTCTCCCCAATGGGGAACCCAAAGGGGTTTACAACATCCTCCCCTACTCCATTTTACCCTCACAACAACCCTGTGAGGTAGGTTAGGCTGAGAGTATTTGCTGGCCCAAGGTTACCCAGTGAGATTCCACGGCAGAGTGGGGATTCAGCCTGGATCTCCCAGATCAGCATGGTGAGAGGTTAGAGTATTGTAAGACTCTTTGAGTCCCCGTTGTGGGAGAAAAGTGGGATAAAAATGCTTAAAATCAAAATACCTAATAAATAAATAGCATCAGACTAGGATCTGGGAGGCCTAGGTTCAAATCCTCTTTCTGTCATGGAAGCTCTCTTGGGTGACCGTTGCTCAGCCTAACCTACTACACAGATAATTCACAGTGGGTAGCCGTGTTAGTCTGTTTGCAGTAGTCAAAAAGGGCAAGAGTCCAGTAGCACCTTAAAGACTAACAAAAATATTTTCTGGTAGGGTATGAGCTTTCGTGAGCCACAGCTGTGGATCACGAAAGCTCATACTCTACCAGAAAATATTTTTGTTAGTCTTTAAGGTGCTTCTGGACTCTTGCCCTTTTTGACTACTACTACACAGATTTGGTGTGAGAATAAATGGGAGAATGTTGTAAACTGCTTTGTTTCCCCACTGGGGAGAAAAGCAGGGGATAAATATCTAAATGAATGTTGTTTACATCCATACCATCAGCCAATGCTAGTACTTCAGGCTGCAATCCTAAGCACACTTACTGGGGAGTAAGTCCTATTGACCTCAGTGGAACATACTTCTGAGTATACTTGTTTAGGATTGCTCTGTCAGTCACCTAGTGGTAGTGTGGATTGCGGGAACCAGCAATCTGTCTGTTCACTAAATTATGTCAATATAAGGTGCTGTCATAGCATATTCTGAGTCCTTTTTTTTTAAAGGCCTTCTTTACTCTGCTTTATTCTAAAGTCAAACTGTTAATCTGTTTAGCTCCCCACTGTCTGATTTGACTGGCATCAGCTCTCCAAAGAGAGATCTTTCCCAACACCTGCTACCTTTAAACAGAGATAGTGGAAATTGAACCTGGGACCTACTTCATGCAATGCTTCTGCTATGCCCCCAAGCTATGACCCTTTCCTGCAACAGCCATTCTGTTTCCTCACTAATGAATACAACAATTTCCCCACTTTAGATAATGGATATAAATTTGCATCCAAAATGCATCTTATTCACATTAGCTGCGCAGGCAACAAGGGAAAGAGACCTGTGAGACTTGCTCATGCCTGGATCCGAGGTGGCAACATGAGAGACTAGAAAAGAGGTGCATGCCTTCTGACTCACAGTTGGACATTCCTGGGTAGGGTTGCCAGGTCCCTCTTTGCCACCGGTGGGAGGTTTTTGGGGTGGAGCCTGAGGAGGGTGGGTTTGGGAAGGGGCCGGACTTCAATGCCACAGAGTCCAATTGCCAAAGCGGCCATTTTCTCCAGGTGGACTGATCTCTATCGGCTGGAGATCAGTTGTAATAGTAGGAGATATCCAGCTAGTAACTGGAGGTTGGCAACCCTATTCCTGGGACTCCAAAATGGCATTACAGACCAGAGGGAGGTGCCTTCTTTCAGACCCATGTCACTTGGGTCCGAGACACCGGCATGGGAAAAGGTGCAGGGGGCAGGGGGAGGACATTTGCACTCTCCTGCCCGAATAATACATTCTACAGAACTTTAGCATCAATTGAATCTCAGCAAGGAAGGCGGACTATAAATAATGTAAATAAATAGATAATTGAAAAAGAGACCTAGATGGTAGTAAGGAACTATATAAACAAATGACGCTTCTCTCTGATCACTGGAAACTGTCCATCTTCTATCTGCAGTTATTTGAAAACATAAGGGTAAAATCCACTGGGAATTTTGTGCACCTAAGTCCCAGAACTGAAGGGAACTCAAGTTCCCAGGAATTTTAAATAGGGCTTGTGCGAGAGAATTTCCTAGTCAAGGTAGCAAAGAAGGGAACAGAAAAGAGAGGAGAAGCATGGGGTAATAAAAAGGTAGCGTCTTTGTTTGACAAAGCCCTCTTTTTTATGCACATCGACCAGATGGTTGTTTCAGTTTGTCTGAGCTGCGAACCAGGCAATATGGCAAAATTAAGGGAAAAGCAGCAGCAACCTTTGTCTTCCTATCCTTCCCAAATCCCATGTGATGATGAAATCTAGATGCAGAAAAAAATTACACTTTATTCTTCACTAACTTGGGCAGGAAGTCTGAATCTGCTTGTGATAATGATTGTAAAATAGACCCTTGCTTGCTCAATGGAGCAACGTGTAGGTAACTAGTACAAATATCAAAGAATCAAAATAATAAAAAGAGGTATGGAAAAGAGTAGCAAAAAGAATTCAAGAGAATGCATCAGGGTAACTTGTGCCATTGAGATACAAATAGGCAAATGTTTTCTAAGGGCCTCCATGTTGCTGAAGCTTATTTATTCTGGGTTTTGGAAGCTAAATGAAAGTAGATTTAAAAAGGAAGTACCAATCATGAACAATTTATGGCATTCATCACCATGTGGTGATGGGTACCAGTTTAGCTGGCTTAAAAAATATGAATGAAAGATTGGTCTACCCTGAAGGAAAAGATTTGTAGCTATTAGATCTGCATTTATGGATGGAGGCACAGGTCTCTTCTGTGGCTTTTGCTCACTTTGTATGGTGCACCAGCTACGACCTTTCCATGCAAAGTGAAACTTCACTATGGTAATAAATGTTCTGATCAGGTTAGATTACTGTAACACAATCTTCATGGGCCCATCTTTGAAGAGGGCTCGGTCGCTTCAGATGGTTCAAAATGTGGCATCATAATTATAAATGGGCATAGAACAGAGAAAACACATCCTACCAGTTCTGAAAGAACTTCATCAGCAGTATGTTTCTGAGCACAACTCAAAATGTTTCTTACTATTAAGGGCCTAATTGCTCAGGAATCAGAGTATTTGAAAGGTTTTCTATTTAATCTGCCCATCAGTTAACATCTCCATCAGAGGTCCTTCTTGGAATCCTCCAACTCTCTGAGTTTAGATGGGAGACACAGCCTTTTATGTTGTGGTGTCTCAGTTGGCCCACAACTCCCCCATGGTACTTTGTCTGGGTCATGGTCTGTCACGTTTTAGCCACCAGGTGAAAACATTTTTAAATTTTACACAGATATTTGGTTGCATTTTCTTCTATATATTCCCTCTACTAAAATCTGCAGCCATTACTATATTATTACTGCATTATTATTGGCTGCATCCAGCCTTGTTCAGTTCTCTTTGTTGGTGGTGGTGGAAAATGCCATCAAGTCACACACAACTTATGATGACCCTGTGCCATGAGCTTTTCAAGGCAAGAGACATTCAGAGGTGGTTTGCCATTCCCTGCCTCTGCATTGCAACCCTGGACTTCCTTGGTGGTCTCCCATCCAAACACTGACCAGGGACAACCCTGCTTAGCTTCTGAAATCTAATGAGATTGATCTAGCCTGGGCCATCCAACAGTACCTTTCTTACTACAGTTTAAAAACCATGTAGCTTTTGTCCATGTAGGTCCCATGATCCCCAGCACAGCCTTTTGGGTGGACCCCTCCCTCCCTTTTTTCACCAGTGGAAAAGCTGGTTGGAGCCAACCTTTTAACAGCACTTTTTTGATGTTTTAATGTTGTTGTGGCAGGAACTTCCACAAGCACTTTATTGAAGAAGGCCAGAATTTCTAGCAAATTGTGACCCCTGCTAGGGTGCTTGGCCTCAGAAGATGTGTGGGCATAAGGCCAACTGAGGAAGGACAAAGGGAAAATTTGGACACAATTTTGAAACGATGCATTTGCACAAAAAATGGATGGGGAAGGTGCAGGGGGGTGGATAATTTGATTTGCCTGGAGTCCCCCAATCCTGGCCACATCACTTCTCATGCCCAAACTGCATTACTTTGGTTGTACCTGCAGCTCTCTAATTCTCTCTTTCATTTAACATCCCATTCCAAGCCTGTGGTCTGCTCAGCTGTATTCATCCTAGGGTGTCAAGACATGAGGGTTAACATTACCAATTCATTCTCCAGAGCTCAGTGAAAGGTAATGTTGCTCTTTCCTGCCTTTTGTGCAGCAGGGCCATTCAGAAGCTGTGCCAACAAAATTACTGAGTTATCATATTTCATAGGCTGCTTTGTGTCACACCTGGTTTGAATATAAATATTATAGAAGACACATTAAACAGTAAATCCATTTGCAGTTACAAACTTTGCCAAAATCTGTTAAAAACAACAATAAGAGCCTTTGCGTTAGTATAAAATATTAGTAGATGCAGTTGCCATTATGAAGTGTAAAAGAATGAGGTATAAATAACTCAGCTTTAAGTGAAGTTGGTATTTCACTCTCAGTTTAAAAATCCAATAATGCTAAAGGTAGGCAGTTTGAGATTCTCTAATCTGTGCTGTAGCTTGATACAAAATTATGAAAAGGACTCAAAATGGGATAACTGGAGTGGTATTCCATGTCTGTTTGCCTTGTTGTAACAAGGTTTTTCCCCATTAGGCCCAAATGTTTTCTGCTTATTTTAAATAAAAACAACACCTTGGAACCTATTGAATATATGTGTACCATGACCGATTTCTGCTCCATTATGAGGTTAGTGGGCAAATAGGGCTGTCAAAAAAAAAAAAATTCGGTACAGTTCGGATTCGGCCGAATTTGACCCTTGTGGGTTCGGTATGTGCCGAAGTCCGAACTCCCCCGCTTCGGATCCCCGGTAATTCGGGGGGATCCGGAGTTCGGGGGAAAATTCGGCCCCAGCGCGCCTTCAGAGGGATTCCCTGAAGGCGCGCGGGGGCCCTTTAAACTGATCTGAGCCTCCCAGCTGGGAGGCGCAGATCAGTTTAAAGGGCAGCCCGCCCCCCTTCAGCGGGCTCCGCTGGAGAGGCTTGGGCTGCCCTTTAAACTGATCTGAGCCTCCCAGCTGGGAGGCGCAGGTCAGTTTAAAGGGCAGCCCGCGCCTCTCCAGCGGAGCCCGCTGAAGGGGGGCGGGCTGCCCTTTAAACTCATCTGCGCCTCCCGGCCGGGAGGCACAGATGAGTTTAAATGACAGCCCGCCCCCCTTCAGCGGGCTCCGCTGGAGAGGCGCGGGCTGTCATTTAAACTCATCTAGAGAAGGTAATGGGATTGACAAGGGCCAATAAACTGAATCTGAATCCAGATGAGGTGCTGTTGGCCAATGCAAAAACTACACAGGCATTGCAGAGTCAACCTGACCTGGAGAGGGTTTGAGTCCCCCTGATGGAGCAGGTTCATAACTTGGGAGTTCTATTGGATCCTGGCCTATGGTTGGAGGCTTAGGTCTCCTCTGTGGCACGTAGCACTTTTTATAAGCTCTGGCTGGTTCACCAGCTACAACCATCCCTCCACCAGCTTTATCTGTCCACAGTAATTCCTGCTTTGATCACACTCAAGATAGATTACTGTAATGCAGTCTACAGGGGATTGCATTTGAAAACTGTCCGGAAACTTCAATAGGTCCAAAATGCAGTGGTCAGGCTATCATCAAGAGTTGATTAAAAAGGTAAAGGTCCCCTGTGCAATCACCGGGTCATTCCTGACCAATAGGGTGACGTCACATCCCAGCGTTTACCAGGCAGACTTTGTTTATGGGGTGCTTTGCCAGTGCCTTCCCCAGTCATCTTCCTTTTACCCCCAGCAAGCTGAGTACTCATTTTACCGACCTCGGAAGGATGGAAGGCTGAATCAACCTTGAGCCGGCTACCTGAAACCAACTTCCATCAGGATCAAACTCAGGTCATGAGCAGAGCTTGGACTGCAGTACTGCAGTTTACCACTCTGCGCCACGGGGTTGATTACTGGAATTATATCACTTCTATGCTGAACAATCTGCACTGGCTACCCATCTATGTCTGTGCACAATCCAAAGTGCAGATTCTTAACTTTAAGGCTCTATATGGCTCAGGGCCAGGGTACCTGAAGGACCATTTCCTTCTGTACTATCCAGCCCTCCAGTTAAGATCCGCCTCTCAAGCCTTACTGTCTGTGCCATTGCCTTCAGATGTGAGGTGGGTGGTGACTAGAGACAGGGCATTTTCTGTGGTGGCACCTTGCCTTTGGGACACTGGTTGCCAAGTTTATTTTCTTTTAGATGTTACTTCCTTTAATTTAGATGTCAGGCCAAAACATATCTTTTTACCCATGGTTTTAATTAGGGGTTTAATCTTACCAGCTTTTTAATGGGCTTCTTCTGTTTTATGGATCATTTTTTACACCATTTACATCCATGGTTTGTTTTTAGTGGCTTGTTTTTAATGGTTTATTGGCAGAAAGGAGCAGGGCAGGGCACGATCACTCAGTCCAAGCAGCTGACAGGGTGCTCTGGCTTTCTCATCACCACTCTTCGTCCTTCCTGACAGAAGCAAGGAGGCATTGCGGGATGATATTGAGCTGTAATATATTGTTTTGCTGGTGGGCCATTAATGTGGATTTGCTTTCCCTTGGAGAGCTATGTGATTGGAAAGATGCATTTGTGTTTAATTGTGTTCTATGGCCTGTGGTCATGTTAGTAAGCTGCCTTGAGCTATATAGGAAAGGTGAGATATAAATATTTCAAACAAACAAATAAAATGAATACCAAAGTCCTCCCTGCTACTGACCTTGCAGCTACAGCCACTGCCGACAATTGCTGTCTTCTCCACAGTACTGAGGAAAATGCCCCCCTCAGATGTTAACCCCCATCTTGACCACCCAAGTAAAGACTGTAAAATATGGGAAGGGAGGTTGCTGCCTGTTGAATGGGAAATGTCAGTTTCTACACCTCCCCACCTCCCCAGCTTGCTCCTATCTGTTTCCCCCAACTAAGAGATGGAGGGAGAAAAGGCCTGTCTTGCCAATCCCAAGCTGCATGTATGGCTTGGCAGGATACCTCCTTTTTTGCCCAGGGCTTGGCCAGGTACCTCCTTCTCTGTGCTGGGCAGGGCTTGACTGGGCTCCAGCCTTGGCCAGGCGCCTCCTTCACACTCTGTGCCAGGCTCAGTCAGATGCCTCCTTCCTTGCCCTGTGCAGGGTAAGGAAGGAGGCATCTGACTGAGCCTTGCCCTGTGCAGGGTAAGGACAGACAGCTTGCTGGGGCAGCACATGCCTGCCCTGCACAAGACAAGGCCTATCCCATAGTTAACGCTGGGTTGGCCCCAGAGAGGACAGCTTCCCAGGCCATCAGCCCATTATGATGGCAGGGTTTGGGGAGGGACTTGGATGGGGTATAATGCCACTTTCCAAAGCAGCCATTTTCTCCAGGTGAACTGATCTCTGTTGCCTGGAGATCAGTTGTAATAGGGTGAATCTCCAGCCACCACCTGAAGGTTGGCAACCTTACTAATGGAGACTTCAGCAGACTTAACATGTATGAAGCCAGGTTAAGACAAATTTTGTTCCACAGTAGTCTCTTAGGGAAACCCAATTTAAAGGATTAGAATTAGTGAATTAGTTGCAGTTTATCTCTTAAAGGCTTGATGAAACCCTAGTTTAACATCTGCTTGGTGTTTGGCTTCTTTCTTTTGGAGTGTGAGGAGGACACAGGCAGTCACAAACATGTGTAAATGAAACCAGTAGTATTGAAACTCTCAAGGGGTTGCCCCTCTCTTAATTCTGCAGGGTTTTACATGATTTGCTTTTCACTCTGCTGTATCCAACATGCAGTGGAGATGAGAACATAATCATTGGAACAAAATATCTAGCTACAAATGACGTTTCTGCCTATTTTGCAGAATCAAATCACATTCTAAAAATTATTTTAATGTGTGTGTGCCTTGGTTCCCTTTATCTATTTCTCATTTCCCCCAGTACTTAAAAGGGAAGGGGAAAAAAAAAGGAAATTCTTCTTGAAGTGCATAGGACTTGACATGAATGACTATAAACAGCTCCAAAGATGATAAAATGTGCAAATGCATATTTTAATCTTTTGTAAATTGTGCATCTCAACTCTTCCAAATTATTATGGTCTGTTTAGCCAATATGATTGGATCCCTTCAGTCCGTGAAACGGAACTGTGACATTGTTGATAGAGAGAGGCAAGTGAACAGCCATGGTGTTGCATCTACACATCAGCCGGGTCTTCCAGTGTTAACGAGTTCTTCATTTGGCTGATGTTTCTGTGCACTTTGATAGTGCGGTCAATGGAAAAATGGTCCCTTGCAAATAAACACAATGGTACAACGCGTCCGGGTCTCGGGTGCCTATCAATCTCATCCCAGAATGTAGTCACAGGACCGCTTTCAAGGCTTTTCCTGCCATTTCAAAGCTGGGAATGAAAGATGCAGGTGCACATAATGGGAGAAAATGTGAAATCTCGTTCACACTGCTACTGCAAAGCAGATTGGTATGTATATATTAGATGTATATTACACAGGAAAAACATGGCATTCGGGAGACTGAAATGAAATGAGCCAGAAACTTCTCACATTTTCCTGGCATCTGCGGCGTGTCGCCATATGAGAACCATATGACTGCTGGCAGATTGGCATGTCAGCTCAAGCATGTACAACTTGACCTCTCTGAGCTCTGTGTTTGTCAGTTTATAACAGGAATATTGATACAATTTTAACTACAGCCTTTCTGCACAAGAACACTTTTATTCCTTTCCCAGCCTTCAGTTTTCCTCTGACAAGATATTCTCAACCTGTTTTACGAAGGTGCCTCTTTGTTCAGTGTCTACAGGGGATAGCGGAAAATGGGTGCATACAGCAAACACTGTTCTTAAATCCTGGGCTGGATTTAGTCCTTGGGGGTTGGTTTTCAGGACCAGATTGGCAGTGGGCTGCTTTAAGTGTCTTTGGGCTGAAATTCATTGGTAGATACTGTTCCAAAGCTTGAAGACTTGCAACTGGATCTTGGAACTGACTCTACGGGAGTCCATGGTGTTTGAGATGAGATATGAGTTCTGTCTGTGATAAATCCTTTTACACATGCAAGTGACATCAATACTGTCTTCTCTGAATGGCAGTGCCGGATGCCTGGGACACAGTCAGAAGCTATTTCCAGAGCTGCTGTGCCACAACTTGATATGGCATGGGACTGAACCATATACCAGGGGTCCCCAAAATATTGCCTGCCAACACCATTCCTGGTGCCTACCAAGTGTCTTTAGAAAGTTGGTGGGGCCCACAAGGCTTCTGATTGGCCATTGGTAGCGTTGCCAGGTCCCTCTTTGCCACTGGTGGAGGTTTTTGGGGAGGAGCCTTAGGAGGGCAGGGTATGGGGCGGGGCTGGACTTCAATACCATAGAGCCCAATGGCCAAAGCAGCCATTTTCTCCAGGTGAACTGATCTCTATTGGCTGGAGATCAGTTGTAATAGCGGGAAATCTCCAGCTAGTACCTGGAGGTTAGCAACCCTAGCCAGATGCCTGGGACACATACAGAAGCTATTTCCAGAGCTGCTGTGCCACAACTTGATATGGCATGGGACTGAACCATATACCAGCGGTCTGCAACATTTTGCCTGCCAACACCATTCCTGGTGCCTACCAGAAAGTTGGTGGGGCCCACAAGGCTTCCGATTGGCCATTGGTAGGGTTGCCAGGTCCCTCTTCGCCTCCAGTGGGAGGTTTTTGGGGAGGAGCCTGAGAGGACGGGGTTTGGGGAAAGAAGGGACTTCAATGCCATAGTATCCAATTGCCAAGTGACAATTTTCTCCAGGGGAACTGATCAATATTGGCAAGAGATCAGTTGGAATAGTGGGAGATCTCCAGCCACCACCTGGAGGCTGGCAACCCTAGGCATTGGAGATTTGAATTGATGTGCAGATTTTTTAAAAAAGGTTGTTTTGGCAACAGCCGCTGCCGCCGCACAAAGATCTTCACTGTGTGACTGAAGGTAAGCTGCGGCAGCCATTTTGGGGCTGGCTCTGCCTCCCGTGGCAGCTCTTTCCTGGCAGCCATTTTGTGGCTGCACCCACCATGCTGTGTCAGAATTCCAAAAGTGCTTGCAGGCACAAAAAGGTTGGGGCCTCCTGCCTTACACATTTAAAGTAAGCACTCCACCTCTGCTTTTATGTGAGAAGGTGGCATATTCTAGGCACAAGGCTATGCATGGAAGCTATTAAGCAATTAGAGTATTTTCAGATCTCATGAATTCAACCTAATTCCTGCAACCTTTAATCTGTACCCACCCCGTCTCTTTCCAGCAGCTCCTCGCTGTATGACACTTTATCGAACACAGAGTGGCTGCTGCCTTAGCGAAGAAAACAATAAAAATGCATGACCTATAGTGTTTTCTGTGAAAATCTATTGTTTATCCTTTGGAAACTATACATTTGTGCTGGTATATCTATTGGCACCTCTCCCCAGTGTTCCTGCAGAATAAAATCATGGTTGTGGTTTTGTCTTGGAACAGCAGTTAGCCGGCTCTAGCCAACGTACTCGGTTGCTGGGACAGGCAGTTGTAGCATTGGGCCAACAATCATCGAGTTGTTTGCTAGGTTTTATGTTATCATGTTATCCTAACATTTCTCAGTATGGTGGAAAAAAAAATCCTTCCTCTTCGATGGTCTCATCTACATATTGGTCTACAGGAAAGACGCAGGCAAGCAAGGTGAATAACAAGGAGAGAATTACCGGTCATTTCAACTTTGGCTATGGCCCACTGAGAACAGAGTGCTTTTTATTTCCGGTTTGTTTTGGCAGGGCCCGTTTGGAAGGCAAACCCCAACTCATGCTAAACCCAAGCGTGCTTAATTACCCTGCCTGTAAAGTCCATGCAGTGTATGGAATTTTAGACAATGACAGTCACAAAGTCTTTCTTGCAAAACAAGAATTCTGATCCAGGCTTCACAAGCATCTAATTTCTGCAAAATGGGACTTTCAAAATGGAGAAGGGGGAATGCCAGCCTTGTTACTCTCAAGTTTGCAGGTAAATTGGCTGTTGGATAATACAGGGCATTATTTACTCATCTTACAATGGAAAGCGTCTGTCTAGCAGCATGGGTTCATATAGTTCTGTACAGGTTTTGATGTCACAATATTTATTTAGTACATTTATTTCTCCCTTATAGCTCAATCCAGAACATAAATGCTGGTCTCCCATCCAGATGCTGACCATAGCAAATCCTGTTTAGAGTTGATGCTGAATCAAAGCACAACCATTTTGGAGAGGCCCCAAATTTTAGTAAATCCTGCAAATCCCAATACCAGTAGGTTAAAACATGGAGAAATTTGATACATGGAAGAGGGTTTTTGAAGTAAAACCTAGGATAAATATTGTCGAAGGCTTTCACGGTCAGAGTTCATCTGTTCTTGTAGGTTATCCGGGCTGTGTGACCATGGTCTTGGTATTTTCTTTACTGACGTTTTGCCAGCAACTGTGGCAGGCATCTTCAGAGGAGTAACACTGAAGGACAGTGTCTCTCAGTTCAAGTGTGTAGGAAGAGTAATATATAGTCAGAAGGGGGTTGGGCAATGGACAATGACTCAGCTCAAACCCAACCCCCTTCTGACTATATATTTCTCTTCCTACACACTTGACACTGAGAGACACTGTCCTTCAGTGTTACTCCTCTGAAGATACCTGCCACAGCTGCTGGCAAAACGTCAGGAAAGAAAATACCAAGATCACGGTCACACAGCCCAGATAACCTTCAAGAACCGAAAACCTAGGATAGTTGTAGACACATTACCAGATTTCATGACTGCTCTAGTTTGACTTGAAAACTGAAATTTTGTTTATCCATTTAGTATATGTTTATCAAGCCTTTTCTCTAAGGAGCTCAGGGCAGTGAATATCAGGCTCCTTCCCTCCATTTTCCCCTTCATAACAAAGCTTTGAGGGTAGGTGAGGCTGGGAGAAAGTGACCGGCCCAAGGACACCCAGCAAGGTCAGTCCTTTAGCCCCTACACCAACATGCCTTATGGTTTCTTGGCTCTTGGGATCAAATCACAGCCATATTTTGCTTGACCAATATGACCAAAATTGATAGTAAACTCATAGTTATAATGGACACCTGTTGTATATAAAAGGGGACGAGTACCTTTAAACTTATAAAAATGTCATACAACATAAAACAGAAATAAAAGAACGTAAAAATGCATAGAAATGCCATAAAAGAAATAAGTGAAATGGAAAAACCTGCAATGACAATAAATAAGATTAAAATGTCCACATCAAGTACATATGAAAACTAAAAGAGTTGAAAAATGGCATAATTGCACATTCTATATATCTGCTGAAGGCCATTAGGATGAATGAGTAGTTCCATTTAAGTACATCCCTATATAAGTCATTCATTTCCATCACACCCATGGTCAAACTTACCACATGGGCAACCGGGGTGGGGGGTTAAGATCTATGGTGGCCGGGAGTAGCACCTCCTCAGAGGCTTCCTGGCTGCTGTGGAGAAAATAAAAGTATTTAACAAACAAGACAAGTAGGAAAAGGGGGGAAATGCCCGATTGCAAAAAGCGAGGCTGCACCACCCAAAAAAGTGGCACAGCCATGCCACAGCTCAAGGGGGCATTCCCAGGATGAAAGGGGTTTGGAAGCTGACTAACGTCTGCTCCGCCCCCAGGAATGCCCCCCATGCCAGAGCCTGCTGCCTCTTCTGGGATTTCGCTCCCAACATGGCTGTGCTGGCAGCGGAGGGCAGCGCAGCTCCGCGGTTCCCAGGTGCTGGAGTGTTTTCCCCCTTGCTGGCGTAGGTTCCACTTTATTCCATGATAAAGTGGCACCTATGCTAGCACGAGGCCACGCCAGTTCCTATGGAGTTTCCCCCCCTTCAGAACTGCACGATTAGACAACATATCAATGCCCATGTTTTGCAGTCACCCATGAGAGATCATATGATCACATGACACTGACGTATCCTAAGTCAAACTATCTATCAAGGACAGTACTGTCTACTCTGACTGATGGTGACTGTCCAGGGTCCTGTGCAAAGGGCTTTCACATCATCTACTACCTGATCCTTTTAACTGTAGATGCCATGCATTGAACCTGGGACCTTCTGCAAGCCAATAGTCCCTGCACGATTTATGCCAGTACACTAAAGCCATTGTGCAGGGTGCTTCTGTATATTTATTACCTATTGTGAGTTCTCGGGTATGCCACTTCCTAATAAAGCATTCACAACTACCAGTGTTTGGGCTGCAGATTATTGGATTATTAACCAGCAGGTCAATTATAATTAATGTTAAACTGTATATTTTCAGCTATGCCAATGGCTTTCTTATACTGGCTCAATTGATCTCTTGCTCTGCAATTTCAGGAATTAGGGAGAGGGCATTTCAAGAAACAGAACCAAAACTCTAACAACCCTGGGCACCATAATCCTGATCCCTGATCAATATTAGCTTTAGGAACGTTCCTGTAAATTCTAGTTCCTGCCTTGGGATCCGGAGCTGGTCACTGCTGGCAGAGCAGTTAACTATGCCCATCTCAGAACTGTCAGTTCCCTCGTCCTCCTCCCCCATCCACTGAATTGCAGCACTTATAAGTCTGTGTTTGAGGATCTGCATAGACAAATGAGTCTGTCCCCTGAACGGTATATCGATTCCAGCAAGCATTTTGCTTGTTCATTAACCAGTGCACCATCAAATGAAGCTGTCTGTGGATTTGCATTCCTTCTCAGAAGATCTTGTGGCAAGACGCTTGGAAGGTGTTTTGCTCAGAAGGAAAGAGAAACCATATTGCAGCAGGTGGATCAATTTGAGGAAGAGCAGATTTCCGTGCTGAAATGAAATATGGACCGGGAGGGGAGAAACACCCCCCCTTTTTTTCAAACACACCATGACAGATTACACGGCCTGCAGCTGGAGTTAATCCAAATTTCTGTTTAATTAAATAGTAGCAGTCATTCTGCCATATTATATCAGAATGCACAGAGGTGACATGAAGGTGATAAGCAACATATGTATTTTCACTTCCTTATTTTTAATCAGAAAGCAAGGAGGTATTTTGTTTTATAATTGAAACATTGGAATATAGTTTGCATAAGTTCCTAGGTTTAAGACAGGCAATAAGACTCCTGGCATGCACATGTAACTCAAAGGATTCGTCAATAACAATCCTAATGTGTTTCCTTATTAGTAAACCAGATTCCTACTGAGTTCCAGAGAGTTTACTTGCTGGTAAATGTTCTTAGTCTTGCAGTCTAACCGTGCATTCCTGAGGGGGGCCCGAATCCTCTCAGGAGGCGACATGACCTCACCGCCAGCATAAGTGCGTCTTATCACGGGACAAGACGCACTTACGCTGGCGGCAAGAGCAGTTCTGTCAGCGCCCGAGCACTGTGGAGCTGCGCCTCGCCCCTCTGCCGGCGAAGTCTCCCTGTGGTGCAGGCCACGGCAGAGACTTGCGGTGCCGGTGTGGGGGGAGGTTCCCGGGGCATTTCTGGGGCGGGCCAGGGGGTGGAGCTGCCTAATGGCAGCTCCCTATGCCTTTTCGGCCCTGGCCGCCAGTGGCCAGGATGGCATTGCTGTGCCTGCTTTTTAGCAGGCACAGCCTCTCTGTTTTCAATGGGGCTTTTAGCCTTTTAGCTTTTTTAGCAGGCACAGCCTCTCTGTTTTCAATGGGGCTTTTAGCCTCGTTGAAAATGAAAAAAGCCTTTTAAAGGCTTTTAAAGGCTTTTTTCATCCTGGGTTCTCATTAGAGAGAAAAGTGAGGTATAAATGAAGGAAATAAATGATTTTTTAAAATCTGTTAGTTTGTTTTTAAAAATTCAACCTGTCCCCTATTCTCTATAAGTTCTATATCACAAATGATACTCCCAGGAGTAACTTTGTCACTACTAAGAAAGACAATTCTGTTTTTCTAAAAAAAAGGGGGACCTGAATAAACAGGTCCCACCCTTGTGGACTTACCGGGCAGGAGACAAGGGGAGGGGAGTTGGTCTCTCTGGGTGGGGCTGCTGCCGTCTCGCGAGGCCAAGCTGGCCTCCCGGTTTCTCCCCCCCTTTTCCCAATGCGGGGGGGGGGGGGGTCCTGACGTCACCCCCCCTGCGCCTATTTAAGCCGGTGCAGCCCAGCTGCCGTCCTCTTTGCGACGGGACAGCGAGGTCGCTGGCCCGTGGGTCCACAAACACTAATCTTAAGAAGGATATTTAAGGAGATTTTAGTTGAAGCAAAAATTATTTTGCTTCTCTCTGATTTCTAAGTTTAACTTCAGTCTGCTGAGACAAGATCTGAACAGATAAGAAGCAGAAGCAACATAATTTCAAAAAGAAAGAACTGAATGATGGAGCAATTTTAAATAGCTGCTGCCTTTTAATTTTTTTTTTTTAAAAAAAAACCTAGATCATAATGTGTCAAAAAGTAACTGCTCGTCTTCATGAAGCTGTCATTTATCAGTATTCAAGCTGGGTATAAAGTGTGCAAATTATCAAAATATGAATGGAAGAATCATGTTCATCACCTGTCTTGTCTAACTCTCGATAATACAGCTTTTAAAATCAGATGACTCATCAATCAGTTCTGACTGCTGTGTCATGCTCAAGGTTCTGTATACCTGTGTAAAAAACTACATACCATTGAAGAATGCCACCAGAGGTCACTCGACCAGCTCTAGTCTAGAGATTGAATAACATGTCTTTGCTGGATTCCGCTGGGCACTTTGTCATTTTAATAACACTTTCATTCTAGAAAGTTTCAGCAGCTACAGTCATGATGCTTAATTGCTCTCATTTATCTCTCTAATAAATGATGTCATTGACTTAGTGCAGTTGTAGAGAGACAATTGGCAAGCCAATATGTAAATCTGCTACGTTTAACCATGGAAACCAACAGTGAATGCACAGGCCTATGGAAAAGAGCAAGTGCCTTTAAATAGGAGCAAAGCTGTTTTCACTTACATCCTCCAAGTTTGCTATAAAACATTTATGCCATACAACGTTCATGCATCCCAGAAGAATGATAATAGACTAAAACAGATGCAGATAAAATGGCTTGTGTGTGTGTATGTGTGCGAGAGAGAGAGAGAAAGAGAGAAGCTATGCAGCGTTGCCCTTGGTTGGGTACCATGGACATTTCAAACAAATAGCTATCAACTAGAGATCAGCTCTGCAAACTGCGAAATGACAAATTTACATTTTCCACTGTGAAATCTTACCACTCCAATCCTAAATCTATTTGGGTGGGTGGCAGTTGGGGTTGCCATCTCTGAGTTGAGAAATACCTGGAAATTTTGGAGGTGGAGCCTGAGAAGGGCAGGGTTTGGGGAGGGGAGGGATTTCAATGCGATAGAGTCCAATTGCCAAAGCGGCTATTTTCTCCAGGTGAACTGATCTCTGTCGCCTGGAGATCAGTTGTACTAGCGGGAGATTTCCAGCTACCACCTGGAGGTTGGCAACCCTAGTGGAAGTAAAGGGCTTAGGATCTACAGTATTATCTGCTGCCATACTTGGGAAGGTTCAAAATGTCTGTCTGTCTGGGCCTGGTACATGCTGTTGAAGTCCTGCATGGTTGTGTCTGTGACTAGGGCTGTCAATTCGGTTCGGTCCGAACTGAAAATCAACCGAATTTCCCCTGATTCGGTGATTTTCTGTTCGGACAGATCTGAACTCAAAACTGGCGGGCAACCGGGGCCCCCGAATTCAGCGAGTTCAGGAGTTCGCGAATAAATCCGGCAAATTCAGCCCCCCTTCAGGGGAGCCCGCTGAAAGGCGCGGGCTGCCCTTTAAACTGATCTGAGCCTCCCAGCTGGGAGGCGCAGGTCAGTTTAAAGGGCAGCCAGCACCTTTCAGCGGGCTCCACTGGAGAGGCGCGGGCTGCCCTTTAAACTGCTCCGGCGCAGATCAGTTTAAAGGACAGCCCGAGCCTCTCCAGCGGAGCCCGCTGAAGGGGGGCGGGCTGCCCTTTAAACTGATCTGCGCCTCCCAGCTGGGAGGCTCAGATCAGTTTAAAGGGCCCCCGCGCGCCTTCAGGGAATCCCTCTGAAGGCGCGCTGGGGCCGAATTTTCCCCCGAACTCCGGATCCCCCCGAATTACCGGGGATCCGAAGTGGGGGAGTTCGGACTTCGGCACATACCGAACCCACAAGGGTCAAATTCGGCCGAATCCGAACTGTACCAAATTTTTTTTTTTTGACAGCCCTATCTGTGACTACGTAGAAAAAGATTTGTGTGAACTGAGCTGCACAGGTAAGGAACTGGCAGCAATTTCCACAATCAAGGTTGCTTGAAATAATGCTGTCATCATCATGGTGCATACAGCCAGGTTCACCCACATTTGTCCACACAGTGTTGTCACTCACAAACACTATTGCATGGGGAACTGCGCAGTGGGAACTAGCCTTGGGGCAGATTTACAAGGTTCTCACCACAGTACTGAGAGCCATGCTTTGCTATCAGTCTGTTCTTTGGCCGGTGAGGTCTAAGGGGCTTGTGATTAGCCATTTGCTGCAGAACCACTAAAGTATTTTACAACTGCAAATCCTTGATGATTGCCTTGATGATTGCCCGGAGCCGAGGGAAATTGCTATTACTTCTAAAAGAGAAATGTTAACAATTAAGGCCTGTATGGAGATGATGTATTGTAGAACGTAATGTTCCTTTAAAGATACAATTTATTCACAGATCTACTTTCATTTTACTTTTCTTTTATGGAAATTCTAATAATCTAGAGGTTGAGATGACATCACAGTTCTGGACAATAGGAGAAGCTATTTATACTGATCCTGAATTGGCAGCACTGAAATATTTCTTCTGTATATTCACAACGTATCCATCTAAACCATAACCAATTTGAGACAGAGTGTTTTGATTTCAGCAGAATTGACTTCAATTAAACTAAATTGGCTTAGTTGAGTTAGTGGGTAAGGCTGAGAGACTGTGAAGAGGGACCAAATTACTCATAGCGATCCCAGTACATCTGTCTGCATTCCCTATGTTTCCAAAATATTTTCTGAGAGAATGGCTGTTCTACTTGCAAGGGACGGGACTCGGAGAAATGGCTTTTGTGAAAAGAACTTGTCTCTTCATGTTCTCAATAATCTTAGGGAAATTAATGAAGTCCTGGTGCCTACTTATACATTACATTATACTTGTGTCCTCCCTGAGTCCACCACAAGGACTTGTGATGTGTCTTGTGAGTTCCATACTGAGAACTCAATTCCAGGTGTGTAGGCTGATCAAAAGTTCTCATGGTGGTCCCAGGGAGGAGGTGAGGATGATGAGCATGTTACAGAGCATGTTAACATACCATTGGCTGCCAGTGAGACAGAGCTACCAATGAAATCACACCTGATCCTAAGCACAAATTATTTGGTGCTTTGAGCATCTTTTGGTGTTAAAGAAAGCACCACCAGCATCAGAATTGCTTGTGATTTGGACAAGCAACTCGATTATAACACTGCACGGGAAACATGCATGGGCAATAGGAGCATGAGGTGTGTCTGCACCTAAAGCTTTTTTTTTTGCAATGCAAACCGGCTCACTAGGCATTTGCAGCTGATTGGTGTGACCCAAACAGACCGAGCGATCAGCTCACACCGGATCATCGCCTTCAAGCATGGTAAGTTTGACTATCAAAGATGTCTGTTGTAAAATTTGCAGCCTCCCTAACCATTATGGGTACTAGATAGACAAGCATACACACAAATTGGGCAACATAGGCTAAGAGAGACTTAAGTTTTTTAAACTGCCCTCAAAACTATAGCTCATTTGGTTGGGGAGCTTTCTCAGGCTTGATCATATATTCCAAGGTCCCTTGGCTAGAAAAGCTTGAAAGCTCAAGTGATGGGAGCCATGGGTCCAACCCATGGCTACCAACACCATTTTAGAAGCATATGTAGTTCTTCAAAAATTACCACATCCTCATCTCCTCCAGTTGCAGTTTTCGTTTTTACTTAAGCATCTTCCGGGCATATCTAAAGCTGTTCTTAGATTGGCAATAAGGGAAGGAGGACATCAGCATGAGTCTTGATGGGAGAGTGAAACAGGTACTGCAATATGGTGGGCAGCTTCCCTAAAGATTGCTTCCACCTTTCCCTCCTCCAAGCATAAATCATCATTTCATCAGTAGCTTGCACACAGAAGACAGAACTCATTGCCCTTTCTTGACCCACCCACCTCCCATTTCATTCGTGTCAGAAGATGGCACAAGTCTGAAGAAAAGGAAATAGAGAGGTGGAATGTGTTCCACTTCATACTATACCTCATCATGGGTGGACATATTAAAACATTGTTCCTACCTGCTAAACCTCATCTTTCCTTTCCATTTGAATGAGCATTGTAGCATTGATCCAGGAATTTATTGAGCATGTTAGAAAAGGCAGGTACTTTCCCCATAGTCCCCATGAATTCACTGCTGGCATCCTCTCCCTCAATACAGATTGTACCATCTGTATTAATATCTGCGAGCTAAATGTCCCTTATATCTGGAGTGAGAAAGCTCTGATGCACTGTTTCTTACCCTTTATGGTACATATCTTTCTACCTGGATGTGCCCCAATGTTGGTTTACAGGTTATAATCACCAACAGGAGGTGATTTAACTTGGCCCTATATTGTGGCTGTCTTCCTACATATGGTGAACCTCTTGTGTTTGGTTTTACTACATACTGAGCCATACAAAAGGTTTGCTAGGTGATGTCAGCCACCACATGGAGCAATCTGAAATGTTATCCACCCAGTGGCTGCAATATGTCAATCATTTGGGATTATGAAAAAGGGCTTCCAGTCCAGAGCACATGTTGGTCTGGATCCAAACAATTTCATTCAATCTCACCTAATTCTTCACCCTACTACAGCCCATGTATTCTACGTGGCTTTTGTTCATGTAGAATTGAGAGGGGAGGAAGGAATGGAAAGGAACTACACCAATCTCTCAGCTGCTCCATTGTGCATGGGCTCTTTGAATTTTAAAGGGTTGTTGTTTTGTATGGAAAGACTTTGCCTTGAACTCATGAGTGTGGCCCACCCTGTTGAAAATAATGGCCCTTTAAAGTTTAAAGAGTCCAAGTGCTGCCGATCAGCTGGGAGTACTTGGAGGCTCCATCTATTGTCCATAAGAAACAATGAAGTCCCTCCCTTCCCATTCCTTCTGTCTCAAGGGGAGGCGGGAAACCGCACCAAAATTATTTAAATTTAATCAGGGTTTGTTTAAGGGCATGATTTTTGGGTGCTGAAATTTCCAAAACAGAAAACTGTCTGAAAATAATTACAATAACAAAACCACCACCACCACCACTGAAATTCTGGCATACTAAAAGCATGCCCTTTAAAAAAACCAAACCTGAAAATAAAACAAATTTTTTTGAAGGGAACATTTCTGCTCAGCATAGCTTTTCAGAGTTCAAGGGGGAATCCTCCCTTCTCTTTTTCAACAGTGGAAAAAACTGGTTTGATAATTGGAAATCGAGCACCAACTGTACCTATCTGATATGACATTTGTCATAGTTTTAACATCATTTCTAACAATTCCCAAAGTGCTTCTTACCAAGCATAATTTTTGTGTGAAAGTACAAGGAACTAAACCTTGAGTGATTTTGTGTGTGTGAAATTAAACACAAATTTCTTAAACTGCTGACAGAAGTTACATATTTCAGGTTAAGACATCTCAAGTAAATGTTTAGTTCAGACTTTTTGACACGTTGGTTTTCAGAACTACACTAAAACACAGCAAGGTGTCAGAAACTACAACAGAAACATCTCAGTTGAGAAAATATTAAGGTTACCCCCCCCAAAAAAAAAACACCCCACCTGACAGAAGCCAGGAAGTTAGAAACTCTGAAGTAGTCTGCCCTTTGCTCCCACTATATGACAAACAGAAACAGCACTGTCGAAGGCTTTCACGGTCAGAGTTCATGGGTTCTCGTAGGTTATCCGGGCTGTGTAACCGTGCTCTTGGGATTTTCTTTCCTAATGTTTCGCCAGCAGCTGTGGCCGGCATCTCACTCCTCTGAAGATGCTGGCCACAGCTGCTGGCGAAACGTCAGGAAAGAAAATACCAAGACCACGGTTACACAGCCCGGATAACCTACGAGAACCAAGAAACAGCACTGTTCGTACAGAATGATCCAGTGGTTGCTGAATAGAGTTGGTTGTAGGGACCATATGTCAGTCCAGTCTTGGTCCATCTTCATTGGCTTGCAATTTGTTTCCAGGGCCAGTTCAAGGTAATGGTGCTGACCTTCGAAGCCCTATATGGTTTAGGACTACCATACCTTAAGGACCACATATTCCCATACAAACCTACCTGACTGCTATGATAATCTTCTGAGGGTGCACTTGTCTTCTCCTGAGGTTAGATAAGTGACAAGCCAAGACAAGGCTTTCTCAGCCTAGGTGGCAAAATTATGGCTCACTCCCTAGGAATATCCATCTGTCCCCTTCCATCACTTTCTTCTGCCAGTGGGTGAAGAGATGAGAGATGAGAGATGAGAGATGAGAGAGAGAGATGAGAGAGAGAGATGAGAGAGAGAGATGAGAGAGAGAGATGAGAGAGAGAGATGAGAGAGAGAGAGAGAGAGAGAGAGAGAGAGAGAGAGAGAGAGAGAGAGAGAGAGAGAGAGAGAGAGAGAGAGAGAGAGAGAGAGAGAGAGAGAGAGAGAGAGAGAGAGAGAGAGAGAGAGAGAGAGAGAGAGAGAGAGAGAGAGAGAGAGAGAGAGAGTTTCATCTGGCATTCCTTCAGTAACCCTCTTCTTCCTGCCCTTTAACTGCTGTTTTTGTGTTTATATATAAAACCTTTGGCTTTAATTGTTTTATGATGTATTTTATAATGTTTTGCTTTTACTTGTTAGTCATCTTAGTGACCCTGACTGGGCAGAAAGGTAGGATATAAGTTTTGTTAATTAATTAATTAATAACCACTTCCGACACAATTTTGTCGAGGCTGTTGGTTTTTTTTAATGCTTACAGTGTACATTGTCTTGACCTCAGTGGACGCATCCATACATGTTTTGATGTGTCCTTGGAAGAACATTGGAAAATATAGCTATTTTTTGGGGGGGGGGTGTCATCTCAGTTCCAAAAAGCAATTGAAATTGAAATTACAGAGGGACTCTGTTCCTTGAACAGTTGGATACAATGGTTGACCAAGAAATACATTGATTTGCTATATGCAGTGGTCCACTGTGTGGTTGTGAAAGTATCAAAAATTTAGCCCTTTAGTATGTTCAAATAATCTCAGCTACTATATCTTGGCAATCCTTGCATGATGGGTTATCCTCCCATTATAGAAAGAGGGCTGCGGCTGAACAGGAAGCGAATGTCCAAAGTCTTTGAAGTGAGTTTGCTTAGGATGTAATTTTTTTAACCAGGGATTTATAGGTTTATAGTTCATAATCTTAGCCAATACCTTAAATGCATTATTTATTTATTTAAAACATTTGTACGGTGCCTTTCTACCGAACTTAGGATCCCCGAGGAGGTGAACAATCAAAATAATGTTAAAATACAGACACATAACACATAAACACAGACAGGGGAAAGGCCAATGAGAGTTAGTGAAGTAGCACCAAACCAAACCAAAAAGTATTTACCCACTGAGTGAAAATCAAGAATAGAGGGGGAAAGATGAACCTCCCAGGGGAGGGAGTTCCACAGTATCGGTGCCACAACTGAGAAGGCTTTTTCTTGGGTTACCACCTGTCTTGCCTCAGTTGGTGGGAGCCCCTAAAGCAGAGCCTCTGAAAAATGACCAGAGTGTGTGGGTAGGTTCCTATGGGAGTAAGAGGTCTTCAAGGGGTGCTGGTAGGGTTGCCAGGTCCCTCTTCACTACCGGCGGGAGGTTTTGGGGGTGGAGCCTGAGGAGGGTAGGGTTTGGGGAGGGGATGGACTTCAGTGCCATAGAGTCCAATTGCCAAAGCGGCCATTTTCTCCAGGTGAACCTATCTCTATCAGCTGGAGATCAGTTGTAATAGCAGGAGATCTCCAGCTAGTACCTGGAGGTTGGCAACTCTAAGTGCTGGCCCTAAGTGATCTAGTGTGAAGTGGTGATTAAAGTGTGGGACTGGTTAAAGATCAGTTAACCCCTTACTTATTGGAAGTAATGAATTTAGGATTGATAGAAGGAATTATCCCTCAAACATGGAAACAGGCAAATATAGCATTAATACCAAAGGCAAATTCTGATATACTGGAAGTTAAAAACTTTAGACCAATTTCATTGTTAAATATTGATTATAAATTATTTGTTATAATTTTAGCTTCAAGATTAAAAAGAGTGTTAAATCAAGTAATACATGAAGATCAAGCTGGTTTTCTACCAGGAAGATTGATGAGTCAGAACGTGAGGGTGGTAATTGACCTTTTAGAATATGCAGAGCAAGATACAACACCAATAGCCTTGATATTTTTGGACGCTGAAAAAGCTTTTGATAATGTCAATTGGCAGTTTATGTTCAAGATATTAGATTTTATGGATTTTGGTGAGAATTTTAAAACAGCTGTAAAGGAATATATACACAGCAATTTGCTAACCTGATTATAAATGGGTCATTATCACCCAAAATTGAGATTCAAAGGGGAACGAGACAGGGGTGTCCTCTTTCCCCTTTATTGTTTATTCTAGTGTTAGAATTATTATTGTATAATTTTAGAAAAAGTGATGTAGTTGGTGTACGAATAGGTAAAAATCATTATAAGCTTAAAGCATATGCGGACGATATAGTATGTTTTTTGACTGATCCGATCGAACAAATTGACAGATGGAATAAAATTTTGGAGGTTTACGGTAAGCTTTCAGGATTTAAAGTTAACAAAATTAAAACTAAGATTTTAACTAAGAATATGACTCTTTCACAACAACAAACATTAATAAAAAAGACGGGGTTCATTATCGAAAATAAAGTCAAATATTTAGGAATATGGCTAACAAACAATAATCTTAACTTATTTCAAGACAATTATGTGAACCAATGGCAACAGATAAAAAAGGACTTGGTAAATTGGGAAAAATTGCCATTATCATTGTGGGGAAGAATTTCAGTAGTTAAAATGATGTTATTACCTAAAATGCTTTTTTTGTTTCAAAACCTCCCAGTACTTAAGGGTGTACAGATATTTGATGTCTGGAAAAAAGATATTATGAGATTTCTCTGGGGTAAAGAAAGACACAGAATTGCATATAATAATTTAATTGAACAAAAAGATACGGGAGGATTTGGATTACCAGATTTGAAAATGTATTATCAAGCAGCATGCTTCACCTGGATTAAAAATTGGATTCTCTTAGAGAATCCGAAACTATTAGAATTAGAAGGTTTTAAGTTGAGATTTGGGTGGCATGCTTATTTGTGGTATGAAAAGGAGAAAGTAAATAAAGAATTTAATTCCCATATCATTAGAAAAAATTTATTACAAATATGGAACAAATATAAAGAAGTTTTTGAAAGTAAAACACCCGGCTGGATTAACCCTATAGAAGCATTTATGAGAAGAGGTGCACACTTAAATTTGGATTGTAACAATTATAGAGAAATAACGGAATATAAAGATGGTATATGGATATTGAAATCAAGAGAAGAAATTCTGATTAAAGATTGGTTTATGTACTACAAACTAAGAGATGTTTTTAACAAAGATAATAAGTTGGGTTTTAACCAAACCAAATCAAAACTTGAGATTATATTATCCAAGGGAAATAAAGGATTGATAGGTAGGGTTTATAAACTACTTATAGAAACAAATTTGGAACAAGAAAGGATTAAGTTAGTGATGCTGAAATGGATGAGAGATTTAGGTTATAACATAGATTTGGAAATTTGGGAAAAGTTATGGAAAAAGGAATTTAATTTTACAATTTCAAACGAAATAAGAGAAAATTTGTATAAAATGTTTTATAGATGGCATATAACCCCAGTACTACTAAGTAAAATGAAGAAGGATGATGAAGCTTTATATTGGAAATGTGGTACGGAAATAGGTACATTTATGCACGTTTGGTGGTTTTGTAAAAAAATAAGGAGGTTTTGGAGATTAGTTCTGAAGGAAACTAATAATTTGATTAAATTAAAAATTAAGAAAGACCCCGCCTTTTGTCTTTTGGGTATTCCAAAAAGAGATTTAGATAAAGGTGATAGAGTCATATGCCAATATAGCTTTGCTGCAGCAAGAATTGTAATTGCTAAAAAATGGAAGCTGACAAATAAACCTTCAATCAAAGAGTGGCGAGAAAAATTATGGATGTATATGCGGATGGCCAAAATTACAACATTTCTACAAGATAAAGATATGGAGGAATTTAAATGTATATGGGCAAAGGCCACCGCATATTGGGATAAAGTGGCAAAAACGGATTTTAAAAGTATAGTTAACGAATTATAGAACAATATGATTTTAAATATGATATAATAATAGAATTTTTTTTCTGATATGTCATAACACTCCATCGGAAGTCCAATGGTGGAGGGCACTGTGGTGGGGGGATGTGGTTTGGATTCAGGGCACGGTATGATTTATAGAGAGATTTGAATACTGTATTAGTGGAGAAACAGTGCGCTGAATTTGTAATTTTTCTTTTTATTTTCTATTCTTTTTAATGTATATGTATTTTGTATTTCTTTTTTCTTTTCTTTTTTTTTCTTTTTTTTGTGTTTATTATGAAAATAAAAAATTTTATAAAAAAAAAAAGTGTGGGACTGGGATCTGGGAAACCCAGGTTCAAATCCCCATTCGTCCATGAAAGCTTACTGGGTGATCATGGGTCAGTTGCTCTCTCTCAGCCTAATTTACTTCACAGGATTGTTGTTGTGAGGACAAAAATGGAGAAGAGGAGAAAGATGTAAGCTGTTTGGGTCCCTAGTGGGGAGAAAATGGGGTATAATGTTTTATGAGTTCAATTACAATATCAAAATAATGCCACAATTTCCTTTTTGTAATGCACAAGTAGCCTCATGATGACCAGAGGTCTCAAATCAGCAACTCCTCCTGTAATCCACCAGGCTGATATTAACACTTTCTCCAGCTTAGTAGCATCCAATCAAGTCACAGACTGCACAGTTTGGTGTTCAGCAAAATACCTTTCTAGTTCTTCCAGACACTGAGCCCCCCCCCCCCCCCAGATAGCATATCTGGCTCTCCTCTTGTGAAACCATCCCTTTCTATTCCTGACAACATCTACTTAATAAACCTTAGCCTGAATAACCAGTGGAGGGTGCTGGTGGCAGAAGAATAAAGATTACATTGAGGGATGCATTTAAAAAAATTAAAACATCTGAGAGATAAAGGTGGAGGGAACATGACAGTCTTGTCAGCTGGAGTCGAGGCTGATAAAGGCAGCCAGTTGTGGAGATGTTTCATTTTACTCAAATACTGGGAGGGTTACAAAGCATCCATGAGGGGAAAAAATGTCTGAATGAACATTTTAATTAATTCATGTGCAATTTTAATTAAAAACATAATGTGTCAGGGAAATGAAGAATGCCTTTGGGCAATAAAAAGGAGGGTTTTCTGCTAAATTTACTGCTTTGTTTCTAATACTGAAGGTGATCACTCTTAGGAAAGGAACTGCTCCCGCCCCAAACAATCCCCCCCCCCGGAAATAGCTGTAATGAAACTGACTGTATGAAATCAGCACATACAGTGAAAAATATAATCTGCCTCTATGTATCGGCCCTGATCCAGAGTTCATTCCATGCAGAAATGGTGTGTGTGCATGGATTGCCATTTCTTATACCACTGCCTACCTGTTGGAGGTGGGAGAGAAGCCCCGCCCCCGCCTGATGGCATTGATCATATATTTGCTGGCAGTGGATGTAGTCTGTAACATTGCGCATTTCTCTCCAGCCACTATGTGCAGATTAACTTTACATATGGAACCATTTTACACGTGCAAAAATCTGAATTCAGGAGGGCATTTGATGCTCTGGACCATGCCGTATGTGGGAGAGGGCCCGAGGGTTCCACTAATTTGCTGTTGTTGTTCTTTGAAATTACTTACAGTATAGTCCTAGACAGGATTACGCCTTTCTCAACCTAAAGATTTCAGTGGATTTATAAGAGTTAACCTTGTTTAGGACTGAACTGCTAATCCAATGCATGTCTTGCTGGACTCCTACAGGGAGCCCTGGCCAAAACTTTCAACCATAACCATATTGTTCCTCTGAATTCCCAAATTCTGTGTTTTGGTTTTTTTTTTTAAGTATGTTGCTGGGACTTTTTGTTGTAGAGATGTTATTGCAGAGGAAAGATGTGCAGACAGTTTCCCCCTAGATTGCCTGAGAAGGCACAGGGAGGGGAAAAACTGCAAGACGGCTGGCAAGGGGTGGGGGAATTCGCTGCTCAACCAATTGTGTGAATGCTCTGTTGCGGCTACCTATGCCTCTGTATTTGCAGCAGCAGTGTAAGGAACCTGGAGAATCATTGCCTATGACTTTGGTAACATACATAAAAGCGCTACTTCTGAGACAGACTGCACCACTCAAGGTGTGAATTTCTGCAATTTACGTCAATGGGGTGTCAATTCTAAAACCTTGTTCTGTCCGACAAAATGCTAACAAGTTGTCTAAACCAGAGCAACGCTGCATAAGCCATAAGGAAATAATTTCTACAACATGCTGTGCTGTGGACATCTTTTTCCCCCTCAAGGCAGCGTTTAAATCCTTCATGGTTCAAGTGCAAGGAGAAACAGGGATGAACACAAAATACTAAGTTTTGTTCCCAAGGCCATTCCAACCACCCCCTGTAGTCTGGAAATCAGTTGTAATTCTGGGATTTCTCTGTTCTGCCACTCTACCATCAACTACAATCAAGATATTTGCCTGCTCCTACTATTTGGTTAATGGTTAATGAGTAGGGTTGCCAACTGCCAGATAGTAGCAGGAGATCTCCTGCTAATTCAACTGATCCCCAGCCGATAGAGATCAGATCACCTGGAGAAAAATGGCCGCTTTGGCAATTGAACTCTATGGCATTGAAGTCCCTCCCCTCCCCAAACCCCGCCCTCTTCAGGCTCCACCCCAAAAATCTCCCGCCGGTGGCGAAGAGGGACCTGGCAACCCTATTAATGAGAGCTTCTTGGAATGGCTTAGGAAAGTGGCTCTCCTAGTTATACAGACTGAGAGTCCTCTTCCAAGCCAGCAATATCATTCAGGAAAACACTGCACCCAGAAATGCCAATTAGGAATACTTCTGTGTGGCATGAACATGGGCAACGTGTTCTGGTTGGATACTGAGAGCCAGCGTGGTGTAGTGGTTAAGAGTGGTGGTTTGGAGTGGTGGACTCTGATTTGGAGAACCGGGTTTGATTCCCCACTCTTCCACATGAGCAGCGGAGGCTAATCTGGTGCACTGCATTTGTTTCCGCACTCCTGCACATGAAGCCAGCTGGGTGACCCTGGGCTAGTCACTCTCTCTCAGCCCCACCTACCTCGCAGGGTGTCTGTGGTGGGGAGGGGAAGGGAAGGTGATTGCAAGCCGGTTTGAGTCTCCCTTAAGAGGTAGAGAAAGGCGGCATATAAAATCCAAGTCTTCTCCTCCTCCTCCTTCTCATATATCAGTGGAATCATTCTCTTCCCTTGTGCTTTATCCCATTCCCTCATCATCATTGCCCTGGGGAAACAGAAACTTAAAGACAATGCAGGGAAAGTGAAAACAGAGTACATGCGTTCCCCTCCCCCAGTCAGTGGACCTTGGAAGAATTCCCGCACCCACTCACCCACACCCTGATGCATGAGGATTCTTGCCTAGCTCCCCCCACCCAGTACTAATTGTTCTCTTGCACAACTTCTTTGCTGTTGCATATGCACTCTCTCGCTCGCTTTCTCTTGCATGCACTGGCTCGCACACTGTCTCCTCTTTTTCCAGACACCTGCCAGTGCTAAGGGTGAAGCTTCACTACCATGACGGCAAAACACTACAGTAGTGTCCTAATACAATATATTATGCGATGGATTTTCTGATCAATGTTAACACCGTCCCTAATCTGAACTCTCCAATTTAATTCAGTGGGATACCAAGCATGGACTTTTGGCTGGATCAGGCCCCGGGATTTGGAGTCTGTTTACAGTTGAAGCACATAACCAGTACATCATAACAAGCTTTGGAAAATTCAGAAGAATGAAGTTCACACAAATGGTTAATGTCTGCTGTTGCAGATGTGAAGTTAATGAATGTAATCTAACACATCTTGAGATAAACTAATATGCATACTGATATAAACAATAATTCCAGTCTTTTAAGAGTGGAAATCTGGTGTTTATTAGAACAGTTCATAATCACTCCCATTTCAAGTTCTGCATGAGAATATGCTATAATGAGGGATTTAAACTCTTCTAATTAGACATGGTTTTTAAAAAACAGACTGATAATTAAAATAGTGAGGGTTACACAGAAAAGCATGAAAACATTGCAAAAAGCTATCAGAGAAGTAAATACAGTATTCCCCCCCCCCCCATCAAAGATTCTCAGGGGTATTAGTGATTTTGTATTTTATTCTAGGTACTCTATGGGCAAGGCTGTCACATTACTATAGTTTCAAAAGAAGATTATAGTTTGGTTAGCAAAGGTATATTTTGCAATGCTTGCTGGTTTGGTTTAATTATATGTGTTTTGATTTTGGTTCTCCTGGGTAAAAATTGAACTTGTGACTGCGGCATATATCTGAGCATGGCAACTACTCCGATGGAATGGCATTCCTATTTGCAGAATAGGAGGCAGCAATTTCTGATGATCCCCCCTCATTGCAGACCCCCCCCCACTTGGCCCCCTCTGCTGTTCCTGTGGGTCTGCTGTCCCCTGAGAACAAAATATCAGGGTGATCTGTGGGGCTGCAGCAGAAGGAAGAAATGGGAAAGTCCAGCTCCTCAAAGTCTGTGGATGGTTGGATACGTCCCTATGTTTTTAGCCACTTTTTATTTTGCATTTATTTATTTACTTGATTTGTACCCTGCCATTGTTTGCAGTGGGGACCCAAAGTGGCTTACACCGTTTTCCTCTCCTCCATTATATCCTCACAACAACCCTGTAAGGTAGGTTAGGTTGAGAGAATACGACTGGCCCAAGGTTACCCAGTCAGCTTCCATGGCACAAGTGGGGATTGGAACTCAGGTCTCTCAGATCCTCTTAACCACTATACCACACTGGCTGTTCATGCCAAATTCTTCATTTGAATGCACAAACACATGACTTCTTTGTGCATCAATAAATCACCCTTACACATTGCACATATAAGTGATATACATTGTGTATTTGTTGCTGTACATTTATACACATGCATAAATGGCCAACATAAATTAAGTTTTAAAATGTGGAAAATGTGAAAAGGAAACAAATATAAATATTGACAACAAAAATGTGCAGACCAAAACTGTTCACAGTATAACAACATAAAGAAACAAAAATAAATGAAAAAGGCACATTAATCTATCCCGTTAATTCATTCTGTTATTGACAACAGTTCTATTCACTCATTAGCTATTTATATTCTGTGATGGGTTTCTCGGGACCATTTGGGGGACAGTTTTTCATTTACATAATGACTTGCCTAGATGAAAGGCCATACTAAGTACAACTGTTTCCACGCAGCTGGCTGGCAATGATTTCCTGATCTTCAGGTACTACTTTTCAATTCTGTAAAAATTAACTTATAGTTGCAGGTAGGATAGTAAAAATTCCAGTCCTGTTGAAAAGTCAAATATATGCGTATACTAAGGATGATCAGATTTCCCCAGGTTTTTTGTAATTGGGGTCCAGTCTCCCTCAACTACTAAGGATTTAATCCAGCATTCTTCTGTTGAATTTAATGATCCTCTATGGCGAACAGATCCCAAGAATGGTGTCCCCCTTTTTTGCTCATTTCCCTGCCTTGCCCATGAAGACTATGAGCACTGGAATCTGTTTTTTTTAAAAATCTATGTGTGCATGTTTATTTATTTATGCCCAAGGACATGCACATGAGAGGACATAAACATGAGAGCCAGCATGGTATAGTGGTTAAGGTGTCAGATTAGGACCTGGGAAACGCCATGGAAGCTTGCTGGGTGACCTTGGGCCAGTCACACACTCTCAGCCCTGACCCTGGCTAATATTTGAATAGGAGACCTCCAAGGAATTCCAGGGTCATGACGCAGAGGCAGGCAATGGCAAACCGCCTCCAAACACCTCTTGCCTTGAAAACCCTATGGGGTTGCCATAAGTCAGGTGTGACTTGATCGCAAAAAAAGATACAAACAGCAGAAAACTATCCATAAAATGTACTTCAGCCCAGAAGTAGACTGTTAATCCCAGGAGGGCTTGAGATTTATTAGGCACTGGGGGACATTTGGGGACAAGCCCATCCTGGGGAAGGGCTCCATTTGAACCAGAATGAAATCAGACTGCTGGCATGTAATATAAAAAAAGATGGCAGAACTGCTTTTAAACTGAACCCGGGGGGGTGGGGAAGGCAACAGGAGCTGAGAAGCCTCCAGTTTGGGCAGATTTGTCCCAAAGGGATGAAGGGGAAATGCTTCCAGTTGCACAAACGGGAATTGGGCAGATAAGGAAAGTGAAGATAAAGTAAAGCAGGATAGCCAGTTAAAGAGCCCAAAGGGCTGGAGTGGAAAAGGCACACGCCAGAGATATCTAGAGAGGAACACAGGGGGGAGATGTTTCTATGCAAATGCCAGAAGCCTCCAACACATAATAGGGGAGTTGGAGTACTTGGTTTAAAGGGGAAATATAGAGACAGTGAGCATAACAGAAACCTGTTGAAAAGGAGAGAACCTGTGCGATACAGTCATCCCTGGATACAAACTATAGGAATGATGGAGAAGGTGTACTGGAGGAGGTGTTGCTACGTACCTCAAGGAGGGCATAGTGTCTAACAAACTAAAAACCTTAAACAAGGGCTGACTAGGTTTGTTGATTCGGTTCGTCCCGAACCGAAAAACAGCCGAATTTCCCCCGATTCGGGGGTTTTCAGTTCAGATGGAACCAAATTCAAAAAAAGGCGGGAAAACGACAAGCCGAATTCGGCGAGTTTGGGGTGATTGCCGAATCAATTCGGCAAATTCAGGGGCTCCGAATCAGCAGCATAACCGTCAGTTAGTAAGCATTCTTAGTAAGTTAGTAAGAATTCTCCCGCGGCCAATCGGTGGCCAAGCTGGGTCTTCTTCTGGCCAATCAGCAGTGGTTAAGTGTGTGAGCCCAGCTGCTGCGCGGCCTGGGGAGAGAAAGAGAAAGTGTCTGTTTGTGCGTGAGAGAGATCCCCGTGGGGGGGGGGCGTGTGCACATTCGTGGCTTTCCATGGCTCCAGGGGGGGCATTTTTGAAGGTAGAGGTCCCAAAATTTCAGTGTACCTTCAGGGGACCCTTCTTGCAAGAACCACCAAGTTTGGTGACGATTGGGGCAGGGGGTCCCAAGTTATGCGGTCCCCCCCATCCACCCACTGCGATCCTGTGCATCTAGAGAGCGGCAAATCCAAGGCAAAACCTCCCGTGCATAAATGCAATCGTATTGGATTACTCCTGAGTCCTCCTGACTCCCAGTCCCTGCTCCTGATGGAACAGAAGAGTCGGAAGACATCCACAGTAAGACCCATTTTGGGGCTTTTCTCTATAATTCTTTTCCTGTGTGTGTGTGTGTGTGTGTGTGTGGGGAAAGCAGAGTCTGTGTGTGGGGGGAGCAGTTTCTGTGGGTGGGGGGAGCCAAAGGGGGCTTTCGCCCATTCTGCCGAGGGGTGTGTGCCTAAAGATTTACTTCTCCTCCATGCTCCTGCTGGAAGACATTCACACAGTTTGATTTTGGGGTTTTTTCTCTATACCTTTTCTCCTGTGTGCGTGTGCGTGGGGGGGGGAGCAGAGTCTGTGTGTGTGGGGGGGGAGCAGTTTCTGGGGGTGGGGGGGAAGCCAAAGGGGGCTTTCGCCCTTTCTGCCGAGGGGAGTGTGCCCGCTCGCCTCTGCCGGAGTGTGTGTTCTGCTTTTAAAGTTGTAGTGTAAAGTTGAGTCTGTGCAGCAGCTAGCGAGTCTCTCTCCGCTCAGCACCTGGGCCGCACCTCCTACTCCCTGGTTTTTTCCCCGTTTGGGGCTAAGCTGTACTGGTTTGAGAGGGGGGGTTTCACCCATTCTGCCTGGGTGTGTGTGTGCCCGTCGTGTCTCTCTCTTCCTGGTTTGAGGGGGGGCTTCAGTTATGTGTCCTCAGGTTTTCCCTCATTCATAAGATCGGTTTGGTCTGTTTTGATGCTCGCTCAAAACTGGTTTTCAAATTGTGACTTAAACAATCCATTTGCCTGGTCCCGAGACTCCCAACTCCCCAGTCCGATGCAAAAGGGGAAATTCCATCCCCACCTGCTCCTTATGCATAGCTAGTGTGCCTCTGTCCCTTTCCATGGTTTGCAAACTCCCAAGGTCGCGTCACGTGTTACTTTGCATGGTTTTGCAAACTCCAAGTCCAAATGGTCTATTTATTTCTATTCATTTCAATGGGCTGATCATGGGGGGGACCCCTTCCGGGCCCCATATCTCGGGACCTCCTGACCCAATCTTCAAAAACTTGGGGGTTCTTGCAAGAAGGGTCCCCTCAAGCTACCCTGAAATTTTGGGACCTCTACCTCAAAAAATGCCTCCCCGGAGCCGTGGAAAGGCGCGAATGTGTTTTTAATGGCTTTATTCGGCCTAATCTTTTCCTGAACTCCGAACTTAGTTCCGAATTGCACGGATCCGAATCAGGGGAGTTCGGACTTCGGCATTTCCCAAATGAAAACGGGCAGAATTTTGCCGAATCCGAATTTTACCGAATTTTTTTTTCAACAGCCTTAGGGCTGACTCCTCCATGGAATCACTGTGTGTGACAGTGTGTGTGTAAAGTGCCATCAAGTTGCAACTGACTTATCACAACTCAGTAGGGTTTCCAAGGCAAGAGACTAACAGACATGGTTTGCCATTGCCTTCCTCTGCATAGTGACCCTGGTATTCCTTGGTGGTCTCCCATCCAAGTACTGACCAGGGCTGACCTTGCTTAGCTTCTGAGATCTGACAAGATTGGGCTAGCTTGGGCCATCCAGGTCAGAGCAAACAGAAAATACCCTGTTCTTTAATGTCATTATTATAAGTATTTGAACTGAAAAGAAATGTTAGTATTAAAATGCGCCTGGATGTGGCATTTATGGGGACGTTGTTAAGCAGAATCTGAAGAATCCCCCCTGACAAAGCTGTACGCAAAACACTTTGGGGTTATAAAACTTGTTAAAGAACGATTTCCCTTTGCACCATTTGTTTTCTCACCTTCATAATTAGAACAGGAATAGAGAATAAAACTGCTGCTATCATCGTGTTCTTATACAAATCTATGATGAGGTCACATTTGGAATATTGCGCACTGTTCCGGTCACTGGACTCAAGAAAGGATATTGTAGAGCTTGAAAAGGTGCAGAAAAGAGCAACCAAAATGATCGGGGGCTAGAGCAGCTGCCTTGTGAGGATCAGTTAAATGCTTAGGGCTGTTTAGCTTAGAAAAAAGGTGAGTAAGGGGAGACATGATAGGGGTTCATAATATAATGCATGGTGTGGAGAGGGTGGACAAGTTCTTCCCACTTCCATAATACTAGAACCCAGGGTCACCCACTGAAGCTGAAGAGTGGGAAATTCAGGACAGACAAAAGGCAGTATTTCTTCACGCAGTGTATTGTTAACTTGTGGAACTTGCAGGTACTAGCTGGAGATCTCCTGCTGTTACAACTGATCTCCAGCTGACAGGGATCAGTTCACCTGGAGAAAATGGCCGCTTTGGCAATTGGCTCTATGGAATTGAAGTCTCTCCCCTCCCCAAACCCCACCCTCCTCAGGCTCCACCCCAAAAACCTCCCGCCGATGGCAAAGAGAAACCTGACAACCCTACTAATCATGATGGATATCTACTCCCTCCAGCACCAGAGGTTGTATGCCTCTTAAACCAGTTGCTGGGGAGCACAGGCAGGATGATGCTGTTGCCATCTTCCTGTTTGTGGGCTTCCGAGAGGTAGGTGTTTGGCCACTGTATGAACAGAATGCTGGACTAGAGAGGCCTTTGGTCTGATCCAGCATGGCTTTTTTTATTTTCTTATGTTTATATTAATTGGTTTGCTGGCTCAGCAGTTGACAGGGCCATTTGTTTTTGATGCTTTTCATAATGTAAGAGATCAAGAAATTATTATTTTTTCATACTTGCATTGACTGCCTAGACAAACTGTTGACATCACAGTAATTTTTTTTAAAAAAAGAAAGACTTTATAATCTGAGCACACACATTTTCACATACACAATCATTTCCCCTTACAAGTGACAAAGTGTGTCTTCCTACTTACCATCTGTGCCCAGATATTTTAGACCGAACTCGCTGCAGCGGACACAGTAGGGTACATTCTACACTGCTGCCCACTGTAGTGAATAGGCCTGGAGGGATGAAAGATAATTTTGCTGTCACCTTCCTGAGCATTTTTGGCAGTGGAATGTATGCCACAATCTAGCACAGAGTTAGGTGTGCCTAACTGTGTGTTGGATTGTGGTCTCTTTGCAACCAGTGCCTTGTAGCAATTCGGCAGGCCTGGGTTACAATTTCCCATTAAGTTTCTTCATTCCAAATGAGCATGTTAAAATGCAGAATGGCTCAGCATGTGAATGTCATGCTTAAATAGACATCCACTGATGTTTTTCTGTTCTGCAATCCCAGAATAATTCAGGAATCCATCCATGCAAAGGATGCCTGGATGGGCCATGGAACATGGTTTTTGTACCTTCAGTAGTTACAGGGCAGGATTTTCTCAGGTGAAGCTTTCCTTACAAGAGGAGAAAAATAATACTTGATGAAATAGCTTTCTTCTGCTACAAAACGATTGTAAGAACAGAAACCCTGCATCTATTCATGGAATAGGATTGCCAATCTCCATGTACTAGCTGGAGATCTCCTGCTATTACAACTGATTTCCAGCCTATAGAGATCAGTTCCCCTGGAGAAAATGGCCGCTTTGGTCATTGGACTCTATGGCATTGAAGTCCCTCCCCTCCCCAGGCTCCGTCCCAGAAACCTCCCACAGGTGGCGAAGAGGCACCTGGCAACCCTATGCCTCAAGCCTATAAGCAGGATAACTGCAACAGCATCACCCTGGCCAGGCTCCCCAGTAACTGATATAAAGAAGCATACTCTCTCTGGTATTGGAAGGAGTAGATATCCATCATGACTAGTTGCCATTGATAATCTGCCCTTCATGAATTCATCCATTTACCTTTTAAAGCCTTCCATGTTTGTGGCCATCTCTGCATCCTGTGACAGCAAGTTCCACAGTTTAACTATATGCTATGCAAATAAATATTTCTTTTTGTCCTTGGATTTAGCTGGCCAGGCTCATGTACCTCAGGGAAGGGCACAAACACCATTACTCTCACCATTGCTGAGAGCGTCCAGGAATGTGCACCTGGGCTGCTTGGATGGAGCTTTATAGCTTTTGGGCGTTGCTCATCTCTGGGCTCTGACTGGGCTCATCTTCCTGCTGAAGGTTTTCATGGGGTCAGTCAGGTGTTAGATTCTTACCCAAGACAGCAGGAAGACATGGATTAGCAAAGCTACTCCATTGAGCACACAACCACTATCTTGTGGCTCAAATGCTAGCGGGACTATGCTGGGTGTCTAAGAAGGTTGTTCCATGAAGAAAAAGGCACAGGGAGCAAGGAAAGTCAGCAGCAAATAGTAAAAAATCAAAACAGATGCTATAAATTGTTTTGGGCTTGAGCAAATCATTTTCACATCACTTTTGTTTCCCTCTCCTGTGACTGTCCTCATTGCTCTGCTGTCCTCAACATCTGTTTCATTGATTTATTATTTTATGCATATTGTATATTTTCCTGTTGTTTTTGTGTATCACTTTTGGTCCCTTTGAAGAGAAAAGCAGGATATAAATATGTAAATAAATAAAATTCTGAGGTTATTTGACAGCTATGTGCATGGTTAAGCTTGCTTGTTGGGCCCCTTTAAAAAAAAAATTCACAAACTAATATTTTTATGCATACCAACTGTTCAGAACCCTTTCTTTTCTGTGGGTAGCCATTCATTTCCCTAATGCTAGGCATGGCATCATCAAGTTTGCTATAAAATAGGCCACAATTATGCTTTGTGACAGGAAAAAGAATCATAAAACCCCAAGACCCTGCTTAAATTTCAATAAGACCACTATATTGCCACCTGCTTGCTAGAGATCTACCCAAATAGGCTAAGATTATTTATACAGGAAATGGAAAGGCTTGCCTCATAATGTATGATGATCAAGTAGTTATACTCATCTCCAGGAAGCATGTAGGGAATGATAAGGGGAGACTGATTTATGGTCCTTCCATACCTGAAAGGTGTAACATTCTATTTATTAAATAGTAGTTTCTGGATTGAAAAATATTGTGAACACATGGAAAAGCCCCCAGGCTAGAATCATAAACCACCTGCATTTTTTAACTTTTTAATTTAGCTATCTGTTTTGCATTACATAAATAAAGCCATGAATACTGTTGTCCTTTGTAAAAAATAAATCAGTCTGCCAAACATGAGAATTACTGGTTAGCTACACATTATAAAACTGCACCTTTAACAGACAGAACAACATTTCTCAATGAGAATCAATCAGTTTGCAGTGACCTTCATGTTGATCAGTGGGGGGTCAGCCCTGGCATTAAATCATTTTGATTCACAGATGAGATCAACATATTCATATCAGTTTGCCAAATGTGTATTTTAATTTAAGCCTCCTCTGATGGATACGTGTAATTTATGCTGTTTAGAACTAAGGCATCATATTTTTTCTCCCCCCACCCTTCCCCAACTAACCAGTGGAGACTATCTTGGAGGCAGATAAAGGGAAGACTCTAGTAATTTGTAGCAATGTGACTTCAGCCACACATGTTCTAGAATTAATGTTCTTCATTAGGGTAAGAAGTATCAGCAGTATATATACACCTCAGACTTTTAATTAGCTGATGGCCCACAATGGGATTTAACACTCAAATTCATTAGCTCCCCCACCCTCCTCTAAAATGGGGCTACATTTTATAGAGATAAAGTAAATATATATATAATTGAATAAAATATAGTGGCTGGTTTGCTTTTGGATAAACAGTATACCCCAGAATAAATATATATATAAATAAATAAATGGGTGGATGAATGGATAGATGGGAAGGCAACTTGAACAGGACGACTTACAAGACGCTGCAATGGCGGTAGTCTTGTATTCATTGTTGCCTGCTTCACTTCGCAAGCTGAATTCCTGCATCCTGTCATGAGTCAGCCTGCAGAGAGTCAGCCTGCAGAGACCTCCTCTGACGAAGAGGAAGTAGAGGTCAGAATAGAGGATCAGCCAAAGTCAGGAGATGACTCGCCATGCCTGCAGCCTGCCAGCTCAAGGACTCCAGTTGGACCTGACACCTTGCAACATGCAGTGTCTCCAGAGGCCTCGCCAAGGCTGCTGGAGCAGAAAAGAAAACAGGTTCGTCTGGCAATGCAGCAGAGACAGCAGAGTGCTAGGCTGAAGGCTTTACAGAGGAACCTCCCCAGTAGCAGTGATGAGGAAGAGCAGGGCTGAAGCACCACCTGTGAACTCAGCCTCATCAGCATCAGCTGGCTCTGCTACAGCAGCAGGGGAAGGGATTTAAGCCATCAGTTAGGCTTGGCTGTTGTGCAAGCAACTTGTCACCAACCTCCTGGTGTACCTGCCTTGTTTCCCTGCTATCCTTTGGATTCATGGTACCCTGACTTCTTGGACTGGCTCTGACTAACACCTTGGACTTCCCTTGCCTGTATTGATATCTCGGACTCTGCCTTCACTGTGAATGACCTTGGACTGTTCCCCAGACTATGCTTACAACTTACAGCCCTCGCTCCTCGCCTGCACCACGACACATCCTCACATTGACTGTGTTGGTGTCACTCCAGTTCTGTAGATGGACTTTGCCAAAGTACTCAAGGCTGAAGTGGTCTCCATACATGATTCAAGAAATGAAATATCCTGGTTCATGTTGGTTGGCTATGATGTTTATGTCTGTTTGTTTACAAACATGAGGATCACCTTTCTGGATCAGACCAAGGCCCATCTTCTCTAGCATTCTGTTTCTGGCAGACGGCACAGCATAAACTAGAGGAAAGTACCATCAGGTGTTGTAGAAGATGGTATTTTTAAGAAAACAGCCCACTAGATTTTGAATTTTTTCCAAGGCTATATTCCCTTTTGCAGCTTTTTCCAGAGAGAAACAGGTTCTTTTACTTTCTGCCACTGTCAAAAGTAAAAAAGAGCTGGTGTTCTGGAAAGAGTTGCAAAAGGAGAATATTCTTGAATAAGAACTCTAACTCTTGAAATGCATTGACCATTATATAAAAATAGAACCAGCCTTCTACATGCTTTTACCTCATCTTGTTGCTTACGTAGAAGGGGGATGCCATTTTATGCTTTAGTCATTAGGTGGCACTATCGTTAGTTGTACTCTGGACTTAGCTGTAACGTTCTTCCTACTCTATGATTTCTATTCTTCTATGACAAAAAGGAATATGACTCCCAGTCTGACGGATGTCCTTTAAGCGTTCCGTGGCTTCTGTGCTCTCTTCCTAAACTTACAACTACATAGGTTGTTATACAATTTAGACTTAAAAGGCACCCAAATATCTGGTCATTAGTAGTCTAGAACACAAACTAAATGGTTCAGTGTGGATAAGCTTTTGCTACTAAAGAAAAAGTGCATTAATTTTGAAGGAACTTAAAGCCTCATGGCATTCAAGCATAAAGGGAAGATACTATGATTTTAAAAAATAATTTGTAAACTTAAACTTTATGATCCAAATAATGAACAGTGATTTTAATGTGCAGACAATATATCTAGGTACACTGAATGCACATCTGTTTAGCAGCCTCGGAGAGCAAGACTGGCTATAAATGAAGTAAGCAAACAAATAGCAATGTCATAACTGCTGGCCCTCCCCACTCTGTGTTTTAGCATAGCCGCTGAAAGAACTGGTGTGCTTACACGTTGTATGCATAATCTAGAACCCAATGTCCATGACTGTATGTGCACTTTACATGCATACATTTGTATATACCTAGACATATTCAGAAATTATACTGAACCTGGATAGAAGAGGGGTGGGACTGATGCCTGTCAGTGGACAAAATCATTTCTTCTCCTCAAATGAACATAAGAACACAAGAAAGGCCCTGCTGGATCAGACCAAGGCCCATCAAGTCCAGCAGTCTGTTTACACAGAGACCAACCAGGGGCCTCTAGGAAGCCTACTAACAAGACGACTGCAGCAGCACCATCCTGCCTGTGTTCCACAGCACCTAATATATTCGGCATGCTCCTCTGATAGTAGAGAGAATAGGTATGCATCATGACTAGTATCCATTTTAACTAGTAGCCATGAATACCCCTCTCCTCCATGAACATGTCCACTCCCCTCTTAAAGCCTTCCAAGGTGGCAGCCATCACCACATCCTGGGGCAGAGAGTTCCACAATTTAATTATGCATTGTGTGAAGAAATACTTTTATCAGTTTTGAATCTCTCACCCTCTAGCTTCAGCAGATGATCCCATGTTCTAGTATTATAAGAGAGGGAGAAAAGTTTCTCCCTGGCCTGTCCACTCTCTCCAAACCATGAAAGCAATGTCCACAAACTGTAATGTCCATGGTGGTGGGGGAAAGTGCCATCAAGTCACAGCTGACTTATGGTGACCCTGTAGGGTTTTCGAGGCAAGAGACATGGGCTAGCCTGGGCCGTCCAGGTCAGGGCAATGGCTGTACAGTGCATGCATTGTTTTGCTTTGGTATGAACAAGAGAAGAAGAAGAAGACATAGACAAAGACGAAAATGAAGACAAAAACGAAGAAGACAAAAAAGAAGAGCTGGTTTATATGCCAATTTTCTCTACCTATTAAGGAGAATCAAACCGGCCTACAATCTCCTTCCCTTCCTCTCCCCACATCAGACACCTTGTGAGGTAGGTGGGGCTGAGAGAGCTCTAACAGAGCTGTAACTTGCCCAAGGTCACCCAGCTGGCTTCACGCGCAGGAGTGGGGAAACAAACCCAGTTAACCAGATTAGAGTCCGCTGCTCATATGTAGGAGTGGGGAATCAAACCCGGTTCTCCATATTAGAGTCCACCACTCTTAACCACTACACCATGCTGGCTCTCTACATACAAGCCACTAGATATGCTGATTTCTCCATCAACCTGAATTAAAAGACGTCAGTTTGTTGCTTCTGAGGCATGTCATAAAGATTGCATGCTGATTGAAGTTTGTCCACTTTGGCATTTCCATCTTGAGCTAGGGAGCAATCTACACCAGCCAGCACTCTGCAGACACACCCGGTCCATTTTTTTATTCTTCAGAATCCAGACTGCGTTCTTCCCAGAGCATTGCCTTACATTTTTAAAAGTGCTGACTTATGATGACCATTGCTTAACTCCTAATGAAATCACAGCATTGTCTTTTAGGGAAGGAACTGGCATAGGGCTACTATCAGACAGGGTACGGAAGAGGGGCTGATGATCTGACTTCATTCTTCACTCCCTTTCCACCACCGTTATAGAGGTCCTCTCCCTTTCTACCCAAAATCTGACAATCTTTGTCAATCTCATCAATGCCCTTGTCTTTTTTCCCCCCATGAGAAAGTAAAGTATTATTTTTAGCACCTGTGGTGATGTGGATAGTTCCACTTGCCTTTCTTCAACAGCAGTTGTGACAGTGGCTGCAAAAAAGAGTAAATGGGTAGAGGTTCCAGAAGCACCCCCATTCCTTTTGGGGGGAGGACGAGGAGTTCAGAGATCTTTAAAAGGAGATTGTTCGTGGTTCACCAGGCTTCCTTCCATTCCTGGGTTTCGTTTCCAGCAGTAATCTCCCTGGGCTCTGCTGCCCAGCTCTCCTTTGGATCGCTCTGTCCCATCCTCTTGTCCGCTACTCCTTGCCCTCCAAATATTTGGAATGAATTAAATGAATCGCTTTTTTTTTTGCTTCCTGTGTCAATTTACATATTGCTGTTATCCACATACAGCAAAAAACAAAATTGCAGAGGACCTTGAGGAAGGCATTTTGCGTCCCAAGGAAGGCAGCCTGAGTTGCACAGCAGGGGCTTGCATTTGATAGCCACAGGAAAGGGCCTCTGATTCTCTTGATGTACTTCTCTGGATATCCACCCTTTCCCCAATCAAAATATTCCACATTTTCTGAGACAGAAATCCCCCCAAAGAGTTGATTGCTACAGTGGTATCCTAAGAGAAAAGCTAAGTGTTTTCCTCTGTGCCCTTCCCCACCTCAGTCTGGGGGTTGAAAGCAAAAGTTTTGCCTCATTCCCCCCCTCTTCCCCTGCAGCACTACCAGGCATCTTGGGATCAATCATTTGACTCTCTGTTCTCCTGCCTAAAGGAAAGAAGGGAGGAGGGAGGAAGGAGGCTACTTATCTTTGTGCCACTTGTGTGCCTGCATCTAGGATGGCTCAACCTTGCACTAAAACACTAAGGAGAAGAGTATGGGCAAAAAGGCCCTTACTCTACCTACATAGTAATTTCAGCAAAGTGCCAGGACCCACTGTTTATATGGAAGGAAGAAAACCCTCCTTAAGTCCCTGAGGAATTGTGGAAACAAAGACATATCAGAAAAAAAAATCTCTTCTGTTGCAGAACCTATTTGACTGTTTTGGTTGGAAAGATTCCTTATCAGTTTCACTATCTTTTCTGTCTCTGTCTGTCTCTCTGAGGCTAATTGATCTCTCAAAACCGGTCAAAAAGAATAATGACTATTTTTTAAAAAGTTACTTGTTATATATATTTAATTTTAATAATGGCAAATTGAATTAACAAATATGCACACCCTTTATTATCATATTATTGTATTTTTGAAATATAATGAAAATATGAGCAATTGTTGTTATCGGGACTGAGATGTATATCCTTTATTTAAGCAGGGGTCGCTCTTGGTTTAAAATCAAGGTATAATATTTGTAATTGCCCCCCCCCCCCAAAAAAGGGGAGAAATTTAACTGGAGGGGCTATTATCTGCTCTTAACAGCTCTACACTATTTCCAGTGATTATTGCCCCAAACCATCTTGACAATCACAAACTCTTTGTTTATTAAAGTTAAGTGTTCAATTTGGGATGGTCTGAACTAAAAGCAGGCACCAGTCATCTCCCTACCTTGTGATTCTGTATATGCTTCTAGTCACCACTAGTAGGATATGTTGTCAAATATGTCTGGAAATGCTTGTGCTGTCTCTGCGTAGGTTGATTAGATAAGTCTTTCATATACTGGAAACCTGACTACTTTCCAACATCCTGATTTCACAAATGGAAAAACAGCATCTGTTTTCCTGCAGCTTCACATATGGCTATCAGTGTTGCTTCGGCAGCTGAAGCAGGTAGCCCACGTGAACGAGCCCCTCTGGAGCGCTGCTGTCTCCTGGGAGTGGATCACGGTGGTCTGCTGTGAGGGGGCAGCGGCTCCCCAGGCAGGTAAGTGGCATATTTAACCAACACAAGCAGAGGATCTGTGTGAATTCCAAACGATAGGGAAAATAACCCTTCCCGTTTGTATTTTTAGCATGGCTGTTTAAAAAGGTACTTATTCCATACCTCAACCATTTAAGGGCTTTTGGAAATATCAGCCATCCACCACTGGAAACTGAAATCAGATTATTTATAGGCAGTAATAGCAGCACTGATGGCAAAACAACATCTTGTCCATGCAGAAATTCAGAGAAAAATACTTCATTGCCATCTCCAAACCCCCCCCAGGTGTCTTTATTTGTCTGCGCTATGCATGACCTCCTTTTTTTTTCTTGGCCTGGATCCTATTGGGGGGGGGGGAGGAAGCTGAAGGGAGATTTTTAAAAATACCTGTGCGTTTTCCTGGGTTTGGTTTGTGTTTGTGCCTGTGAAGGTCAAGAGATTGGCAGCAATAGAAAATGCTTCCCTAAAAACATCCACAGGCCAGGTATTTTTCAAACAGATGCTCCCTTTCTCAGATTATACTGCCACTGACCTCAACCCTGATTTGGAAGGACAATTCAGTCTGTTATAAAGATACAAGGAGATTTTCATTCCTAGCCAAGCTAGTTCTGTCTTGGACTTGTCTGGATAGTCTTTCCCTGTACTCAAAACCATAGTGACAACACGTTGAAAATTAAGAATTACCCATCAGAAGAATTCAATAAGGAAATTTATTATTTAACACATGGTATCTCAGATTCAGGTTACTTAAGAATGGAGATCTTGTTCCAGGTTCTCCCCCAAATTGCAGCAGTTTTTATATTGGCTTCTGTACAACATCATTGTGCTTCTACTAACCTTCTGGTTTCCTCAAACCCGTTTTGATAGAGCTTTCTGGAAATATTATAATGAAAGAAGAGTTGAGGAAAATATGGGTGGGAAGGTGTGGATTTCTGCATGTCCCCATGCAGATCGAGCACTGTGTGTATGTGTGTATGCATGTGCTAAGTGTCCTCTGGTTGCTTCTGACTTATAATGACCCTATAGCCTAGGCTAGCCAGATCTCATCAGGTCTCAGAAGCTAAGGAGGGTCAACCCTGGCTAGTATTTGGATTGGAGGCCTCCAAGGAATACCAGGGTTGTGACATGGAAGCAGGCAATTGCAAACCACCTTCAAATGTCTCTTGCCTTAAAAACCCTACTGGTTCACCATAAGTCAGCTGTGACTTGACAGCAAAAGAAAAAAAATTAATGTCCTCCAAAATGTCCTATCATTAACAGTCTTGCTTGGGTCTTGCAAACTGAGGGACTTGGCTTCTTTGATTGAGTCAATCCATCTCGTACTGGGTCTTCCTCTTTTCCTGCTGCCTTCAACTTTTCCTAGCATTATTGTCTTTCCCATGAGTCTTGTCTTCTCATAATATGACCAAAGTATGATAGCCTCAATTTAATGATTTTAGCTTGTAGACAGAGTTCAGGCTTTATTCAGAGTCAGTGTGGTATAGTGGTTAAGAGCGGTGGTTTGGAGCGGCGGAGTCTGATCTGGAGAACCAGGTTTAATTCCCTACTTTTCCACATGAGTGGCAGACGCTAATCTGGTGAACTGGATTTGTTTCCCCACTCCTACACATGAAGCCAGCTGGGTGACCTTGGGCTAGTCACAGCTCTCTCAGCCCCACCTACCTCACAGGGTGTCTGTTGTGGGAAGGGGGAGGGAAAGTGATTGTAAGCCAGTCTGAGTCTCCCTTAAGTGGTAGAGAAAGTCAGCATATAAAAACCAACTCTCCTTCTATTTGATCTAGAAACCGCTGATTGGTCTTTTTGATGGTCCACAGTATCTGTAAAACTCTCCTCCAACACCACATTTCAAATGAATCAAATTTCCTTCTGACAGTTTTCTTCATTGTCCAAATTTCACACCCATACATTGTAATGGGGAATACTTTGGCATGAATTAACTTGATCTTGGTCACCAGTGACACATCCTTACACTTGAGAATATTTTCTAGCTTAATGCCTGCCCTTCCCAGTCCCATTCTCCTTCTGATTTCTTGGTTGTAGTCTTCCTTTTGGTTCATGATGGAGGCAAGTCTACTCAGAAATAAATCCCCTTTTATTCAATGTGGCTTACTCCCAGGAAAGAGGATTGTAGCCTATGCCTCTGATTAGCGGACACTGGGGGCACAGTTTATGGCTATCTCAACCCTTTGCAGAAGATCCTCAAATAGTTGTCCACCAAGTGCTTGATAAACAATCTGATTTCAGATAAGCCATACCACTCCTATTATTTAAATCAGTATAAAACAGAAACACAGGGAAAGCCAAATAAAAGGATCTTCACACAAAGGGGTAAATATTGTCATTCTTTGTGCACATGAAAAAATACTGGATTAAAAGAAAATGGGATTCCACCTCTAAAACGATCAGAGCATCTGACATGGTTTCATCCATCTTGGCAAAAGTTGACTGAGCAGATGATGAAGATCTACTTAACTTGGACTGAATCAAAGGTTTTGCTATTTTCATTTCACAGGCCAGATGTAGCTCATCATCAGTTGGAGCTGATAGCAGAAGAGGTGTTAGAGTCTCGGAGTCCAATAGAAAATCTGATCCAGCGTCAAAGAAGGGCATGAAAGAAGTGAGTGTACAAATGTTCTCAATTGTTCAGTGGACCTGCTGTTCGGTTTTGGCAAAGGACCATTATTGGTGTACAAGAGCCACTTCAGATGGTTTCTGAACAACTGTATTCATTTTCATACAAACCTACAGTCCTGTATTTGGCTCCCCAAATATCTGGATGGAAACAAAAGGGGGGGAATGAGTCATTCTACTCATCAGAGACCAGGGTGGTGGAGGTGGGGAGACACTGTGTAAAACTTAGAAGCGTGTTGCTTTCACACAGATGCATTTTACAGATCTTCAGTGCCGCAAGACACCACAGAACAGGCTTTTGGCACCTTTGTTGAAATGATCTTTGCAGTTTCTATCTTAGGGCAACAAATCATCACTCAGCAATGAACAAAGAATCTTACATTGTTAAATGAATTATACCAAGAAATACCAGTGAAATTTCTCAGGCCTGCAGGCTGAAAGCACACTTAGCGTTTGTTTTCTCCGCTCCATATATCAACTTTTGTCTGGCCACAGGTGACTGAAAAACCATGGCCTTCACTGTGCCAGCCATGGGCTTACCCCATCAGGCCACCATTGTGTCCTCTGTGATATAAACAGCAGGCCAACAAACTGCCATTTTTCTGCTTCACACAGCTCTCATCCCATGCTTGGAATCCAGTGTATGGAAGGCTTACCTGGCATGCATTCAACTTAGCAAGAAGCCAATAGGTAATAACTTTTACCCATGTTGGTATGGCTGTACCCATTAGATTACAGTATGTCAGGTCTGGAAAGGCATATAAGCCCACATAGAATAAAAATGTTCACATAGGAAAATCTGTTTTCCCACAAGTCAGGGTTGCTGCTGCTGGAGGCCTTGCTGGTGGCTCTGTACAAGATATATGTACACTGTATTTTCCTTTTGCTTTCATTGACAAAAGATGTAATTGGTCTCTGTGTACTTGTTCTTATTACTTTTAAATTGACTTTATTTCAATGGGAAAAAACCTTTTCAGCTGCAACCTTTTATTATTCATCCAATAAAGACGGAATAAGTGGAAGCCGCAAGGACTTGCAGGAGTCATTTCCCCCTTCCCCTCTCCCTCCTTTTTGCTTCCTTCTCCCCTTCTCACCCAATAGCCAAACTACATTTATTTGCCATTTTGTCCTCAGGTTTCCCTCCCTCACCCCAGCAGCCTCTACCTAGGAAAACGATGGCCCAGTTGTGTGGTGTCAGCCACTGGGCCAGGCCCACTTGCATGGTAGGGAACCCTCAAGGACTTATGGGGGCACACCTCACCTCCATTGTATCCTCATCCCCACACAATTTCCTCTTTCCCTCTTCCTGGCAACTCTCACATCCTCTCCCCTTTCCCAGCATCATTCTCTCTTTCTCAGCCATTCACCAACCTACCTGCTATCTGTCCTATCTTCAGCTATATTTATCATGTATTTACTTCATTTAGACCACAGCTTTCTCCACAGTGGGGACGGAAGCAGTTTACATGATTTCCCCCCTCCTTTTTTCTCCCCACAACAACCCTTTGAGGTAGCTTAGGCTGAAAGTATGTGACTGGCCCCAAATCACTCACTGAGCTTCTACAGCAAGATGGAGATTAAAACCTGGGTCTCCCAGCGCCTACTCTGGAGCTTTAACTACTATATCACACTGGCATTCATAGGGTGGTTGTTCAAGAAGAGAAGAAAGCTGCCAGGCCTAGGTGAGTCATGCAAGTCAGGTGGTAACAAGTCACCCAGTGATTGCTGTCAGGCCTGGCTCCGTTGAGTCTTCCCTCAAAGGCCAAAACAGCACTGTAAAAATTCTTCCCCTCCCCTTGCTTTTACTCACAGAAACCAAGTCTTGGAGTGTGATGGTTGCCTAGCAATGGCCATTGACAAAATCCAGCTCCCAACCTCCAAGCCTCCTCCCACACAATGGCCTGCTGATGCTTCCTGCCCCCCACATCAACATCACCAGCTTCTGACCTCTGGGGGTCCTTACAGAGGATGAGGAGGTGTGTGCGTGTTTTGGGGGGGATTTAAACCCCCAATGTATTGGGGAGTCCCCCACAATTGCAGAAAAAATCTGTTTAGCATCAGTGTGGCCCCAATCCATGGATTTAGGTATCTGAAGATGGGGGCCACATGTCACCATTCGATATATAGATGATTTTCTGGGATTGTATCCTCATTGATGAGATCCTGTCTGCCAAATTTCATAGAGATTGGAAAAAAAGTATCCAAGGCAAGGAAAAGCAAACTATTTTTGTGATTAACTCCCTGCCTTGTCCAATTGATATAAGATTCTTGGTAATTATACCTTTCTCATCCCTGAGAAAATTACAGACATACAGGAGAAAAGGTCAGCAGATCCATGGATGCCTTCTAGGTTACAATATCAGCTCTGTGCTCAGCTGATCCCCATGACTAATCCTTTTCCATCAGGCCCTATAAATGACTAGGCTCAGAGCTTGTTCACCAGCCCAAACAATCTGTTTCTCTAGCAAGGGCATTGTCTGGCCCCTACTATCTTGGACTACTTTTGTTTTTTGGCTTTTGCCTCTCGCTTATGATGTGTGTTTTCACTCTGTTTTGAAAGGACTCTGCTGTTAGGTCTTTGGATCATGCAGACAGTATGTTGAGGGTGAAGCAATAATCTAAAGGGGCCTAAATTCTTGACACTACGATGATCAAAACAGCAGCCTTTGGTGGGAATAAGTGCACAGCAAAAAGGCAAAAATACCCATTCAAAATAGAATTTCCCCTTTTCTTATTTCATATGTTTTTTCCTGTGAATGAGAAACTGCAACTTGGGGAGAGGAAGGCAAAACCCTCCAAATGTTCTGAGGGTTGGATGCTGACACTAGACATTGTGGTTTTAAAGACAGGTGAAAATTCAAAGACGGGGTGGCAGAGAAGCTGCCACTTGAGAGAGAAAGGTTGCTCTTCATGGTCCTGTGGCGCTCAGCTGTTAATATGATATAGTTCTCCTTGTGCCTGGCTCATAACTACTGAAGAAGCAAAAACGATTGTGCTAATAAATATGGCGAATTTTTAATAAATCCCTCTGCTTAAGTTTTTATCTTTTCCTCTTGCTTTCTCCTTCCTTCATAGTCTGTTGATTTAACTGAAATATTAATGAATATTATTACAAAGTAGCCCTTTTGTATTTTACACACCATTTGCTGTGTTGGAAATACATTTACTAAAGTGTTATGCATGGGTTTCTTTTTATATATCTTATAAAAATAAAAGAACCAGTTCTCTGTCTCATCTTTATCTTCCTTGTAACAATCAGTATGGAACTCAGTGAATCTTCTGACTCTAAGGCTGGATAAAAATTACTTTATCTCTAGTCCTGTCTGAATCTTACATTTATAATCAGACTTTGAGGACTTCTGCTATTTGTGTGTGTGTGTGTGTGTGTGTGTATAAAGTGTCATCAAGTCACAGTTGACTTATGGCAACCCCAGCAAGGGGCTTTCAAGGCAAGGGAGATGCAGGGGTGGTTTCCTATTGCCTCCCTCTTCCTTGGTGGTCTCCCAAGTACTAACCCTGCTTGGCTTCCGATATCTGACAAGATTGGGCTATACCATGCCACCTTCCCTCCCATTATTTATATAGCATTTCTATATTTTAGCAACTTGACTCTAACTTATTCACAAGCAAATAACTACTTAGAGGGCAGCAGCAATTGCACTGCCAGTAGAATATAAGAAGTTATGACTTTTACACTGGTGTTGTAGATGTTGCAGATGTTGGCATCAAAAGCAGACCCAATAATGGGTGGTAGTAAGTAGGAATTTGGGGGTTTTATATTTGTTTATTCATTTAAAATATTTATATACCACTTTTCTGGCAGCACTCAAAGTGGAAAATGTATTTTTAATTTGCAAAACAACAACAGGTAAAGTAGGTCATCATTAGTGTTATTTCTAGCAATATTAATTTCCAGTTCGGCTTGCACTCTGGTCAATGGTTTTCTGATTAGCCTAACACTGACCCCTAAATGATAAATGGAGTATCTGAGGCTTTAAGGTCTACCTCACAAGATTGTTGTGAGGATAAAATTGAGGAGAGAAGAATCATGTAAGCTGCTTTCGTCCCCACTGTGGAGAAAGCTGGGGTCTAAATGAAGTAAATAAATAATAAATATAGCTGAAGATGGGAGGCAGATAAAAGGTAGGTGGTGAAAGGCTGAGGAGAGAATGAGGCTTGGAAAGGGGAGAGGATGTGAGGGTTGCCAGGAGGAGGGAAAGAGGAAATAGTGTGGAGAGGGAGACATGGGAAAGTGAGGTGCACCCACACAAGTCCTTGAGGGTTTCCTACCACGCAAGAAGGCCTGGCCCAGTGGCTGGCACCACACAACTGGGCCATAATTTTCCTAGGTAGAGGCTCCTAGAGAGAAGGGAAACCTGCCTGCTTGGTAGATTGTCTGGTCTAAAGGCTGCAAACATTATATACATATTGTCTGGATATACTGATAGGTAGTGGCAGGAATGAGTTTAAGGCTGTGGTGTACACACAGAAGAAGAAGTTGGTTTTTATATGCTGACGTTCTCTCCCACTTAAGGAAGAATCAAACCAGCTTACAATCACCTTCCCTTCCCCTCCCCCACAACAGACACCCTGTGAAGTAGGTGGGGCTGAGAGAGGTCTTAGAGAGCTGTGACTAGCCCAAGGTCCCCCAGCTGGCTTCATGTGGAGGAGTGGGGAAACCAACCCAGTTCACCAGATTAGAGTCCACCAGTCCAAACCACCTCTCTTAACTACTACACCACACTGGCTCTCACTGGTACCAACAATGGCAGTAAGTGTAGTTTTGTGGTCCTTAAAAGAAAATTTAGGCTGATAGGCAGGCAGTTATGGTCCAGGATGTCTGAGGTAGCATTTTCACAAGTACTAACTGTTACATGTGCAGGACTAGCTAGATAGACAGGAATGATGGGTCTCAATGCATGGATAACATAGTTGCGTCAGGAGGAAGGTTTAGATTTGTTTGGTACTGAGGAACATATTCCAACCCCATACAGAAGAGACAGGCTCCACTTGAATTAACATGGAGCTGAATTATTGGTACTTAAGTTCAAAAACCCTGCAGGGGGGGGGAGCCAACAAAAACTGAGGTGCAGCCAATCGAGGAGAACCCAGTCCTTAGAAGTGGTGGAATAAATGTTTTAGTTCATCCAAACAGGAACAGGCTAGAGCTTGACAAAGTGTATAATATATGACATAAAACTCTTCAACTGTCTGGTCTGAGCTGCCAGGCATGTACTCCTCCATCTGGTCCCAGCTTCTGTTCTTCCCTGGTATGTTGTTTGTTCCTGGGGTCCAGAGGGGGACTGTGAGAGTTCTAAGGGGCTATGGGTCTAATTTAACAGTTTCAGATTCTCCATCTCCACTTGGTCACTTAATAGAGCCTCCTGCTGAGTGATAGGTGAGGGAGTGTCTCTGTCTGGAGACCCTAATTTGGGACTTCGGATCGGGCTTGGGCTGTGGGGGAATTCCACTCTACCTCTGGTCCACCATGTCCTGTCAGGAATGCAAGATTTTATGGAACTTCTTTGATTTGCAGCAATGTTGGTTCTTTTTAGGTATCAGCTCCAGAACAGAATGTCTATTCTCTCTTGGATACCTTTGTCAGAAGAGGAAGTCTAGGTCTGCAAATGAACAAACAACTAGTGTCCGGTAGCTTGTATCAAAGAAAAGAAAAAACTAGCAATTGTATGCAAGATGGGAAAAGTTGTTTAAGAAGAATCAGTGCAAACAACTGGGGCAGCACCAATGCATATGAAAAAGAATAATTATACAAAGGTGCAAAGAGAGAGAGAGAGAGAACATTTTCCCATCCTGAGCATATTATCTTTTTTTTTTTTTACTTGCACATTAAGAACAATTGGGCATCCTTCTAAACCTGCCTTTCCTCCCCTTATATTAAAGGATTGTACAAAATGCATGTAAAGTGGATCTAATGACTGAAAGTGCCTATGCCTTGCGGAGAAATGAAAGTGAATGGAGGGGAACATAGTAGCAGGGAAGGCAAGAAAGAGCCCAGACAGATCCCATCTGCAGTGTAACCATAGGCAACTGCGTAGACTCATAGGGAATTTCAAAGGTGCCAACACAACTGCCTTTGGGGTCTGCCAAAGAGCCAGATGCTGGTTCAGAGTGAATATTTTCTGCCGTTTGGCGTACAATTCTACCTGATTGCCTTCTTAAAATAATTGTGTGATCCAGCAAGCACAATGTAGACCAACAACCTTCTTCATGCTTGCTTGGGAGTAAGCCTGCTGAATTCAAAAAGAATTATTTCTGAATCAAAATGCATAGAACTAGGCTGCTTGGGGATTTTCAGTTTAAAAAAACAACAACAGTCCATGATGGGTAACAACACTGCATTTCTCACGTGTTCCTGTGTATAAATGACATTTTGGTCCATGTTTAGTCTGGATTATTGTATTCAAAGATTTAGGGGGGTACAATGCCACACAATAAACATCAGTGGCAACTTTCCCCCCCTGATTTGCAGTGGGGGGTTAATGGCAGTTTTGAATTTTGAAGCAAATTCACTTGAAATAAACGGGCCTCATTTCCAAGTACATGTATTTGGAACTAGAGTGTTAGTGTACAGTTTCACACTTCCCAACAGATTGCAATTGATTGCTACAGGGAAGCTGTAATACAAATATCAGTACAATAGCACTGACTTCTGCAAAGACTGTAAAGCCTTAACATTCTAGATCTACTGCAAGCAATTGTTATAACATCACAGACGGTATCATGGGCATTGTTGGGTTCCCATTTGATAATACTCTACTGGCAAAAAGTGCCATCCTTCTTCTGTTCAATAAATCTAGGGCCTAGCTATGAAAATGTAAGTGGGCTTTAGTAACTGTTCCTTGAATTGTACAACAAGTACCCCAGGGATAACAATCTGGGCCGGTCTGTTGATCAGATAAAAACAGGTGGGGCTTTGTTTTTTTTTTTGTTTTTAAAGTCCTCTTCCCCTGGATTAGAGGATATAAAAACAGTCACCTGTCAACCTGCTCCAGCAATGATATCCAGCCGCCCATTGTCCCAATCACTGCTTTCAATAACTCTAAACGGTCTCAGGAGACGATCATTATTATAAGACATGCTACTAAGAGTAGATAAATGGAGCTCAACCTGCCAGACTGCATAGGCAAAGATGGACAGTCTCGGCCAAAAAATATGAAAGGGCCTGGAGCTTTATTGACATTTACATCAAAAATAGTTAGCAAGGAAAGCAGCTGTTGTGGAGAGCTTTCACCACTACGTGTTTGGAATACGCTGCGAATTGAAATACAGACCTCCTGACAAGCAATTTACCTTCTGTCAGTCTCCATGTGCTTGCAGCATTACTGGGTACTTGCTGCGATAGCCCACTTAAAGCTGCACATGTGTACAGTTTGGATGAAAGATTAACTACAATTTGAGGCAGGAAGTAACGAATTGCAAAGTGTCATTCATAATGGCCAACATTGTCATCTGCAGGGTGACACTAAAGCGAGAAGGTGCCTCTGTTGTGACTAGCTGGGAGAATCAGATGTCATTCATTCTAATGAAGATCTGTCTACCATTCTAATAAGCTGTCCGTGAGACAGCTCAGGATCTGAAACATTAATCTGCCTTGTTTGTTGACGTTAACATAATGACTAAAATGCCATTATGCAAGAAATTCTTTCGAAAGCTATTAAAAAAGGACAATCTTAATACAGAGCTTTACAGCTCAGAACAAAGGATGTGCCAGGAGTTAATTTCCATGTTCACTCTTGTCATATTCTACAGTGTACTTGTTTTTTCCCCTCCTTTTCTAAATCATTTGTACTACATAAAAGTTCTGGATGCTTCCTGAATATGCTGCTGTGACGCAGGATAGCCCAAAGCCACCACTGGCTGCCAGACCAAGGTTTTCTCTGGAGTTTTCTCACAGCACATTTGGGGGCCCTGCTTGCTGCTATGATCTAGGCACTGGCACTTCACCTGGCTCAGGTGACCCTGGCCTCCAGAATGCTGTGCCCAAAGTCCCCCTCTCTTGAAAGCCATACTCTCAGGTAACTGAGGTTGGGAGGGGGGTGCATGACCATTCAGAGGATTGTCCAAGATTTTCCCCTTCGCACAATACTCATGTACCTCTTTTTAATGAAGAACAGTGCAATTTCCCATTTGCAAATTGCATATTGGGAGGCCAAGGAAGCCTTGTTGCAGAGAGGGAGAGGCGGGGAGAGGGGGGGGGAAGAGAGAGAGCGCGCCAGACCGGTTCTTAAAATAATCTCATTGAATGGACACTCTAGCATTAGCATGGTTGAGCATTACCATGGCCAAGTAAGGACTGTTTTAGGACTCCCAATCAGACCTACAAGGTGTCTTGACCAGCTTAGCTTCCCAGTGGTCAATAGCATTGGTCCAAACCTGGAGATATGCTCTCTAGCTTAGTCTACAGGTCAGAAGCCTGGGCTGGACATTGAAGGGAAGCTGCAGTAACCAGAGTTACTCTTGTTTCTTCCAGTACTGGCACTCTGAAGCTGCCTATCAGTGAGGCAGGGCAAGATGGCTGAAATAGCAGGGCAAGATAGCTATAGCCTAACAATCCTAGCACAATAAAGAAGTTGGTGATCACTTACAATAGCTAGGGTTGCCAACCTCCAGGTACTAGCTGGAGATCTCCTGCTATTACAACCGATCTCCAGCCGATAGAGATCAGTTCATCTGGAGAAAATGGCCACTTTGGCAATTGGACTCTATGGCAAGTCCCTCCCCTCCCCAAACCCCACCCTTCTCAGGATCTGCACCAAAAACCTCCCACTGGTGGTAAAGAGGGACCTGGCAACCCTAACAATAACAGACAGCTAACACTGTGTTAACCCTTTGAATACGTGCACTTAAAAGAAATGGCTGCAACTGGGCTTAATTTAGCCAAAGAAAATGTGGCTAATAGGGAAGTGATTGCCTCTTAAAATAAGCCACAAGACTCAGATTCAAACTGTCACCAGGGAACTGCTGGGACTGACTTATCTACAGACATCAGATTTCATAAGAGCCATTATCAAATAAAATTGATAGGCATCTCTGTACGAATGCCTTTTTAAAGAGCAACGAAGAGAAAATATTACAGACTTTGATCTTTACCCTTGCCAGATTGGAGGGTTTATAAACATATATAAAAACTGATTTCTCTTCTTGTCTAAATTGTTGAAGCTGTTGTAGCCAGACCTGGAATATGTACCCGTTTTGTTCAACCAGGTTCCCATGGTTATAAATCTGCCATCACACCTAGCATCGTTTGGTTTCCAGCCAAAGTGGTACTGTAGAATTGTGTCTAAGTCTCTTGAAGGCTGGGCTCTGGTGTCATGTTCTTCAATATTACACAAACAAAAATGTGCAGTGGGATTTTGTATCTCTGGGCAAGGTTTCTCACAGACTAAAGATACATCTGCACTGCACCCAAATTTTCTCTTTTAAAGGCCCAGGGGAAGGGACTGAAACTTGAAATTCCTATGTGTCCACATTTTAAAAAATCTAGATCCTCAATCACTCCCCAAAAAGCAAAATGGAGATAGTGGTTTTCTTGTGATGGGTATCAGAAAATGGGGACTCTATAGCATCTGCAACTAGGGTTGCCAGGTGCCTCTTCGCCACCAGTGGGAGGTTTTTGAGGAGGAGCCTGAGGAGGGTGGGGTTTGGGGAGGGGAGGGACTTCAATGCCATAGAATCCAATTGCCAAAGTGGCCATTTTCTCCAGGTGAACTGATCTCTATCTGCTGGAGATCAGTTGTAATAGCAGGAGATACCTACCTGCAACATAAGTTAAGTGAGGCCTACGAAGATCCTTGAGACCTTACCTGACATCAGTTATTCACTCACAGAAATTAGAAAGTCTGCTTTTTTCCTTCCTCAGTGGTCTCTCAAAAGACCATTATGAGTGTTGCACTCATTAGGTAGCATTGAGATATGTAGGGTCTGTCTAGGCCTATAAGGTATAGGGTATAGGGTTTTGGTCTAACTGGTTGTTGGCACACCACCCAGTACGTGACGTAGAAAACTACGTCGCCCAGGCCTTGAGGAGGCAGTCCGGGGCTTGGCTGGCACACCACCGCCCATAAAGGCTGCCTTTGTTCTTAGGTTAGCAACTGCTCCTTGCAGAAACCTATATTGCAACAATATACCTTAGCAATGTACAAGCTGTTCTAGTCACTGAATCTAGCTGCTTTCTGCCTTGCTCAGCTTGGCTGCTGATTACAATTGCTATAAAATAAACTCAGCTCTCTGCAAGGGAGTTCTGTTTTACACTGACACTGAAGCCTCGCCTCAATCCTTCCCAATTCCCACAGAGATATGATACAAATCAAGAACTACCTTTCCTGTTCTGGGGATGTGAGCAACCACCACTGTTCTGGTGCAAACTTATATGCTAAATCCTATTAGTGATCAGCAAGAAGATCACCCCTAAATGGGTAGATTGTGTGGAACCAAGATAATCCACACACACAAAGTGTGGAATACTATTACACTTTGGAAGAACCAGACTATCCTCTTAGTCATTCTGTTTTGTCCATTCTTTGTCCATTTCACATTTTTCCCTTTCCACAATCAGCTTTTTTCTTACACTGATCAAGACCAACTATATCTGAAGGTGCATATATCATATTCTGACCAAGAATGTTTGAAAACACCAAGTTGAAAAAAAGGAAAAGGGACTGGGAGCAGAAAAATTGTGGAATGAAAAGGAATTGTGTGTGTAGAGAATAGGGAATTCTGAAAAGCACATGGAACTTGCTTGTAATTGTTAAGAGGGATCAGAGGGACCCTTCAGAATCCATGTACCAAGGTTCTTCTGTACGAAAAGCAGGTTTGCATCCATGCATTGTCTTCACACAGGATTTTTTGTTCATTTGTTTTTGTTTTCACTTTGAATATACGAAATAATGACGTTTACATCTTCATCGTCTTAGTTATATCTGAAAAATCTGGAACTCTTTTTATTCCTTTCAGTGATAGAGCTGGTCAACTTGAACCCAGCCAAGTGGGGACATCACTAAATACAGACTTACCTATTGTCTCTTCTGAACTGCTGCTTCTTTGGACCCTGCAGGCAGCAGTGATGGAGGAGGTGAGAACAGCCCCTATAATATTGTCAGTGGCACTAGGGCTCTACTGAGGTGAGGAAGAAGGAAGAAGAGGAGTTGGTTTTTATATTCCGACTTTCTCTACCACTTAAGGGAGACTCAAACTGGCTTACAATCACCTTCCCTTCCCCTCCCCACAACAGACACCCTGTGAGGTAGGTGAGGCTGAGAGAGCTCTAACAGAGCTGTAACTTGCCCAAGGTCACCCAGCTGGATTTCTGTGTAGGAGTGGAGAAACAAATCCAGTTCACCGGATTAGCCTCCGTCACTCATGTGGAGGGGTGGGGAATCAAACCTGGTTCTCCAGATCAGTCTCTACTGCTCCAAACCACCGCTCTTAACCACTGCACCACGCTGGCTCCAGAGTCATTGCTCAGGAAGAACTTCCCCACTAAGTTACTCAGAAAGTCTTTGCTTCCTCTGACTGGCAAGGTACATTGTGAGAAAGTTTAGAGTTTGGGAAGGCCTTATATATAGGCTTTTCTGCTTGTTTGGGGGGGAGGGGGAGGGATTAGCTTTCTTGAAAAGTTACATCTGAATTAGATACAGAGTGCCTTGAAGTTGTCACTGGCAGCTGCAGAGGCAAGTTCTTTCTGGTTCAATCAGCAGCAACTTTGCAACATATTTCTAACTAGGAACATGCCTTCTCCCAAGGGCAGCATACCTCAGAGAGCAGCTGTTTCCCGCTCAGTCTCTGTACCAGCTGTGCACTTTCAGAGCTGCAGAGAACCAGACATATAAAGGACACGTTCATGGTGTCTTAGATAGTAATGACTGAGAAGGTGGCAAAGACTTCACATGGGAAATGTTGTTTGGTCTTTATGACCTGTCTTGCCATGACCTGGATGTTCAAAAGGCTACACACACACACACATTCATATATACATATCAGAAGGTTAGTTACTGCACTGGTTTAACTGACTCAGAAATAATCTGTACTAGCCAGAGTTCATAGCTCTGTTGACTAGTCTACTCTGAAGTGCCACATCTTCACTAGCATGCGCCTTCCAGTGCTCCATTCTATCTTCAGACCAGGTCAACTGAATCAGGAAATGGTTATTACTGTCACTGGGCCTATAGTCACTGGTACGTAAATGCTGCCTGGGTTGTTGCGGAGACCAACAAGCAGGCTTCTATTATCCCCGCTGCTTACATCTTTGTAAGCTGTTTGTATAAAGGAAGACATTCCTGAGATGAACACATGAAGCTGCCTTATACTGAATCAGATCCTTGGTCCATCAAAGTATTGTCTACTCAAACTGGCAGTGGCTCTCCAGGGTCTCAGGCAGAGGTCTTTCATATCACCTACCTGCCTACTCCCTTCAACTGGAGATCCCCGGGATTGAACCTGGGACCTTGTGCATGCCAAACAGATGCTCTACCACTGAGCCACGGCTAGGTAACATTTAGTAAAGTACATACATAAGCTGTATTGGGGGGAGGAACCATGACTCAGTAGTAGAACATAATTTTAAAAATTATATTAAATTAAAACAAATTCTTTAAAAAACCAGTATTTGATCTTACAGCAGCTCTTGCACAAAGTCTTGCAAAAACAGAACTGCGTTAAGTAAAAGTTCTGTTCTGCTATAACACAGTGGGATCCAGTCCAAGAAATGGAAGATGATGTGCCCTTCCCTGATCTCCTTGGAGGAAGGGTGAGATTAAAAGGACAGGGTTTTTTTCTGCATAGATGACTACTCTGGTGGCAGGTCTGCATGTTAGACTCTGGCTGCCACTGAATTCCTTTGACATGGGAGTGGGGTTGATGGAAAGCACAACATATGAAGGTAGGAAAGGTTGCTTAATCCTCCGCCCTGCCTGCACTATCCTTTCGGGGGGGCTTTGCCCAAGCCCCCCTGGCATTCGTCAAAAGAAATTCTCAGTGGGAAGAAGTAGTTTGGAGCAGGAAAGAAAGAACAAAGAAGGACTTCAGCCCCTCTGTCCTGCATCTCCTGTTGAGCTTGACAATCCCACCTTCTTTATAGGGATTGGGCACAACCTTTGTCATGCCCCTGAAATGTTCCTCCAGACTTGAAGCACAGTATGATTGCCAGTGAAAACATTAAGGTTTTAAAAATAAAGACCTAAGAGCTAAGTTCCCTCTTCCAATATTGGGGAGGGGGGGGGTGGCCAAGCTAAGGAAAATCTAGATCTCAAACAGGCATTGCCTAACATCAAAAACCTGCCTGTCTGCCCACTGACTGAAATTTTCTTGACATGGGTAAGAAATGGACTATACTGTAGCTGCTCCTAGCTAAAAAAACAGGTCAAAGAATAAAGCTCCCAAGGCACCAGTGCCTCGACTTTAACAAATCAGTGTTGCTGGTGGTTTTCCTAAGCATGTCTTTCTACTGTCAATTGCAATATGTCGTTCAGGGAGGCAATGGTTTAAAATGTGAGCCTCTGTTGTGTACGGTTGCTAATAATAGGATCGACAATTCTTTAAAATCAAGGGTGCATTTGTCCAGTCATCAGTGAACTTACTTCTGTCTCCAATGCTGTGGGCTCAGATTTTATTTGCTGTTATAGCAGCTGGGTAACTATGGTAGCAGAAAGACTATCCTCCCCCCTCCCCCAGATAATAGTATGATATAGCCATTGATACCTGTGGTGTAGCCACTCATCTATTTCAGCCACTATTGTTTCTAGTCAAAGAGGCGTTTGCAGGTTTTTGCAACACTTCACACATTGTTAAATCACACACTTGTTAAATCACACATTTGTTGCAGTTATTTAAACTTTTGCATTGGCCTGTCACTTGTATATCCTGTTGTTGTTGTGCCATTGTTGTCCTTGGTAATTGTTGATGTGCACAAATGAGAAATGATCAGTGTGAAAATACAAGAGAATGAGTAATATAGTTATGATTGAGTCAGTGTGTGGTAGTCTGTAGGGTGTTGGACTCGAATCTGGGAGATCAAGATTCAAATACACACTCTTCCCTGAAGCTGAGTGGGTGACCTTGGGCCAGTCACTCTCTCTCAACCTAAGCTATCTCCAGTGGTTGTCTACAAGATCCCTTCAGAACCAGCATCAGGAATTGCCTTAAGAAGAAAAAGTTTCTCAAAGCCTGTGAAATATGTATGAAATCGCGACAAGGAGGTATTCACTGGCAAACAACTTAATTAAAACGCTTCCTCTCGTAATTAGAAGCAAATACTTTCCTGTCGGTTATGCATGCCATTTGTCTGGCTTTCTGTTTGTTACTGCCTGCCTGTCAGTCAAATTTTGCTTCAGGTAATATTTTAGCTCTGCGGGGAGACTCTTCAAAAATGACATCTGAATTTTAAAATATTTTGATTATCATTTTTCTCTCTCCCACAAATTTTCCTTTTTGCTTCATCTTCTATATGACCTGAGCAAAGCGGCATCCTGAGAACGTTAGGCCTGAAGATGAAATTCCGCATCAAGGCATTACTGGGTTTCCAAAAACACTCTCCAGAGAACGGAGAGAATCAATCTAGAATCAACAAACAGAGCAGTTAATTAATGAGAATACCATAAGGGAGCTTTTTTAAACAATGTTGACTGCTGCTGCCTCAGGACCAATAGCACCAGAAGTTATTGTGGATTTGAAAGAAGTCAGGCTTCAGGTTCCCCCAAGGCACCTCTTGCTTACATTAGCTATTTACTACAACTTTTCCTTTTATTTGCACCCCAGGGAAAGCCATACTTATTTGCTAAATTACTTTTAAAGTGATGCTTCTTCATGCCAGTAGCCTGAGGTGTGTTAGGGAGGAAGCCAGTAAGCAATGAAAAACAGGAACGAATCGAACTCTGTCCTAGCAAAGGTTGAGGGAAGATGCTGACCCACCGTTTCCCTAGAAGTGGTCAAGGTGGTCTTTGGGACTTTCTGAGTTTAAGTGTCCCCAAAGAGTTGTGAATTTAAAGAGCAAGGGCACAAGGCTAATCTGAGTCAGATTCTTTAAAAGTACGCGAGTAATTAAAATTAATGCTTGAGAATAATTCATCAAGTGCAGCGCTAGCTATGAGATGTGATCAGATTTCTCTAAGCTTGCCATCCACTGGGGTGTTTTAATACGTCTTAGAGGACACAAAATAAAAAGGACAAATATGAGATTCCCACCCTGATGATACATTATTCATAGCTGTATAATAAAGAAACAACAAGGAACAGAGACACAACGTAAAGGGTATGAAATGTAACAGAATAGATTTCAGCTGCAGCTTCATATTTTTAAGCTTAATGGAGAACTTGCAGAGTTGGCATTCGTAAGAGTAAGTCTATACCCTTTCTGGGCTAAAAACCAGATTGTTTACCCTTGAGCATGCAATCTTTCTTAAGGCTGCAGTTCTAAAACTTCTGATTTGTGCTTTGCTATGGATTGCTCCTTTGAACACTTGTGTTTTTAAGCTCTAAGTCCGATTAGTTGTTTTCCTCCCCTGTTATTTTGGAGATTCAGGCAGGTTGTTTTGGTGTTAAGTTTTTCTGATAGCTTAACTATTTTGTACAGTGTTCAGTTGCCACTGTCAAGTAAGGCATCTGTTGATGGTGAGGAAAATAAGGTGTAAATATTTTAACAAATAATTTGATAAATAAGTTCTAGGCACAATTGGTTTTGGTTAGGGTTTTGCTCTTTTTTAGCCAATTTTCAGTCCATAACAGGACTTGTCCTCTTATCCAATGACTCTGAAGTTTGCTAAGGAATCTTTGGTGAGGGTTGGGATTGAAAGAAGCTCACCCTTCCCCATTCCTATTTTCTCCCCCCCAGGATTCTTTTACTTTCAAAGCAGTCAAAGCCCTTAAAAGCTTAGGCCATCCTGGAGGGCAGAAGTTTGCCAGTGCAATGTAAAGGTCAGCCCTGTGCACATGCACAGAGCAAAACAGATAGAAGAAGAAGAAGAGTTGGTTTTTATATGCTGACTTTCTCTACCGCTTAAGGGAGACTCAAAATGGCTTACAATCCCCTTCCCTCCCCCTCCCCACAACAGACACCCTGAGAAGTAAGTGAGGCTGCAAGAGAGTGACTTGCCCAAGGTCACCCAGCTGGCTTCATGTGTTGGAGTGGGAAACAAATCCAGTTCACTGGATTAGCATCCGCCACTCATGTGGAGGAGTGGGGAATCAAACCCGGTTCTCCAGATCAGACTCCACCACTCCAAACCACCGCTCTTAACCACTACACCACGCTAAAAGGAAGTATTTCTTTACACAACACATAGTTAAATTGTGGAACTCCCTGCCCCAGGATGTGGTGGTGATGGCTGCCAACTTGGAAGGTTTTAAGAGGGGAGTGGACATGTTCATGGAGGATAGGGCTATCCATGGCTACTAGTCAAAATGAATACTAGTCATCATGCATACCTATTTTCTACAGTATCAGAGGAGCATGCCCATTATATTAGGTGCTGTGAAAAACAGGCAGGATGCCTGTTTGTGGGCCTCCTAGAGACACCTGGTTGGCTTCTATATGAACAGACCACTGGACTTGATGGGCTTTGGTCTGATCCAATTTGGCTTTTCTTATGTTCTTATTCCAACATCACTATATCAGACATAATTGAAGGCTGTCTCTAAATAGGCATTGACTTGTGAGTCCAGTAGTTTGTATGGTTTTTGATTATAAATAAGGAACAGAAGGCCACAGTCAGTTCTTTAGGATATATAATACCAAGTCTTTGTATCAATTCATTAAACATGTTGAAGTGAAATAAAGGCCAGACACTGGGTCTGGACACTGCTGCAGCTGGGCCCAGACTGACTCCCAGACACCACTGCTGATGGCTCTCCAGAAAGAAGGTAAGTCTGTTGTCTTTTATTTGGGGGGATTTAACCCTCCCCCCCCATGTATTTTTTAAGTTTTCAGATTTTTCTGCAAGTCTGGGGGGTTTACAGTCAGTGTGGCCCCAATCCATGGATTTAGATATCCACAGATTAAGCTATACTTCGCTATTAGAATATAAGATGGAAGCATGGAGGGAACCCCCGCAGCCCCCACTTAGGCTGGATCCACATGATTGTATAATGCAATATTGTAAACATTCACTTTTTGGAAATACTGTAGTGATATTGTACTGAGTCCTGGAGGGAGTGGAAAGGGAATAGATTGAATGTTACTGGTCATGCTATTACTCCATTTGGATTTGAGCTTTCCCTCTACTGTCTGTAGGGCATATTGTGAAGAAGAGGAAATGAACAAATGCTTTGAGTAATGTTGGTGCAATTACAACATCCCCCTCCCCTACAGTTATTAGTTTGTTGCAGAATTGATGCTAAGTGAATATGGCATATAGGCTAGCTGTTATGGGCATCTATGTGGAATTGTAGGAATGGGCTGTCCCCAGTTTAATTCCCAGCTTTTCTTTTTAGCATTATTATCCTGTCCATTGTTGCTTCAGTTGATAGCAATGTAACTCTTTACTCGCTCTCTCTCTCTCTCTCTCTCTCTCTCTCTGTGTGTGTGTGTGTGTGCATGTGCATGTGTGTGTGCACTCATACACACACACACATACAAACAGGTATGTTTTTCAGTATAAATATTCAGCTTCAAGTGCATTTTTCAAAGCTGGAAATTACCCTTTCAAACATTATCCTCCAAACTATAATTTAATCCCTGCCATTGAAACACTCCTTTACATTGTTGTTACTGCTCCCTAATAAAGAGGTAGAAAGTAAACGTGAAACTACCAAAATAGCTCAGATCACGTTTAATCAGTTTCTGAATTTCATTAGTTTACCACGTATGATTTGGACTGACTGTAACTATACTGCTTATAACCTCTTGTGGGACTAAGCATGGCCTCCAAAATGGTCAATTTTGGCCTGGTCTGTAAGTCTACCTTGGGCTATTGCAACAAGTGTTTAATCATGTGGTGAGAGTTTAACAAGTATACTTTTCTGTTGTTGAAAGGGCTTCTCTTCACCCCAAATGTACACACAAACAATATTGACTCTCATGACATTGCACCACACAGAGAAAAAAAAATTCACTTTGCCCTATTGTACCATCTTAAGTATCTCATCACTAAGGTGTTGGGTTGCAGAAGAAGGATAAATAAAGACTGAGACCACACATAAATGGATTGTTTCACTCTCATGAGACACCACATCTGCTACCAATAGGGCTAATGCCATCGAAATCCAATAAGTTAAACACAGCCATTTAATTCTATTATGCTTGTGTCCAGTTTTGTCAATGTTGTATAAACCTAAAGCGTTTTTTGCAGCTCAGTCATGATGATAGTGTGACCTCAGGAATGGACATCTGCTTGGAGGAAAAGACCTCATGTCATCAAAGCTCAAGCACAAGGATACGAGACAAAGGCAGGTTCAGTCCTGCCACAGCAAGTAGCTACGGCTGCATTTTCTCTCTCATTTTTTCCTCTGAGCAGAGTTCCTTGACTTACATCTGCTCTTCGTTCAACAGTTCAACACAGATATTTCCTGGAGATCAGAAATGGAATCGGGTAGCTCCAAGCTTTTATGCCACCATCATAGCATAGTAGTATGCTGGTTGACAGCTCTGTACGTCTCTCAGCTAGCTGGGGTGTCTCCTTATTGCTGCCTCTGTGATAAGTTTGTTCCATCCAAACAACTTCATATGTGCCTTTATGCAGGTATCATACACCTCAGACATGCAGATGTTGCATTTATACAGCTGGTTTTTCTCAGGAGGACATGTGCAAGTGAATGTACAAATTACGAGCCAGCATAAAGCAATACACCACCAAAAAACATCCACAAAGCTTCTTTTCAGTGGTGAAAATAAATGAGTATTTAATTTGTGCACTGGAGAATGTTTGATAAGTATTATTGATTGATCGTTAGATATATCAATCTATTCATCTATCCATCGCATTTTTAAATATGCCTTGAATTGAGCCCAGAAACAAATTGCAAGCCAGGATAATAAATGGAACCAGATTGCTGTGATATGGTACCTATGATCCACTCGAGTAAACACTCTGGCTATAGAATTCTGAACAAACTGTATCATCTGGACAGTCTTTATGGGCAGCCCCACACAGAACAAATTGCACTAATATAATCTAGATATTACCATGGCATGCACCACAGTGGCAAGATCCTCTGCCCAGGAATGACTGCAGCTGGCTAACCAGCCAAAGCTGGGGAAAGTTACCCCTGGTTACCACTGCTAACTTTTATCCAACAGGAGGCCCCAGTCTAGGAGTACCACCAAGCTGAAAACCTGCTCTTTTATAGGGAGTGCAACCGCATCCAGAACAGGGGATAACCCATATCCTGGGTCAGACCTTCCCCCGACCACTAGCACTTCCATTTTGTCAGGATTAAGTTTCAGCTTGTTAGCCCTCATCCATTACAGAACTGCCTGCAGGCACCTATTCACAGTTTCCACAGACCTCTTGGGATCTGCTGGCAGCAGAGATAGAGCCGAGTGTCATCTACATATTGGTAATGTCCTGCACTCTGCAGGCAGGCTCAGTCAGGTCTCTTCTGGAGCAGTGCCCTCAGGTCTAGACAGCAGTGGACTAGCTGATCCAGGAAGGCAGCCTTCCCAAGCCTTAGCTTAAATAGGTGGGGAGGTAATTGGGCGGAGCTGCACTGCTGGCAGGTGTTGAGCTCCTGCAGCTGGGCTGTGCTTGGACCAAGATCCCGTGCACCGCCAGTCTGGCACTTCACCTCTTTTGGGCCACTTCAGTCCAGGTTTTCTGTTGTTGCCATTCCTACAGAGAAGGGACAGGACCCAGAGTTGTCTACCTCCTCCTGTTGGCCAGAATCCAATAAGCCCCTGATCACCCAGAAGAGTTTTGCAGGTCCATGCTGCATGGATGCAAAGTTTCTTTTCCACCATCAATGCCATGGAGTAGGCTTTCAAATGAGGTCATGCCTGTGCCTTGACAGGTTTGTCCTAAGTCTTTCTCCACCACCACTCTAGCTGTCTCCTCTGTCTTTTCATCAACTGCAGCCTCTTAGTAAACCAAGGGGCTGCTCAGGCTCTTTGACCTGAGAGAGGGTGCCTAGGTGCAATCATTTGAATTGCCTGGGACCTTTCCCCATTCTAAAGGTCAACCAGGCATCCACAAGAGTGCCAACCATATCAGCGGGAAAATACCTCAATGCTGTCTGAAAACCTATTGGATCCATCAGGCTACAGGGGCAGATCATTTTAATCGATGTCCCACCTCTGTGAAGTCTTGGTTCCCCTGTAAGTCTAAACCCCAGCAAGTAGACAAGGGGAACATCTTCAGCTTCCCCAAACTTCAGATCATCTTCTTCCTGCCCAGAACAAAATACCAAATCAAGAGTGTAACCTGCACAGTATGTGGAGCCTGCTATTAACTGAGTCAGGCCCATGGTTGTCATGGAGACCATGAAATCCTGAGCCACTCACAACAAGGTAGCCTAAGCATGGATGTTGAAGTCCCTCAAGACAACCAGCCTAGGAGTCCTCAACACCAAGTCTGAGACCTCCTCAACAAGTTCAGGCAAGGAGACAGTTGGGCAGTGGGGTGGGGGGAATGCCAACAGAATACCAACCCTGTCTTCCACTCCCACCATTAGATACACACTCTCAAACCCCGCAGAGTCCTAGACAGGGCATCAAGCCAGAGGGATAGAATCCTAATAGACTATAGCGACACCACTGTCCTGCCCACCAGGCCTATGTTGATGCATCACTGAGTACCCTGGGGGCATAGTTGAGAAACTGGGTCTCAGTGATACATGCCAGGTCAGTTCTCTCATCCAGAATTAAATCATAGATGGCTGCCACTTTACCTGTAACTGACCTGGCATTTAAAAGCAAAATATTATAGCACAGCACAGCAGAACGTTGATATGGTCTCTAGCATATCACCCTGGCTGGAAGAAGAACCAAAAGGGGCAACGGCGCACAAAGGTTTGCTGTCCCTTGCCTTGCCTGTTCTTCTCCCACCACCATATCTCCCCTACCCCACACTCCCCCTACCCCACACCTAAATCCTACTGAAGTGCATGGAATGGAGGCAGAATTGATAAGAAGAATGTTTTTTAAAAGGTATGCAACTTCCCATTTAAAAAGCTGTGATTTTTCAGGGGAAAGCAATTATATTGTAGCTGCTAAGATTGAGAAGCTTTGTAGTAGACACAGAGTAAGTACACTTCATGAAATTTATAGTTTCCTTAAGATTCTGATCTATGTGTGCTCATATACAGTACTTATTGAAGAATATACTTGAATAGTAGCAGACTTCGATTTAATTATATTCTGATTAACTGTATAATCCACTTAGATGTATGGAGGGTAGCAGGCTCTTGACTCAATGATAAAAGGTTTAATAACTGCAGGCTTAGATTAAATCTTGACATTATAGTTGTTTCAGATAAGTGAGTGGCAATTTCTGAACTGGGCTTTTCCACCTACTAAAGGTTAATGTCCTGCTGGTGTGATAGCTTGTTTTAGTAATCACCTGATTTCAGGAAGATAATTAGTATAATAGGGATGACTCAGTTCATGTGGCCACTAGTTGACATTTGAAGTTACATATTTTAGGACCTTGTGAGAACACTGCCTATGCTCTAGTTTTGTTATGTGTACTGGTGTATCTGCCTTCTTTAAGATCTTGAAAATAGGTTAGAATTATTTCAGACAAGAGCTCGGGTTACACTTCTAATGATGGGTAATCCTGTTTTTGCTTGAATCCCAATTTGATCATGAATTTCAGCAGCACTCTTGAACAATTTATAAACAGGTTTTGTTTTTTTACTTAGCATTCAATATTGTTCTAAATTGCATTGCAAATTGTTTGTGTACTTGGATTCTTAACTATTTCTGTGGGGCTCTATCTGTCATGAGCCCCTGAATCCCACCTCCCATTTGCTGCCAACCTAACTGACATAAATATCAGCTTAGGAAAGGTGTGTTTTCCTATGTTGTTCCGGTCCTACTGGAAGGTGTGTGGCCCGTCTCTTTAATATTATAGCCTTGCCCATTTTACCTGCTTGACTCCCAGAGCTTTGAGCTTCTTTTGGGAGGGGGATTCTTAGGCAGAGGCTTTTAAAATAAAATCAGCCCCATCTAAGAAATGAGCATTAAATTTAAGTTTGTGGGCAGTGAGGTCTGGTGTCACGGAGAAACAATCAGCTGTAGAATCGAGCTTTATGTTGCCAAGGTGTGATTAACACAGCTTTTCTTCACTCCAGCTGTCTACCTTTGTTTGGATATACACATGAGCATTCCTCTTGATGACTATGCTGGTGGTATTCACGCTGGTAGAAGCACATGTCATCTTTACAAGTTAGGGGGATTTTAGCAAGCAATGCAAGTAACTGCAGCTAGTGTGAAATTCAGGTCATACCTGACATTAGATAAGAGAAAGGAGATGACTTCTGGGAAGCAGCATCTCCCTACAGCACACGGATTAGATAGTACAAGGTTCAGTGAGGAGCTATATTGTCTCAGCCCCATGGTATACAATCTCCCAGTGCTATCCGGCGGAAGAGCTATGTCAGAACCTGTGGCTGTCAAATCAAAGGCTTTCTGAAAGAAAAGAAGGTGACAGTGACAATGGCTACAATAGCAGGGTTGTGAACAGGAATTTGTCCTTTATGGGAACAGAAACAAAACCCTGTGCACCTGGGAAGCTGACAAGATCTGTAAAAGGGAATCCCACAGTCTCTTTCATAATCGTCCACAGTCATTCTCTCCCACTTGACAGTGGCATCGTGAAGTGTTTCTTTGTGGCAGTAATTCCTGGGTGTTAAGTGACAGATTTGCTTCTGAATGGGAAGTTATGGATACACCTTAGGGCCAGACATGAACTTGCAGGATTGCCCTGCCCATTGTTACTGTTTCTGAGAGGCAGTGAGGTATAGTGCTTAGGGTACAAGGCTAGGCCTGTGGAGTTCAAATCCCCATTCTGCCATGGAAGCTCACTGGGCCAATGCATCTCCACTTAACCTACCTCAAAGGGTTGTTGTGATCAGGATAAAATTAAGAATGAGAGACCCCTGGAGCTAGTTTGAAGAAGGGTGGGGTTAAAATATACTAAATAAATATATATTCTCCTCACATAAATAACTGGGGCTTGCTTATAATATAGCTGCTAAGGAAGATTTGTGGAAATAGGTTTAGTGATTCACTACCTGTTGGCCTTCCGTCATTCATTTTGGACTTCTGTGAACTTTCAGATCTAAGTGCTATTTGGTAGTAATTAAATGAACCAATGTTTTCCCTATGGACATTTTCTAATTATGTATCATAATTATTCTCCACAATCCTGTATATTAGCTTCCTAGTTATAATAAACAATTGTTTAATTTTTGCATTTCAACCAAACACTTTATTTCACCTGTAGTCTCTAATGCTTTTCCCTTTTTGAGGTTTCATTGGATCTGAGACAATTTCCTGGCTTTTGTTCCCCTGCTTATCTATTAATTTATTCATAGATAGTGTTCTGCCTCATTCCATGTTAGCTTGTGCCTTCCATTACAGGGAATGATGTAAAGGCCCATCTTTAGAGTGTTTAAACAAGCATGGGAGGAGGAACCATAATTTGCTTCCACTTCTTCTCTTCATGATAGTTCAGAAGCAATAAACCATAATGGCTGTAGTCAATGTGAATTCCATAATGGTTTAAGTGAACCATAATGGGTTTAATGTATTAAACAGAAAACAAGGGGAAATCTTCCTTGGACTAATTTTTGGGGTCAGCATAATATAGTACAAGAATTCCCAAGCGTTGATGCTTTTGGAGCAATGATAACAGGCCGTGGATACCACTACAAAATGGCTGACACGAGGGGCATAACTAGGTTTGCCAACTCCAGCCTGAGAAATTCCTGGAGATATGGGTGAGGTGGTGCCTGTGGAAGTAGGAATTTGGGGAGAGATTTCACCTAGAATCTATGGTATACCATAGAGTTTGCCCTCTGAACCTGACATTTTCTCCAGGGAAACTGATCTCTGAAGTTATCCGAGATAATTCTGGGAGAATTCCAAGCCTTGCCTTACCTGGAGGTTGGCAACACTAAGCATAGCCAACCACAAAATGGCTGCCATGGGGGCTGAGGCCAATTACAAAACATTAGGAAGTTCCAAACCAAGAATCCTCCTATAATGAAGGCAGATGTTTCCAAATGAGAGATACAAAGCTGATGCTTCCTGGACTCTTCTGAAGCTTCTGCTATTCTGTTGAAATGGAGGAAAGCCAGGATTAGCACTGCTTTGGGGAAGAAATACTTTGGAGAAGAATTAAGTGGGTACCAGGAAACACATCAATCCACACCATGGATTTCAGTGGATTTGCTCCTAAATTCCTGTTTTGAGTACATTCAGACTCTGTCAGCCATGTCTATATCTAATATGGGCACAGTACATCATTAGTACAAACTCAGTTTTATTCTTAAAAGCTGTTGGGAAATTATCTGCATCACTCATCTTTTCTAAGACAAGGCAAGATAAGGTCGGGAAATCCTCTACTGGAATTGTTTGTATAGTTCTCTTGATAAAAGACCAAATGCGTACCATAATGATTAGATTGAGTCAACCCACGATGGGGAAAACAGGGAGTAAAACAGTAGTATAAATTATTGACAGCGTTTTTCATTGATGTATCATACCAGATATAACTTCACATGATATACTACTATAATATCGGTATTGTATTAATAACATTACATGGCTTCTCAAAGATCGTTTCTAATGCACGATGACACTAGGTCTTAAAATATTGATGTAAAATAGTTGAGTTAGTTATTGCAGAAGAGAAATGTTCTCGTTCCACTGACCATGTGGTATGGTCCCATCTGTGATAAGTGCTCTTTCTCATTCCTCTTGTACCCATTTCAATGCCTGTGGAGCAGCTGGGGCATTTGTTTTCTATGGAGAAATCACATTTCCATACAACAGGCCAAGGCCCCTTGCTGTTCCGTGTTTCCCAATAGTGTCTTTTAACTAACTAACAAAATTGTGATATGTTCCCATTCTAGTCTCATGAAACAGTGCAGTTTAATCATTTGTAGATCATTCCCTTATTAAATAAAAATGGGACAACATAATATACATGAGTATGTGGACATTTCTCATACTGTGCAACTCAGTATAAAATTTAGTATAAAGCTTTACACAAAGCTTAGCCAGTTGGTGGGAAAGAAGCACTTACTCACATGTTGTCTGTGATAGATCAAGAAATGGTATGATGACAAGGACAAATTAAGGTCATAGAGCCCCTGAAAAGACAAATACATCTTTTACTTTTCCAGTGGAAATCTTCTACCAAAGTTCATTGACTGAAAAATTAGAAGAGCCCTAAGCTTATTGGTTATCGCTTCTCTTTCACAATGCCTGCCAGCTGTAAAAGTAGTAGTTAGTCTACTTTGAAAAACACATTCTGCAGAGAAGAGCTTGTTTATACAGAATGCAGTTGCCTTCTGGGTCCCAGAGAGTAAAGTGTACAAAATGGGCAAGCTGCTATAATGCTGTCATTGAGAGTATGAATCCAGAATACAAGGTCAACTCTTACTAAGCCATGAGCTCTCTAGAGGTCTATTCACATATGACAATGGAGTACAATCGAGGCATGTGGAGGCTGGAGAGGGAGCATTCTTTGTCATGTCTTCTGTATGTGCATTCAGCATAACGTTTGCAAGAGCCTATATGTGTACAAAAAGTATTATTATTTTTTATTGGGCCATCTTCTGCTGCTATAAGCATAATGGGTGGTTCTCATAGGGATGCATCTAGCTTCCCACCAGTAGAAAGGATGGATTTCCCCTATGTTTCTTTCCCCCCTGCAGTCCCTTCTCACCCTGGAAAGAAGATCCTAGAGTCATGGGATCCCCAAGGGAACCAAGCCATGCTAGTAGGGGACTGCAGTAAGGTGGGGGGAGCAGATGAAAGCGCTTGTCCTCCACCTGCCAGAACATCTTTTCACTGCAGCCCCGGGCCCCCGACTCATGTGATTTTTTTGTTCTTTGACTCCAAGAATTGTCTAAGGGGTCAAGAGAGATTGCAGGAGGGTGTAGGTAGAACAACATGGAGGGAAAGGAATCTCTTCACATTGCACTATTGATTGGTTAGATACACATTATTATGAAGTAATTTTCCTCTCCTTTGGTTGTCTGGTCATGTATTTTGTACTTCTGAGACTGGGATTGTATTTTGCATGCTCATCTTTGTTCTCTTCTTCTTGTTAACTTGATGGGGGTTAAGGGCAAGGTAGGAAGTGATGGGGGGTGGATGTGGGCATTTCATTCTCTGACCTAGCAGTCAGAGGGCACATGATCTCATTTTTAAAGATTTGGTTTTCCACAGCTGAGCGATAATTGCAATTTCAGCCAAAATATTATTAAATAATAATGAGGCAGTTCCCAGCTGAAAAAATTACAGGAGGTACTAATGTGCTATGCCTGTGCCTGCCAGAGTCAAAGATGCCAGGGAATGTTAAGGAAAATGGCTATTTAAGCTTTGCTGTTTAAACATTGCTCAACTAAAATGCAGTTCCAGTAACCTCTACACTAGACTTGTATATGAGAACCCAACGACTTGTGAGAGAGAGTGTCAGGCTCAAGTTGATGCTGAGTGGAAATTGATGCTGAGGTCTCCCTTGCCCAAACCCAACAACCTATTTCCTACATATCTATCACATCACACCACTTGCACCAGAGAGACAATCAAGGAAGACAACTAATGCCATTGAGAGTGCCACGGAGGGCTTGCGATTAAGGGCAGGAACCTCCAAAGCAGGCAGACTGAGCCTAGATCCAGCTCTGGAGGGCCTCTTTCCTTACCTACTGCCTTAGATTAGACTCTGTGTTCATACCTGCTAACAACCTGAGGCAAACTTTGTACTGAATCCTATTCCTGCATGTGGCTCTATTTTGACTGAAAAGTGGAAATAAAATAAAATAAATAAAACCGTACACATTCTGACAGATAACAATTGATAATGTTTGGACTTCTTTAATTCATTGTGAGTGGCTAACTGACAAGAAATGTTTGGAGATGCTGATTATCAGGCTGATGAAGAAGATAACAGGACATTTGTCAAAAACGAGAGGGTTATTTTTTTGCTCTGTGATACAATCTTGTTTTAGTCTCCTACCAGTCCTAGTGATCACTTTCATGGAGCTTTAATGATATGAAAATGTCTCTGCATTTCCCTACACATACCATACCTTCCTAATCCATATAATACATATAAAAATGTTTGTTCTATTTGCCTACAGTGTTCCTTCCAGTTTAAATCAAAGAATCTTTGAAAATAATAGCATTATTGACTGTTCCTTCATTCCTTTTTTGTTGTTGTTACAAACATGGTATTCATGGAAATCACAAGCCTGTTCTTGAGAAATGAGGAAATTTTTTATAAACCAGAGCGTATAGCGTGGCAAAATCTCTTGTGGACCATTTGCAAATCCAAACAACACCCAGTACATTTCAAAGTATTTGAGCTAAGGCCCAGTTGGAGGACAGTACTTTTTACTTTAAGCTATGCATTGTGCATTGCTTTGCATTTCAGTTGCCTCAAGGGGAATATCTGTGTATAATTTTCATTGCCCAATTCATGGAGAAAGTAGTGAAATAAACTTTTCTATTTCCTGGATGAATTTTTCAATTACTAAAATGCGAACGCTTCTGCTGGAAGGATGCGTGTCTACTTTCCATGGATCTCAAGTGCAAATAAACTGCAACCTCCTCAGAACCGAGAGCTGTTGGTTCCTTTTGTGACTCCCTAAAACATCATGTATGTTGACAGTGTTATACAGGAAGATCTTTATCATTGGCTAACTTCTAGGTCAGATGTTTGCAAGGTGGACGTGATTATGTCACAGCCAAGCACTTATCTGTGCAGGTTGAGTTTGTTGACAATCTCCATGCAAAACAGCCATGTATTCAGAATGAGACACATATTTATTATAGTGTTGGCTGTTAGGGCCATCATCAGTGTATCTTTCCCAACATGGCCAAATCTGTGGATACTTAAATCTGAAATTGGAGCCATGAACAGTTAGGGCAGATTTTACTACAAACTTGGATAAAGCCCCAGGTTTCCAGAAAAATCTGAAATATTACAAAAATCCCAAAATGTTGGTTAGAACCATCCAGAATGACAGAAGCAACACCTGTAGTGTTAAGAAATTAATGTTCTTAGTGGCTGCTGCTAGACAACCACACAGTATTGTCAGCCTTTTAAGCCTTAGTTTCTCTCAATAAAAGGCAGGGGGGACAGGGATCTTTCCATGGATGTTTGGGGCTTTGAGGGAAGATTCAATGGGGCCAGGACCCAGCAGCAATCACTAGGCAACTTACTACCACACAGCTTGTATGAATCACCCAAGACTGACTTCTTGCTACTGTTCAACAGCAGGCACCCCATGAAAGCCAGCATGATGTAGTCATTAGAGTCTCAGCCTAGGATCTGGGAGGCCCAGGTTTGAACCTATCTGAAAACAGTTACATCTGCTTAGGAAATTGGGAGTAAAAGCAGTTCTCTGTAAGAGATTAATTACATTAATGTGCCAAGGTGCATTATAGAAACCCAACACACTGTTTAAAGAAGAAAAGAAACTTCAGACAGGACATTTTTGAATAGAGAAGTGGTGGGAAGCTTCCCAGCTTCCATTTCTCTGTTCCAAATCATTCCTCCAGCAGCTTCCTTTCGTAACACTGAAACTGCGTTCTTCCTTTTGCAAACTCCCTGGTTGGAACTAGGGCTGTCAAAAAAAAATAATTCGGTACAGTTCGGATTCGGCCGAATTTGGCCCTTGTGGGTTCGGTACGTGCCGAAGTCCGAACTCCCCCACTTCGGGTCCGTTCAATTCGGCGGGAATTCAAAGTTCGGAAACAAATTCAGCCGAATAAAGCCATTAAAAACACAACCGCGCCTTTCCGTGGCTCGGGGGGGGCATTTTTGGGCTTAGAGGTCCCAAACTTTTGGCAGAGCTTCAAAGGACGTTTATTGAAAGACTCCCCAAGTTTTGTAAAGATTGGGTCAGGGGGGGCTGAGATATGGGCCCTGAAAGGGGTCCCCCCACCCTTAATGTTGTGCATCTCTCAGCAGAGCTTGCCGCCCACGCACAAAGCTCCCAGCCCGACAACAGCGGAGAAATTAGCAAAACAACTGCAAACACAACCTTGTTAAACAACACCTTTGCAACACACAACTGAAACCTCCCCCCTCAAACCAGGGAGCGAGAGACTCGAGGGGGAACACACACCCCAGGCAGAACCGACGAAAGCCCCCTTTGGCTTCCCCCCCACCCACAGAAACTGCTCCCTCCCCCCACACACACAGACTCTGCTTTCCCCCACACACACACATACACAGGAGAAAAATTATAGATTAAAGCCCCCAAAGGGGTCTTACTGTGGCTGTCTTCTGTTCCATCAGGACGGGCTGTAATCCAAGATGATTCCAATTAGGCACGGAACGTTTTGCTCTGGAGAGGAGATGCACACAGGATCGGATCGGCTGCCCCATTCATCCCAATAGGGAAAGGGGAAAGCCCATATCTCGGGACCCCCTGACCCAATGTTCACAAAACTTGGGGGGTTCCTTAAGAAGCTTAATCTAAAGTTCCAGTGAAAGTTTTGTGTCTGCACCCGCAAAAATGCGCCCCCTGCAGCCATGGAAAGAGAAAAGGGGGGGAGGCGATATTTCTGCCCCCACTGAACCCATCTTTACAAAACTTGGGTAGTATCTTAAGAATAATTCACGGAAGCTATGCTAAAAGTTTGGGGGCTATATCCCCAAAAAAACGCCCCCTGCAGCCACATAAATGGAAAAGGGGGGAGGGAAAAGGGGGAGAGCCCATATCTCGAGACCCCCTGACCCAATGTTTACAAAACTTGGGGGGTATCTTAAGAACACTGGTCTGAAACTCCGTTCAAAGTTTGGGATTTGTACCCCCAAAAATGCGCCCCCTGCAGCCATGGAAAGAAAAAGGTGGGGAGCCCATATCTCGGGACTCCCTGACCCAATGTTTACAAAACTTGGGGGGTACCTTAAGAAGCTTCATCTGAAGTTCCAGTGAAAGTTTTGTGTGTGCACCCCAAAAAATGCACCCCCTGCAGCCACAGAAAGGAGCGAATGTGCACAAGCACCCCACACACACACACGAGGATTTCGCTCTCTCTCTCTCTCTCCCTGGCCGGGCCGCACATCAGCTGATTCCTCCAGTACTCAATCCTGACTGATTGGCCAGAAGAAGACCCAGCTTGCCCACCGATTGGCCGGGGGAGGAGAATGCTGCTTACTGACGGTTATGCTGCTTACTGACGGCCGGATTGGCCGAATTTATTCACGAACTCCCGAACTCGCTGAATTCGGCCCCCCTGGTTGCCCGCCAGTTTTGAGTTCGGATCCGTCCGAACAGAAAAGCACCGAAAGGGGAAATTCGGTTGATTTTCAGTTCGGACCGAACCGAATTGACAGCCCTAGTTGGAACCCTTGAATGAAAACCTGTTTGGAGCAGTTGCAAAAAGGATTTAAGAGTCAACTTCCACTGTTGCTTTTCTACCCTGAATCACTCCTCCTTTGAAGCAGGGCCCACTTGACATGGATTCAGCTGGTGGTGGTACTAGAGGAGGTAATGGGTAGGGTTGCCAGGCACTCCCTGGCCACTGACAGGAGATGGGGGGGGGTAGTATTGCCACATCCAGGTTGGGAAACTCCTGGAGATCCGGGGATGGAGCCTGAGGGACCTCAGTGAGGTACAATGCCATAGAGTCTACCGTCCAAAGCACCCATTTTCTCCAGGGCAACTGATCTCTCTAGTTTGGAGATAAGCAGGAATTCAGGGGGATCCCCATATTCCACTTGGAAACTGGCATCCTTAGTGATGAGTGGCCTACACTGCTGGGGCCATTCAGCTTGGCTTTTTCCTGTGCTGTTCTAAAGGCCAAGTCTGCCTCTGCATGGCATAAGGCAGTCAAAGCACGTGATAGAACTCACCATTAAAAGGATATGAGAACCCATGGTTCGGTAGGTACAGTTCATAGTCAGCCACAAAGTTCACTGAGTGACCTTGGAGTAATCACTCTTTATTACTGTACCTCATAGCGTTGGCAACCCTAGAGGTGAGAAGCATGTACACTGCTCTGAACTCCTTGGAAGAAAGTCAGGATAAACATGCAGTTGGGTGGGTCAGTCCTGTGTTGTTTCATCAACTGCAGCAACATAAATGGAGGCGTGTACTATTGCTGCTATTACCAAGCAAGGTTGCAAACACAGTCAGTGTCATTTCAGAACAAGTGTGGTGGGTGCTGTCAGAACTGACTACAAATGCAAAGGAAGTAGTGGTCATTTTATACAAGAACTGGGATCCTGGCATTTGGTCCTGTGCTCTATTTCTACCAGGTCCTTTACAATGCAATCCTAAGCAGAGTTTCACCCTTCTAAATTCATTGGAATACATTGGTTTAGGAAAGTGTAACTCAGTTTAGGAGCACACCATTGGTTTCATTAAATTGTTTTTTGTTGTCTTTGTTCATAGCTGCATTAATTTCATTAGCTCCTTCACTCATTTGATCCATCTGCTATTAAATTCACCTTGTGAAACAAGCACAGTCTAAAAAGGCTCGCATCCATCTTTGATGTGTTCAGCTCTCTTGAATCTGATAGATATGAACTTCATGGGAAATATTATTATTCAGGTCTAATGAAAGCAAATATGCATGGTGTCCTGTGAAATGATTCCAAAACTATATCAGATTCAGAAAGAAAAGGAAAGTGCCACATGAAAACATAATCCTTTTTTATTTTAAAAGGGAATGTAATATATCTTCTCATGCAACACCTGATTAAGCATTCTTATTGAATAAGGTCTATTATGCCTACTTGAAAAAGATATAAGTTGAGACGTTTTTAGTATAATCAGATTGTAAAATTGCACTAAATCTTCACGATTAAGTGGCTGTGTCTTCATTGAATCCCAAATGCTCATTACACTTAATCATATTCCAAGTGAAGTAAAAATAATACAAGCATTTGAAACTATTAGGGCATAGTCTTCTGTCATTAGCAATAATGAAATTTACATATACACTGGCAAAATAAAATATACCCAAAGGTAGTCCATTCCTTTTGGCCCACAGAAAGATCAAAAGGCCTATACAACGGTGATTAATATTGTTCACAGACCTTACCATACATACATAACTGTAAAAAGAAAGAAAGAAAGAAAAAAGAAAAGAAAAGAAAAGAAAAGAGAAAAGAAAACAATTTTCCAAACTAATTTTCTGCATTCCTCAAAAAAGGTTAAATTCCTTGGCTGGATGAGTTCCATATCTTCAGGCTGACTTTATTCTATTATTTTGAATTAATTTTTCAACGCTGAAACATTGGAGAATGTGGGCAGCAGGAGGAAGGGCAGGGAACTGAAATGTCATAAGGGGAAATTGAAATGTCATAAGGGGAAAGTGAAATGCCTAAACAAAACACCTTCTTAGTCAAACAGTGAGGGGGAAGGAAGCAACAAATTACAATCCACACGTTGTTTTTTTAATGCAGACGTCCCTCTTTGTGTTGCATTCTGGAGAGCAGAAATGTCCAGCCACAGTGACACCAGACTGTTTCACTTGCCTTTGGTGCATTGGCAAATAAGAGCTTAGGATGGAAAAGATTTTCAGATTCACTATATTGTCATTATATGTTGTCCTAAGCGTCAGATGTTGTGCCAGCACAGGGAAGAACTTCTCCACTGGAAATAGTACCCATCACCATCAGTGCCGTAGAGGGCTAATGCTGCCGTTATCCTCCGGTGACGTGGAGCATTCACAAGACACTTCATGGTCTGGAGATCGGAACTAGTGAGTTGCCACGCTGGGACTGTTGGTACTCAAGCCTCAAAGCCTCTTCAGGCACAGAAGTGAAATGTGAAGTGTCAGGCAGCATAAAGACTCTGTATTGGCCAATATGGTATAAATACTAGGACCCTGGCCATCCACCTTTGACCTGTGCAAGTTCAGCCCATGCTCTCAAATCCATCAATGGACCTTAGAGAATCCACACTTGTACTTGGCTCTAGATTGGCCTAAATGCTTGGGCCATGGTTTTATTTGGAGTATGGACTGCAGTTATTATCCTCTTGAAGCTCATGGTGAACTGTGTGGGTGATTAAGAATGATCCCCTTTCCTTGCAAATTGCATATTTTCCTCATCATCCCATTTGGGACTGTTATTGAGGGAAGGGCACAACAGAGAGGGCTTGAAGCAAGTAACTACAGGCCTCAAACATGTTACGTCAGGAAGAACTAGAACTACATTTCCCATGCTTCCTGATGCACCCTGAATGCTGCCATAAGCTTGCACAGTAGAATAAATTTCTCTTTCTTTCTTTCTTTCTTTCTTTCTTTCTTTCTTTCTTTCTTTCTTTCTTTCTTTCTTTCTTTCTTTCTTTCTTTCTTTCTTTCTTTCTACAGTCCCCCACCTCTAAAGCTTGGGGGAGTGTTGCTAGAATAACTTGTGATATATATTCTGTTTTGCTGGTGATGTTGAAAATAGTCCTTTCTCCCTCACCCGAAAGGCAGAGAGGATTTATGGGTGCTAAATGTCATTGAAACATTGCACAAAATAAACCCAAGCTGCTCTGCAGATTAGCATACATGGCTACAGCAAACCCCATCCTACTGAGTTGGAAGCGTATCACTCTGAGCATCTGCACCACTCCTCCTTGGAGAGCGCATACTAATCATCTCTCTTCATGGTCAGTAACCACATAAGGACAGCACCAGACGATGCCAGTGGTTTTGGTCCTGTAGCATTTATGTGCTTTCCTGCAAAAAGAGAGCCATGCCAGAGAATATTCGTCAGCCTTGTCTTTTGGTCTCCTCTCTTGATTGAGGCAGATGTTTATTTTCCATCTGCACTATATGTCAGTACGACTGCAGCCTTCATCTGGCAAAGGGGGCCTCTAATAATATGAGGCGATTGCATGAAACTGCCGGAGAGATGGCTCTGGTGAATAAAAATCAGGTTAAAGTGGGGAACATTTATTCTTCATTTTGAGAAGCCCTTTTAACAAATGAAAATTTGCCTCCTTCTACTTTTGCCAAGCATAGGGCCATGTTTATTTCCAGCTATATGGGTCACGGAGGATTCCCAGCTGTTCGATAGAGTCAGTTGTGCATTGCTGCACTCAACAACATCTGTTTCACAAAAACAGTATCCAGCTTTTAGCGCTCAAATGGAGGTTATACCATATGCCAGCAGACCACTTAGTTTTTACCTTGGGAACCAACTTTACACTAGTCTAGGTAACAGCCGAAGTACTGAGTATTTAAATGGTAGCAGGCTTCAGTTGCATCTTGTTGCTTCCAACTATATATAGTCAAAATTTGTTCTGAGCAGATACCACAAGCTGTTTCTCTCTTCAATTATTCATTGGAAGAAAGTTTGTTTGCAAAACCATTCAAATGTTTTTTGAGAGAGATTCTGATGTGAAACGTGGCACCATAAGATGCTTTGGCAAACACAGAATCATGTTAAAATGTCAACCAATATCAGCAATCAACAAAGACAGATCAGGTTGAAAAGGCTCTTTTGTGAGCAAACAGTCTTTTTAAAAGCTATAACAATGTGGCTGTCTCAAAAAGGAAAAAAAAACATTTAAATGCCATTCTTGCACTGTGTTCTGTGAGTGCTATGATTTGTACTTTGCCTCCTTCAGTGACTTATTAATCACTGAAGGGATACTATAGAAGTTATTGAGGGGGGAGGAAGTATTTCATTTTCCTTAACCAGACCTTTGTACCTGCATGCTGGGAATATTATGATAAGCAAAACATTTTATTTGTTTGTTTATGATTTTGTTTTAAATTTGTATCCCGCCGCTCTATACCAGGCGCAGAGCAGCTCACATCATTAAAACTTCATTTACAATAAACCAATGTTACATTAACATACAAATATAATTTACAGTTAAAAACAGAATTCTTAATTCTAAAATTCAATTGGCGCCCAGTTTATGGCATAGCCAGTCTGGAAGGGAATAGTCAGGAACCCTGACTCAAATCAACCCGGATAAAGGAAGGGGAAGGGGGAAGGGAAGTGAGGCCAGCTATGATGGAAACCCTCAACCATAGGCCCAGCGGAACATCTCAGTCTTACTGGCCCTGTGGAACTGCAGCAAGTCCCACAGGGCCCTGGTCTCATTGGATAGAGAGTTCCACCAGGCCGGAGCCAGGGCAGAAAATGCCCTGGCCCTAGTTGAGGACAGCTGGACACTTTTCGGGCTGGGGATTACCAGCAAGTTGTTATTTGCTGAGCATAATGCTCTTTGGGGGGCATACCAGGAAAGATGGTCCTGCAGATACAATGGTCCCAGACCGTTTACACATTAAACCACCAAAACAATGTTACCAGATGTTAAGTACTAAAACTTATGAAGCATCTAAACCCTGAAAACTCTTTAAATGTTCTAGAACATCTTCTAGTGCCTGTGGAATCCTAGCAACCTCAGACTAAGATTAGTCTCAGAGGTGGGCAACTACAGAAAGGGTTTGGCAGAGCAGTTTATGGATGGAGATCGCAGGCTTACAGATTGGGGAAGAGCTATGACTCAGTGGTAGAGCATCTGCTTGACGTACAAAAGGACCCTGGTTCAATTTCAGGCATTTCCAGTGGAAAGGATCAGGTAGCAGGTGATGTTAAAGTAGATAATACTGACTTTTATGGACCAATGATTTGATTCAGTATGAGGCAGCTTAATATGATTGTTCCATTCCCAAGAAAGGATTGTGACTGGGCTGTAACCAAGAACCCCTGATCTATGTCCATTTGGTAGTGTAGACACTGAATAACATCACATCTTCCCAGTGACCAAGCAATCAGAGGTATCATTTTTTCATATTTCTTCTATCCAGAAGGTAAAATGCATTTTTCTTCTGGTCTCCAGTTTTCACATTGCTTTTTTATTGCTTCTATTAACAATAATGCCCTCTCCCCCATCCCTCTGGTTCCATCACAATCACTGCTCAAATCACACACACAAAAAAAATAGTAATAATTTCCTGATATCTCTTTTTGAATATTTTAACATTCTTCACCACAAGTTGTTTTCAACAATATGTACATATGTATAAAGCCAAGCTGATTTTCCAGGTGGGTTTTCCCAAGCTCTCCTAGCTCTCATAAGAATAAAGTTTTTACAGTTACATCTGTGCAAACACTAAAAACTAGTACAATGTAATGGCACAGAGCTGGAAGAAGTTAAGCATACCTCTCTACCTGCCAAAGCCCAGATGTGGGGGAATAATATGGCACAAAACCATCAAACACAAAACATGTAACAGTACATTTGCTGCAGAAAGCTTCCAAAGTCCTGTCTGAGTTCTTTACTCTTTGTTTCACCCTTTCACCATTTTTGTTGCATTTGGGTGGTAGAAAAAAGTATAAAATAGTTTTTAATTTTTTTCTTTCTGGTGGAGGTAGAATCTATATAATTGTTCCAGGAAACTGAATGGCAGAATATTTAATATTATAATCTACCCTATGTTATGCTGTTCTAATTTTAAGATATAGTGCATACTACTTTTTATATGATAATTTATCTCATAATATACATGCTTTAGATTTGCATAATAAAGCTAACCTATATTAAATCATGTTAATCCATTTGCAATTACTAACAGACTTACAATGCATTCCTGACTTCTGAGGACAAAAGTCCTCAGGAGGCCAGGAAGGGGCTGTGCCAGCATTGTGCCCCCCCACTGGCGTCCAGGCTACTTACACCACCGTAAGTGGCCCCAACACTGGGGGGAAGCCCAGATGCTGGTCTCCCAGTGCCACCCCAGGACACTGAAGGGGCCTTCCGCTGGTGTCCCACCAGCATAAAGGCCCGCACTGGCATTCGGGGGGGGGGGGAGGTGTCCCGGCATCGGGGGTGTTCCCGGGGCATTCCAGGGGGCAAGGGACTCCTGTCCCTTTTCGCCTGGGTACGTTGACGGGGAGAAGAGCAAGGCTGTGCCTGCTTTTTAGCTCTTCTCAATGGGATGAAAAGCTTTCAGCGGGTGGGGAACTGCTGAGGAAGCTCAGGAATTAGCTGATATTTGTATTCATGGAGAACCACAATAAACGTGGTACTTAATCTTGACTGTTAATGAAACTCTTGTTAATCACTGTGGACTATAGGACCAAAGCACCCAATCAAACAGGCTTTTGTTGGGTCAATATCTTCTCCTCTGTTTGTTTCAATATTCTTGATTATTTCTTCTGGTCCATCCAGAAGAAACAAAATGGGAGGGAGTTGGCTGTCCTGAAGAGATTCCATTACTTCGGCTGCTCAGCAAACATAAATTTCACAGTGACAACAGAGGGCACATGGCAGTTGTACAACACATAAAGTTATCCTTATTCTAAATTTGTATCAAGGTCAGTTTTGTCTTCTCAGACTGGCAGTGGGTGTCCAAGGTCTCAGATGGAGGAATTTCAAATGACCTTTTTTAAAACAGGAGATGCTATGGATAGATCCTGTGAACTTCTGCATGCAATACAGAAGATCTGCTAGTGAGCCACACAGCCCATCCTCATGCATGCATAGGCAATTCATACCATGGAATGGCAGGATTAGCCTTGAATGTTTTACAGTGTTTTCAAAAGTATTCTTAAAGACCTTAGTGTGGTTATTTACAGTTTAAGAGCCCTATCAGAAGTGAAATGCCATGCTGTAAAACAGTGTGAATGTCACCGTTGATAGCAAAAGCGAAACGTTTCACCTAGTAAATGGTATGCAAATAGTGGGCACGGTCTGCTTTATGATTTTCCAGTGAAGTATTGTCCCACAAGAAGACACATGATTGCAAAGCTCTCATATTTTGTAGCTTCCTATGTTCATACATTATTACAATAATGATTTTCAAACATGAAAGTGGATCAGATTTTTGATGTAAGTAGTATTCTGATTTGACTTCGGGTAAGCTAGGCTTTGTTTTCTGTCATATGAATGTCAGCTCTAGATGTCAGGATAAAAGGATTAAAATGCCGTTCTTTTAAAAACATTCGTATGAAATCTGTATCTTCAGTGCTTTGATTGCTTTGACTTGGTAGATTATATACCTTAATTCTCCATGTGTGCATAAAGTGCCATCAAATCGCAGATGACTTGTGGCAACCCTAACAGGGGGCTTTCAAGGCAAGTGATTAAGCAGTGGTGGTTTGCCATGGCCTTCCTCTGCAGACTTCCTTTCCAAGCACTGGCCCTGCTTAGCTTCCAGGATCAGATGAGACTGGGCTATGCCATGGTGCCTTCCCTCCTTAGGTCTCCATATAAGTAATTTAATATATATATATACTAAAATGTTAAAATATATATACTATTTTCAAAGAATCAACAATGAAAACAACTTTTTGGATAACAAGGAATTTGGGAAATGCAACTATCTCTGAAAAAGTATCAACCATTAGGTGTAGTCCTATTGACTGACAAGCTTTGAGGGGGAGGGGGAAAGAACAGCCATGAAAGAGATGGTTTATGGTACTATTCACAGCAGCAGTTCTTTACCGGGTAGCTGCTGTAACACTATGACCTGCAGCAGGGTACACACAAGGCATTTCACAGCTGCCTTTTTGCCCTTTTGGAGCAGCAATAACAATAAAGCTAAGCAGGAAGTTCTCTGCTCGAATAGCAGGTAGACAAAGGCGTTCTAATCTCTGTGCCATCGTGCATGTTTGCTGGAGGAGGGAGCTGCTAGCCTATGCCCTGCTGCCACCAGTGCAGGTGGCCAAAGGGCAGTTACCAGTTTGGAGGAGATTGCATGGCAAAAGAGGCCCCACAGAATTGTTGACTTTGGATTGGCACAAAAGGTTGAGCAACTTATAGTTCGGGCACAGACCAAGCTTCTTTTGGACTAATCATCTGCATGTATCACCAGCCCTTACACACGTTAACTGTACTTAGAAACATAAATATGTACTAAGCAGTTCAAGGGACTGTCATAAGTATGGTCTCAGTGTTATGCATATTAAAAATAGGAGGCTTTTATAAACCGGTTAAGCAATGTCACAACAATTAGAAGTAGCAACATAAAAAGATGATAAGGGTAGTGAAACTTACAGTGTTGACACTTAGGAGAACTTTGCCTTTTCATACAGCATCTCTCATCCACCTTGAAGGAAATGTGTTGCAGATGGTCAGAATTCCAGGTCCACAGGCTTTGAAAAATGCAGGAATGGCCACATGCTTTCCTGAGAGTAGAGATGGACAGTTTTGAAAATGTCAGGCTTCGTTACTTCTTGTGCGCTGCAAGAAAAGAGTGAGCTGCGTGCCCTAAAGGCAAAGAGCAGTGAGCATGTGCTCAGTTGGCACTTCAGAGAGTTGTGGAGTAGCAACACCATCACTTGGTGCTCCCTTTAGGAGACAGCAACTTCGCTATAGGCTATGAGCACATTCTGTGCTGTGGCCCACAGTGATTTTAACACTTTTGAGCATTCTGTGAACTGTAATGAGTTAAAAACAAATTAACTTTGGCTCTTTCAAAGGAATACCCATTCTTGAAAGACTGTCACACGCATATATTTAATTTCAGAGGTTAGCTGTGTTGGTCTGCAGTGGAAGGGTTAGGTTCAATTCCAGTCGCACCTTAGAGACCAGCAAGATTTTTCAGGGGTAAGCTTTCAAGAGTCAACACTCCCTTTGTCAGTATCTGACAAGTATCTGATGAAGGAAGGTTTGACTCTTAAAAGTTTATACCCCAAAAATCTTGCTGGTCTCTAAGATGCTACTTGACTTGAACCTAGCTCATGTACACAAATGTTTATGTATACATTTAAATGTATAATTATCACCATGCCAAAGGACTGGGCTGGATAATAAAAAGGTAACTACCAGTAATAAGTTCAAAGGTCAGTTAATAGATACTAGCTCCTACGCTAAATAGAGCTGTAGTGTTCAAATGCAGGATTCCTCTGAATACCAGAAGATTTGGGGGAACAAACTTCATGGCCTACTTGAGAGCTTCAAAGAGCATCTGGGTCAACACCATTGGAAAATGCAAGATAAGATGCATCTTGGACTGACCCAGCAGAGAATCTTACTGTATTTTTCAACCACTGAATCCTGATTACCATAACTTTGCAAGGCCTGGGGGAGCCGGGCTTTGCAGCGTGCTCTTGGTTTGTGGCCATTTCATAGCCGCCATGGCTGCTGGTTTGTGCTGTTTGTACTTGCTGGCTTCTCCTTTAAGTCCAAGCAGCTTTCCAGGCCTTGAAGCGTCCTCTGTCTGGGTTGTGGCCACTCTGCAGCCACCATAGCTGCTGCTTTACTTTATTTGGGCATGGTACCACCTCCTCCAAGCCCACACCTTCTCTCCCTGGCTACAGTGCCACAATGGAGATCACTTGGCTGTTGGGTTGCCAACCTCCAGGTAGTAGCAGTATCTCTTGCTATTACAACTGATCTCCGGCCGATAGAGATCAGCTCACCTGGAGAAAATGGCTGCTTTGGCAATTGGACTCTATGGCATTGAAGTCCCTCCCCTCCCCAAACCCCACTCTCCTCAGGCTCTGCCCCAAAAACCTCCCATTGGTGGCGAAGAGGCACCTGGCAACCCTATTCGGCTTGGTATCTGAATGGGATGTGTACTACAGAAGAGTTTGTTTTTATATGCCAGTTTTCTCTACCTTTTAAGGAGAATCAAACCAGCTTACAATTTCCTTCCCTTCCTCTCCCCACAACAGACACCTTGTGAGGTAGGTGGGGCTGAGAATGTTCAGAGAGAGCTGTGACTAGCCCAAGGTCACCCAGCTGGCTTCATGTGGAGGAGTGGGGATACCAACTGGGTTCACCAGATTAGAGTCTGCCGCTCATGTGGAGGAGTGGGGAATAAAACCCGGTTCTCCAGATCAGAGTCTGCCACTCTTAACCACTACACCACGCTGGCTCTCTCTATTGTGAGCAACAGCAGTGTGTAAATGAATAATGAGTATGGAAAACAATATCCACAAATCTTTGGTGGGTCCCCACTCGGGCACACATCTACAAACACACACACACATTTTTTGTGTGTCCAGCCATCATGCAGTTCCTTGCCACAAGTAATCACTTGTTCTTTGAATTACTATTAATCGACTTAAGTTTACTTAAAAAGTGGCTTTTAAATAGGTATGTAGCATTCCAACTCCAGACTCACAGAAATGGAGCTTTACGCATTTTTTAAAATAAGTACTCAAATTGAAGCTTACAAATAACCAAACAACAGCCATTTGGTTGCTGGGTAGCCATGAATTGTCCTAATCTTTTTATACAGGGACATTACTTCATAAAATCTCAAGTTCACTTAAGGCTAAACAGCTTTTCTAATCTGGAATTGCCCCAAAGAGACTTCCTCGGTCCCACCCCCTACTATTTTGTAATGAAATGTTCGGTTGGTTAGAACTTTCTTTGTTCCCCAAGGCCAAAACAAAAAAACAAAAACCCAACCACAACCTTATTCCTGATAAAGTGATTTCATTTAGTTGAAATGATCCCTGTTAGTTACATGAAAGATGGAACATTTGTTCTCTTATGCTGTATGCAGAGAGTCTTTTAAGTACAAAATACACATCAAGGGCCAATTACTCATGAAAAACCACTGATGGTATGAGAGCTGGTTAATATTTCTGAATTATTAAGTCTGACAGCATAATCATACCTTTTTGTTGTTTAGGCTGTTGATACCAGATGCTGAATGCACAGCAGAATGTAACAGGCATAATAGAAGGCATTTTAAGGTAGCACCATTCTGCAAAATGGAACAAAAATGTGTTGGGTAATTCCAAATGTAGAAAAGCAGGTGTGTGTGTCAAGTGCCGTCAAGTCGCTTCCGACTCATTGGACCCTGTGAATCAACGTCCTCCAAAATGTCCTATCTTTGACAGCCTTGCTAAGGTCTTGCAAACTGAGGGCTGTGGATTCCTTTATAGAGTCAATCCATCTCTTGTTGGGTCTTCCTCTTTTCCTGCTGCCTTCAACTTTTCCTAGCATGACTGTCTTTTCCAGTGACTCTTGCCTTCTCATAATGTGACCAAAGTACGATAGCCTCAGTTTAGTCTTTACAAGTTTAGTCTTTACAGTTTAGTCTGCCGCTCTTAACCACCACGCCACACTGACTCTCCCAGGCAAGATCTTGACAAATGTACATTAGCCCTTAGTGCTGCTGTTAACAGTGTTGGTACAAGGAAGCAGCTATTGCCTACAATATCCGGGGGGGGGGGGATAAAAACAGGAGACCCAGCTTTGCAACTTGATCATTCTTGACCTGGAACAGGGTATATGGAATGCCAAAGGGTGGGGGGACTATCTGAAGAATTGTCTTGCACTCATCTTTCCTCCCAAGTCTACCCACAGGCTAGTCTGTGCTGCCAAACTAGTTAAAAATGTAGAAGCAGGATCATGTTGCATTCTGAGGCCCTTTCTATATGTCAGGGAACAAAATGTTTAACTACTGTAGTTCTCACAGCCAATGAGGCAAACTACACTTCATTTCTGAAAATGGTTTGCCTTCTCAACACTGGGAGCTACAATGAGTAAATAATACAGAAAAAAGCATTGTGCCTCCCTTTGACAGTAACTGTTCTTTTGGACTGTGGCCCAAATGTATTTTATAAAAGTACATTTGGTTGAAATTCCTTGGGACTCCTGTATACCTTCTGATATGATTGAATATTTGTTCGTTAAATGTGTTTATTGTTTCATGAAAGGAGTACGTAAGGGGGAGAATGGAACATCAAGAGCCATTTGCTCATGAAATATTACTGATGATTATGAAAGCTGATTAATATTTCTGAATTATTAAGTCTGACAATATAATCATGCATTTCTCCTTGTTTCTTCTGTTGGCACCAGATGTTTAATGCAGAGTAAAATGAGACTGTAATAGACTTTGTAATTAATGACTAGAAAGCATAAAAATATATACTGAAAATATGAATTGCAGTGAAGATATTGTGGCATAGTTTGTAAGGCTAACAGATGTTTCTTTGAGGAATTTTGTCTTGACATGTTTGGAAGTTCCCTTGGGAGGGAAGGATTTTGGAGAAATTTCCATGAGAAAATAGCTAAGTTTAATGTTTACAGAAAATAGATTGTGACTTCATGGTTACTCAATATTGTTCCTACAGGACAGCAGTAGATGTAGGAAATAGCAAAATGATTAATGTGGATATCAATGAGAGGGGAAATTCCTAAGTCACTAAGTGATAGGTTTGCCAATTCAGGCTTGGGAAATTCCTGGAGATTTGGGGAGGTGCCTGGGGAGGGGGTGTTTAAGGGGGATTTCACTCTCTGGAATGTCATAGAGTTTGTCCTCTGAAGCTGTCTTTTTCTCCAGGAGAACTGATCTCTGTGGTAATTCTGGGAGAACTCCAGGCCTTGCCTGGAGATTGGCAAGCCTACACAGTGAGCCTTCATGGCAGAACAAGGATTTGAACCCAGCTGCCCAATTCTTGAATGACATTCTAACCACTACACCACACCTGAGAAACTGGAATTTTGGCTGAGGGATGGCATTTGAGGTCAGCTGTGAGAAGGGATTGGCATGCTAATCAGTTCTAGAAGCATCTTTGGCACTGTGTATGCTCCAGTCAATAGGAAGAAGACATTCCTGGTCTATTTAAACTCTGATCCCTGCATTTGAACTCAAGTGAGAATGTGAGAGTTACCCTTGCTTGTAGAAGTAAAAGGGGATAAGCCTGCAACTTGCCATTTTGAGTAATTTGTCAGTTTTATCCCAGTTGGGTTGATACTCCTTTTCTTTTGTGGGGTTTCAGGTTAGGCTATTATGGTCATAGTATTCACATGTCAGGTCACTTAATACCATTGGGGCATGGAATAATCAGCAGGTAATAGCAGTCTGGGGAGCTCTCTGAATCAGTGAGTTAGCTGCAAGCTTCAGCACTGATTCATCCAGAAGAACCATGGAGATGAGGAATATAGATTTATGGCCATGGATTCCAGTCAAAGATTAGATTTCTTAAATCAGATCAGCAGGGGATGAGCCAGAAGATTTCTCCATCGGTCAACTGTATGCTGAATATTTGCCCTGCTAATTGCCAGCATTACCTTTTGTTTTTTAAGTGACTGATAAGGGCCCCTTATCAGCCCTTATCCAATGCTTATCTTGGTATTAGTTTTGAGTTGCTGCAGGCCTTGGCCAGAATTGACTTTTAATTTTTCACCTGACACACTGTGGACACACTTCCCCCTCAGACTGGGTCAACTTGTATAGCGGTTTCCTTGGGTTTTAGTGAGGATAAACAGGTGGCAATCTCAGGCAGCTATATAAGGCCTTTCACGTTGCTGAAGCAAGCAAAGGAATAATGGTCATTTAAACAGTTCTTACTGTGGAAGGGCGATAAGGCTCCTCCCTCTCAATTGTTTGAATTATGGAACCTTGCATAGCCAAGTATTAATGTTTAGTGTTAGGTGAAAGTAGATTGGCCTTTCTGGTTCTGTATATATTGCAATGGCATTAATCTACAATGCAACCCTAAGCAGAGGAACAGTTGACTAAGTCCATTGACGTCATTGGGCTTAGAAGGATGTAATTCCATTTAGGATTGCACTGTTGTTTGTTACAGGTGCAACTGGGCAGAGCCCCCCTAAATGCAGATGTTTCAATTCCGTTTGAATGCTGATGCACAGAATTCTCCACCCATGGCTGCTCCTTCTTGTGAAAGTTGAGTCATCTAACTTATTTGCCACAAGCAAACCCTTCATTACCTCAGATCCTGAGCTTGAATGTTGAGTAGAAGCATTCAGAGCAAGCTAAAAAAAAATCATTCACTGAGTAGGGAGTGGAACAAGATGGATATATGCCATGAGCAAGGCAGTTGAATACATGAAACTGCCTTATACTGAATCAGACCATTGATCCATCAAGGTCAATATTGTCTACTTACTGGCAAAGGTCTTTCATATCACCTTCTACATGTTTCTTTCAACTGGAAATGTCAGGCGTTGAACCTGGGACCTTCAGCATGCCAAACAGATGCTCCACCACTGAGCCACTGGACCTGAGGGTCAATGCAGTTGGCTCAGGACCTTTAATTAAACTAGCTTAGTGTATATGAGTAGTTCAGTGTAGGGCCGAGATGCTTTCAGAATTATAACTGATCTCCAGACTACAGAAATCAGTTCACCTGGAGGAAATGCCAACTCCACAGCTGGAGTCTATGACATGACATCCCTTCTAAGAGCCAGTGTGGTGTAGTGGTTAAGAGCAGTGGATTCTAATCTGGAGAACTGGGTTTGATTCCCCACTCCTCCACATGATCAGCAAACTCTAATCTGGTGAACCGGATTTGTTTCCCCACTCCTACACATGAAGCCTGCTGGGTGACCTTGGGCTAGTCACATCTCTCTCCTACTTACCTCACAAGGTATTTGTTGTGGGGAGGGGAAGGGAAGGCGATTGTAAGGTGTTTTGAGACTCCTTAAAGGTAGAGAAATGTGAGGTATTAAAAAACCAACTCTTCTTCTTCCCCTACCTAAAATCTATCCTCCCTTGACATCACCCACAAATTTCCAGGAACTTCCATAGTTGATAACTGCAGTTAAGTGGGTCTACAGTTAGAGTACAAATTTATAGTGGCTTCATATAATAATATTAAATGTTATGACTGGGGCTGCCACTTACAATGTTCTGGCAGGCAATCTCCAGCCGATGGTCCCCGTCCCTGCCCTCGCTCAGTGGAATGGCAGAGGGAAATAAGGAAGGAATGGCATCAGTGCTGGGAAGTAATGTCATGATGCTTCAGGAATTTTCAAATCTCTATGGCATAGAGTTATAGACATTCCTAGAGCATTGTGGCATCACTTCGTCTTCTGAAACCGAAAGTGAAATCATGACACTCTAAGAATGTCCAGATCTCTATGATTTTTACCATACAGATTAAGGAAATTCCTTGAGCACTGTGATGTCACTTCCTGTTTGAAAAGTAACATTCTGGTACCCCCCTCCCTCCATCCTCCAGGAGGATGCCACAAAGGGTTGGCAACTCTAGTTATAGCTTTCCTACCAAACTTCTGGGAATACTAGTTCAATGAGTATGATAATTTCTGTCAGAGATCCCTGCCCTCACTCATAGAACTATAGTTACAGAATTAAAAGGTAAAAAGAAAGCCCTTAATGTAGATTTGCCTCAAAAATGTACCTTAGCAAAAGTTGGATGATTAAATTTAAAGAGCAGACCAGGTTCCATACGCTGACCATAGGGATGCCAGCCAGTTGCCTGGCATTGGCAGGAGCTTTGGGGACAGGGCAAAGGTTAGAAATGATGTCCTGAGATGTATGCCATCATGTCTGGGTGAATTCCAGAATGTGATGTCAGTGCATTGGGCAATGCTCTGGGAGTTGGACTCCCTAAAGTGTTGCCTGACATGCTAGGGTTAAAGAGGGGAGGAATCTCAGCAGTGTATAATACCATATTGTCTACCCTCCAAAGCAGACATTTTCTCCAGGGGAACTGATTACTGTAGTCTGGGGAACAGTTGAAATTCTGGGAGATGTCCAGGCCCCACCTGGAGGTTGGCAACCCTGTGACAGATGTGATGTCACACATTGTGAGATATCCTTTCATCCCACCAGCAGGATCACTCCTGTCACCAATGGGTAAGTGGCTTCCCTAGTTCTGTTAGAATTGAGAATATGCTAGTGTCCTTTAATGAACTGTATAGTTATTTTGGCATGGCTCCAGACTACAGAGATCAGTTCCCCTGAACAAAATGTATGCTTTGGAGGGTGGACTCTATGGCATTGTACCTCACTGAGGTCCCAGTCCTCCCCAGACTTCACCCCCAAGTCTCTAGAAATTTCCTAACCTGGAACTGGCCACCCAAAGTAACCTTTTAAATTATGATTTAAAATATGTGCTAATTTTTACCCCTGTGTGCATAGTTTGCCCTTATAGATCATAGTTCTGGACCAAGATCTTTCACCTCTTTGAAATGGTTGACAAACTAGGATTCTCCTAATCAGCCACTATGAATAGGGTAGCCGGCTCCCTGTTGGGAAATACCTGGAGATTTTAGGGGCGGAGCCAAAGGAAGGTGGAGTTTCGGGAGGGGAGTGACTTTAGTGGGGTATAGTGCCATAGAGTCCACCTTCCAAAGCGACCATTTTCTCCAGGTGAACTGATTTCTGTCACCTGGAGATCAGTTGTAATAGCAGGAGATCTCCAGCCACCACCTGGAGGTTGGCAACTCTAACTGTGAATAGGATAATTTTGCTTTTTACATATGAAGAAAGCAGCAGGGAGAGAAAAAGACCACCACACTATATGGAAGTCCTTACATTGTTTTATTGTCACTCATGTTTTTACAGATCTCACCAGGCCTTCATTGTAGATATTGTGATGGATTAAAATCAGTTAATTAAAGCATTTTACCTTTAATCATCTCAAGGGTAATATTTTTGAGTAGGCACTGAAAAATAAAGTCTGACACTTTTCCCCTTTGATAAATCCTGTTCTCTAACTCCTTCTACATGTAAATAGCTTTCCTGATCCTTTATTGCACAATCTGCTAATTTGGGGCGGGAGGGGGGGAGGAAACAGCTGTTTGGTAGACAGCTGTTTCGTTTAACAAACAACTGAGAAAACTGCTCTCTTGGATGTAGTAAACAAACAGGGAAAAAATTTGATTTAAAATTGTTGGGACTCATGCGATCGCACTACTGTGTGCGCTGTGATGAGGCATGGGAGTACAGATATCCCCCCCTCCCAGTCCTGTGGTGTCTTAAAAGCATCATTCTCAGCAATCCACTTTTGGTTTTGGCAAGTACTGTAACTCACTGACTTTATAAACTAATTCTACAGTTTAAGTGGCTTTTAAGTGTGACAATGGGATTTCCAGTGTCTCTTGCAAACCTATATGAAAATTCATATATCCATGAAAGAATCCTATTGTTGTGCTTAAGTTAAACTGATGCATTTATATTACTGCAAAAGAGGGCAAAGGTATGTCTGTCGTGCAGGGCAGAGCTATTTAGATCTGCAGTGCTTCCCATAAAAACCTTTATTTTATTTTCTTAAAATAAGAAATGGCCAGTTTCAAAGAAATGTCACACCACCACCCAGAGTTTGGCTGTGGTCCAGCAATACTGCCTAGGAGAGAAGCAGCCTCTGATTGGAGGACTCCGGAGAAAACTTCTTTACCAGAACCAAAGCTGGTCACAGTGCCCACATGAGAAATCCATTTGCAGCCATGGTAGCTCTAGAATTGTTATACAAGGTCAAATAATCATACCTGCTTCTGATCTTACAGTTATGGGAATTCAAGTGGCACCTTCCCTTTGCCAAAGCCCGAGATATAGGGTAGATGAAGAAGATAGCAAGCAGAATGTGGAGGGAAGTCAGCCATACAGAAAGTGACTTTCCTTTGTTCAGTAGGTTCTTTGGAGCCATAGAATGAGTACGTAGTTATATTTTGATGTGTTCTTCAATTCAGGGCTCTTAAATCTGAATCCAATACTTTGGGTAAAGTTGGCTACAGCTGCCAAAGTAACTAGTTTTTGGGACTCAACTTGTGAGTGTACAACCTTACAGGACTGGTTTCTTGTTTGGACCTGAGAAAGGCTAGAGGCTTGGTCCCTTGGCTTTAGCTGTCTGGATAGTTAAAGGGAGTGGTAGTGGTGATACCCTAGGTGTGTGGACACACATTTCAGCCTTTTGGTTTTTTGCCCCTGCCATACCAACCACCTTCCTGGAGCAAGCTTGGGAGTTTAGCCCACTTAGCAATGCTGTGGAGGTGGTAGATTTGTGACAACGATCACTTCCATCTCTGGAAGAGAAAGGAAAGGGCTATTTCATCCCCTTCCCCCTCCCTGTGGCAACCTTCTGTCCCGCATGGCTATTAGGCCAGGTGGATCTCACAACCCAGGTAATAAACTTTTCCAAGGTTGGGAAGGACTGCTGGGGGAAGGGGAATGCTGAAAAGATCTGTGATCCACAGATTGAGGGATCCAACCCATTGGTATCCCCATGAACAAAAGCCTGCTTTTGCATAAAGGCTGGTTCATGCATAAGAGTTTACTGATAAGCAAGGCTATAGAGGTAGCATTTTACATTGATGTATTTATTTATTTTTATCCTCTTTTCTTCCTCAAAGGGAAACTAAAGCAGCTAAGGTAGGGAGCATGGCTGTAAAGCATGCGTAAGTGGTAGAAGAAGGGAGAGGCTGAGGAGAAAGGAACTTTGCAGGGGCCTCTGGTCAGTGAAAGGGAAACAGGAATCTTGGAGAAGAAGGAACAAGGGGTGAATAATCCCCTTCCTTTTGGCTGAGACCAAAAAGGAGAGGATTTCTGCCCACTCATAGATGTAAAAAAAAACCCCAAGTTATCTGTCACAATCCATGAACATTTATTTGCTTTACAGTAATTTAGAAGCCATCTTGTTTAACCATTTTGGATCAGGACTAATTTTATTTGCTTTTTTCAACCTAAGGCTGTTTTTTTTTTTTTTAAGAATGCCTCCTTCTTTTATTCTTATCAGTTTTCTTGGTTGTTGCACTTTCAAATCTTTAATAATGAGCTGGAACGATGTCTGAAATATCATTAGACTGTGCCACCATATGGCTGAGATTAAAAATGAATACAACAACTGCACATCTGTCAAATGCAACTTATTATTTAATGAGAAACCAGGACTCCAGGATAAAAAGTCTTTGTTTCCCTTGTTACAATACAGATTTATTTCTCTTGACCATCTGGCCAACTGGGTATTGTTTTAATTCAGACATAAGATTGCAAAGGTGTCAAGGAAATTACTTGCGATGTTCAACTGGAGTTCAATTAATAGATTCTAAGTTTCATACATTGTCTGGTTAAATGTATTTCTCAATCAGAGCTTCAAGGATGGGACTAATTGCTATGGTTCATTTTTTGAATTGTATAGGATTGGAAGAAAAGGAATCTGATAGAGTTCTTTGGGGAAGGGGGGTTCTTAAATTTTGAAGTCAGTGGCCTTAGAAGGATATCACTGTTTAAGACTGCACTAAAAATAGCCTAGTTTGTGCTGGAATAAAGGTTTAGCAGCAGAATTTTACCATCAGTGCAGTCTATACAAAACTTAAGCCATTAAAATCAATATCAAACACAAATGAGGAAAGTTATGCAAGCTTAAACCCATTGACCTCACTGTGTTCAAAAATGTTTAATTCTGTGTTGAACTATGGCCAAAGAGATTAGCACTGACTGATTCACAGTGGGCCGTAGCATCAGAACCAAGAACCTATAATGATATATTTTTAATTTACCTTTTGATATCGCACTTCTGTTTCATACTTTATAAGACAATTTGGTAAATATATGCTGGTGGCACCCTCCTCACACTTATCCACTCTTGTGGGGATTCTTGGGGGAATTGAGGTGACGGTCAAGCCTGCAGCTTTCTCCTAACCGCCATACCAATCTGGGAGACGAAGCTGGGTGGCTGCAGCAGCATTGGGAATGAGAAGACCCTCCCCAGCTCTTCCAGGCTCCGTGAAGGGCTGAAGCAGGGCGAGGGAGGCATCCGGCTGTCAGACCTCACAGATGGGCCAGGAGGAATGCTGGGAGGAGGCAGCAGGAGCGATGGGAGGCTGGGAGGCCTGCAGGAAGAGGTGGCAGGAGAAGGGCTGGGTGAGCCTGGCATGGGCTGCGCCAAAGGGGAAATCCAGCAAGAGGACTGGTCAGCCAGCAGAAGGGAGGGAGGCAGGAGCTGGGCAAATGACCTGGGGAGGCCAAGGAGCATGTGGGGGACAGGGGCACCAATCTATTGGGGGCAGCGCTGGTCAAGGGAGAGACCTTTGAGGGTATCAAGGGAAGGAAGTCTTGAGGGATGACATTAGGCCCTGAGTGAGCAGGGCACTATCCCCAAGGAGACTGGGGATTGGAGGAGCACGGGGTAGCCCCATGCCCTGGAACCCTTTATTTAATGGGTTCTCATGCAGCCAAGGAGGATGGGCCAGATCACTCCTAGCTAGCCAGTGGGTGAAGCAAGAGCTGGAAGAAAGGACTTAGGGTCCTGCAAAAAAAAACCCCTTCTTTTATTTGGCTTGTTTCAGCCCGCTGTCCAAAAAAGGGGGCCTTTCACTCTATTTGTCATTGCATACCTGCATGCTCCCCCAGCAGCATGAGCATGCAAAGCATTTGCCTTTGTTTTGAAAACGAGGATGGGGGGTATAGCTAAAACTTTGCCTTTATTCCCATATCTGCTGTGCCTGCAAAACCTTTGTTCCTCCCTAGCAGGTGGAGGGTAGAGCCCCAAAAAACTAAATAGCTAAAGCAAACAAGAATGGTACTTCCCAAAGCAAATTTCTCAGTGTAACAATTGGCAGAACATGGAAACTGTGCGTAGAAATGCCGAATGGGATTATCCTGTTTGGATTGCAACATAGATTGTTTTGGCTGGGCGGCATCCCTGTCAGGCACGAATCTCCTGAATCACTCCCTCCTGTTGCCGCCTACTGCAAAAAAATGAACCGGACAATGAGGCACCAGAATAATTGTCAGACTGGATTGCCTCTGATCACTTCCAAATGTCGGAGATAATTCTGTATGGATTTGGAGCATTTACATATATGAATGTTGAGTGAGATCTTGATTAGTAAAATTCCAACTGCACATTTTTAAAAATATGCCTGCTTAAGGGGTTTGTGATCACAACCCATATGTTCTAAAATCAAGCTGACTGCTTTGCCTTTTAGGGACACATACATTTTGGAAAGCTGTCTTCCTAACTTCCCAAACCTCAGTTGTACTTTCCAAGGATGTTCTCTTTGTTCGAACAGATAATGAGACAACCCAGAATCACAGAACACTTCATTCATCTCCCTCCTCAAAGAAGTGCTGCTTCAGGGGTTTGTGTCAAGGTAATTTACCTTGCTGTACTACCTATGCCCTGAGAAAATGAAAATGACTATTGTTCTCAAAAGGTTTCATAAGGGAGATTGTTTTTTGAAGTCTGCTTGAAGTCACGGTATTGGCATCTGTTTCATTAAGAGCACATCCTATGTGACAGTTTTTGCACCGCTTTGGGTCAGAGTGACTGACCTTACCGACAAGATGAGCAGCTAACTAGCATTTTAGTTCAGTTTCGTCTATACAAATTCAGACTTGCTCAACGTTATCCAGTGTAAGGCTCCCAGAGACTCTTCCAACAAAACGTTTTCTTCCACAGGAATGCTTTTGGCACGATTCCTTTGGTGGCACATATGTGGGAAATGTTCCAATACAATTGGTCATTCATGTAAGCCCTTTTCAGTCGTTATGCTTCCAGAGTTCCTATTATGTGTACTAGGAAAGCACACCATGTATGATTGTCTCCATACCATTTTATCAGAAAAGGCCAGTGAATGTAGATTCCAGATTTGGTATGCATGCTCAGAAGCCCAGATTTTTCAGAGTATATGTTTATAGATACTGAAGCCGGAATATATATGGATTACCAAATTCAGACCAAATGGTTATCACTAGTATTGAGAAGGGCACACATAGTATGCTGCCCTGATATGCGCAATAGGATTGGTGGAAACATAACTGAGAAGAGCTGTAGATGCTCTGGCTTGCTTCCACAATCAAGAGTTAGGTGGAGTTTCTATATAACCTAGCTGTAATCTCCCTGGATAGCCCAGGCTAGCCTGATCTCGTCAGATCATGGAAGCTAAGCAGGGTCAGCTGTGGTTATTACTTGGATGGGAGACCACCAAGGAAGTCCAGAGTGGCTATGCAGAAGCAGTAGTAGTAAATCACCTCCGTTTATCTGTTTAACAGAGTTTCAATTGAGGCATATGCTGTAACACTCACAGTTCAGCTTACCCAGATCTACTTAATAAAAAAATCACCTCATGCTGATTTCTTCATGTCTAACAATAATCATCTGATTAACCCTGCATTACTTTCCTTGGACATGAAGAAGAAAAATGGGAGAGAGGGTGGGGCATACCAGTGCTTGTAAAAGAGAGCAACAGCATTGTGAGTATGAGGTAAACATGTATATGGCATGAAAGGGCAGGTTTCCTTTTGTAATATATTGTGAAGAGGAACACAAGGTGGAGTTTACCCAGGCATGCATAAATCTTTTTGCCAAAGGGAAAAACAAAAGAGTGTGGATTTGATTAGATATGAGAACAAAAAACCCACATTGTTTGGCTTTGCTCCAGATGTGCTGAAAGATAGAAGAGCCAGGGATGATGTGAAGTACTGAAAGGACACATCTTAATGCTGGCATCAACAGCACAAGGGGAGGCTACTTGATGAACGGTGGTAGACTTTGTTTCTCTCTTTTTAACAAGACAATAAGGGTGATAGGGACTAAGCAGAAGAGAGAGAAGGCTTACAATGTGGGAAAAGACCAAGTGGGAGAGGTTACTTAGAAAAAGCCCTGTTGACTGAAAATCAGAAACTTTATCAATACCAAGGAAGTACACATGAAGCTGCCTTATACTGAACCAGACCCTTGGTTCAAAGTCAGTATTGTCTACTCAGACCAGCAGCGGCTCTCCAGGGTTTCAGGTAGAGGTCTTTCACATCACCTACTTGCCAAGACCCTTTAACTGGAGATGCCAGGGATTGAACCTGGGACCTTCTGCATGCCAAGCAGATGCTCTACCACTGAGCTACAGACCCTCCCCAAGTATCCAGAATCACAGCCTGATGATCAAACCAGCACAGGAAAGAGAAAGGAACAGACCCAAGTTTAGGATTCTTTTTTTAAAATATAAGTTATTGACATTTCATAAATAAAATGAGTAAGTTTGGCATATTTTGACATAACACAAAATGAGACAAATAGAAAGTATACTCCTCCTCACAACACATGGGAGTAGAATTATTTTTAACAGAGAAAAGAAAAGCTAGTTTTAGAGAAGGTGAAGATTTGTTTGTGACAAAGGCGACTATATTTTTCAAAATAAATAATAGCCACTCCTAGGGCTATCTGGATAACCTAATATACAAGAGTTTGTAATAAATTTAATACATATAAAAGGAGTGAAATGCCTGTAATATTGTATCAATACCCAATGACAATAAAACAGAAGGTTGAAGATTCAAAGCAGTTTGTTTATTGGCCCAATACACACATCGGGTGAAAATTGACCAAAGTGCCGGACAATTCACACACACATCAAAGGATTGCAAGCACTAATATAGTCTTTGGTAATGGGTGGTACAAAGACGCAATACATAACGTAGAGTCCCAAATACCCAATACTAGGGACCCCCGGATTAGCATACCCTATTAGAGAATTGGAGGCGTTGCGTAGAAAGTGGTGATCTAATGCTCACTAATGAGCAAAGAAGCCCCACCACTGTCAGGTGCTTCTTTGTTTGATGCTAAGTCACTGCCATCCTTATCTTGGACCTTGGTTCCTGCCAAGGCTAACTAAGGAGGTTCCTAGCTGGTCCTTTATCTCTGGAAAACCAGCCTATGAAAGCATGCTAAGACCATCTATGGATTCTTTAATTAGCTTCTAACTAAGGAGCAAAACTGGGCCTCTTATACTTGAGGCATGTAACATACACAAGTGCTTGGTGTGACTATAGTAATGGATGCCAACTCATATACTGAGTGTGGCATGTTTATAAGTGCAGATATACTTTATTGAGTACAAAGAATATAATTCAAATCAAAGAATACATTTCCCATAGCATATAATGATTTCAGGCATTACAGGAGTCTCACAGACAGACTACAAGCTGCTACCCAGAGTGTCCTTGATTGAGATTAGTAGAGTAAGTCCAACATGAATCCAGATACAACCCTTTTTCTGGCCTAGTAAGAATGGTAAGAAAAGGTCATGATTGAAACTTGAAGTATCCCAGTGGTGTGTGACAAACTGCACTGTTTTCCTTCTGGTCCCATTATGAAAGCTGCTGGGTCAAAACAGTTTTGGGGATTCCTATAGTGGGAATAAGCCGTATTAAAGATGCACTTTTCACAGCGTTGGTTTTGAATAAACCCTCTAATTAGAGCATAGTATTATTATTTTTAACCATCCTACTTATCAGTCACTGAAACAACAATTCCAGTTTGATAGTAAACTCTCTTATAAAAGAGATTCTGCCATAATTCCCGTGGCTACAGACTCTGGAGCTTCGATGTGATTTTTAAACTTATAAATATGCCTTCTCCTTTTTTACTTTTGTTTTAAATATCTCCCCCCACACACACACACGCTTAATCAAGCAGATGTCCTGTGAATGGCTGACTCTGCTTCCCTTCCCTTCTGTTCCTCCTGCCACTGCGTGGTTGCTGAGGTGGTGGCATAGGCAGCTCTGCCAGTACTGGGTGGCCCTGCAATTGTTGGAAAGGATATCACCCTGGCCTCCTTTCTTCCACATGGAGAAGATGGTATGACACATGCTGCACATCAACTTCAGGCCTAGCGGCATCTCGCACTCTTGCTTGCTGGGTTCCTGATGGAAGTGAAAAAGGCTGTGTGTCAGCAGCAGCAGCCGCCACTACTGGAAGTACAGGTTTCTGGGAATGCTAGAGGCAGGGCTAGATGGAGAGGAGATGCTATTGCAAGACTCTAAGATACAGATGACTGTTGGGCACGCAGCTATCCTTGCATGAATAGGAAGTTTAGGAAGCAAACTACAGGATGCATTTCTTCACTTGTTTATACTAGCTGGCATGTGTTCCCCGCAGACACACAGCAGCTGCAGGGAATTGCTTATTTTAAAAAAGAGAGAGTTCAAACAGTCTAAGATTGGCACCACAGGGAGAGGAAGGTTCCTCCCCCCTTTCAGCAGTTTTCTTATCCAAAACTGTGCTGGAGGGGGGAGTTATTTTGCTAGTTTTGCTGCTCCATTTGGAGTATCTGTGCACACGGAGCAGCAAAATAGGCAAAATGACTTTCCAGCCACATTTGGGCTTTTTTTTATTTTTTAAAGGAGCAGTTCCCTGCCGTTGCTGTGTGGCAGCAAGGAACATGGGCAAACTAGCTTTAAAAAAGTGCCAAAATGTATCATGTAGTATGCCTCTAATATTTGGACGCATGAAGCTGTGTTATACAGAGTCAGACCAATGGGTTTATCTAGCTCATCATTCTCTACACTGCCTAGCAATTGGTATCCAGAATCTCACGCTGAATAATGTCTTTCACAACAGCTATTACTTGAGATCCTTTCAAATCAAGATACTAGAAAGATGTTGGGAACATTCTGTTTGCAAAGGGACTGAATCTTGTATTTGCAAAGCTCGTTCTATACCCCTGAGTCCACAGCTCCTCCTATATTTATTCACTTCAGAGTGGTTGTTCTTCATATGAGGGTCATATGGCCTTTGGGAGCTATTTACAAATCTAGGAGGGAGCAATCAGATTTCCAACAAAAACATTGGTTATATGTTGCCCTCTGGGTCAAATTTAAGATGCTGTTTACTTAAAAGCTCTTTATGGATTTGTGTTACAATCTCCATCAGTGGTGTAGGCCTTGCTCCAAAAGCTTGCTTGTTTGAGAGAAGAACAAATGCCGAATAACAAGCCCTTTACTTCTGTGCCCCCAGCTCTGAAATACTCCAAGCAACTCCTCTCTTGTCTGTTTTTGGAAAGATAAGCTATTCTTCATCCTGCAGGGTGTTCATCTCTTGGGAACTTCTGGGTGTTTTGAATTCTACAATTTTAGACTATTGGATTTTATTCTTATTTTAATGTTGTTTTAATTGTGAGTCACCTTGAGCAGTGCAAATGAAGTATAAAAATGTTTTCAATGAATAAGAATAAACAGTCGACATAAGGTAGCTCAAGCTGCACAAGCTGGGGAAATTATTAAGATAACATTTGTAAGTGGAGAAGGTTTGGTAATCACAAAGAAGAAGGAAAAGAACCATCCATGCCTTTAGTGAGCTGATCAGCAAAGGGCAGAATCTGGGATATGTTACAAAATTTGGTTTTCTGGGAATCTCACCTAAACTTTCCTTACTTTTAAAACTTCAAGTTACAAAAGCATTATATATATATATATATATATATATATATATATATATATATATATATATAGCTTTAAAGATGTGTGGCATGTGAAAGCTCAGAAATTAGTGACAACAGGGAAGAGTTTTGGTTTGAGAACGGGAATTATTTAACACAAGTTTGTGTTTGCTAATACAGAATTATCCTTCATCCTATAACTTCTTGAAGTGAATAACTACATGTTTAAACGTTACATCACAATGGGCTATCCATGTAATTCTCCAAGTATGATTCCATGAGCAGGATTCTTACAGCACCATTTGTAGACTTTCTGTTCTGCTCAATCCTCTTCTACTGCAGAACACACTCAAAATATATCCCAAATCTACTTGGTTCTGCAGTGTTCCAGACTTGTGATAATTCAATTAAGCAACATTATTAATTTATTAGAAAATGTTTGTTTTCCTTTTCCACCCCTTCAATCTACAGTGAGTTACATAAATGAGTCCACTAGCTCCAGTCAGTTTGTGATTGCCTTATATAATTTGTCCTGAGCACAAACCTGAAGACAGGTTCCTGCAAAGTAACATTTTTTTGTACTCAATATACTCAATTATGAGCAGAACAACATAGAGAGGTAGAGGCAAAAAACCCCCTACCAAGATCAGTTATGGACAACAGCTGGATTTTATTCAACTGGGACCAGGATATGTCTCAGGAAAAAAAGGATGGCTACCTTGTCTTCCCCTGTAGAATAGCTGAGTGAGCATACAACTGGTGCTGGTTCCATTCTTCAGTGTTGACTGGGAAGAGGCAGTAGCCCTAGCATGTAGACAGTGTCAGCATCTGGTAAGATCAGGTAGCTGCCTTAGACTGGGGTCAATCAGCTGAGCTTTGGACCTCGTGTGATCTGTACATCATCCTCTTGATTGAGCTCCCAGACTGTGATTAGTATAAGGAAGACATTTTGCTTGGGATAACATTGTGGTTCTCTTTCCTGGGCCCACAATAAAATAGAGCTGGCCCTGCTGGCAAAAAGTGCTAGAATACTGGACTAGGACCAGGAAGACCTAGGTTCAAATACCCACATTATGACACCCACTTGATGACGCTGAACCACATGGGAAGGATAACATGTAGTGGTGGAAAATGCTGTCACCCAACACCACATTTCAAATGAATCAACGTTCTCCCTGTCAGCATTCTTCATTGTCCAACTTTCACACCCATACATAGTAATGGGGAACACTATGGTATTGATTATGTTGATCTTGGTAACCAGTGACACATCCATATTCTGTCCTAACAGTAGCCTCTTGTCCAGAATAAAGGTAGCACACCAACACAATCGGATGTTGTGGCACACCCATTTCTTTTAGAACAACCACAACTTTCATGATCCACACAGTCAAAAGCTTTGCTGTAATCTATGAAACAAAAGCTGATTTTCTTCTGAAATTCTCTTGTATGCTCCAATAATGATCTGTAGTCAGATGCATTATCTGTTGTGCCACTGGTGCAACTCACTGAAGAAAAGGTGGGGTAAAAATGCACTAAAGAAATAATGTTTAAAATGAGACCTGCTGGATCAGAGCAAGAGTATATCTAGAAAAAGAAGAAGAGTTGGCTTTTTTATGCTGACTTTCTCTACCACTTAAGGAAGAACCAAACTGGCTTACAATCACCTTCCCTTCCCCTCCCCACAACATACACCCTGTGAGGTAGGTGGGGCTGAGAGAGCTCTAAGAGAACTGTAACTAGCCCAAGGTTACCCAAGTGGCTTCATGTGTAGGAGTAGGGAAACCAACCCAGTTCACCAGATTAGCGTCCACCGCTCATGTGGAGTGGAGAATCAAACCCGGTTTTCCAGATTAGAGTCCACTGCTCCAAACCACCACTCTTAACCACTACAGCACGCTGCCTCTCGAGAATCCTATTTTTAACAGTTGCCAACCATAGACATCTCTGGTAAAGATTACATAAGTATATCAGTTCTCCCCTTTGTCTTTAGCATTTGGTATTCATAGGCATACTCCCTCTGGACATGGAGGTTCCAACTTGGCTGTCATGGTTAATATTAATTGATTCATCCATTAATTTGTCTATTTGAAATCCTATCTGAACATCATCATATATTGTGGTAATTAATTCCATGTGTTGTGGGAAATAGTATTTCTTTTTATCTGCACCGAGTCTACTAACAATCAATTTCCTCTCCTAATATTTTGGAGCTTCTCACCATCTGCTTGGGTCTTCACTGTCCTGAATACATTTGCATCATCTGTATACCTGGCTACAAATTACTTACCTCTGACTCTAGATCAGTTATGAATAAATGGCACCAGTCCCAGTACAGATTGGGAGAAGCCACTGGTTATTCCAATTCACGTTCCAGAACTTGCTTTATCAACTTTCATTCTTTATTTTACAGTTTTGTGTTCTTTTTAATTTCCCTCATTTAAACATGATTTCCACTTTTTAGAGGAAACATTTAATGGCTTCCTTGACTCTGCCAATTAATAACATCACCTCTTGGGATGGACCGAATCCCTGTTGACCTTCTATACTCCAACCCCCAACAACAGGTCAGACTGTTTGGCAGGAGCATGAGCAGGAGATCTCCTATGCAGCATTACATACACAATCCACCCTTTTGTTGGCCACCTTGAGTAGGTCTCTATTGGCGGCATATACGTTTTGTAAATAAATACATAAATAATATTGTGAATTACAATCTCTGGAAGGAGCCTCCATAGGGTTGCCAGGCCCCTCTTTGCAACCGGCGGGAGGTTTTTTGGGCGGAGCCTGAGGAGGGCGGGGTTTGGGGAAGGGAGGGACTTCAATGCCATAGAGTCCAATTGCCAAAGCAGCCATTTTCTCCAGGTGAACTGATCTTTATCGGCTGGAAATCAGCTGTAATAGCAGGAGGTCTCCTGCTACTACCTGGTGGTTGGCAACCCTAAGCCTCTATTTCTAATTTCCTACCGGGGGAAAAAAACGTACAGACCAAAACTATTTCTAAAAGTATTCATGTTATCCTACAATGGTTCATTATGTTAAGAGTTCAAACTGCTGGCAGTTTTCAAAAGCCAGCTCTAACTGTACAGGGCAACAACGGTAAATACTATATGACTTTCAAATCACTTTGGCTGCTTGCTTTTCCTCATTTGCAATAGTGCCGGGGAGAATAAGGGAACGGGGAACATTCAAAGGTTGACGATAAGCAGAGAGGCTAGTCCTTGAGGTTCTTCATTAGAGAAGAATGCCTCACATTTCCAGGCAGCACTTTTGCTGAACATGCTAGGCCATCTGCTCTCGAGGCGTTTGGTTCCATTTCAGACACGACTGGCTTCAGCCCATTTCTATCAGTTGCTTAAAAAAAAAGTTCCTAAAATGAATGAGCATCCCAAAACACAAATCACTTCTTTTTTTTCTTTTGTTTGCAATTGTTGTGGTAAACTTTCAAAACAGCGTACAGGGAGAGACCGCATGTGTGCTGCCCTGAAGGGGTGCAGAATCTTATTCCTCGGTGATTTCTGCCATGAATACTTTCATTTGAATATTTCAAAACAACGCTGATCATTTTTGCTAGGCACAATTTAAGTTCTGAACTCTAAGGCAGCTAGCCTAGGAGCACTTTGATTGGCAAAATCCCACTGACGCTTATGAGGTTCCTGAAGCACAAGCGGCTCCAGGAGCGCAGCCAAAAAGGAAATTTTTTAGAAGGGTGTAATTCAAAGTCACAAACAATTTATGTGTTCTAATTAAAAACCAGGACAAAACTTCAACAAACGCTGAGGCTAAAATGAAGAGGTGTAGCAACTTATGGCTCATGGAAATTTTAAATATTTGGTCGCATATAAACTATTGTTACACATTCTTTATAGGGCTGCCTTTGAAGACAATTTGGAAACGGTGACTGGTGCAAAATGTAGGATCCCTTTGATCAGGGGCAGACCACAGGGTTTGTACCACTCCTATCTTGTGATTTTTGCACAGGCTGCCTATTGGTTTCCGAGTCCAGCTCAAAGAGCTGGTGGTTACCTTTAAAGCTCTTCACAGCCTGGGACCTACATACCTGCCGGGCTGTCTTTTTAAAGATGAGCCCATGTGGCAACTTCATTCCGCTCAGCAGCACCTGCTGATTATCCGTGACCCTGCAAAGGTGTATTCTGTTGTTTCTTTCACTGTAGTGATTCTAGCCATGTGGAAGAGAAATTAAGAAGGCCCCATTTCTTCTGCAGCCTTGACAGGGTTGTAAGACTGAACTTTTAAACAATTTGTTGCAATGTCTTGATGGTAGTGTGATGTTTTATAGGGCTTTTGCAGCCCATTCCTGAGCCTCAAGGATAAAAGTCCTTTGGAGGCCAGGAAGGGGCTGCACCTGCATTTGGGCCCCCTGCACTGGCGCCTGTGCCACTTACTCCGTGCAGAGTGGCCCCAATGCCGGCGGGGAGGCCCAGCAGTGCTACCCAGTGCTGAGCCTTCCGCGGGCATCCTACCAGCGCAAAGCCCACGCCAGGGGTGTTCCCGGGGCGTGCCAAGGGGGCGGAGCTGCCAGTAGGCAGCTTCCTATCCAAATTCGGCCCAGCACACCAGCAGGGAGAACAGCGTTGCTGTGCCTGCTTTTTTTTTTTTTTGCAGGTGCAGCCTTGCTGTTCTCAATGGGGCAAAATGCCCTATTTAAAAATTAAAAAGCCTCTGAAAGGCTTTAAAATCCTTTTGGTGGCTGGGAAATGGCTTTGGGGTGCCACGGAGGCGCCGCGGCCACACCATCCCCGGCTGCTGAAAGATCAGGAATGGGCAGTTAATCTGTTACCCACTTAGGGTCCTGTTTGTCTGGAAGAAAAACAGGCTTATGCATGTATTTTTTTTAAAATAAAGCTATAAAGCAGGGAAAACTGCTTTAGTTTCTGTATACAGCCCCCCTTTAAAGTATTGCAACAAGGTCCTTATCTATAGGAAGGCCTTAGCTGGTGTAAAATTATTATATTTTATTTTTGGCTCATTCCTTTCCTTTAATATTTGGATTTTGCAGTTTTTTTGTTTATTGATTTGGAAACAGTCCTATAGGAAGGTCTCTTTTGCAAGCCCAACTTAACTGTACAAGAATTTTTCAAGATAAAATGATAAAAACCTCATTCTTAAAAGCCTGCATGAAAGAAATTTTTTTGGCCTGGCCTGTAAGACGATAAGGTAGGTGCCAGTCAAGCCTCAAGAGGAAGAGTATTCCAAAGGCAAGGTGCCACCACTGAAAATGCCCTGAATCTAGTTACCACCCTACTCACCTCTGTAGGCAAGATAGGGTTGCCAACCTCCAGGTACTAGCTGGAGATCTCCTGCTATTACAACTGACCTCCAGCCGATGGAGATCAGTTCACCTGGAGAAAACAGCCGCTTTGGCAATTGGATTGTATGGCATTGAACTCCCTCCCTTCCCCAAACCCCGCCCTCCTCAGGCTCCACCCCCAAATCCTCCTGCCGGTGGTGAAGAGGGACCTGGCAACCCTAAGGCGGGATCACAGAGAGCAGGGCCTGAAAAGGGGATCTTAATAAGCAAGCTGGCTGCTGCATTTTATCCAAAATATGTCTTAGTTAAAAATGTTATGGTCTTTGCATTTGATTCAGATTTGGTGAGCCTCTTGGACTATATATTTGATTGAGCAGAATATAAACCAGTGAAATTGGATTGTTGGTCACAGACTGTCATGGCAAAACTGATTTGGCCATCCCCCTTTATACTACATTGTTATGTTTCATAGTCCTAGTTGTGAAATCTAGTTCATTGGATGATTTGTGCCGCTTTTATTTCATTGCTCTTTAATTGTGTGATCCAGTTGCGCTGTTCTTTCGTTACATATTATACAGGCCCTCATTGCATTTGCTTTTAGAACTCTATAATCTGCTCTAAGTCTCAACAAGAGGGAAGGGGAAGATACATGAAGTAAATAAAACGAACGGATAAAGAAAATTGTTGTTTAGATTGGGAATGGGGTAGAGTTAACAGGAACTGGAAAAAGCCACATTTAGATCACAAAAAACGCTTTCCCTGAAGTATAATATTTGAAGCTCTCACTCAGCTGCTTGTTTGCAGTTGACCTTTACATATTCGACAGAGTTATTTCTCCATGCAACATTTCATTCAGGTTTACATCAAGTGTTAAGGTGTTAACCTCCATTTCCCTTCTCTCTTTTCTCTTCCTCGGGGGAATTTTGGCAGCCTGCTAAAATATTCAATGAACCACAAACATTCTAAAGAGCTGTGAGCCCCATCCTCTCCAACATGTCTCAGCAGCAGCAGCAGCTTCAACTCCAGTATGTAGCAGCCAAAATATCTTTAGCAAGAAGTGGAGAAGAGGAGAAGTTTTTTCTGAGACTGAAGAATAGAAACCATTGTTCTTGCAGTCCAGTCCAGGCCTTTTTCTGTGCCAAGAGACTAGGAGGCCCCGTCCCTGCCTAGAAAACTGGCCGACTTCAATCTGTTGTATGTCTTTCTTTGATGTTCAGCCATATTTTTGGTCTTTAAAGGAATACGGGGAAACAGCAGTTTGTAAACAGAATTCCACAATACCCCTCACTTTCAACTTTCTTCTTTAAAATGCTATGATATGCCAATGATAGGGTCAAAAATAAAGCCTATACTGGGATTTAAATGAAACATAGCACTTCTTTTTATTTCTCAAAAAACATCATCAACAACAACAAGAACAACGGAGTTGTGCTTTGAGGTGGTAAGCTCTTCTTCCCTGGAGGTTTTTAGGAAGAGGTTAGATGGCAATCTGTCAGCAATGCTGATTCTATGACCTTAAGCAGATTATGAGAGGGAGGGCATCTTGGCCATCTTCTGGGCAGAAAGTAGGGGTCACTAGGGGTGAGGTAGTGGTGAATTTCCTGCATTGTGCAGGGGGTTTGACTAGATGACCCTGGTGATCCCTTCCAACTCTATGATTCTATAAAAACACCTGAAACCAGAAACAGAAGCAGACTATAAATTGTCTAAATAAAAATATAGATCACTTGGAATTATTATTCTGATGCTGTGGGGATGACTTTAAGAGTAAGTACAAGATGACTGTAGGAATTTGTCCATGCACATACATGTTGGTAATTGACAGAGAATGGTAACATAAGAAAGGCCATGCTGGATCAGACCAAGGCCCATCAAGTCCAGCAGTCTGTTCACACAGTGGCCAACCAGGTGCCTCTAGGAAGCCCACAAACAAGATGACTGCAGCAGCATTTTGCTGCCTGTGTTCCAAAGTACCTAATATAATAATAGGCATGCTCCTCTGATCCTGGAGATAATAGGTATGCATCATGACTAGTATCCATTTTTACTTGTAGCTATGAATACACCTCTCCTACATGACAGTGTGCAAAAGGAGGCTGGAAACATAACTTCCAGCTTGAATAAAGCCAGAGAAATTCAACATGGTAGAGAACATAAAGAAACACTGCAACCTCCATTTATTATTACATTTATATCTTCCCCCTTCTTCACCCTGGAACTCAAGTGGACATACATAGGGTTTCCAGGAGGTTTCCCATTCAGGTACTGAGTAGATCCAGGCATTCTCAGCTTCAGCAAGGGTGTTTTATTATGAGCCCTCCAGCCATAACTGAGGACTAGAAGCTTGGATTGCTGGCACTGTACCCCATTTTCTGATTTAAAAACACCCCAAGGTCAGGCTTGTTCCTCTAACTGCAGCAAAACAGTGGCCTGCACTGTGGGTGTTCTAGTATTTCCTGCGCAGAACCCCAAATGTGCATATATAATTGAAGAAAATACCTGGGGGGGGGATCTTAACACTCTTACAGTACAATTCAAATGGGGGGGGGAGCGAAAGGGGTTCAGAGCCAGCGTTACCCCAGTGCCAGCATTAGTGCCACTTGCACCGGCTAAAGTAGCACTAATGTTGGTGTTGGGGGGCACGTGGCAGTGTGAGGCTCAGGTATTGACACAGCCTTGTTGGCACTATTTTCCAGGCACAGAGGCTTGCAGTGGCATCAAAAGGGGTGTTTCCAGGGGCAGAGCTGATGTTAGTCATCTCCCAAAGCTCTTTTGCCCCAGGAATACCCCTTTTTGCAGGTGAGAGTCACACCTGCAAAAAGGCAGGCGTAGCCCCATGGAACTCTATGGAAAATTCCGTGGGGTTTTCTTGGAGGAGGCATTTTTGGTTTGCTGTGCTTGGCTGTGCCGACCCTGGGTTTGAGATAAGTACCTCTTGTTAGGATTGCGCTCTTAGATTCCAACGATTGGGAGATTCTCCTTCCATTGTACAATCTTAATAACCTATTTATGTGAAAGCTGCAAAACTCCTCACATTAGGCACCTCAATATTGGGAAGCCTGAAGCTGAAGCAAGGCAAAATACCATACACAGAGAGAAGTTCTTCAGGCATAGCCCACTGAGATGGATAGCCACTGCACTGGGGTGATGTGGGTTCAAAAATCTACTCAGCTACGAAGGCTACTGGTTGACCCTAGGCTAGTTTTTGCAAATGAAAGAAAAAAGGATAGAAAAAAAGAAACAGAACAACATAATACAGTTTCATCAAAAGAAAAAGATACGTATAATATAATAAACAATGAATGGTAATGACAATAATAATAAACGGTAAATGGTGATATAATAATAAAAATTGAGTGGTGATAACCATAATATTAAATCTAAGCATAAATTTCTAAAATGGTCCACTATTCACATAGCTTGTTGATTTCACCATTGCTGCATACTTTCCCAGTCTTTCCGACATGGACAATCTTCTGCTTTCCATTTTGTTGCAAATATAACTCTGGCCACCATTATAATATATTTGAATTAATTCTTCCAACATTTTGGGAAGATTTTTAGGCAAGATGCCCAGTAGCATACTTTTTTGTATTTTTGCAAATCCACCACATATGATAGAAGGTACCATCCAACCATTTTTGCATTTCCAACATTTCCCTTTATAATTTTTATCTATTTTCTCAATATCCGTAAGGGTGATATACCATCAATAAAATATCTTATACCAATTTCCCCTTAATATTTGACTGGCTGTAAATTTTTTATCTTTTGTCTTGCTATGGTTGGTTTTAAAAGAAATGGGTGTGCCACAACATCTGACTGGACAAGAGGCTACTGTTAGGCCATGATATAGAGAAACAGAATGGTTTCTAATTGGCAAAGGTGTCAGACAAGGATGCCTTTTATCTCCCTATCTGTTCAATCTGTATGCAGAACATATCATGAGGAAAGCTGGATTAGATTTAGATGAAGGTGGGGTGAAAATTGATGGAAAGAACATTAACAATGTGAGATATGAAGATGACACCACGTTGCTGCCTGAAAACAGTGAAGACTTGAAATGCCTCCTGTTGAAGTTTAAAACAAAGTGCCAAAGCAGATTTACAGCTGAACATCAAGAAGACAAAAGCAATGACTACTGAGGAATGACACAACTTCAAGATTGACAATGAGGCAACTGAAATTGTTCAAGATTTTCTATTCCTTGCTCTATCATCAACCAAAAAGGCCACTGCATCCAAGAAATCAGAAAGAGATTGAGACTGGGAAGGGCGGCCATGAAGGAGCTAGAAATGATACTTAAGTATAAGGATATGACACTGGTGACCAAGATAATTCATACTATAATATGCCCTGCTATTATGTATGGATGTGGAAGTTGGATGAAGAAGAAAGCTGACAGGAAGAAAGTTTATTAATTTGAAATGTGGTATTGGAGGAGAGTTTTACAGATATCGTGGACTGCCAAAAAGACAAATAAGTGGGTTTTAGATCAAATCAAGCCTGAACAGTCCCTAGAAACTAAAATGCCTAAACTTAGGCTGTTGTATTGTACTTTGGTCACATTATAAGAAGGCAATAGTCACTGAAAAAGACAATAATGCTAGGAAAAGTTGAAGGTGAGAGGAGAACCCAACATGAGATGGATTGATACAATAAAGGAAGCCAGGGCCCTCAGTTTGCAAAACCTGAGCAAGGCTGTTAAGGATAGGATGTTTTGGAGGACATTAATTCATAGGGTCGCTATAGGCCAGAAGGGACTTGATGGCGCTTAAAACACACAGCAAAACTAAACAGGCATGCTAACTATAACAAGACTGCCTAAATAAAGAGGTCTTTAAATAAACAAGGAGCCCCCGGTGCAGAGTGGTAAACTGCAGCACTGCAATCAAAAGCTGTGCTCACAACTTGAGTTCGATCCTGATGGAAGTTGGGTTCAGGTAGCCGGCTCAAGGTTGACTCAGGCTTCCACCCTTCCGAGGTTGGTAAAATGAGTACTTGGCTTGCTGGGGGTAAAGTGTAGACGACTGGGGAAGGCAATGGCAAAGCACCCCATAAAAATCTAGGCTGCCTAGAAAATGCCATGTGACGTCACCCCAAGGGTCAGTAATGACCAGGTGCCTACCTTGACCTTTACTGAAACAGCTGTTTACGCACATCCAACAGAACACTGATTTCTTATCTTCTCAGGCCAAGGGTAAAGAATGAAGTTTACTGGGTTAGGTGTATTTGCAGAATTGACTTGTAATTGTTTTCAGAACTCAGTTTCAGAACTCAGTCACGGCATATGGAAGGTAATAATAAAATGCAGCATTCCTCTCACCACTAAATAACCAAAGAGCCCACATCTACAGACCAGGAGGGGTTTGGGTAGAACCTCTCTATCAGAAACACCCCCCCGCAATACACCCTGCTCCCCCAGCTACTTAGTTCAGATAGAGTGAAAATGCACAGTTGCTTTAGCCTCCTTTATTCCCTGTTTCAGCCAGGATTCAGCCAGGATTGAATGCACGTTAGGCGAAAACGCATGCGTTCGATCCTGGCTGAAACAGGGAATAAAGGAGGAGAGAGAGAGAGAGAGAGAGAGCGAGAGAGCGAGAGCGAGAGCGAGAGAGAGAGAGAGAGAGAGAGATATGGGGGACCACCAAGGAAGGCCAAGGTTGCTGTGCAGAGGAAGGCACTGACTCTGTGAGTCTCGTGCCACGAAAACCCCAAAAGGGGTCGCCGTAAGTCGGCTGCGACTTGACGGCACTACCCCCACCCACACACACACACCAAACGTCCGAATAGGTAGTCCCAGATCCTCCCCAATATCTGCTCCAAAAGCACTCAACCCAGCCGAACTAAGGAAGGTTAGCAAATTGTGGAAACTGTCCCGAAAAGGGTTAGGCCAGCATCCGTCGACGGTGCAATGGGCAAGCAAGCATCTCAAGCAAGCCGCATCTCGGCGTTGCCTGTCCACGGAGCCCCCTTTTCTCCAGGAACGCCTCCCAGCGCCGCTCCTTTCCCCCCTGTCTGCAACCCGGCCGCTGGCACGAGCCCCCCTCCTTCCTTGCGCGCGCGCAGCTTCCCCCGCTCCCTCCTTGGCAGCCCCGGGCAGGCGTCCAGCTCCTCCAGGGAAGGCGGGCCCGGCCTGCGGGGACGGGGGGGGGGCGTGGGCGTGGGCGCGTGGGCGTGTCCCCGCTGGGCCCGCCCACCGTGGCTCCCCGGCTGGGAAGGCGGGAAGCGGGCGGGCCGCGCCAAAGTTCCCAGGCGGCGGGCTGGAGGGCGGCGAGGGCAGGCTCGCGAGCGGCAGCCAGACCCGGCCATGGGCCTCCTCGACCTGGCGCTCGGCCTGGCGCTGGCGACCGCGCTGGCCCTCTGGGCCTTCTGCGCCCTGGGCAGGAGGAGAAGGTAAGGGGAGCTGGCCTGGAAGGCGCCGCCGGCGGGCGGGCGAGAGCCCTGGAGTCGGGGGAGCGGCGGCAGCAGCAACAACAACAAAAGCAAACCTCCTCCTCCCCCCCCCAGCTGCGGTTGCCAGTAGGCTTGGGGGGGGGGGGGATGTTCTGTCCCTTTATTGAAGCAAATCCATTGCTGTGATTAAGTGGCTATTAAGTTTCTAGATCTTGTATTTCACGACCAAAAAAACCCCCACGTCCTCTTACTTAGGACCACTTCTAGATCTTGCATTTCACTACCCCCCCCAAAAAAAAAAAAAAAAACCCACGTCCTCTTACTTAGGACCACTTCTAGATCTTGCATTTCACTACCCAAAAAAAAATAAAAACAAAAACCACGTCCTCTTACTTAGGACCACTTCTAGATCTTGCATTTCACTACCCCCAAAAAAGCACGTCCTCTTGCTTAGGACCACTTCTAGATCTTGCATTTCACTACCAAGAAAAAAAAGCCCATCCTCTTGCTTAACCAGCCACTTCAATGCTGGTTCGATGACCTTCGGCAGTTCATGAGAGGGAGGGCAGCTTGGGCATCTTCTGGGCATGGAGCTGGGGTCGCTGGGGTGTGTGTGTGGGGAGGAGGCAGTTGTGAAATGCCTGCATTGTGCAGGGGGTTCGACTAGATGACCCTGACCCTGGGGGGGACCCTTCCAACTTTATGAGTCAAGCAACAACACAACTTTGAATCGTAGAAAAGGGCAAGAGTCCAATAGCACCTTAAAGACTAACAAAAATATTTTCTGGTAGGGTATGAGCTTTCGTGAGCCACAGCTCACTTCTTCAGATAATCTAATCTGAAGAAGTGAGCTTTGGCTCACGAAAGCTCATACCCTACCAGAAAATATTTTTGTTAGTCTTTAAGGTGCTACTGGACTTTTGCCCTTTTCTACTACTGCAGACAGACTAACACAGCGACCCACTGGGAATTAACTTTGAATCGTGTTAAGAGTTCCTTTTTTATTGCTAAATGCTTTGATAATGTTAATGAAAAAGTATAAAAGCACTAATATATATGGAAACCAGCGGCGGCCCGGGTCCCTAGTGGCTAGAGCCACTCTCTCCTCACTCGTTCCAAGGGGAAACTGAAGCCTCGGTAATGCCTGCTTAGTGGGTATCTGGAAAATTGCATTTTCGGGCTAAGGTGAGGGATAGGTAACAAAACCAGGCGAGGGAATTCTCCAAAAAGCTCAAGGTATGCTCCTGGTTGCCTCCCCAACCATTTCAGGTTGTTGCTTCTTGCCTCAGGTGGGAAATGGGAGGGGGCTGTGGCTCAGTGGTAGAGCCTCTGCTTCACATGCAGAAGGTCCCAGGTTCAATCCCCAGCATTTCCAGTTAAAGGGACTTGGCAAGTAGGTGATGGGAAAGACCTCTCCCTGCCTGAGACCCTGGAGAGCTGCTGCCAGTCTGAGTAGACAATACTGACTTTGATGGACCAAGAGTCTGATTCAGTAGAAGGCAGCTTCATGTGGAAGACTCTGCCTGATCTTTTATTATGCCGAACTCTAGAATTAAGTCTTGTCCAAACAATAAAGCTATGTGGAACCAATGCGCAAGGGCTGTCTTAATGCATTGGGCATGCTGCGCAGGTGCCCAGGGGCCCCACAAGCATAGGGGCCCCATGCTAATCTATGCATGTTGTGACTTGCTGTCAATGAATAAATGCATACTATACTAAACCATAAATATTTGTTATTGGGAAATGCATATTTAGCATGTGTTTTACTAAAGATAATGAACAATATTAATGTTAATTGAAACTTATAAAAAATCAGCTTCGCAGCACAGTGGGGCAGCAGCGTTTGAACTGGCTTTTACTCCCATGTATGGAAAATGACATCCTGAGGACCATTGACTTCAAGCCAGTTGTAAAGCAATTCACTGTAAACAAATTTCACAAATGTTTGTGTAGAACACTTGATTAATAATAAATAATTCATACTGTGCCATCTCCGTCTGTATGGTTTTTTAATTTATTTATTTATTGCATTTCTATGCTGCCCTCATTCCCGACAAGCCGGCTCAGAGTGGGTCACAACAAGATCAGAATCCTAAAACGTAGGTTAAAACATATAATAACATATACTTTAAAATCATTTTTCATTATACATTAAAACAAGATGGCATTTCCTTTCGTTTGCAGCCACTAAACAAGCCTGGTCAACAGTGGACCCCCAAATCAGGTTGGGGAGGCCATCATTTATATGCTGAAATGTTTGTGTTTTTCAAGGCTCATGTTCGATTGTTCAAACGTTTGTGTTGATTAGTCTTTGCTGTACAGCGTGTTTTTTTAAATGTTTAAACACTGATTTTGTTGGCAGTACCAATAAATATATCTTTAGTTTTATTGACCATTTACATTTTTATTCCTGTAAGTGGTTGTGTAGGGGCCCTAGTGTACTGCTTTGCCCGGGGGCCTATAATGCAGTTAAGACGGCCCTGCCAACGCACCATCCAAGTTACAGTGTAATTGTTGGGGAAATGAAGAAAATGAACTGTAAGGAATTTAAGAAAAGCAAGTATAAGTTTAAAGAAATCAGTTTCTCTCTGTCTCTTTTAAGAATCTGCTATTAGTCAGCTATGACTTACATACACAGTAGCTTCTAAAATGCTTGAATATCGAAAACAAGTATTCATAATTAATGGGTCAGAGGGTACTTTGATACCCCAAGCTTTAAGGAAACATGAATTTGGGAAAATAAGAGTTTTTTTGTTTAAACATTAGAAATATTGATTTTCACAGACACAGAAATGATGCTTTCTCAAATGTAAACATGGCAACGAAACATACCCTTTAACTGTCTATATAAGTCGTACAAAGACTGAAATGATTTGAGAATTCAGGAAATTGATTTCTCCATGTATCGATACATTAAAATCTATTTTTTCTAAGAGGATCTCTCTCTGGGTATGGCTGCAGCTCTATTGAACCTGGTAAAACCATAATTCTTCTTCACAATCCTAAATAGAGTTACACCCTTCTAAGTCCATTGAAGTTAGTGAGCCTCAGTGTAACTGTTCAGGATTGTGCTGGTAGTAGTAGTAGAAGAAGAAGAAGAAGAGTTGGTTTTTATATGCCGACTTTCTCAACCACTTAAGAGAATCAAACCGGCTTACAATCACCTTCCCTTCCTCTCCCCACAACAGACACCCTGTGAGGTAGGTGGGGCTGAGAGAGTATGACTGGCCCAAGGTCACCCAGCTGGCTTCATGTGTAGCAGTGGGGAAACAAATCCAGTTCACCAAATTAGCATCCACCGCTCATGTGGAGGAGTTGGGAATCAAACCCAGTTCTCCAGATCAGACTTCACTGCTCCAAACCAGTGGTCTTAACCAATACACCACTTATAGAACGAAAGTATGACCAGTTTGCATGTGCTAATACAGTTCCTTGACTTACTCAAATGTTTATTAAAAAAAAAAACTTTCTTCACCCAAAAACAACACTTAATCCAAATTTATGGCACTGGGACATCTCAGAGGACCAGCTTTTAAAAAATAGGACTGTCCTCTGAAAAAGACAGCATCTGACCAGCCTAATATGAGCTCAGCAGTGACCAGGTTCAGATATTTCAAAAAGTTAAGCAAGTACAAGGTATTAGCATATTGGCTGTCGCGAACTCTAACCTTATGAGCATGTGAAGGTTTAGCTTTAAACTTTCATTTGGCACTTTGACCCTAGCTGCCTCCAAAGTGGTTTATAATAAAGCATTAAAGTGCAAAATTAGAATGGAATGTAACCTTTGATCACTACAGGTTTAAAGCTTATAAGAATAAAGGCAGCAGCATAACTAAAAGAAACCAATTCAACTTAAAAAGGCTCAGTGGACTAGAGAAGTTTCCCATAACTGCTTAAAAAGAACAATGAGCAGGCATGTTGGATCTTGTGAGGCTGTGCGTTCCAAAGTACTGGCAGCCCCACTCAGAGAGCTCTGTGTTATACTTGGCGCAGTCTGTGATGGCACGTCGAAAACTAATATTTCAAAAGATCTCTGCGTGAGGATGAAAAGGAGGCATCTATTTCACAGGACCTATGTATGTATTGGCCAATAGAGATAATTTTTGTCTTTTGTAATGGTTGCTATCCCTGTTTCGTAGTAGCATTGTGCAAGACAACGTGCAAGTTCACTTCAAAGAACATTACACAACATTCATACCTGCTCAATTTCAGCATCTCTGCTGATCAAAAAATATTTTTGGCTGTGTGGTATAAGTGTGTCCTGACCTGGTTGGCCCAGGCTAGCCTGATCTCATCAAATCTCAGAAGCTAAGCAGGGTCAGCCCTGGTTAGTATTTGGATGGGAGACCTCCAGGGAATACCAGGTTTGCTGTGCAGAGGAAGGCACTGGCAAACCACCTCTGTTAGTCTCTTGCCATGAAAACCCCAAAAGGGGTCGCCATAAGTCGGCTGTGACTTGACGGCACTTCACACACACACACACACATGCACACACACACACAGTATAAGCGTGTTCTGTACACATCAGTGATATCTAGTCAACAAATTAAAGCACAAATATCTAGGATTGATGGTGGAAGTTGCCATCAAGTCGCAGCTGACTTGTGGTGGCCCCACAGGGTTTTCAAGGGAAGAGCTGTTTAGATGATTTGCCATTGCCTGCCTCTGCATAGCAACCCCTCACTTTCTTGGAGGTCTCCCATCCAAATACTAACCAGGGCAGACCCTGCTTAGTTTGTGAGATCTGATGAGATCACTCTAGCCTGGGCCATCCAGGTTAGGATTGTTATGTCAAATTGTATTCAAACAATATAAGTGAAATTATTTTATAAACATTAAAACTGTTCTCTAAAAGACCATTTCTGTGAACAAGAATATAATTCTGAAAACTATATGTTTTATAGCATCAGTTTCTTCTTTGTGACAAATTATGATTCTGCTTTCTGAAAGCAAATTCATTGTTTTTCTCTTGTTGATATTTTTATGTTTGCATGTTCTTGTTTAGCCACATTGAGTCTAAGAAAATGAGACAGGATATAAATATGTTATTAGCCTTTTTTTTTTTAAAAAAAAGGACTCTGATAGGCACTAGGTTAAGAACAGTGTAATCCGGACAGGCCTTCTGGTCCAGTGTGAAGACTTCTGTGGAATTGGATTAAATACCAGGAGTGGGGCCACTGTTGTTGTAACGTTTGTTGTTGTAACAATCACTTTTGTGATTGTGGTGTCTAATGTGTTACATGGAATTGTTTATTTTCTTGTAAACCACCTCGAGGCCCTTATGAAAGATGACTTGGAAATTCTATAAATTAATAATTGTTTTTCTGTTTGGCAGAGTGGTAAGCTGCAGTACTGCAGTCAAAAGCTCTGCTCACGACCTGAGTTTGATCCTGACGGGAGTCAGTTTCAGGTAGCCGGCTCAAGCTTGACTCAGCCTTCCATCCTTCCGAGTTCGGTAAACTGAGCACCCAGCTTGCTGGGCGTAAAGTGTAGATGACTGGGGAAGGCACTGGCAAACCACCCCGTAAACATAGTCTGCCTAGTAAACTTCGGGATGTGATGTCACCCCATGGGTCACCTGTACCTTTACTCTAACTTCATGAAGGATGGCTAGATGAGGACTAGTAGCTCTGTGTCTCTCATCTATTTCTCTTCCCTGCCTCTTGAAATTGTATCTTCTTCCCTATCTATTGCCAGAATACTGAATTTACTTTCAGGATACAGACATTTCAAGGAGAGAATGTGCCCTTTTAAATGCCCAGTGAAGGGATGTCCAGCTTCAGCACTGTCAGGATTCTTATTCTGTAGAAGCTGCTGTACTCAATTGGCAAGGGTCATCAGGCGTTAAAAGTTGGTACCATCTGGCTGTAAGATGTCCACAGTTATGGAGCAGGTGCGCTTGGACATTGTGATATCATCAGTAAAGCTAAGAAAGGAATATACTTCCAAAAGATCCCCTCAAGTGACAGTAAAAATACTTTATAGGTAATATCTATTATTATAATTAAATATTAGCTATCATTCCCAGGACTAAGCCCCATGTGTTGGCACTGTAGACAATCTAAGGGATGGTTCTCCCACATGTGGTGGGAATGCCCAGAGGTTAGGGACTTTTGGACACAAATACTAAAAATTATAAGGAGAACATGTAAAGTATCCTTAACCATAGATTTTAAACTAATGTTAATGAGCACAACAGGGAACTCAGGGGTAAACAAGAGGGATCAGGCCATATTCAAGGCTATGTTATTAGCAAGCAAAGCAGTAATAGCTCTGGGTTGGAAGGATAAAAGTAAATGGACTATAGAAATCTGGCACAACTATCTGTTTGAATTTATACAGTCGGATATCGTCAAGATGATACTCCAGAAGACTTCATGGGAAGACAAGAACAGGGAAATCACGAGTAAATGGAAGACCTACTTAGAGTGGATATCAACGGAAGGAAGAAAAGACATTCGGTGGAAGATCCAGACTTTGTGCCCGTGGCTGGGATCAAGAGACTAAAAATTATAAGGAGACGGCGTGGGGCTAGGGAGGAGGATGGGAGAAACGGAAGGGTATGAGAAAAGTACGGTATACAAACAATGTATGTAGAATAAGAAATATATACTTGAAACTTGTATAAAAAGAAACAATAAAAAATATTAGCTATCAAAGCAATTTTTAGATCATATTGTTTTGGCATCTCTATCTCTGTCATTATTTACATTTTAAACCCTATTTTAACTAGATTTTTAAAAAAACATTCCACATGACAATCAACATGGAAAATATTTAAGAAACCTAATACTTTGAATTAAATATGCATATATCCAAATAGGTATGTAGGTGGTGGTTACTATCCTGTTCCTGTGGCGATTTCATAGAAATGACCTTTGCTTTTCAATATGGTAAAACCCAAACATGTAAACAGATTTCTGCTAGATCAAACCAAATGTCTGTCTTGTCTAGTATCCAGTTTACCCCACTGAAAAATCCACAAACTGAGCATACTAGCAACATTATACCCATGTCTGCTTCCTGCTGACTTGTTCAGTGGTACTTCTGGACGTGGAGGTTTCATTTGGCCATCATGGCTGATGGCTGTTGATGAATTTTTTCAGAGCATTTAAAAAAATTACCTAAGTTTCCTAAAGTACAAGTACTTCATTTTTGTCTATCCTGAATCTTCTACCCATCAATTTCATGGATGACTTAGAGTGATGTAGTAGTATGAGAAAAGGGTTAAATTTTCTGAACCCTGTGCATAATTTATAAATCACTATCAAGTTTCTCCTTAGTCATCTTTTTCTGAACTAAAAAGTCCCAAACTCTTTAGTCTTTCCTAGTATTGAAAGTGTTTCACTTCCTTAATCATTTTGGTTGCTTATGTTTTTTTGGGGGGGGGGTTTAAGGGAGGAGGGAGAGAAGGAAGAAGGATGTGTGTGAGATTTACACAAGAATTTGCAACAGACCTCAGTAATTGAGCAAAGGAAACCCATTTTTGATCTGTTAGCATTAATGGTAATCATTATTACAACCAGAATATCATACCAATGTGTCATTTTTGTTTACCTGGTGGGGCTGGCCTGTGATGCCTTATGCTGCTTAGCCAAATCTCCTTTCATTCAACAGGGTTGGAAGAGAAGGGAGATTGGGCCAGTGAAAGACAGTAGGAGGCCAAGCGAAATGCTGTCAGGATGTCAGAGTTGGTCTGATCTGCTCACAAACTCAATTGTGGCGATGACCTTATGTAAAGCTTTACTCTAAGTGGCAGAGCCCAATCATATAAAACCATGCAGGTGACCTGTGTACCTAGGTGCTCAGTCCTCCCCTGCTATTATCAGCTTTGGGGTTCCTTGATTTAACACATTCTGATTTAGAACCCAAGGAGAAGAGTTGGCAACTGCATGGCCAGCATCAGATACTGGAGAAGGTGTGCATGCCTGAGAAGGCTGTTCCTCCATTAACAATCTTACTCTCTCATTCTCATTTTGTAGTTATTCTCATGTTAGTAGATGGGGAGAGATTCATCATCTCCTTTCTCCCAGACCAATGCACAGTTATACATTTAAAAAATGTTTTAACACCCTCTCCAACCCCTATGGAAAACTAACTCGCACACATGAACAAGATTGGCCTCTGCAGCTAAGAAAGGCTTTGCATGTTTCACCTGTATACTTTCAAGGGAAAGAAAAACACTTGTGCTGGGTCTACTAATGGAATAAGAATATGCACATGCCCACGTTCTCCACCAGCTTGGTGCTGCTCATGTAATTGCTAGCTCTTCCCCTTTGCAGAACGCTGTCATTCAATTATTAATGCTGAATAATTTGCCATTACTTTAGTTCTCATTGATCAGAATGGATAGTGTGAAATCTCATAATTAAAAAATACAGATGGGATTTTCACCAAACACATAAGCATGAGACCCGTGGCAACACTAGTGACATGTGAATTATTGAAGTCTTGCTGTCACTATATATTGGAAGTTTTATTCCTTTAGGAAAGAGAATTTGATATGCATTGCAACAGATGGGCATAATCCCAGGAACACCTCCACTGGTAGAAACCGCTGAATTGGTTTCCTACCTAAACAAAACCTTGTTCTAGGTTTGGTGCATATGAAGCTGCTATCATTGTTGGGTTGCGATGATTAGGATACAGTTGCTTGTTTGCGGATGCCTTGTTGGGTGGAGAGCATGTCACATGATGCTGGGTTTTTGTGGAAGGGGTGCTCTACTCGTTTTCGGCCTTATGAGTGAAAACATGCCTGCTAATATGGCGAATGCAGTGATAGCACAGATATCATTCTGATGTTGCCCAGGTGGAATGGAGAGCTGCCCCAGCATGACATCTTTGGGCACTGTCATTCCTTTAGAAACTGAAGCTGCATTTGTATGGGAAGAAGTTGCTTTGCAGTCTACTTGCCTTTGAGAATATGTAAGCCAGCAGTTAATGAGATGTTTCTGCCCAGCATCGGCACTAATTAGCTGTTGATCAATTGCTTGCTTTCTGAAAGTGTGTGGCCATTGTTTTGGTACTATGTTCCAGTAACCTTTGGTGTATCCCAAAACTTGTTCTACATCCAACTCTATGTAACCAATTAAGTTTGCAACAACACAGCTGTATTCCATTTTAAGATTCTTTCAAGCTGTTGACTAAGGCCCAGAAACATTTATTCCCCCCTCCCCTGTTTTTTTTTTTTTTTTGGGGGGGGGTACTAAAAATCCAGCCTGATGAAGAGTTTTGGGAATCTCTAAAGCTTGTACACTGTTTTGTAATATTTTCAAGGAGCAGGTTTTAGTCTAGGGGTGCAAGGAGCCAAAGCCAAGGTCAAAATAGGCTACAGTCTGGCTTTTTAAGAAGTCAGATGACGTTCCAAGGGCCACATGCAGGAGGTAAGGTCAAAATCAGGCTGAGGGCTGGGTTTCCCAAGGAGTCAGATGAGGGTCTGAGGTTGGAGGCAAGGTACAGCAACCGGGGAGGGGCAAGTTTATGCTTAGTCTTGTCTAGATCTGCATTCAGGGGACAAGGTGTCCACATTGAAGTCTGCAAGCCAGGTTTTCATAAGCCCAAGGTGTCCTGATTGTCCCCACCATATTCTATAGTGGGCATTGTAGCTCAGACCGTGCTGTTGGAATGAACACACTCCAGATTCTTTCTGCTTTTTATACTGCAGCTAGTCCTGTGGAACAAGTTTTGAGGTGTCAGGGCCTGTTTAATGCAAGGTTCAGTTTGAGTCCCATGGTGCCTTATAAACAGCTTGATTGGTTTCAATAAAAAGGGATGCATTTTTGGTTACCTATTATCTTCATGTTCTCTGTTTTCGTTCGGCATGTGCCAGCGATCTTTAACATTGAATCCATGAATAGATAATCATTTCAGGATGTATTAGCATGAGTTAGATAAACCATTGCCTCATTCTGGTTTAGTGTGCACATTTGGAAATCCTCTTTATATGTTTTCGCATTCTTTGGAGAGCGTCTGGGTGATTTGCGTTACTTCTGAGCCAAGATCGCTTCTGCTGTTTTACCTTTAAATTGTTTCATAACATCTTCAGAGCCTCAAATGGACCATTCATAGGAAGGATGTAAATGGCAAATGACTAATTCTATATCTAAAAGGATGTTGGATGTCTCTAATTGAAATGAAAATAGCAAGAAGGTTTTACTGGATTATTAAATGTTAATAGCAAAAAAGAGAAAGTATTGCTTAGAAAACACTAGGTTCTGTTGCCATATCACTTTTATGTATAGTGCTTAGTGCCTTTTCATGATCATTCACATACAGTAGAATTTTTTGTTTCCTGCTGGCCTGTTTCTGGCCCAGATATTAGATTTTAGTCATTGCAGTTTACACTTAGAGGCCTTGACTAAAGTTTCACTTGTGGCTACAGTTTAGAGTTATATCTTCAGATATTAGGGAAATCCTTCAAACGAGTCCTACCTCAGGAAAAATTGGCCAGAGATGAAGGATATTTTCAGTTATATGCTTCTTTACTGCTTTTGTTCTCACAGCAGTCCTCTCAGTAGGTGACAGTTATTTCCATTTTTCTCGTGGAAGAACTGAAAGTTCGAAGTGGTTACTTACCCAAGGCAACCAGTGGATATTGTGAAACCTGTTTTCAATAGTTTGCATATGTTTCATCTTTGATGGAAAAGCTCTCTCATGAGCTAACTTTTTATTTTGTTGATTTCGTAAGCCTTTTACAGAATCAAAGTGCATCCATAAAGACAGGCTGATAAAATCATAGGCAGTGCTGTAAATTCTATGAATTATATATTTCCAAATAATAATTCTTTGGTACAGAAATCATATTTAAGGTGCCTGTTATATGGAAACGACCCTCTCTTGCTCCAAACCGTTGTCCAAACCTTGGCAGTATTAAGTTTCGAGTATAGACTCTAATTTTAAAATAGCTACTGTTGCAGACACTAGTGTATTATCAAGTGAAGGTTTCCACAGAAGATCTCCTATGTCAGTTGACCATGGAAGCTTGTGGACATTATTTGCACCTAACGTTAGCATTCTGAATTGGTTCAGCAGCTGGAAGCACATTGGGCCAGTACCCCAAGGGCTAATCCTCCCCTTCCTAAAACCTCTTTGAAAGCAGATTTTGGTCTATGAAGTCAGTTACTGAAATTCTCGTCCACATGGAGATGTGAATATGATTGTTTAATTATCTAGTTAAGGCTGTAGGGCTTGCTTGGGCAAACACCCATGAACATCCTGTATGCAGACATTAACTTTCCTTTTTCTTTTTCTTTTCTACAATCAGTGTTTCTTGATGCTTGTCTTATCTCTGTGAAAATTCTTTCTTATTCAAATATTGGCTGGTATGAATTGACAGATTCCAAAATCCCATTCATGTTACTGTTTTCAAACATTACTGATAAACCCTGGCCACTGCAGGTCTCAGGAATGGGCTGTTGATCTTATTTCTTAGCTTTCATTAGGAGAGGTGTCTTTCCTGGGGTGTGCCGGGGAATGGAGCTGCCTATAGGCAGCTTCCAATCCCCTTTCGGCCCGGCTCGCCAGTGGGGAAAACGACATTGCTGCGCCTGCTTTTTTAGCAAGCGCAGCATCGCTGTCCTCTATGGGGCGAAAAGCCCCAATAAAAAAACCACACCTTTAAAAGGCTTTTTAAAACCTTTCAGCGGCTGTGAAACAGCTTTGGAGGCGCCACGGCAGTGCCTTGGCCACACGGTCCCCGGCTGCCAAAAGGTTAGGATTGGTCAGTAGTTGGCGTTTTACAGAAGGTGGGTTTTGAATTTCAAGTGGCTCATGAAACAACACTTAGAGTGGTGTTTGTGTATTTATGTAGCACCGAGGAGCTGTTTTCCCAATTTTTGAGGACATATTTTACAAGTTATTTGCTTATTTCTTTAATCTAGTAAAGTTCTAAGATGCCTTGTCATTCAGAATTCTCAGTGGAATTAAAATGTTTGCACAGTAGATTTTGACCTCAAATTTCATGCATTATTTTTCTGAAAGCATCAAGTTTATCAAGATAATGCTGCATCATTACTTATGGTGTTAAAACATGTTGCACAATAAGACTTCAGGAGACGTGTTCTAAAGCAGAACAATAAGGTCCATATGTCTGCGTCTATGATTTTAACAGCTTTCCTAGGAAATAATGAGCCTTATAAATAGCTATTTATCTTGTCATCTTAAGTGAGTAAGAATCTTCTTCAGATGGCCAGAATTTGAGTTCTCTTTTCTTTTGGCGCCACAGATGAGTAACATAAGTATGTGTGGGCATATGGATGAGTAACTTTTGAACACGTGGTGACTTTTGAGCCCTTTAATACAAGGCTTTGTGCAAATATATCTGTACAAGTTTCTGTTCTGGGATATACAAGAAAATGTGAAGTTTGTTGTAACTTATGATGGACTATATAGTTGGCATGTTTTAGTACTGAGGTGTTTGACGACCGAATCTAGTTTTTGCTGAGCACTGTTCCTAATCTCTTTTTGGGAGGTGTTCTTAGCTGTGAGAGTGTTTCATTATTTCATTGTTAGCGTAATTGATATTAATTGCTATTAGCAGTATGGTAGAATGTGGCTAAGGTTGGGTGAAGGTGCAGAAGGAACTTCTAGTAGAATTGAGTGGAAAGTTTCAGAAGAGTTAGGTGGAAAGTAATAACTCTACACACAAAACGGAATCTCTGAGGAGGTTTGCTGAAATCATTTGACTAATTCCTGAGGCCCCCCCCCTGAAACTTCTTAGGAGGCGGCCTGACCCCGCCACTGGCGTAAGTGCGTGTAATCATGAGATTACACTTATTTACACCGGCGGGGAGGGTGGCCCCGCCGGTGCCCAAGCACCGCGGAGCCACGCCTCTCCCCTCCGCCGGCACAGCCTCTCCATGGTGCCAGCAACGGCGTAGAGAGGCCATGCCAGCGCAGGGGGGCATTCCGGGGGCGGGGGGAGGAGCCGCCAGTTAGGCGGCTTCGTACCCCCTTTCAGACACTTGTTGTAAACATAGTCAATGTAGTCAATTGACTACATTCTAATTTAAAAATTTCCTGCATTTCCCTTGACTATGTTTACAACATTTTTCTTCATATCCTTGTGTGTATGGGTGTGTCTGTTGTAAACATAGTCAAGGGCAATGCAGGAAAATTCGACTATATTCGAATTTAAAAATTTCCTGCATTTCCCTTGACTATGTTTACAACATTTTTCTTCATATCCTTGTGTGTATGGGTGTGTCTGACTAGCAAGTACATGCATCTGATGAAGTGTGCCTTAATGCCCCAAAGTTTACACTAGATAAAAGCTTGTTCATCGTTATGGTGTTGCAAAATGCTACTTTATTCTCAGAAAGGAAGTTAGACTACTAAAAACACCAGTAATTAGAAGTAGTGCTGTCTTCCAGGTTTTGCTAAGCTGGTTAACACTAGTAATGGCTAAAAAATCCCAAGTTCTTATTAAGTTCTTGGGATATGGTGTCAGATTTTGTGATGATTTCAAATTCAGTAGTTAGGCTGGAGTTTTTCTTTTGTTGGAGAGTATTCTGGGAAGCTGAAATGATCTCCCACTGGTTTTGGAATATTTCTATTTGGGGGGGGTGCCTTATAGTATATATTCTTTTTGCATATACACTGGCCTGTTTGTCCTGTGTAGAGAGAAGTAGGGTGTTGTCGACACACATGTCCCTGGAGGATGAGCAAGTGGGTAAGCCCAAGGTAGCACGGTTGATGTTTTTAGGGCTAGTGGTAATAATGGTGCATGAGTGGATATGGGGACAGAGTTGGCACCCGGGTTTATTACAGGGTTTGGCCCCTGGATTTGTGCCTCTTTTAGGTGGCTCGTTTTTGCTGAGAAGCCTTTTTAGGTTGTGGGGCTGTAAACAAAGACCTGCCACCTATAGGAGGAAAGTGTATAGCTGATTATGGTTAACTCTGGTGTAGGAATTCACACCCTTCACAAGCCCATACCACATAGGTCATTTCTGCATGGGTACTTGGACTCACATTCACCCTTGGACTAACTCTGTTGTTCCTTGGGTGAGTTTTCCGTCCATTAGAGATGACCTCGTGGCCAGCCCTCGCAAATCCCAGGATTTTCCATTACTGATTCTTTCATCTCTCCTGAGATCAGCCCGGGTCAAATTGTCCTCCTCTCCATGCATAATCCAAAGTGTGGGAGAGTGGAGCTTGGGGGAGGAGTGACTTTTTTTACACTAAGCACAATACCAATTACAAACTAGCGTTTCAAGGGGCAGGGACTCAAATGCTTCCTGGTTTTTCGTCTCCCAGCTGGAGCTCTTTGTTACATAAAAATGGGTTCAGAAACAAGGCTTGGGCTCCCCCCCCATTCCATTCTTTTAAAAGAGCTCCTTTGTTGAAATGGATTTTACTATGACACTTGGGTTTCTGTGGGGAGGGGACTGGATATTTTTCTCACAGTAAGCACTACAGCCACTTACAAAACAGCGTTCTCAAGGGGCGGGGAGACTCTGCCAGATTTGAGCTTAGTGACCATTTTTGAATTCGCTAGAGAAAAGTATAGGTCGAGCGAGCGTCAAACCTCAGGTAAAACTCCCATGCATAAATGACCACAGAGTGTTAGGTTCAACCATCTCTCTTCAGTTTCTCCTTCTGAGTGAAATACCCCTGACTATCTAGAGAACTGTTGAAGTGGGTTATGCCTTCCTACAAAAGTTTATGCATCAATACATTTGCTAGTTTTCCATCTACCAGAGGACTAATCACCACTGTCTATGTGCACATTACTGAATAAAAACTTAAACTTCACATTTACTGGGCAAGGAGAATTTTTTTTTTTAGTTAAGCTTTTCAGAGGGCTTTCACATATCTAGACTCCCTTCTCAAATCTCATCACTTACCTAATTGAAGTACTTACTTAAGAAATATTTTAATTCACCTGGCTTTAATCTCTACTGACAACTACAAAGTAGGTGATTTATATCTATGAAGTGATGCCAGTTTTAATTTTTTATTCTCTAATCTATTTTCTATATGATTTTATAAATTAAGCCTAAATAGATTAATTTTTTGTTATTGCTGTACCCACTGAAAGATTTGTACTAGAATAATTCTGTAGCATACAAACACAATGTTGCAATTAAATAGTTTCTACTGAAGAGTTTACCTTCTCTCTCCAACACGCTCTTTACAGCCAGAAAAATATTTCCTGTTGCCCTAAAAGCTCTGTGTAACAGCTTTGCCAGAAAGCCACCAGGGTATCACCCTCTTTGACCTCTTCCAGTAAGCTATTGCATGAGCATGGGACAGCTTCTGAAAAAGTCCAGCCCTGGGCCATTTCAGAACATGCCTTACTCAAAAGTGGCACAGACAATAGACCTTGCTGGGAGAAATGAAACTTCCTTATAGAAGATATATAATGAGAGGCGAAGATAGGTACAAGAAAAGGGGCCTGAGAATAAGAGTAACATGTTCCCATCACATAGCTCCTGGTAACAAACCAGATGCTGCATTTTTTACCAGCTGAAGTTTCCGGATCATCTTCAAGTGAAGCCCAATGTAAAGCATTTTACTGTAACCAAGATGACTGTGATTTGGTGACATTATAATAAGTCAGTGATAAGCTAGATTCTTAGAGGTTTGAATTTGGGCTGAAACCCAGTCTTGTAATTCCTACAGAGCTTTGGCCTGCTTTAGACATAACACTGCCATGCAAAAGCCACTTATCCTTGCAGAGTTTCCATGCGAGTGGGTATCACATTTAAAAGGCACTTTTTTCTGTGTGTTGGCCTATATTGGATATCAGCAGTTGGTCACTGGAGTGCTAACGCCCTGCACATATGGGCCAGCACACATGGTAAAACATGATGCTGGCCACTTAGAACAGCTACACAGGAAAGCTTGTTTGCGGAAGGCTAGGAATGGCAAAATAGTTCCTTCCTGTGTGGATGGGAGAAAGATGTATACCACTCCTTGTAGGAAGGGTGGAATACTAGCCTAGTGCATGGGATTTTTTTTAGACCTCTTTATCATATCCCTGGATCTAACAAGAAGGACAAGATGTCACGAGTATCACTATTTTAAGTATTTCAGCATTATATTGTAGACCATGTGCAGGTGCCTTAAACAAGGTGACACTCTGCCAATTGCTGCTGTGCATTTCTGGCAGAAGTCAAGTTGGTGAAATCCTTGCTATATCGCCCTCTGTGGTGAGATACGTATGGATGATAGTTGTCAGATTTTTGGAGAAGAGAAGTATGTTGTTGAGTTTGGGAGACCTATTAAAGTACTTTGGATAGACTGTCTAATACTTGGTTTTGCATGAATGATTTCATAAGAGTTTAGAAAAGAAGAGATCAGATAGTGCTGTTCAGATTAGGGTTTGGTGGTATATTCTTGGTGCAATTTAAGAGTTGTGGTTTGGATCAGTTCCAGTGGGAACCTTCTAACTCAAACCTTTCATAAAGATCTTAAAGAGACCATATAATTAAGAGGGTCAGATGCTATCTTCTGATGGGTATGAGTAGTACTGGGTATGGGTAGTACTGAAATACCAAACTTGCTGTTTGAAGAAACCACATTTTCATTTCTCACACCCACTCTGCAAGTGGTTTGAGTTGCTTCAGTTGCTTCCAGGGCAGTCTGGCTTTGTAGCCTAGTCAATTAGTAGGAGTCCACAAACACCGTCTTCCACCAGTTGTTTGTCAGGCCCTACAAAAAACATGCTGGTTAATAATTTGATACATCACCATACCAAACTGATTGTTTGCTGAAGAGTGAACAGAAGGTAATGGCTAGTGGAGCTTTTCTTATAAGTAACTGGTAGGGAGAGTAGATGTAGTTTGTCTCAATATATGAAAATGTTTCCAGAGTTCCATTACTTCCCATTTTTGAATAAAGGGACATATGACTTTCATGCATAAATATAACACTTGGAGAAAGAATCGTGAATTATAAGTTGACTGTTACATTTCGTGGAGAGAATTAATATGGTATCTTAAGGTTGGAATAGCCCAAGTATGTGTTTTATGTGAAGAATACAGAGTCACAGGTTCAGTAACTCTTCGCATAAAACAGAACCTGTGTCTCTGTACCTTTGTCTGTGCTGGTGTAGGTATAACAAATATTTTTATTTTTCTCTATATTCTAATCCGGTTCTTTCTTTATGTGCTTGCGCATCGTGCCATATGGCAGAACTGCATGCCAGTTGATAAAAATATTCTGAGAACCTGAGAAATTAGCAGTTGGTTCAAAAAGGGTGATGATTCCTGACCAAAGCATTTGTAGTTTTGTTACATTTTAGCGTGGATATTTTGAAATAGTAAAAATTTGTCTATGAAACCTTCTGTCTCTCTTTTAAAAATATTTAAATATTTTTGTCCTAAAATAATCATAGTAGATTTATCACAAAGTAGAATAATTATTTTCAAAGAAGAAAAAAACTATGGAGAGGGCGGGGTCATGATTTATCACTATGTGCTGCTATTATTATCGTTATTGTTATTATTGTTATTATTATTAATTTGGTCCCGTGTGGTGGAATCAAACTGCAACAGCTATCAGACTCATGGCATTCAAGTGACTTGTGTTCTTTGTTTAACAATATGTAGGCACCTGACCAGGAATAGACCCCTTGTACATATATCATGGCTATTATGGTTGATTTTTGTTTGAAGATGTTCCTATGAAGGTTTAGTGTACTGTCTACACTACAGATTCACCTACCAGGGTGCAAGAGTACTGCTAGAGCAGTGATTCCTAGCTTTTTTTGGAGTAGTGACACCTTCAGTCAAATCCTAAAAGAGCCAGCATGAGAGAGTGGTTAAGAGTGGCGGACTCTTTTTTAAAAAAAATATTTTTTTTTATTTTCTCATTTTAATATATCAACATATAAGCATAGTATCCAATATTAACAAAAACGAATAATGCTAAAAATTCTATAATATCACTAAATTAATCGCAAGTTGACTTCCCCCCCACCCTCTTCTATCTTAAAATGAATTGTATAAACTTTTGCTAACAAAGCTAACCCCAATACTATTTTAATTAACATATTCTTATCCTATCTAACAATTAAATCAATTTCTAATATAAAATTAATAGAAAGTGTAAATATGGGATTAGATCAAGTAATATCCATGGTCCCATTAAAAATTAAGTTTTTCCAAAATATTAAACACATAGTTTAACAGTTGACATCAACTATAAAATAAAAGAAAGGAACCATTGTCAAAATATTTGTATAGTCAAAAATGAAAAAAGAAATTTTTCAACTTCCCCTACATCTCCCTCCATTCCTTAAAAATTAATTATTTTATAAATCTCCATTTCTCCCAAACACTCAATTAAACATATTGATTCTAAATTAATTATCATATATAATTGCATATCCATAAAGCCAATCCTTTTAACCAGTTCCATTTAATCTTTTCCTTTTTGATCTTTGCCACAAAATAAATTAAAATCTCTTAATTTAATCCCTTTATCTGGAATTTCCAACATTTCCTTCTTTTCATCATTAACAATAAGTATCGAGGAACATCCTTAAGAATTGTCAGTAAGGTCTCTTCTGCAGGTGAATAGTCTTCATAGTAAATCCTTGTTGCAGCATCTTTCTTCTCAAATTCAAGGAAGATGATCCTGACATCTCCTTTTTTCCTGGTCATCAAATCTTCCAGACAAATGTTGAACAGTTCATCAGGCAAATTGAAAAAGACTTGATTCAAAGTCACTCTCATTCAAATCCATTGTTGCCAATGTATTGTGGTCATCCATTTCGTTTACCAAGATTCTTGTGTTCTTCATCTTTCTTATCAACTAGAGAACCCTCTAGTATCGCCTCTGACCTCATTGTAGTCATCTGGGTTGCTTCTTCTGTAAGATCTTCTGTTTCTTCATTCCTGACTTGAGTTGTTGATTGGATAAAGGTATTTAGTATAGTAATCATTTGCTCCATCTGTTTTGACAGCTGCTTCTGTTGATTTGACAGCTGTTCATATTGTTTTGCAGTTGTCTCTTTTTGTCTGGCAAACATATCCTGAATTTTCTTTTCCATATTTCCTTCTTACAGGGATTCTTTAGCTTGAAATAGAGCAAGTAATATGATGCCGTATTCTTAGAGATTTTTAAATTCGGTGCCTTTTTTGTGTGTGATTTTGGCAGGCTTTAAAGTAGTTTTTTCCAGGGTGTGGGTAAATTGTTAGTCCATGCCAAGCACAGTCACTAGGCTATTTTTGTAAAAAATCTTCAACAAGTAGATAAAAAAGGGTTTTTAAAATTTGGGTTACCAGCGAGTTTTTACAGACACTCTAGGTCGGCACAGATCAGGAAGTAGGAAGTTAGCCGGAAGTGGTACTGCCACGGACCTTCCAACATCCCCTTTTTGTAGTTTTCAGTAGCTGACCTCTTTGTTGCTGCACCCGAGGGGCTTGTTTCCGGTCCTGTGTGATTCCTTGCTTCCTTTCTCCCCGATACCAGCACACTTGCTGCAATAGAATAGTAATCCTAGAGGTCTTCCGGTACTGATGGAATTTTCAGAGACGTGGCAAAAGGATCTTCCCAGCTGGAAAAGATAGCGTGACCAAGGGGAGGGAGGGTTTTATGCCTCCTTTCCCCTCAAACGTCACAAAGTCTAATTGGTGCTTGCCACGTCCATCAAACCAGGCGGTTGTTTAGTCTACCCACAGATCAACTTGATAAAGTCCTTGCCGCTTTATCTGACTTCTTATCTTTACAAAAAGAGTCCTATCTGATGGGGGGAGAATGCGGAGTTTCCAGTTATTTTCTGCCTGCCAGATCAACCTCCTTTTCCCAGTAAGCTCAAAAATATTCTTGTTACTCACAAAGATTTCGGGGGGTGAGGTATTTTCTTCTTTAGATGGTTCATAAGTTGGTTGTAGGTAATGGAGGTCCAAGCCTAATGGCAAGAAATGTTCGCGGCCATGCTTCTCCCCTCAATGCCAAGCGGGACAAACATCCACACCCCCCGGGAACTTAAAAAAGCTCCCTCGGGGAGTATGGGAGGCGCACCACTTTTCTTCAGGCTGCAGAGGAATTCCTGAGTCTCAGTCCACTATTTAGGACCGGGTTGGTGTGTTTAAAAACACACCAAATCGAATCATTTCTTGGATTCCCTTGGGAGCTTTTCCCAGGGACGTGTGTTTAGAACCAGCTCGTTACTGGAAGTCCAAGAGTGGCGGACTCTAATCTGGAGAACCGGGTTTGATTCCCCACTCCTCCACATACAGCCTGCTTGGTGACCTTGGGCTAGTCACAGTTCTCTCTGAACTCTTTCAGCCTCACCTATCTCACAAGTTGTCTGTTCTGGGAAGAGGAAGGGAAGGCGATTGTAAGCTGCTTGGAGACTCCTTAAAAGATAGAGAAAAGCGGGGTATGAAAACCAACTCTTTTTCTTCTAAAAACACTTCCCTGGCAGTGAGACCTAATAGGATCTAGAGTAGACCTGCTTAGAATTACATGGCTATTCTTGTTCATTTAATTTTTGGGACACTCCCCTTTCTCCTAAGGAGAACAAATACCTTTGGAATTACATGTAGTGTAAAGTCAAAATAAAACATTATAACCACAGTCCCATTTAATTTGGTCCAGAACAGTAACATTATGTAGTCTTGTGCTAGAAATTACATATGCCAACTTAATAAAGTTCTGCTGGTGTAACAACAGCTTTTTGTGCTCTCTGAAATTAGGTCTTGAGTGTTAATTGCCACTTGTGCAATGGAAGGGATCCTTAGGACCCAAGAAAATATGTTTACAATTTTGAAAAGGACTCCCCCCAAAATGGCATAAATTATTTTTCACATAAAAGTGAATTTTGTTTGGGCAACAAAAACACATTTGTTTTATTTTGTGCTACCACTTGAGATAATTGCAAAACCAGTTTTGGGAATTGCCATGTTAAGGGAACCTCTGAGATTTATGCCTTAATATGACTTATGTGGGTGTATGTGAGACCCATGCTACTTGTAGTAAAGGGGATACTAACCGTGAAATCCTGAAGGGGGGGGCGAAGTGTCATAGGAGGCAGCGTGACCCTGTGCCAGCATCCGTGCCACTTTGCACTGTAATAAGTGGCATGGACACTGGCCCAGGGGCACTTATGCATGCAAAGGGGAGCGACGCAGCACTGTGGCAACAAAATCCCAGAAGCAAGTGCCCGTTAATCAGCTCTACCACTTAAGGAAGAATCAAACCAGCTTCCCTTCCCCTCCCCACAACAGGCACCCTGTGAGGTAGTTGGGGCTGAGAGAGCTGTGACTAACCCAAGGTCACCCAGCTGGCTTCATGTGTAGAAGTGTGGGGAAACCAACCCGGTTCACCAGATTAGCGTCCGCCACTCAAGTGGAGGAGTGGGGAATCAAACCAGGTTCTCTAGGGGAATCAAACCCGGTTCCACTGCTCCAAACCACCACTCTTACCCACTACACCACACTGGCTCTCATTCATTTTATCTTATACAGTGAAACTGTGAAATTTTTTGTAAACTCTTCTCATGTTGATATATGTACCTGTTGGTGTTACTGACTAAGGTGTGTGTGTGTGTATGTGTGTGTGTGCTGTCAAGTTGCAGCCAATTTATGGCATCCCTGTAGGGTTTTCAAGGCATAATACGTTCAGAGGTGGTTTGCCATTGCCTGTCTCTGCATGTGCTGAGAGAGTTCTGAGAGACCTGTGACAGGCTTCATGTGGAGTAGTGGGGAATCGAATCCGGTTCTCTAGAGTCTGCCACTCTTAACCACTATGCCATGCTGGCTCCTACTGACTGAGGTAGGTTTTTTATTTTTATTTTTTTTAGTTCTGACTTGTCTGGCTCATGTGTGCTCTGTCCATTCTCTTTTGTATTTAATGGCCTCTATAATATTTTCATTCAACCCATGAACCCATCAGCAATTTGTTTTTACAGGTTAATATACTTACAAATGATCTTCTAATAGAATATCCTCATCAGAGGGCAGATTTATTAACACTCCTCCTCCTCTTTTGATTGTCTTTTTAAATCCCAGCTATATGTATAATTTACTTCTTCCTTGGTGAGTGCTTTGTCTGAAGAAGGCTGTCTTGCTTAAATGTTTGAGCTTAGACAAATTTATCTTACTCTCCTGGGCAAAATATGTTGGCTCCAAGTACCAATTCTTTTTGAGATGAATATTAATATTTAATTGAAATCTTGTGTGTGTGTAAGTGCCGTCAAGTTGCTTCCGACTCATAGCGACCCTGTGAAACAGTGTCCTCCAAAACGTCCTGTCGTTAACATCCTTGCTCAGGTTTTGCAAACTGAGGGCCATGACTTCCTTTATGGAGTCTATCCATCTCATGTTGGGTCTTCCTCTTGTCCTACTGCCTTCTACTTTTCCTAGCATGATTGTCTTTGGTCACATTCTCATAATGTGACCAAAGCACAATAGCTTCAGTTTAGTCATTTTAGCTTCTAGGGACAGCACAGGCTTGATTTAATCTAGAACCCACTTATTTGTTTTTTTGGTGGTCCATGGTATCCATAACACTCTCTTCCAACAGCACATTTCAAAGGAATCTACTTTCTTCCCGGTTTTTGTTGTTGTTGTTGCCCCAGAAGGTTGGACCAGAACCAGCAGGTTGAAATTAAATCAAAAGAATTTCCGGCTAAACTTTAGGAAGAACTTTCTGACAGAGCAGTTCCTCAGTGGAACACACTTCCTCAGTAGGTAGTGGGCTCTCCTTCATTGGAGGTTTTTAAGTAGAGGCTAGATGGCCATCTGTCAGCAGTGCTGATTCTGTGAACTTTGGCAGATCAGGAGAGGGAGGGCAGAAAGGGTTGCGTCAGTGTTTGGCTCTTGTGACCCTTTCTTATATGCCCAGGGTAATGCCAATTGCCACTTTGGGGTCAGGAAGCAGTTTTCCTCCAGGCCACGTTGGCCAGGGAGCCTGGAGGAATTTTTTTTGCCATCTTCGGGGCATGAAATAGGGGTCACTGGGGGCGTGGGGGAAGGTAGTTGTGAATTTCCTTCATTGTGCAGGGGGTTGGACTGGATGACCCTGGTGATCGTCTATTATTCTAAGTCTTAGTGAGATTTAAAAGGAAGAGAAGGAGTTAAGAATTATATTCAGGCCCAATTTCTTGATGCTAGTTGCCTTTCTGATATTGGAGCCATTCTCTGTAGTTTTGTAGGTTGGAAAGTCAGATGTGAGCAGTGTAGCTTTCTCTGGGTCTGTATTCAGGTGTCACAACCTGTGATGGACTTCAGTCTGTTTCATTGCTGGACTTGTGCATAGACCTGAGATTGAAGATATCTGAATTTGGGCATTCCAACAAACGGAAGTTTGTTTCTTGTTTACAAACTGGTTTAGAATCCTGATTTCTTGGCAACATCAATGAGGTTTCTATCTGTTGGAGTGCCTGAATCCAGACATTATAACAAATCCATGACAGGGGCTAGAAGCAAACAAACCCTCAGGTGTTTATTAGTGAAGCCTGAATACGAGGCAAGCATAGAACTATATTTGTAGATAAGCCCATGTAGCTGACAGCCTGTGTATGTTGACTTGGAAGTAAAGCTCACTGACTCCAGTGTAACTTACTCTCAAGTAAGTAAGCATAAGACTGTAGCCCAAGTTACTTTAAACTTTTGGAAGGCTTGTGTTGAGCCAGCATTGAAGAACAGATATTTTGAGATGGGTTAACAATTGGTTGGGAAGACTTATGCAATTAAGCCTGCTAAAGTGTTTCCTCAGTGATCATGGTCATTCTGTTGGGGAATAAAGTACAAAAAGTAACATTAGAAGGCAGTTCACATGTGTTCTGTATTCAGGAGCTGGTCGGTGAAAATTGTTATAAGAAACTGATATGTTTTTACATAATACCTTAATCTGATGTCAAAGAGATCTTCCTCTCATTAAACATTAGTAACCCTGAATGATAGATGGTATGCAGCTGAATGTTTTGAGAAAGTGTGACAGAAAACAGTCTCTTTTTAGCCACTAAACGACACACTAAACTACGCTAAACTGAACTATGTATTTTTATGAGATGGCATGGGCTTCCCACAGCTGGACTTGCTTTTCCTGTGGCCAGGTGGCAGCTGTGGGGAACTTATCTCCCCAAGTGTTGCAAGACTCAATTTGCATTGGGACCATGGTGTGGGGGAAGGAGGGGCTTATGCCTTGTCCCTACACCATTTTCCCAGGCCAAAATGGCTCTGGGAGGAACCGTGACTCATTAAATGTATTGTAGTTTGGCCCTAAGTAATCTGTGTGGTTGTAGGGAAACAGTTGAGGGAACTTCGACCCAACTCATTAAACATATTATGTGGTTCAGCTCTCAAGCTTAAAAGCTTTTTTCACATGTCTCATTTTTGTCTCATTGTGTGCCCTCATTTTTTCCTCTTCTGCATATGTGTTGCTCCCTCTAGTGGTTCCATTGATATTTCATCGCTGCATCTCTGGCTTATTTCCCTGCACTTTTAAAGTGCTGGGGAATAAGCCGGTGATACAGCAATGAAATATCGAAGTGACCACTAGGGAGAGCAAAACATATGCAGAAAAGGGGGGAAGGTGACACAGTACAGGCACACAAGTGATGAAATAACATGTGTGGAAAAGACCTTAGTCCTTTGTTAAAAGATTCAAGCAGAAAATGCAAACTTCCAAGATACAGAGAGCCAGAGTGGTGTAGGAGAGCCAGTGTGGTGTAGTGGTTAAGAGCAGTGGTTTGGAGCAGTGGAGTCTGATCTGGAGAACCAGGTTTGATTTCCCACTCCTTCACATGAGCGGCGGAAGCTAATCTGGTGAACTGGATTTGTTTCCCCACTCCTCCTTATGAAGTCAGCTGGGTGACCTTGGGCAAGTCACATTCTCTCAGCCCCACCCACCTCACAGGGTGTCTGTTGTGGGGAGGGGAAGGGAAGGTGATTGTAAGCCGGTTTGAGTCTCCCTTAAGTGGTAGAGAAAGTCGGCAAATAAAAACTAACTCTTCTTCTTCTACAGTACACTAGCTCTCGGCGTAAGTATTCTAAGATTTCATTTTAGATGATCTTGGAATATGTACCATGAGAGCTAGTATAATGTGTCTTTGGAGTTTACTCTTGGTGTTGCATGTGGCTTGAACAGTTGCTTTTGTTGCAAACCACAGTTTTGTCATTAAGTTTAAACCACAGATTATGGTTTTCCTCCTCCCAACTGGGCTTCCAAGGTAAGGGTAAGCCATGGTTGGGAATCCAAGTTTACAGGAGAATATATAAACCATCATTTTTAGTTTGTATGTAATGCTAAACTATGGTGTTGTTGTTTTTTGTAATTATTTTATTCTTATAAGGGTACAGAAAGAAGATTAGGGAAAAGGAGGGGGAAATAATAATAATATTTGATATCTGTGTCCTAGTGGTTTAGAACATTACATACAGGCATCGTACATCTGCCCCAAGAAGACATTACTTTATCATTTTTAAGTTCTTTATCGCATCCTCTATTAGTCATTATACAATTGTACTTTACATACTCTGAATATTTCTTCTGTCTATATTCAATTCTAAACATTATGCTTTTTAATTTGTCAACTTAAGTCTCTTTCCTCTAAAAGACCAAATAATTAAGATCTGATGAATATCTTTCATATAAGGGCTGCCATCTCAACTTGTATTCATCAATTGAGTTCCTTTTCCTCAAACATGTCAATTTTGACATCAAACCAAAGTCAAATAGTTTGTTAGTCCACTATGCTAAACTATGGTTTGTTATAAGATGAAGTATTTTAATTACTAGGCTGAATGCAAGGAGAAGTGGGGAGAGACTGTACAAGCTCCCAGGCTTGTTCATGTAACAACAAACCATGGTTTGTCTGTATCTGTGACTATTCCTGGGGACTTTGTTTTCACAGTCTATTACACTGTAATTACTTGCACTAATTGCACTATAATTACTTTCAATATTCTCAGTGCATGGTAATAGCAAATTTGCCTTCTCCCATTCTTTTTCATAGTGCAAGATGTTTTATTTTTATAGAATATTTGGGTTATCATCCTACTAGTGATATTAGACAACCTGGTACATCATGTTTGTACATCTCATTGACGGTTGTTATTTAAAAGTATTGAAAGGAGAATAGTTATCTCTGAAGGCTGGAAAGGGCAACCTATGCCATATGGTGTATTTAAATGTTTGCCATGATTTACTTGTTACTTCTCTTCTTTCCAGATTATTTACAGTTCTGTAGCATCACACTGATTATCAAATACAGAGTGATAACTTTAGCAAATGAACTCTTCCATTACAGGAATTTGTACCTAAACTCGATATTGACTGTGAACCAAACTCGGTGTGATATATTCTTTTTCTGGTTCTCTGATGGTGAGCAGAAATGTAAAGGAGGGTTGTCCGTTTGTTTCTTTAAGATAAGCAACTTGAACACAGCTATGATATTAAATTAGATAAAGACAGGGATCGGTGTCCAGGCTGGGGATCCCTAAGTTGGAATGTACCTGTGAGAGGTTTTGAGTAGCATGGGCTTGTGAGCAGATAGGTGATCTCAGTGTCAGAGGCAGGGAAAAGGCACTGTGAAATAGGTTTAGAAAAACAGTATTTTCCCTTATGTACACATCTGTTTTATCCACTGCTGCTGTTCAAGGTCCTATAAGCAGGGAATGCATAAGGACTTGTGGGATTACTTTATTTCCTTCTGTTTCTCCTTCCTCAAATTGATTCATATTTCTCTGTTCCTGGCAGTCTTCATATTATCTCCCCTTTCTCTGTGCCTTCTCTCCTTCACACTGATCAACCAACATTTTAGCTGACCCCCAGTTTTCAGCTTTATTAATATTTTGCTTCATTTATACACCATCTTTCTTCCCAGTGGAGACAAAGGTGGCTTATGTTATTCTCCTATCCACTATTTCATCCTCACAACAACCCTTTGAGGTGGATTAGTCTCAGAGAGAGTGACTGTCCCCAGGTCACCCACCAAGCTTCCATGGCAGAGGGGGATTTTAACCTGAGTCTCCCAGATTCTAGTCTGACACTCTATCCACTACTCTACAATGGCTCTGATGAATCCTCCCTCCAGGGCAAGGATGGGAGCAGGGGTGGAATGGGAGACCAAAATATCCCTGGAAAGGGCCCTGGCCCACCCCCTGACTTTTACTGACAAAAGCCAAGGTTTGAAGGCAGGAAATGTTGTGGTTGATCAGCAATCCTCACAATGACAACTGATTCAGAGGGTATTCATTGGCACAGGTGCTGTTTCTATTATTAGGGCAGGTTAACCTCCCTTTTCATATTTCAGATTTTTTTGCAAACTTGAGGCTTTTCTCAGGTTTGTGGAAAGATTTGTCTTGCTTGTTCATGGCACCAGTTTCTAGATTTAAGTGTCCACTCATGTAGCCATGTTGAGAATTAGATGTATTGATTTCCAGGGCACTGAACAGTAGCAGAACTTCAACAGCACATGGGAAAACAACCACAGCAAATGGACTTGTCTTATGTAGGACTTAAAGGACATAGTTCAAGATAACAGTGCAACTGTATAAAATCCACCATCTCCATTTCTTTTTCATTATGTAGTGTGAAGTTTCTTAATGTAAAAACTGTTCTAGGCAATCTTGTTTTTCTGGTTACAAAAAAATTAAATAGTTTCCCAGCAGAGCTATTTTTGTTAATTCCCTTTAGGATAAAAAGTTGCACTGTGTCTATCTGGACAACATAATTGCCTTTTGATTTGTAACAGCCGCTACAAATAAAAGAATACTTCACATCACACATTCTGGGCAGACCGTCAGATTTTGAACTTCGGAACATTGCAATCTCAATGTGTTTTTCCTAGGGGACCACTGTGGGAACAATAGTTTTAAAAGCATGCAGCATATTTGTGCAAATGAGAAAAAAAAACATTTGTGTGTGTGATCCATGTAGTACTTTAGTGGTTGGAAAGCTTGTTTTTGAAAAAATAAAATCGTTCTGGGTGATCATGTAACTTGTCACCTTCTCCAGTATACTGTTTCCCCACTTTCCTACTGTACATGGTACACGAGTCCACAGCAAAACTCACTGTCATCCCTCTCAGAAACTGGGACAAGGATACTGTAGGACACATGCAGAGTTCTTTAATGTGACCCCAAGCTGTTTCTCAACTGTGGAGTACATTCTTTACTTGCAAAAGGTTCCTGCTTTCAGTTGTTGTCTCTCTGAGTAGTGATGGCGTCACTTCTGTGTTCTCTTATTTATTTGCGATGTTTACACAACACCTTTTAGGCGTAGAGGCTTCCAAGACAGTTTACAATAAAACGAAACTTAGAAACTAGTTAAAATAATAAATTTGTGGTGTTGGTAGAAGGAGGCGTTGAGGCGTGTGAGGCCCTTCCTTCTCCCCCTCCTTTCACAGGTTCTAGATCAGAGGTGTCAAACATAAGGCCCATGGGCTGGATCTGGTCCCTTGAGAGCTCTTATCCGGCCCGTGAGTCAGCTGAGGCAGCCCCCCCTCTCCACTCTTGATCTGGGCTGGCGAGGCATGGTCCAGGCCAACCAAGTGGCATCTGTGTCATATCTGGCCCTCATAACAAATGAGTTTGACCCCCCTGTTCTAGATGCTGCTGGTTTTCATCCTTCGCACAGCAGGGCAAGGCCAGGGGAAGTAACACCTCTTTTCCCTGGAAAGATGCCGCAGAGCAGAAGCCTGCAACCCCAAATGCAGCACCAAGCACAGTCTTGGCACTGTATATAGACGATGAACAGCAGCAGTGAGAGCTATTTTTTTGGATGAACAGCAGAGGGCAGATTGTATAGAAATCCTCCAGCTTCCAATCATTGTCTCCAAGCTTGAGGACCTGAAGTCTATTTTGTCATATTACAGTGATCTAAATCAGCAGCTATAATTTAAAAGGACATTGTCAACCCCTTTGAAGAGCTTAATGTCCATTTTGGAGCAATTGCAGGATATGAGTTATGACTATGGGAATTTAATTTCTGTGTTTAGATTGTAAAACCCACGGCATAAAAAAAGAAGCCCCCTGAACCGCCGCTACCGAAGAGTGGGAAAATTATTATCTCTCTGCTGAATTTTGTAAGGTGCCATCGTTCTTCCTGCTGTGAAGTCCTATATCACTAATGGGCTTGAGTTGTGTTCTGGAAAATCATGATTGTTTGTTTAAATCTTAGACGCAGTAGCGGGAAACTGTTTATGACCGCAAGATCTCTAGCCGTCCTATACATGCTGGTATATATGCATATAAAATCAAAAGTCTGTTTTGACACTGAAGGAAGCCAGTGTCTCTTTAATATGTACCTGACTCCCATGGTAATTGAAACAGTGTTTGTATTTCAGCTGGACAGAATACTTAACAGGTTCTGAGTACAGGCTCAAGTCAATGTCACATTTGATTAACTCAGCAGGAAAAATGGTAGAGGTATAAAGGAGCATTCTTCTTAATTTTCCTACTTGCTTTCTCTTGCAAATACATGTGGACTGGGGAATCAAAAGGATCCTGCCTGATGCATTTTTATCCTTCCCTCCCTTCCTCCATGGAAGAAGCTCATCATGCCATACATGGTTTTGGCTTTTCCATTTTATTCTCAAAACAGTCCTGTGAGGTAGGTGAGGCTGAAAGAGAATGACCAGCCCAAGGTCACACACTACACTTCATTAAGGTTTAATTGTTTGCTTGCTTGTTTGTTATTTAGGCTACATTTCTTCTGACACAGGCAGGTAGTCACAATACAAAAATGTTGTGCTCCCCAGCATGGTGCTTTCCATTACTTTCCTTGGTGCCAACTGAGCTTTTCAGAAAGTGGGTGGGGTAGGGTTGCCAGGAACCTCTTCGCAACCGGCAGGAGATTTTGGGGGGTGGAGCCTGAAGAGGGCGGGGTTTGGGGAGGGGAGGGACTTCAATGCCATAGAGTACAATTGTCAAAGCGGCCATTTTTCTCCAGGTGATCTCATCTCCATCGGCTGGACAACAGTTGAATTAGCAGGAGATCTCCTGCTACTACCTGGCAGTTGGCAACCCTAGGGTGGGGCCATTGTAACTCAGGGCTTGTTATTCGCAGCCCTCATTCAAATGAAAGGGTCTACTGGAGGACTGGGAAGACTGGTAAGCAACTGGGCATTTTCTTGGGCATTCCCCTTCAGGGTTTCCTTCTTCCTTGGAGGTGTGAGGAGGGAGAAACAAATTTTGCAAAGCAAATTTTTCGGTAAAAGAAAATAAAGTATTTGGACAGAAACAGTCTCATGCAATCACCATAAGACTACCAGAATATTTGGATATTGAGTTAAACTTTATAATATTGAAAATGCTGAACTCTTTAATAATGTTTGATGATCAAACACATTATCACAGGTTAATGAGACAAAATTAGTAACATGTAAGCAATAAACATATCCTTCAAAGCATATTGCATGTTTCTATAATATATGTTGGGATTAGCATTATCTAATACTGCAGATTTTCTTACATTTTAAACGGCATATTCTGAGTGAGTAAAACTTTGTCTTAAAGTTTTTCGCTCATTTGGGAAGCGACAGTAATTCACAGAGCTCCCCCAGTTCTTCCTACAAAACATTGGAAAATCTGGAGAACGCAGTAAAAACAAAAACTTCATGGGAGGGGACAGAATAATTTTCTTATCCCTGTTTTTTCCCCAAGGCCTTCTCCCACCTTTAGGTAGCAGGGCTGGAGCTGATATGTGCAAGAAAAAGAAGTGTTCCTTTGTTAGCAAATGCTAAGGGCTGTTCCCTCTGTTAAGAGCGTGGCGTTCTGGCTGGGTGTAGAGAACATAGCTTCAGGTGAACATTCTGTTCCTGAGCAGGCCAAAACAATGGAGTTCTAACTTTACCTGTCTCTTAATTCATACTTGTAGAAAATTAAGCTTCAGATCTAGGAAAAGAGGATTGTGTTTACCACTATATTCACCTTTTGCCAAGTTATTGTTAGATAACTTGCTTGTAATGTGTTTTTCCTTCTTGTGATTAGCAGCTTTTACTGCAATTAGAGTGAATTTTTTGTTTACAAAATCCTTATTGTTAGGCTTACCAGGTCCCCCTTCTTTGGCGGGAGGTGTTTGGAGTGGGGGGGGGGGGTGTCGTGTGCTCCCGGAAGTGCTGAAGCACTTTACATCCGGAAGTGCTGCATTGCAAAGGGCCGGTTTCCACTCAAATGGCCCCTTGTGATGCGTTTTACACCCGGAAGTGCCGCATCGCAACAGGTCTTTACCACTCAAACTGGGAGTTTGAGGGGAAACCGGCCCTTTGCAGTGCAGCACTTCCAGATGTGAACTGGAAGTGATCTGTCCCTGCCTGCACAGATTGCCCGCCGACCCTCAGCTGGTCAGCAGGCGGCCAGGTGGATTGGCGGGGGTTTGCCCGCCACCACCTGGCACCTGGCAACCCTTCTTATTGTGATGATCGTTTTGACCCTTATCAAAGGTGAAACTGAACACGTGCTTCTAGAATGCAAGCAGAATGTTGGGAAACTTCTGCTTAGATCTGATTTATTAAAACAGGCTGAACTCATAAGACTTTTTTCTGTTTCAGGATAAACTGGTGTGAAGGGGCCAGGAAAGGACTTGAAAAAAGAGAGAACCAAATGTACATGGTTTATTTTCTAGAGGGATTAAACTGGCACATCTATACAAAAATGTCTTGTGGTGGCAGCAGTTAAAAGTTCATGTTTTTGTTAGGGGTAGTGGAATAAGATTAGAGGAGTGAATGCCCCATTGAAATTTAGTAACTTTGGACCTGAGCCAGTTGATTAAATTTCATAATTCTTCAGGTGCCTTTGGGGTCACTTTGCTGAAGTTAAACATTCCATATGCGCCCATCTTCTCTACATACATTCCACTCCTGCAGTTCTTATATGTCCTGTTATCCCCAACCCAAATGAAAGCACATGCAAACACCAAAGTTTGTTTCCTGCTACCCTGTTCCCCTTCCCCATATCTTGTCTGTGAATCCACACTACCCACCTGCCATTCTTTTCCTGCTCCACATAGATTCGTAGCATCCACTTCTCATACGGTGCTCCCCACCCCCAGCTGACTTGCAGACTTTGTCTTGAACCAAGAGAAAAAGCAGGTTATACATGTTTTAATAAAATAAATGAATGAATAAATGTGTATCTTCTAATGTTGTTTCCCAGCTTGCAGTCCTAGCACCTGTCTCCATTACAAATACTTACTCTTCCCCACCCTTGCATTCCCTCCAGCTTTGTTTGCTCATATACTTTTCTCCATTTCCAGAGTTCTTCACCAAGCACTCAGCTGCCTGTGATAATACAGATTCTTGTCCTTACTGTACCTGGCCTTGTTTCTCACTGTATTTTTTTATTTACCATCCTTAAATGCTGTTCTTCTCATCCAAACACAAGCACATCATAAAAGCATGAAGTCTCTGGAAACCTAGAAGCATTGGGTTGTGGCTCAGTAGTAGAGCATCTGCTTGGCGTACAGAAGGTCCTGGGTTAAATCCCCAGCATCTCCAGTTAAAGGGACTAGGCAGGTAGGTGATGTGAAAAACCTCAGCCTGAGATCCCGCCGGTCTGAGTAGACAATACTGACTTTAATGGACCAAGGGTCTGATTCAGTATAAGGCAGCACTGCGAAGTGTCAGCACTCCTGAGTCTTGACACAATTACTGCTGTATTCAGTGTGTTTAGAGCAGGGGAGGGGTTTTGTGTACATGCTGAAATATGAGTGGAGCCAGACAGCACAATTTGGAAATGCAGGCATCATGGTGGAATAACATGAGACTTGGGGAGGACTATACTGGATGGAAACTGTTATCTGCTTCTAATTATTAAAAATGGCTGAAACTCAGACCCCCCCCCCCCCCGCGCCCACAAGATATCTCTGAAATTCATATATTGTACTGGTTGTTGAAGATATAATCTGTGTCAGATTTTGTAGCGATAAGTCAAGTCATTTTGATTTTATAAGGATTACACTTTTTGTGTTTTTGTTAGAGAACATAGCCCTTCTTTAACAATTGCACTTTTAAGGTATTATATTTCTGGCTGTCCTGTGACATACTGGGAGAGCACTGTATGCATATTCACTATTTTGTGTGAAATGGTCAATGTGCATAATTTCCAGCCATGGTATGTGAATCCTGAGTTTTCGAGGGGATGCATTTGTGCTTACTGAAGCTGCAAAATGCATGTGTCGTCCTTTTCACTCAAGTTGTGCATACCGTGTTCTTCCAGTACATGAGAAAAGAGCACCTGAAATATAGTGCAGAATCAACTCCAGTCCTTTTCAAGCAACTGTGTAGCTTTTTTTCAATATTACCTCCTAGTCTTAGCCCACCAGTAAATGAAGGGGCTTGACATATACATGGAATAAGGTTATTTAGTCAAAAGTAAGATGTCTTTTGGAGGATGGGAAGGAATGAGTAGAGACATGTAGGAGCAAAATGCTTTTTCTGTCTGGGCTTCTGTGCCTTTTAACAACTGTGACACACAGTGTCTTACAGCACGTTCCTGACCGGATAGCCTGCGCTGGGCTTGGGAGGCCCCACCCCCTGCCTAATGGTGGCCCCGCCCCCTCCTAATGGCAGCCCCAGCCAGCGCAGCGACGCCCCAGGAACGCCTACCGGGATGCCACTGCAGCCTTTGCCAGCAGCCAGATGCCGGCGGCAGACTCCATCGGTGTTCAGGCCCGGTGCTGCCATGGCAGTGGCCGGTGACTGGCGGCCGGCCCTGCACTCCGGTGCTGGGGCCACAAACGCCGTCGTGTGCTGCCCGGATGTCGACACTGTGGGTGCACCGGCGCAGGCCTTTGCTGGCCTCCAAAGGCCTTTGGTCCCGGCCACCAGCACATCTCAGGAATGCTCTGTGAGAGTCACATCTCTGTTACTGCTGTATTCTCTGATTCTTTGACATGGGTGGTTGGTGGTTTAGACATTTTCACCCTATCTTATTTCCCCATGGGTTGTATTGTTTTGTTCCTTCCTCTTTTCCATGTCTGTTCCCACATCCTCTTTCAGCTGTCTTAAATGTTAACCCTTTCCTAAATTCAAGCATTATCTTTGATACCCCTGCCCCCATTTGAAGGACATCTGTTCTACGTTAAAGGCAGGTAACGGGGGGGGGGGACTTTTGTCATGCTTCAGCAGAATCTGCAGTAGCTAAAAAATGCACAGTGTGGAGAAATCCCACAAGGATCCAGTCTATGCCATGCATTTCATCCTTTTATTCCTCTCTGCCTAGTGAAATTGATTGGGTCTCCACTTATAATACTCATAAAGTAAGTAGCATCCATATAGCACTTTGAAGTATTCATAACATGTATTATCTTGTATGGTAATCCTTACAACAATCCTGTAGTGTAGGTCGATACTATTTTACCCATATTGCAGATGGGGGCCGAGGCTGGGAGAGAATGGCTTAGTTCATGGCAAAGGCTAGATTTGTACCACAGTACCCTAACCATTGACTAAGCCAGCTGCCTTGCAAGGCCTTCCTGTAGAGTTTGTGAAATGCGGATCTAAAAAAGTTGGTGGAGCCTCCCTTCATGAACAACAACAAGCGGTATGTTCGAAGCAGATACAAATTCTACGTTATTCACTTGACTCTTGGTATTGGTAGCTAGGTATTGTAGTATCATGTTATAAGCAGGACTGCCTTGCCTTGTATGCTTACTGTGCTCATAACTAAGGAATAATCTGTATACTGAATAAAAAGGTTTTTTTAATATTCTGACTTTAGGAATACCTTTCCTTTTGTCCTGTAAGGGTTAGCCAGCTCAAAGATGTCCCTCTGTATGGACAGAATTTTTAAATGTTTTTGTTTTTCTAATTTAATGTCAAAATGCTCCTTTGTCAGCGTGATGATACGATGTCTTGAATAGTTGACTCTGGGGTTTTTCACTAAACTGCCCATGAATGCTGAAACCATCTGTTTTTCTGGACGTTTGTCAGGGTGAGTGTGGCAGAGGCAGCTGTCTGAAAAGGGACGCTTTGGATGATGAACCAGACCATTGTTTTGAAGCAATTCTTTTGCATTCAGAGGCTCTACCCAGGCGTGCTAGAGAGCAATCAAAATCAAACTATTGTGTGTACTGATCGTACTGATCTGAAAAGGAGGTGGTGGGATGACCCCATTGTAGATGCAAAGACTTGTTCAGAGCAGCTGTATGCCAGCCAAGATGTAACCGCAGTAGGAAACACGCTTGGAAGCTAGAGGGCTCATGCACCCTACTGGGGAAAAAGAAAAAATCATGCCAGACTGAGCTCTGGCTTAAAGCAGGGGTGGGGGGAGAGACGGCCCAGGTCTCCTGGCATTGCCAATAATTTGCTTTTGCAAAAATTGTTGACATCAGCACTCTGTTGCCAGTTATTAATCAATTAAAGTGGATTGGTTTTGCTGTATGTGAAATGGAATTGTTGATAAACATGATAATTGCTAAATATATTTGCTTGGGCTTTTAAATGTCAACAAAGTGGGGGTTTTGTGGTATCAGAAGATGACATTTTTTATTGCTCATTAAGAATCATTCTCTCTAGTTTCATGCACAATTTGAAGATTTCCTAATTTATTTACGATGGAAACAGAGCATCTGAATCCAAACATATTGTGGTGTTTGTTGCTCTATTAAATATGACTTTTCAATATAAATAAATATCTTATGAAAGATCATCTTCAGTGTATGTAATAAAGATCACAGTTTTAGTTTAGAACATTGCGGCACTCACTCTATTAACATCTAAGCTTTTTCAGTTGGCCGTGTCACTTCATTGCATGCATACTAATATCTCCTCATATAAAATTTAATCTGTCGAGCTAAATGAAGGAATTAGTATCTGAAAGACATCTTTCATTAAGCAATTAACTAATCTTTCTAACAAATCTACAAAAGCATATGTGTTTATATTTAATAAGTATTTGTATGATCAACCAATTACTATACATGAGGTCATCTTGTTTTGTTTGGTCTTGAATATTTCAAATTCTATGCTCAAATTCAAGCGATAGTTAATGCCTTGGAAACTATGCCATAATTATCAACAGGTCCCATTAGAGTGGGCTTAAATTACCAGTCATCTTCCAAATTAAAAATCAAAGTAATCCTTTAGCATCAGTGATGAAGAAAGTTTTTTGTGTTGTTGTTTGTTTTCTAGCAACAGACTTTCCTTTGTTGAAAGAAAATAAAACTTGCAAGTCTGGTTGTATGTCCATTTTAATTCTTTTTATATTTTTCCTGTGCATTTTTATTCCTCCATTTTTTCAAAGGGTTCAGGGCAGCATATATGGCTGAGCCCTCCCCAGTTTATCCTCACAACAACTCCATGTGAAATAAGAAGAGCTGAGAGTGAGTAACTGACCCAAGATTATTCAGCGAGCTTCACATCAAAAATTGATATTTGTGCCTGGGCATCTCAGGCCCTGTTCTGACACCTGAAGCCGCACACCCCACTGGCTCTCTCATGTAATCGAAAGTGCATAATCTGTTACAGTTTCAGAGGTTACGATAATAATCTCTAAGTAACTACGGTATGTTGGAGATTTGGGAATAGTACAATAAGTAGACTTGCACATTAAAAAATAAAAAGATTATTCAAAATGCAACCCGAACATGTCTTGTTTGTTAACCTTAAAAGGGTAACTTACCCAAATGAAATTTCTTCTATCTTGCAGATCCAAACTGATTAAGCTAGGTCTAGCTCCTTGTTCATGTGCTATGCTATTGGGTATACCTTAATTTTCCCCAGGCTGTCTTTGATTCTTTTCCGTCAGATGCCCGTGGGATAGGGGAGAACCAGCAAATGGGAATGTGACTCAGCAGAAATGTGTATGACAGGCACCATGTCTGACCAGAATACTTTGTGCAATGTTGCCCCCAGACACATTGCTGGATCACTGGCTCGGGGAGGGGACTTGTTCTGCACAAGTGGAGATGCTGCTCAGCTGAGGCATTCCAGTGATTCAGCATTAGCCTGTTTTTTATTTATTTTATTCCATTATACTTTCCCTTTCTCCTCAATGGGAGCCCAGAGTGGCTTACATCATTCTCCTCTCCTCCATTTTGCAGGAGCAGGCAAATACTTTGTTTGTGCCCACTGGGAGAAGGCATGGGAGTAAGGTTCTTTGTCTAATTCCTTACCCAAATTTGGCAGCTTTGGGCAATCACAAAAGCTTTGCATTCATAATCTGGAAGTTGAGGAGGAGGATTGCTGTGTGCCTGTTAGGGAGAGGCAGCCAAACTGGATGTTTGTCCTCACGTGCTCTGTTTTCCTGCTCCCCTCCCATCTTCCCTCTCTAACTGTAAAAAAGAAAGACAGCCATACATAGGGCAAAGTGAAAGGATGATAAAATCTCTGTGTGACAAGAAGAAGAGTTGGTTTTTATATGCCTACTATCTCTACCACTTAAGGGAGAGTCAAACCGCTTACAATCACCTTCCCTGCCTGAAATTTTGTAAGACGCATCCTTTGGGTAATGGGTACCGTCTCTGAGAATTCCATCCCAATTAATTGGGAAGCCAAAAAATTACATGTAGGAATGTTTCCCATTGGAACCAACGTAAACATACTTGAATACAAGTACGACTCTGAACATGTGTGTTTGTGTGTGTGTAAAGTGCCATTAAGTCACAGCTGACTTATGGTGACCCCATAGGGTTTTGAGGGCAAGTAATTAAGCAGAGGTGGTTTGCCATTGCCTTCCTCTGCAAAGTCTTCCTTGGTGGTCTGTCCAAGTACTGACCCTGCTTAGCTTCTGAGATCTAATGAGATCGGGCTGCACTATACCTTTCCACATCCCCTGAACGCATACCACAAGGATGTTAAATAATCTGAACAAAACTGTTAAAAAAAATGAGCTTATCCTGAACCTGACTACAATTTTTGTGCATATCCTGAATGAGAATCAGCTTGCTATGAAGTATTTAACTAACTAGTTCAGTCTGGGAATTGCTGGTGGTATGAATGTATTTCTTCTTCTTTTCTGGGAAAGAGACTATTTATTCTCCAAACCAAGTTCTAACATTGTTAAGAGCATAATTTATGATCTTCTCTTAGGACTGTGCAAACTGAAAGTGCATGTTGGGGATTACTTCTTTTGAAAGCACCCACGCATCAAAATGTCCCTGCATGCGGGATACATGCCATCCCTTAAAACAAGCAAATTTCCCACGTATACTCAAGTGTACATTTGTCTCTGTACTGTTATCTGATGTACACATTCAAAAAAGTGACACGATAAAGTCTTCCTGGGATGTACCTTCTAAGTATGCGGATAGTGGACGGTATGTTCAGATGTGCATCAAGAAGACCAAGATAAATGGTAAAGGTTGGCTTAGGTCTGGATACAATAAAGAACTGAAAACTGAACAAAATAAATGCAGCTGTACAGTTGAAAGTGCTAACTACTCGGTGTTGATAACAAAAAAAGGAAGGTGGGCTGTACTGAAATGATGACCATCTGCACTGAGATACAGCATGGCATTAAAATAGTTTTGCAAATGCTTTCTGCTTTATCTAGTCTGTTTATATCGGATTTGGTCAAAAGACAGTCATTGTCTGCAGATTTGTTTGGGTTATTACTTTGTATGTTACCACTGGTTGTACACTGCTTCCCACCAGCTAGCATCGTCTGTTCCAGCCAGTCTCCCTATTGAAGAGATTTTTGAGAATGCCATGGATGAGGCCTTAATCCATGAAAGGAATACTTAAATTAGTATTTAGTCTTGTAAGAATATTTTTTCAGTCCTTTCTGCTCGTTCTCCAAAAAAGTTTTAAATACTGTTTATTGATGTGTTCTGTGTTTATTGTATTTATTCTTGGAAGCCGTCCTGAACCTGGCGGTGCTGGGGAGGGCAGAGTATAAATTGAATAATAAATAAATAAAGTATTATATGCATGAGATATACATAATTTCATACAGTGTTTCTCGGGGTTGCCTATAGAGTTTGGGTAGCCTTAAAATAACAAGTTGACTGTTTAGTAGAGGAATTCCACCATTTAATTTTTCTTTGCTTTTTTGGTATTCCATTGTCCAAATCTTATATAGAAATGTTGCAGTTCATTAATGTACCCCTGCCAGGTGATCAGTGTGGTTAAAAGGCAATCACTGACCTACATGGCAATATGCTGTCAGTTAAGATGTTCTTTTCTCTCATCCCTTGCTCACCTTCACTTTCATTTCCTTCCCTGCCATGGTAACTGCTCTTGCTACTATTAATATAAGCTACAGTTCTCACATAAACCAGAGGTAGAAACAAGAGGGTTTGTGCAGAATGGTTTCAAGATAACTTAGCTAGCTTTAAGTATGGGTTGCTTTGAACCAGAGAGTAGCATTGGTCTTGGAGATGTGAAGGCCCCCTTCTCAAAAAATGGAGCCTTGGTGTTTGGGGTTGAATGCTGGGAGAGAGATTGATGGAAAATGATTCTTGGGACAAGATCAGAATACCCTTCCCATGTTGCCTCAACTTTTCTCTGATTGATGACTAACCATTTTGTATTATAAAGTAATCCCTTATTTGTGAGCTGGCTCCTGGTTTGGAGCAGCTTTTGGGCACCTGTGCTCTCATCCTGATGGGTTTTCTTCCACAGCAGAGCTACGTTCCTTCCATGGCTGATCCCGCTACACAGTCTTCTCTGACTCCTTCATCCTCTTCCCCCAACATGGATCCTTTCTTTTTGTACAGGATACCTTCACCCCCCCCCCCCCGAGACATTGGTCAATACCGAGTATGATTTAAAATAAGACTTTGCATTATAAAAACTGCTTCACAGTGTTTGCACCCACAGAACTTCATTAATTGTCTCAACTGATCACTGAGTTTGATGCATGCCAACTGTATGGCATAGAGCTCCCAACGCTTCTCAAATGCTTCTTTCTTTCATAAATGTTTTAAAAGCTAGCTAAAGATCTAAACAGCAGGGCTATTTATTCAAATTTAACTCTCAAGATCACTGGTTCAGAGCTAATTAATGTATGGTTTATTAATCAAATGTATGTAGCCGAAAGGAGCCAACCACTGTTCACTTACAATTGAGATTTTAACCCCATTTTAACATATTTTAATGAGCTACAGATTTGAATGTGGGCTTTGTTCATCTGTTGCTTCCACTCAATTGCAGTCTCACCCTAAGAAGACACAAGACAGATTGATCAAGCTTCTCTTCATTGTAAGACTTAAATGAAGTGAACAGGGCCTTATGTTTCAAAATGAAATCAGACAATAAAAAAACACCTTCTCTGTCTGATATTCTTAAATTTCATTAAGGTACTGCTACTTGATGGTTTTGCTATGCTGTAAGTATGCTTCAGAAATACATTGTCCTGACCACGTCAATGAACAAGTACAACTAGTCAAAATAAGTGTTTAACGCTTGAAAACTTGCTTTTCAAAGTCCAGTTTGAAAAAGATACAGGGTCTTTTTGTACCATATTTGCAAGCTGTTAAATTGACTTGAGAATCAGTGTTTGGGATGCTTTCAGGATTTCCATTAAACATTTAATTTTTTGGCACTTTTGATAGTTCTGGTTTCTGAAGTAAAGTATGAATGTTATTTATAGGATAGCTAAATAGTAGAATATGGGTAAGACCCTTTAACAAATGTACTGTTTTAATGCAAGTTACATTATTCCTTTGTTAAGGGTGCCATTTCATTACTCAAAAAATGTGTTGCATCGATTCCTCCAGGATCAACTATCAGCATCAGTAAGACATGTTCCCTGTGCATATCTAAAGTGGTGATAGTAGTAGGGCTAAGCATGAAGAAAAAAAACAGGCTTTTTAGAGAAAGCAATTCTGTCCAAGCACAGACTTGATTTAGCCTGGATTACCTTGTCCTGAAGAAAATTTAGGAGGATTCCAATTCCTAAAGGAGAGAGACTGGGTGTCAGTTGAAAATAAAATGAGGTCAGTAATTTTACAGACTGGCAAACCAGTGGCTTAGACATTTGTTCCAACCACTTTATACTTCGAAGCTTGATTCTGTATCCTGTATAGGGCCTAGGATTGGTTCATCAAGCCCAAGACCTTCAAGTGATCATGGAAACCTGTCTCCTGAGTTACAAATTCTTGCAAAGTTACCGTATTGTTTGTCTCCTTTTGGATAGACTTGCTGCTAGTGCACATGCTCATAGAGCATGTGATGCCTTTTGCCTCTTTGTGCGCATACTGAGAACAACAGCAAGATGATGAGGTCACATCACTCAGTGGTCTATGTTTCAGACTTTGGGCTTTTTCTTCACCATGGTATACCTTTTGGTTTTTGACTTGTATTTCTTGTCCCTGGATCTCATGTCCTGCTGCCCATGTTGTCTTGACATCAGAAAGCTCATAACTCTGGCTTCCCCACTTTCTATCATGTGATTCTGATGTCACATGAATTCCTGTACCTCAGTAGGCCCCGTGCTCATTTTGTCTTAAGCCTGGAAAGATTGAAGAGCACTGCTCTAGAGATATCATAGTTTCACAAGGAGTTTAAATATTTGGCTCCATAGCCTCTTCCTTCATTCCCCCTTCCCTCCGAATCTCAAAATCCATACTTTCAGTCACTATTCCACTTATTTCTGAAATTCCTTTTAAATGTGATGCTATAAATCCCCACCTACCTCTCCTGATCACAAGACCCTCTTACTCTTTATTTCTTCTCCATGGCATCCTCTTTTGGGTTTTATATACTTGTCCAGGTTCATTTTACTGCTTCCCTCTGCTGACTTCATCTGTAACAGTACTATTCCTTGTGAGGATCAGTACATGTCTTTCTTGGGACATATCTAATGCTCCATAAACTTCTCTTCATTACTCTCCTAACTTCTGATCCTGGAGACACATGCATGAGGAGAACATAATGTCCACACATAAGTGATTCCTGTGATCAGGGGGCTTCTGTCCCTTGTGGGCAAGCTGGATCATACGTTACCTTCTCTACAAGCATATATCACTAGGGTTGATTACTGTGCCTGTGTGATGAAGTTGTTTTGTGTGCATTCACTAAAGGGTGGGCAATTATATATGGCTATGATCTGTAAATAATCTCCAAACATGCTCCTCAACAATAACTGATTTTGTATTTTCTCCTTGAAAAACAAATCTATTTTTAATCTGTTATAAAGGTTGAATTATTTTAAAAATCAAAAGTTCTGTTGGGAAAAAAATCCTCTTATGCTTGTACTCTGAATTGCATTTTATTACAGTGACCTTACAGCACTATACCCTTGGCAGGAAATAAGTTTGCAACGCAGAACATTTGTTTTACTGCTGATAATAGAAACTGAGGTGCAGCCAACTATGTGAAGCTAATAATTCTAGCAAAGTGTGTGATCATTAAGTCTAGTTGATTCATCAAACAGTAATGATTATTAAAACAAAGTCATCTGACATTTTGCTTACTTCTGAAATGATTGACATTAACAGAAGAAAGTAGTTAAAAGAAAAAAGACATAATGCCAACATACAAATTCTTTATTGGTTGATGCTACCATGTGGTATTATGCTACTATCCATCACAGTGGAAATGGAGACAAACAAGCCAAATAACCCAAAAGACATTCTTAAAGTGATCAACAGAAATTAAAGCTTGATAATTCTGAAAAGCTATAAATTTGTATATTAATATTGCAGCAAGCATAAATGTTCAAGCATAGGCCAATACAGATTCTATATTGGTTTTACTTTTATACATTTGTTTTATTGCATTGTAGAAATTATATAGCGAAGCCAAAACAATCTTTTGCCAGTGGAACAGAGTTGATTTTCACCAATTCTCCCTTTCCATTCCAGACTCCTATTCAATATTACACCCCCTGTTGTATCTGAGACTCACCTGACCTTTCATAGAAGCATTTTGGGGATCACTGTGGGCTGTAAAGGAAAGGGAGAAGTAGGAAGGAGTAATTCCACAAGTGGAGGTCCACTAGTAGTCCTTTGATCCAATCTATAGACCAGGGGACCCCAACCTTTTTGAGCCTGCGGGCACATTTGGAACTCCGACATGGCATGGGGGACACAGCAACAAAATGGCTACCACCAAATGATTGCTGTGGGAGGTGGAGCCAGCCACAAAACAATAACCACAGCTTAACTTCAGTAACACAATGGAGATCCGTTTGCTACGGTGGCAGCTACTGCCAAAGCAACATTTTAAAAAGTCAGCTCAGCCAATTAAATCTCCAATAGTCAATCAAAAGCCGTGCTGGGCAAAAGCCCTACTTGGTCCCACCCACTCTAGGGTTGCCAAGTGCCCGGTGGTGGCGGGTGAAATCCCGCTAGTCCACCAGGCTGCCTGTCGACCAGCTGAGAGCCGGCAATCACTGCGTGCGCGCGCATCACTTTCGGGTTTACCTAGAAGTGACGAGGATGCTCTGGCAACCTTGGCTACTCTATGGAAGCCAACTCTATGGAAGCTGGGCACCACATTGGGGACCCCTGCTGTAGACTTTTGCCTGAATATCTTATTAACTTCCAAACCTGCTTACTTTGCAAGAGTGTGTTATTATTCTGTAATGTTTCTTGTGGCTGCAGAGATTGTACAGTGGCCAAATTTCCTCTGGGTTGTTGTAATAATCAACTTCGTATTTAAACGTTAAAGTCAATAGAAGTTACACACAATTAGCTAGCAAACAATACTAAATACTGGAAAGTGTTTTTCTGTATTCTTATGTAGGCCAGATTAGAGCTCTTCAGAGCTTGGAAGTTTAGCAGGGTTAATCAGAGTGGATAGTTGAATGGGAGACCACTGAGGTAGACCAGGGCTGCTACACAGAGGAAGGCAATGACAAATCCCTTCTGTTCATCTCTTGCCTTGAAAACCCCGTGAGGGGTTGCCATAAGTTGGTTGTGACTTGACAGCACTCAGCACTAAATTATCATTATACATTTTAATTCATATCCTAGGCTAAAATATGCATAAAGTGGGTTTGTGTTTATATTCAATATAGGGTGAGCAAAGGAATATTTTTAAATAAAATGTGATGATATTGCTAGGTTTTTTTCGGTATGAAAAGGGTTTGAAGGCATAAGAGCAGGATAAAATGAATGTTTATGTGATGTTTTTGAATGCATTGTTTCCCCACTGGTAGGACGTTCAGTAGCAGTAGATATTTCTTCATAGCTGCAGTGTTTTGAACAAATTTCCCTTGACATTCAGGATATGTATGTAACTGAGAATGTAGTTCATTTCATTTAGTGTTCAATCTTCTACTTTCTAGGCATTTGGAATATTATTACTTAGCTTTGATCGCACGTTGTAGATTGCACTTATGGGCATGCTGTGTTTTAAACCAAAGTTTCCCTACAGCACCAGGTTACCAAGTGTGGTTTTTATATTATTATTGCCCTCGTAATAAGTTCAAGGTGAGGTTTTCAGGCAGTAAGCTGCAAGTCAGTTTGCATATAAACACTTTAGGAAAGCTCTCTTGACATCTACCGCTTATGCATTCTTCCATATACAATACAAATGACTACACCTGTATTATGTTTAGCTTCCTTATTATTTAGAAGGCATCCATTTAAAAGAATGTTAAAACCTTTACAAATATATGTGAAAACAGCCAAAATGTTCATGCCTCAATCGACTATATGAAAGAGTTGTCATAGAAATGATAAGCACAAAAGGAACAGGACTTGTTATAAGGTTCACAGATCATGTGTCTCCAGTAAGAACTGAATTCCTATTATGTTTCTAAAGCCTCAAAAAGACATGGGAAGGAACCAAAGTTTTAAGTCAAATAAAAAGCGCTTAAGCCAAGGACACATGAATGTATAGCTGGGTAATGGACCTTTCATCTCTGAAATAAAAAAAGAGTCAAATTCAATGGGAAAAGGGGTTTTCCCTTTTGAAAAAGCCTGTTTTAATGAGTTTCCATTTTATGCGTGGGTTGCTCTTTAATCGATGTTGCTCCATTGAAGTTTTACCCCAATGAAGACACAAGACAGATTGTCCAAGCTTGCGGCTATTGTTGAGAGTTGATGAAGTGTGCGGGCCCTTATGGTTGATAACAGAAGTAGATGGTCAAAGCCAATAAATAAAACTTTAACTCCAATTGTTGTATGCTTTCTGCTGAAAGGCTTTCTATTAGCATGAATCTTTGGTTTTGAAGGACTTGTGAACCCAAAGGCAGCTCATAGCTCTGTCACACAAACTAAGTTGGTCAGACAAGCAGCAATCTGTCCCATCTGATAAACACCATTTTGTCTTTTAAAATTCTCGACTTCTCTTCAGGAATCAACATTGCTAATGTCTTGACAGACTATTAACTTCACCGTGCATGTCTGTTGGACTGTTGATTTTATCAAAAACATGTTGGTGCAAGTTAAAATAGTTTTGTCCTTGATAGGATCTTAATGAGGTAAATACAAAAATGAACAATGGAGCCACTGCAAGACTGTTTAGGATTTGGGGGCAGAATAAGTAAAAAAGGCTCAGTAATGGTGTGGGCATGTGTCAGCAAGTGCAGAGACCCATTAGGAAAGTGGATTTGCTTTGATTGCAGTTAAGAAATCATAAGGCTAACCTACTTTTTCAATGACAGATGAGGTTCATTCTGTGGAAGCAGCAGTGCTGGAACTGGTTGACTTTGCTTGTCACTTGGATTGAATAGATCACAGAAGACAGGAAGGCAAATATAAATGTAGTTAAAAATGTGCCGTTGTGTATTGAACAATTTGGGATTTTTAGTTCCGACAATCAATTTCCTGACGATGATGTCGCTTCCTCTTTGAAATGGTAGTGAAGGTATGGTTATGATTTGTTTGTATCCCATAATCATGTCTCCACATAATTGCGCTGGGAAATGTACTGCCTTAGAAATGCACTTGTACATCTGCTCTGTAGATCTCTGGTAGATGTACATTGCCATCCTAAGGAGAATTGCACCTTTCTAAGTGTTAAAGTCAATGGCTTGAAACAGTGTAATTTGCATAAGATGGTATAAATAAAATGCCAGTGTTGCTCCCCCAGTGTTATGGTAAAGGGAGAAACAAGAAATTGAATTGTTTCCTGAGTATCCTTTGTCCAGTCACTTGTATGGGAGCTCATAATATTAAATAATGCAAAATTTGTACTTTGTGAAGAGTTTGCAGTTTAGCTACTAAATTTAAACGTATGCTTTTATGTGGGTATATATGCTTAAAAAATGCTATGATTTAGGAGACGATCTTCAGCCACATGCACCTGCCCAAAACTTGAAATCAGTTGGTGCTGGCGTTCTCCACTTTACCATGAAGATATAGGGCACAAAAGGGCTGGTCTTCTCAGCCATGCTGTCGCCCGCAGGCTCTGAAACTCCTTGGCCAAGAAGAGTGCCCTTTTTTGGGGGGGGGGGAAACCTTTGAAGGGAGCTGAATCCAATGGATTTTTAAAAATTGGCACTTTTGAGTTACTGGTTCATACTTTTTTTTAGGGGTTTATATTATAGTTTTATTTATTCATAGCCCGCCCGCCCTGACCAAAGCCAGGCTCAGGGCGGGTAACATCATTTAAAATATACATTAATGATACGAAAACTATAATAGTTAACAGCAAACTCCATATATAAAACAGCAAAATCTCATTAAAAACAAACAAAATCGCACATGATGCTCAAATTCCCGTCACGTTGACCTCAACAAAACAGGCAGGTCACCCCTTTAGATTGATTCCACACATATCCAAGAAAAAGAAGGGTAGGGAGTAGGGAGGCCAGCAGATGTAATTCCCCCAGCTGTACTCAGCTAGGCCTGGCGGAAAAACTCTGTCTTGTAGGCCCTGCGGAACTCTTTAAGGTCACCAGACAGAGACAGAGCCAAAAAGGCCCTGGCTCACGTCGAGGACAGCCGCACACTCGATAGGGCTGGGGACCACCAATAAATTGTTGTCAGGTGAACGTAATGCTCTTCTGGGGGTATTCCAGGAGAAGCGGTCCTGAAGATATGAGGGTCCCAGACCATGTAAGGCTTTTAAGGTCAAAACCAGCACCTTGAACCTGATCTGATGCTCCAGCTGAAGCCAGTGCAGTTGGCGGAGCACTGGCTGTGTATGCTTTTGGGGTGAGACCCCAGTAAGGAGTCTCACCGCCGCATTCTTTACCAGCTGGAGCCATCAGGTCAGTCTTAAGGGCAGCCCAACGTAGAGTGAGTTAGAGTAATCTAGCCTAGAGGTGACCATCACATAGATCACTGTGGCTAGATCAGGGCAGGAGAGGTAGGGCACCAGCTGCCGGGCCTGGCAGAGATGGAAAAAAGCCACCTTGACCACAGCTGCAACCTGGGCCTCCATAGATAAGGAGGCATCCAGGATCACACACAAATTCTTGATGGCAGGTGCAGATGTTAGTTACACGTCATCAAGAGCTCGGAGCCAGCACCCCGACCCCAAGCCACCCCAACCTAGACACAGGACCTCCATCTTCGTTGGATTCAGCTTCAGTCAGCTTTCCCTCTACCATCCAGTCATGGTTTCCAAGTACCCGGCCAGTGATCAACCATGTCGAAGGCAGAGTAGTTAACTCTGTCTCTGGGAGATAATACAGTACCTGATCGTTAGGCCAGTAATGAGCAGACCTTGTACCATTTAGTTTGATTCTTGGGAAAGGGCAGCCTGGTGTGGGTGGAATCCTCTGTGTGTGAGAGGATCCAACCTAGTAGCTAGTCAGCAAAAGCCTTTTTATGCCTGAAAGCATTAAAGAAAGTCTAACTCTGAAGCCATAACTAGCTTAAACATATGTGTGACAGCCAGGTTTTTTGTCTACTTGGAGATCTGTTCTGCTGATCTGTTCCTTGGAACCAACCTGTAAATAAATAAATCTTCTTTGTTCACGTACTAATCTTGCCTCAGTGATCTCCATATTCTACTTGCGCACAACACAATTTACCTCACAGCAATGAATTCATTCCTATATACCTGCTACCTTAAAAAAACCTGGTAACTGAGGGGAAGTTTTCTAGTTGTGTGCAAGGACCAAGGGGAAATGCCAGAACAGCAGCAGCCACCAGTGCTGGGACTAAAAAGAGCCCTGATGCACGTACGAGGGTTTTTTGCATGACAACGTGCAAGAGCTTTGGGGGGAAAACTCACTTCTGCTAATGCAATGACTGTTACACTAGCCAAAATAACCATATGATACATACTACGGTGATTATTGTACAATTTCAGCAGGTCCCTTCCAACTCTATGATTCTATGAGTTTAATCCCTGCGTAACATGTCACATATGGATCTATCATGTTAAATCTGACATATCAGCCTGGCATGTTAAAATAATCATATTACAACATAAAGTTGACCTGCTGTCAATATGACCCTAGTTTGACATAACAAAAGGTGGCTTTAGGTCATTTGAAGTATCAGCTTTAACAGGAATCTAAGAAGCATGAGTTTGAGAATTCAGAGTTGGAGGTTACTAGGTTACTAGGTCAGCATGTACTGCAAGGTGCCTTAGGAAAACAGGTGTTTTTTGTATACTGTTTGAGTTTTGTATACTGTTTGAGACCTTTGGCCCATCGGGGTTGTTACTTTTTTTATAACTCAAGGAACCAAACCATTGTGTACCCTGAATTCTGACCTGGGTGGTGGTGTGATACCATGGGCTATATAAATCTCTTTCAAATGGATGATCCTTACTTCATTTCCTATTATCTGGATGAAGTAAACCAAATAAAGCCAACCAAGCTTTATTGGTAGCATTTAGGGGCTGTATCTGCTTGTGTATTTCCTCATGCATAAATGCTGGGCCTTTCTTTGATTAACTTTTTTTTTTGATACACTGAACACATCATTTTGTGTGTGTGTTGGCTAATGTTCATGTTCAAGAAGAAGAAGAAGAGTTGGTTTTTATACCCCTATTTTCTCTACTTTTTAAGGAGTCTTAAACCAGCTTACAATCACCTTCCCTTCCTCTCCCCACAACAGATACCTTGTCAAGTAGGTGGGGCTGAGAGAGTCTGGAGACAACTGTGACTAGCCCAAAGTCACGCAGCAGGCTTCATGTGGAGGAGTGGGGAAACCAACCCGGTTCACCTGATTAGAGTCCGCTGTTCATGTGGAGGATCGGGGAATCAAACCCGATTCTCCAGATTAGAGTCCACCAGTCCTAACCATTGCACCACACTTGTGTGCGTGCCTGCATATATATTGCTGATATTATTTATATCACTCAGCTCCTATATGTTATTCCTTTGTACCAACATTTGCCCTTTGGAGAACACCGCTTCATCATTTCATACAATCACTTCCCATTGGCTAGTTGAAAGTAAGAGGCGTACACCGAGGCTAACCATAATCTGACATTTATTCCTGCCACTGTCAAGATGAGACCAACTGATCAACAAAGGGTCAGTGGTATTAAATCAGCGGTGATTGGAGAATGCATAGTGAGGTAGGCAACTCAAAGAAAACCTGTAACAATGTGGGTTTAATGGCCAGCTGCATGAAAAGCTTTGTGACTTAATGAAAAGAGCCAGTGTTGTGTAGGTAAAGAAGGTGGTCTGTTCTGTGGTAACCATCTGCTTTTGTTTGGCTGAGCAAGTTTCATTAATAGTGGACACAGTCAACTGTGCATACAGCCATCGTACAGAGAACATATGACCGTGCCTTACATTGATTTAGACCACTGGTCTAATGACTTCATTTGTGTACTGTGATTGGCCGTGGCTGTCCAACAACTCAGGCAGAGAAAGGATCATTGCTACCCAAGGTCCTTTATGTAGAGATGCCATGTGCAGAAACATGTGCTTCCCCACTGAGGTTTCTCCCTCATCATTGCCTTGTGATATGTACCCTCAAAGCTCTTTGCAAGTGAAAAATTACCACAGTGGGAGAAAGGCAAGTAAAACCTTTCACCCTAACTCTCTCTCTCTCTCTCTCTCTCTCACATTAAAAACCCTACAAGTCAGAAGCTCACTCTACTGTGTTATCCTACTGAGCTCTGATGCATGTAGATCCACTTTAGTGGGCTGTGGGGAAGTGATGGTGGAACCCAAAACATTGTTTTCCTTGTAAGACTAATCGTGGCCATATTATATTTCCAACTTGGCCTCTGAAATTGATGTTTGCGCAGACCTTCAATAAGATACATGATGTTATACTGAGCATTTTGTGAAACCTCTATTTTAAATTTATGTGGTGAAACCCTTTTTTTCCCTTTTAAAGTATATGGTTGTCTTTCTCATATTCAGGACTTCCTGTTGCCAAATGTGGGTCAGAAAAGTAAGATTGGTAGTCCTTCGTGCCTCTGCAATAGAGTAATGAGGACATCTGTTTTCATATGGTTCTTGACACACACCACCAGAAATTTGGTGTCGTGCTGTCCGGTCTTATACATCACTGCGGAACAGCATCAGATTTTCTGATTGATTCTGACAAGTCACTGACAGTTTTTGAGGTGAAACACATACATGACAAAGGGCAAGCAGAGGCTGCATATGTCAGTTGCAACCTTCCCTTGTTGACTTAAAGGCCTAAAAGTGCAGATTGCCTCCAAGCATACACTTTCTTATGCTATTGTGGTTTCTTCATAGGCGGCTCTTAATAGTTATTTAGGAAGAAGCCCAGTGCTGCAGAATTAATTCTGTATATGAATATGCTATTAAGGCCATGAGGAACGGCTGAGATACTTGAGCCATGGATTTATTGGGAACCATTTAGATAGGTTTCCTTATGATTTGAAGCTACAAAATCGCAGGATTGTATTGGGGGCTTTGCCTCCCCCCGCCCCCGCACATAACCATGGAGCCCTAACCAGTTCTAAATTCTGTATCAGAAAGTACCAGGGAAGGGTAGTAAATTTCTGGCTCCCAATGAAAAGAGGTTAGGTTTTAATTATTTTCTTTGTAATGAGGATAAAAGTCACATTTCTGTTGACTTAACACAGGTTTACAAACTTCAAAAGAATAAGTTCAAAAACATGACTGGCTCTTTCTCTTCTTCCGTGTGCGCTACACATAGAACAGGTGTTCTGTTTTAATTTGGTAACGTCAGTGTAGTCACATTTATCACCTCATGGGGGTAAATGGGCATACTTAGAGTCTACCTTCTATTAATGCTCCCTTGGCTTCCAAGCTTTACTAGGGGTAAGCTCAGCCATTTTAAAAAAGCAGGCAGTGATGCAGTGTACTACTTAAAAACATTGTAGCCGCACACGCACCGTGACTCTTTGGGTCACTTTAAATAATGCACCCAATGGCAGCTTCTAAAGAAAAAACTCTGCATGCAAACCTCGCCCTCTGATCTGAAAGCCCTTCCCATAAACCCCTGATGCATGAGGATACTGAATGGTGAGGGAAATGTACTCTCTATCTTGCCACAGGTGGGTTTTTTCCCATTTTAAATATTTTTTTTCAAGATTGAGTACTACATTGATGCAAGAATGCGGCTACAAAATAATATCTGAATATGCAGTTCTGGTGTTGTAATAGCTTTCATAGTCCCCTAGGGTTGCCAAGCTCCACATGGGGCCCGGGGATCTCCTGGAATTACAACTGATCTCCAGACAACAGAGATCAGTTCCCATGGAGAAAATGGCTGATTTGGAGGGGGGAAATGGCATTATACCCCACTAAGGTTCCTCCCCTCTCCAAACTCCACCCTCCCCAGGCTCCACCCCAAAATCTTCAGGAATTTCTCAATCCAGAGTTGGCAACCCAACCTTAGTTGATCGATTAAACTCAAATTTGCATAAATTTACATATTGATCAGTTGTTCTGAAGGACAAAGCATTCTTTATCTTTAAGTGGTACCTATTCCTATCATAGTAGAAGACATCTTCTGTCTTGGGTGGCAGAGAAGGAGTTCTGTGTTGTATATTCTTTGTTAAGTACTTATACTAAAAATAGTTGCTTTTTATATTTAAAAAATTCTGCACATTTAATCAAGAACATGACTTCATTTGACTAAACAGTGCCACCCTACTTAGAGGATAGGTATAAACCAGACCCCCCCCCCCCCATCTTTGTTCTCTTTTAGATTTTAATGGGTTTATTCCCTGGGGAAGACGGAACTCAGAGAAGAATATTTTTGGAAAGGTTAAAATTATGAAAGTTTTTCCCGTCTAGCTTTGTTGCTGTCCCGTGCTCTGCAGGCTGGCTCAAGTCCGGTCTCCAGTGAAGCAGTGCACTCAGAGCTAGAGACCGAGGCTTGGAAACGTCAATAGGTGTTGGTAGCCAGGAGTAGGAAGAGGAGGCAAGGAGATGGAGCTGGCACGCAGGCTTGCACCTAGTGGACTGGTTGATCCAGCAAGGCAGCTTTTCCAAGCTGGGACGTAATCAGGCTCAGCAGCCCCACTGGCAGGTGTTGAGCTCCTGTGGCTGCACTGTACTTTGGCCAGGATCCTGTGAAGAATTATTGTTCTCATTCTCTGGCTCTGGGATGGGAATGTGTGCAACCGGTCAAACACTTCGCCTCCTTTGGCCCACCTTGGCCCAGGCCCTCTGCTGTCGCTGTTTCTACAGAGCGAGAGTGTACCCTGGGAGGCTGTGGGCCCAGGTCCTGCCCAGTGACGATTTCAAGGGTTGGTGGTGAGGCCTCCATTGCAGGCTCAGGCAGGATGGCTTCTAACAGCAGGTGCTTCAGACATGCTAGGGTCTATTTTCTGCCTTTAGCTTTCTCTCCCCTGGCAGCTTCTATCCAGAAAAACTATGGCCCAGTTGCATGGTGGGGAACCTGCAAGGACTTGTGGGGACACCTCATTTTTCCTTGTATCCCTTTTCCCCACAATATTTCCTCATTCCCTCCTCCTGGCAACTCCTTATCCTCCGCTTTCCCTGCTTCCTTCTCTCCTATCTGCCCGTCCTCAGCTGTATTTATTATTTCGTTTATGCTCTGGCTTTCTCCACAGTGGGGATCAAAAATTGCTTACATCATTCTCCTCTTTTTATCCTTACAGTAACCCTGTGAGGCCAGTTAGGCTGAAAATGTGTAACTAGCCAAGGTCACCCAGTGAGCTTCCATGATAGTAGTGGTTCTCCCAGATCCTAGGCTGAAGTTCTCCACTATACCACACTGGGTTTGGGAGGGTAGCTATTGAACAGTAACAAGCAGCCAGTCCTGCGGGAGTCATGGAATTTGCATCTTATCAAGTCACTCCAAGATAACTTCTGGGCATGGCCCCTATGGCTTCTTCCTCAGAGGCCAAAACAGCCCTCGAAAGGGCACTGTTTCTTCCTCCTGCTTTTTCTGACAGAAACCAAGGCTGGAACCATCTGGTAATACTGTCAGGTTGCCTAGCAATGGCTACCTGGGGGCATTTATTCTTAAAGCTACAGGATCTTCTTATGTTTGGAGGTGATTTTAACCACCCCCCCATGTAGTGTTTTTTATTTGTTTTTTAGGTTTCAGATTTTTCTACAAGCGTGGAGCATTCCTCAGGTTTGTAAAAAGATCTGGCTTGTCTGTTCATGGCTCCAATCGCCAGATTTTAGTAGCTACAGATTTGGTCATGTTGAGAATTAGTTATATTGATTATTATATTCTTCACCTGCTGTCTCTTGGGAGCCTCTGCCTGAGGGGCAGGTTTTATAGCCAGGCCCAGGTCATACTTGTCTAGTCCCTCATGTCACTTCCTAGGGTTATGGGTAGAGCAATCCACTCAACAGCTTCCTGGTGACCCGTAGTGCAATCCTAAGGAGAGTTACACCCTTCTCAATCTTTTAAAGTAAATGGTCTTAAAAGGATGTAACTATACTTAGAATTGCACTGTGCCTCTGGCATTTTTGACACTGGAAGCTTAGTGGGGCAGACAGTATAATCCTTCCCTTCCTTCCCTCTGGCCTTGTCCAGCTCTCCGTATATATCCTGGTAAATAAAGAGGCTTGAGTTCCTCAAAGGCAATGTCTGGGGCTGGCATTAAATTTATGCATTTCTTTATAGTTTAATCCAGGTGACAGACCATTGCCCATTTTATTTGATAGTTTAGATAGCCAGCTTGGTGTAGCGGTTAAGGTGTTGGACTGGGATCTAGAAAACCAAGGTTTGAATCTCCAAAATGCCATGGGAACTTGCCGGGTGACCTTGGGCCAGTCACACACTCTCAGCCTTGACCCTGCCAAGTTTTTGGACGGGAGACCTCCAAGGAATACCAGGGGCATGATGTGGAGACAGGCAATGGCAAACCACCTCCAAATGTCTCTTGCCTCGAAAACCCTTCGGGGTTGCCACAAGTCAGCTGTGACTTTACCGGGGCGGGGGGTGGGGGAGGACCTTTTCCACATTGTCCATCATTTTTGCTATGTTTTAGGGGATACATCTGAAATGTCTTTTTTGCTTATGTTCTTCTTTCAAAAATATTTTTGGGGACTCTCTTATAAGCATTGTTCAAGGTTCCTTTGCCCCAGACCTTCAATTGTCTTAAAATGTTTTAAAATGTTCTACTGTAGCTGAATTGATCAGTGAGAAGTATAGATTTCAGAAGCAGTGTTCTCTTTCTTCTGTTTATTCAGGAAATCTCCTCCACATTTTGAGGCCTATGGTGGGAGGAACATGAAACAGCATCATAAGGAGTCATAATATATTCATCTACTAGGAATAAACAAGAGCATTAATATCCACTTCTTCAAAGCAGTGTTTCTGTTCAGGGAGAGACAGTTGGAGTGACTGGAGTCAGTCAGGCAAGCAACCGTTTTTTGGCACCACCTCACTCAGTTTCAGTTCATTTGGAAGATACTTTATTGGCATGGTAAGTGGTAACAAGTAGGGGCAGGCAGTGGACTCCTGGCTAAGCTACCAGGGCCAGGGTGTCAGGTGAAGAGCTACGTATGTGTCGAGTGGTCAAGTCTTAGCACCGGGAGCCCCCAACCATTTCATTTTCATTCTTGGCCACTAGTAACAGCAAATGGCTGGCTACCCAAAGTCTTTTGGTTGCTCTCCTTTTGTCTTTCAGGATGAAATTTTTTAAAAGTCATAAGTAGTCTCAAAAATGCTTGGGAACTGTGTTTATATTTCATAGGGTTATAGAGTGTGGTGCTGTCATGGTCTATAGACTCTATAGCCTTGCATGGAGGAGGTTCTCTGAATTGGCAGTGGACATTTTCTGTTTTCTTTGAGTTAGGACTTTTTTGGGTATATCTTTACCTTTTCTGAAGTTCTTTGGAACACATGCAGCTGCCACACCGAGTCAGACCCATTGGTCTGTGAAGGTCTACTCTGTCTGGGAGCAGCTCTTCAGGCTCTCAAATAGGGGTCTTTCACATCACCTAGTTGTTTTTTTCTCACTTGAGGTTTTATTGTTTCCTGGTATTCTGTTTTTAGCCTATTAATAAACTCCTTCAAGTGCAGAATAACTCAGTATAAAATATTGTAATGAATTGTTTTTGAGGTGTAAAAGTCACCAGAAACTGATAGAATTTAGGCAACAGTTTTTGGAGCATCTTCCAGAATATTAGTGCCAGCTAACATTTATGGGAAGGAGAGGGGGGAGAACTGATGGCAGTATTAGTAGACAGTATTGATGTATCAGTGGTCTTACTCAAACTGTTGATATAGGGGAGCTTTCACAAAACTATGTCAACCACTAATAACTTGATTAAAAGCAAGTGCTCATAATAATTTTTCAGAAATCATTATGTGAATTGGCTCGTTTTACATCTATCTACCTATTTGAAGAAACTATATCTTGCTTATTTTATATAAATTAAATAATCCTGTCAATTTACATTAAAATGAAATTAATAAAATACAATTACGATGAAACCATTGTCATTGTCCTCGTTTTAAAATTCTTCCCATCAGGTGTGCTTATCCTGTTTCTAATTACAGATCTAGTGAATGGTGCATGCACTATTACACCAATAAATGTATTGTATTAAAATATGCACAGATAAGAGTTGATTGTAGGTTCACAAAACTACTTTTACTCAAAAAATTGTGACATTTACATTCATCTCACAGTAAGGTATAAATTAATCGAGCTTTGTGAAAGAGAGCTCCCTTGAACACTGTCATGCAAATGGTCATCAAAACACAAATGAATAACAAACATTAGGGCCGTGGTGGCAAACCTATGGCACGCGTGCCAGAGGGAGCACTGAGAGCCGTCTCTGTGGGCACGTGCGCTGTCGCCCCAGCACAGAGTTCGCCTGAGTTTGTTACTAGAAAGCCAGGGGGGACGCGGGGCCAGGCTGCTCCCCTCCCCCTCTCCACTCGCGCCTGAGGGCATTTCTCGCATCACCTGCCCCTCTGCCCAGCAGCCCAATGGGAGCGCTTCCTCCCTCCCCTGTCACATGCGGCAGGGCAGCTCACATGCCGGGCAGCTGACATGCGGCGTGAGGGTGCGGCATGGACGGCAGCCTGTTGAGTCTGTGGCAAAGGTGATTCCCGTGGTGGGGTTGGAGAGGAGCTAGGTTGGAGGGGAGCATAGCTCACAGCGTGGCATAGCTGGAGGGGAGCAGAGCGCTCAGGCCACAGCGCAGGCTTTGCGGCGCCTCCCAACTTTCAGTGAAATCTCCTACTAAAAGAGGAACACCCACTTACCCAGCATGTAATTAACCTGTGGAACTCCTTGCCACAGGATGTGGTGATGGCATCTAGCCTAGATTCCTTTAAGAGAGGATTGGACAAATTTCTGGAGGAAAAGTCCATCACAGATTACTAGCCCTGATGGGTTAAATTGCCGTGTTGGCACTTTGCGATAAATAAGTGGGTTTTGGGTTGCAGTTTGGGCACTCCGTCTCTAAAAGGTTCGCCATCACTGCATTAGGGTTACTCTTAGCATGGTGGTCAAGGAACTAAAAGTCTGCAGTCCTACTTCTTCAAAAGACTTAATGTCAAAAAAGACCTCACAATGAATAAAAAAAGTTAATTCATCCTATTCTGAAGTGTGTTTTGACTCGGTGTTCATAACTTTATAGTATACCTGAAATTGTGCTGTGTGAATGAAATGTGTTTTGAAACAAATGTACCTATACTTGCAAAACAGCCAGGATTGCAGTTCCTCTCAAATATAGGTTTATTGACAAAGTGTGGAAAGTGACTTTATTGCACCATTTTTCTCCACCATTATTGTTTAGAACTGAATAGATCATGCTGGAGCATAACATAAACCTTTGCCAAGCAACTAGGTGTTAGAGTTCAGCCCACTGAATTGGCCCCATTTTTCACAAAATTAAAGCCTGTGGATAACTTCCACCTCCAGAGTTTGTAATCAGTTATCATCTGGTAAGTCATCTTCATGCCCATTAATATCCTCTGCTTTTATTTATTTATTTATTCTTACCATGAAGTCTAATAACATCTGTATCACCTGTTCATAACAATACTAAGAAGAGAGACTCAAGTTCCTATTTTTGGTATCAAGCAACTGTAAATTTACAGGCACTGGCAATAAATGGCTTTTCAAACCCAATTTATTTTCTAAACAGTTTTCTTTCCTTTTTTCCTTTTTTCCCCTTTCAAATAATGGCCCTCTAGCCAGAGGCAAACTGCAATCTGGCAGATGCACAAGGCCCTGAAGACTTTACCCAAACAGAAAAGGGTTGGGTATTTCATTTGAAAGCTTTACACAGTAGCTTGAAATCCTTACTCCTCTGAGAATTTGTTTGCTTAAAAAGTCTGTCTCTCAATACAGTAAGAGCGGGCAAAAAGGATTAGACAGACAATTTATACTTTGATGCCTAATTTATTTATTTAACATTGGAAAAGGTCAAGTTCTTATTGCTACACTCCCAAGTCTGTTGGTGAACCTTCCTATTAATATTTAGTAACTTCTTCTTGATGATGTTTTTAAACTTGCCATTTAAAAAAATTGCCAGGTAAAATCACTTAACTATTTGGTAGCTGTTTGTTTAGCCATGTTGCCCAAAAAGTGAATTCTTTGAGGAGGAGGAGGAGAAGAAGAGTTGGTTTTTATATGCCGACGTTCTCTACCACTTAAGGAAGAATCAAACCAGTTTACAATTGCCTTCTCTTCCTCTCCCCACAACAGACACCTTGTGAGGTTAGTGGGGCTGAGAGAGTTCGGAGAGAGAACTGTGACTTGCCCAAGGTCACCCAGCTGGCTTCATGTGGAGTGGGGAATCAAACCCGGTTCTCCAAACCACTGCTCTTAACCACTACACCACACTGAGAAGGCTTTGAATCTGCAACTGGATCTTCTGAATCAGTTTAGTTTAGCTCCATTAGCTGGGTGCAAAAGAAAGAATTAAAGCATGTCAAACTGTCAACATGCTTTATTTTCATCTTTATTTCCATTCAGAGAAGGTAAACTTAGTGGGAAATTGATGTAAAATTAAGAATTTCATTCACACTTCTGAATAATCTACTTTTAATACATTAATCCAAAATGATCTGGTTTCAGAACCAGAAGATGAATGAGAATTATGCCTGGTTTTATTCTGGTATGGTAGAATAAGGTGGCAGCATGCTGAAGTAGTGTAATGAACCTTACCACTTTAGACTTAAGGTGAGGAATCACATTTTTCCAAGTTGCCATATACTAATTTGTGGTGGAAAATGCCGTCAAGTAACAGCTGACTTATGGCGTCCCCATAGGGTTTCCAAGGCAAGAGACGTTATGAGGTGGTTTGCCATCATTTGCCTCCGTGTGGAGAGAGTTCTAAGAGAACTGTGACTGGCCCAAGGTCACCCAGCAGGCTTCATGAGAAGGGCTGAGAACTGAACCCAGTTTTCCAGTTAGTGTCTGCAGCTCTTAACCACTACACCATGCTGGCTGTCCATATACTAATAATTTCCTGTAAATAATTTCTTGGCTTCTGATAAGTTTCCAGGTTGATTATTACCGATTCATGGCCTGGAAATCTGCAAGACAGTCTCTCCAGATATGCTCCACTGCAACAGCTTTGCTCAGTGAGCAAGGCCAATGAATGTGCCACCCTGCAAATGAGTAAAATCACTGGCTGCGCATTCACAAGCTCTCTCAGTGGTGGATTCCACCTGGTGGAATGATCTGCCTAAGTCTGGAAGGCTCCCGTGTTAGTAACACATCACAGAATCTGTAAAACTGAATTTTCCAGGCAGGTATTTCTGTGATGAGGATACTACTGTCATTCTTAATGTCTGTTGAATTATAGTTTAGTTGTATTTATTGCGGATTTTGAATTTGTTTATCTATTGCAGATTTTGAATTTCTGTAATCTACCTTGAGTCTTTGTGAGGACGGTGGACTATAAATGAAAATAGTAATAAATAAATGGAATTTAAGCACACCATGCAAAGAATTGGGCTAGAAACTTTGCAGATAGTTCTTATATGGCAGAGTATTTTTTTAAAAAGTGATTGTAGCCATTTGCATTTTGAAGTGGGACAGTCCTTTTTACTACCTCAGAATTCCACCTCATTCTGATACTTGAGTAAATCAGGCCTTATGTTTAGAGCTAGTGGTAGAATATGTTCTCGAGAACCAGGATAGTTCTAGCTGGTATAGAACTGGTCTTCCATTGGGGAGTTAAGTAATCTGCACAGCCATAAACTCAGTAGCTATGGCCCAAAGCCACCTGTCTTCACAGGTTCATGATGAGACCAACACAATTATACTATCAATCATTTTTTATCAGGTTCATAGGCCTTAATGTGCTGAACTCTAATATTTAAAGACTTCACAATTTACAAATAAAAGCTTGCATGAATGAACAATGCGGTTCATTTTAACTGTAGCCAAACTACAATATGGTTGTGTACCTTCTGGCTTTGTGTATAGATGTGGGTGTGGTGAGGAGTTTATGTATCAAATTACATACATCCTTTTTTGTCCTCTGTAAATTTGACAAAATGCCATTGTTTGGCATCTCTCCACTAGCTTGCAGCTACTCTTGAAAATGTCCTTGACCTAAAATGTGAAGTTTATAGCTAGAACAAGCATATTCTTGGCTTCAATGTAACTTGTCCTAGTCCACTCCAGAGCTTGCTGTAATGTGGCAGGATGCGCATGAATTTAAGAAGACAAATGCATTATTAAAAGATATTTTCTATGTACAAAGTATTTTGAAGCTTATCTTTAAAAAAAAACACATTTTGCACCAAATTATTAAAAAAATGTATCATCTTTATTCTGGTTGTTTGAGACATTCCACCTCTGTGACCTTGGAACAAGGACAGTTCCAGTGTGCTGTACGCTGTCCTTCCCGTTGAAGAATCCTACAAAACTTTAGGATGCCCAGATGGAATCTAGGCAGGAAAGCAATTGTTTTTTTTTCTTTTTGAAATACAGAACCTCATTTGGGGTACCGGAGACTCAGTCCTGTCTAATTTATTTGGCTTAGTTGTAATCTGTTTCTCTGGCATATATAAAAAGTTTAACAAAACATGACCAGCTGTGAGTTATGTCCACTGGTAGGACTGGTTAGCAGGTACTGGAACTAGAGGGAACACCGTCATCAGTGGAGTTGTCCTCGGCTTGAAGGTCTGAGTTCTTCTTCATACCTGTGTATGAAGAATTCCTTTCACCAATTCTGCCTTCTAAGAAGGATGCAGTCTTTGAACCCTGTGGATATATAAGGATGCTACTCTTGAACAGTCTCCAGAAGCTTCAACTGATATGGATTGCTAGGCGCCTACTGCCCAAGTGTTTTTGCATCTACGCTAGCTTCCTGTTGCCTTCCATGCACATCTGACTAGGCTGATAAACCTCTTGACTGCTTGGGCCCAACTGGGATCCAGTGTGGCTTATAAAATCCTCCCCTCCTCCATTTTACACTTGCAACAACTCTTTGAGGTAGGTTATGCTGAGAGTGTGTGACTGGCCAAAGGCTATCCACCAAGCTTCCATGGCAGGGTGGGGATTTGAACCTGGGTTTCTCAAATCCCAGCCAACACTAACCATACATCTTGTATACTGCTTTTACTTTGTTACCTGAAAACTTCAGATTATAGTACTGTATAATATATATATGTATAGTATATATATGTATAGTATAGTATATAACTAGTACATATAGTACATAACTATACATATAGTATATAACTATAACTAGTTCTACCTACCAGGGATTAAAGCTGTTAAAGTTTCTAAGGTCACAATACTAGAAGGGCTAGATTCAAGTCCAGAAGCACCTTAGAGACTAGCAAGATTTTCAGGCGATGAGCTTTTAAGAGTCAATGCTCCTTTCATCAGAGAGCTCTGGCTATTGAAAGCTTATACCCCCAAAATCTTGTTGGTCTCTAAGTTGCTACTGGACTCAAATATAACTGTTCTACTACAGACCAGCAGGGCTACCTTCTGAAACTATCAATATAAGAAGGCTAATTCCTATTACACCTGCTTTGAAGTCTTAGACCTTAGTGGCTGAATTTCATAGAGAGCAGAAGGACTTATGATGCTTTGCAGCAAGTAATACGGATGTCAGTGTAGTAAAAAGAAATGCTGCATGCCAGGAAATACTGCAACTCCCTCTTGCATTTTGTATAAGCAATTTTCCAGTCTGTTGTCTCCTGCCAAACGTGATGTTCTGAAGCAGTTAAATAAAGTTAATATTGCTATTGAGTTATAAATGGAGATGATGAAAGCTTCATAATGAAACTCCTAGTCAGACACTATGAACCAGGATTGAAGCTTCCATATAAATTAAAATGTCTCACAGTGTCGTGCTCTTGAGCTTGGCAGAACTGGGCTGAGAAGCAGAACCAATAACTATTTCAGCTGGAAGAATGCATGCTATCTAGAGCATCTAGCTTTTTCCGTCTCAAAGTTAAACAGCACTGTGTACTATTGGGGAAATTTTGTGTGAATATCTGAATGCAATTTGTATGAATAGGGAGAAAGAGAAGCAATATTATTCTGTTCTAATGGCTACAAGGTGGCTATTCTTCAGTTGATGGATATCTGCATTCATATGATAAGTGAGAGCAATTATTGTTCCAGAGACATGCTTGTTATATGATAGTTTCAGTTATCTGCTGGGCACCATGTTTCTCATGGTTGTGGCTACACAACACATGTTGAATATGGTCTAGCTGCATCCATCTCACAAAACTGAGAATAACATCTTTTTGGGATTTTGATTCTGTCACATGAGATCCAGTCCAGTTCCTGATGACTTGATTTTTTTTCACAGAAGACTATGTTGGTATATCTCATTTTACGCGCTCTTTTGTGGCATCAGCCACTCTTTAGAATTGGCCATTACTGAATTTATGGACCCTATTAACCCTCTCCTGTAGATATGAATGGAGTGAAAGCAATCTCATTCTGTTATGCAGTCATTTGCCACTCCAATGTAAAAGATTACTGTTAAATATTGGGTGCTTGAGGTTCGGCCAATGTAATGTTCTGTCTGATAACTAAAATAATTTTAGGATACCACATAGGTCATCCATCAGTCCTACATCTCTACCATGATCACAACATGATATTTATTCACCCTACAGTAATCTTTGCACATGCTAAAGGAGTATTGCCAAACTTGTTCATCTGTGAACTCAACAGCAGGGTTAAGTAGTGATGCTATCACAACACCATATGCCATAACTGATGTTGGTGTCCTGTCTTAAATTTGGCTTGGGGGTATAAACCATTTTGCAAGGTGTTCAAACTCCACAAGGATCATTGATGTTTTAAGGCTTTGCATTAGTTCTCCATTTGTAGGAGAACTTCGGAAGAGCCCTGCTGCATCAGACCAGTGATCCATCTAGTCCAGCATCCTGTCTCACACAGTGGCCAACTCCAGTTATTCTGGGCATAGAGGCCAACAACTGGGGATAGAGGCCAAAGCCTCCCCCCAGTTGCTTCCTAGCAATGGTATTCAGAGGGTTATTGCTTTTAGTCACCATGGTTAGCAGCTGCTATTGTACCTATCCTCCATGAATTTATCTAATTCCCTTTTAAAGCCACCTATGCTTGCGGGCATCACCATATTTTCTGTTAATGAATTCCACAATTTAATCTTGCATTGAGTAAAGAAGTACTTCCTTCTTCAATCCTAAATCTATTGCTCATCAACTTCAGGGGCTACTTCCAGTTAGGCTTAACAGCTCTGGGTTGGGAAATACCTGGAGATTTTGGGGGTGGAGCCTAGAGAGGGCAGGGTTTGGGGAGGGACCTCAGTGGGGTACAATGCCATAAAGTCCACCTTCCGACGCAGCTATTTTCTTCAGGGGAATTGATCTCTATTGTCTGGAGATCTGTTGTAATAGAGGGCGATCTCCAGGCCCGGCATGGAGTTTTGGCAGCCCCTATCTCAAGTTCAAGTATTTTGGGAGAGGGAGAAGTTCTCCTTATCCACAATCTGTGCCCCTTGCATAATGTTATGTACCTCTGTTATCTCCTGCGCGTTCATCTTTTTTTTTCTAAGTTCCCATCCCAGTCTCTGGCCTTTTCTCATAAGAAGGGTGCTCCTATCCCTTAATCATTGTGGTTGCTCTCTTCTATAATTTTTCCAGCTCTGTAACATCTTTTTGGAGATATGGTAACCAGAACTGCATGCAGTATTTCAAATGAGGCCGTACCATAGATCTATACAGGGGCATTATAATATTGGCAGTTTTATTTTCAAGCCCTTTCCTCATTATCACCAGCATGTAGCTTGCCTTTTTCACTGCTGCTGCACGCTGAGTCAGTATTTTCATTGAACTATCCACTATCTTTATTGAGCAATCTGTTATAGACTGCCTGACCAGGCCACTATGTTTTCCTCTCAGCAAATTCAGACCGCATCAGGATATACTTAAAGTTGGGATGTTTTTCCCCCCCAGTGTGCATTGCATTGCCACATTAAATTTACTGAACTTCAGTTGTCACATTGTTGGCCACTTACTCAAGTTAAATAGATCCCCCTGAAGTTTGGTTTTACCATCCTGAATAACTCAGAGTTATCTGCAAACTTGGCCGGTACGCTGCTCACCCCCAATTCCAGGTCATTGATGAAGACATTAAATTACACTGGCCCCAAAACTGATCCATATGGGTCTCCACCGCTCACTGCCCTCCATTGAAAGAACTGTCAATTTATCCATCTCTGTTTCCTTTCATTTATCCAACTTCTTATCCCCTGAATGCTAAGCTTACTCAAGAGTCTTTGGTGAAGTAAATTGTCAAAAGCTTTTTGGAAGTCCAGGGTCTGCAGGATGGCCATTATCTACATGCCTGTTCGCTTTCTCAGAGAACTCCTAAAGGTTGATGAGGCGGGACTTTCCTCTGCTAATTTTCCATCTGTAGTAAAATTCTACAGGACTTGCCAATGATTGCTATAGGAAAGAATTGGGAGGATATGTGTTTATTACCTCTGTTTCACACCACAGCATATATAAAGTGCTTCCATTAATCAGGTATGAACCCCCTAGTCAAAGTGGGCCTCCTTTGTACAGTTATAAATTTGTCTGCTATAGGGCCAAAATTATATCAATTGCCCTCAAATGCATCCAGTATCCTGAAGACTTCAGGAAGCCAAAGCAAAAACTGTATTTTAGGATATGTAATTCTTCTGTTTCTTCCTCCTTCATGCACACAGATGAGGGAAAGATCGTTTTTCTGAACAATATAATAGTGTTTGTTTTTTTAAAGGCAGCTTAAAAAGCGGAGTATGTTGGTTAAAACATCAGCAAATTTGTTGATGGCACCAGCATTTACTGTTTTTAATGAACTGGCTACTTTTAATACAGCTAATTTCTAAAACCCTTTTTTTGCAAACCACAACAGAAAAAAACACTTAGGGGGGTAGTTAACCCTGGTTGATAACATAGTGGGAAAAGGAATGGAAAACTCAGAGAAAATACAGTTTTTAACACAGCTAATTTCTAAACCCCTTTTTTGCAGCTAATACAGCTAATTTCTAAACCCCTTTTTTGCAAACCACCACAACAAAAAAACACTTGGGGGGGGGAGTTAACCCTGGTTGATAACATAGTGGGAAAAGGAATGGAAAACTCCAAGAAAAGAAAATGGTATTGTAAAGATATGAGAGAGAGCAAGCTGGTGTTCCTTTTACAAGATATGTGAAGCTTGTCTCCAGACATGGTGACATTGCTAAAGACAGTGTTTGTCATCTAAGAATTTACAGCTTATTCTGCCCTATTCATAAATTGACTATTTTTTAAAGATATATATATATATATATAAACACATGTGTGTATGTATATTGGTATATAAAATACTCTGTTACAGGTTGTGTTCTATTTAGCCCTTGATTGAAATGTATTGCTCTTCAGTATCTTTTAGCTATGAAAATTATAATATGGAACAGAGATTAGAATGAAATTATCATGGCTGGAAGGCATTTACTCAGTGGTGGCAGCCATATAAACCTGGTCCCTGAGAATGATGATAATACATTAGGTTCTGCATGCCTGATATTATTGCTGTACATTATGTATGTTTCATTTATACTATTTCGCATACACCAGCAACGCTGACAGATAGGTAATTACTCTCTGCGCCAATGAACACTTATCAGCACTGCCGCTGTTTATTGCTGGAATGAAGTGCGCTTGTCAGTCAAGGTCACTTGTTTGTGTGTCCTCTTTAATAGTTCTTTCACAGTTGTTGAACTTTGCATACAGTTCTTATGGCACGGTTTTCCAGGGGTTATTTTACTCCATAATGTGTTGCTTGTATTATCAAAGTCACTTATATTTATCACTTTAATTGATAAACAACTGGGTTGCAGGAAGCAGAACTAAAGATGTGAAAAAGCATATTTTGCTAGTCAGCTGATCCCAGCAGGCACCTAGTAATGAATGGCTTGGAAGTGGAGCTGTTTGGTGTAAACCTTCCTTTGTAAACTATGATATATGCTGCTAGCTGAAGCTAGTGGAATTCTTTGTGAGTAAGATAAACCTTAATTCCATGACAGTGGACACCGGTGTGGTTTTTCAAACAGTTGTAAAGTTAATGCTTTGTGCTTTGAAGCACAACGTTCACTCAATCTGAATAAGACTGCTGCTGCTGACATCTTAGTACACTGATGAAATACAAACTCTTTTTGTGACTCTAAAATAGTTAAGTATTATACCAATCAACATCATAGGAATCTTTATTGCTGTAGTAATAATGCTTCTAGTGTGTTTCCGTATGTATATTTTTTTGTGTTCTAGATCTGTGGCTCTTCTCCTTTAAACATTTCAGGGTTTTTTTTTCTTTTGATGTCAAAGCAATCACAAAGGCATTATGTCAAGCTTGTAATTTCATGGTTACAAAAGAGAGAGAAATTCTTAAGCAATTTCCATCCCTCCCCCAGTCTCCCCGTCTCCCCCTCCGCCAACTGGAGCTTTATTAGAAAAGCTGGAACAACCTTTAGGATATAATTTATCCAGTCAAGATAGCTGTAGCTATTTCCTTAAGCCTGTAATCAGCCTGAGTTTGTATGTTATGAGATTTATACTGCAGTTGGTGGTGACCAAAAAGGGATGGGGGAAGCTGAGCAATTTATGAAGAGGACATTCTATATGTGTGTGGGGATTTTTTTTAAAAAAAAATCCTTTATTTTTCTACTGTAAAAGCATTTAGGTTAGTTTTAAACATGAATTGTGGGTGGACAGATATTGATGCGTACAGTGTAATACAGATTTTTTTCAGGCATTAAGGTAAGATTGCAGTCGATCATTAAAATTAAATACTGCTTTTGTTTAGAATAACATATGCCTCCATGCTGTAGCACCACATGTTTCTTGTAAATAGCTGTGGTTAAGCTGTGCAAAAGTCTATAATTTGATTATTAAAGGATTTCGACGATTGACAAGGTGCGCGGTGTCCATGAATGTTCCAGTTAATTTGATTACAGGCATAGAAAAGAATTTGACTTATGCTGAGAGCCGCAGGTCTTGTATCATTTATGGTGCAATGGGAAAGCAGTTGAAATCCTAGACTCAGAATCACCCCCTTCAAATCCAAGTGGGACTTGAATGGGTGGCTCATGTGAGCCCATTAGAAATTAATGGCAGTTGCATGGCATCGGCCCTGGGAGGGGGGGAATGTGCCCTTTGTGGGTATGTTTCATGTTTCTGGATCGGAGTGCAGATTTGAACATCATTGCTTATCTTCTGAGTCTCTGCTTTGAAATTCGTGCCTTGCATTGGTTCTTAGTTACGAGAACGTTACAAAGGAAGGGTTTTGATCTCATGTAGATAGTGTAGCATTAATTACCCTGACACTAATTAAACTGCATCAAACAAATACCACCGTGTTCCTCAGGGGGACAACAGAAGGCAGTTTAAAATAATTACTGGAGCTTCATGCATGTGTGAAGTTTTCATTACTCTTAGGACACAAGCGAAAGAGATTTGATATCATTAAATTCCCTCCTCCCTCAGTTCCTTTAGTGTTTTGCAAAATATATGACTGAAATTTCCTTGGAGCATATTGATGTCTAATAGTAGCAGTTTCAGTTTTTGCGAAACGGTAACTTTCTTTAAGAGCCTTAAGTCTGGGAAACAGGAACAGGTGTTCCCGTCCACATTCTAGTATGATTATGTATTAGCTTATGTTTGTCAGACCATTTCATTAACCACCCACTGCTATCACATATACATATACTTTGTTCCTTCTGAACCATGAAATGAAATGCATATATCTTCACTAATGCTTGCTATCAATGTAAATGAGAAAAGGAGGCTTATTACCAATCTCTGCTGCTGTGAAGCACACACCTCTGTACAGTTACAGGTAATAAACATCTTTTCATAAGTAGGAAGCAAGATATATTGAGGTCTGTGTACAGTAAAACAGTGATCCTTTCTACCATACTTCAGTATTAATGGGCGGTAATTTCTGTGTGTATTACAGATTCAACTGTGCACTGTAAAACATTACAAAAATATCAGAACCATATATTTCTCAAATTAAACTTTTCAGGTCCACAGTAAATGGAGCAGTTTCTCAGAGGATAATTGCAACACATTTGTGCCACTGGGCTTAGTACAGACGTAACATTTCGCAGTAACTTAACCCCTGAAGCTCAAATGTCTCTCCCCTTAGTCACCTTCCTCCTAACGTTGGTTTGCTTCTCCTCTTTTCTACCAGAAATCCCCCACCCTTTCTTTTTCCATGCTAACCATTATACATGCATCAGGTTGCATGCTAACCATTGCCAGCTTTAAATCAGAGATGGAAACCATGGTAAGGAACTAGTTGCAGTCTCTGGTTTAAAGTGGACTATAATTTAAGGATGCCAGCTTGCAGGTGGGAGATCCCCACCTCATCTCCAGACTACAGAGATCAGTTGTCCTGGAGAAAATGGATGCTTTGGAGGGTGAACTCTATGGCATTGCACCCCACTGAGGTCCCTGTCCTCCCCAGGGTCCATCCCCAAATCTCCAGGAGTTTTCCAACCTGGATCTGGCAACCCTACCCCCTCATCCCCCACCAGGGGGGACCTGGCAACCCTACTATAATTATTCAACTGAATACACGCCTCTTACTCCTGTAGCTGAGGAAGGGAGCATTCAGTGAGTGTGGAGAGCAAGAGGGAGGAGAAAAGAAAGTGTGTAAGCCTGAGAGGATTCTCAATCTCTGTACCATGGTTAAAAGATTCAAGCACCAACATTACAATCCTAAGAAGAGTTACTCCATTCTAAGCCCACTGAAGTCAGTAGGCTTACTATAATTGCACTGTAATATTTAAACTGAACCAAGTTGTAAATTTTTGTTATCTTGGTTCTGCAACCTGCCATATTCTGTTTTCCATGCTGTTGGTTTGCTGTAATATAATAATACTAATACTAAGCATATTTCAAATCAGCTAAACATTATACTGTTACTATTATTATATACCATTCTTCTCCGTATTGTGCAATACATAGCATCGTCTGTTACTTTTCAGAACCACCACCAGCCTTCCATTTCTCCCCCTTCAAAAACAAAAACAAAATTCTACTCCAGAAGTCTGTGGCGCTTAATAAAGAAGCATCCTGTCTAGCACAAGGCCCTTCAACTTAGAACACTGAGCCCCCATGGAGTGCCTTTGAGCAACATGATGCCCCACCAGTGTTTTTGCTGGCATGCGCTTTCTGGTTGGGGATAAAATCCAAAGTGTCCTGATTAGAACAGGAAAAAAGTAGCCAGCTTCAGGTCACTCCCTAAGCAGGTGAATCACGGCAGTTCACCCTCGCCTTGATCATGGACACACAGACTTCATTAAGTCTCCAGACTGGACAGCCTTTCCCTATGGTTACCCTTCCTCCTCTGTGGAGCAAACTCTTTCTTTGGAAACTGGAACCAAAAAGCGTCTCTTCCTGAAAGCAAAAAAACCCCAGTCCCAATCACCCCTCCCAATTCAAGAGTGTCTGCAGGCTTAACAAGATCGGGGACCTCTGAACTGCAAGTTAAAATTTTGAAAGCTTTGGTGATGCCTATATGTTGAAGCACTTGGGATGCATGCACAGAGTTGTTTGGTGTAGTGGTTACGAGCGGTGGTTTGGAGCGGTGGACTCTGGAGAACCGGGTTTGATTCCCCTCTCCTCCACATGAGAGGCGGAGGCTAATCCAGTGGACTGGATTTGTTTTCCCACTCCTACACATGAAGCCTGCTGGGCGACCTTAGGCTAGTCACACTCTCTCAGCCCTGTTGTGGGGAGGGGAAGGGAAGGTGATTGTAAGCTGGTTTGATTTTTCCTTACATGGTAGAGAATGTCGACATATAAAAACCAACTCTTCTTCTTCTTAAGGGGAAAGATTCCATTTTCTTCACCCCTATCTCCCACCCAACCCCTGGGCATTGGTTGCATATTTTCAGGAACTGTCTGAAAAAAACAAATGGATTCTGGGTAGAGAATAAAGAGAGTCTCTAAGATGGGTCCTTTCGAAAAAAACAAAAGCATCTGAATGTTTCCAGTCTTGTACATTCTCAGACCCTAAGAAGGCCTGTTCTCAGCTAGTACGAGAGACCTTTGGGAAATTGACTATCCCAGGTTAACAATGTGACCAAAGAGAAACAAAAATTTTTTGGAAAGTTCTAACTTAAAACTACCCTATTTGTTTCTTTTTTTTAATTTAAAAGATCACTCAGTTTCCTTAAATAGTTTATTCAATTAATCTTGGGAAATTGACTCACTGACAGTAAATCAGTAGAAGGGATTCTGAAAAATCCAACTAACATGCAAGCAAGAGTACTTCTATTTTTTTATAGCCAGATGGTTTGTCCTATTTTAAACTGATAGATACTTCATACATTTCTTTGGGATGTCACTGATTTTAACTGCCAGACAGTATCTTCCTGAAGAACTTTGTTATTCCTAGCTTATTTCAAATGTATTTTTGGCACATATGGAGGATCATACTGTATGTGAAGTTAATTTTTCCTTACACTTAGCTCTTACTTGAAGAAGTGTTTATATAATATTAAAAAAACTGTCTAAAATGAACAGTTCATTTTTCCCCCTTCTTCTTTTGACATGATGTTGACAGAAGTCGCTTTGATGTAGTTTAGAGTCATGAATTTTCTATCTGTTCTGTTTTTCCTGGGGCTCCATCTATTCAGACATCCTGATCTGTCATTTTGCAACACTTTGTGAAATGCTTGACAGAGAGTGGTTTTGACAAGTGCTGGACATCAGCAGCAATTCAGAATAAGCCGTGTATATTTCTCCAGGTAAAGTGACAAAACGTCCGAAAGCGTAAGAAGAACTGTACGGTCTTCAATCACATTTAATGTTATACAGGAAAACCGTTTCTGCTTTCTGTATTTGCTCCAGCAATTTGTAGCAGTTTAGTCTGAAAAGGATGTTAGAATTTTGAATTAGGAATGTAAATCCCCTTTGATTCTTTAATAGAAAACTCAGTTTTAATGCAGTGAAAATCAAGATGATTTTTGAGATAAAATGCCTGGCTATACAGTACAACTAATATTTTAAATGAAAGTGTCATCATTTGTAGTATTTTTTTCTGGACTTGAGCAGTTGTGCTTTGGGTTTAAGATTTGTTTAATTCATCCAAAGACTCATAAAAGTATAATTTCTGAAAATGTTTGCTAGTAGATACCCATTAGCTAATTATTGTGTTGTAACTGCACTGTCCATTCCTTTTCCAATAGCTGTCTATGATGCATCGGTTATATATGCATAATATATGCGAGGGAGGTTGAACCAATATTTACATGGTGTTCAATATTGAAAATGTAAAACATTTTGTATAATTAATTTGCATCTGTATTCACTCAAGAAACAGCTGTTGAAAGTTGAGGGGATGTAAAATGGCACAGCCTGGAGATTTTCTTGTTCATTCGGCTAACTCTCTTTTGATGTGATACCTACTGGCAGAGTTGTGTGGTGAATTCAACTTCTTTGACAGCCATCAGCCCCACTGACCAGTAGTTTCAGGTTTTGTAGTTAGGGGAGAGAAGAAAGGGGAAAATTTCCATAATTTAGAATTTTTTTTTTCAGCTGCTGGATCGAAAGCCCCTGCCAACAGCTATCTAAATCAACACCATGCCAACATGTTCTGTAGTCCGAAGGTCACTCAAACATCTGGCCCCACAATCTTGTTCTTTAAGGTTTGTCACTGGGCAGCATCTGTTTATAGATTCTTTCTCAATCTCTCTTTGATCACTTTGACAGCAAAAAGAAGCTTCTATCACCCTTGATGTGTTAAGAAAAAAATATAACGTGAGCAGGGATCATTTAATAAAACTACACAATTTCAGGCCACGATGCATCTGAGCAGAACAGTATAATTTTTACAGGGCTTCTGTTCCTGCAAATTATTTTAAATACAAGGCGGCCGGGGGGGGGGGAATAATCTCATAAGGGGATAATCTCTTTCCCCCTCCCCCACTATTACTGTCCGGGTTCAGGCAGGCACCTGAGGCAAGAGACAACAAGCGTAGACCAAACACAGTCCAGGGTCAACACACAGGTATTTAGCATCAAACCAGAGGGGCAAATGCGAAGAGCACAAGCCAGGTCATGGTCCAGAAGGTCAAACACACTGAGGTCTAGAACAAGGCACAGACCACCGCCAGGCACACAAGGGTTGTGGATGAGTTACTTCCACACTGGTTCACCTGGCTGCTTTTATCAGGAAAACCCTGCTGAGTCATCCAGGGATAGGTGCAACACATAAATGGCTGAGCAGCCTACATGACTGTCAGCCCTGATCCTGTGCTGACTCGAGCTCACAGGCAGAGGTGGACCGATGCTGAGCTGCCAGCTGTGCTACAGCGCCAATCTTGCACCTCTCTCCAGGCTCATTTTCTCTGACGTTCCAATGGCTCTGGCAACCCCAGGGGTGAGACTGGAGGCTGCGGTGCTGCCAGGTCCCCGGCTGTGGGACTGAGGTTATGGTGTTCTGGCCTCAGCCTGAGACTCTCCTTCCGTACCTTGTGAAGTCTTCATGTCTGCAGGTCTTTCTGCAGCATCCATGGGCTAGGGCTGGCTTCCTCCATCTCCTCCTCATCCGAGGAAGCATCGGCAGGCAAACCAATGTCGATTTCATCTTTCCCTTCCTTTCATTTTTCAATAGCATCTCCCCTTTTTTTCTGCTTTCTTCCCACCTACCAGCCAGCCTACCTTTATCTCCCCCACGGTTTTCAGCTTTCCCACCTTCTTTCCCTCTGGCAGCCTCTGCCAGGGAAAATTATGGCCCAGATGCACAGTGGGAACTAAAAAGGACTTGAGGAGAGCACCTCATTTCCCCCTGTATCCTCTTACCCATGTCTTTCCTTTTTCCCTCATCTTGGCAACTCTAATCATCACCTATTTCTTTGCTTCCTTCTCTCATTCCTGCCAACCAACCTACCAGTTATCTGCCCCTCTATCTTCAGTTATGTTTATTAGTTACTTATTTCATTTATACCCCACCTCTAGTGTTTCTACCCATCTAGCCTCAAAAATAAGAGGTACCCAAAGCAGGGCCTTAGAAGATCTGTAGCAGTCAGGTGGGTTCATATGGAAGTAGGTGGACCTTCAGGTCTCCTGGTGCCAAACTACCGTATATACCCGTGTATAAGCCGACCCGCGTATAAGCCGAGGTGCCTAATTTCTCCCCAAAAATGGGGAAAAATTAGGCACCCGCGTATAAGCCGAGGGTCGGCTTATAACCCCTCCCCCCCCAGCAGGCTTACCTTATCCAGAGGCAGGAGGTGGCGGCAGGGGGCCCCCAGTGGCCCGGGAGGCCCCGCAAGCCGCTCCTAGGCCGCTCCAGGCCTGGCGAAGGCTGTGGCGCCCCCCCCCCCGTGGCCCAGGAGGCCTTCCCAGGCCGGTCCTGGCCGGGGGGAGCCGCGCACGCCTGGCGGGAGCGGCGGCGCGCCCCTGCAGCGGCTGCAGGAGGCCCTCCGAGGCCGGTGCCGGCCAGGAGGAGCCGGGCGCGCCCGGCAGCGATCGCGCCCGGCCCTGCAAAGGCCCTCCCAGGCCAGTGCCGGCCAGGAGGAGCCGGGCACCCCCGGCAGCGATCGCGCCCGGCCCTGCAAAGGCCCTCCCAGGGCGCTCCTGGCCAGGGGAAGCCTCCCTCCTCCTCCTCCCCCTCCCTCCTCCCTCCTCCCCTCCCCTACCGTATTGACCCGCGTATAAGCCGAGGCCGACTTTTTCAGCCCTTTTTTGGGGCTGAAAAACTCGGCTTATACGCGAGTATATACGGTATATAGGGCTGTAAAGTTCAACACCAGCACCTTGAATTGTGCCTGGAAACAAATTGGATACCAGTGTATATGGACCAAGACTGGAATTTTATGGTCCCTACATCTCACTGCAATAAACATTCTAGCTGCAGCATTCTGTTTGAATTAAGTTTCTGAGCTCTTTCCAAGGGCAGCCCTGCATATATCACATTGTAGTAATCTTGTCTAGATGATACCAGGACATGGACCACAGTGGCCAGACCTTTTCTGACTAGGAAAGGCCACAGCTGGTTAATCAGTCAGAGTTGGTAATAGGAACCCTGGACATTGCCATCTGCTTATCCAGCAGTGGTCCATGAGCCAACAGCACCCCAAGCTACAGACCTGCTCCTTCAAGGGAGTGCAGCTCTATCCAGAGCAGGAGACACCTCAGATCCTTGGCCAGTCCTGCCATCCACCAGTAGCACTTCTGTCTTGTCAGGATTAAGCTTGTAGGGATTTATTATTAGTCCTCAAGCATTCCAAAACTGCCTCTAGGCACTTGTTCATCTCCCTGGGATCAGCTGGAAGTTGGAGATAGAGCTGAGTGTCATTCACATACTGGTGGCATCCCAGTCCAGATTTCTGGATGGCCTTGCCCAGCAGCTTCATACAGATGTTAAAGAATCCTGAAGGACTCAATAGGCCAAGGAGCCAAGCCGCATCTACTCAGCAGCACCTTCTGAGTCTTACCTTCCGACTGAAGCCACTGCAAACTGGTGGTTTCTAGTCCCAACTCCAAATGGAAATCCAGAAGGAAGCCTGGTCAGTGATATTGAAAGCCTCCTGAAAGATACTGGAGAATCAACAGACTTTATCAGAGCTCAAATGTACTCATTCAGCATATGTGTTACCCATTGTCTGCATGACAGTTGTACTGATCCCACTAGCCAATGTGACAGAGCAAGCAACTGTGGAATCAGCATAGTTAGTTACTACAAGGTGACTTCACATGTTACAAAATTTGGGTGCCCTCATGGAGAAAAGCAGCATAGCAATGCTCCAAAAAATAAATGTTATGTATAATAAAAAATAGTGGGTACATAAGAGTACTGCCTTATACTGAATCAGACCCTTGGTCCATCAAAGTCAGTATTGTCTAGTCAGGCCAGCAGCTGCTCTCCAGGATCTCAAGCTAAGGTCTTTCCCATCAACTACTTGCCTAGTCCCTTTAACTGGAGATGCCGGGGATTGAACCAGGGACCTTCTGCATGCCAATCAGATGCTCTACCACTGAGCCACAGCCCCCCCTCCCCCATGTTCTCAGAGAGTTTATTGTTCTTGTAGCCTGGAGTCTCCCCCTTCCCGTCTTTATCCTTCTCTATTCCAACTCCTCTTCGTCACACCCATGACTCCTGTTTTTCCTGCTTTTTTTTTCATCCACCTCCTTTCCTTTTCCATCCCATCCTGCTTTCTCTCATCCGCTTCCTATTGCTTGCTCTTTTAAGCCCAGTGATCATCAGGCTTTCTGGCGTGGTTGACTCCTGCCCCGCCTTCACCAGCTTCGAGGTGAGTGCAGGAGCCTTAAGGTCAGTGAGGCGCTGCAGCTCATTTCCTCAGTCCTGAGTGGGGCAAAAGGGCCTGCTGGAAGCTTTGCTTCTCAGAGATGTCAATGAGTGAGTGAGACGTTCCCACCCTTTATCACCAAGAGGTGTATGTAGATTCCTATCAAGTTGTTATCTTCCAGGCATAGTCCTACAGATTTACAGCAGTGAACAACTAGAACAAATGTTTACCTTTTGTTTTCTGTTCTAAATTAAGTCTTTGATGCCTGTGTCTCTGTGTTTTAACAACAAAAACGCTTTATGTAAAATATTTAATTGCACTAAGCCTGCTATTGAACTGCCACTCTGTAATTATGCCACATGTCTAGACACAGCAGTATGACTCATCTGGATAGAAATGGATGTTGCAGAGAGAGGGGGGGAGGGAAACCCCATTCCGTTTGTATTATTTACGGTACAATCCTGAGCATGTTTACTTAGAAGTCAGTCTCATTGAGTTCAGTAGTACTTGTATCTAAGGGAGAACCAGCATGGTGTAGTGGTTAAAAGCGGTGGTTTGGAGCAGTAAACTTTGATCTGGAGAACCGGGTTTGTTTCCCCACCCCTCCATATGAGCGATGGACACTAATCTGGTGAACTGGATTTGTTTCCCCACTGCTACACCTGAAGCCAGCTGGGTGACCTTGGGCTAGTCACACTCTCAGCCTCACCTACATCACAGGGTATCTGTTGTGCGGAGGGGAAGGGAAGGTGATCATAAGCCGGTTTAATTCTTCCTTAAGTGGTAGAGAAAGTCGGCATATAAAAACCAACTCTTCTTCTTCAATCCTGGAGTGGTTGACTTGGAAGTAAGTTCCATTTTATTCAGCTGCTTATGGGGTGGCTTTGAATAGTATCAGCAGAAGCCTCTTGTTGTCGATTGTTACCTGAGATTTATTAGAAAATTGTCAAAGACAAGAAATGAATATTTTAGCTTAAAAGTTTTCCCTTTCCTTCTAACATTCTTCTCCCCCCCCCCCTTGCAGTTGTCATGAGAGAAGCAGGGTTTTTTACACTTCATTAACTAAAAGTGCGTGGGGTGGGGTTGTACAGTTTTTTGGTTGCCCCATTTCAAAATGTGCTTTGTAGAGCTAAAAGAAGTGCATAAATGGAAACCAAAATAATCAAGAGGCTTTAATACCTTCCCAACAAGGAAAGGCTAAAGAGTTTTGGGCTTTGCAGTTTTTTAAAAAGAGGTGACGAAGGAGGTCAGGGGAGACAACATAGAGATTTATAAAATTATTCATGGGTGGAGGGTGAATGTGTAGAACACTTTTCCCTTTCTTCAAATCCTTGAGTTGTGGTCACCCAGTGGAAATGAAGAACAGCGTAAGCAGAACTTTTTAATGGCTCCAATGCTGTGATCCTAAGCACACCTAGCTGGGAGAAAGTCCCATTGAACATCCTGTGATTTTCTTTTTGCATAGACAAGCCTAGGATTGCAGTGTCTAGCCCTTTCAGCAACACTGTGTTGAGCTGAAAAGCTGAGTATAAGACTGGGAAATGGTTTTTTTCCAGAGCTGTTTAAACTCCCCACTCAGTCCAGGGCCTGCATGCCAGGAAGTCAGCGCGTGTATCGCTTGCTTCTAGCCCACAGTAGCAGCATACAACTCCATTATCATACTCCTCCTCATAATCAAAGTGGGGTAGCTGAGGCTCTGGGGTAGACACTTCCAGTGGGGCCTGCCTGCACCCTGCCTGTGCCCACTGCCTTGCTAAATCTATTGGCTTGGCTAGGTGACTTTTGCCTGGGGTCCCAGAATCACTAAGACCACCCCAGGCTGTGCCTCATTGGTGGGTGAGATTATCACTGCTCTTTCTCCATTCGATTTATCCACTCACCCCAATTGCCTGCTGATTGCCTTTAAGCAGCACTGATCTCTAGTACCCTCTGCCAAAATTCTCATAGCACTGATTAGAATGAGAATTACAGGATTGGAAAAGGCTTTGAAGGACTGTATCTGGAATTTTAGGTGCTTTCTTTTTATATATACGTAGTGTATAATATTTTGGCCTCATTCATTTTCTTGCCCTGATGCAAGTCAGTCAGCTCGATTAAATTCGGTTCTTTAGTTCATAAAACTCAATGTAGTGTGTATTAACAAACAAGAATGTGATCAAGTAGGCACTAGAACAACCAGGCCACCTGTTTTTAAATTCAGTTTCATCCAGGCATAATCACTTAAACCTCAAGCTGAAACTCTGGTTGCACATCATTAGCATCTAGAAATTCCCTGGTGATCTCACTAAATCAAAAACTTCAGCTATATTGCTGTGGAACTAAATGGTATGTAAGTACAAACCAGTTTGAGCTTGAGGAAGGCAAATCATGAATGGGGATAAACCTGTATGTCAACAACATGATTTTAGTTCTCTTGTTTGCACTGTTTTTACAAAACCAGATGTGGTCCTATGAGTATAACTAGTCACTCCAGTTGCTATTAAATTATTCCCATTGTCATGCATTTAAAGGAAACATGCAGCTTGGAGAACAGATGTTCTTCATGCTTGCAGTTGATCAGAAAAATTGAGAAGATGGTGCAAGAGATAATTACTTAGCACCTGCCTCAGGCTCAAGGCTAACCTAATGTGCCATAATGTGTCTATGAAACAATTAAGCAAAACTATAATATGCATTTTCTGGCTGCTTGCCCATTTTGTAAATCTCAGTAGTCCATGGCATAAGTTCCCTTTTTGTCTGCCATCTTGACCTTACGTGTTGAGTAGGGCCTGATGGTCAAAACCATTGAAAAAGTACCTTGTTATATTAATGTAGGGATACCCTAAACAGTAATCTATTTTAATATTTTGCTTTTTTTCTGTACATGATATTAATTTTTTGTTATAGCACATAGTATACACTCTTAATTAATTTACAACGGATTTAATTAAACTTAGTTTGTTTTTAATGCTTTGCACATATGAGCATATGAAACTGCCTTATACTAAGTTAGACCACTGGTCCACCAAGCTCAGTATTGGGCACTTTGACTGTCAGCAGTTCTCCAAGCAGGAGGAAGTCTTTCCAAGTACCTTCCTGGAAGATGCCAGGAATTTAACCTGGGGCCTTCTGCATGCAAATCATATGTTCCACCACTGATCATGTGCCCTTTGAATACATTTTAATAGCCATCTATTTTTCAACTACTTGTCTTTCGTATGCTGCAAGCAATTAATGCTTGTTACAGTGAGAAAGAAAAGGCAGAATTCTTACCCCTTGCAGGTGAGCCCCAGCCCAATTAGTATAAATATAGATCATTGTGCCTAAGAGATTCCAGACAAGGGTATTTACTGTTGCATTGAGTTCACCTTATTGATAACATTAGCAAGAGTGAATGGCCAGTTGGGACTGGGAGGCTGTGAGTGCCTTTTTGAAAAAGGGAGTACCTCCACCCATCTTGAAAGAAGTGACTGAGAGTCCATTCACAAAGAAATCGTTCCTAACATTTGTAACTATTTGCCTGTTACTAATATTCTCTTTTAAGACAGCTTGCTCAAATGGGCTGTGGCTGCCCACCTCTAGGTATTTCTGTATTGCATGGGTTTAGGTTCTAGGCAATCATTATAATACAGAAACAATGCATTTTGATCTGGGTTCCATTCGCTTGAGCACTGAAGCTGCGTGATTGTTCCGGTGTATAACCTGCAAAAGGAGAGAGAGACATCAGCAGTTTTCAATACCATCAATCGTGGTTAGGATCTTCTACTGTGGTTTAGCTTTGACACTTTAGCTTCTGCCTCTTTTCTGTGAGGATGGTTGTAGAAGTTGCTTCTGGGGTGTGCTTGCTGTGCCCCATGGTTATGCTCTGGGGTTCTGATGGCCTCTGTTTTGTTGCCCATGTGTTTAACATCCATACAACACCCTGCAGAATTCATCCAGAGATTTGGTGTGAGGTGTTATCAATATTTAGATGATACTGTTGTTTCTTCCTTTCATCCAATCTGCTAAGTAAGCCAGTAAATGTTCTGATTATCTGTCTAGAGTCAGTAAAATAATGGATAGGGGCTAATTAATTGAATTCAGGCAAGATGGAAGGATAATTGATGGTTACTGGACCATACAGGTACTGTTCAATGATGCTGATTCACTCCCAATTAAATATTACAGTTGCAGTTGGGAAGGTTTTAATATTTTGCATTGCTTATGGATAGTCAAGCATCATTCGTACATTGGAGTGCCTATTACCAACTTTGGTTGGTACACCAGATGTACTCCCCCTGGAAAAGGTTGCTTTTGCTTCAGTTCATCGGCGTGGCTTCTGTGAAGTCCCACATGGGTACTGCTCACGCGCAAGCCAGCAGCAGAGAACTTATGCTGGAAAGCTCTAGAATCTTAGGGCTGCTCTTGCCCCTCCCTGTCCTCGGCTCTTCCCGCCTAAGCGGTCATGTGACGGGGGGGGCGAGCGGCTGTCCCTCCAGTTCTTTTTTCGCCGCCGCATGAGATAGAACGTTTTCTGGTGAGCTCCTATTTTTAAGTCGTCATATGGAAGATATGATGGCCCTTTTCAAAAAATGTTTCTCGTGCGGCTATAAAATGTTGCAATTAGACGAGTACGACGAGTGCATCTATTGCCTGGGGGAGGGTCATATCACCGCGTCCTGCAAACATTGCAGTTTGCTTACCCACCGCTCCCGCCAGGACAGGGCCCTGAAACTTAAAGCTTTTCTCTACGAGCAATCCCTTGCTCCTGTCCTTAAGGCCTCCGCCAAAAAATTCCCTTCTTCATCCTCTAAGAAGAAGAAAAAGACGGACGCCTCTACTAGCTCCAAGAAGATGGCATCGTCTACTACAGGGGCCCCTGAGAAATCTCCCCGTCATGACAAAGAACCGAGCAGCCAGCGTCGGTCGACGTCGAGGAGGGGCTCGACACCACCAAAGACACCACCTTCTTCGACATTGAAGAAGGGATCTGTGCCGGGACATTCCTCTACGCCTAAGGAGGACTCGGCACCGAGGACCATTACGACTCATAGAGAGGGTTTGGAGAAGACCGGATCGGCACCGAAGACTTCCCCGTCAACCTCTCTTAGGGATATGCAGCGATCCCCTTCCTTGACCCAACAGCGCGGTTCTATCGAGCGTCATCGCCGCTCCATCAGGTCTGGCGAGTCTCTCCTTCCTTTGCCAGCTTCCTCTCAGGGACGCCGCAGCCGCACTCCATCGCGAGGGAAAGACTCCAGGGAATGGAGACATTCCAGCTCCCCCAAGCGGAAGAGATCCCCCCGTGAGGAGCAGATGTACTTTTCCCCATCGGATCATGATGTGATAGTGATCCCGGATTTTCATTCTGCCGAGTCGCACCGCAGCGAGTGTTACCGATCCCGTCGGTATTGGGATCAAAGGGGCAGCTGCTCCTGCTGCCGCTCCCCACTTCCTTGTCAAAGAGATAGCAGACGACGGGATTCACCTCGCGGTCTTGACGCACCTAGAGATCCCGAACGATGCCAGGACCCTTCACCACGAAGGAGCCCAGATTGGCACCGATCTCATTCATCTGGCGAGCGTCGAGAGGACCGTCGGCACCAAGGAACTCCACCCGATTCACGACGGCGGGCCTCAACATCGAGGGGCCGTTCCAGATCGCCGAGAGACCGCAAAGTGAGGGCATCAACGCCGCAGGCTTCGACGTCGAGAGGTGCTGCCCGCATGACGAGGCAGGTCTTCCAGTCGGACCCCTCGGACTCTGACGAGGACACTAGATTATCCCATAGGGGTTCTGAAACTTTGTCTTGGCCCTCGCCTGACGATGTGGTGGGCGATCCATTCCCTGTCTCCCCTTCGGAGGATATTAGGGGCTATAATGACCAGTTGGCTAGAATGGCCAAAGCCCTTGGGCTTAAGGTCGATCCCGCACAATCCAGGGAGAAGGATCCCATAATTGACGTCCTGTACTCCCCTGAGTCCAAACCAGTGGCTATCCCCATGGTGAAGGGCGTTAGAGGAATTGCCCTTACTAACTGGGCTAAGTCAGCTTCTTATCTGTTAATCCTCAGGAAGGTGGATAACCTTTATAGGGTACAGGAAGGTGAATTCCCATGCCTATACCAGCACCCCCAAATTAGCTCTCTGGTGGCGGATACTCTCCCAGCCAGGGGGAAAGCTGGCTCTCATTCCTCCCCTTCCGACAAGGAAGGTAGGAAGCTCGATCTCCTGGGTCGCAGGCTTTACTCTGCAGGTTCCCCAGGTTTAAGGGTAGCCAACCATAGTGCGTTGATGGGATGTTACCAAATGTTACTTTGGGAACACGTCACTGATTTATTCCCTGACATAGCGGAGGAAAAAATAAAGGTAGCCAAAGCCATGCAATCGGAGGGCTATTGCTTAGGCTGTCATCAGCTTTATGCAGCCAGCCACACTGCCAATGTCGCCAGTAAGACCTTGGCGTCCAGTGTGGCATTAAGGCGCTTTTCTTGGCTCCGTTCTTCTAATTTGCCGCAGGAAGCCAAAAATAGATCGGAGGACATGCCGTTCGATGAACGAGCCCTCTTTAACCAAGCCTCTGACAAATACCTTCATAAGTACAAAAAGGATCAGGCTGTCGCCAAATCATTAGGCATTACAGCACCTGGGCCTTCAACCTCATCCTTCCGCTCCAAGTATAGACCCAGACAGAATCCTCCCTTCTATAATAGATATTACCAATATTTGGGGCAAACCCGACAGCCCTTTAATCCACCTGACCAGAGGAGGTTTCCCCCCAAGAATAGGGGAAAGAAAGGTGATAGGTCTTCACAAGGCAGACCGAACCCAAAGAAGGGCTCGCAATGACTAACCGTTCCTGTTTCTGGTTTACCTGCCCTACGTTTCCTGGACAGGTTGTCTCCATTCCACTCTGAATGGGCTTTCATTTCAGTAGACCAATGGGTGTTATCCATAATAAAACATGGTTATTTTTTTTTGAATGGCTGGATTGTCCTCCTTTCTTGAGTCCTCCCTTAAGAAATGCTCAGGTTCTCCCCATGTTACGGGATGAGGTCACAGAACTGCTCCAGAAGGGTGCAATCAGGCAGGTTCCTAAGGATCAGATCGGATCCGGGTTCTATTCATCCTATTTTCTGGTGGATAAGAAGGGTGGTGGCAAGAGACCCATTCTGGATCTCCGGGAATTGAACAAATTCATACGTGTTAGACCCTTTAGGATGGTGTCCATCCAAGAAGTGGGGACTTTGTTGGTTGCAGGGGCATTCTTTGCAGTCTTGGACATCAAAGATGCCTATTTTCACATAGCCATTCACAAGTCTTGTAGGAAATTTCTCCGTTTCTCCTGTGAAGGTAACCATTTTCAATACAATGTCCTCCCCTTTGGACTAGCTACTGCTCCCCAAGTATTCACGAAGTGTGTGGGGGAGGTGATAGGTCATCTAGCTACTCAAGGCATTATTATTTTTCCCTACCTCGACGACTGGCTGGTGGTTGGCTCTTCCCCCAGCGAGGTTCAAGAGAGCATACAGGTTATCTTGCATCTCCTAAACAAGTTGGGTCTCATTGTCAACGAGACCAAATCTAGACTCGAGCCCACTCAAAGCATCGAATTCATTGGGGCGGTGTTGGATGCTCAACGGGCCAGGCTATTCCCCCCCTCCAGAGAGTGAGGGCTATTCAATCCTTGGTGGAAGCTTTCCAGAGGAACCGTTTTCAGAAAGCAGTACGCATACAGAAACGTTTGGGCCTCATGGCCTCCACCACAGCGGTGGTTCCCCTGGCCAGGCTCAGAATGAGACCTCTCCAATCGTGGTTTCTTCAGCACTTCTGTCCAAATGTAGATCGTCAGGGGAAGATGCTCTCTATCCCTAGAGGAGTACTTCGATCCCTCAACTGGTGGGGTCAAGAGTTCAATCTCCTAGAGGAGGGCTGGCAATGCCCAATATTAAACTATACTATCATGCAGCCTGCCTATCTTGGATAACCGAATGGATAAAACAACCTAAAAGTCGGCATGTTATTTTAGAACGGGCGGATTTGGGACAGGGTTTTCATAAAGTCTTATGGGACCCCAAATCAAAAGTTCCAAAAGATAAAGTACAAGAAGACTGTGATGTCAAAACAGCGTTATTGAAAGTCTGGAAAAGATACAGAATGAGAATAAGTCCTTCTCCACCATCTATAATGTCACCAACTGACGCTTATCATGATAATGTTAAATTAAAACCGGGTGTTCACTTTACCTACAATGATATGATAGAGCCTACGGGAGAAATTAAGGATATGATTAAACTTCAAGATAAATTTCAAAAGTTGAACTGGCTAACTTTCTTACAACTGAGATCCAACTTGCAAAAAGACTGCTTATATCCACAACCATTTCGTGAACTAACCGAATTCGAGCAGTTAATATCCAAAAATGATTCACACATATTAGGAAAAATATATAAACTTCTTTTGAAATACGACACAGAAGAAGAACAAGTCAAAATAAACATGATAAAGTGGATGCAAAATTTCGGAGAAATGATTAATATGGACTCATGGGAAAAACTTTGCTCCTCCGAACTGAAATACACAGTCTCCCAAGAAGTGAAAGAAAATTGGTACAAGACTTTCTACAGATGGTACCTGACTCCCAATATGCTTTCCCAAATGACAACCCCAGGGAAAAAAGGTGCATGTTGGAAATGTCAAGAATCAGACGGTTCTTATTTTCATGTTTGGTGGACGTGTCCAAAACTACAACTATACTGGAAAAGAGTTCATCGTGAACTACAATTGATGTTAGATATGAAGTTTACATTCGATCCAAAATTTTATTTACTCAGTATAGTACCGTCAAATTTACCTCAAAAATTGCATGACGTTTTTAAATATGCCACAACAGCTGCCAGAATAATCCTAGCAAGAACATGGAAACAAACCCACATACCTGAAATTGATTATTGGAAAGAAAAACTTCTGGAATATGCAGCAATGGCTAAAATGACTGATTAATTAAATCCCAAATTCAGTGATTCTACTGAGCAATTTCAGGAAAAGTGGGCATCTTTTTACACATATATGAAACGCAACTAACATAAACAATTTATGCTAAAATATTATAATACTCTGTTTACTTTTTATCTCAAATAACTGTCAGACAAGAATAAGAATTTTTAGAATATAAAAGATTATTATGATGTAAGAACAACAAATCAAAGACATTTTGTAATTTTATTTTATTCAGAAATTATATTACAATACTGTATTGTTTTTTAAATGTTAACATTTACCCCTTTCCCTTTTTCCTTTCCTGTACCCCTCAAAGATATAAAGAAAATTAAAAAAAAAAATGAAATACAAAAAAAAAAAAGAGTGCAATCTCCTGGTAGGAGTACCATTTGGGGTGCCGTCACGGGATGGGGGGCACATTATGGTCACCTACAGACAAGAGGGAGGTGGTCCTTGGAGGAGTCACAATTGCACATTAATCTCCTCGAGCTCAGGGCTATAAGATACGCTCTGATTTCTTTCGCAGGGACTCTTCAGGACAAAAGGATCCTGATCGCAACAGACAACGTGGTCGCGAAGTACTACATAAACAAACGGTGGTACAGGATCGTGACGACTCTGCGAGGAGGCCCTCTGCATTTGGGAGTGGGCCGTCCAACACCATGTCGACCTCACGGCCATTCACATTGCAGGACAGTCAAATGTTGTGGCCGATGCCCTCAGCAGAGATTCCGATTGGCAACACGAGTGGTCTTTAAACGACCACATTTTGGCTCAACTGTGGGATCGCTGGGGCACCCCTGCGGTAGATTTATTTGCTACAGGGGACAACACAAAATGCCCCGCCTTTTGCTCAAGGGCTGCAAGGGACCCGAGATCAATAGGGGACGCGTTTCAGATCCCATGGACCGAGTGATTGATGTACGCCTTTCCCCCGCTTCCCTTAGTGCACAGGGTGGTGGGCAAGATAGCTGCAGAGGAGGCCCAGGTGATCTTGGTAGCTCCCTTTTGCCGAAGAGGCCGTGGTTCCCCCTGCTCTGGAAACTGGCACAGGGGCAGATCTGGGAACTCCCGATAACCCCGGACATGATTTCAATAGGGGAGGTGTGGCATCATGATCCTGCTACGCTCCACCTCACAGCATGGCTGATCCAATGATGGGGGACCTCCCCAGGGAGGTGGCAGAGGTAATCGTGGCAGCTAGAAAGCCTTCTACCAGGTGTTCGTATAGTAGTAAGTGGAGGGAGTTCGAAATCTGGGCAACAGAGAAGGGTTTAAGTCCAAACTCGTGTCCCCTGGCTAGGGTACTAGAGTATCTTTTATCCCTGAAAGGAAGGGGACTGGCGAATTAATCCGTGAAGGTACACTTGGCAGCCATTTCGTCTTTGCATGATGGAGTGAGAGGTCGGTCTCTCTTCTCGCAGCTGTTATGTAAGCGGTTTTTAAAAGGTCTCAACAATACTTTTCCCCCTGTGAGGGAGCCCTTGCCACAGTGGAACCTTACCAGGGTGTTGGCCCAACTGATGACCAAACCGTTTGAGCCGTTAGCATCGTGTCCGCTGTATTATCTTAGCTATAAAGTGGCATTTTTGGTAGCCATTACTTCTGTCAGGAGGATCAGCGACCTGTCTGCTCTACGTCATGACCCCCCATTCCTTAAGGTGTATAGTGACAGGGTGGTCCTTCGCACCGGTATTTATTTCCTCCCTAAGGTGGTTTCCACGTTCCACATGTTCTTCCCAGATCCACAGACGGACGAAGAACGACGCCTGCACACGTTAGATGTCAGACGGGCTCTTTTATTTTACTTACACAGATTAAAACAATATCGTAAGGAGGATAATTTGTTTGTGTGTTTCTTTGGCCCAAAAAAGGGACGTAGGGCCTCACCTCAGACCATCTCATGGTGGGTGACCAAGGCCATCTGTATCGCCTACCAGGCAGCAGGCAAGGAGTGTCCCCTCAATCTTCAAGCACACTCAACCAGAGCAGTGTCCTCCTTGGCCGCTTTCCTAGGATCCACTAGTCTGTTGGATATTTGCCGGGCTGCGACCTGGTCCAGCCCAGCCACCTTTGTTCGCCACTATTCTATGGATTTTGGCACCCGCGGTGACTCCACGGTGGGGGTGGCAGTTTTGAACACATTTCTGTAAGGGAAATAAAAAGTTATTAGTTGCAGCCTTACTCCTGCCTCCTGTGTTTCATTAGCGTGCTATTCTCCCATGTGGGATTGCACAGAAGCCACACCGATGAAAAACAGTATTGCTTACCTGTAACTGTTGTTCATCTAGTGGTCTTCTGTGCAGGCACACATCCCTCCCTCCATCCCCACTGTGGTTGCTCTCTTGCAGGTCAATTCCGCAGCGGCAAAGTGGAGAACTGGAGGGACAGCCGCTCGCCCCTCCCCGTCACATGACCGCTTAGGCGGGAAGAGCCGAGGACGGGGGAGGGGCAAGAGCGGCCCGAAGATTCTAGAGCTTTCTAGCATGTTCTCCACGGCTGGTCTGCGCGTACTCAGTACCCATGTGTGCCTGCACAGAAGACCACTAGATGAACAACAGTTATAGGTAAGCAACACTGTTTTTATCCATGCAAAATCATTCCTATTTTGTCAGTGGAGTTTTTCTTGCCAGAGAGTGGATGGGGTAGTCTCCCCCACCAACTGCAGTTTCTGCAGTGGATTTTTGTGTAAATTAGTCCTGTTATTCTAGGAATCATCTTTCAGATCAAAAGGGACTAAAGCCACACATTACTTTTGTGGTCTTTATTTCATACAAAGCAACCACTGAGGAAGATTGGCTCATGGGGAGAGAAGCTTCCTACGGCCCTATCTTTATTCCATTTCACTCCTCAATGGTGAGCCCTCTTTAATATCTCCCCCGGGGAGTGGGGGGGTCCCAGTTGCCTTTAACCTACACATACATCCTCTTTTTTGTTAGAGACTATTGCTGGATTTTCTGTATGGAGGACAAGCAATATTCCATTCCTTGGACCATGAGACTTGAATGTAGTTCAAGCAGGAAGCGGTTATATTTACATCATTTTCTTTCCACATGTGCTTGGCTGTTATGTTGTGTAAAGTGTAGACTTCTTTTCTTTGGAAATGTGGTGTTCCTAGTTCATTTTCAGTCATTTAGGTTTTTCTGTTCCTGGTGAACATTACTGAAAGTATTTGGTGGAATCACTGGTACCCTGCAGGGTGATGTCTACAGGGTAGTCTATTTTCCATTGTTCTTTGTGCTGCAAAAGTTAAATTAAGAGCAGATGCCAACCACAATCCACCGGTGGATTTACTAGATTTAGGACAGGAGGTTAGAGAGTGAATGTTAAGAACAGGCCACAATAGAGATTAGTTATGGCAGAATTGTATATTTTTTGTAGACAGATCTGGATTAATGTTTATCCCAAACAAGAGATTACTATATGTCTGTTTCTGGTTGTAAACAGACATTATTAAACAGAAGGTTTATGTTCATGAAACGCAACTACAGGTGTTGAACGCTTATGATTTATTGTGTTCCAAGAGGGGGGTGGGAAATCACCTGTTCAAGCCCTCTACCAAGTATCACACGAAAAATGGATGAGACGGCTTTTTTTTCTTTATGAAAATAGGTAACAAAAGAAACTAATAAAATCTTAGCACATTGGATTGTGTAGCGCAGGGGTGTCAAACCCAATTGTTACAAGGGCCAGATATGACATACGATATGTCCCTTGGTTGGGCCAGGCCATGCCTCGCCAGCCCAGATTGAGAGTGGGGGGTGGGTGGCTGCCTCAGCTGGCTACCAGGCCAGATAAGAGATCTCAAGGGGCCAGATCCAGCCCGCGTGCCTTATGTTTGACACCCCTGGTGAAGTGCATAGTGTAGCAGTTAGAGTGTAGGACTAGGTTTAGGTTCTTATCCCCCATCTGCCATTGAAGCTTCCACTCAGGTTCCCCACTTTGGAAAGAAGTTCAGTATAAATGAAATAAATTTAATAAGGACATTTTAAACATCACCTTTCTGAAATAATAATGCAATTATTTATGTCACAGTAATAATACTACTTTACTAGTAGTTCAGAGGGAAGGCAGCATTGTACAGCCCGATCTCGTCAGATCTCGGAAGCTAAGCAGGGTTAGTATTTGGATGGAAGACCACCAAGGAAGTCCAGGGTTGATATGCAGAGGAAGACACTGGCAAACCATCTCTGTTAGTCTCTTGCCATGAAAACCCCATAACGGGTTGCCATAAGTCGGCTGCGACTTGACAGCACTTCACACACACACACTAGTAGTTCAGTTTGTGTTTAGCTCTCTGCTGCTCCTAATAAAGTCTACAGTGCAGTCGAGTAACACAGTTGTTAATTGCCTAATGATTTAACAGCTGAGCACTGTATGTTTAGCCAGATGTTCTTTCTGTTCCTCTCAAAACCAACTGTGTAGTTACAGATTAAGCCGAATATGTTCTGATACATTACGCTAATGCCCACTTGCGTATTTGAGCAACTTTGCCTACCAAAATAAAGTGAGAGTCCAGTAGCACCACAGAGAGTTACGGAATGTATTCCAGCATAAGCTTTTGTGAGACAAAGCTCACTTTATTGCCCATCAGAATGATCTAGTTAAGACACTCTCCTCAAGATTAGTCCTTGAATTTGCAGAAGAAACTTTATTATCTGCCTGGAAATGTATATGAAAACTAGGAGGAAAAATGCTTCTTGGAAGATGATGTTATAATAATTAAACATTAGTTTGTTTATAGTTACGCATATCAAACAGTTACTTGAAAATTACTCTGAAATATTAAAGTTAAACAATTTCTCCTTTAGTCTGGTATACTAAGCACTTCAATTGTATGTTTGTCTTTTTTTTTAAGTGTGGTACATTTTCCTTTTTTATTCTTACAATACATCAAATTCATAATACTAATATTCTAAGTATGAAAATCAAGTTTACTCCCATTCTTTGTTTAGTAATAATGCCTGTACCGGAATCATGAAGAACAACTGCTTAAGAGGTCTATGAAGCCTGGACTTCTGATAGGTCATTTAAAAGGTGTATTATTTATAGTTGAATTGCGCCCTTCCATGCCCCCTGTGTTATGTGTTATTTTACATGCCTTGCTGCTGCTGCTGATCAGAGGACCTTTCAGATTATAAAACCAGCATCTTCCTCCAAGTATTCACTAAGAAAAATTACATCATCATTGCTTCAAAATTCTGTGTTAAATGGATGGATTTTGCATTTAAAGACGTGTGAAATAATAAGATGGTATAGAATATACCAAATGGGGTGTGCTATACAGCTTCAGTTCTGTGCAATGAAATACTTCATTCATGTGCACATAGGGGCTACTATATTATTCTATTATTGATATATGGATGTAGTACTTTGCCATCTCTGCTCAGTTGGCAGAGAGCCATAAGTCATTAAAATGACCTCCATCTTCCTAAGTAAAGTAAAGACAGAAATGAAGATACATTTCTGTTATCAGCCTACTATAGGTCAATAAGCGGTACCGGTGTAATGTATTCCTGTGAAGCACACAAAGGTTTGGTATGGTATTTAGCTATATTAAGTTTATTGCCACTGAGTTAAGCATGTCTGAAGCAAACAATGACCCCTCGCATCTCTGTGATGGCAAGATGTCTCCCTGGCATGACCTCACAGACTTGGAGCATTAAGTTAATTTCCTCCTGGATTTCTGAGCCGAGTCCTTTCTACCCTGCGGAAAGCCTGTGAAGAATACAGCTTTTGACCAAATGACAGTGCAGGGAGGGAGAAACTACATGCATTAAATTAGAATATGACAGACAGGCTATCTAAATATCTGTCACAATGTTACTTAAGCAATATCGCGTCCAGCTCTGAAAGTGAAAGCGAGCCACCAAAACTAATAGCAGGTGCACCATCCAAATAAGTTAGTAGCTTTGAGAAGTTAATTCCAGGCTATGCTTGGACGGCTGTAATACTGAAGAGATGCTTCCCTGTAAGCTGATGAAATCTGGCTAACCTGGGCTATCCAGGTCAGAATACAGGTCTGTAAACTGTGTAGTGTAGTGGCTAGATTGCTGGATCTGGAATAACCAGGTACAAGTCCCATGTTTGCCATGGAAACTTTCTGGGTAGCCTTGGACCAGATACTTTCTCATCCTAATCTACCTCATAGAGTGGTTGTTATAAGGATGAAATGGAGGACGGGAGAACAGAGTTGTAAGCTGCTTTGAATCCCCACTGGGGAGAAAAGCAGGATATAAATATCCAACTAAATAAATAAAATCAGGTTTCAATTTTATAGTACAACCAACAACAACAACAACAAGTATTCTGGGAGACTATATAAAATATTGTGGGTAACAGCCACTACTTTACTGGTTGTCCTTAAACAGGCCTCTGTTGTTCACCTTTAATGTGGGAATGATAGTGACCCACCTCACAGAACAGTTGTGGGGAAAATAAGATTAGGACTGAAAACAACTTGCACTGAACTGTGCTCACCTTCTCATATCTCACTATAGGTTGCAGGCAAAAGCTTCCCACAAAGCTGATCGGCTGGCCAGAAGGGCTGAGTAAGGGAAAGGGGATGTCAGGCTGGTGTCCAGCTGTTCCCTTAGTTCCCCCTGACTGTCTTATCAGAGGTTTTACTTACAACGCTTTCTATGTTAGCTTTTATTCTTGCAGTCCTTAGTACAAAATACAAATTCTCATCGGCTGCAGTCAGACACACATACACTTTGATGGGATTTTAGTAGCCAGTATGCAGAACAGTGGCTATTGTCATTTATGGAAGTCATTCTTTTGCATGAGCAAAACAGACAAATGCTTCAGTTTAAAGAGATTGATTCCTTAAGAAATGGTATTTTACGTAATAAACAAAAACTACTTGGAAAGCCTGTTTTGTTTTTTAAATCTCTTCTAACATTTCATGAGATACTAAGACAGGGTTAATCCAGCCACATAAATTTCTGTGCCATGTATGGTGGTAGTAAAGCTTGTGATCCCTTGATCTTTGATTAGATTCTGGCTAGTAAATATCTTGCGATTAATCACAGTGAGTTGTTCTATAGTACAAGTCACATTCCCAGATGCGACTGTATCATCAGAGTTTTGATTTTTTTTAATTGTTTTAATCCTTTCTATTCCTATATATGAAATCATTCAGGAACCTAAGCAGGGTTTTAACTGAAAGCTAGCAAGATAGTTTAATATGTTGGTAGATATTCAGATTCATTTTTTAAAAGCCTGTTCTGTGCCATTTAGATATTTTAAATAGAAAATATATTTTCTTAATTTTTTTCCAATGATGGTACGTAACATTAATTTGTTTAAAGTATCAAGGTGTTGGTTGGTCTGTATTTGTACATTTTACTTGTAATGTAATATGTCAGAGAGATTGTGTGCCATTGATTAGTTATGATAACATTTTTTGAACCTGTTATCTGGGACCAAAGGCCTTTAACATCCTGGCAGTCAAGTAGGCAGGTCTAGGTCATCAGCTAAAAACATTCTCAGCTACACGTAGATTCTGCATTCACAATGACTTCCCTAGACCTCAGAGTCTGGGTCAGTTCCTTTAGTACTTCTTCTTCGCATGCTTAAAAATGCTCCTGCTATTAAATCAGTGGAAAAACCTTGCAAACATAGAACCGCCAAGTGCACACTGGAACAGCCAAAGAGCTTTTGATGAGGGCTTCCAGTTTGAATCCAAACCTTCCCGTACATAAACTGAAATCATGGGCTTATGCAGCAAAAAGAAGTTCCACCAGTTCCTGCCATGCTAGCCATGTTATTCCAGAGGGTTCCCTTATTCTCAAAGTGGTTTTTAAGGGGTCACAAGGAGCTACAACAGAAAGATGAAGACATATTTTGCAAACAGAGCTGTCCTCACAGTTCATTGGATCCAAGCCTCTGCATCTGATCAATAGAATCCAATGGGTTGGATTTCCTCTTGGACTAGAGCTATTGGGCAAGCTGAAATGCAAGAAAAAGACCCTGGGGTTGGGTATACCAAGTCAAAATTACATATTCCACACTTCATTTCTGCTTGTGCAAGATCTTATGCAACTAATTTCAGGGCACTGTAATATATAAGGAAGAAAGTGCTAAGTATTGCACAAGATCTTGTGCCAGCAGAATTGCACTAAGTCTATACATTTCTTCTTGTGCATCACTGAGTCCAAGACATCATGTTTGTATTATTCATATATGAATTAACTATGTTTTCTATATTGTTTTTGTTTTTTAGGAGACCAGGAGAGCCTCCATTAATCAGTGGTTGGATTCCTTTCTTGGGAAAGGCCTTGGATTTCCGAAAAGATCCCTCCAAGTTTTTGCTATCTTTGCAACAAAAATATGGTGATATTTTTACAGTATATATTGCTGGTGAGAAATATGTTATCTCATAGTGATGCCTTAGTAGGTGGAGTAGAAATCATTATGTTCAATTTCTGATTTTGGATACATAAGAACATGAAAACTGCCTACTTAGATTGAATCAATGTTCTTCTAGTCCAGGGTTCTGCTTCCAAGAGCATGCAAAAAATATTCACAAGCAAGGCATGGTAGTGATGGGTTTTCCCAGTTGATAGTCTGCAGAAACTGATATTTAGAGTCATGTTGCCTTGTATATTCTTGCATTTGAAATGTACATATCTTTTATGAAAACCAGTATTTATTAAACCACGTTACTCACACTGTGTGTGAAAAGGGCGATGGCTGAAAAGTAGAACATATGGTAGAGCCACCATGGTGCAGTGGATAGAGTTTGGGACTAGGATATGGAATAACCAGGTTTGAATCCACACTCTCCTCTGGAAGATTGCTGGATAACCTTGGACCTGTCACTCTCTAAACGACCTACCTCACAGGGCGGTCGTTGGTAGTGTAAGGTAGAAGAGGGGAGAATGATGTTGTAAGCTGCTTTGGGTTCCCATTGAGGAGAAATATAGCAGCATCAGTAGTAATAAGCATGCTTTGCATACAGGAGGTTCCATGTTCAGACCCTAGCATATCCAGTTCAAAACAGCGACAACAAAGAATATCAGGCAGCGTGGTGTACTACTTAAGAGCAGTGGACTCTGATCTGGAGAACCAGGTTTGATTCCCCACTCCTCCACATGAGCAGCAGATAAGGTAAGTAAATGGCACACCGAGTTCAACATAGTATAGGTATATTCTAACAAAGAAATGAAAATAATAGCCATATTTTTGTCATATACAAAAAAGGTAACAACTGTCAAGTGGTTTCCTTTTTGGTGTATGTTAAAAGCATGGCTGCTATTATTTTCATTTTTCTGTTAGGGTAAAGTTGGTGTGCACAATAGTAAAAAGGAACAGGACTTATTTACAGCTCAAATTTCATCTTTTAAACTACTGCTATGACCTAGGAGCATGGGCCTAGTTATAGATAACGTTATTTCTTACTTTGGCATGCTAGATTGTTTATGTCTTCATGACACACAGTTTTAATTTCCCAGTTTTTGTTAGTACTCAAGGTGTTGAATGTTAACCATTCAAAAAGTAGAAAGGCTAGTGAACCCTCTGCTGTAAGAACCACTATACGTCATTACCTTTATTAATATGAAGGGCATTTCATGTCTCTAAATTGACAACATTGATGTAGTGTACGGAGCTTAAAATATCCCCAGCATTATTGTGTGTGTGTGAATATACTGTCATGACTTTTTCCCTTTGGGTTGTGGCCAAAGATTCTGTCAAAAAAATCTGCCAATATATATTGTTCTAATTATTGGTTCTTGGAGTAGTTCATTTGGAAAATGCGGAACGATGCATGGAGTTTCTGGCATTGTCCCGCACCGGTAACGCGATTTCACTGATTGTACTTTCCCATGTGATGAGCAAATGATTGTCATTCTGAAAAGTCTTAAGGGACATGGATGTCATCTTAATAAAGAAATTAAAAAGCACATCTTTCTATGAGAAACAATGTAAATTCCTGACCTGTCGCAGAAAATAGTTCTCTAATTGGTTTTGTGTGGTGGTGCAGCAGAATCGTTTTCTCCGAACGTCATTCCAGCGAATCGCTACTGTACATCATTGTCAGCAGTTCAGCAAAATCTTCCTAATAAGAGCACTATTACATAAATGGGATCATCTTCCTCCCTCCTCCAAAATAGTTGTTTCTATATGATATGACTTCAAAATCCAACCTATACTGCTTGCTCTTCCTGGGTAAAAGCATTGTGAATCTTGAAAAATTGTGTTGTTGTTTCTCACAAGGCCACATTGGCTTCTATGTAAATATTCCGAAGTATTTCAAAAGGTTAGCAGTAGAACCAGCCAAGTGCCCTGTGGCTCTTGACAGACTACAACATTATTGTGTCATACCCTTACATGTGCTAGAGCCCGTTTTGTCAGATGCAGTATTTGCAGTGAAGTAATTGCATGTTTTATGAAAAGCTAGCCCTTTCATAACCTCTTTAACAAACAAACAAACAAACACATTGTCCATTCCAGTTCTAACTTGAAATAAGTAGTACTAAAATCGAAGTCGCTGGCAAACCACCTCTGTTAGTCTCTTGCCATGAAAACCCCCAAAAGGGGTCGCCATAAGTCGGTTGTGACTTGAAGGCACTTTACACACACAAAATCCAAATTATGTGCGTTGTAGTGCATGTGTAGCTTTCACAAGGGCCCAGCGTAATGGCATGGTTTGTGACAGTGTGCCCTGTTGCAGACATCCTAATCACTTTTTTGCTGGTGCAGTAATCTGTTATGCTGCTGTTCATAAGCCAGTCAAAAGAAGACAAATTAATATAAGTCACTTTACAGTAATTTTCCGTATCTATCAACTTGCTACTATAAAGATAAGAATGCAAAGTGAAGAGAAGTCATTTGTAACAGGGCTTGTAACAGAAGTCAATGGATTGGGAGCAGATCAGCAGTGCTGTCAATAAGCGGGGGGAAATCTAGGGTTTTGCTTTGTTTTTTACCACTTTTCATGCAACTAAACAGAAAAGCTGACTCTGCTTATTAGGTGATCAAGAGATTTCATGAGTCTCCCATGTAGCCATGTCTCTTCATATCCCACAGAAATAAGGATTTCAGTCAGCAGCATCAGCAGACGTAGCCTGACTTATAAGAAGAACTTCATTAAACTGTCACTGAGAGTCCAGTATAAATGGATCTAATACAGAAGCATGCTTCCTTAGGATCCCTTGTGGTCTGATCCCATGTACTCCTGGGCAGGGACAGATATTCTCTCCCACATCTGGCCAGGTGGAAGTTATGGGCTTGCAGTGATGGCTTGGCTTTCTGTGTTTGAGGCATGAAAGAAAACTCATTTTAGGTATTTTCTGACTGAGACTCAGCTGGCTGAGCATTTGACTCAGTTTGGAAGTGGGTGGGGGTTTGCTTTTGACTGGCTGATTAAAAATGTAAGTTTGATCAGCAAAACCTTTACCTGTGGATTGACAAAAGGTCTCTCCCAATCAAGAGGAAAAAAGGAAACACACCTAATAGTTACTTCTGTTTCTACTGGCAGTGTTTTTATAATTATTGTTAATATGTGAGCCAGCTTGGGTTTGTGGCCAGGTGACATAGAAACATTTTAAAAGAATAATAAAATGACTTCGCAAGCTACAATTTAACTTGTAGGTATCAGCTGCTGAGAAGGATTTGTGCATGAAGATAAAAGAGATGCTGGTGTGATTGCTACTAAAATCTGCAATACAAAGCAGAATGGCCAGTGCATGAACGATGCACTACACTTACTTCCCTGTCCTTAAAATGTGTTAGCCCTGATCTGGATAGCTCAGGCTAGCCTGATCTTGTCAGATCTCAGAAGCTCAGCAGGGTTGGCTCTGGTTAGTATTTGGACGGGAAACCACTGAGGAGGTCCAGGATTGCGATGCAGAGGCAGGCAATGGCAAACCCCTTCTGAACATCTCTTGCCTTGAAAACCCCATGGAAGTTACTGTGACTTGACGGCAAAAAACAAGAAACACAAATGTGTTGGCTGCAATCCCGAGAACCATGCAGGAAAGATCCTCATATGCAGTAGTGCGTGTATTGTTCACCTTTAAATTCCGCAGGTCTTGTCACTAACATGTCCTGGGTTTAAATGTTTGGGGAAATGGATTTTACTTTTTGATGGGACAGCTGCTAATGTATAAACAAATACAATTAGGATTGTATAAGCCCTTATCTAGAAGGCCAGGCTCCTGGACTCACCCGGGAGTCTATTTTGCTGACACGGGAGGGGAAGGTGGAAGGAAGCCAGGCGAGGCAGAGAGGAGCGGCACATGCTTTCCCATTCTGATGAAAGTCCCGACAATCAGCTGTTTGTTGGACCTTTCATGCACGCCTTTGGTAATGGCCAGGAAGGGCTTAGAACAGCCCTACTGGCCAGCTTGGGGGTGAACTGCATTTGGGCCGGTCAATGTTCCTGTACCTGCTTCCATTCTATACCAGGGCATCTTCAGCTTTTCCCATTTCATTGAAACAACATGTTTAAAGTTATTGTATGGTTCAGTAACACCTTCCGTCTACATTCCCACATTGCCCCTGGGTCAGCAAACTACCTCCTTTGAAATCAATTAAACATTTAGTAGAATCTTATACATAGTTACTCAGAAGTAAATTTCAATGTGTTCAGGAGGGTTTACTTCCAAGCAAGAGAGCATAGAGATTCCAGTCTTGGATTCCTGTAGTACATTTATAATGATTTGGTCATTTGGTTTTTCCCAGTGTACAGGGGTTGCTATTGTTTGACATAAATTTTCAGAATCTAAAATTCCGCATCACCATGGACACTTACATAAGAGTAAGCATTGAACTCAGTGGGATTTACTTTCAAGAAGACTCATAGGGGATTTACTTTCAAGAAGACTCATAGGATTTGGCTGGGTTTTTTCTTTCTTTAAAGATTAAAAAAAGAGTGGTTGTTTACTGGGGTGCATTTTATTATGGGATGCATTTTATTAGGAAAGCATCAGTAACGTGCTATTTTTGTCTAAATTAATGTAATTTGATTCAACATGCAGGTAATATTTTCTGTATTAGAATTCTGTAAATACTGCATTTTAAGTTGAGTTTGAAAGCAGTGACTTTGCAAAGTACAGCTTGCATTTGGCATGCATCAACCAAAAATCATCAGATGAATAAAAGTGTTGATGTCTGACACTTTTGTTGCCTGGAATGTTCTGAGTAAAGCCCTATTTTTTAAAATCTGATTGCATAAAATCAGCGTGTTTTAAGACACCCTGAATGCAATTCTGAACTCATTTACTTGGAAACATATCCAGTAGATTTCTAGGATAGTACAGTTTATAGGCTTATTTTAGACACTTTTAGGATCTTAAAGTGTTCAGAATAAGGGTGATTGTAGACAAGTTATCCACGTCTGAAGGATGGCTTGCTTTGAATTATGTTGATATTAAAATGTATAAGAATTGTGAAATGCTTTTCAAAACGTTGGAGTGAAGTTCACAAAGAAAGCAGCTCATATTTTTCATCTGAAAATAGCAGATGGTGGGCAGATGGTTTAAATTAATATTAATTAATTTTTAAAGAAATCTTAAATTGTTTACCCTGAGTGCTCAGAGTTGGGATGCTAGCTGACATCTTCAGGTTAATAGCATTCAAAATCAGCTTGTTAAATACCAGAGCAGAATGTAGTATTTTCAGTCTTTTGGTCACAACTGCCTGCAATGAAAAGTGCCTTCAAGATGATTTCATTGTAAAAAGATTGGGATGAAGCCAGGGGGAAAAATGTAGTCAAAAATAGTCTAAACAGTTTGGGGCAAAACTTGAAGATAGTTCTCTTTTATTGGCAGTGCTTTTGATGGGGTCTGAACAGCAGGCATCTTTGGTGGGGGAAATTATAGGAAGGTTTTATTTTATTTGTTTTTAATCTGTAATGTTTTAATTGATGCCTGTAAGCCACCTTGAGCCAGGAAAAAAGGCAGAATACAAATATCTGCAAACTCTAGACATGTGAACCTTATATTTGGAAGAGTGCTGCTGCAGAAATTAAATCTTTTGTTTAAACATGAAATTCTCAACTGGAGATTACTTATTAAGAGCCTTCCTTTCCCCCATTCTCTTTTTCTTTGTGTCAGATCTGAATATTATCGTTTTGGATTTTGATCATCTTAGTTTGATTACAAATCTGAGGTAACCTAGGGTTTAGAGAGAGAATGCTGTGGGAAGACACTGTGTTCACAGTGCAGTTAGAAGGAACTATTTAAGGCTTTTTTGCTTCTCATGCTTTGCTCAGCTCCAAATGGAAAAGGGAAATCTGAAGGTTTCCAACTGTCCTCATGTTGTTAGGGAAGTCCTGAACATGGTGATTGCATCTTGAAGAAATAGTACCTTTTAGGATGACGGGATGTCATGAATATTTATATAATTAAGGTAGATTTAGTTAACACAGGTATACGTTCAAATGAAAGCTCAGCCCTAGAAATGATAGTGAATATTTGATTACTGCATGAGATTGCAGGAGATGAAAATAACTAAGGTTTTGTCCTCTTGAATACTCTGCCAGTTGAAATAGTTTTGTCTTTATCATACATAAAGATCCAATGCGATCAACATTCTTTCATATTCTGAAGGCGATAAAACCCAATTTAATAGACAGGCAGCCCATTACTGAGTGTGGGTTAATCCGCAGTGGCCTCCTCAGAGGCTTCTTGGCTGCCACAGAGACTAAAAACGCCTCTTTTAAAATAAAAAGGTGAAAATGGGGGAAATGCCCCCATTGAGAACAGCGGGGCTGCAACACTAAAAAAGGTGTCGTAGCCCCACCACAGCAGCTAGGGGCGTTCCTAGGCTGGAAGGTGTTAGGAAGCTGACTAAAGTCATCTCCGCCTCTGGGAACACCCCAGGAATGCCCCCCCCCCCACGCCAGCGCCACTGTTATCTTCCGGGATTTGGTTCCTGGATAGGTTGCACCGGTGGGGGAGCCCCACAAAGCTCTGCAGCGCCCAGGCACCAGCAAGAATGGCTCCCATGCCAGCGTAAGTGCCCCTTATACCATGATAAATGGGCACTTATGCTGGCGCAGGGTCACACTACCTCCAAGTGACTTCACCCTCTCAGGAGTGCACTCTCAACCTTGTCATTTGACCAGAGTCTTTTTGTGTGTGTGGGGGGGTGATAGTTGCCTGTGCAGGTAGTCAAAAAACAAATCAGAATAATCCAAGGCACTGCCACTTGCCTTCAGCATTCTGACAGTGGCAGTCGGTGGCATAGTGCATGTCTGCTAAGAGGGGGAACATTTGGAGGCAGTTTTGATGGCCTCCATTAGATCATCATTGATAGTGCTATTTCTAGAGGCATTATCACAAAAGTGTCCTATTAGGGAAATAGGAGAATTGATCTGGATAGAACATAGAAGCCCCTGTGTTCAAAATTATCTGGTAAAGACTTAATCTTGCATATATGATATATGTATACTGATTGATATAAATAATGTATTGAGGATATTCCCATCAGTTATAAAGAAATAGCAATCTCAAGACCATATAGAGAGTGAAGTATCTTTCATATATATCAAATATTAATTGTTTTCAAGAATAACAGATATAATACATAGTTATGCTATACATGGTTATGAAACACTTGAATATAATGTAATCTGAGTACTGTTAAATTAGCTAACCACCTTGGATGTAAATATAACGGGCAGAAATATTAGTCTTCAGTAACAGACAATAATGCTAGGAAAAGTAGAAGGCAACAGGAAAAGAGGAATACCCACCATGAGATAGATTGACTCTATAAAGGAAGCCACAGCCCGCTGTTTGCAAGGCTGTTAATGATAGGACATTTTGGAGGTCATTAATTCATAGGGTCACCATGAGTCGGAAGTGACTTGACAGCACTTAACACACACAACAGATTTGCATTGATAGTTCAATGTCAATGAAAATAATGTGAAACCATGTTGAATTAGTCCCACTGAACACCATGAGTTCTATCTGGAGAACCATGTGTTTTCCACATTGAACATAGCTACTATCACTGTTCCATAAACATATGCCTAAGAGTTCACACTCTATTGAATTCAGTAGATCACTTCCATAGTTATACTCATGCTTCAGATTCTGCAAGATGTTGCCTAAACTGTTGTGTAAAGCTCTTGGTACAACTTCTTTGGATTTACTTTTCTCACATGACTCTCTAATGTGAAGTGTAAAACAGCCCGTCAGTTAATGAAAGACACCTTCTGCAACCAGAAGTGTACCTTTATATCCAACTCAAAGGCAATATGTTGGTTTTAATAAAAGTACTTCAGTGGAACTGAAGTGGTAACTGGGTTATAGGCAGTTGACAGCCCATCTACACAGTGAGAAAAGTTGCTGCCTACCGGAAGCTACCATATCTGAGAAAGAGTTTTTGCTTTTTACTGATGCAGACATAAAGTTTTATCTCCCCTCAATATAGATGGACACTGTGCATGGGAAATCGATGAATAGCATGCAATCAATGAATAGTATCAGACTTCTGCTACAGTCATAAGCAAAGCAACTCACTGTGTTGAACCTAATGAATGATAACAATTTGGGATACAATTCTTTGGGACACACTGCTTGATATTATTTGGTGCAGTCCAAGTTAGAGGTCAGGTTACAATTAAATCTGTATGTGAATTGGATTATTTTAGGGTATTGGGCATACCTTGCAGATGAATGCTTGCAAAACATTTCACTTCTCACAGTTTGAAAGATGTTTGTTCTGCAGCAGCCACGCAAGACTACCAATGAGGAGTTAACCATTCAGAAAAGAACTGTTGACTTAAATGGCTCTTTCAAGACAGTCAATGTGGTATAGTGGGTACAGCATCATGCTAGGACTGCAGAGTCCTGTGTTCAAATCCTAGGTCTGTCATGCAGCCCATCATCTCTCAACTCATCCTATCTCACAAGTTTGTCCTCAGGGTAAAATGAGAAGGAGGACCATCTATGACCTAAGGCTTTTGGGGGAAAGGTGGAATAACAATCAAATGAATTAAAAGCCATACTGAGTTTAACCACATTATTTTTTTTCCTCCTTCAGGCAGATATATTACATTTATAATGGAACCACTGCTGTATAGTTCTGTGACCAAAAACAGCAAGTATCTGGAATTTCAAGAATTTGCGGATTCCTTGGCATCTCGAACATTTGACTATCCATCTGTATTAAAAGGGGATTTCCCAGGCCTAAATGAAAATGTGCACAGGAATTACCAGTTCCTTCTAGGCAAGCCATTGGATATACTTTCTGACAACATGATGACAAGCCTCCAGTGGATCTTTAAAAGGCAGTTCTCTCCAGCAACAGATTGGAAAGTGGGAAAACTATACAAGTTCTGCTGCTCTGTAATGTTCGAAGCCAGTCTTATAACACTGTATGGAAGAGATCCTAGTTCAGATGGCCACAACATTATTGGTGCAATTGAAGAAAAATTTACCAAGTTTGATGCCAACTTTTCCTATTTAGCTGCAAACATTCCAATTGAATTGTTAGGAGCCACCAAGAAGATCCGGAAAGAACTCATTGATGTATTTTTACCTACCAGCACTGCAAAATGGCAGGGAGTTTCCGAACTGATTGAAGCCAGAAAAGAGATGTTTGAGCGATATGAGGTGCTCAGAGATTACGACAAAGCAGGTAGCAAACTTTTGAATGATTGCTTGTCTAGAATCCGATAATTTACTAGAGACCTTTGAAATAAAATGGCAAAATGGCGACCTTGAACATTTTTAATGTTTTTTCTAATTGGCTAATGATAAAATGTTTTACTCTGAAACAACCCTGTATGATAATTGATTTTCTCTCTCTTTTTTTGGCTGAGGTGGTAAAACAAGATATTTAATGGTGATAATGAGAGAGATTATAACTGAGCAGCATTTCCTCCCTTTATTTCGCCCCCACCCCCACCCTGAAATTACATTTCAAACTATTCTCATTAAGCAGAAAATTAGACTTCAGAAGCCTATTGGTCCTCATTAGCATTCACTGATCCTTGGCTGGGTCTGTGTCCTAACATCTTTTAATTAGCACACTGCAAATCTAATCAGTGTAATAAACGCTATTAATCTTCCTTTTCACTTATTTTCTCCCAGCACATCATTTTGCCTTCATGTGGGCCTCTGTGGGAAACACTATTCCAGCTACATTCTGGGCCGTGTATTATCTTCTGCGGCACCCAGAAGCTCTAGCAGTGGTGCGTGACGAAATTGACCATTTGCTGCAGTCAACAGGTCAAGAGAGAGGGTCTGAATGCAACATCCGCCTCACCAGAGAACAATTGGACAACCTGGTCTACCTAGGTAATTTATTTTATCCCTCCCGAAGAAAAGTAGGTATCTCCCTGTAAACTCAATTTATCACTCACTCTATTTAGTGAGAAGGTGGAGAACGCAGCTGCTTAATTGACATAATAACAACCATTTACATCAATTATAAATTATGTAGTTTATAGCTGGAGATACTCTCACTGCATGTAAACATAAAAAGCCCAGGTAATTAACTAGGCAAGGTATGCAGAAGGCTGGATCAAAGCTTTGGAGTTATTTACAAAAAGTTTATGCCTATTAAGTTTGATTCTGAACATCTGCTGAAGTGGTAATGCATTTCAAATGTGTTCGTGCAATCGAAAATTGAAAGGAAAGTAGTTTCAACAATCAATTTACCCTCAAAATATAATTACATTTTACAGTGATAGCCATCATTCTTTTAACAGCTGAAACAAAGTCTGTTTCTTAATTTATCTACTACCTAAG